>NC_064632.1:179265426-180612926 GCF_023864275.1 Schistocerca cancellata
TAAAATACGATAACAAAACTCGCACTCTTAATTTGTGCTTGTGTAATCTGAATATTGTAGCCAGCTAACTGAACTTTGAAATTAAAGCAGTGAAATAGAATTAGCTATATTACTTTAGTGCTGGCATTTAAATTTCAACGACACTCGGGTTCATTTCGGAAAAGGAAGGGACCCTGCTTGGTAATGCAATTGGGACAATGAGCAACAAAGGTTCATGCTAAGTTGCTGTTATTATAGTTACGAAAATGGTACAGTTTGAAAAGCTGAGGTCTGCCATACAGTTCTAAAACTTTACTTGCTTCCAGTCTTCCTTGATGGTTGATTGAAGGTTTGAAGCCGTCGATCGAGGAGGTGGCGACAGTCACTCATTGTCGGCCGTCGCTGTTGCAGAAGCTGGATGTTGGCGCGCCTTCTTCTCGACACGGTCACCAGACGAAAACGGGCTCTTGATGTGCGCTAGTTAATGTTTCCCGTCCGCGACACCATGTCAGAAACTATCATCGCAAGTCGAGCGCAATTACACGCTGCCAAACCCCGAAAGCGCGGCAACTCGCGGGAGCGTCACACAACACACCTGCTCCACTCGCTACTCCCGCCAGACTCCTTCTCAGCCCACGCTCCACGCGGCAGAGTTAACACTACCAAAGATCCTACACACTTTGATTCTTCACACGACCTATCGACGTAATCGTTCGATAGCAGTTTCCCTAGGCAAGACCCAGCGTAAAAATACAAATAATATTTACGAAACAAACCAATTATACATCGACATAAATGCATAAATATATATATATATATATATATATATACACAGTAAACAATTACAATACACAAAGAGACAGAAATGTCATATCTTGAGGTAACAAAGCAAGGAAAAAAAATAGTACAATAGATGGAAATAGGAGGATATGCATTTCCGGCGTTACACGTGCCCCACATTGTCTGAGGATGTTCGTGCAACGTAAACAGACTTAGAAAATGTCCCAAAAAAAGAAACAGCGGAAATGCATATGCTCAAAACATAACAAAAAAATTTAGCATTCGTCTAATTAACCATAAACCAATTTTTAGACAATAATAATTGGGTGGAGACACTCCTAATCTTATTCCACTCTGTCATCTTGCACAAAATAAAACAGGTTGACAACATATCAAAATTCATAGAAAACATAGAAAATGGTTTAGCTATTCCAAAATCATTAAAATTCGTAACACTATAAGAAATGGAATACTATTTGCAAAATTGATCAGAGTACATGGTCATCAAAAAACAGGTATATCAAAATACGCAAACTAATAATTAATTACATAGGATACACATTTTTATGTAACCTTTTCATAATTAATATTCTCGTCATGTCCAATTAACGCTAAACAGGCAAATAATATACAGCAGATAAAATAAAACATAAATATTGACAGCAGAATCCTTTCACATCGGCTGTCCGGGAAGAAAAGCAACTCCACATTCCGTACTCGCGAGTACAAAGAATGCCGACAGCGGTACAAATGCCGACAGCGACACAAGAGCCGATAGCGGCTTCGCCTCGCAAGTATTGTTGCGCCCGCCTGTGCGGCACGCTCGATCTCACTCGCCTGCGTAACGGCATTTCCAGAACGTCCGTTTCACTGAATTCTTTCGGAAAAACTCACTCCCGAGTAATCTCAAGGAGTCCATAAACACTATCACAGTGGATAACTCAACACTGTCCATCATCACACGCATGTACTAGCCTGAAACTTAAAACAGCGTCTAAGTACATCGGCAATGACTAATAAAAACACACATTCATGAAATATTACAGAAAGTTACAAAATCATATTTACATTGCTTAATCTACTGTGACTCAGCTGAAAACTTAAACTAGCAGCTTGGATTTTTCAGATGATTACTAATCAGTTACTCTTAAATCATTTAGTCAAAATTAATTACTTATTAATTACAACTTCTTTAATGACCTCTAGGTCAGGCAAAAGCATCGTAACATGGCACATCCTTAAATCTTACACTCTATATTTACATACTGTACAAATTACCCATTGTGTGGTATTAATCGATCCTAGGTTGGTACACCTTCAAGTCTACAATATTCCGTATACCTAATCGTTTTCCAGAGCTTGGATACTCTAAGCAATAAGCATTTGTGTGAGGTATACCAATGACTTTATATGGTCCATTATAAACAAACTTAAATTTAGAGATTTCATTGTCTATCTCGCTCGATTTCTCATGAGCTTTTACAAGTACTAAGTCTCCGATTGCAAACTTAGCAAAACGCGTTTTAGCGTCATGACGACGTATGCGAGCATCGGCTTTTAGCTTCATTACTTCTCGCAAACGATCTTTTTTCACACCAATACTAATGTCAAGCCGTGGAGGGAATTTGATTATCTCTTCCACTAAACTTTTACTTCTGTCATCCAACAGGATTTCCTCTGGAGAAAATCCCGTCGATTCATGTCTCAAGGTGTTCATAATTCTCTCAAATACTGCTACATATTTGCCCCATGCCCTATGATTGTGATGGCAATAGGTACGGCAAAGTCGGCCTAGCTCGCGCATATACCTCTCAGCGGGATTCCCAGCCGGACAGTAAGCTGAAATATGGATCACCTCGACCCCATTACTTTCCATGCCTTCATTCCACAACTTAGAAGTAAATTGTGCCCCATTATCTGATAGAATCGCCTTGGGCTTGCCAATATGAACAAAATAATCGTTCACAAGCTTGCTATAGACCGCTTTGGCTGTAGCTTTCCTAATCGGGTATAGTTTGATGAACTTGGAAAAAGCTTCTAGCACTACTAAAATGTAGGCAAAGTTTCCTGATGACTTGGGCAAAGGTCCGTACAAGTCCACGCACAGTAACTCAAAGGTGTCGTTAGGCCTTATACTTTGCATAGGACCATGACTCGTACAGTTGGTAACCTTCACCTTCTGACATAAATCGCAAGTTTTCACTCTGTCAGTAACGCGTTTTAACATGTTGTTAAAATGCACTACTTCACTCAGCTTTTCCGTACATTTCTTTGGTCCACAGTGACCATACGCCAAATGGTAGTAGTCTATTATTTCCGTGACGTATTTGGTGGGCCAGCATACCCGCCAAATATTACTATCTTCACCCTTACATATGTACAAGATATGATCGTATATCTTGTAATACTTTCTTAATTTCTCTCCTTCTGGACTCCTTTCGTCATATCGGGTTTTCACCATATTTAAACAACCGTCCTCGTTCTGATGACGTCGTAGATTCTTACAGATGTTCACTACTAATTTACGTCCCTCAACTTCTTTAAAATAGTATAATTTGACCACTCCATCTGACTCATCTTTCAATACATCTTGATTAGACTCGGGCAACCGCGACAGCGCATCCGCTACGCAATTGTCGGTCCCTTTTACGTAACAGATGTCATAGTTAAATTGCTGTAAATACAGCGACTACCTAGTCAGTCTTTCGTGAAGTAGTTTACAATCCTTCAGATAAGTGAGCGCCTTATGGTCCGTATGAACAATCACCTTACGGTCCCATAGGTAACCCTTGAACTTCTTGAATCCCCACACGATAGCGAGACACTCTTTCTCAGAAATCGTGTAGTTTCGCTCACTTTTTGATAAAGTTCGACTCGCGAACGCTATCGTCCGGTGTTCCTTATCCTCTCCTTCACCAACTTCTTGGAACAGTTCTACCCCCACCTCGTAATTGGACGAATCCGTTCCCAGATGGAAGGGTAGCGATAAATCAGGATGAAATAGTATGTTAGATCTTAACAACTCGTCTTTTAATCTCTCGAAAGCGGCCTGACACCCGTCAGTCCACACAAACGGAACGTTTTTGCGTAAGAGGTTATTCAAATTTTCATCATTAAACACTTGTCCTTTTACAAATTTGCGGTAAAATCCTGATAACCCTAGAAAACTTTTTAACTGTTTCCTAGACTTGGGTGGAGGACAATTCCTTGTTGCCCCTAGTTTCTCTGGGTCCTTCGTAATACCAGCAGTGGTAATTACATGCCCTAAAAATTTCAGTTCCTGCTTCACAAATTCGCATTTCTTTAGCTTTAGAGTCATTCCGCCACGGCGCAATGCTCTAAAAACTTCATCTAACAGGTCACAATGGTCATGCCAAGTGGCATTGGCCAACAATAGGTCGTCAACATATACAGTTAATCTTGAACTCAAAGCCGGTCCTAGCACCTTATCTAGGGCCCTGATGAACACGGACACAGATATATTAAGTCCAAACGGCAGTACTCTATACTGATAACACCTGCCCGCAAACAAGAAGGCGGTGTATGGCCTAGATTCTTCTTCGAGTTCTATTTGCCAGTAACTAGCCGTCAGTTCGAGGCTAGTCATGAACTTAACGTCATGAAAACGTTGCAAAACCTCCTCCATACTCTCTGGTCTGTCTGTTTCACGTTGAACGACCCTATTCAACGTGCGTGCGTCAATCACAATACGCACACTACCATCCCGTTTTGCTACAATGACCAAACCGTTATTGTATGGACTCGTACTTCTTTCAATCACTCCCCATTCGATCATCTTATCTATCTCTCGTTGCACTGCTTCCTTTTTGGACAGCGGTATAGCATACGGTCTCACGAAGAATGGTTCGTGCGGAATTACATGCAACTTGCATTTATATCCTTCCACAAGTCCCGGTTTGTCTGAAAACACACTCTTATTCCTCATTATTACTTCATACAGGCCTCGTCTTTGTTCGTGTGTTACGTTTGACACACCGTCTACAATACTTTCCAATTCACTTTCTACACTATTGTCAATTCCGAGATTCCTCACATTACAGTAGTTCAAATTCATACCTACGTCAATAGCATCCGGCCAGTTAACAATGTGTATAGGCTGGTATTGCCTATGCACACCGTCTCCTGCCTCGTCAAAACTAACTACTATTGTTTTATTTTGTGACGTACATGTCAAAGTTTTACTTTCGCAATTAATCAGTGCACGGCACTTTAATAGCCAATCTAACCCGATAATTACTTCCGTAGTCAAGTCTGGCACGACGACAAACTCTTGTTCAAATCGTGCCCCACATATTTCGAAGTTGACAAAAATCTGTTTTGTGACCGGTTTACTGGCCTTCCCAGTAGCACCGATAATTTTCACTCCTGCTACTGGCATAACTACGATGCCAGGTCTGTCTTTCAGTAACTCAAATATTTTCCCAGATACAGCACTCAATTCTGCACCGGTGTCAATCAACACGTTTAGTTGTAGGTCATGCATATTAACAGACACTACTATCTGTCTACACTTGTCCTCGGCTGTCTCTTTATTTTCCCACAGTAAATCCTCGTCTATATCCAGGTCATTCCAGAAAAAACCATCCGGCTTTGACCCTAAATCCGGCTTATCTGGCGGCTTTTTCAGCCTCTGTTCACATACAGTTTTAATTTCAACACGTTTGTCCTGAGGCTTAGCCTGTAGCTTCGCCTCCAATACCGAAACCTTTTCCTGTAACTCGTCAAATAGTGAGTGTTGCTTTGCTATCAATTCATTAATCGTCACCTTCGTTGATTCCACTTTGGTCAGATTAATCTCATCCGCCAATCTACCTGGAGGAATGTGTCCAGTAGTTTCTGCAATTACTTCCGCTAGATCTGCGCAACCCACACTGCTATCGTCTGACCGTATAATGTCAGCTCTAACCTCATACACGTTGTAATCTATGTGCTTTTCTACCAATCGTGTCCGGCTATCACTAAAATTTTCGCAATCTTTTTCCTTAATACTCTCGCAATGTTTAAACTGGAGGTTTGCGTCGGATGGGTCGGTTACTTCTACCACTGAAACTTTCGGTAAGGTCTGCCGGTTAGGGCCAGAACTTTCCGTTACTACTTCAACATCTAACTCCTGCGGGACGAAACACGACGAATCTTGCTCGTGCTCCCCCTTAACATCAACTATTTCTAGTAAAGTCTGCCGATTAGGGCCAGAACTTTCTATCATTTCACAAACACTATCTTCCTGCGGGACGAGACGCGGAAAATCCTGCACGCGCTCCCCATAAACACTTCTCCCATACAGACCCCTATAATCTCTTAGTTCGTCGTATAAGCGACCGAACTGCCTTAACCAGACCTCATCCCTCTCTGCATCCCCTCGCTCGATGACGGACGTGTTATCCGACATCTGATCTTCTCTCAACAATTGCGAATCATTCTTAAACTCAATCTCCAGTTCCGCTGTGGGTATTACAGCTGCCACTTTATGATCGATTTCCGGAACACTACTTAAATTGTTCTCACTGACAGCGAATGTATTTTCTACTGCCGTGTATACAGCTGATATACTACTTGTGGGCGCACTCTTTTCTCTTAACACTGGCACACTCTCCCGCCGTTGATTATTCCATACGGAATTTTCATAACGGCGACACCTGGGTTTTCTCTTGTTATTGGGCCGCCAAAATTTCTCCACGCCCGCTCGGCCCCTCACCGGCGCGGCTAATGGTTTCCCTGTCTCGTCCCAGCAGATACGCTCCCCGGATGCTGCTGAGGCGGCTGATCACACCCTCTGGCGTTATTACTATTCTGTGAAGCCCGTATCACGTTAGTATGATACTGGTTTCTGTCATTCCTGTTATTATTTGCATTGTACCGATTGTTATTACGGTCCGAACCATTATTGTTATTGCTGCGGTATGCATTATTCCCACGGTTATCATTGTTGTGGTTGCTGTGGTACTCGTTGTTGTTACCACGGCCTCTACCACTGTCGCGATTATTGCGCCAATTGTCCTCGTCCTCAACTCTTTCCAGGAAATCATTCACTGTCCTATAATTGCTTCCTACGTAGCGTTTTGTATCATCTGGAAGCTTCTTGTAGAGTTCCCAGACTATTTCGGATTCCGTGCGGCGATCACGCAAATATTCCAACTTGCGGATCCAGCCCTCACAAAACTCCTTCATCGAGCCGCGCGAATTCGCATCGAAAGGCCTCGATACGACAAATTCGCGCCAAACACTTTGCTGTTTTTGCTCTGACCAGTATTCAGCCAGAAACAAATTTTTAAACTCGTCAAAAGTCAGGTTCGTAACGTTGAGGTTTAAGCCCCAACGCTTGGCATCACCAGCCAGCACATCAATAACCGCATTAATTTTTCTCTCATTAGTCCATGATCTGGGTAAAACTCTTTCACAATTTTTAATGAAATCCGTCGCGTGTATACCGCCTTTTTTCAAGGGGTCGAACCGCTCCTCTTTCGTCAACAATTCCGAACTATGTGCACAGATTGGCACATAGCTCTGTTTTTGGCCAAGTTTCTTTTCTAATTCCGACACTCTCGTAATTACTTGGCAAGTGGTTGTCGCAAGCGTTTCCACTTCCCTCTTTTTCTCTTCGCAGGTATTAGCCTGCTCCCTCACTTTAGTGTCTACTTCGGACACTAAAGCCTTTAAAGTTTCCACTTTCTGTTGATCCTCTTTTTTCACTAATTGAATTTGTTCCGTCACCTTATTCTCGATGATCGGAGCAACTGCTTCTCCTACACTTTTCTCGATTCTGCTAATTTCGGAATCAAAACGAGTATTTATGCTCGCAATTTCCGCCTGAACGCCTATCATTTCCTGTTTAAGATTACCGATTTCGGTATTAATTACAACAATATCTTCTTTGATTTTATCAACTTTTGTATTAACAACTCCAACATTGTTGTTAACAACGTTAATAGCTTTGTTCTGATTGTCTAGCTTGGCCGATTGACTCTTGATTTCGTTAATCAAAACATTCAATAAATCAGTTAAATTCCCGGAAACTATCGGTTCCACTTCCGTAGCGGCTTCCTCTTTAATTGTCCCCCGGTATTCGTCATAAAGGGATTCAGGTTTGATTTTCACTTCCGATTCCGAAACATTTTCTAAAGTTTGGAATTCCATTTCTGCTCTTTGTTGCGTTTCGGTGGTCGCGTCTTTCATGCTAGCCGCCTGCCCCTGAACAATGGGTACCGCGGTGCGCGTTTCCCACTGTTCGACCGATTATTCCGTATTCAAGTCTACCAAATTTTGGCAATTGTTGCCTTCACTCATTTTAATAATTTTCAATATAAATGCCAAATCTCAAATATAATTAGGATTACTCCCACTACTTATTCTCGCTGACGTAACGGCCTGTACGTAACCAATACTTTGTTACGAGATTTGCACAATGCAAAATTCGTGTCCAGAACAACCTCAAATCCGAAGATTGTCCTGTCACCAGGTCGCCACGTGTAACCTCCCCCTCACTTACCGACCTTAATGACAGTGAAAAATGAAACCGCGTGTACCTAATGGGAGTTTTGGAAAAGCAATCGTCACCGAAGTTAACCTGTCGGTAAAGAGGGAGGAAAGGGTTACATGTAAATGAAAGGAAATGTACTAATGAAACTGGTGGAAATTAATTTTGAAAAGGGGTAAAGTTAATAAAGAAAGTAAATGTGCAGCCATTACGTTAACAATTAACTAGCGGTAATTAGGTATTTGAGATTTGGGGGAAATCACGGTCGCCAGTCCTAAGGACAATTGCTATAGTAACTGAAAAAGAAAGGTTATTACACATATAATTAGCACTAGAAGCGTGGCAACTGAAGGTTGACACGTGTAGTGTGAAAACTGAAAGTTTGTCAGAAGTAATAAATTTCGCTACACCCTGACTTAATTTAGCAGAAGAATTAATAAAACCGAAAAATCGAAAGTTAATTTAGTGACTGAAGTTAATAGTGAGCTTTCTTTCTGAAGCACATCGAAATTCAGTAAAATACGGTTAGTCTTGGACTACCTCAACAATCATTTCAAAAAACTACTTGAATCTACGCAATTTGGAAAAAAGAGATTTAACTTTGAACTTGAATTAAATGATTCTGAACAATTAACAATAGTAAAATTTAGTACGTACCAAGCTGAGCTGCAGTCACAGGTAAGCTAAAATACGATAACAAAACTCGCACTCTTAATTTGTGCTTGTGTAATCTGAATATTGTAGCCAGCTAACTGAACTTTGAAATTAAAGCAGTGAAATAGAATTAGCTATATTACTTTAGTGCTGGCGTTTAAATTTCAACGACACTCGGGTTCATTTCGGAAAAGGAAGGGACCCTGCTTGGTAATGCAATTGGGACAATGAGCAACAAAGGTTCATGCTAAGTTGCTGTTATTATAGTTACGAAAATGGTACAGTTTGAAAAGCTGAGGTCTGCCATACAGTTCTAAAACTTTACTTGCTTCCAGTCTTCCTTGATGGTTGATTGAAGGTTTGAAGCCGTCGATCGAGGAGGTGGCGACAGTCACTCATTGTCGGCCGTCGCTGTTGCAGAAGCTGGATGTTGGCGCGCCTTCTTCTCGACACGGTCACCAGACGAAAACGGGCTCTTGATGTGCGCTAGTTAATGTTTCCCGTCCGCGACACCATGTCAGAAACTATCATCGCAAGTCGAGCGCAATTACATGCTGCCAAACCCCGAAAGCGCGGCAACTCGCGGGAGCGTCACACAACACACCTGCTCCACTCGCTACTCCCGCCAGACTCCTTCTGAGGCCGCTGTTTGATCACCTGCTGCACTAGCTGCGCATTGCCCTCTGTGGTTGCCATACGCGGTCGCCCTACCTTTCCAGCACGTTCATCCGTCACGTTCCCAGTCCGTTGAAATTTTTCAAACAGATCCTTTATTGTATCGCTTTTCGGTCCTTTGGTTACATTAAACCTCCGTTGAAAACGTCGTCTTGTTGCAACAACACTGTGTTCTAGGCGGTGGAATTCCAACACCAGAAAAATCCTCTGTTCTAAGGAATAAACCATGTTGTCTACAGCACACTTGCACGTTGTGAACAGCACACGCTTACAGCAGAAAGACGACGTACAGAATGGCGCACCCACAGACTGCGTTGTCTTCTATATCTTTCACATCACTTGCAGCGCCATCTGTTGTTGAAAATTGTAACTACTGTAATTTCGAAAGTTTGTCCGCCTGAAAATGTACTGTTGTCCCAAGCATATTGCAACAAACGGTGTATTTCTATCGCTGCTCGTTTAGCTTTTATTGCCGTTTCAAATATACCGGTCATTTTTGAAACACCCTGTATATCGTTTGAGGTTAGCGAATAAACATCAGCACCTGCTGGTTTTTGGTCAGAGTTTACAAACAGAATCAGTAGGTCTTTTTTTTGGCGAATGAAGAAAAATCACAACATTAAAATCTCCAATTAGTATTCTGTCACATTCATAATGTTCGGATTTAATAACCTCGATTCGATGGAAGTGGTTAGAAAATATTGATATGAGTTCCTCCCAGAGTATACAATGTTCAAATAACTTACGGGAATGCAGCCGCATGCCGTCGTCGACAACCGCCGATAATTCGATAGGACCAAGCCCTACCATCTTCAAGGATACCTCGAAAATGTCAGGGTGCGCTCCTGCCGAAATATCGACGGGGTTTGACGATGTTACCCGGCTGCATTCCCGTAAGTTATATGAATACTAAAAATTTTGCTTTAAATATGTAAACCAAGGTTTTGGAGAAAATTTGGGATACATTTGCGTAAATTTTACCTTTCTTCGTAATTCTTGATAAGCTCGTTGTTTAACGATAGTATCATTTCATTTCGTCATTGGTCTGAAATCTCGTTTATTCCTATGTGACCCTTTAAAAAGCTCATAAATTGTAGCTGTTGGCCAGTTACATTTTTTCGCACTTCTTGTTTGATGTTAAAAAGTAATACCTGCATCATAGCATATGACTGGAAAGACAGAAGTGCACTTTTTCTGTCTGTGATTTGGCATCATCAGTATAAATTTCGTGGAAGTCATGAACTATATTTGGCGGGACAGGTAAGTATTGCTAAGCCGGAGAATACACCTTTTGTTCCACCCTATTTTTTTTTTTTTTTTTTTTTTACTTTATTGTTATTTTAAAACCTGTACAACTCAGGTTGGCTGGCAGCGGCACACAAACGCCGCTCTTCAGCCAGAGCGATTTACAAGAGTATAAAAACAAGGTGAATAACAATGAACAAAGTGACGGGCAAAAGAGAGAGGTCACATAGACATAAAAAACACGGTGTCGTTCACATGTGACGATAACAACACTGAAAAGACGTGGGCACGGCGCACAAATCACTGAGGAGTTCGACGACACAAGTGAACTTAGGAGTGGGACGGCGAACACCAAAAACACTATACGACGTCACACACACGAGACACAAAAGGCGACGATCTCCGGCGCGCGAAAGTTCACTAGACGTGTGCGAGTCCGGGGACCTGCCAAGAGAGGAGGAGGATTCCACCCTATTCCAGTGAGTAGGTCGGAAACGGTTTACTACATCTGACAGCTATCTTTTGACGCAGAAATAGATTGTATCTATGACGTATTATCCAACCTATCTTTCCACCTAGGTTAATGGCGTTATATAAGGAAGGAAAAAATACGTGAACTGCAAATACAAAAAAATGAATAACCCATCTCCATTCTTTCTACCTTTACATCTACGTAGGGGAACATGCGGCAGAAAATGACACTAATGTTCTCTGCCTTGTATGTGCTGCTATCTTTCGGATATTGTCAGAACTATGTCTAGAGGTCGAAGCGAAGTACCTAACACTGCATAGATGCCACTATGTGCTATGTTGGTTGCTCCGTGTCGATGACTCTTTCCTACAAGCATCTGCAATATACAGGTCTTAAAATCTCACATCTAAGTAAATACATGTTTGTTAGCTAAATTAAATCGTTTCCAGTGTCTTGATTGTACTCTCAGGTTCACTTTTGCGTAGATTAAATATTAATTATGTTTAATAGGGATCACTGAATGTTACATAATCGGAAGTGTGGTCTTGAGGCAGAATAGAGTAGAGCAGAACGGGATGCTGCCCTGTTTTGCCCCATTACATTCTGTTAATGGATTTCGAAAGTTTGGAATATCGCCTGTTGACAAGAATGTCTTTAGGGGGAACTGAAGATTTGTTACTGTCAGCAACCACTGCAGTTAATCTGCAAATGCCGAAGAAAACTTTGGGAGCCCCACCACGTTCGTCTCTCGCAGCAACTCGGAAAACTCCATCACAGGGGACAACTCCTTCACCACACTCATCAAAAAATGCCTCCTTGTGGAGTAGCGAAATTTCCAGAATGTAGCTTCCAGGCTTGCTGTGCAGAGAGCATATTACCTATATCACAAGTATCACAGAATAAACAAAGGAGTGTCAAAAAATAGAAGCAAAACAATTATTTTGACTTCGACTCCATATCAGACGGAGCTAATTAAAGGGGAGTTAGCAAAACAAAGCTGAAAAGCAAGGTCTAAGACCGCAAAAAGGCGCCTTGTATTAGTCCAGAAACTTCTGAAGCAAGCAAAAAACATCAAGCTACAAGTGGATCGAAAATAACTAAGAAGACTGATCCAAGCTCCAAAACATCCACGAAGCTAAAGCAGCGAAATGCGTCCAGTGATAGCGGAAAACAAGAAGAAGTCGATGAATGTCTTTATTGTCTTGACTGCTCTGAAGACATTTGGATGAGATGTAGCGAATGTCTTAAATGGCCTCACAATTCGTGTGTAGGGGTCGACAGTGAGGACGAGGTTACTCATGTAGGCATTCTTTGCGAAGCATAAACGTTTATAGTTTATATGCCATTCATAACTAATTTTTGTATACGAAATATGCATAAGCTGTTACGATTTTCTTTTATGACTAGTTTTTGTATGTGAGATAGTATTCCCTCTATTGCCTCACCATTGGGGCAAAATGGGGTAAATTGTTATTTCTCAAAGTTTTCAATAAAAATGAGAAGCTAGGTAATTAAATACTGATGTGGTGTAATGTTTTAAAAGTTGTATTATACTAATGAGGTCTGACTCAAATCAACAGCTGTTATAATTTTTTTGTGCCTCGAAGTAGCTTTTGAACATTAAATACCCCGTTCTGCCACAGGTTCCCCTATGTACTCAGCTAGCCATCGCACTGTGCATGGCAGACGGTACCACGTGACTCTACTAGTCATTCCCTTTCCTGCTCCACTCGCTAATACAGCAAGGGAAAAACTACTGTTCAGGCCGAATTACTCTCATCTTATCTCCGTGGTTAACGCGAGATGTACAGTCGTGAACAAAACGAGCGAGACCCCTCGCCTTTTCGTTATGCTGATTCTCACAGCTTTAAAGTCTGCTACACAGCATAACAGGCAAGGCGACGCACGCCACTTACGAGAGGACCCGCCAAGTGTTCAAAATAAGTGAACACGTGTCTCGGCTTATCTGCATACACTCGACCGCTTCTGAGAAAACGACGGTCAAAGTTTTCAATGCGTTGTTGCTATAGTGTAGATTTCTTTTAGCATGTAAGGATTCAATTGAAGTGGTGGCTCAGCGGCTACCGTCGCGACTTCAGAACTTTGCGCTGCGAGTTCGAAACCCGGTTGTCCTCCCCCCCCCCCCTTCTCCTCACTCTCTGAATTATCTACGGATGTTTATTCCAATTTATGTTGAAACAATGTTGTCGTTATTCGTCAATTAATTTACTGTGCAATGAAAGATGCTAAAAAAAAAAATAAACGAATGAGAAAAGATGTGAAATATTTGTGAATGTCCTTGCAACCTTGCAGGTTGTAAGGAGGTTAAAAAATATTTCACATTATTTTCACATTCGTTTATTGTCTTTTTAATTCATTAATTACACAGAAAGTTAACTGACGAATAACGACAATATTATTTCAACATAAATTGGAAAAAACATTCGTAGATAATTCTGATAGAGAGGGAGGAAAAAATAATAATAAAAGACCACTATGGTCTCGAACTCGAGAATCAAAGCTACGAAGGAACGACGGTAGCCACTGAGACACCTCTTCAATTGCATTCTCGGGCGCCAAAGGTGTCTATACTACAGCAACAGCGCGTTGATAACTTTGACCGTCGTTTTCTCGAAAACGGTCGAGTGTCTGCAGATAAGCCGAAACACATGTTCGCTTATTCTGTCCTCTCCTTCACTGAGCAAAGTTTCCGGACAATCAGCGTATGGCACCTGGCGAGTTCCCCACGTTAGTCGAGTCGCTTCTTACGCCCGGCGAGAACTATGTATGCCTCAGAGTAAACTGTGCTTCTTGGAAACACGGCGAGCGAGGATAAACACGTTTACCTTCTTATAAGGCAAACTTCTACAGCTAAAATTCACGGAGTGTTCTTTAGGTTGCCTCAGATATTTCAGAAATGTTTCTTGCGTTAGGCCTGCCGTATATACAAAACGTAAACATTTCATTTCATGTAATATTTATTAGGATAAGACATGACAAGAGCGGACCAGTCCCTTCTGAGAAAAATTACAGATTCTAAGTTGCTCCTCTATGTAATGACACGGGTACGGGCTTGCGATCTCTCGTTTATGGCATCGATTTCCGTGTTACACATACTTGGCAATTGCGTTGTGGCTGCAGTTGTGGAAGAGGCAGTCTGTTTCCTACTAGCGCTGTTTTCGCAGCAGATATTAACCGCGACGAATCATTCAGTCAACGCTAAATGGCCCATCTGGCCGAGCAGACAAGGGCGCTATAATAGCACTCCTTGCATAGGGATTTTCAAATGGCTGTATAGTAAGAACTATGGGTCTTCACAAGTTGACGGTAGCCAGGTGGATTAGACGAAAGGAAGAGAGTGGTAATCTGAATGGAAGGCCTCGTGGTCGCCGCCTCAAAACAACAGCAACTCAGGATCGGCAGATACGCCGTTTCAGTGAGAACCACCCATTTGTCAACGCACGACAAATTCAGCAGACTTTGGGTCTCAATGTTAGCAGTAAGACCGTCACTCGTTGCTTAAGGGAAGGTGGATTGAGGGCAAGAAGCGCTGCTGTGAAAGAGACATTGACGGTTTCCCACAGAGAAGCCCGCCTTGCTTTTGCTGTTGAAAATGTCTATAAACCTCTCAAGTTTTGGAGGCGATTGATTTTCACGGACGAAAAAGTTTTCTCGACGGCATTAACCGGAAAAGTACTTGTTTACCGCCCAAAAGGTGCTAGGTATAATCCAAAATGTATTTACAGTTGCCGAAGGAGTGGCAGGGAGTCGGTAACGGCATGGGCATGGATATCGGCCGAAGGGTGTGGGCTCCTGTGAGAAGTGGATGGAAGGCTCGATGCTTGCATTTACATATCAATTCTGGAGAATGTGATGTTGCCTTCCGTGACAGAACAATTTGGCGATGATCAGCTCATGTTCCAACAGGATCGCTCGCCTATTCATATGGCACGTGTGGTTAAGAGGTGGTTCGACGACCGTAGTGATATTACTGTAATGGAATGGCTACCGAAAGGAGCTGACATGAATCCCATTAAGAATATTTGGGCAAAAATTGTCAGAGTAATACGGGAAAAGGGACAGTCAACGTCGACTCGCCGGCAGCTTTCTGATGTGATTCATGGCGCTTGGAATGAATTACTTGAATCTCCTAGTTATGTGGCTAGAGTTGTGGGCTCAATGTCCAACAGACTTTAAGCCGTTGTGGAATCCGAAGGAGGCTATACGCAATACTAAGCGGCACCAGCAGATCTGGTTTTTTTTTTCTTCAGCCCTTAACGAATCAGCTGCAACAGATGTTCCAAGTTTTTTTTTTTTACAGATGTATATTTTATATAATTTTAAGTAAGTGGAATCTGGACAAACAAATTAATTCACAACAAGATACGTAATATTTAATTTGCTAAGAGAAGAAATACTCACGTTATATATTCAAGCAGTCTCTAAGAAATACATGACACACGTGTGTATACAAGAAGAGTAAAAATCAATTCAGCACAAACAAAAAATAATGAGGAGAAGGTCGCTGATGAAAGAATAATTGGAGAGCGAAGGTTGGGCTAGAAGGGGAGGTAAGGAGGCCCGAAAAAGAAGAGAAAAATCAAATACCCAATAGACTTCGAGTCGTTGTCGCAGCCGAGGGCCGTTGGTATATGCGATTCGGAGCAACGGTAGAAGAATAGTTTTATATATTGATTTTTGTGGCTTTATTTTGTGACGGCTAAACAGTGCTGCTTCATGAGACCCACTATTTGTCCACATGTGGCAAAACATCAGAGGTGTACAAAATTTTGAGAGGTGCCGAACTGCTCTGGAACAGTAACGTGTTTTAGACAAGGAGATGATTTTTAGTTCATTTAATTTTAACCGTTCACAGCACGCTTTGAGACTCTAACATATAATTTCATTTTATTATTATGTATCTTCTCTTCACTGAAAGTGACGGCAATAAGTTTCAAGATATAAAGAATAACTGAAAGTTTTTAATTTGTGGAATACTTCAGTTCGGAAGCGCGCTGCTGCTACGGTCGCAGGTTCGAATTCTGCCTCGGGCATGAATGTGTGTGATATCCTTAGGTTAGTTAAGTTTAAGTACCTCTAAGTCTAGGGAACTGATGACCTCAGATGTTAAATACCATAGTGCTTAGAGCCATTTTGTGGAATAGCGTATTTAGCAGTTAATATTTTCAACAAATCTGTAGTTATAGGACATATTAAGAAGCAAGTCAAAAATGGCATTGTGGAAAGATCAGGTTGGTCTCTAAAGGGTGACGACGGTCAAATAGCAAATACGAAACTATGGGTAACAACTATTGCTCATGGTGAGGAGCCATAGTCGATAATCTGTAATTGTATTTCGGAAGTTTATCGTCGATCCTAGGAATGAAACCGGTACTCTGTTTTACGTAAAGAATATAACCTTAAAAATTTACGTATCAACGCAGAATATTAATACACAGTATATAGATCAGGAACCTAATCCCACTGCCTTTAATTTTATTCTTACGGATGGCATTGAGACAGCAAATAACAATAGGAATATGAAAACTCTCAGAATCAATGCAGAGAATTCAAGTGTCCAGTGGATTCAAAAGTTTGCTATAATAGCGAATAATTGCTTTCAATGACTCCTTCATAGCTATGTTTTCTCAGTCAGACAATGTTTGAAACTAGGACTAGCAAGGTAAAACATTTTCCACAAACTGTCGGATTGGAAGTCGAAGAGTAAGTTACATGAATTACGATGAAAACAAGCGTTTTTCACGTAGACTGGTCACTGTAGGCTTCCAACGCTTTTATTGTGTGTTACATGCGCAATATGTAAACTGGCAACGCCACCAACACACAATACCACTAAGCTGTGAAACAACTGTAGCAAAACAGAGCATCCTCGTTGTACATGCGATGGATAAGACGACTAATTCGCAACATAAATGTCAATGTAAGCAGAAATTTCTTTTTGAGCGTGCTTCCTGAACCAAATAACATACATTTCCTACGTCTTCAGGGGGAATCATGTAGCAAATGTAATTTAAAGTACATAAAATATCGAGTGGATTTACAATCAAAATTATGAACCACTCAGGAACGTAAATCGATAGTCACATAGTTGTCAGACGTATTCTACGGTGTTCCCATTGTCCATTACACTAGCAGCAGGAAGAAAACATACGCTCAGCTGATGTGCTGAGATAGCTAGCGCTGGCTAAGTTCGCGCTGCGAAGACGCCACAGCATCGTCTGCCACCATTTCGTGGGAAACGAAATACCTCAAGTATAAGCCAATTTGATGCATTCGCATACCTGTGACTATGACTTGGCGCTAAAGTGTGGTTATGGATAGTACGTAAGCTCAGGTTACGAATCTAACATCATAAATAAAGACAATGGGGAAATGAATTAGGCGTCCTTCATCTTCCGTAACATTAAATATATTTCAGTTATTCTATCTTAAATGAACTGTGCAGAAAATCATTCACCAGAAGTGAATAACTTTTTAGCAACCCCAGATGATATTAACAGCTTGCCGGCGCGGGTTAGCCGTGCGTCCAACGGCGTCATATCGCGGACAGTTCGAATCCTTCCCCGAGTACGGATATGTGTTAGATTAGATAGGTTTCAGTAGTTCTAGGTCTAGGGGACTGAATACCTAAGCAGTTTTGTCGCGTAGTTCTTAGAGCCATTCTTTGATCTTTTGCGTAAATTTTCTTTACATAAACGGCCATATCTTTAGATTGCGTTGACATAGAAGCTCACTTATTTTACACCACCAAGGGACCGTATACCGCAGGAAGTGCGATACATTTCCGCTTATTATGTCTACCCGCACTCGACGTAAACGGGTTTTAAGGGTTGGGTACACAGATAGACGGCCAATAAAGTAAGACTAGTATGGTTCCATTTTTACCGATTTAAGTGACGAAATCCTAACCATGAAAATAGCTACGACAGTTACTGAAGATGAGGGCCGCAGAAATAATTCCCGCTACTCTTTATTCAAAATGTTCTAGTTGCAGTCGATACATCAGCATATTAATAGTAGCCACGCTTTCGACCCAAACCACGTTTACAGGAATGCAAATAAAATCCATTTGCCTATACACGTGGTAATTCAGATTCCAATATTAATGCCACCGCGTTTTGGAAGTGCGAACATTCCCACTGCTAGCCAGCTTAAGAAACACTTCGCTAATGAACGTTTTCTGGCTCTGGCGAGTCTAATGGAGAACTCGAAACATTATAGAATAAGTTTGGCAGATATGTCGCCGTTTATTTCCTGGGGAAGTGCAGAATTATCCTACTAAATTTACTCGCTAATAACAGTGATTTATTATTTCGATAAACATCCTGAATGATTGTCACATAAGCGTTGACATAAAGGTAGAAAATTCATGTTTTTGAGTCCAGAAAGCTCTATGCAACAGAAACTGCAGATCATTTTGCCATTTTGATTGCGAAATTGCCGGCTTTTTCATGTCTGGGGTAATAATACAGGGCTGTTTGCCTCGGTTGTCAGCTAGTGTAGTGAAAGGTGTTTGCTTCTGCAAGCGAGGACTGGTTTGTTTTCGGTTCTAATCTCGATGGAGGCAGATAGACATCAGTAAAGCAATTTTAAGAAATTCTTTGGCCCCCAATACGTTTTATTGCTACCTTTATTCAGTACTGGCGCCCTGTGGATGTCAATATGAAACTCTTGACTACTTTTTCCGCTTCTGTCAATAACTGAATTGACTTAAGTGTGGCAATGAATGTTTTTTAACTGAATTTCGTTATGAATCTTGACGCATTGCTAAATTTACACACTTTCTTGGTAGGTCAGCAACGGTAATCCAGTAAGACTGGTCTGAACGTTGACACAGACCGTTTCGCGGCCGAATGCGCATAATATTTTGCTAATTCATAACGATCTGGGGTACCTTGTCTTACTAGAACAGTTATGTTATCTCGATAAGCTGAAATTCATTTTTATTAGTACAGTTCATATAATTAGCTTTTCTTCTTTCATTTATATCTTATATTTACGTGTTGTGTTTAACACACTAATCACCATTAATATAGTCTTATACACGATTGAAATCAGTCTGACAAAGTTCGGATAGTTATTCAATTTCACATTTGTGAATAGTATGTTGGCAGCACTTCGTCACCTTGCCTTTTATGCTGTGTAGCAGACTTTAAAGCTGTGCAGATCAGCATAACGAAAAGGCGAGGGGGAGGGGGGCGGATCACTCGTTTTGTCCACGACTGTATGTTGGCGGCAGTACGATCCTTCTGCAGCCGCTTCTCTAAATTTCCTTAAGAGTGCCTCGCGGAAAGAACGTCGTCTTCGCTCCAGGGTTTCCCATTTGAGTTCATAAAGCCTCTCCACAATCTGCCGTGTGGGAGTCCCAGACACTCGATCAGTATTCAAGAGAGGCTCACATCAGTGTTCTATACGCCGTCTCCTTTATAGGTCAGCTACAATGGCCAAAATTTTCCCTATAAAACGAAGTCGACCGTTCGCCTTCGCTACTACCAACCTGACGTGCTCGTTCCATTTCATATCGCTTTGCAACGCTATGCCTAGAAATTTAATCGACGTGACTGTCTCAAGCAGCACGCTACTAATGGTTTATTTGAACCTTACAGGATCGTTTTTCCTACTCTTCCGCATTAATTTACAATTTCCTACATTTAGAGCAAGCTGCCATTCATCATACCAATTAGAAATTCTGAGTAAGTCACCTTGGACAGTCAATCAGGCACATCTTGCCGTACACCACTGCATCATCAGCAAGCAACGGCAGATTGTTGTCCACCCTGTTCGTCAGATCATTTATGTATATAGGAAACAATAGTAGTCCTGTCACACTTCCCTGGTGCTCTGGCCGGCCGAAGTGGCCGTGCGGTTAAAGGCGCTGCAGTCTGGAACCGCAAGACCGCTACGGTCGCAGGTTCGATTCCTGCCTCGGGCATGGCTGTTTGTGATGTCCTTAGGTTAGTTAGGTTTAACTAGTTCTAAGTTCTAGGGGACTGATGACCTCAGCAGTTGAGTCCCATAGTGCTCAGAGCCAACCTGGTGCTCTCCTGACGATACGCTTATGTCTGATACTGGTTCTGTTACTTAAGAACTCTTCGAACCAGTCACGTGTCTGGGATCCTACTGCGTACACTCGTTCCTTCGTTAATAGTGTGCAGTGGAGCGCCGTGTCAAAGGCGTTTCGGAAATCTAGAAATATGGACCCTGCCTGTTGCCCTGCATCCATAGTTCGTAGAATATCGTGTGAGAAAAGGGCAAGGTGAGTTTCGCTCGAGCGATGGTTTCTAAAACCTTGCAGACTCGTGGACATAAGCTTCTTGGCCTCAACGTAACTTCTTATACTCGAACTGAGAATATGTTCAAGAATTTTTTAACAAACCAATGGTAAGGATCCAGAATGAGATGGGTAGCTCAGTTGGTAGAGCACTTGGCCGCGAAAGGCAAAGGTTCCGACTTCCAGTCTCGGTCCGGCAAACAGTTTTAATCTGCCAGGTAGTTTCATATCAGCGCACACTCCGCTGCAGAGTGAAAATCTCATTCTGGAAACATCCCCCAGGCTGTGGCTAAGCCATGTCTCCGCAGTAGCCTTTCTTCCAGGAGTGCTAGTTCTGCAAGGTTCGCAAGAGAGCTTCTGTGAAGTTTGGAAAGTAGGCGACGAGGTACCGGCGGAAGTAAAGCTGTGAGGACGGGGCGTGAGTCGTGCTTCGGTAGCTCAGTTGGTAGAGCATTTGCCCGCAAAAGGCAAAGGTCCCGAGTTCGAGTCTTGGTCCGGCATACAGTTTTAATCTACCAGGAAGTTTCAATGTTAAGGATATTAGTTTGTAATTTTGGGGTTTGCTATTTCAGCTTTCTTATATACAGCAGTCACCAGCGCCTTTTTGCAGTCGTTTGAGACTTTGCGCTGGGTGAGAGATTTGCTATAAATGCAAGCTAAGCAGGAGGCCGATGCCGCTGAGTACTCTTTGTAAAACAACCGAACGGGGATATCATCCGGACCTGGCGACTAATTTGCTTTCATCTCTTTTCAGTCGTTTCTGTACGTCAGGGATGCTCATTGCTATGTCTCCATATGAAGGGCTTATTTGAATAGTATTACAAGTCCATTACCTCCACTTGTCTGTCTATAACGCTTCTGACATTAATGGTCCAAACAAACAGAAAGAAAGGTTCATCTCTAGCAAGAAGCCATATGCTTGAATATTTCTGGTATCTCAACCGCAGATTTTTCAGCGCTCATTTAACTTTAGGACTCTGTGTCTCAGAATGAACAAAAGTGGACTTGTACCATTATTGAAATAAGCCCTTCATATGGGAGTTTGTGCGATGGTCAGGGTCTTTCACAGATACTCTGCCGAGCCACTCCTTCCTTTAGGCATATTTCCTCCTTTCATTTGTAGCATTGACAGTACGAAAGGAGATTTCAATTTCTCAGTTAGCAAATTACACGATTGCTCCCATGCTTTCAATTCTGTGTAGATCCGTAGCTAGTTTCCCAGTTATGCTGCTTAATCTCACTTAAGCTACCTTTGTAGATACTTCTCGCTCTTCTATAAAGGTCCAGCTTGTCTTCTCTTTCTTCTGTACCGATAGATATCTTGTAGTGCCGTCTCGCTGGCCTCATAG
This sequence comes from Schistocerca cancellata, assembly GCF_023864275.1. Taxonomy (NCBI): domain Eukaryota; kingdom Metazoa; phylum Arthropoda; class Insecta; order Orthoptera; family Acrididae; genus Schistocerca; species Schistocerca cancellata. The sequence continues at coordinate 179,287,368 of NC_064632.1, forward strand.
CCCTTCTAACGTTTTGAACTTCCGTAGTCCTGAATGTAATTATTTTAAAGCACAGTATTTGTGCTGCTGTTGCTTGCTTCTATCCCCTTTCAGATTTCATCGTTCAGTACTGTGCCCTCAAATCTTTGATTCCACTGAGTGCATCCAACTCGGATGTCATTAGTATATCAGACACCTTTCGGCAGCCGGCTGAAGTGGCCGTGCGGTTCTAGGCGCTACAGTCTGGAACTGCGTGACCGCTACGGTCGCAGGTTCAAATCCTGCCTCGGGCATGGATGTGTGTGATGTCCTTAGGTTAGTTAGGTTTAAGTAGCTTTAAGTTCTAGGGGACTGATGACCACAGCAGTTAAGTCCCACAGTGCTCAAAGCCATTTGAACCATTTATTTTGACCTTTCGCAAATCTGCATGTTTCATATTCATTCTTTGGGTAGAACCCAGCTCACTCAGTAAACCAGCTATAATGCCCGTGAAACGTCCCCTTTGAAGAATTATACGTGACTGTGCTTCAACTGACACACAATATTTTTAGCGCAACGCAATCTGACTTTCAAAAATCCCTACAAAAGAATGGCCCTGACTAACATTAACCTAGACCTTTCACAAATCACTTACCTCACAAAAATCTTCGTTACTCGAACTACTGCAATACAGCGAGCGCCAGTACTGCCAGCTAAATAAAAGATTCAAACTACGGAAGGCACTAACTACTGATAGGCATAGTTAGCAAATGAAAGATTTTAACAGAGAACGAACAATGTATTTACCTTAATAGTCATAACATATATAGCAGTTCATGACAAATTTCAAAACTCCGCCATCTCTCTCCCCACATCCACCACTGCTGGCGGCTCACCTCCAACTGCGCAACGCTACGCGCTGTTCACATCCAGCTGACGCTGCCCAACACTACAATGGCAGACAACAATGCAAACTAGCCACAGACTGCACACAGCACAGCCAGTGATTTTCATATAGAGCGCTACGTAACGTTGCCAATAAGAAAACATAAACAGCCTACTTACATAAAGAAAACATAAACAGCCTACTTACATAGCCTACTTACACCCAGTGTCATTTCTATAAAGACTGCACTGTGATCACCGGCAAGACGATACTGGTGAACAGATAAATTTGTTATTTCCCTTGCAGTCAATCTATAAGCTGCAGTAACATAGATGTTTGACAGTGCACCTGCTCTGTTCTTAAATTCTCAAAAGTTGGAGGCTGTCCACATTTATTTATCACTATTAGGACTAGGTAACTAGTTATTTCAATTAATTTATGAAAACGGTTGTCACACGCGCTACTATGCTGTACGGTAGACCTAGAATTTCCATCGCTTGTTAATAAGACAATGCTGTGGCCCTTGTTTTATCTAAATGTTGTTCATTATCGCATGAAACTGCATATAAATGTTGCCAATAACCTATTTGAGCGACACAAAGGAAACCCCAATAAATGTGCAGTGGCTATTGCATAACTGGCTGATTTTAGTTACCATTAGTACAATTATCATTTAGTACAATTACCAGAGAAACACCGTCTTTGGCTCCCAAATACATAGTGACAGAGGGTGGAGAGGCAGGAGCATTCCATTAAAAAAAAAGACTCCTGAATACAGATTATGTCAATATACAACTCATTCAACAGTTTTCACAGTTTTGTCATAATTAGTCCACTTCTGATGCTGTTAATTTTCAATGCCCCCATGGATGTACAGTACAAAGAAACGCTTTGGAGCCTTCAAGCAATGTTGGTGAAATGGTCGCCATCACATCGTAGCGATCAGCAGGACATTTTCTGTCTCTTCCGCATCAACATGTTTTTCAGGAGAAAAAAATCGAGATCGTTCTACAATGTTCTCCTGCTTTCACAAATATTCTAGAATTTGAACGAATGTAACAGAATATTCTCGAAAGTTCTAGAATATGACTTCGAAACTGCACATGTTGTGTTGATCGACACCCCGGAAAAGTCGTCTTAACCGATGCATTGTGCACCGCACTAAATATAGAGGAGCAACTCATCGAAAAAATGTATCCGTTTTTGTATAGAAACTATGTGGACATAAGTTTTGTGATGAAAATTAAACGTTGAAATATACAGAGTGAGTCACTAACTACTGCCACCTAGAATAACTCCGGAAGTATGATAGTAGCTGAAAAGTTTGCGGGACAAATGTTGCTTGGGACAACGGGGGCAATAATACGACGTTGTCTTTTGTTGCTAGGTGAGGTCGCGTCAGAGGTATAAAGGTCAACTATGATTTTTAAATGGGATGTTATAGTAACACTAGTATCGTCGAATCAAGCGAATGTGAATGATGTATTCCTTCGAAGAACAAGTCGATTTGCTTCTCATTTACGGAGATGCCAACGAAATTCAGTGAGAGCTAGAGACTTATACGCTGAAAGATATCCTCAACGTACTCACCCTACACGTCGTACATTTAAATATCTGTGTGCTAAATTGAGAACAACTGGGTCTTTAACGCATCGGAAACATATCCGGCAAAGAAAAGTTAACGGAAATTGGTACTCCTGCCACTGTGGTTCGAGATCCTTGTGTTAGTTGGAGTCAAATCGCCAGGGAATCTGGCATGAGCCAGAGTAGTGTTGCTCGTGTTCTGCATCGCCATAAATATCATCCTTACCATATCAGTCTCCGCCAAGAAATAACTGGTACGGATTGAATGCGTTGCACTGAATTCTGCCGATGGACTCAACCAGATTGAGAGAGATGACACATTTATTAACTTGATTTTATTTACTGACGAGACTACATTCACGAACCATGGAAATGTCAGCATAACATGCATTATTGGGCAGCTGAAAATCCATGTTGGCTGCGGCTAGTTGCACACCATAAACTGTGGTCGGTGAATGTATGGTGTGGGATTCTGGAGGACAAAATTATAGGCCCCTATTTCATCGAAGGAAATCTTAATGGTAGGAAGTACACCACATTCCTGCAAGAAACATTAGGTCTGTTATTGGAAGAAATACCTTCAGGAACGAAGAACAGAGTGTGATATCAACACGATGGGTGTCCGGCATATTTTTCGCTGATGGCTAGAAATGAATTGCAGAAACAATTCCCAAACCGTTGGGTTGGATGCGGAGGAGATGTGTCGTGGCCGGCTTGTTCGCCAGACTTGACGCCTCTTGATTTTTTTCTTGTGGAGATTCGTAAAAGACATAGTTTCTAAAGACGCTCCAACTACACCTGAAGATATGCGAGAGAGAATATTCAGCGTGTTCACATGTTCAGAAACCATAGAATTTGTATTCCTCTTTGCATCAGAAAGGAAAATACCAAATGTATGTTATAACAAAATACTGTGAATAAGGTAGATGCTATATAAATAAGACGGTTAAGTGCACATTTTTTCCAGTACAGAAAACTAAGAAGTGATGACTAAGTGACGCGGGTCCTTTTCAAATGATGTTCAATACATTATCCTCCGTTTTCGTTCCGTCATTTTGTTACAGGCGATTCTCAATGGCGCACGTGCAAGAGCTGCAGTTTCCACTAAAACAATACACTGGCGGACACACTGGGAGGAAAACGTTTCGATAATTAATTGCCACAAAGATTCATGAACTGCCCTTGATTCTTGTAAAGACTCACTTGCGTAATCGACTATCTCATTTAATTCGCAACTAGGACACGTTAATCAGTGAACACATTGTCCACCGCTACATTAATTGCATAGTCGCTGGTGGCACAATAATTGGTCACTCCGTTGCCTCGGAAATGTTGTCTACACCCCTCAATAATGCTGGGAGAAAGTATAAAACGACAGCTCTGCCACAGCATTTAGTACAGTCTGACAGGAGAGGACAACGCGATCGGAGACTCTGCAAGACGGTGACTACAACCGTGGGCGGCTTTTCACCGCGGCTGCAGTACACAGCGTCCTTTAGGCCGCCCCCACACGTGGATGACACCGCATGACAACATCCCCACAGTAAAAGTATATGACTCTAAAGGTAATTGTGTGTTTCTACACGTACATAAGATGGTGTGCAGCTCTCTGATAAAACATCAAGAAACTTGTGAATGTAGACTATCATTCTGAGTCTACGAGACTTTGAGTCAAGGATTCTCTAATTCTGTAAACCTATGATTCTGTTAACCCGTGATTCAAGGATTCTTTTATTGTGTAAACCTATGATTCAGTCCACCGGTGACTTTAAACCCTTTAACTCTGTAAAGCTGTGATACTACCAACCCGTAATTCTGAAAACGCGTGATCGTGTACAACATTCTACTTACCGGTGATCCTAAGGGCCCAAGATTCTACGAACCACTGAATACACAAATATGTGTCTCTACATGCTTCTGACTCTACATACGTGTTGCTGTCCAAACTGAGACCCCCGAACGTGTTATCAACATGAGTTTAACTCTACATGCTAGAGACTCTCCACGGAAGGATTTAATGATCTTCACTGAGTCTGCAATAATTTGTTTAATGCAGCTGTCCTATATTTATTTGTTGCCGATGGCACAGTCTTGGTCTCAGACCATTACCAAGTATCCTATATAACTGAAGCGCCATACATTCAGTGTACTGGCAATCAGTCAATCGTTAACCATAATAACAAGTCAGCTCTTATGTTGTGTTAGGAAATATACAAAAATTCGTGAATCGCACATTATGCCGTGCAAGTCTGCATTTGTACATATTTAAATGCAAGGATCAAAAAAAGTTTTGCATCACCTGGTTCCCAGAACTCCTCATGATAGACGTTGACTGAAGATATTGTATCACAGACACAGTCCCTTCGACTGTTAAGAGATGTCACTAAACCAGCCCAAAGATGTTAACAACCATGCATCGGCAGCGCCTATTAGACGGAAGGGGTCCGACAGACGATCAGTTCCAGTCACTCCACGAGGAAGGAGGTACATGGTTCGTGTTGTCTGTAGTTCAACCACGCCTAGACGGTCAAACCGCGTTTGGATCGCGTCCGCATTGTTACTTTGTGCCGGAAAGAGAAGTGTACAGGCGTCTCGGAGTGAACCAAAGCGATGTTGTTCGGACATGAAGGAGATACAGAGAGACAGAAACTGTCGGTGACATGCCTAGCTCAGGGCGCCCAAGGGCTACTACTGCAGTGGATGACCGCTACCTACGGATTATGGCCCGGAGGAACCCAGACAGCTACGCCACCATCTTGAATAGTACTTTTCGTGCAGCCACAGGACGTCGTGTTACGTCTCAAACTGTGCACAATAGGCTGTGTGATATGATGCGCAACTTCACTCCCGACGTCCATCGCGAGGTCCATCTTTGCAACCACGCAGCGCAGTACAGATGGGCCCAACAATATGCCGAATGGACCGCTCAGGATTGGCATCACGTTCTCTTCACCGATGAGTCGCATATGCCTTCAAGCAGACAATCGTCGGAGACGTGTTTAGAGGCAACCTGGTCAATCTGAATGACATCGTCCAGCGAGTGCAACAAGTTGGAGGTTCCCTGGTGTTTTGGGGTGGCATTATGTGGGGCCGACGCACGCCGCTGGTGGTCATGGAAAGCGATGTAACGGCTGTACGATACGTGAATGCCATCCTCCGACCGATAGTGCAACCATATCGGCAGCATATTGGCGAGAAATTCGCCTTCATGGACGACAATTCGCGGCCCCACCGGGCGAATATTATGAATGACTTCCTTCAGGATAACAACATCTCTCGACTAGAGCGGCCAGCATGTTCTCCAGACATGAACCCTATCGAACATGCCTGGAATAGACTGAAAATGGCTGTTTATGGACAACATGACCCACCAACCACTCTGAGGGATCTACGCCGAATCGCCATTGAGGAGTGGAACAATCTGGACCAACAGTGCCTTGATGAACTTGTAAATAGTATTCCACGACGAATTCATATATGCATCAATGCAAGAGGACGTGCTACTGAGTATTAGAGGTACTGGAGTGTACAGCAGTCTGGACCACCACCTCTGAAGGTCTCGCTACAACATGCAATGTGTGGTTTTCATGAGCAGTAAAAAGGACGGAAATGATGTTTATGCTGATCTCTATTCCAATTTTCTGTACAGATTCCGGAAATCTCGGAACCGAGGTGATGCAAACATTTTTTTGATATGTGTAGCATTCATCGCGGTTGAGCCTAAGAGTGCTGGTGTCGCAACTTTCTTAAAATCAAACAGCCCCATTAGTACGGGTGCACCTCACAGTGTTTAAAATTACATATATTTCACGTCCCACCATATTGCACATACACGTTATGGCCACACAGTACCTCTTTATGTGGGCATGTGACTACGAAACAAGTATTGGAAACATCTTATGCTGAAATATACACAGACGTGCAAAGACTATATACTAAACGTACATAGATGTTGCACACTATTGTTCTCCTTCGTCAGGACTTAAACGTGATAAGATTGGTTTCATAAAGTAAGTTGTATCTTTCCTAGCATATCTTAAGGTCGGGGTCGTTACTAAGGTTAACCTTTAAGTGATTGAATACACTGAAATCATGCTTCCGGTTTATGGGACACTTGATAATGGTCTAACACCGAAAGTTTGCCGTCATACAGCCAACAAAGAAACTAAGACAACAGCAGACCCATTAAGGCATTGAAACAAAGGAAAGATTTCAGTCATTGGAGGGGGATATGGTATTACAAGTCTTCCAAAGGTGTCATAACTTAGCCAGTGAGATTTATTTGGCACCGATGTAATCATTTAGTTGCCTCAAGATTCTGAAAGCAAGAGAATATATAAACATAAGAAAAAAGGTACAATAGAGACCAAATAAATAATTGGCACTAGGCAATGCATGAAAAAAAGTATTTATTTCGTATGTGAGTGTAAAGCTACTATGTATCAATGTTTAGTTTTATGGCAAGAATTGTAATTTAATTACAGCTGTATACATAAAATTAGAAACAATAAAGAACAACGAAAGTTTGGTATGCGCATGATACTATATAAAACCGGTACGCCTCACTTGCTGGTCAATCATCTCTCGTCAAATAGCTTGCCAAGTGGCAACACTGTGTCGAAATTCTTGATGTCAAATTCCACTGGGAACCGCCTGCACCTCTACCGTATTATTGTCAATACATATTGGATAAATGGCAGCATCGGTCGGAAATAATAAAATCCTTAATTTCACAGATCGATTACGCTCATTGTGTGACCATCATCACTGCAAATTTTCAAGCCTTGTAGGCCTTATCATAATACCACAATATTTTCTATGAGGTGGAACACGTACTGTGATGATTACTTCCAACCGGTGTATTCATTTTTACCACAAGAGATAATTTTAAATTTACAGTAGAGACTATCTTGTGACTTTAGCAGTTAACCTTAGCCGTTGCCGATCCAACGTACTGTGAACTTGTAGCTTACATAGCCAACACTTTGTACTGAAGATGGTCACACAGTGACCGAAATCGATCTGTAAAATAAAATACTTCAATATTTACAACCGATGCTGCCATTTATTCAAAATTTACTGTCTCGAATGTTGGCTGCACTACATTTTACCGGAAAGTTGAGTGCAGCTGTGTTTGTGCGTCAGTTGTTGTTGTGAGAAGCTGGTGTTGTTGAGTTATTACAGAATTAGGGCATTTTGCATTGGAACAGCGAATTGATATTTTGGTGTGCCACATAAAGACAGGCTCCGTCATGGAATTAAAGAAATGTTCAAAAATTGTTCAAATGGCTCTGAGCACTATGGGACTTAACATCTATGGTCATCAGTCCCCTAGAGCTTAGAACTACTTAAACCTAACGACATCATACAACACCCAGTCATCGCGAGACAGAGAAAATCCCCGACCCCGCCGGGAATCGAACCCGGGAACCCGGGCGCGGGAAGAGAGAACACTACCGCACGACCACGAGCTGCGGACAAAGAAATGTTCCAAGCAAAGTATCCTAGTAGGAAACTCCACACGACCAGCACCATTAAATATCTGTACAAGAAATGGAGGAACTTGGGATCCGTTCAGATGCAGAGGAATAGGCGACAGTGAGGATTCCGGAAACTATAGCAGAATTTGCATTGGCATTAAGAGAAGGCCCAGCAAGTCGGTAATGGGGTTATTGCAGCAGGTTGGTGTACCTCGTACATCATTTCAACTATGTTATGATGTGATCCAGGAGCTGAAATTTGACGATCAGGGAAAAAGAGATCATAATTGTAACTTGCTGTTAACAACAACTGTTGACTGTTACATGGACCCATTGTTTACTTTATGTCATGTAAGGCCTGGTTTCATTCGTCAGTTTATGTAAACTCACAGAATTGCAGGGACTGGTCGCAGGAGAAACGACATTCTGCACGAAGAACCTCTCCACTCAGAAAGGTGTTTGGTGTGCATTGTCCAGCATGCACATTATTGGCCCCATATTTTTCACTTACACCATAAACAGTGCTAGATACCTTTGACTCTTTTTATGCACAATTAACAGATGCAGAGAAGCTGTATTCAGTAATCCAATGAGATGGAGCAACCGATCATACATCCAAGCCAAGTGTGGCCCATATCATCTAACTGTTCACTGAAGACAGGTTTGTCGGTAGAGGCCTCTGCCTCCCAAGATCCCTTCACGTAACATCGTGGGATTTTTATTTATGGGGCACACTCAAGAGCAAACTGAGTGCTGACAATCCACGCACAGCAGACGATCTTAAATGGAGCATTACTGGAGACATTAACGACATCATGCTAGCAGAATTACAGCGTGTTGTTGGTAAAGTCATTACACGTGGTCAGCAATAGCCACCAATTGCAGCATCGCTTGTAAACAAGTAACTATTGCTGATAAACGCGGATTATCACTTTCCCGTACTTTCTGACGAGCACTACGGAAAGAAGTCATACAGGATTGGACAGTTCAAGATTGCAGTATCTGCATCGAGGAACACAACGTTGTATGATAATTTGCGATAAGAATACTGAGTGTTTTTCTCTGGTCGTGAATACTAATGTGAGAAACGTCCAGTTTGTAGATAACAAAGAGCAAATGATCCTTCTCCTACAACTCACTCATGTTTTTTCGTAACTGCTCTTAAAACTTTTCTTCGTTAAGACGTTTCTGAATTGTTATCGAGAGAATGGAAAAGTACAAAATAACGCAGACAATCGGTATAGATAATAGTTGCGTAGTCGTCAAATTATTTTAGAAGAGAATTTAGTTTCTGTTGCATACGTATTGTGATTTATTATTCTTAAAGATGGGGCAGCAGCCTTAAATAAAATACTGTGATTTTTCTGACGGAAATTCGACATATATGTCCATTGGGTCGTAACAGTGGTACATTGAAATGGTATCTGCCACATTAGTGCTTAATATCTCTCCTAATTGAATTTATGCTGTCACAAGGAGGAGGATTTAGACATTAATAGGTTCATATTACGTTCTGGGATTGAATTAATAATGCTGAAAAAAGTAAAACAGCCTTCGGTGTTATAGTTTAATACAAGAATTATAAATAGAGAGTAGCCATGTATCCTGCAATTATTACTCGGTAAAATGTACTGCACCTTTACATTTGTAGAACAGAAACTAGAGTCAGTAGCCCAAATGTACCAGCAGCGCTTGTTTGTGATATAGCGATAGTACGAGTAATTTGTTTGCTACAGCCGGCCGAAGTGGCCGCGCGGTTCTGGCGCTGCAGTCTGGAACCGCGAGACCGCTATGGTCGCAGGTTCGAATCCTGCCTCGGGCATGGATGTGTGTGATGTCCTTAGGTTAGTTACGTTTAACTAGTTCTAAATTCTAGGGGACTAACGACCTCAGCAGTTGAGTCCCATAGTGCTCAGAGCCATTTGAACCATTTTTTTGTTTGCTACATCATCCTTGCTACGCAGGTGGACTGGATATACTGTATGAAAGAGAGAAGATCATTCGCATCACCGAGGAACTGTTTATCGCGTTATTACAGTGAGCGAATTTCTTTCCTTTTTGAGGATTTTTTTAATTATTTGCCTTGCGTATGTTGTACATCTGGGGATTAAATTGTTAATGTAACCATGAATAGTATCCGAAATTTCATAGACACTCGTTACTATCTCTTGTGAAATGCGAAACTGTTTTGTATATTTCGGTATGATAATGACACAACAAAACTATAGTACTTGATGGAAGGCGCCTGCATTTTCACAAATTTTTCCAGAAAGCCACTAGGAAAGTCGGTAGGAAAACAGCAAATGCTTTCTGTCTGCTTCTTCTATCTGCTAAATGTAGCAGAAAGGGTTAACCTTGATGCTTATCCTGGGTGAGTGGAAAGGAGTTGAACCATGCTTGGCAGACATTCGTACCAGGATAGTAATAAGCTTCCTGCTTGTCTAAATTTCCGAAAGCATGGGTGTCTGTAATTATTGGCTGAAACGCAGCGTAGTATTGAGAACTATGGCAGACAGAAATGTGATACTCTTCTGTCTGTTCCTCCTGTGACAGTTTGCGAATCCACGTTTTGAAACTGGAGGGTGGTAAACAGGACCCCAGATAGCTGCTCGCGTTAGCATGCCGCTCCCGGGATTCGGGGAGACGTGCCGCTCCCGGATCGAACTACCTCGACGGATTAATGGGGGTTGATGTGCCGGCCAACCTGCATGTGGAATTTAGGCAATTTCCTACATTCGGTTAGGTGAATACTGGACTGGTTCCCACGTCGCACCTCAGTTACACGATTCGTAAACGTTAGGAAACGTTCGCACTGTTTCACATCGTATAAGAGTAGAGGCAGTTGTGTTATTCTTTGACATTGTCAATGGGGAAATAGCGCGATCTGTTGATTAAAAACACGTGTGGATTGAGCCTTACGCCAAGATCGACAATTTTCTTTATTAATTACCGGTTTCGGCTCATTGACGAGCCAGATTATTCTGAAATATTGTTTAGTGTGTGACAATCACTATGTATTTTCCTATTGTTGGAGATAAGTCGCCGTAATTTGAAAAAAAATCGTTGCTCCTGATGTAAATTGACAAGGATAACCATTAATCAGATATTGTTACAGTGCCCTTATTGCCTCACATGTGTGCAAAAGATCGACAGCAATGATAGTTACATCGCACATTTTTTGGAAATTTGTGGTAAGGACTATGGGACCAAACTAGTAAGGGCATCGTCCGTAGGCATACGCACAACTTAATCTAACTTAAACTACCATAACGCTAAGGACAACACACACACACACACACACACACACCCATGCCCGAGGGAGGACTCGAACCTCCGACGGGGGGAGCCTCGCGAACCGTGACAGGACGCCTTCGACGGCACGGCTACCCCGCGCATTGCCCATGAGTGGAGGTAAGCAAAACATCGCTTTTAGTATTCATAACAGGACAAGGAAGTGTCCATGTGGCGGCTATCAATCCACTGTTGCTGTCACACAGACACTTCCTTGACCTGTTATGAATACTAGAAGTGATGTTTACATCCACTCATGAGCGATGCAGCTATCATTGCTGTATATCGTTTGTATACACGTGTGGCCATATGGGCGCTGTAACAATATCTGATAGCGATTTACGTTGTCAGTTTGCGTAACCTATTACGGTTTTTGAGTTTAGGGCGACTTAGCTCCAAGAATACGATGATGTGTAATGATTGTTACACACTGAAAAACATTTTAAATTTATATGAGGGAGGCTCAATGAGCAGGAATCGGTAAACAATAAAGAAAATTTGCAACCTTGATACAGGCTTTTTATCCACACATGTATTAGATGCAGTCAGTTGGGGTACAGAAATTTTGTCCCAAGAACGGAGGGGGGGGGGGGGGGGGGGAGGTGTTGGCTACACTGTACCATCAAAATTGCCAAGTCCAATAATTAACAGGCCGTCCATGTGAAGTACAGAATGAAGGGCAGGAAAAGAAGATGAAGGAGGATGGAAAACTGACGTTTATCACAAGGCCAGATACCCTTGCCTCCTCCGGCAACTGTTCGATCTTGCATGCTAAACCAGTTCTACATCAGAAATAAGATTCCCATATCTCTTTCTTTATTTCACAATAACTCTCGAAAAAGTTTCAGTATTTGGTTGTTCCCAGGATGAGATTTTCACTCTGCAGCGGAGTGTGCGCTGATATGAAACTTCCTGGCAGATTAAAACTGTGTGTCCGACCGAGACTCGAACTCGTGGCCTTTGCCTTTCGCGGGCAAGTGCTTCGGTAGCTCAGATGGCAGAGCACTTGCCCGCGAAAGGCAAATGTCCCGAGTTCGAGTCTCAGTTGGGCACACAGTTTTAATCTGCCAGGAAGTTTCATTTGGTTGTTCATTTTAGTGTCCCACATTAGAATTTCAGTGGACTGCTATATGTACTTGTCAATAGCTGGAATTAAGTTCGTGGAAGTTACCTGTCACAAAAGTCTCGTTGTCACTGCGAATTAGAAGTGGCTCTGAAATCTGATAAATGTTAATAATAGCTGAGGATAATTTTTAAAAGGGAAACATAACAGAAAAAACCCGAATCATTTGAAGGAAGTTAATGAGGTAAATATAAGTCAAGAGATGGGAAGATATGATACCATAGATCGATACCACCCGCATTGGCGTCTTACAGTTGGCAACGGAAACGCATGTTTCCGACCGACGCCGATAGGAGTCGCGCGGGGACCCGACGGATCCAGTGATGCGCGCCCACTGAGCCAAATCTTGAGCGGCTCAGGCTAAGAGCGCCCTCTGCCGCCACGATATTGGATGGACGATGGCAACTACAAGGCCCAATTTCAGTCACAGTCTTCGACAATCTTCAGTCTTAGAAGTTAGTCAGCCCTCGACAGTTCGCTTGTACGTTAGTAACAGGAGCCTCACACTACAGGACACTCTTCAGTTTGCTTCTTCTCAATAGCTGGACTTAAGTGCTGTTTGTTCTTTTGTAAAGTTTCTTCGCAACGCTTGGAAAAAGCTACAAATTAAATACAACTTCTGTTTGCTGGATTTATGTGTTCGCTAATCATTTCTGCTTCTGCTCAGTTTCCATATGATGGCAGCTGCTGCACCATTCTGTAGCCCATCTCTCCTTACCGTTGTGTACGAGTTAGTACACAACAGAAGAGACGAATAATTCCAAGTAATTTCATGCAATAGCCGAAAATGTCCGTTATGTTACATCAGAAGCAACTTAAATTCTGCCAAAATTTGAGTTAAGATGGTCAAAGGGATGTCCTTGCGAAGCAATCGATTATGTTACTCATAATTTGGTTTTGCAGCTCTTTCAGTAGCCATGTTTCCAGACATCATTACGGATATAACACATGCGTTTTAGTCAAACAACTCTTTTTTTTATAGGCCCAAATATATTTCAGCAGCTTTGTGCCATCGTCAGTGGGTAATTTTTATTCAGTTCTGTAAAATGTAAACACGTTGTAAGTGATAATTATTCTAACGAAAATTAAACTTAACTTGTATGTTGTTATTACCTTAAGTTGCATTACTGATTTATGCATGACCACCTATACGTTAATCGATACTGGTAGTGTAATGGAACCGGTCAATGACTCATTTTAGTTACGCACTGTACTTGACGATACACAAAACTAATCGCAGTGCTGGATATGTACAGATGCTAAGAGTACCAGATATATTAAGACAACAAGAATATACCATTCAGATGACGGATCTAACATAAATAATGTTAATGTAACTATTTTTCAACCAACACTTTTCACATTTTGATTTATTTCAAAATTACAACTACAATGGAAGTTATTGATGTTGTAATTATTGATTATGAAATCTCAAAATAACATTGGAAAAACCTGTCAATACGCATGTCATTTGTGAGATTAAAACGTTACTTTCACGTGAACTATATTTGCTCTTCTTCGCGAATTATTCGCAATCTGTATGTGGTGGTTATAGGACGTACTGAATGGTGCGTTGTCATTGCATCAGTTATGTTCGATTCATATAAATCCAAATATGCAATAAATATATTTAAATGTGTAAAAAATTGCCAGCAGCGTCTTATGATTGATGTATTAGATGGAATGAAGAAGTAATCTTGTAACTGCAAAGGAAAATAATAATCTCGGAGACTGCCATACCAGCATTAGAAAAAACTGCGATGGACATCGAGAGAAACTTTAGCGATAAGTATTACTTTCACCGTTATTACTGTAAAAATATCTATATGTTAACTTTACTCCTTTCACGTTCAGGCTTATTGAAGCCAGAGATAATAAATCCCAACACAATCGATGCAAGTGCGAGGTTTGGAAAAATATTTTAATTTTTGAAAATTATTCAGTAGCGTGAGAGTGTAGTGAATGGCAGGATTAAGTGGCTTGCCATTTGCAGTTAAATCAAGGTATGTGAGTTTGGTTGGCGAATTAACAAATCAGTTACCATAAACGTAGTTTTTTCGGGAAAAAATGTTTCGCAAGTATGTTTTGCGATTACTTACAGTTAGAGATCAAAAATCCTATCTCATCTGCATTATCATGTCTTGTCGATATGCACACACAAACACTAGAAACGTTTTGGATAACTTCACAGGTAAATAACACATTTCAACTTTGCAAAAAGCACTGCAGCAACATTAAGACTGTGTTTTGCAAAGTGGAAAAGTGTTATTTACATCCACATCTACATGGTTACTCTGAGATTCACAATTAAGTGCCTCGCAGACTGTTCATCAAACCAACTTTAAACTACTTCTCTTTGTTCCACTCTCGAACAGTTCGCAGGAAAAACAAACACTTAAATCTTTCCGTACCAGCTCTGATTACTGTTATTTTATTACGGTAATTATTCCACCATTTTTCATTTTTCACACACTGAGGAGATGATCGAAATTTCATGAGAGGTCGTGCAGCAGGGAAAAATGCCAATTCGTGTATCAATCATATTCATGGCACTCTCTCCCTTATTACGCGATGATACAAAACGAACTGCCTTTCTTTGAACTTTTTCGATGTTCTTCGTTAATGCTATCTGATGCGGATCCCTCACCGCGCAACAATACTCCACCAGAAGACGGACAAGCGTAGTGTAAGCAATCTCTTTAGTAGACCTATTACATTTTGGAAGTGTTCTGCTAATAAATAGCAGTCTTTGGTTTGCTTTCCCCATAATATTATCTACGTGGTTCCAAATTAAATGATTAGTAATTGTAATACCTAACTATTTAGTTGAATTTGCTGTCTTAAGATTTGTGTGATTTATCGTGTAAATTAAATTTTTATTGTTAATGTGGATGGCTCCACACTTTTCTTGATTTAGAGTCAATTTTCACTTTTTGCACCATATAGATATCTTGTCTAAATTATTTTACAATTCGTTTTGATCATCTAACGACTTTAAATGGGGATAAATGACAGCCTCATCTGCAAAAAACCGAACTGGGCTGCTCAGATTGTCTCCTGAATCGTATATGTATATCAGGAACGGCAAAGGGCCCATAACATTTGCTTGGAGAACGCTAGATATTATTTCCGTTTTACTCGATGAATTTCCGTCAGTTATGACGAACTGTTATCTTTCTGACAGAAAATCACGAATCCAGTCATACAACAGACGATACTCCACAGGTACCCAATTTAATTAGAAGTCGCTTGTGAGGAACGTTGTCAAAAGCCTTCGGGAAATCTAAAAACGTGGGGTCAATTTGACGTCCCTGACGCTAGTACTCATTACTTCGTGAGAATAAAGAGCTAATTGTGCTATGGAAGACGATATTTTCTGAATCCTGGTTAGCTGTTTGTCAATAAATCGTTTTCTTCGAGGAGACTCATAATGTTCGAGCACAGTGTATGGTCCAAAATCCTTCTGCAAATCGACGTCAGTCACATATGCCAGCTGATTATTCACATGTACTTTCGTCGGTACTGGCGTGACTTGTCCAAATTTCCATTCTTTAGGTGCGGATCTCTCACCGAGCAATTTAATTTATGTTAGCGGTCTGACTTTAAATGCGAATATTTTTTGTTAGGCTTTACCGTGACTGTTATTGACATTAAATGAAACAACAAGTTTACTGTTACCAGTGACTGGTTATCTATCTGCACGACACGTTTCAAAGGTTTAAACCTTCAACATCAGGTGGATTTACAGTTGTTAGTATGACATCTGTACTTGTATTGTGTCACGATCTTTTGGAGCAACATGTTGCCCTGTCTAGTTGGAGAAACAAAACGCTATTTCAGAACATAGTTTCGGGGTTTTTTGACAAAAAACTAAACTTGTGTCGAACGGTAAAAGTAAAATACGTAAATTAGTGTACCTCCAATGATCACAGGTTCCTCTCACTGCCGTAACACATCATATGTATACTGTCATATTTTGTAAACAAATATGGCGTCGTTCTGAGGTAGTTCCGACGTGTAGAGCGGCTACAGCAGCAGGCCGACAACAGATCCCTGAGGAACATCTGCGTGAATGAGGCGATCAGCGGAGACTTCGTAATAATTTCCCAATGGGTGCAACTGCCTTACATAAGGACAAGCTGCAACGTAATGCCTCCGAGTTTTTTATGTGAAAACTCTTAAAGCTTTTAAATAAAGCTAATGTTATTAACATTGTACATCCTTATTTTTCTTCATATCTACATACGAGGGTTGGAGCTTAAATAGTGGCAACTATTTACTCACGACCGATACAAAAGAGTTACGCGTTTGCCCCTGTTACTGTCCTTCAAAGTAGTCACCAGCGTTGTGTGGAACCCGTTGCCAGCGATGTGGAATGCATAGTATACCGTTAGCAGAGCCTGTTCTGTTGATGGTGCGAATGGAGCGGTCTACTACCTGTCGAATCTAAGGAACAGTTCTGAAGCGAATGCCACGAAGTGGTTCCTTCATCTTCGGAATCAAATCAAAGTCACGAGCACTAAGTCCGGGGAGTATGGAGGATGGTACAGTACTTCCCAGTCCCATCGACCGAACAGAGCAGCCGCAGCTTGTGCTGTATGCGCCCGCGCATTGTCGTGCAAAATGATGGGTGGGTTGCGCAGAAAGTGTCACCGCTTCTTTCGCAAAGCTGGTCGCAGGTAATGCTCCAAAAATGACCACCTATGCGAAAGTATCGGCGACACTTTCTGCGCAACCCACCCATCATTTTGCAAGACAATGCGCGGACGCGTACAGCTCAAGCCGTAGCTGTTCTGTTCGGTCGATGGGACTGAGAGTACTGTACCATCCACCATACTCCCCGGATTTACGTCCTTATGACTTTGATTTGATTCTGAAGATGAAGGAACTACTTCATGGCATTTGCTTCAGAACTGTTCCTGAGATTCGACAGGTAGTAGATCGCTCAATTCGCACCTTCAACAGAACAGGCTCTGCTAACGGTGTACTACGCCTTCCACATCGCTGGCAACGGGTTCTACACAACGCTGGTGACTACTTTGAAGGGTAGTAACAGGTGCAAACGCGTACCTCTTTCGTATCGGTTGTGAATGAATACACTCCTGGAAATGGAAAAAAGAACACATTGACACCGGTGTGTCAGACCCACCATACTTGCTCCGGACACTGCGAGAGGGCTGTACAAGCAATGATCACACGCACGGCACAGTGGACACACCAGGAACCGCGGTGTTGGCCGTCGAATGGCGCTAGCTGCGCAGCATTTGTGCACCGCCGCCGTCAGTGTCAGCCAGTTTGCCGTGGCATACGGAGCTCCATCGCAGTCTTTAACACTGGTAGCATGCCGCGACAGCGTGGACGTGAACCGTATGTGCAGTTGACGAACTTTGAGCGAGGGCGTATAGTGGGCATGCGGGAGGCCGGGTGGACGTACCGCCGAATTGCTCAACACGTGGGGCATGAGGTCTCCACAGTACATCGATGTTGTCGCCAGTGGTCGGCAGAAGGTGCACGTGCCTGTCGACCTGGGACCGGACCGCAGCGACGCACGGATGCACGCCAAGACCGTAGGATCCTACGCAGTGCCGTAGGGGACCGCACCTCCACTTCCCAGCAAATTAGGGACACTGTTGCTCCTGGGGTATCGGCGAGGACCATTCGCAACCGTCTCCATGAATCTGGGCTACGGTCCCGCACACCGTTAGGCCGTCTTCCGCTCACGCCCCAACATCGTGCAGCCCGCCTCCAGTGGTGTCGCGACAGGCGTGAATGGAGGGACGAATGGAGACGTGTCGTCTTCAGCGATGAGAGTCGCTTCTGCCTTGGTGCCAATGATGGTCGTATGCGTGTTTGGAGCCGTGCAGGTGAGCGCCACAATATGGACTGCATACGACCGAGGCACACAGGGCTAACACCTGGCATCATGGTGTGGGGAGCGATCTCCTACACTGGCCGTACACCACTGGTGATCGTCGAGGGGACACTGAATAGTGCACGGTACATCCAAACCGTCATCGAACCCATCGTTCCACCATTCCTAGACCGGCAAGGGAACTTGCTGTTCCAACAGGACAATGCACGTCCGCATGTATCCCGTGCCACCCAACGTGCTCTAGAAGGTGTAAGTCAACTACCCTGGCCAGCAAGATCTCCGGATCTGTCCCCCATTGAGCATGTTTGGGACTGGATGAAGCGTCGTCTCACGCGGTCTGCACGTCCAGCACGAACGCTGGTCCAACTGAGGCGCCAGGTGGAAATGGCATGGCAAGCCGTTCCACAGGACTACATCCAGCATGTCTACGATCGTCTCCATGGGAGAATAGCAGCCTGCATTGCTGCGAAAGGTGGATATACACTGTACTAGTGCCGACATTGTGCATGCTCTGTTGCCTGTGTCTATGTGCCTGTGGTATTGTCAGTGTGATCATGTGATGTATCTGACCCCAGGAATGTGTCAATAAAGTTTCCCCTTCCTGGGACAATGAATTCACGGTGTTCTTATTTCAATTTCCAGGAGTGTAGTTGCCACTATTTAAGTTCCAACCTACGTATTTGTCAACATAGTAACCGTGGCGATGAACACATTTCTCCCAACTAAAGATCAGTTTGTTGATACACTCAGTGTACCATGTTCGACGTTGTTGACGGAGCCACAACCTCGCCTCTGGTTGCAATGCTTCATCACTATAAAACTGAAGTTGCGGGAACACTTGAAAATGGATGGGGCCAAGTCGGGACAGTATTTAGGATGACCAATGACAGTGAATCCAAGGCATCGGATAGTTGCAGATGTCACAGCGCTCTTGTGTGGTCTGACGTTGTCATGCTGAAGGAGAGGATGCTCCACGTATGGATGAACGTTTTCTTAAAAAAAAAAAAAAATGTGGTAAGGTCTTATGGGACGAAACTGCTGAGGTCATCGGTCCCTAAGCTTACACACTATTTAATCCGACGTAAACTAACTTACGCTAAGGACGACACAGACACCCTTGCGCGAGGGAGGACTCGAACTTCCGACGTGGGGAGCTACGCGGACCGTGACAAGACGCCTAAGACCGCGCGGCTACCCTGCGCGCCATGGATGAACTCTTCGAATTCGAAACTCTATTACAGCGCGCTGTTTGTCACGCACCAGCGTAGTTACGTTTTTTTGAAATATCAGCAGAAGTCTCTGGTTTAGAATATGTCACGAATTTAAAGGCATTACGCCTAGTATATTTCCTCCATGGAACACCTGAAGACCTATCCGGCTTAAGACTAAAAGAACCAAGTTTGTTAGTACATGCTATTCTAACTCTTTCCAAGGCTCCCTGATCTTCAAAAATTTTTTTATTAGCTCTATCGTCTAGTGTTAGTCTCTCTATTCTAACATTAACTCTGTACACATACGTAACAACCTTATTTATAATTACACCGGCATATTTGTTAGAAAAAAATTTGAGGGTAGATACAGACCTCTGTGGTACACATATTAGAACCTCAATATTCTAGTCCCACACACACACATCCATATATAGAGAGACAGCACAAAAAGTATAAAATGGCCTCACGGGTAGTGAGGTCTCCTGGCCAGGGTAGACCTAAGTATAGGCTTGTGAACAAGTTGGAAACTGAGAAGCAGAAGTGGCAATGTACATGTAAATACGAATATTGTCTTCACTATCGTCGGGACATATTATTGAGGTTGTATTATGTGCTGGACATTTCAGGATGGCGTATCACCTCCGTCCCGCTCTGGGATTCACTAGAGATGAGTATGAAGATGGTACCCGTCGTTTACAACCGTCCGAAGCCAGCCAACATAACAGTTCTACTGCTTCAGAGGAGCATGGGCGTTCGTCGGAGACTTTACAACTTGGACATGACGACGGATGGGATTTGCCGTTGTCGCGCTTGCCAGCGCACCTTCTCGGAGCTTCAGGGTCATACGCTGCAAATACCTAGCGATAATGAATGAAGATGTAGAACGTTATTGACGTTTGTTTTATTAAAAAACCTTTAAGAGTTTTCACAAAAAGTTCAGAGACATCACTTTTCAGCACGCGACAAGATATTTGGCTGCAGAAGACCATTTGACAGTTTCACCTCGCACTATTACTTTCTGTAAATCCTTGCACGCCATCTTCTGAGTAACTACGATGCTCTGTGCTTTGAAGTCGTTCCATGAGAATCGCCATTTCCTTGTTCACTCGGCGTGGTTGTCGGTTGCCAGTTGCGGTAGTTGGTGCATCATGTCGGCGTTTATACTGCACGTGAACACACGTCAAGTTACTATAGACGTACCTACAAGGAAGAGGTTACGTCCAAGGATCACATAGCAGAAGAGAAACGTTACCACAAAGTACAAAGAATATACATTGTAACAACATTATTACTGAATAAATTTTAAAGGATTCAGCAGGATAAATTGTAAAGAATTTTAGAGGTCTTTGTTTTGAGGTGTTGAATACATGTGTTGTAATAAATATTTCGGATGGTATATAAATCCGATTTTGTCAAGTTAATGTAACTTAATGATGATGGAAATAGGATCTAGAAAAGGCATATGACCGGGTTCCTAGGAGGAAGTTATTGTCTGTTCTACAAGATTATGGAATAGGAGGCAAACTTTTGCAAGCAATTAAAGGTCTTTACATGGATACTCAGGCAGCAGTTAGAGTTGACGGTAAATTGAGTTCATGGTTCAGAGTAGTTTCAGGGGTAAGACAAGGCTGCAACCTGTCTCCACTGTTGTTCATATTATTTATGGATCATATGTTGAAAACAATAGACTGGCTGGGTGAGATTAAGATATGTGAACACCAAATAAGCAGTCTTGCATATGCGGATGACTTAGTTGTGATGGCAGATTCGATTGAAAGTTTGCAAAGTAATATTTCAGAGCTAGATCAGAAATGTAAGGACTATGGTATGAAGATTAGCATCTCCAAAACGAAAGTAATGTCAGTGGGAAAGAAATATAAACGGATTGAGTGCCAAATAGGAGGAACAAAGTTAGAACAGGTGGACGGTTTCAAGTACTTAGGATGCATATTCTCACAGGATAGCAACATAGCGAAAGAACTGGAAGCGAGGTGTAGCAAAGCTAATGCAGTGAGCGCTCAGCTACGATCTACTGTCTTCTGCAAGAAGGAAGTCAGTACCAAGACTAAGTTATCTGTGCAGCGTTCAATCTTTCGACCAACTTTGTTGTATGGAAGCGAAAGCTGGGTGGATTCAGGTTACCTTATCATCAAGGTTGAGGTTACGGATATGAAAGTAGCTAGGATGATTGCAGGTACTAGTAGATGGGAACAATGGCAGGAGGGTGTCCACAATCAGGAAATCAAAGAAAAACTGGGAATGAACTCTATAGATGTAGCAGTCAGGGCGACCAGGCTTAGATGGTGGGGTCATGTTACACGCATGGGAGAAGCAAGGTTACCCAAGAGACTCATGGATTCAGCAGTAGAGGGTAGGAGGAGTCGGGGCAGACCGAGGAGAAGGTACCTGCATTTGGTTAAGAATGATTTTGAATTAATAGGTTTAACATCAGAAGAGGCCGGCCGCGGTGGTCTAGCGATTCTGGCGCTGCAGTCCGGAACCGCGGGACTGCTACGGTCGCAGGTTCGAATCCTGCCTCGGGCATGGGTGTGTGTGATGTCCTTAGGTTAGTTAGGTTTAAGTAGTTCTAAGTTCTAGGGGACTTATGACCTGAGATGTTGAGTCCCATAGTGCTCAGAGCCATTTGAACCGTTTTTTAACATCAGAAGAGGCACCAATGTTAGCACTGAATAGGGGATCATGGAGGAACTGTATAAGGGGGGCTATGCTCCAGACTGAACGCTGAAAGGCATAATCAGTCTTAAATGATGATGATGATGATAAATGTAACTTAATGTTTATACTTATTTATATAATGTGACATGTTGCAACGCTTGAGTATAACAATTATGTTGACTACAGTGGTAAAATTATACACAAGTAATAATTTTAATTGGGATGCACGGACAGAAATGAAAGGCTGGATGCAGAACGAGAGGAAGAAAAAGAAGAAGTGAGAGGGAGAGAGAGGGTGGAAGGAGTGAGTCGATAAGAGCAAACTTTCAAAGCAAGGGTTCTTATGATTATATCTGTTACATGTGATAACTTCCTAAAGGAAGGGGTAGTACATTGGTTAATGATTTAAATATGTAGATGGTGTACGGTTTGTGCCATTACTTGAAGTACATAAAGTTTCAAGCTGACTGGGGTGTAGAAGCTGTTGGTGTGATGATATATTTGTAAATGAGGTTAATTTGTTGCATATTTGGGGGATGTCATGCTAACATAACTAAATATTTATGGCAAATATTAAGGTGTGTGTGCGAGTGTGTGCGTGTGTGTACATTGAAAATTTAATAACATATGCAGTTGCTGAAAACAGAGATGATACTATTGAAAATACTGTAATTTTTGTCATTTAAGATGAATTCAGGTTGTTACGTTTGGTGTTTGCATATTTCTAGTTTTTGAGTTCCCGGCCATTTTAGCGAACAACGCGCAGGATGTCGACCGCATTTTACTTTTTATCCATCGCAGCAAAATGGCGAAGGACGTTTAACTTTAGTTCAGGACCTCCGTTGTCTCTATCACGTATTTTATAGACCTTTCTCTAAGAGAAAGTCCCTGTTTTCAGCTGCCTCTCCTTCCGTCGATTGGGCTTAAGTGTAGTCCCTTTTATCTCCTTTCTCGTCTTCGTGTTCTACGGTTCTGACACTGGCGCGTATGACATTAGTAGTTTTTGCGGCCTAAAACAATAAAAAACAAACAACAAAAGAGAATGCAAGTGAGAAAGGGGTTTTCGTGAGCCAATTATGAGTAATCGTAAAATATATTCGCAAAGTATTTCCGCACAACAGAACGGCGTTTGAAGATAAAGTGATGTTTAGTTGGACAACCAATCTCTCAGTAACATTCTTTAATTGCAGATGACAAGCTACCAATATCCAATAATCTGCAGAATGCCCTACACTGCCCAATGATGTAAAATTAAGGTAATGACAACATTTCACAGAAACAGTTATTAGGCCTAGTTTTCGTTAGAATAATTATCCCTCAAAATATGTTTACATTTTACAGAATTAACGACGGCAAAAAGGTGCTGAAGCTAATACGAATAAGCATATATGAAAAAGTAGATGTTCGCATAACTGGATCTTATACCCGTAATTCACTCGATTATCTGTAGCACGTGTGGTCGCAATAGATGTTTGACTTACGAAAAGAGCGGAGAAATCAGTAGGATTATATGACACAGTCATCGCGTAAAGAAGGGTAGGAATTGAGTAACGAGAGTCAGCAGATCAGAAAACAGAACACTTTCTTATACGGTTCCTTATCCTTATAGTCACGTCGTTGTCTGTCTGTCTCTCCAGCTATTAAAACCGGGTGGACGTATCAAGTTGAAATTTATGTTACCTACTAAAGTCTACAGTTCCTTCCCGGTGTAAAATGTTGAACTTTATAACTTAATGAGTCCAAAGAGACACTAATTTATGTCATATATTTAGATACTGGGAAATTCACTCATCGGGAATTATAGGGTACTTCCTGTTGATCTAGAATCATGAAATTTATCAAGATACAATGTTTAACAGTTAATATGAAGGAAAAACTGAAAATTGTAAATTTGAAATTATATCACGCAAAAAATTATTGTTTTTTTATTTTGTTATTCAACTTCAAACTTAAAATGAAAACGTTCTCGAAAGTCTTGGAATTCCAGGGACCGATGTCTTGCCAATAGTGTCGATAAGAGGCAAAAATCTTCGAGATTCTCGATTCCCAGTATGGATGAACTGTCTATATCCGTAAGTAAATTTTCACGAAATTCTCAGAGCAGGTGGCCAATTTTTTTAGTTTCTTTGCGGTATTTGAGCTTTTGCTTAAACGCTGCTGGCGGAAGAGCGAACACCGTGGAGAGAATGAGCATGCACGGCACGTTCCGCAAACTAGACGGGTGTCTGCGGTCTCTGGGTATCGTTCCCTCAGCCAAAGTTTCAGGGGTCGACGTTGAGGAGTGGGGTGGGTGGGGGGGGAA
Organism: Schistocerca cancellata; assembly: GCF_023864275.1. Taxonomy (NCBI): domain Eukaryota; kingdom Metazoa; phylum Arthropoda; class Insecta; order Orthoptera; family Acrididae; genus Schistocerca; species Schistocerca cancellata. The sequence goes on from NC_064632.1 coordinate 179,311,751, forward strand.
GGGAGAGGGAAGGGGCGGCTGGGTGGGGGGAAGGGATTGTGGCGAAGGGTGGGGGTTAGGGTACTTGCAGAGATGGGGTGGGGGCTGACGGAAGTGACCGAGGGAGGAGAAGGAAGATTATGTGTGTGTGTGTGTGTGTGTGTGTGTGTGAGTGAGAGAGAGAGTGATAAAGGGGGGGGGGGAGGAGGGCCAGAGTGACGGCAGTGAGTGGTGGGTGGTGGATGGTGGGAGGTGGAACGTGTGCAGCAAACCGCTGAGGCTGCCCGCCTGAGCAGATAGCTAACGACGCGGTCGTCTGCAGTGTAGTCTGCAAAGTGTGGCCTACACTCTACACTCTACAGCCCTCCTTGATGACCAGTCCAGCCCAGACGCAGTGGCGCCAGCTGAAGAGCAGATCGGCGAGAGGCCATTCCATACTACCGCCTACTGTCCGTCGCGTCCCACTGCTGTAGCAGATGGTGGTTATCGCTGAAAGAATCAGTTTTCTGTTACACCGTTTTTTATTCATCTCCAGTTTAGCCTCACTGTTGAAAGCGCTCAAAATAACTGGTTACTCAGATAACTGATTTTTCGGTTTATTACTGCTATTGTTTCCAATAATTAGCTTGGACATCGAACAAATGTTTAACCAGACTACTGAAAACACTCAAAATAAACAGTTTCTGAAATAAACGATTTTTAGTTTTTTTGTTGCTATTATATCAAGCAATTAACGTGGACACCTAACAAATGTTGAAATAATCCAAGACTCTCTCAGATTTTTGGATTATACGTTTCAAGAGAGAATCAACATATGAAATAGGAAGGTAAACGGTCCTCGGTTTGTCGTTTTTCTCGAAAGGTAATGATTCTAGTTTTTATGAAACCCCGCTATAAAACCATGTCGTAATCGAGAATCGTATTTGGGCATTACCAATAGTGCTAAATTGTGAAAACTGAAGTTGGAGGACTCTGTTTTTTGTGTTAAAATGTCTGTTTCAAAGAGATACATGCAGATAAAGACATATTATGTAGACACAGGCGGCAGATGAGCTATTTTCTATTTTTATCATAAACTGTGAATGAATTATTGTCTAAGCAATGATAGATCATGTGTGGGTTTTACTGCACGTGCACGTGCGTCGTCTAATAGGCCATGCCACACGGCAACAGGTATATCATTCACGATGAAAGAGAACGTCAGCCGCATGAAGGCACTGAAATAACCCAATGGCGACAAGTGAAAATTTGTGCCCGACCGGGACTCGAACCCGCGTTTCCCAATCGCTTCGGCTATCCGGGAGCGCTTCCAGTCCGACCTAAACTTCTCACACACAACTTCCGTAGCACCCGAGTCAATTTTCGTCATTGCTCATAGCATTTCACATAATTTCTGTAAGAGGTCGGACCTATGATGCATCCACATTGAAGATATTATAAGGATACCTCCGAAAGAACAGATACCTTACATATGATAGAAGATACGTAATTGTCTCAGTAATTCTGTACCAGTTCTTATGTCACATGTTTGTTTCTCAATGTTTTATTATAATAGCTCTGACCACCACTTTTTGGTAACAATATATTATTTCTAAGCAATGGAAATTTTACAAACAAACATTACTCATTTCTAAAGAATATTTTATTTAAAAACCAAAAGTTTTCGGCACCGCTGATCCGGCAAATTGATATACCGTTTATTTTAATTAGGTTATTAGTGAAATAAAGAAAAGCCTGTTATAGCTGAGACCAAACAAATACCGTAAAATACTGGTTATTTAGACCTATAATTTCAGTATCCGTTTTAGCCGGTCGTTTTTCCATTTGTACACTCCAGGTTATAACATGCCTGTCGGTATTCGTTTCCTACCTAATACACTCCTGGAAATTGAAATAAGAACACCGTGAATTCATTGTCCCAGGAAGGGAAAACTTCATTCACACATTCCTGGGGTCAGATACATCACATGATCACACTGACAGAACCACAGGCACATAGACACAGGCAACAGAGCATGCACAATGTCGGCACTAGTACAGTGTATATCCACCTTTCGCAGCAATGCAGGCTGCTATTCTCCCATGGAGACGATCGTAGAGATGATGGATGTAGTCCTGTGGAACGGCTTGCCATGCCATTTCCACCTGGCGCCTCAGTTGGACCAGCGTTCGTGCTGGACGTGCAGACCGCGTGAGACGACGCTTCATCCAGTCCCAAACATGCTCAATGGGGGACAGATCCGGAGATCTTGCTGGCCAGGGTAGTTGACTTACACCTTCTAGAGCACGTTGGGTGGCACGGGATACATGCGGACGTGCATTGTCCTGTTGGAACAGCACGTTCCCTTGCCGGTCTAGGAATGGTAGAACGATGGGTTCGATGACGGTCTGGATGTACCGTGCACTATTCAGTGTCCCCTCGACGATCACCAGTGGTGTACGGCCAGTGTAGGAGATCGCTCCCCACACCATGATGCCAGGTGTTGGCCTGTGTGCCTCGGTCGTATGCAGTCCTGATTGTGGCGCTCACCTACACGGCGCCAAACACGCATACGACCATCATTGGCACCAAGGCAGAAGCGACTCTCATCGCTGAAGACGACACGTCTCCATTCGTCCCTCCATTCACGCCTGTCGCGACACCACTGGAGGCGGGCTGCACGATGTTGGGGCGTGAGCGGAAGACGGCCTAACGGTGTGCGGGACCGTAGCGCAGCTTCATGGAGACGGTTGCGAATGGTCCTCGCCGATACCCCAGGAGCAACAGTGTCCCTAATTTGCTGGGAAGTGGCGGTGCGGTCCCCTACGGCACTGCGTAGGATCCTATGGTCTTGGCGTGCATCCGTGCGTCGCTGCGGTCCGGTCCCAGGTCGACGGGCACATGCACCTTCCGCCGACCACTGGCGACAACATCGATGTACTGTGGAGACCTCACGCCCCACGTGTTGAGCAATTCGGCGGTACGTCCACCCAGCCTCCCGCATGCCCACTATACGCCCTCGCTCAAAGTCCGTCAACTGCACATACGGTTCACGTCCACGCTGTCGCGGCATGCTACCAGTGTTAAAGACTGCGATGGAGCTCCGTATGCCACGGCAAACTGGCTGACACTGACGGCGGCGGTGCACAAATGCTGCGCAGCTAGCGCCATTCGACGGCCAACACCGCGGTTCCTGGTGTGTCCGCTGTGCCGTGCGTGTGATCATTGCTTGTACAGCCCTCTCGCAGTGTCCGGAGCAAGTATGGTGGGTCTGACACACCGGTGTCAATGTGTTCTTTTTTCCATTTCCAGGAGTGTATGTTCCAAAACACCACGATTAAAAACCCGGGGCTCATATCTCGGGTTCTGTTGGTGATAAAAAGATAGGGTCAAGTAAGTGTCTCGCTCGGGCATGTGTGTGTGTGTGTGTTGTCCTTAGCGTAAGTTAGTTTAAGCTAGATTAAGTAGTGTATAAGCATCAGGACCGATGGCCTCAGCAGTTTGGTCCCATAAGACCTTACCACAAATTTCCAATTTTCCAATTTCCAGTAAGTGTTTTGTACAGCCCATGGGCTAGGGACCATTTGTGTACCCAATAGAAGGATCGTCTTAGCGTTTGATGTGGTCTACAGTCGGTATTAAGGGACACGAGGAGGCACCAATAGTTCATGGGTGTGTGGGTGGTTCCTTAGAAAGCTCCAAAAAAAGATCTTTTGTCAATTCTTTGTACCAAACAGAGCCGCTGATTCCAAGACGGCTATGCGTAGCAAATGGGTGAAATAGGTATGATATATTCCTAAGATCTCGGTCTCGAACAACCTTGAAAATATGACATTTTATCATTTTATGAGGTACAGAGGTTCAAATTTACCCTACTTCCGTAAGAAAAAATGCGAACGTGAAATCTGGTATGAAGTGAACTCTAACGGTAAATTCTCTAGGCATTTATCTAGAAGCGCCATCTTATCGTTTTTGAAAATAATGAGAGAGTCTATAACAATGTGAATGACGAAGGGCGAGATGAAGAAAGTGAGAAGAGACAGCAGCAGTGCTAATGCAAGAATAATATAGTAGCGGTAAGAGAGAGGAAGAGGCAGGCAGTGACACTGACAGGAGACAGTAGTAATTAGACAGAACGAAGGAGACAGTGGCTGTGAAACAGGGAACAGTGACAGAGCAACACAAAGAGATAATGAGAATGAATTGGGCTGAATGACTGAATGAGAATGGATAAGTGGAGTGGACAACTGTGGGCGACTTACAACGATGGATTCATGGGTGTGAGCGTGTTACAGTTAGGAAGGCATTTGGGAGTCAGAAGAGACTTGCACGCTAAAAAGAACGCTAATATCTTCGCATGCCAACATTTTTCGGATAATTTTTAAAGGTACTGAGGAACATATAATGAGGCACCAGTCTTCTTTCAGAGAAGGATATCCGCCTTTTCTGTGCTCTGATTGGAGCATTTTTTCAGCGCTTTCAGTAATATTTATACACTGACTCATCCAGTACACCAATGTTAGTCACTGTGGAAAAACGGAAGAGATGTGTGCACAGTCCTAATCCATTAACGTTGTGCATCCCTAATTCACTCAGTGTCGGCTTCACTGGCTCGTATGAAGAGCATAGAAATGTCTGCAGGAGTTGAGTATATGAAGATATTGTAGTATTTCCAAGATTGTACAGTTCGAGGACTCACTAAGTACCAAATAAGAACATTTCTTCATTATATCTGCAGTTCTCTTATTTACTCGGTAAAAAGTGAAACCAGTGTCTTCATTATATCTTCTGTTTTCTTAATCACTCAGATAACTGGTTCACGTTGTATATGAGCTTCAAAGTCCCCAGTGTTTCTTACGTCCACACAAAAAGTGTCTGTTTCTCACAATTTGTTTCACAAGACTCCCTTATACAGCTGCTCTTCCCGGCCTATCGAGAGTAATGTAGATCTAATCCAAAGATTTCAGTCACTTACACAGACATTCAACGATATGTTTGGTCACAATATTACAAAAGTTATGTAAACAGTTATGCAACTACTTTATAAAAATTAGAATATTTATGTTTATGTTAATTTCACCCAAATGATAAATTTGTAATTAACAAAGTGGCTGTTCACAAGCTATAAAGATCTATTTTTACAAGGCTTTATTTTACTTATACATGAAGTTATAGATACCCATCGGTATCTGGGATTTCATAATATGTAATAGGCTTCACTGCATCGCAAGGTACAGCTGAAGGTCCGCACTTCCATTTTACTCAGGCCAAAACGTCTTAAACATTCAGTAACGTCATGTACCGTCTATACTGTTCAACTGTTTGTTAGGAAAGGTCATCCGAGAATGGTGGAAAGAAATGAACAATTCAGGGGTAAGCACTGAATCTTACAATCGACTGTCTGGCCTTTATAGCAGCTGAAGACACAGAAAGCGAAGGTTGGGCTTCAAATCCGCTTTCAGAAGCATCCATTAATAACAAACATAAAATAGCGCCTATGGAACCCGAGGTTAACTTAGAAAAAATTAATCATGAAACGACGCATGCAGTCATGTTTCGATTCATGAGGGTCAGCAACTGATAAAAAAAAAGAGGCCCCCGGGGTCCCAAGGTCGCGATGGCGGCGTCACTGTCCCGCCGAGATAATTTGTCCTTTTAGGACAATTATCTGAGCAAGCACCCACGCCAGCAAAAGGTTGGCGCGTGTATACAAATACCAAGGCTACTTGAAAGAGTCTGTAATCCACCCGCTTCATCATATTTGCATCTACTGTCCACATTAGTCTTTTATGCAGATTTGAGAGGAGCGAAAGTTACAATGAACTTTCTATATATTAAAAAATGACTAAATTCCTCCAGCTGTATTAAGGTGTTGGTCTTATTGGCAACTACTTTCGATGTTGTTACAACATCATCTTCAGGTCCTAAATACAACATACCATACATAAACAACCAATGCAACAACAGTAATTTATGAGTTATTATGCAAAACAATTCTATTATAACCATATTACATAATGGATAATTTTAATGAAACTAATAATATTTTTGATCATTTCCGCTAAAATGCCATCACCCTGGACAGTAGCCATTTACTTGGTATCACTAAATACAAATGAAGCTGTATGTGCACAATTGTTTTACTATGGGTTAATATAAGGTGTTAAAAAAGGGGAGTATATAAAAGCTTAGGCGACAAGCCGTTATTCTAATGGATAAGAATATAGGCGTGGAACACTGAAATTTGTTTTATAAATAATGAAGTATAAAAAAGGAGAACATACGCATGGCCAATCAGACATATGTTAGGTAAACTTCATTGTTTACTAGTACTGAACGGTGGCCAAGGTGGACTAGAGTTATGTTTGCAACATCTGTACTGCAGTCATACTAAAGTAACAGGGGCGTAACTTACTTAGACAACTTCGTTCCTAACACCACGAAAGAAATGGTAAGGGACCGAAAAAATGGTGTGATACAAGGTAGTCAATAGTGTAAAATACATACTAATCAATTTAAAAAACTATTCATTCTAATAAAAGTATAAGTTAACAAGTAGCTGAAATTTCTATGTCGGTGTCTCATCGAAGGCTATGACCAGGGTCTAAAATAATCAATTCCAATAAGTTTACATGGTCAAAAGCACGATCAGGTACATGTTAATGCCCTAAATAGAAGCAATCTAGGTAATGTCAGTTGAAATAAACGGTCATATATGTAACTTATTTGTTGTTCCTCTAATAAATACACACAAACACAGGCACTCAGTAAAATACACGATGTGTAACTCTTGTATTTTACGTGCCCATCTACAGCTGTCGGCTGATATATCTTCCATTTTAGCAGATGACACGCGCTCAGCCAATAGCGTTCTCGAGTTTATTAGTGCCAGTGAGATGACGTCAGTCATTTGAAGCTCTTTTTAGGGACAAACAACCCCTCTTCTATAATGTTTTTTTTTAAGATTTCCTTCTGTTTTTAGTTTCCCCACTTTTTTGAGTTTTGCTCCCATTGCTGCTGGTTATCAGTTTGGTTTTTTTACCTTTTCCTAAGTCACAGACTGGGCGCTAATGACCATAGTAGTTTTCCGCCCTAAAACCATAACAAAAATAAGTATGTGTTCTCGTCGAGTGTCAATTCCAGTTAATTACGATCAATGATGCGCTTAATCTCTATTTACTATGGGCAAATAGTCTACTGGACCAATCACTACTACAACATGAGGACTCATTCATTTTACTTGTCTTTATAATTCAGTTGTTGTATAGAATTGGTACTTAAAGCATATCGGCTACCCACTGATTAACAAGAAACGAGCATGAAAGTTGGAAGCACAAATATTTTGACTATAAGACCAATTTACTGATTAAGATAAACTGACTCTAATAACAGAAGTTGATAATAAGTATAAAATCTGGAGGGCAAGTTACTCATCGAAGTGTCAACATATTGAAACCTATAGTAGGTATAAGCGGATATAAACACGTGAACTACTATCTTAATTGGCAATGTGTATGTCTTCCTTTTTTATAGTTCTCTGAGGGGTGGGGTTGATCTGTTACTCTGTTATTCTGCGCAACAGATTAATCTGAGATGTACCCTTTACCCTGTGGCTCCTGCAAGATGCAATTTCCACCCCCACACTACTACAGAAGTCAGACAGACGCTCCTAACGTTCTAAAGAGAATTGCCTGAAAAACTTTCAGCAATAAATATCTTCTGGAGTCGTCTGCTGTAAGGAAATGACACAAATATTCACAAAATTTCTTACGTAACTAGTGGGATACTTGGGTACTGGAGTAGTGCTAGTTAGTGTAAGAAAAACATGAAACTAACGAAAGTTATTATTTATTTCGCAAAAATTCTGAGAGATCACAATGGCACTTTTAGTTATGAATTGAACAAGTTATATCCTGGTTCTTTTCGGAATGTGAAGTTACCTCTCAAGGATAGGATTCGCTAATGAAATTTCTATACAAAGTTTAAGATGGTTGTTGACTTGGCAGAACTGCTGAGAGGCGCACCTACTCAACTTGAATAATTATCCTTTAGAATGTTGCTAGGTACGGTCAAGGCTGTCGCGTGTGAAATGCAGTGAAGTGTACTGTTGTGGAGGAAATATGGGGCTCGCAATAGCTGTAGCGCACAATACCGTAAGCTGCAATGACTGCTGTCTGTGCCACTCGCTGCTGACAAATAAGATAACTCTCGTTCTGTCTGGATTGACCTTCGCCAATCAAACTCTGCCTATGCCTTGATGAACTCAAAGATTCCTATTTGCCCCTAGTCTAACTATTGGCGTGGTACACCAGTCAGATAACCAGTGCACCGTGATGCCCCTCAAAATTTGCTCGCAGGCGTTTAACTATAACTCTGTCCGTTCACACCGCACAATAAGTGTGTCAGCCAACACAGTGAACAACACTTAATTGCAAGGACTCAATATAGAGTAGCACTTCGATTCGCTCTCCCAGTGAAGTACTGAGGAGAGACTTGTTTCTCGCTCCAAGAGCGATAACAGAACGGCGCCTCTCCACGCCAGATGTGAAGGGGTATATCTTTTGGTCTCTTCCATTATTCCTTCAGCTCAAGGTGTCAGAAATATCGTCTGCCAATCAGCATTGCTCTTCTAAAACGGGAGAATGACGTTTCGTTTAAGGTGACCAATCCGGAAACCTGTAGCATTGAAAATCTCTGAAACTGCGTGCCATGTGTAAAGAATACCTAGGCTGGCAGCTCCCACAGAATGTAACGGAATTTGCTTTTAAGCCGAACACGGGGTTGTTTCACTCGGGCCCACGCTGTCCGCTACACAGGCGCTCACTGGCTGACATAGGCTGGGTCGTCCTCTGAAAGGACCGGCGTCTCGTTGTGCAGTTTCTCTCCCAAACTGAAAGCTCATGTGTGTCTGGAATGTATGTGTGGACGCCAGCCTCGAGTATTTCAACCACAGTGCGCTTACTTGTTAATTGCATATCATTTACATGAATTCATACAACACTGACTATATCTTATCAAGTTTGGGTTCGAATGAAGTGTCTTGATGTGCGGAATATGATTGTGAGAGCGGAATATGTACGCAATGAAGGTCAGGAGACCATGACATCTTTCATACCTCCCTCCTTCTGACAATATTTTTGTCTGGGGTTTGTCAATGCCGAGGAAAACATTGACAAAGTCAGGCAAAAATTGTTCTTTTAGATTTTCCAATCAACTTTTCTCAGCCATTCTTAACAATTTTTTCTAATCATTTCTTTATAGCTATTGTTTCTATTTTTTTAATTTTACAATTTATGTTTTGTTGTTAGGCAAATATAGTCTTTACAAAGGTTGTTATTCTTTGTCATTGCCTGTACGTGTCTCTGTTTTTCTTTTTGATTTCCAAAAATTTGTTTTTACAATATTAATTTTTCTAAACTTGTAAGTGTACAGTGCATCATGTTTTAGTGTGGTTATATCTTTTATTTAGTTAACCTTGCGTAAGTGTCCACAAAAGCTCTGTTGTGTTACTTTGTTTTATCTATTTAGACTTTATCTTTTTCTTTATGTGTCTTTTTTTGTTGTAAGAATGAAGAAGCATTTCCTCTTAATTCTATCCTTGATATTAATATTATTACCCCAAAAAGGTGTTTTTGAATGTTACTTAAAGAAGAAAAATCCTGCACAAATCCTTTTCTAATTTTACATATAAAAGAAATAAACAGACTTTCCATGAGTTTGTGAGATTATATAACTATATTAACTAAGTTTCTTTACAAGAGGTTTAAGGTATCTATAAATTGTGGACTTTACATACATAATAAAAATAATCACTTTTACAAGAAAGGAAAAAGGTACTTTTACAAATATATCCTTTTCTTAACTCTACATTTGTGTTTTATGATTTTTTTTTCATTTTTTTTTTTTTTTGCTGTGTCAGATCTGTGCCTGTGCTCAATGATCCCCACTGAAATGCTGGAAGGCGTCGACTCATTTGTAAGGTTGTCACAAATCATGAGAGAAGCACTCTAGCATGCGATGCCGGGTCTTACTTGTTGACATTGTCATCATGGAGTGGTACTTTTAACTGATGATGATGACTGTGGTTTACTGCATAAACAGTTATGTCTTGGTACTCCTTTGCTATCACGCCTGGGACAGTGTGGCAGTTCGATGATTGTAGTTGACTAACGACGATCGTCACCCAATATTGTGCTGTGACGTCTTGGTACTTCACACCTGGTTCGGTATGGTGATTTGATGATGTGGTAGGGAGAATACTGTTCATTTTGCTGAATCTATTTCTAGATAATGTTGGTTGGTACTACTTAATATTCCATTTGCCGTTCACTTTTATTTGTTTGATGATTCAAGGTTTATTTTTGGAGAGGTGGTTGTATGCCTCAAAGTTCATGGAAAGACGTTTGTAGCAATTTGCTTTGTAGGATAGGAGAGAAAGGTATCTTGCTGTCTTCTACCCTTCTTCATCTTGCATCTTCTGTTCTTCTCTTCTTTCTTCCACTCTTCTGTTCTTCTTGGGCTAGGAATATGTGAATTTTAGTGTAGGAGTTATATAGGATTTGTAGGATCTGACTGCCTTTCCAACTGTTACTTGATGGGTTTGTAGATCTTAGTAATTTTTTGTACCTTCATTGTCGTCTCGTCATATTGCGATTCTCCCCACACTCTTCTGTTTTACAGCAGTGTCGTGACATATGAAATGTCCATGCTGCACGTTGTCCTCCTGAAGTCCAACCTGGTTGCAATCTGCATTTGCAGTATGGCGTTGGTCTTCATGTTGTTGTTATTGCCCTAAATGCTTTCTCAGCATTTCTGTACCCTCTCCGTCGCTATCTCGAAGCATCTGGTGTTAAGGGAGCTGGTGATTGGTGTTGGTGGCGATGTCCCTCTGATGCGTAGAAATATTTACAATTATTGTTTTACATATATTTGTTATTTACAAAAAAACTCTGATTTTATATAATGCAAAAATTTTCTGATAGTGGCAAAAATTATTAGATTGATATATTTCTTTATTCTAATTATGTCCTACCACTTCTTCATTCTTTTAATTGTTGTGTACCATTTACTGTTTGTGTGCATGTTGTAGTGTACTTGATACTACAAGATATTGTTAGTGTGTATTGTGTCTCTTTCTCTTTTATTTAATGTGTTATTTTGTTGATGTATTAATTTAACTTTTATTTAGTGGTTAGTATAAGATAGGGTGGACGTTACTTTATCTAACCTCTTCCGCATTTTTCGATTCAATCCTTACGTTTTGCAGTGTTTGGTGGCCTAACGTCTACATTTGGTTTCTCATTGCTGTGTTGTTCTTGTCTTTGTGGACCATAATTTCCTGGCTAATTATTCGCGCTCTGATCTCGCCAGTTGCTGTTTCTAACATCGTGACCTCTTTCAAAGTACCCTTGACCATTGGCATTTTGATTCCTAAATCCATATCCGCCACTGTATGAGTGTCCATTACCGTTCCTATTTCGGTACCAACTATTCTGGTTATCGTTTCTATGCCAATTGTCTCCATTGTGCCATTGTCCTTGTCTGTTAAATTGCCTTAAATTATTAGTGTTAGGATTACGATTATTATTATATTATTATAATATTCGTTCCTATTCCTCTCCTTTTGCTGTTCCCTTTTCTTTCCTTTTTCTTTCATCTCGTATTCTTTAAACATAAATTGAAGTTCCCTTAAAACCTCTTTGAATTCTTCGGTATTTTCATTTTTTCCTACTGTCGCCTGTTGATACTTTACCGGTAATTTCATTCTACATAGACGTCTCAGCTCTCCGTTACTGTATGGTTTGTCTAGGCATTGATTCTTTTTGTCCATTGTATGAAAGAATTTTACCACGCTTTTCTCTCCTGAGTTTTCATATGGTGTCATCTGAAGTAACTCGTATTTAATTTTGTTTTGCGCCTCCTTGGACCAACGTCTTTCTAGAAATGCTGTTCTAAACTGTAGGTAAGACGTACAGGTAGCCGCGATCTTTTGCATTACCTCTGCTACTGTCCCTGACATGTGTGCACAAATGAAGTCAAGTTTGTGAGCTACGCTCCAGTGGTTTGGTAAGCCTACTTGAAACTGGTCGATGAATGTGCAAGCTACCGCCTTCTTCCTTGAAATGTTGAAATTTTCTAACTGTAAGGAAGTGGTCTGTATCGTATCTACTCATAACTTCGGTTAGTGGCTGATTCATGGACTCAAATAATCTGCCATTGCTTGTGTAGTCGTGTTTATTCTCTGGTAATCTACTGCCTGTCTTCCTATTCTCAATTTCCTGAATCATATCCGCGTCATATCGTATCATTGGTGAACAAAAGTGTTGTTCGTGTGTTTCTACTCTCTTCGTTCGCGGTATAGTACCTGTGCTGCTATTATGTTGTGTAATTGGATTTACTGGCTCAGTTGCCTGTCTTTCGATTGGTATCGGCTGAATGTATGTGTTCCGTTTTTGTGGGTACTGTGCCTGGTCCTGTGGCATGTCATGTATTACTTTAATCGGAGTTTTCTGTTTCGATTTCTGCACGAGTGTTACGTCTAGCCTTGGTTCTACTTGAACTTTCTTAGACGGCGCGTGTTCGTGTACTGAATTAATGCTTGACGCGTCAGTTGTTCCGCTACAGGTGTAATCGGTCTCGATCTTTTCTTCGATAGTTTGTATCAACTCTGTTCGAAGCTTTTCAAACTGATCTTTGTTTTTAAGTTCTATTTTATTGATCCACTGATCATATTTTTTCAGTGCAACCTTTGCGACCTTGCTTTGAATTGCTTGTTCTTCCGAAATTTGTATTGCTGTTCGAGTGGCTTCTTTCGTAAAACGTTCTACCATTTTGTCAACGTTTACGATGTCCAAATGGACCTTGTCCACGTCAGTGCGTAATTCCTGCTGACCTTGTGTTAGTACCTGAATTCTTTCTCTAGATTCTTTCGCGTCTTTGTTTATCTGTGTGATCTGACTATCAATTCTAGCGATCCCTCGTTCCATCTGAATTTTGACCTGTTGGATCTGTGTCTTACTCGCCTGATTATCCTGTTTCAATTCCTGATACTGTTTTGTCACCTGTGTATTAATATCCTGATTCTGTTTCGTCATACTAGCGTTCATTTTTTGTAACATCTCCATGATCGCCTCCTGTCCTGTAACACTACCTTCTGCTGAACTATGTATTCTCGATCTATTGTTTTCTACTCGGTCACTTACGTCGTTTACTGGGCTATGCTGTGGCGTTTCTAAGTTTGATAACTGCAATGACCCGTGCTGCCTGTGTTCAGGACTACTTGCGTTTGTCATTGAACCATTACGTGGTGCAAACAACTCCGCATTCTGCCCTCTCTCTTGTGTATGTCTTGTGTTTGCAGGTACAGTTGCGTCTGTTACGGAACCTTTTCGTGGCGCTCGTAACTCCGCAAAATTCTGTGTCTGCTGTTGGGGCATATTTAGAATGTGTACGATAGGTTCGACGTATTCTAAATTTTTCCCCTCTTCCTCACTGTCTACTTCTCTTTGAAAGTTAGCTAACTGCCGGATCATTGACTGTATTGACGCGTATTCTGTCCCTGAATATGCGGCAAACAAAGGCGTTTCCTGTGCTCGTTTCGCTTCTAATCTTTGCCATTTCCTATGTGGGCTGTCTATTTCTGTCTCAGAATGTACCCTACCCGAAATTTTATATTCTAGAAGTTCGATGTCCTCATCCCTTCGATTCCCATCTGTCTGGTCTGTCTCAATTTTATGCCAGTCTAACTGAGCCTGCTGTTTCTGCAGCTCCCCGACTGTCCTATTCTCTGATTCACCGTCTGTCCTATTCTCAGGTTCACATTTTGTTCTATTCTCGATAAGCTTATTTACTTGCTGTCTTCTGGTTGATTCTCCCCCATCTTGTCTACTTGCTGTCTCTCATGTAACCTTTTGGCTTGCGCTCTCGTTAACATGGAAATTCTTTCAACACACCACAACCCTATCTACGAAACTGTACGACCACTTACCAGTTGGCTGAACCAACAAGAAAAACAACGTCGTGACTTCTTGGCTAATGTTCTGTCTGCTCTGCTGCAGTCTCCAATCTCTACCTGTGCGCATGCAAAGGGAGAAAAATGTTATTTCTTAATTATAATTTATGTGATGCTGTGACACACTGCGTCTCTGCATCACTCTGCGTCTGTGCCTATCACCTGAAAATTCTATGCTCTAACAGCTACACAAAATAGTAAAACATGCAAAATTTTCCAACACAATAACACACGCCCTTTTCCCTACAATTCTTCTTTCTTCACCACCTGTATCTATTCTGATCCCAACCTTTGCAAATAGCTATTTAGTACTTGAAAGAAAGTTCTTCAAAGTGGTACTGCTGCGGCCTGCCGTACCTAACTATCCTGACACTTTCCTATCCTGGTAGCTTACCTATTTTACCTATCCTGGCAGCTTACCTTTTTTACCTATCCTGCCAGGGTCGCCATTTTCTGTGAGTGTTGGGTTGATCTGTTATTCTGTTATTCTGCGTAAGAGATTCATCTGAGATGTACCCTTTACCCTGTGGCTCCCGTAAGATGAAGTTTCCACCCCCACACTACTAATGAAGTCAGAGAAACGCTCCTAACGTTCTAAAGGGAAATGCCTGAAAAACTTTCAGCAATAAATAACTTCTGGAGTCGTTTGCTGTAAGGAAATGACACAAAAATTCACAAAATTTCTTACGTAACTAGTGGGATACTTGGGTACTGGAGTAGTACTAGTTAGTGTAAGAAAAACATGAAACTAACGAAAGTTATTATTTATTTTGCAAAAATTCTGAGAAATCACAATGGCACTTTTAGTTATGAATTGAACAAGTTATATCCTGGTTCTTTTCGGAATGTGAAGTTACCTCTCAAGGACAGGATTCGCTAATGAAATTTCTATAGAAAATTTTAAGATGGTTGTTGACTTGGCAGAACTGCTGCGAGGCGCACCTACTCAACTTGAATAATTATCCTTTAGAATGTTGCTAGGTACGGTTGAGGCTGTCGCATGTGAAATCCAGTGAAGTGTACTGTTGTGAAGGAAATATGGGGCTCGCAATAGATGTAGCGCACAATACCGTAAGCTGCAATGACTGCTGTCTGCGCCACTCGCTGCTGACAAATAAGATAACTCTCGTTCTGTCTGGATTGACCTTCGCCAATCAAACTCTCCCTATGCCTTGATGAAGTCAAGGATTCTTATTTGCCCCTAGTCTAACTATTGGCGTGGTACACCAGTCAGATAACCAGTGCACCGTGATGCCACTCAAAATTCACTTTAACTATAACTCTGTCGATTCACACCACACAATAAGTGTGTTGGCCAACACAGTGAACAACGCTTAATTGTACAGACTCAATATAGAGTAGCACTTCGATTCGCTCCCGACAGAGGTGCTCTCCCAGTGAAGTACTGAGGAGAGACTTGTTTCTCGCTCCAAGAGCGACAACAGAACGGCGCCTCTCCACGCCAGATGCGAAGGGGTATATCTTTCGGTCTCTTCCATTATTCCTTCAGCTCAAGCCGTCATAAATATCGTCTGCCAATCAGCATTGCTCTTCTAAAACGAGAGAATGACATTTCGTTTAAGGCAACCAATCCGGAAACCTGTAGCATTGGCGTTTGGCGTTTGCTGTCTCCCTGTGAAAATCTCTGAAAATGCATGCTATGTGTAAAGAATGTGTAGGCTGGTCGCTCCCACAGAATGTAGCTGAATTTGCTTTTAAGCCGAACACGGGGTTGTTGCCCCCTTTCACTCAGGCCCAGGCTGACCGCTACACAGGCGGTCACCGGCCGACATAGGCTGGGTCGTCCTATGAAGGGACCGGCATCCCGTTGTGTGGTTTCTCTCCCAAACTAAAAGCTTCTGTGACCGTCGTGTCTGGAATGTATGTGTGGATGCCGGCCTCGAGTATTTCAACCACGGTGCACTTACTTGTTAATTGCACATCGTTTACATGAATTCATACAACATTGGCTTTATCTTATCGAGTTTGGGTTCGAATGAAGCGTCTTGATGTGCGGAATATGATTGTGAGGGCGGAATATGTACGCAATGAAGGTCAGGAGATCATGACGTCTTACAGTTCATTATTTATGAAAAAAAGTTTTCGATTTCCACGCCTATACCGTATTATTATCCATTAGAATAAATGCTTATCACTTAAGATTTTATATACTCCCATTTTTAATACCTGATATTAACCTATAATACAACGATTGTGCATATACAGCTTCATTTGTATTTAGTGATACCACGTAAATGTCTAAGTCCAGAGTGATGGAATTTTAACGGAAATGACCAAAAATATAATTAGTTTCACTGAAATTAACCATTATGTAATATGGTTATAATAGAATTGTTTTGCATAATAACTCATAAATTACTGTTGTTGCATTGGTTGTTTATGTATGGTATGTTGTATTTAGGGCCTAATTATGATGTTGTAACGACATCGAAACTAGCTGCCAATAAAACCAACATCTTAATACAGCTGGAGGAATTTAGTCATTTTTTTAACATATATTATACTAGCTGACGTCCCAAGTCGTCCGTTTCAGTTGTGGATATACGAAGATTAAGTATGCCTTTCCAGGCTATGGTACTAACCCTCAAGTTCTCAGCCAATAACATCAAGCTGATGAAGACAACAGCAGCCATTGCATACAACACACGATGCACGGCGGAAGGCGTGACTCCGAGCTATGCGGAAGTGAAGATAAGTACACGTAGTGCAATAGGACACAAAGTGAAAATAAACAGTGAAAAACTATGGATGAGATTAGAACTCAGAAATTTGTACCGTAAATATCACCTACTTTCGAAACAAGTGTACATTGATTACTCGAAATTAAGTACAGTTTTGAGTACTGAGCAATTCGATAGGGCTGTGATATGTTTCAACGGAACGGTTAATAATACTAAGATTACTATTGAAAATAACCATAAAAAGAAGCTTTATATGTTAAAACGTAAGATGGGTGAACTGCAGAATCCAGAGTATATACATACTGGACATATCTTTTATGACAGAGTAGTTAATGACAGTGATATTATTTTTAATAATGAAGAACTACGTCTATTACAGAATCATAATAAACATGCAATCAATAAGAAAATACACTCAAAAGATATCAAAACCCTTCTGAATGAAGTTAAGAGAACTCTTAACTAAGCTAAGATTAATAAAGCACAACAGAACCTTTTAACGAGTAAAATAGCTGAATCCATTAGGAAACAGTTCTCGAATAGTATAAAAATAAATAAAGATAAGACCAATGCAGATAACAAACTAATCTGTAGCACATAATTTTTGAAAAACACAGCCCTCATTTGGGAACACAATTAATTTGTGACCTAAGTTTCGGTGTCACAAGGGACACCTTCTTCGGACGAAATTAAAACTAAATGTTACAGCTTAACGTACGAAAAAATACGAAAGCTGCGGTCATACCTGACAGCGTCAGATAGTCAGAATTAAAGGGGTTGAGGAATTGTAAATTTTGCATATTGAAAAAAAGGGCGTAAACTTGATATTTTGGAGGAGCTGGAAATTTTCAAGCATGTACTTTCGAATGACGGACTTTTTCTCAACGAGCTGGTGCAGTTGCGCGGAAGAAGTTATTTCAGTGGTATAAAGCCGCTACTTGACGAGGTCTAACACTTTGATGTACCAACCACTTCTTGCAGATTCAGAGATACCTTTTCTTTCTACTTTTTACAGGTAATATCCTTAAATTAAAAAAACTTTTTTGCTTTTTATAACGTATCTATTACAGTAAGTAGTAATGTCATTTAATGGATTATTTCGTATATGTCTTCTTTATGCATTTATTCTAGAATTTTTGTACTACAGTCAGTCATTCATTAGTTTTATTTATATCATGCAGTATCCCGCTATTGTAATTACTTCATGTACACCGTTCAGGTGTTTGTTTATTTCGCTCTCTGCAGTTACAAGAGATGTTCACAAAACAGCTTGTTTTACCAATTAGCCACCTAGATGGCGGTATTGTCTTGAAGTTTCTGTGGCACACAAGTCACATGATGTTTCAGTTTTGTGTTGACTGTAGCACAGGTCACATGACAGCCCCTACTGGCTTGTACCTCTGTTGCATTTTATTTTAATTCTGACTACCTGACGCTGTCAGGTATAAACGCAGCTTTCGTATTTTTTGGTACGTTAAGCTGTAACATTTAGTTTTAATTTTGTCCGAAGAAGGTGTCCCTTGTAACACCGAAATCTAGGTCACAAATTAATGGTGTTTAAGACTGAGGGCTGTGTTTTTCAAAAATTTTGTATTATATAACAGTTGCTGATTGTCAGCCATGTTAAAAACCTTAATCTGTAACTTTATTCGTAAATTAAAAGAACATGAGGCCTTGGTTGTTAAAGCTGATAAGGGAAATACTTTAGTAATATTAAAAATAAGTGAATATGTCAATAAAGTTAAGAAATTTCTTGAAAGTAATCTTTCTTTCAGGAGTGCTAGTTCTGCAAGGTTCGCAGGAGAGCTTCTGTAAAGTTTGGAAGGTAGGAGACGAGATACTGGCAGAAGTAAAGCTGTGAGTACCGGGCGTGAATCGTGCTTCGGTAGCTCAGATGGTAGAGCACTTGCCCGCGAAAGGCAAAGGTCCCGAGTTCGAGTCTCGGTCGGGCACACAGTTTTAATCTGCCAGGAAGTTTCATATCAGCGCACACTCCGCTGCAGAGTGAGAATCTCATTCTGGAAACATCCCCCAGGCTGTGGCTAAGCCATGTCTCCGCTATATCCTTTCTTTCAGGAGTGCTAGTTCTGCAAGGTTCGCAGGAGAGCTTCTGTAAAGTTTGGAAGGTAGGAGACGAGATACTGGCAGAAGTAAAGCTGTGAGTACCGGGCGTGAGTCGTGCTTCGGTAGCTCAGATGGTAGAGCACTTGCCCGCGAAAGGCAAAGGTCCCGAGTTCGAGTCTCGGTCGGGCACACAGTTTTAATCTGCCAGGAAGTTTCATATCAGCGCACACTCCGCTGCAGAGTGAAAATCTCATTCTGGAATACAGATGATACTATACTATTACTGCTATGTAGATGACACTCTTACATAGAGATAAGGGTAACAATGTAGACAGGATTATTGAAATGTTCAATGAATTACACCACAACATACAGTTCACACATGAAAAAGAAAAGAACAGAACAGAAGAATTAACTATCTTGACATTACATTAATGAACGATGTTGGAAACCACAAGTTAGCAATTTACAGGAAACCGACTATCATAGATGCAATCATACCACACAGTTTTGCACACCATGACAAATATAACATGTCCTTCTTCTATAGTGCGATTAGCAGACTAGTAAATATTCCCTTAGAGCCAGAAGAGATTGAACATGAAAAATACGTTCTTAAAGACATTGCTTATAATAATGGTTGCAGACCCGAAATAGTTGACAGCATTCACTCCAAGATTATAAATAAAAATTCTGATCACTTTAAAGATATAACCCTCGAACGTAACACAAAGAAAAAGGTACTATACGCCAGTAAGGACTTCATTGGCCCAATTTCTCATAACATTGCAAGATCCTTTAACAAAATCGGCATTCAAATAAGTTTTAGAAACAGACACAGACTATCTAGGTTACTTACACGTTCGGACGTCCTTCGCATCCAGATACTCCATGTGCCCCGCCCCCTATCTGTGTTAACTGCGGAGAACACCATTCCCCCTGCTCGCCGGACTGTAGGATATTGCAAAAAGAAAGGAAGATAATGGAATATAAGACCCTGGACCGCCTGACCTACCCCGAGGCTAGACGGAAATATGAGAGGCTCCATCCTGTGGCAATGACGTCAACCTACGCCGCTGCTGCAACGACGGTTCTCCCATCCTCACGAATCGGCTCTAAGATCGGTCAGCATCCACCAGCCCCCTTGCTTGTGGGGGGCACTTCACAACCTGTTGCTCCTGCTCCATCTACTTCAGGAGCAACACCCCCAAAACCATCGGGGACATCAGTTCCCCCTTCCCAGCCGGAGAAGAGTAAGACTTCTTCGGCTACTCTCGCAAGGAAGGGGTCCCTTGGGGACCTCCCTTCGCAAGTTCCGACCAGCGGCACAGCAGACACCCGCAAGTGGCTCAAACAACCACCAGTCCCTGGTCGTAGGGCCTCACGGTCGTCCTCTGTCCCTGAGACTGACCCTGTGAAGCCCTCCAAGCCCTCCAAGCCTGAACCACCGAAGGCACAACGAGAGAAACAGAAACAGAACCAGAAGAAAGTCCCCAAGAATACCAACATTGCGGTGGCACCCGTCCCACCGCTTCCTACAAGCTCTGCGTCTGAGGACGAGGTGGAGATTCTGGCATCCGCTGAGGACCTCGATCTCGCCGATCCTTCCGACGCCATGGCAAGCACTGGCACAGGTGCTCAATCGGAGGCAGCAGGTGACCCAGCGGCGTAATCTGCCTACCCAGTCCCGTCACACCTTTCTCAGACATGGACAATACCATCCTCCAGTGGAACTGCAGCGGTTTCTTCCAACATCTAGCTGAGCTGCGCCAACTTATCAGCCTTCACCATTTCTTCTGCATTGCACTTCAGGAAACATGGTTTCCAGCAATGCGAACCCCCGCCCTCCGTGGCTATCGGGGTTATTATAAAAACCGGTTAGCTTATGAAAGGGTGTCTGGTGGCGTCTGCATCTATGTCCTTAACTCTCTCCACAGCGAGTCTGTCCCTCTACATACAGCCTTAGAGGCTGTCGCTGTTCGGGTGTGGACGCCACAGGCTGTTACTGTCTGCAGTCTGTACCTTCCACCAGAGGGTGTTGTCGCGCAGCATGTCCTGGCTGCGCTGATAGCCCAATTGTCGCCACCTTTCTTGTTACTGGGCGACTTTAACGCCCATAACCCTCTGTGGGGTGGGTCAGTGGTAACAGGTCGAGGCGCCGCTATTGAGTATTTATTGGCGCAGCTCGATCTCTCGATCTTAAATGACGGTGCCTCCACACACTTCAGTGTGGCGCATGGCACATACTCCGCCATTGACCTATCGCTCTGTAGCCCTAGCCTCTTACCGTCTGTCCAATGGGGTGTGCATGACGACCTGTGTGGTAGTGACCATTTTCCAATCTTTCTGTCACTGCCACTGCGCCACTCTTCTGGGCGCCCCAGCAGATGGGCTATGAATAAGGCTGACTGGGACTTGTTTTCCTCCACTGCCGCTATTGAGCCTCTCTCTACTGATGACATTGATGCGGTGGTTCAATCGGTCACCATCGGCATCGTTACTGCCGCCGAATCTGCCATTCCCCGTTCTTCTGGGTCCCCTCGGTGGAGGGCTGTGCCTTGGTGGTCGCCTGAGATCGCTGAAGCGATTAAAGATCGCCGGCGGGCGCTCCAGCGTCACAAGCGACATCCCTCCATAGACCACCTAATCGCCTTCAAACGGCTGCGTGCGCGGGCCCGCCTCCTTATCCGCCAAGGCAAGAAGGAGTGCTGGGAGCGGTATGTGTCCACTATTGGCCTCCATGTCACTCCATCGCAGGTCTGGGCGAAGATTCGACGCGTCTACGGCTATCGGACCCCTGCCAGCGTCCCTGCGCTATCACTGAATGGAGCAGTTTGTACTGCCTCCGACGTCATTGCAAGCCGCTTGGCAGAGCATTTTGCTATGAGTTCCGCTTCTGCGAATTACCCCCAGGCCTTCCGCTCCATTAAAGAGCGGATGGAACGTCGGCGCCTTTCGTTCCGCACCCACCATCCAGAATCGTACAATGTTCCATTCAGTGAGTGGGAATTCCGCAGTGCCCTTGCCGCTTGCCCTGATACCGCTCCTGGACCAGATAGCATCCACTGCCAGATGCTGAAACACCTCTCAGTGGACTGCCAGCGACGGCTCCTCGACCTTTACAACCGTATTTGGGTCAAGGGTGAGTTCCGTCGCAATGGCGGGCAAGTATCGTTATCCCCATTCTGAAACCAGGCAAGAACCCTTTGGAGGTGGACAGCTACCGCCCCATTAGCCTCACCAACGTTCTTTGCAAGCTTCTCGAACGGATGGTGAGCCGGCGCTTGAATTGGGTACTGGAGTCTCGGGGCCTTCTGGCTCCGTCTCAGGGTGGGTTCCGTAAAGGCCGCTCCGCCGCCAACAATCTGGTGAGCCTGGAGTTGGCCATCCGTACTGCCTTTGCCCGCCGTCAGCACCTGGTCGCTGTCTTTTTCGACATGAGGAAGGCGTACGATACGACATGGCGTCATTACATCCTTTCTACGCTTCATGAATGGGGTCTTCGGGGCCCTCTGCCGATATTTATCAGAAATTTTCTGTCGTATCGTACCTTCCGCGTGCAAGTCGCAGCCTCATATAGTTCCACCCACGTCCAGGAGACCGGTGTGCCACAGGGTTCTGTTTTAAGTGTCTGCCTGTTTTTAACAGCCATTAACGGGCTCGCTGCGGCCGTGGGAAATTCTGTCTCCGCTTTCCTGTATGCTGACGACTTCTGCCTTTATTACAGCTCTACTGGCATTGCAGCTGTTGAACGTCAGCTACAGGGTGCTATCCGCAAGGCGCAGTCTTGGGCTGTAGCTCATGGGTTCCAGTTTTCGGCAGCCAAGACCTGTGTTATGCATTTCTGCCGGCGACGCACTGTCCACCCGGAGCCGCGGCTTTATCTTGCCGGCGAACTTCTTTCAGTGGTGGAATCACACAGGTTTTTGGGGGTGGTTTTCGATGCCCGGTTGACTTGGCTGCCTTATATCCGGCAGCTTAAACAGGCGTGTTGGCGGCATCTAAACGCTCTGAGATGCTTGAGCCACACCCGCTGGGGCGCCGACCGATCTACCCTGTTGCGGCTCTACCAGGTGTTAATCCAGTCCCGTCTGGATTATGGGAGCCTGGCTTATGGCTCAGCATCCCCCTCTGCGTTGCGGGTGCTGGACCCAATACTACACAGCGGGATCCGACTTGCCACTGGTGCCTTCCGCCCCAGCCCTGTGGACAGCATCCTTGTTGAGGCAGGTGTCCCTCCACTGCGGTTACGACGCCAACAATTACTGGCTGCTCATGCTGCCCATGTTTTTAGCTTGCCCGGGCATCCAAATTACCGTGTCCTGTTCCCGCAGTCAGTCGTCCATCTGCCAGACCGTCGGCCCCGGTCGGGTTGTCCAATCGCCGTACGCGTCAAGGAGTTTCTCTGCGGGCTTGGGTTTTCCCTGTTCCACCTCCTTTCCGGGCACCTCTGCGTACACCCCCATGGTGTGTTCCTCGCCCTTGCCTTCGGCTCGACTTGGCACAGGGCTCGAAGGACTCGGTCCCTCCAGAGGCCTTTCGCCGCCGCTTTTATTCCATCCTGGCCACGTATCAGGGCTCTGGAATTGTTTACACCGACGGTTCGATGGTTGCTGGTCGTGTCGGGTATGCGCAAACTCTAGGGGACCATTCCGAACAACGGTCCTTGGCGGCTGGCTGCAGCGTTTACACAGCTGAGCTGGTCGCCATCTTTCGAGCCCTAGAGTATATCCGCTCCTGCTCAGGTGAGTCCTTCGTTATCTGCAGCGATTCCCTGAGCGGTTTACGAGCTCTCGACCAGTGTTTTCCTCGTTCTCGTCTGGTGATGGCTATCCATGAGTCCCTGCATAGTCTCGCGCGTTGCGGCCGCTCTGTGGTCTTTGTGTGGACGCCCGGGCATGTCGGTATCCCAGGCAATGAAAATGTTGACCGCCTGGCCAAACAGGCCACCAGTGAACCCACTCTAGACATTGGCCTTCCGGAGACTGATTTGAGGGCAGTCTTCCGCCGCAAAGTTATCTCGCTTTGGGACGCTGAATGGAGCGGTCTGGCCACCCCTAACAAACTCCGTGTCGTCAAGGAGACGACGACTGTGTGGCACTCCTCCTTGCGAGTCTCTCGCAAGGAGTCTGTCATCCTCTGCCGACTGCGTATTGGGCACACGCGGATGACCCACGGCCACTTACTGCGCCGTGAGGTCCCTCCTCTCTGTCGCTGCGGCTCGGCATTGACAGTGGTCCACATTTTGTTGGACTGTCCACTTTTATCTGTGCTCAGGCAGTCGTTTGCACTGCCTGACTCGCTCACTGCCCTTTTAACCGATGACTTTGCTATGGCTGACTTAGTTTTACGTTTCATTCGGGCAGGGGGTTTTTATTCTTTAATCTGAGTGTTTCTGTTTCATTTTATTGTTTTGTGTTGATTGTGGCCTTTGGCCTACGATTTTAAACTAAGTTTTTAATGTGTTTTCGGTGGTTGGCTTTTACTTTTTTTTGTTCCTATGGTCGGCCAACCACCGTCACACTCCGTGTGATTTTATTTCGTTTTGTCTGGTCCTTGTCTATGTTTCTTTTATTCTGTGTCGTCTGTCTCCTATTTTGTTGAACATTTTTTATTCTCTGTGGGTAGTTTTAGTATTTTGGAAAAAGGGACCGATGACCTCTGCAGTTTGGTCCCTTTAATCCTTAAACCAACCAACCAACCAACCAACCGGAACCGCTCCAAAAATCAGGGATTTATAAGATTACCTGTGACGATTGTAAATGCATATACAGGTTGGTCCATTGATAGCGACCGGGCCAAATATCTCACAAAATAAGATTAAAACGAAAAAACTACAAAGAACGAAACTCATCTAGCTTGAAGGGGGAACTTTGTTGATAATTCGTCAGGGTTGTATGGCATGGTCCAAGCTTTCATTGTATGATTGAAGAGGGAAACCAGATGGCACTATGGCTGGCCCGCTAGATGGCGCTGCCATAGGTCAAATGGATATCAACTGCGTTTTTTTAAAAATAGGAACCCCCATTTTTTTATTACATATTCCTATAGTACGTAAAGAAATATGAATGTTTTAGTTGGACCACTTTTTTAGCTTTGTGATACATGGCGCTGTAATATTCACAAACGTATAAGTACGTGATATCACGTAACATCCCGCCAGTGCGGACGGTATTTGCTTCGTGATACATTACCCGTGTTGAAATGGACCGTTTACCAAATGCGGAAAAGGCCGATAACATGTTGATGTATGGCTATTGTGATCAAAATGCCCAACGGGCGTGTGCTATGTATGCTTCTCGGTATCCTGGACGACATCATCCAAGTGTCCGGACCGTTATTTAAGGGAACAGGAAGTGTTCAGCCACATGTGAAACGTCAACCACGACCTGCAACAAATGATGCCCAAGTAGGTGTTTTAGCTGCTGTCGCGGCTAATCCGCACATCAGTAGCAGACAAACTGCGCAAGAATCGGGAATCTCAAAAACGTCGGTGTTGAGAATGCTACATCAACATCGATTGCACCCATACCATATTTCTATGCACCAGGAATTGCATGACGACGACTTTGAACGTCGTGTACAGCTCTGCCTCTGGGCACAAGAGAAATTACGGGACTATGACATATTTTTTGCACGCGTTCTATTTAGCGACGAAGCGTCGTTTACCAACAGCGGTAACGTAACCTGGCATAGCATGCACTATTGGGAAACGGAAAATCCATGATAACTGCGACAAATGGAACATCAGCGACCTTGGCGGGTTAATTTGTGGTGCGGCATTATGGGAGGAAGGATAATCGGCCCCCATCTTATCGATGGCAATCTAAATGGTGCAATGTATGCTGATTTCCTACGTCCCCGATGTTACTACAAGATGTTTCACTGCATAACAGAATGGCGATGTACTTCCAACATGATGGATGTCCGGCACGCGGTTGAAGCGGTATTGAATAGCATATTTCATGACAGGTGGATTGGTCGTCGAAGCACCATACCACGGCCCGCACGTTCACCGGATCTGACGTCTCCGGATTTCTTTCTGTGGGGAAATTTGAAGGATATTTGCTATCGTGATCCACCGACAACGTCTGACAACATGCGTCAGCGCATTGTTAATGCATGTGCGAACATTACGGATGGCTAACTACTCGCTGTTAAGAGGAATGTCGTTACACGTATTGCCAAATGCATTGAGGTTGACGGACATAATTTTGAGCATTTATTGCATTAATGAAACAGCATGCGTTCTCAGAAATGAGAAGTTCACAAAGGTACATGTATCACATTGGAACAACCGAAATAAAATGTTCAAACGTACCTACGTTCTTTATATTAATTTAAAAAAACCTACCTGTTACCAGCTGTTCGTCTAAAATTGTGAGCCATATGTTTGTGACTATTACAGCGCCATCTATCACAAAGCGAAAAAAGTGGTCCAACTAAAACATTCATATTTCTTTACGTACTATGTGATAAAAAGTGGGGGTTCCTATTAAAAAAAAAAGCAGTTGATATCCGTTTTGCCTATGGCAGCGCCATCTAGCGGGCCAACCATAGCGCCATCTGGTTTCCCCCCTCAAGCTAGACATGTTTCGTTCTTTGTAGTTTTTTCGTTTGACGCTTATTTTGTGAGATATTTGGCCCGGTCACGATCGATGGACGACCCTGTATATAGGGCCGACAGGAAGAAATTTTAAAGAAAGGTACCGCGAACACATAGCATTGGACACTATAAAACATTCAACATTCAAACAACATCTACTAACCGAGAACCACCATGTCCCAAGTATTGACAAGAATTTTAAAACACTGCATTTTGTAGGCAAAGGAGGGACTATGGACCTGTTTGTAGACCTTGAAATTTATATTGCGTCAGAGAAAGAGCCACTGACCCATCTAAATGATCAGGCTGAATCGAAAAATAAGGCATTTTTCGATAATTTTCGGAATCTCTTATGTAACTAAGAACCCACATAACCCACATTTTAGGTCTATGTTACTTGTATGACATATTATTTTACATCTTTCAACCAGGAAGTCTTGCACCTATTGCTGTAATTTTGTTACATGAAGAGTTACTTGTCTGTATACATGGGAAAGAAAGTTGTCAACTATTGGTACATCTTTCAAATATAAACAAGTAAGACTAATATATTTCTTGTATGTAGATTTATGACTACTTCGATACACAACCTGTGCGCTCTGCAATCAGACATATGACGAAGTAATTTATACGACAACACTTTAATAAGTAGATAAAAAAAACTCTTCCATCTCACCTTCATCACTTTCGATATGTAATATATGTCCTTTTTACTGCATGTTCATACGTATGAAAGGCTTAATACGTTTGTCAACAAATGATAAGGTTACTTTCAGAATATATGTACGATAAACGATAGAAGTTGATTCGGAGTAGTTTGCGTCGTATCTGCAAGAATTTCGTATGTATGCATCGAATATTCTGATTCTCGATACTATAAGTAGACTACTTCAACGATATCGTATCTTTGGTGCTGAAGTCGTCTTAGTTACGATCTTTGAAC
Source organism: Schistocerca cancellata (assembly GCF_023864275.1). Lineage (NCBI taxonomy): Eukaryota > Metazoa > Arthropoda > Insecta > Orthoptera > Acrididae > Schistocerca > Schistocerca cancellata. Next base: position 179,339,036 of record NC_064632.1, read on the forward strand.
CACTAGTTTTACCTTCATATCAGTTACTACCTGCCTTGCGCATGGAACACGCCTATTTCACCACTGACTACTAGTGTTAGACACGTACTGTTACTGTCAACAAGTATGGTGAGTTACTTGTAAAATGTTATCTACTTAGACGTCATACACGTAATAACAAAGAAGCACGACCGTTTCTCCGTCCGCTTACCGCGAGTTACTGTTACATCGCTTTAGAATGACGTATCTCCAGTTCAATAAGTAATGCAACACATTTTTTTTCTCGGCCAATTTTGGTTGAAAAAACCGGAAATTTCTTGTGGAATATTTTCACACATTCCCGCTTCGTCTCGTATAGTTTCATTGACTTCCGACAGGTGGCAGCGCTGTACGGAGCTGTTAAAATGGCGTCTGTAACGGATGTTCGATGCAAACAACGGGCAGTGATCGAGTTTCTTTTGGCGAAAAACCAAGGCATCTCAGATATTCATAGGCGCTTGCAGAATGTCTACAGTGATCTGGCAGTGGACAAAAGCACATTGAGTCGTTGGGCAAAGCGTGTGTCATCATCGCCGCAAGGTCAAGTAAGACTGTCTGATCTCCCGCGTGCGGGCCGGCCGTGCACAGCTGTGACTCCTGCAATGACGGAGCGTGCGAACACACTCGTTCGAGATGATCGACGGATCACCATCAAACAACTCAGTGCTCAACTTGACATCTCTGTTGGTAGTGCTGTCACAATTGTTCACCAGTTGGGATATTCAAAGGTTTGTTCCCGCTGGGTCTTTCGTTGTCTAACCAAACACCATAAAGAGCAAAGGAGAACCATCTGTGTGGAATTGCTTGCTCGTCATGTGGCTGAGGGTGACAATTTCTTGTCAAAGATTGTTACAGGCGATGAAACATGGGTTCATCACTTCGAACCTGAAACAAAACGGCAATCAATGGAGTGGCGCCACACCCACTCCCCTACCAAGAAAAAGTTTAAAGCCATACCCTCAGCCGGTAAAGTCATGGTTACAGTCTTCTGGGACGCTGAAGGGGTTATTCTGTTCGATGTCCTTTCCCATGGTCAAACGATCAACTCTGAAGTGTATTGTGCTACTCTTCAGAAATTGAAGAAACGACTTCAGCGTGTTCGTAGGCACAAAAATCTGAACGAATTTCTCCTTCTTCATGACAACGCAAGACCTCACACAAGTCTTCGCACCCGAGAGGAGCTCACAAAACTTCAGTGGACTGTTCTTCCTCATGCACCCTACAGCCCCGATCTCGCACCGTCGGATTTCCATATGTTTGGCCCAATGAAGGACGGAATCCGTGGGAGGCACTACGCAGATGATGAAGAAGTTATTGATGCAGTACGACGTTGGCTCCGACATCGACCAGTGGAATGGTACCGTGCAGGCATACAGGCCCTCATTTCAAGATGGCGTAAGGCCGTAGCATTGAATGGAGATTACGTTGAAAAATAGTGTTGTGTAGCTAAAAGATTGGGGAATAACCTGGTGTATTTCAATGCTGAATAAAACAACTCCTGTTTCAGAAAAAAAATGTGTTGCATTACTTATTGAACTGCCCTCGTACGTTTAATGTCAACAGGTTGACGACACTTAAATTGCTTTCCCTTACGTGTAGAGATTGTTCTGTTTAGTACTGATTACAAGTAATGGTTCACGTATTTACACCCGCATTATACTTACGTTGGAGTGCAATATGTTTTACTTCGATCAGTGCGTGTATGCGTCGAATAGTCTGGTTCTCGACTCTGTAAGTGGAACACTTCCACGATTTTGTATCCTTGCTGCTGAAGTTATCTTGGTTACGATCTGTGAACCACTAGTTTTGATTTCATACTAATCACATCATCTCTTACACATGGAACACGCCCATCTCACCACCGACTTATGATCGCTATCCACAAGTATGGTGAGTTACTTGTAAAATGTTGTCTACTTGACGTCCTACACGTCATAATAACGAAGCACGACCGTTTCTCCGTCCGCTTACCGCGTGTTACTGTTACATCACGTTTAGAAAGACTTAACTTCCTTGTAGATTTAATGTCAACTTGGTTGACGATACTTGAACTGTTTCACCCGCGTGTAAAGATTGCTCTGTTTAATACTGATAAGATAGTTCACGTGATTATATCCGCTTATACCTACTATAGGATTCATTATGTTGTTACTTCGATGAGTAACTTGCCCTCCTTAGACAGATTTTGTACTTAGTGCATTATCAACTTCCTTTATTAGAGTCAGTTTATCTTAATCAGTAAATTAGTCTTATAGTCAAAATAAATGTGCTACCAACTTTCATGCTCGTTTCTTGTTAATCAGTGGGTAGTCGAAATGCTTTAACTACCAATTCTATACAACTGATTTATAAAGATAAGTAAAATGAATGAGTCCCCATGTTGTAGTAGTGATTGGTCTACCAGACTATTTGCGCATAGTAAATAGAGATTAAGCGCATCATTGATCGTAATTAACTCGAATTGACACTCGACGAGATTACATACCTGATACAAGAGTTACACATCGTGTATTTTACTGAGTGCCTGGGTTTGTGTGTATTTATTAGAGGAACAACAAATAGGTTACATATATGACCGTTTATTTCAACTGACATTGCCTAGATTGCTTCTATTTAGAGCATTGACATGTACCTGATCGTGTTTATGACCATGTAAACGTATTGGAATTGATTATTTTAGACCCTGGTCATAGCCTTCGATGAGACACCGACATAGAAATTTCAGCTACTTGTTAAATTATACTTTTATTAGAATGAATAGTTTTTTAAATTCATTAGTATGTATTTTAAACTATTGACTACCTTGTATCACACCATTTTTTCGGTCCCTTACCATTTCTTTCGTGTAGTTAGGAACGAAGTTGTCTAAGTAAATTACGCCCCTGTTACCTTAGTATGACTTCAGTACAGATTTTGCAAACATAGCTCTAGTCCACCTTGGCCACCGTTCAGTACTAGTAAACAATGAAGTTTACCTAACATATGTCTGATTGGCCATGCGTATGTTCTCCTTTCTTATACTTCATTATTTATAAAACAAATTACAGTGTTCCGCGCCTATATTCTTATCCATTAGAACAACGGCATGTCGCTTAAGCTTTTATATACTCCCTTTTTTTAATACCTGATATTAACCTATAATAAAACGATTGTGCATATACAGCTTCATTTGTATTTAGTGATACCATGTAAATGGCTAATGTTCAGAGTGATGGCGTTTTAACGGAAATGACCAAAAATATAATTAGTTTCATTAAAATTATCCGTTATGTAATATGGTTATAATAGAATTGTTTTGCATAATAACTCATAAATTACTGTTGTTGCATTGGTTGTTTATGCATGGTATGTTGTATTTAGGGCCTGAATATGTTTCAAAATTGAAACTAATTGCCAATAAAACCAACAACTTAATGCAGCTGGAGAAATTTCGTCGTTTTTTAACGTATATTATATTAGCTGAGGTCCCAAGTCGTCCGTTTCGATTATGAATATACGAATAATAAACTTTCTAGTTAACTTATCTTTTCGCATGGCGCTGACTCCAGTTCTCCTTTTCTAAGGGGTCTGATTCTTGAAGATGAAATTCTCACATTTTAGGATTTCATTGTTGGATTGATCTAAATAAATTTGAAGATTATTGTTGCAGAATTTTTGTTGTTATGTAAATATATTTTGTCATATTTTAGTATATCATACTGCTTTTGATTTTTCACATTAACAAAGTCGAAATATCGTTGTTGTTGTTGTTGTTGTTGTCTCCAGTCCTGAGACTGGTTTGATGCAGCTCTCCATGCTACTCTATCCTGTGCAAGCTTCTCCATCTCTCAGTTCCTACTGCAGCCTACATCCTTCTGAATCTGCTTAGTGTATTCATCTCTTGGTCTCCCTCTACGATTTTTACCCTCCACACTGCCCTAGAATACTAAATTGGTGATCCCTTGATGCCTCAGAACATGTCCTACCAATCGATCCCTTCTTCTACTCAAGTTGTGCCACAAACTCCTCTTCTCCCCAATTCTATTCAATACCTCCTTATTAGTTATGTGATATACCCATCTAATCTTCAGCATTCTTCTGTAGCACCACATTTCGAAAGCTTCTATTCTCTTCTTGTCTAAACTATTTATCGTCAATGTTTCACTTCAATACATGGCTACACTCCATACAAACACTTTCAGAAACGACTTCCTGACACTTAAATCAATACTCGATGTTAACAAATTTCTCTTCTTCAGGAACGCTTTCCTTGCCATTGCTAGTCTACATTTTATATCCTCTCTACTTCGACCATCGTCAGTTATTTTGCTCCCCAAATAGCAAAACTCTTTTACTACATTAAGTGTCTCATTTCCTAATCTAATTCCCTCAGCATTACCCGACTTAATTCAACTTCATTCCATTATCCTCGTTTTGGTTTTGTTGATTTTCATCTTATGCCTTCCTTTCCCTCCTTTCAAGACACTGTCCATTCCCTTCAACTGCTCTTCCAAGTCCTTTGCTGTCTCTGACAGAATTACAATTTTGTCGGCGAACCTCAAAGTTTTTATTTCTTCTCCATGGATTTTAATGCCTACTCCGAATTTTTCTTTTGTTTCCTTTACTGCTTGCTCAATATACAGATTGAATAGCATTGGGGAGTGGCTACAACCCTGTCTCACTCCTTTCTCAACCACTGCTTCCCTTTCATGCCCTTCGACTCCTATAACTGCCACCTGGTTTCGGTACAAATTGTAAATAGCCTTTCGCTCCCTGTATTTTACCCCTGCCACCTTCAGAATTTGAAAGAGATTATACCAGTCAACATTGTCAAAAGCTTTCTCTAAGTCTAGAAATGCTAGAAACGTAGGTATGCCTTTCCTTAATCTTTCTTCAAAGATACTTCGCAGGGTCAGTATTGCCTCACGTGTTCCAACATTTCTATGGAATCCAAACGGATCTTCCCCGAGTCGGCTTCTACTGGTTTTTCCATTCGTCTGTAAAGAATTAGCGTTAGTATTTTGCAGATTTGACTTATTAATCTGATAGTTCGTTAATTTTCACATCTGCCAACACCTGTTTTTTTGGGATTGGAATTATTATATTCTTCTTGAAGTCTGAGGGTATTTCGCCTGTCCCATACATTTTACTCACCAGATGGTAGAGTTTTGCCAGGAGTGGCTCTCCCAAGGCTGTCTGTAGTTCTAATGGAATGTTGTCCACTCCCGGGGCCTTGTTTCCATTAAGGTATTTCAGTGCTCTGTCAAACTCTTCACGCAGTATCATATCTCCCATTTCATCTTCACCTACATCCTCTTCCATTTCCATAACATTGTCCTCCAGTACATCGCCCTTGTATAGACCCTCTATATATTCTTTCCACCTTTCTGCTTTCCCTTCTTTGCTTGGGACTGGGTTTCCATCTGAGATCTTGATATTCATACAAGCGTTCTCTTTTCTCCAAAGGTCTCTTTAACTTTCCTGTAGGCAGTATCTATCTTACCCCTTGTGAGATATGACTCTACATCCTTACATTTGTCCTCTAGCCATCCTGCTTAGCTATTTTGCACTTCCTGTCAATTTCATTTTTGAGACGTTTGTATTCCTTTTTGCCTGCTTCATTTTCTGCATTTTTGTATTTTATCCTTTCATCAATTAAATTCAGTATCGCTTCCGTTAACCAAGGATTTCTACTAGCCCTTGTCGTTTTACCTACTTGATTATCTGCTGTCTTCAGTATTTCATCCCTCAAAGCTACCCATTCTTCTCCTATTGTATTTCTTTCCGCCATTCCTGGCAATTGTTCCCTTATGCCCTCCCTGAAACTCTGTACAACCTCTGATTCTTTCAGTTTATCCAGGTCCCATCGCCTTACATTCCCGCTTTTTTTCAGTTTCTTCAGTTTTAATCTACAGTTCATAACCAATAGATTGTGGTCAGAGTCCACATCTGCCCCTGGAAATGTCTTACAATTTAAAATCTGATTCCTGAATCTCTGTCTTACCATTATATAATTTATCTGAAACCTTCTAGTATATCCAGGGTTCTTCCATGTATACAACCTTCTTTCATGATTCTTGAACCAAGTGTTTGCTATGATTAAGTTATGCTCTGTGCAAAATTCTACCAGGCGGCTTCCACTTTCATTTCTTAGTCCAAATCCATATTCTCCTATGTTGTCTTCTCTTCCTTTTCCTCCTGTTGAATTCCAGTCACCCATGACTATTAAATTTTCGTCTCCCTTCACTATCTGAATAATTTCTTTTATCTCATCATACATTTCATCAATTTCTTCATCGTCTGCAGAGCTAGTTGGCATATAAACTTGACTACTCTAGTAGGCGTGGGCTTCGTGTCTATCTTGGCCACAATAATGCGTTCACTATGCTGTTTGTAGTAGCTTACCCGCATTCCTATTTTTTTATTCATTATTAAACCTACTCTTGCATTACCCCTATTTGATTTTGTATTTATAACCCTTTTCACCTGGCCAGAAGTCTTGTTCCTCCTGCCACCGTACTTCACTAATTTCCACTATATCTAACTTTAACCTATCCATTTCCGTTTTTAAATTTTCTAACCTACCTGCCCGATTAAGGGATCTGACATTCCACACTCCGATCCGTAGAACGCCAGTTTTCTTTCTCCTGATAACGACGTCCTCTTTAGTAGTCTCCGCCCGGAGTTCCGAATGGGGGACTATTTTACCTCCGGAATATTTTACCCAAGAGGATGCCATCATAATTTAATCATACAGTAAAGCTGCATGGCTTCGGGGAAAAATTACTTCTGTAGTGTCCCATTCCTTTCAGCCGTTTGCAGTACCACAACAGCAAGGCCGTTTTGGTTAGTATTACAAGGCCAGATCAGACAATCATCCAGATTGTTGCCCCTGAAACTACTGAAAAGGCTGCTGCCCCTCTTCAGGAACCACATGTTTGGCCTCTCAACAGGTACCCCTCCGTTGTGGTTGCACCTACGGTACCGCTATCTGTGTCGTAGAGGCATGCAAGCCTCCCCACCAACGGCAAGGTCCACAGTTCATGGGGAGGGGGGAGGGGGGAATCGTTGTTCGCACAAAATACAAAAATGTATATGTCCGATCATATCAGAGACATGCTTACTATTCTCTCTCACTCAGCGGAAATAACAATATTCCAAACGTTTTACAATTTTTCTTGACAAATGAATTACTATTAGTTTAGATTATTATTTCATAAATGAATCCAGAAATAAAGATAGTAAACAGTACTAGATTGCGTAATTAATAATAGAAATTTTAAGTGTGCCAAATAATTCATAATTTCAAATGTTTCTAAAAAAAGTAATTTTAATTGTAGATTCAGAACTAGCACTTATCGATCTTAACATCCCAAATAAAGTTATTCCTTTCCATAAATTTTAGCTTAAAATATAACGTACTGTGTATAAAATTATATGAAAGTTTTTAGAAGAGCAGCTGATTTGATATTGACCTGTCCAAAGTCGAAAAATAATACTGGTATCGACAACTACTGTTGAGGAAAAGTAAAGCTAGATGGGGATGTCCCGTTAGAAGCCTAACCTATGAGGGAAGGAAACATACTTGTCAAGAACTAACAAAACGAAAGTGGTCCATAGATTGAGTAAAAACATATACGTGTACATCTAGAGGCCGATGTCCTTAAACGACAAAATGTGACACTACTGTTCAATTGTTCAACTTGCGGCTCTATATGCGGCAGGGACTCTTATAATGAAGCACAAAGGCCTAAGAATGTGTGACGCCAAAGAAAAAAGGATTATGAGGACAATTCTGTCTCATCAAAGGAAACAGTATAGAAGGCGTCACAACCACGAACCACGAAAATGCGAGACAAGTTATTCGGAAAGAAGGCTTGCGTTTTGTGACCACGTGGTAAGAATGAGGCCACGATGTATATTTAAAAGGATATTATCCTGCTTTCATCTCAAGTAAATCAAAGGTGAATGGTTCGCAGAACCGAAAAAGATCTACGTGAAACTGAAATTTCTTTTGAAGATATCCAGGAAAAACAACGAACGCGTAAAGGTTTTCAGGAAAAGTGGCAGCAGAAGTGAAGAAAATCGTGGATCAAAGAGAGAATAGAACAACACTGGAAAACATAGGACAGTAGTTTAGATTCACATAGTCTCTAGTTCTCCGAAACGAAGAAAGAAGAAACGAGTGTCATGCATATGGTAATTGATATTTCACTTAAAAAATAACTCCAGAAATAAACCTAAGTCAGCGATTTTTAGCGACATAACTTGAAACCAGCGGATCTTACGAAACGCCACGAAACATTGCACTTTCCTCGTTCCCGCGCATGACTTTCGTAATTCAGAGAGCAGCAATTTACTAATATCGTATTTCTTTAACCATTGAGTCACCAGTCCTCTGGAGTGATGCGACCTACCGCGAATTCCTCACCTGTGACATCCTCTTCATATAAGAGCGGCACTTAACTCCAACGTCCTCAGTTATTTGTTGGATATATTACAGCCCCTGTCTTTCCCTACAGTTTTTACCCTCTAGAGCTCCCTTAGTATCATCACAATAGTTACCTGATGTGCCATCATCCTGTCCCTTCTTGTTGTCAGTGTTTTCAACACGTTGCTGTCTTCGACGACTCTACAGGGACCTCTTTATTTCTTATTTTATTTATCAACCCAATTTTCATCTTCTTTCTGTAGCACCTCATCTCCAACGTTTCGATTCTATTCTTTTCCGGGGTTCCCACAGTCCATACGATGCTGTATTTGAAACGTACGTTCTCAGAAATTTCGTCCTTAAATTAAGGCTTATGTTTGATACTAAGAGACTTCTTTTGAGGAGGAACGCCCTCGTTGTCTGTGGTAACTTGCTTCTTACGTTCTTTAGTTTGCTTCCAAGGTATCAAAACGCCTACACTTCATTTACTGTGTGGCTCTCAAAACTGATCTTCGGTTTATTACTAATCTAATTTCCACCCCCCCCCCCCCCCCACTCACTACTGCTGTCTTTCTTACTCTGTCCATATTCTTTTCTCAGTACATTGTTCATTCTATTCGTTACTTATTGTAATTCTTTTACTGAGAATAGCAACGTCATCAAGGAGTCATATCGTTGACATTCTTTCACAATGAATTTTAATCTCAGTCTTCTATCTTTTTTTTTAATTACTTCATTACTGCGTCTTCGATGTACAAGTCGAACAGTGAAGTAGACAGACTACATACCTCTCTTATACCCTCTTTAATCCAAGCACTTCGTTCCTGGTCTTCAGATCTTATTGTTCCCTCTTGTACATATTGTAGATTAGCTTTCTTTCCCTCACTATTGTACATTATCAAGCGCTTTTTCTATGTGGGTAGCACCTATGAAGAGTCTAGATTTTTCTTATTTCTTACTTTTACTGTCAAGCATATCAAGGAAAACGTCAGGACCGCTTCTCTGGCGCCTATACCTTTCATAAGCTGATAAATTGTGAAGATTATTGTGCAATAACTCTCTCACTTATCTGTCCTTCGTATCCTCGAATTTCTGTGGACGACATTTTTCCGAAAGTATAGTGGTGTTTCTCTTGTTTCATAGATTATACACACCAATTTGAAAAGTCTGCTAGTAGTCATTTCACCCAAAGATTTAATAAATTCTGTGAGAATGTTATCTGTGCCTTGCTCACAAGTCCTTCATATTTCTCTCAGCTTCTGATTGTAATATTGACTCATCTACGTCCTGCAAATTGATTTGCATTTCGTCTTCTGCCACGTCAGCAGACAGTTTTTCCCCTTCGTAGAGGCCTTCAATGCACTGTTTACACCTATCTGCTCTCTCGTCTACGTTTAACAGTAGCATTCTTCCTGGACACTTAATGTTCACATTTTTGCTTTGAATGTCAGCTAAGTCTCTTTTCACTTTTTCATGTGTCGAATTTATCCATTTCCTCTTTCGATTTTTCACTTTTTACTGCAGCTATTTGACGTTGGCAAATATTGGTAACAGATATTTACCTAATGTTTAAAGCAGATGATTACTTTTCTTTAGACATGACTTCGCATATAGCTTTAAAATGAACGTTTACATCAAGTGTAAAGAATTTATGAGCAAGATGTACCATCAGACGGAAGTACTCTACATATTGTTATCCCTATTTCAGTAACAATTTTATTTGCTGACGTTACATTTTCCGACACTTTAGGCATCTAATATTTCCAAAAACGTCTCTTCTTTGAGAGAACGTTAGATAAGTGCATCAGTTAAATTGAATCTTTTCGTAGAAAGCAAGTTTATACGAAGTCATAGAAATGTGACAAAGGCACTTGAGCTTTCCAAACATGTGCATCTATATATTTTTCTTCGGTTTGTCTTCATCGGCCAGTAATAGCTGATGATAGGTACCAAAATCACTGCAGTCATGCTTCATCAAGAAAGAAAAAGCACTTCTGGGTCAACTATTCCATTGCGCGCAGAATGCAATATCAGCTACGGTACTATATCGTCCAGCCGATGTATTAGCGTTACTTTGTAAAGCTGCAGTTTCAATTTGTACCGAACTCTATCAGCAGACTCACGAAACGAAGTGACAAATATGGGAAAGACTTTGTCGAACTTCTTTCTGCCGCTACTATGCCGTCAAGTTTTTTCTTCTGCTACCCCGATATGTCCTCTGTCACAATCCGAACTACGCGCTAAAGCTTTATGTCGTGATCACAAATCAGTTTTAATGCTAACTCGCCTCGTCATCAAATACCATTGTTTTACTAAATCAAGACATACAATGTGTCAGTTACTGTGTCTCGATACATTTCGTTAATGAAGAACGTAAGTAGGAATGAAATCCTCACCATATGCACCTGTATCTGCGAGAGTGAGGGTATCGAATTCATAAAGCATGATGAAACGCATAAGTTTGAAAAGCCGATCTCGTAGTATATTTACATCATTAAATACAACTGTACGAGAAGTTATTGTCCTGTTTATCACAGATGATGTTTGTAACACTACAGCTGTTCACAAAATTAATTATTGTATTTTAGTTATCTCGGTTTATTTAAGGCATGTTTAACAGCGGTTAACTTTCGTCGACGCAACATTGACCTCAGAATTTTAAAAATTCTAATTGTGCTTGTCACACATGGAAATGCTCCAGTCACGCCTTCATTAGATAACCTTGATGCTACTTGTCGCAAGTTTAAATGCTTCGGCTTTATTCGTGAGTGGTACGACGTTATTTGGGCCAGCCAAAGAAGAATGCTAAATTCGTTTGTAAGAAATGATAAAGCAGTAGAAATTTATTGTCATAGTTGCACGTCAGTCTTCAGATCCATAAGAAAATTGTAATAGATCTGTAATAGAACTAAAATATGCACAAGGAGACAGCAAAAGTCATCGGAAGGCACTGGATGTGTCAATTACCAGCTATTGAATCCTATTCCGTGCTTATGGCTCTGTAAATCCCGGTAGAAATGCGTTCCTGATGCCTCATATTCCAATTTGCAGCAATTTGACTAACAGTAGACTGTCGAGTTCTCTCTATTGTTCTACGGAGACGGTGTGGCGTCTGAAGCTCAAATACTTGTGGTTGCTCTGTGCGCCACGGTGCATCTTCACATGGGACATCAGTTCCCGTAACCTTCTGCCACTCAGTTCATATGCAATAGTTGACTATTGTAAAGATAATTAACATCTGTTCGCTTATCGCACATATGGCTATCAAATAGTGGTCCTCACAAGGTAACTAGATCTTCTACCCATTATCTGCTGAGGGTCTCCTTCCTGGACTCGAGTGGACAAATAAGTTTATTAATAACTGAACACGATGAAGAAGCCGAAGAGCAGGTGCGGTATCTACACCACACTCGTCGCACAAAGCTACGCAAGAGACAGCACATTTAAATTTCCCACCTGTGCGCCGCCGGCGACCTCGCTCTTCCATTGCTTGCAGTCGCCGATGGGGGGCGTCACGCATACACGCCAAAGAAGCACGCGGAATTAACGTAACCCCGCTGTCGTGACTGATTGGTCCGTGCGATCATGTAAGCAGCTAGAGTTCAGAGCTTTCTCCCAGATACATTGTATCTCTAGAATTATCAACAGTAGTGTGGAAGATTGTCACATGGGATCATATTCTGGCACAGCTAGTCAAACCCGGAAAAAGCTTTAAGAGCAATAGCGTCTAATGAGATTCATTTGTGGTGTCAATTCAAGAACATAATGTAAAATTATATCCAAGGAGCTGGATATTCTAAAAACTACATCTCAGTGTATTTATTCCTTAATGAAATTTGTTGCCAATAATACGCCTCTTTCCAACCAACAGCTCAATATAAAGTATCAGTGCTTATTTTATCGGCTTTTCCGGTCTGGTTTGTGAATATGAGCCAACAGACAAATAATAGATAATGATAATAGTATGCGATCAGAGTATAAATTTCTAATGCTGCGTAATACAAACTTTGGGTGTTTGACAATGGCTTTTTGCGTAAGGTCCGTTTATTGTAAGTTTGTCCGTGAGTGACTTCTGAAAATATTTCTTTATCGTATTTCATAGATTGAATAATTCCAAAGCACTGGCTCGTGCTGGACCATTAATAGGATTTGTAACACGGAACCTTTAGCCATGCCAAGACGCCATTTAATTGGAACAATAGCTTGCAACATATACGAAACACGAGATTAAATAATATTGTTGTATTCATAAAATATTGCTCTAAATTAAATTACATAGACACTTAGATTAATTCTGTTGCTGTGTGCAACTATGAGTACGCCTAGTGAGATTGCGTCTCAGTAAAATAGTAATAAGGGCGATGTGCCCATTAATTATCTCCAGTGATGGCAGATATGCGTCCCATCTGGGCCGCTACAAGAACAAAAAAGGAGCCGTCTTTTCGGCAAGACAACTGAATTGCGTAATTATTCTAATGTTTCAGTGGTTTAACACCACAATCGATACAACAGCTTATACTAATTAATATCTGAAGCAATACTATATTTATATTCTCAACTTTTATCTACGTTATTGCAATATATCAACGCCCATCCTGCAAGTGTGCCTTTAAATTGCCCCCTGAATTGCGAGGCGAAAGGACACACCTGCAGGCAAGCAATTCACCCTAAAGCACATTGAGTACAATATTTACATACATATTCAAATATAATTCATGGTACACAATATTTGAATGAGACTCGTGAATGTCGGTATTGTGGCTGCCGCGCATGCGCAGTCGAGTGTATTCCAGTGTGGCAGTAGCCGTCAGAGTGTTAGTTGAACTCGCGACACGATGATCACAGTTTACACAAAGTACGTATGTGCGTGTGCGCAAGACATCACTGTGATAGGACATTCCATGAGGTTTTTACAAAAAATACGCACTAACATCTAAAACAGGTACAATAATCTAAAAACTACCAGATATGGTAAAGCAAAATACATTTCATTATTGATCATTGTCTCTCATGGACAGTATTGCAATTAAAATGTCTCTCTCTTTCAGATTATCTGTCTTTGCACGACGTGTCGTCGTTTGCAGTTCATATTCATAACGCATACAATAATAACGCAAAGGTAAGCATTGTTTTGGTGGTTTGCATAAAATAAATGTTACTGCATATCGGCGTCCCTGTTCACAGATTTGACAACCGTTATGCGGGCGTGTTCAGTCGTTGAACTGTTTATTTTCACTGATAACGCTGTTCTTCCTAGGTATTGCGTCGCGTTATTGGAGACCAGTGGATTTGCATTCCACAACATAAGTTCCGTGAAGGCATGGGTGCAAGACTTCAGACGGCAAAATGCTGGCATCGATCCTCGATTTGTCCAACTGAGAGTGGCAGTCATATTCCGAGAACGTTACATTCCTTTAAGTCCCATCCAAAATTCCTCCACCCGTGGGGTTGTCTTGAGTGCTTTTGCGCGTCGCGACCGTAGGTCCAGTGGTTTACCAGTTCCTTATTTTGCACAGTTGCATCGCGGCAAATGTCATTAAGCGGGGCACTACAAATGTTACTGCATGTCACATGGACAGTTCCATCGAGCTCACCTTTTATCTGGTGATGTACAAAGAATGTTTGTTAACAAGTTTTTACATAAATATTTCATCATGATCATTCTCATATCGATGTTTGAAGAATAGTTTTTAACAATTTTTTACACATACTTAATCGCGGTTACAGGCATTGCGATGTATGTAGAATGTCTTAAAAGCAGTATCTTTCATATAAATATCGTGGTTTTACGCATTTTGATGCATATTACAAATTCTGAGCACATTTACATATAAACATATTACATTTTGCTTTACATCAATATAGATAATTACACATAAATATATTACTTTTACGTTTTGGCTTTACATTGATTACAAATATTTACATAATCTTACAAACATTAGAGATTTTTTAACCAAATTTTGCATTCGCAAATGATGTCACCTGATATTGGAAAGATTAGACTCATCTGGATACATCAGCAAACAAGCCCAAGCGCACATATACGAATCGACAAACGTCTAAAGCAACGCACTGAAATCAAACCTACAGTGTGCAGAGTGTGTATATGGCCTTGCCTTCACATAAAAATGTGCGATACAGTATGCAGTGCATCTAATCCGTTCCTAGGTGATAGTGTTTTGTTGTCATGTGGGTTTGTGTACACGTCAGTCAGTCATGAATAGTCCTTAATCGACGCTACAGTTAGTCAATCATCTTGTCTCAAAAATATTTTCATCACACTTGCGTCAATGTCATCATAACATTTGTGTTAAAATTTAGTCTGATGTTGTTTATGTACGTCCCGGCGAAGTCGAAATCTCTTCTTCCTTCAACTGCTCGCTGGATCAGCTGAAATTAAATTTATTATGCTGCCTAATCTCCTTGCGATAGTACTGAGATATACGTGTGTTTTATAAATATGCAGTTTACTTACTCATAACTTAGATATACACTCCTGGAAATTGAAATAAGAACACCGTGAATTCATTGTCCCAGGAAGGGGAAACTTTATTGACACATTCCTGGGGTCAGATACATCACATGATCACACTGACAGAACCACAGACACATAGACACAGGCAACAGAGCATGCACAATGTCGGCACTAGTACAGTGTATATCCACCTTTCGCAGCAATGCAGGCTGCTATTCTCCCATGGAGACGATCGTAGAGATGCTGGATGTAGTCCTGTGGAACGGCTTGGTATGCCATTTCCACCTGGCGCCTCAGTTGGACCAGCGTTCGTGCTGGACGTGCAGACCGCGTGAGACGACGCTTCATCCAGTCCCAAACATGCTCAATGGGGGACAGATCCGGAGATCTTGCTGGCCAGGGTAGTTGACTTACACCTTCTAGAGCACGTTGGGTGGCACGGGATACATGCGGACGTGCATTGTCCTGTTGGAACAGCAAGTTCCCTTGCCGGTCTAGGAATGGTAGAACGATGGGTTCGATGACGGTTTGTATGTACCGTGCACTATTCAGTGTCCCCTCGACGATCACCAGTGGTGTACGGCCAGTGTAGGAGATCGCTCCCCACACCATGATGCCGGGTGTTGGCCCTGTGTGCCTCGGTCGTATGCAGTCCTGATTGTGGCGCTCACCTGCACGGCGCCAAACACGCATACGACCATCATTGGCACCAAGGCAGAAGCGACTCTCATCGCTGAAGACGACACGTCTCCATTCGTCCCTCCATTCACGCCTGTCGCGACACCACTGGAGGCGGGCTGCACGATGTTGGGGGGTGAGCGGAAGACGGCCTAACGGTGTGCGGGACCGTAGCCCAGCTTCATGGAGACGGTTGCGAATGGTCCTCGCCGATACCCCAGGATCAACAGTGTCCCTAATTTGCTGGGAAGTGGCGGTGCGGTCCCCTACGGCACTGCGTAGGATCCTACGGTCTTGGCGTGCATCCGTGCGTCGCTGCGGTCCGGTCCCAGGTCGACGGGCACGTGCACCTTCCGCCGACCACTGGCGACAACATCGATGTACTGTGGAGACCTCACGCCCCACGTGTTGAGCAATTCGGCGGTACGTCTACCCGGCCTCCCGCATGCCCACTATACGCCCTCGCTCAAAGTCCGTCAACTGCACATACGGTTCACGTTCACGCTGTCGCGGCATGCTACCAGTGTTAAAGACTGCGATGGAGCTCCGTATGCCACGGCAAACTGGCTGACACTGACGGCGGCGGTGCACAAATGCTGCGCAGCTAGCGCCATTCGACGGCCAACACCGCGGTTCCTGGTGTGTCCGCTGTGCCGTGCGTGTGATCATTGCTTGTACAGCCCTCTCGCAGTGTGCGGAGCAAGTATGGTGGGTCTGACACACCGGTGTCAATGTGTTCTTTTTTCCATTTCCAGGAGTGTACTTTTACTGCATAGAATGAAATAATTTTTTGGATTCTGCAGCAGGTTGACAATTACATATGGACCATCGTACAGCAGATGCCACTTCGCTTTCCGCCGTTTTAGTGCAGAAGTTTCGTGGTGAGTACGCAGTAGCACTTGTCTGCCTACCTTGAATTCCTGCTTTCCCTTAATAGTACTAGTGTAGTATCTGTTTCTTGCATTAACATGCTACGTCAGTGTGGTTAGTACAAAGGACTTCTTACCTTTTCATCATGCGACTGCTGCTGACATGAAAACGTTGGCAACGGATCGCTCCACTCATTTGTCTCCTTACGGTCGAACACAGGCTCGTTAGGTGTATAGGTTGTGTCATTTATATTCAGGTTGTTGTGAACTTCTTCAAACAGTGACAAAAAACTTACCCAATTTGAATGCTGTGTAAGTATATTCCTCATGAATCTGTTCAATTCTCTGAAACCTCATTCAGTGGGATTGATTATGGGTTAAACTTCGAGATAAAGATGCTTTTAATGCTGTTGTCCCTTAAGAATTGACGCCATTCGTACCCTGTGTAGTACGTGGCGCTATCAGATAAAATTGCCTTGGATTTTTCCACGTGATGAATGTAGTCACGTGAGTTTCCTGTGATGGTTGCGTTAGCATTTACAGATTCTATTGTGTACAGCTTAAAATGTTTAGAAAATGTCATAAAATGCTAAAATGTATTCACACCACCACTACGTGTTATATGTGGACTACTTATGTCTGCACTTAGTCTCCAGAGGTTTGCTGGGTAGTATAGAATGTAGATCTGTCTTTGAAGATAGGTTCTGATATTCAGAGTTCTGACAACATACGCATGTTCAGAGTACTTCGTGAATCATTCGTCTCATATTAGTGAAATAACAATATGTGCTAAGTTTTGCAAGGCTCCTATTTGTTCCATAATGTCCCCAAACTAAGTGTATGTGCCAGATTAATTTTGGTTCAGAGTCCTTGGGAATATTACACCAGTTAGAGCCATTAGGATGACGACGATAGAATAACACTTCATTATATTTCAGATAACGGCTAGTTATTAGCAGTTTGGTCTGTGACTAAATTTCTTACCTTGTTGCAGTGCGGATCAGATTTTTGTAAAGCTGCCATATTTCTACACAAATCGCTGTAATATTGGTAAAATTGTTTATTCTGCATTAGGAGTATTTTGTAGTCGTTCACATTTTCAAGATCAGTGTTACAATCATTCAAGCCTTGTGGAAGAAAAGACAAAGCATCAGCAATGATATTGTCTTTACCTTAAATGTATACAATCTCAGATGAGTAATTCCGCAGAAATAAAGCCCAGCGTGATTATCTAGGATGAACTAATTTAGATACTAATAAAAATTTCAGAGCTTGGTGACCTGTATAAATTTTCCTTTGTTTATCATACAAATAACTGTTAAACTTTTTGAAAGCCCAGACAATAGAAAGAGTTTAAAGTTCAGTGGTTAAATAAGCACGTTCGCATTCACTTAAAGTACGGCTTGCAAATCCTGTGGTTTTTACCTGTTCCTCTTCTCCGTTCTTATTTACTTGATATAGGCAACAACCCAAGCCACTGCATGACGCGTGACACGTCATACAAAAATCTAAACTAAAGTCTGGATGGTCTAAAATGTTTGCATTCGCCTATGCGTGCTTAATGTTATCAAAATCTTGCTGCCACTGCTCAGACCAGATCCATACCTAATTCATCTTAAGTAAATCTAGGAGATGCTTGCTGTTCAATAGTTGTTGCGACAGGAAACGTTGAAAGAAAGAACAGAGTCCTAGAAATGACTTCAGCTCTTTTTTAGTGCGAGGATGAGGAAAATTCCTAATAGCGTCCAACTTACCTGGATGAGGGTGTATACCTTGTGCATTGTGTGTCCAAGCTACCTAATCTCACTATAAGCACTTTTGACTTCTTTAGGTAAGCTGTTACACCAGACTGCAAATTTATCAGGAATCTTTCAAGAGTGTCAAGATGTTCATTCCAATTCTTATTGGCTATCAAAAGATCATCGACATAATGTGTAACAGTCTCAGCTAACTCGTCACCCACGCACAGTGTCCAAAGCAGTAGTAAATGCGCCTGAACTGACGCTCAATCCGAAAGGAAGAACGCAGAATTGATATGTTGGTCACTCAAATATGAAAGCAGTATATTTTCTGGAATCAGGAGTGATTGCCACTTGCCAAGACGAATTTAAGTAAATAGTGGAAAAGTACTTAGTATCTAAAAATTTCTGTAATTGTTCCTCTAAATTTTCTAGTTTCGTGCGCACAGGAAGTATAATTTCATTTATGGCACATGTGTCCAACACCACTCTAATATTTCCGTTAGGTTTCTTGACAACAAGTGATGGACTACAGTAGGGAGATGTGGAAGATTCGAAGATTTTCCACTCTAAAATCTGTTTAAGTTCTTGCTACGTCGCAAGTCGTTGATAGTGGATCATGATAGGTTTTGTGATAGAAAATTTGGTGAAACATATGTCGTAATGACACATGGTCTTTTAGTAAAGACCTGTATATAATTAGATACTACTTTATAAAACACATTAAGTTTCTTCACCGGTAACAGCAGTGGTTTCACATAACGTATTGCTAATCAATGTTTTCAAATCATCATA
The DNA here is from genome assembly GCF_023864275.1 of Schistocerca cancellata. Taxonomy (NCBI): domain Eukaryota; kingdom Metazoa; phylum Arthropoda; class Insecta; order Orthoptera; family Acrididae; genus Schistocerca; species Schistocerca cancellata. The sequence continues at coordinate 179,358,023 of NC_064632.1, forward strand.
TTCTGCATCAGGTGCGAGTGTGTGTGCGTTTGTTTCGTCGCTCTCTTACAAAAATTGAATTCTGTACCCGGTACAATATTCGTCATGTTTGAGAGTCCTGGTATCCAAGTCAATCGTCATTTCACTGCCCTTACGTCTAAGGAAACATTTATGTTTCGAGAAGTCAATACTGTTCTCTTCACATAACATAGTTAAACCTATAATACAATTAGTGACTAGATTCTGGACCACGAGCAATGGCCATTGTACTGTTCCATTACTTTCTTAATGGTCACAAAAATCTATCTCGTAACTCTACTAGACTTATTGCCACGGCAGTTAAAATCTTACACTTTTGAGCAGGAAACTCTGGTACAGGTTCAAATTCAGTCATTTTCTTATAGAAATTATACCACAAAACAATGCTGATTGGAATACGTCCTACCATACCAGTAGCTGTAGATGCAAATTGAACGACATTGTGTGTTTACCTGCTTGCCATTTTACGTTGGCATGACACAATTCGGCGATTTTGTGGTATGGTATGACTGTATTGTTGTAATAAACTGTATAATCATCATTTAAGACTTATTATGTCTTTCAGCTTTCAATCAGGAGCATAGCCTCCTTATAAAATTCCTCCGCGATCCGCTATTCAGTGCTAACATTGGTGCCTCTTCTGGTGTTAAACCTATTACTTCAAAAACATTCTTAACCGAATCCAGATACCTTCTCCTTGGTCTGCCTCTACTGCTGAACCCATGAATCTCTTGGTTAACCTTGCTTCTCCCATGCGTGTAACATGACCCCACCATCTAAGGCTGTTCGCCCTGACTGCTACATCTATAGAGTTCATTCCCAGTTTTTCTCTGATTTCCTCATTGTGGACACCCTCCTGTTATTGTTCCCATCTACTAGTACCTGCAATCATCCTAGCTACTTTCATATCCGTAACCTCAACCTTGTTGATAAGGTAACCTGAATCCACCCAGCTTTCGCTCCCATACAACAAAGTTGGTCGAAAGATTGAACAGTGCACAGATAACTTAGTCTTGGTACTGACTTCCTTCTTGCAGAAGAGAGTAGATCGTAGCTGAGCGCTCATTGCATTAGCTTTGCTACACCTCGCTTCCAGTTCTTTCACTATGTTGCCATCCTGTGAGAATATGCATCCTAAGTACTTTAAACCGTCCACCTGTTCTAACTTTGTTCCTTCTGTTTGGCACTCAATCCGTTTATTTCTTTCCCACTGACATTACTTTCGTTTTGGAGATGCTAATCTTCATACCATAGTCCTTACATTTCTGATCTAGCTCTGAAATATTACTTCACAAACTTTCAATCGAATCTGCCATCACAACTAAGACATCCGCATATGCAAGGCTGCTTATTTTGTGTTCACATATCTTAATCTCACCCAGCCAGTCTATTGTTTTCAACATATGATCCATAAATAATATGAACAACAGTGGAGACAGGTTGCAGCCTTGTCTTACCGCTGAAACTACTCTGAACCATGAACTCAGTTTACTGTCAACTCTAACTGCTGCCTGACTATCCATGTAAAGACCTTTAATTGCTTGCAAAACTTTGCCTCCTATTCCATAATCTCGTAGAACAGACAATAACTTCCTCTTAGGAACCTGGTCATACGCCTTTTCTAGATCTATAAAGCATAGATACAATTCCCTGTTCCACTCATAACACTTCTCCATTATTTGGCGTAAGCTAAAGATCTGGTCGTGACAACCTCTAAGAGGCCTAAACCCACACTGATTTTCATCCAATTGGTCCTCAACTAATACTCGCACATTCCTTTCAACAATACCTGAGAAGATTTTACCCACAACGCTGATTAAAGAGATACGTCTGTAGTTGTTACAATCTTTTCTGTTTTCATGTTTAAAGATTGGTGTGATTACTGCTTTTGTCCAGTCTGATGGAACCTGTCCCGACTCCCAGGCCATTTCAATTATCCTGTGTAGCCATTTAAGACCTGACATTCCACTGTATTTGATGAGTTCCGACTTAATTTCATCCACCCCAGCTGCTTTATTGCACTGCAATCTATTGACCATTTTCTCCACTCCCTCAAATGTGATCCTATTTCCATCATTCCTGTTGTTGTTGTTGTGGTCTTCAGTCCTGAGACTGGTTTGATGCAGCTCTCCATGCTACTCTATCCTGTGCAAGCTTCTTCATCACCCAGTATCTACTGCAACCTACATCCTTCTGAATCTGCTTAGTGTATACATCTCTTGGTCTCCCTCTACGATTTTTTCCCTCCACACTGCCCTCCAATGCTAAATTTGTGATCCCTTGATGCCTCAAAACATGTCCTACCAACCGGTCCCTTCTTCAAGTTGTGCCACAAACTTCTCTTCTCCCTTATCATATTCAATACCTCCTCATTAGTTACGTGATCTACCCACCTTATCTTCAGCATTCTTCTGTAGCACCACATTTCGAAAGTTTCTAGTCTCTTCTTGTCCAAACTAGTTATCGTCCATGTTTCACTTCCATACATGGCTACACTCCATACAAATACTTTCAGAAACGACTCCCTGACACTTAAATCTATACTCGATGTTAACAAATTCCTCTTCTTGAGAAACGCTTTCCTTGCCATTGCCAGTCTACATTTTATATCCTCTCTACTTCGACCATCATCGGTTATTTTACTCCCTAAATAGCAAAACTCCTTTACTACTTTAAGTGTCTCATTTCCTAATCTAATTCCCTCAGCATCACCCGACTTAATTTGACTACATTGCATTATCCTCGTTTTGCTTTTGTTGATGTTCATCTTATTTCCTCCTTTCAAGACACTGTCCATTCCGTTGAACTGCTCTTCCAAGTCCTTTGCTGTCTCTGACAGAATTACATTGTCATCGGCGAACCTCAAAGTTTTTACTTCTTATCCATGAATTTTAATACCTCCTCCGAATTTTTCTTTTGTTTCCTTTACTGCTTGCTCAATATACAGATTGAATAACATCGGGGAGAGGCTACAACCCTGTCTTACTCCTTTTCCAACCACTGCTTCCCTTTCCTGCCCCTCGACTCTTATAACTGCCATCTGGTTTCTGTACAAACTGTAAATAGCCTTTCGCTCCCTGTATTTTATCCCTGCCACCTTCAGAATTTGAAAGAGAGTATTCCAGTTAACATTGTCAAAAGCTTTCTCTAAGTCTACAAAGGCTAGAAACGTAGGTTTGCCTTTTCTTAATCTTTGTTCTAAGTCGTAAGGTCAGTATTGCCTCACGTGTTCCAACATTTCTACGGAATCCAAACTGATCTTCCCCGAGGTCGGCTTCTACCAGTTTTTCCATTCGTCTGTAAAGAATTCGCGTTAGTATTTTGCAGCTGTGACTTATTAAACCGATAGTTCGGTAATTTTCACATCTGTCAACACCTGCTTTCTTTGTGATTGGAATTATTATATTCTTCTTCAAGTCTGAGGGATCCTATCCCATTCTATCTCTATCTCTGAAACATTACTGATCGTATTCTCACCTACATTGAGCAACTCTTCAAAATATTCCCTCCATCTGCCCAAGGCATCCACAGGATTCACCAGCAGTTTTCCTGACCTGTCCAAAATACTTGTCATTCCCTTCTTACCTCCCTTTCGAAGACTGCTAATTACACTCCAGAATGGTTTTCCAGCAGCTTGACCCATAGTCTCCAACCTGTTTCCAAAGTCTTCCCAGGAATTCTTCTTGGATGCTGCAATTATCTGTTTGGCTTTGTTTCTTTCTTCAACATAAATTTCTCTGTCTACCTGAGTTCTAGTATGGAGCCATTTTTGATACTCCATCTTTTTCCTTTTACAGGCTGCCTTGACTGTGTCATTCCACCAAGCTGTTTGCTTCATCCTACTTTTACACACTACTGTTCCAAGACATTCTTTAGCCACTTCTAGTACTGTGTCCCTGTACCTTCTGCCTTGACTGTGTCATTCCACCAAGCTGTTTGCTTCATCCTACTTTTACACACTACTGTTCCAAGACATTCTTTAGCCACTTCTAGTACTGTGTCCCTGTACCTTGTCCATTCCTTTTCCAATGACTGTAATTGACTACATTCAACTAACTGGTACCTTTCTGAGATCGCTGTTATGTACTTGTGCCTGATTTCCTTATCCTGAAGTCTCTCGACTCTTATCCTCCTACATATGGACCTGACCTCCTGCACTTTCGGCCTCACAATCCCAATTTCACTGCAGATTAAATAATGATCAGTGTCATCAAAGAATCCCCTGAATACACGTGTCTCTCACAGCCTTCCTGAATTCCTGATCTGTTATTATATAGTCAATGACAGATCTGGTTCCCCTGCCTTCCCAAGTATACCGGTGAATGTTCTTATGTTTAAAAAAGGAGTTTGTGATTACTAAGCCCATACTGCCACAGAAATCCAAGAGTTGTTTCCCGTTCCTGTTGGCCTCCATATCCTCGCCAAATTTGCCCATAACCTTTTCATACCCTTCTTTTCGATTTCCAATCCTGGCGTTAAAATCACCCATGTGCAGAACACTGTCCTTGTCCTTTACTCTAACAACTACATCACTGAGTGCCTCATAAAAACTATCCATCTTATCTTGATCTGTCCCTTCACAATGCGAGTATACTGACACAATCCTAATTTTCTTGCTAGACACTGTCAAATCTATCCACATCAGTCGTTCGTTTACATACCTTATTGCAACTACGCTGGGTTCCATTTCTTTCCTTATGTAAAGCCCTACACCACATTGTGCTATTCCTGCTTTGACTCCTGACAGGCAGACCTTGTATTCTCCCACTTCCTCTTCTTTCTCACCCATTACCCGAATGTCATTAACAGCTAAAACGTCCAGCCCCATCTTACTTGCAGCCTCTGCCAGCTCTACCTTCTTCCCAGAGTAGCCCCCATTGATATTAATAGCTCCCCATCTCGTTACCATTTGTTTGCCAAGTCGTATGTTAGGAGTCCCTGGTTTGTCAGTTAGAGGTGGGACTCCGTCACCTCCAAAGGTCCGAGGCATTTTGCTCTGATTGTTGCCAGCGTCATATTTAAAGTACCAGGGAAGCAGGTTGCTAGCCTTACTTGCCCCGAGTCCCATTGGGTTTTACCCCTAACGGTTGAGGGACTAACCGGTGGATTTGGTAGTCTTTGCCGTATGAGCACCAAGGTGACCACGACTCGAGATGTTCGAGATGCCCAGCCTTATTCAAAAGTAACTATTATCCCAACTGCCGGGACCACTCATACTGTCTGGCCACTCATATGTTGTCCGTGGTTCATGAACTAGGACATGACTACAGGAACCCACACCATGAACACCATGAACCAGTAATAATAAACTGTATGTTAAAAATAATATGGAATACGCGATATTGCACAGACATGACTGCTACGGTTAAGGAAAATTTTGACAAAGCAAGGAAGCAAGCTACAATTACTGAAAGCGCTTGGACTAACGTGCTAATTGTAAAAATGCGATATCTTACCATGGTTCCAAGTATACAGTGTAGATTCGAGGTGTCATCAACGATTCCAATAGTTTGCTTTTTGTTTGGTATTTGCAAATATTTAGTGGCAATGGCAAGTCAGACATGAGCCCATTATCCATGCAACAAAGGAAAACAATGTAGCTAATACAATAAAAGGCCCAGACACGAAGTCGTCAGTTTATTTTATCGGCTTTTTCGGACTGGATTGTGAATATGAGCCAACAGACAAATAATAATAGATAATGATAATACTATGTGATCAGAGTATAAATTTCTAATGGTGCTTAATACAAACTTTGGGGGCTTCACAGTGGCTTTTTGCGTAAGATCCGTTCATTGTAAGTTTGACCGTGAGTGACTCTGACTCTTCTCAAAATATTTCTCTATCGGATTTGTAGACTGAATAATTCCAAAGCCCTGGCTCCTACTGGACAATTAATCAAATTTGTAACAAGGAAACTTTAGCCATGCCAAGACGCCGTTTAATTGGAACAATAGCTTGCAACATAGATGAAACACTAGATTAAATAATATCACTGTATTTACAAAATATTGGTCTAAATTAAACTACATAGACATTTACATTCTGTTTCTGAGTGCAACTATAACTTGGCCTAGCGAGATTGCGTCCAATAAAATAGTAATAAGGGCGATGTGTCCAATAATTCTGCAGCGATGGCAGATTGCGTCCCATCTGGACCGCTACAAGAATAAAACAGGTGGCGTCTTTTCGGCAAGACAACTGACCTGCGTAATTATTGTAATGTTTCAGTGGTTTCACGCCACAATCGATACAACAGCTTATACTAATTAATATCTTAACTAATTCTTTATTTATATTCTCAACTTAATACTTAAGTTTTCGCAAAATATCAATGCCCATCCTGCAAATGTGCCTTTAAAAATATCAGTAATATCAATTTACATAAAGACCTAAATCACTTACCTTGATCCAGAAAGGGGTCCAATATTCAGGAACACACATTTCCAATTAATTGCCAGCAACCATTAAAAACTTGGTTTCTGGTATAGCACGGTTTGAACAGAATTTGAGACTTTTTGATAGACAATTCCTTCTACTCTGTAGATGAATATCTTAACAGGGACCGTTAGCCCAGCTGAAGTAAAAATGTCTGTTGGATTTCAGTTTTGACAGTATTTGGTTACAACAGACAAGATTAGGTATTTTGTATGTGATAAATTTTGTAAAAGTGCATAACTATGTTCCATTCTGACGGTGTATCTATTGTGTAAAGATTGGCAGTTCCAGTTTTCTGTTATGTATTCAGGTATAGTGACAATCGCCTGACAATTGATCAGGGAAGTGAGTGTTATGTTCAAATGTTTTCATTTTTACTTTTTGACATGATCCACATCCACGAGAATCATCTCATTTTTTGGTCTATGGAACGAAAACTGAATGTAATTGCAGTGAGGACAATACACTGATGTAGCATGACGCTGCTAAAGATTACGTATATAAGAGTATCAGCGTTCAAGAGTATTTGCTACAATCAAAAAGTTTACTCAATTTGTGTACAACTCAGCACGATAGAAGAACCTACAGCATTCTGAGTTACTTGTAGCTCAGTTATTAAATTTACGTAATGTAAATGAACTTATTAACGTGTATTTTTGTGGATTCTGATTGTATTTATTGACCACTTCAATTACCGATACAACAGTAGGGCCACAAACCTTACTCATCAGGTATGTCTAGGTAGTTAGCACGTATGTCTGCTCGTTGAGCGAAGCAGGTGGTGCATATAGATGCAGACAGCACTCAGTCCGCCAGAGTCAGATGGAAAAAGTGTGAAAGTCGAGACAAGATGCCAGGCAGGATCCAGCAGGGCTTCGTGAAAGAACCGAACCAAAGACAGAACGATATGTAATAGGATGAACTGTAATCCTAGATACCTTCACATGGACGAAGAGAAGTTTTGCAACAAGCTACGTATTAACTGGAAGAAATTTATCACCGTGAATATAAAAAGGTCCATTCAATGCGCAGAGACATGGTAAATGTTAATGACAGGGAATTTTTCCTACAGTTGAATTACTGGAGGTGCTGTCGCATCGTGTGAGAAAATATTCGTCAATAGGCATCCGTCAACCTACCATTGAAATGCACAGTTCGGAGACAATATGGACGATACTGGTGAAACAGGAGTTTCATCCAAATCAGAAACAATGTGTGCAACGAGTGAAGCCAAGTCGTTTTGAACTCTGAGTTGATTTCTGTCGACGTACTCGTATTATATGTAATGCAAGTAATGAATATTTAATACGAACTGAAGTTGTTACTACAGCGTTGTTTATTTCACTAAGAAATTATTCTAAATATACAGTTTAGCGGTCACCACTATTCAAGTAATGTCGCTGCTTAAGGTTTGAAATTTTCTGAGTAGCACAATAGCTTTAGTCCTAACATGGGGAAAAATAGGTGTCTCTTTGGTCAGGCGTAGGGGATCCAGTGTTAGAATGAGAGTTTGAACGAACTTTGGAAGCGTGCGTTGAAACAAGGCGAAAGGACTGGGTAACATTTGTTTGTAAATTCCTAAATCATTCATGCAAGTGGCAGCTAAACGATTACTCATTTGGTGTTGATGAAACGGAAAACGTACTTTCGGACTTAAGTAAGAATATCACCCACAGAATAGCGAACATAGCGTAGGCAGACAAAGGGGAGAGCCGTCGTGTAATTAGCTTATCAGATCATGCTGAGAATGTGCATCTGGGACAGAACAATCTATGGAAGCCAGTCGTGGACTGTGAGAAAACTGGAAAAGAAGAGAATCGAAACGTCTGAGTTGTGGTTCAGAAGGATATTAGGAATTAGGTGGACTGAGGAGGTTCTCTCCAGAAACATCGAGGGAGGGAACACACAGAAATCATTACTAGAAGAAGGATGACAAAGCATGTGTTGAAAATATCAGAAGAAACTTACGTGGTATTGGATAGATCTCCATGGGGCACAACAGTAATTAGTATATTCGTAAGTTAAGACATTGGATGTAAGTGCTGCACTGGGAAAAGAGATTGCCATAGGAAGGAAATCACGGCGGCCAGCGTCAAACTAGTCAGAAGACTGAACTTTAAAAAAAGAGATTCAATTCACAAACCGATAAATATCAGTGTCTCACCTTTCCTCCGCTGGTACTCGTCCTAGTATTCAGTACACACACTAGTGAGGGTCAGTTCTGCTCTTTTAGACCATCGGTAATACAAAAGTGAAGGTCCTCTGGGTCATAAAGTGTAGGGTGCTTGACTTAATTTCTTCACCTCAAATATTTTATAATTAATTGTCGTGGTATGATTGTGCATAGAGGAACAGAGAAATTTCGGTGGACGCCCCAGGGTGAGGGAATAAATAAACAGGCATGGGAAAGGTGTAGGCCATTTATCACAAGCCATTTCTTATTCCACAAAATAACAATCTTTTACTGAACAGGTTCCAAGAACATTAATGAAACACAAATTTTTTATTCCAAAATTCCTTCAACTGAACCAACAGATGAATAATCAGTTAATTCAAATAAAATGCACCAATTTAGGAAGGACTAACAAGCAAATAATACCATCAAATATACCTAAAACATGTATATAGCTGGACAAACAATGACAGCAATGATGGTAAAGATTCCCTACATTTGGCTGGCCAAAGCGGTGCTTAACATTAGTGAACATAACTTACAAAAGTGTAATCGCATAAATGTACACAAGTCCGGTATCAATACAAATGTCCAATATCTGATTAATAAGAGAAGCCCCTTGGGCCTATTCAAGATACAGATGTGGAAAAAATAATAAAATACCATTTAATAAATTCATCACTAACCAATATTAAAACTATTACTTTAAAAACCAAAACGTCAAACAGGAAAGACATGGAAGGGGCAGGCAGGTACGTCAGGCCAGGTTTGAATGAGATGGTTTAGAATAACTGGTACTACTCGTTAAATTAATGTCCGATTGCTACGAGATAGAAACTCAACTTACGAGGGATGTCGTAGCAGTCCAGGAGGCTGTAACCTCTCAGGGGCTACAGTGAGAAGGGAAACTGGGAGTCTCCCGCCCGCGCATACACAGCTGACTCGGACAGGCTACACCGGCAGATAACACCCCGGGGCAGCGCCTCCAACGCTACGAGCAGTTCGCAAGGCCGAGAGCAAACAAGCAGACATATAATTCATGCATAATAATCAAAAAGCATATGAAAATGCTCAGACCAAGACAGGAAGCTCAATACGAGCGTGGCCCCGAACCCCAACCAAACCTTACGTATAACAAGTATTTTACAATAAGAATACTAAAAGGATTGAGCGGTTAATCCTACAATAAAATATAGTAAGTTAATATAACCATGAAATCACACGCCACTCAGACACAATAACTTAATAGGCTTAAAAGGAAATAATCAAATCTTGAGGGCTAAAACTCAATCAACTACAACAGTACATTTAAAACAATAAATATATTTTTGAAAGGGGCAGGATCTCACCAGAGCTATAGAACTTCATCACCCAAATGAGCCATGATTCACTGATCCGCAAGAGTTTGCTTACCACAGTTTTAGGCAATTTTATAGTCGCTACAACAGTCAGGGAAGCACCAACTTCCAACACAAATAAAACTCAATTTTGACCTCAGTGGTCACTAACACTCGCAGCATAGAACATATGAAAATTTCAGTCGCAAATGACAGACAAGCAGGCATAGAACAAGTTGTAGTTAAAAGACATTTTAAAACACACAAATATGGCACTCAGATAATTTCAAATAGAGGCATCAATTTCTGAACTTAACACCGCACGTTACACGTAGCTCTCGCGTCTCTTTCTCCCTGACTGCGACCGACTGATTGCTCATGTGGTCAACAACCCGCTCCAAGGAACTACAACCAAAGGCTCAACTAACAGGCGACCGAAGCGCCATCCGGCGACGGGACAGAGACGTATTGTGCCAGCAGGCAAAGATGTAAAAACATGGAATGAACCAAAACGTCTCAAATAGTCATAAGTGGCACATAAAACGTTGGCAAAAGAGTTTTGTAACACTATTAAACATTAGAATTCACTTCGTTTTTAGAATGTATTTTTGATGGTTTCACCTGCGGATAACGGTTGCCGATAAGGTAAATACAATGATTTTGCTGTCTCGTAAATCTAAAAACTTGTTAAGGTTACAAGTGAATTTAAAAGTTAAATATTTCTATAGTTGTCGTGGGGGAGTGAAATAGGCTTCACCAGGACGTTTATGTGGGTCCCAACGAAAACTAACATTGCCAGCGTAAGATGGGTAATTGTGTCAAAGTGTAAGAACACTAGAAGCCTTAAAAATATGCATAACTTCCACATTAGAAAGTAGTGTTTCATAAATTTCTTCATTTATTTGTCACACATTGAAGCAACACACAACTCTGTTATGCCTTCACCTCTTACGTCTACTATCCGAAGCTGTGCGAGTAGCGGCAGCGGATTCAGCATGGGATTCATGAACTTCTTACCACTGTAGGCTGACCCCCACTTCCTACAGGCAGAGGTAGTTACTATTTGACCAGCGCCTACATTGTCTACTATTAGTTAAATACTAATTCTCTACTTCTGTCTTGTACGCACTCCAGTTATGGCATCTCGGGGTTGTCAGTCCAGTTAATCAGTACATCTCACAAGACTGCTAAAATTGTCCTTTATTAAGAAACTTAAAAAGTTCGTTTCCCTCTGCACCGTTATATATATGTTTTCCTTTCACACACTCTACACTAAGATATAATTACTCTTGAGCATTGCAGCCTCATTAACAAAATCAGTGTGTCGTCTTAAGTGCACACGTTTCATGAATACTTGGAGTAGTTGTAATATTATCGTAACTCATTCTCTCGCGACTGAACCAACATTATCAAAAATTTGATTCCTATACGGGTAAGTAACATTTCGGTTTACCATTTCGAGGCTCCTGTGATCGCACATGAACCCCAAGCAGTTCCAATACCAGTACGTCACTACTGCTTCAAAACTCGATGAAATTGTTTATCGGCTTACTGATGCGCTAACGTGCTGGCTCGCGAACCACAAACAACCAGAAGTGCGGGTAACGTTCTAGTTACATTTATGTCTTCGTCTCCATTAAAGTATTAGTTTAATATGCAATGAAGTCTATAATAGATATTAAACAGCTGCTGAGTGATGAGAAAAGGGCGACACGTGGGTAAAGGTTTCGGAGAATGGAATAACCAAAGACCGATGTGGAAGACCGAGCGAGGTGGCGCAGTGGTTGGACACTGGACTTGCATTCGGGAGGACGACGGTTCAATCCCGCGTCCGGCCATCCTGATTTAGGTTTTCCGTGATTTCCCTAAATCACTACAGGCAAATGCCGGGATGGTTCCTCTGAAAGGGCACGGCCGACTTCCTTCCCCATCCTTCCCTAATCCGATGTGACCGATGACCACGCTGTCTGGTCTCCTTCCTCAAACAACCAACCAACCGATGTGGAAGCAACAGAGGTAGGGAATAGTGGTCTCCGCATCCACACATCTGTAGGTAATAATGAACTGTTAGTGGAAGGAAGTGGTGGTGATGGAGTTGGGGCAGCAGTAAAGGTTGTAGGGGGAGACACCAAAGCATGGATACACTTAGCAGGTTCAAATGGATGTGGGGTGCAGCAGTTTATAAGACTAACACAGTATTGTAGTACAGTGAGTTCCTATATTGTATTCATTATGGATTGACGTGTTCATACTCGTAGTTGCACCAGATCAGGTCTATTGTTTCCTTGACTGATTATTCAAAATACTAGGAAAGTTAATTCTGCAAGAGGCAGAGGCTGTAATACTAATCGCAAAATATACCAAGTTTTTATCAATTATTATTTTTGGCTATGGCTCTGAACACTATGGGACTGAACAGCTGTGGTCATCAGTCCCCTATAACTTAGAACTACTTAAACCTAACTAACCTAAGGACATCACACACATCCATGCCCGAGGCAGGATTCGAACCTGCGACCGTAGCAGTCGCGCGGTTCCGGACTGCGCGCCTAGAACCGCGAGACCACCGCGGCCGGCAATTATTATTTTTCTGCATTAGATTATTCCAGTTAAAGAGAATTTTTCACGAGACACATTTCGCTTTTATTTACAAAGCACCTCCTGTGGTCATTCTGAAAACATGTGCTCGTAATATGTCTCTATATTTTGGTATTAATGGATTAAAACTATATTTCCGTATAAAATTGGAATTCAGTTTATTTACGGTGTAATTGCTTCTTTTTTACATATTTTGAAAACCGCTACTTTTTCCTTAGTTGTTAAAGGAGACTGAATTCGAAAGAAACATTTAGCAATTTTTCGCCGTTTTTGAACCCACTTTCTCTTTCGCTGCAGTAGTGTCCACTCACTTTTGTAAAACTTCACAAGAAAAGTAATACTCTAGTTTCTCGTATTCCACTCTCAGCACACTGTTTACGTTTATTCACTTGTTTTCTGTGTAGGTGGCGAATGTTACCAATCTGTGAGCGTATTTTTTTGACGTCAGCATGCGCACGCCCGCGCGCGCGCGCGCGCGCGTGTGTGTGTGTGTGTGTGTGTGTGTGTGTGTGTGTGTGTGTGCGTGTGCGCGCGTGCTTTAGATGATCAGGGGAGAGTACGTGAGAGTCGCCGTTCGAGTTGCAATGAAATCAGTTTGGAGAAGATGGTAGTTATGAATGGGACCTGAGTTTGGAGAGGGAGAGTTGCTAGTGAGCGGATGACGTATGTGGACTTGGGGTCACACGTAAGTATAGCCATATCCTACATAGACATATGACCACACTCTCTCTTCTCTCTTATTTCTCTCCCCCCCCTCCTCCTCCCTCCCCCAGTCTAACCTCTCGCCGTCCTTCCCCCCCCCCCCCACCCCTCCCCCGCACATATGGCTACGAAAGAATAATAAATTTGCATGTTAACCACAATCAGAAACTACATATAAAACAAATGAATAAACATAAATGAAAATCAGAACTATTAACACCGTAAGTACATTCTACGCCAACTTTATGAGCGAATACTCGTTTTAATCTGTAAATAGCAAAATACAGTTACTATGTTTCCAAATTTCCAGAATGATCACAGAAGATACATCACGATGCAAGCAAAAATATTATTAGTTTTTATTCACTCAGTGGTGACATATTTTACAGGGTGAACTGACGTGATTTTGTGCTCGTTTTCCGTTTTATTTTCAGTGAATCTGCGTTGTATACGTTTCTTAAAGCGCTGCATAAAGCAACAACACTTTATTTCTTGGAATTGCAATATTTTAGCGGTGCCGAGGCAGCGCAAGATATTTGATACAGTCAGATGCCATTCCAGGGTCCTGTTATAATGTTTATACAGTTTAATAGTTTTTCCACATGATTTTTAATTAGACCATTTAATTTGGCAGTTAATCATATCCAATTATATTTACAAATCTCCTAGTATTTCCACTGAACTGTACAGCTCGCCATGACATTGAAGTGCGAGTTTCTTCCTTTGTTTTAGATGTCTGTATTATAAACTATTGATACTGGAGGCAGAGATACTACGTACTGTTTACACATTAAAAAAAAAGAAATTAAAATAAAGTTTCAGCTCTTAATCTCTTCTCACAAACGTTGTACTAAATTCTGCTTTTGTCATATTACGAACTTCGGTTTTGAACCAGACAATACGAAAACTGAAATTGAAGTTTTTGCAGATTCAAAATGCACAAGTTGTTTAAGGAGTAGTCGCCATGTTGAGAGACGCTTGTAAGGGTCGTGAGTAGGGAAGTGGGTTTCCTTGAGGCTGTAGCGGAAGCAGCTCCCCCCAAGATTGCTCTCGCTAACAGCTTCCACCCTTTCTCTCAAAACAGTTCATTAGCCGCCCCGTAGGGCCTGCGTAGCCCTCCGTGGCTTTTCGAACTCGCCCGTCTTTGATATATCGCAACGGAAAATAACGCTCCTCATTCTATGAAGGGCGCTAATCCATTGTCCTTTGCTGTGTGGGTACAGCACGGCGTGTCCTCGGAAAACATTCTTCCACTCTGGATCGTGTAGTACGACTTTATGTCCTTTCACATCCTTCGTCGAGAAGTATCTGCAACCGGAATTCCTCGCTACTGTGGAAAGTTCTTCTCCGCCCTGAACTTCGAGGAAAGAAAAGTTGCGATGTCGTCTCTCGCCGTCTGCTGCGCAACAGAAACTTTATTCTCGGTCTTCTACTTGCTCGTGTGTCTCTGGGTGCGAGGTCGCACGAGCACCACACACAGAACAGTCGGTGGGGAGAGATGGGAGATAGCGAGGAGACGGCTGAGGAAATAGTGAGGGCGCTAGGAAATGTCACTTTCGTTTCGCAGGGCGGATGGGAAATTATCGCAGCCCATTTTCATGAAAAATGCGTTTATTTTAGTCTGAAAAGGCAGGTATAACACTACTATTTTCACTAAAACTGACGATAAAGTGTATCTTGCAAATCATGTGAATGTCTGATGTACTTGCTAGTTCGAAACCGCTAATGGTGCTATTTACCTAAATAAATAGGAGTATTAATAGTGGCTGGTTGCGGTCTTCTTCTTTGTAAGAATTAACCTACATTTACTGCTGTTTTCAACTATCACTATTGCTTATGTTCAGTCTTCATGTCGTCTTCTGATATTTACCGAAGGTACTTCGACCTGCAGTCGCTTAAAATTAGGTGGCACAGACGTAGGCTATGAAATTTTCTTAATTGTATGTGAAATCATCATCATCATCAGCGTCTTATGAAGGCTATGCCTTGTCTACGCTCTTGCCTATTTTTTGCTCTTTACTTCATTTCTTGATAATTTTGATTTTTCTTTTACATCAACCGGATCTACTATATTCGAAATGCATAGTCCAGAGGAACTTTATGACAAACTATTTTTCTTTTCTATACCAAAAGACTTGTACACTGAAGTCTTCTGCCATAGAAAGTACGTTTGGCTTCTGAAATTCTTTTTGATTTCAAAGCCGCATTTGTTGTCCTCTTTAATTAAGATGTCCAAATGACAAAACTTATCTTGAGTTTCAAGTTTGTCTCTTTCTGTTTTGAGTTCAGACGTCCTTCTCATGTTTGATTTGCTTAATAGTACATTTCTGGTTTTTGACTATAAATTTGCTCATAATTACTGAAAATTTAGAATGTATGAATATTCTGCAAATATTTGTGGCCATCAGCTATTAAGGCAATATCATCTGGAAATCCTATGCAGTGAATGGAAATTCCGTTCAGTTTAACAGTTACGGAAAAAATAAATTAAAGAAATCTTATATGATAATTTATTATTAATGGGGCAATATGCTATTACGCACTACCACCAATGGAAGTGCGATTGTTGCTCGTAACCTTAGTGAAACTCTTAAATGGATGCAAAGTACAGTTGTTTCTTAGGAAGTGTCCTCATGTCACAGTAGACGTAAAGAGAAATATGCCGCAGCAATAAAATATAAAACCCAAGTAAAGATACAAATCAGATTCACAGATTTTTCGAGACTCAACTGCAGTACTCCATCCGAGGACCTGATTAAGGTTTCTTGCAGTGACATCGTCGCTAAAATTACAAAGAACATCCATTAACTTATCAGCTAGAATATGAAGAGTGAAAATAATGTACCAAGCAATTTACATCTATACATTCTGTTTGTATGTCAATGCTAATCTCAGGAACGGCGTAGCGACTTTTATACGGTTTTCACTGATAGACTGATTCACGAAGAAGATGTGTGTATGTAATTTATAACTGTATTAATGACGGACGAAGGGGAATTCCTTTTGTATCATCGTGAAATAGATGCGACAGAGCCACCGATATGATATGCGAATTGGTGTGGCAATCATTGAAACAAAGGCGTTTTCGTTGCGGAAGGATTTCCTCACAAAATTTCAACCACAAACTTTTTCTTCAGAATGTGGAAACATTCTTGGAGCCCACCTACATAGGGAAAACTGATCATCATAATAAATCAAGAGAAATCAGAACTCGAATGGAAAGACTTAGGTATCCATCTTTCGTTCGCGCTGTTCGAGAGTTGAACGGTACAAAAACAGCTTGAAAGTGGTACGATGAACCCTCTGCCAGGCACATATTATCATTATTCGATGTCGAAATAGTTCCATGGGAGTAGAATGACGCTGTGGAATGAAGTATACATAGAGATTATACATACATTTCCATCTAAGTATTCCAATATACAGGAATTCAAATAGTATCGTACTCACATAAAAATAGAACTTAGCACGAAGCTCACGAAAGCGATGGTTGTAAGCTGATAGCAGATGGAGAGTTAAAAGATCTAACACAACGTTAAATAGTATAAGTGCCTCTTTTTATTGTATAATAGTTCTTTCATTTCAAGTTGTTGCCACCAAGGTGGGTTCATCTAAATGATTCTGTTATGTCATTTATTACGTATTCGTCTATTTTAATTTGTCTACATTTTGTGATGCTTATGCACATTTGTTTTGATGGTTGTGGACTTATTCCTTCACACTTATATTTTACTTATTACTCATATCGGTTTTATGTTTATATCGTGCCACACCAGTCATTAGTTGCAATTATGTTCCGTTTTGTTTATTGACTGAAGACTGCCTCCATATCGTTCTTTACAATGTTACCTAACGATGCCCTTTTCATGCTGTTAGTATGAGTTTATTTCCCATGAAACTAGCTTAAATGTTTGTCATATTCGTACACGAGGTATTGACGTGTACTTAATCACATCGTAAGGAAGTTCGAAAAGTTTCTCTTTGGCTTGTTTTCTATGGTCAATGCTAGCGCCACCTACTGGCTTTCGTTTACCTCTTTGATAGTTCAATCGCCACACTCAGTTTGGCACTGGTTTTATTCGAATAGACGACGGCACTGTCAAATATGAGATCTGTTTTGTATTCCGTCTATGTGCTCACTTTCGACTACTTTATCCTAAAGTTTGATTTTTGTGTAAGTACACTACTATTTGAAATTTCTGTATATTGGAATACTTGGATGCAAACTTATGTTTATATTCTGTTACTTCATTCCAGAGCTTCAATCTGATGATGAAATTTTGAAACGCTTAACGCTTAATAAAGAATTGTGCGACCAAGATCTTTCTATATTTCAAAGTTGTACTTAATTATGAGCTGCAGAATAATCGTGTGGATCTAGACGTGAAAACAAGGCTACAAAAAAATTTTGAGAATAAGGAATGGAAAACATATTTGGTAAAGGATAATTCCATAAAGAAGCTTTGAGGTGAAACCCAATTAACTAAGTGAAAAATAGAAAAAAAGCCAAGATAAAGACAATGAACGGAAAACATTAAAAATTTAACAGACGGGCAGCTGCAGAGAGTACATTTAAGTCAAAGAAAGAGCAACAAGAGACTGAATTACCGGAACGATGATATAGGTAGATGAAGAGGGGAAAAAAGACCTGTTTGAAAGGGTTGCAAAAAAGGACAGCTGCAAACGAAGAAATTTAGGATGTTATATATAGAAATTAAGGAACGGTGTCGGAAAATTTGTCAAGATAGATTCATTTCGGAAATGGAACACGATATCCAAGGTAGACAGGAATTTGCTTCTAACATTACGAAGAAATTAAATAAAGATATAAAAGATGGTGCAAGAATTAAAGTGAGAAGTAAGACAACGGTTGGACTACAAGAAAATTTGGACAATAGGAGACGACGTCAGTAAATATCAGCACGGAAATTATAGGAAGGAAAAAGAGGAAGAGGCAATAATAGAATAGTAATGATGGAATTAAGAGATGCAATGTGTGTAATGGACAATAGAAAAACATAACAGCGATGGAGTTAACATGGATTATTAAATATGGATCTCCCACACAGCATTCCAGATTTGTTATCTACATTAACTGGTGATGGAAAAATAAGCAAATACGAAAGAGCTGGAAACCAGCAACAACAATACCCATTTCAAGAAAGGAGACAGAAATAACTGCGGGAAGTATAGAGGCAAGTCTGTGCTAAATGCGAGGTGCAAAATAAAGGATGTAACATGTATAAGTGCAGATATATCTCCTGGGGACTGAGGACGGTGTACTGAACAACATTACATAAGCATTTACGTCATTTTCAGACTAATAATTAGCTGTTAGAAGTAGTATGTTTTTAGCTTGGGTAGTATATCTAAGTACATGTGGCACGAGCAAGGTGGTAATGCTCACTTTCCCCTGTGAAGCAAGTCAGGTGTTGAAGAGTGGATGCATGGACACAAAATGAACAGTCTATACTGACAGGCTAAGTACACTTAGTTGTGCAGCTATGGCCATGCAGAAAACATTAGGCAATAAATTTCGTGACTTGTTTGTGGGAAGAGTGTTAGACTCAGAGAAAAAATAATCAACAGATTGATGTGTGTACATATTAAGGTACCACAAATAAAAATGTCTACAGTTACGCACGTTACACCGCGTATATTCTAAAAGAGTGACATAGAGACTAACAGTAGTTGCCGAAAATGTTCTGCTAGAAGGAAAAATCATTGAGAAACTTGTAGAATTAGATAGAGACAAGTGTACTACTCATATACCGTGCGAAAGCTTTTGATGAAGTAAATGGAGAAAAGCTGTGGGAGATAATGAACAAAAGAGCCCACTTATGAGCAATAATTTCTCTGCTTTTCTAATTGTCGTTATTTCGCAAGACATACGTTGGATGAAGCGATATGTTGCTCGACTCTTCTTCGAACTTAGACCCTCGAAATCTGGCCAGTAAACTTCTCCGTGAATCATGACTTCTCCCTCGTAGGGCCGGCCGGGGTAGCCGCGCGGTTCTAGGCGCTACAGTCTGGAACTGCTTGACTGCTGCGGACGCAGGTTCGAATCCTGCCTCGGGCAGGGATGTGTGTGATGTCCTTATGTTAGTTAGGTTTAAGTATTTCTAAGTTCTAGGGGACTGATGACCTCAGAAGTTAAGTCCCGTAGAGGTCAGAGCCATTTTTTTCTCTCTCGTAGTGTCTCCCATGGCCGTTTGTTGAGCGTCCCCATAATGCTCTCGCACCAACTAAACAATCTCATGACGTAAGCTGAGCTGTTGGGCATTCTCTAGCGTTTCTATTAACTTATCCCGGTGATAGTGCCAACCGATGAACAATACTGAATAAATGACTCTTCTTTCGCGGATAAATTACATTTCTATACCATTCTTCCAATAAATCTTATCCTAGCATCAACTGTACCTAATATTAGCTTCATGTGGTAATTGCACTTTTGTCGCTCAGAACGATTACTGCTAAGTATCTTACGGCCATTACTTGTTCAAATGTATGTGAATTCTTAAGGGACCAAACTGCTGAGATGGTCGGTCCCTGTACGTATATACTGCTTAAACTCATTTATGCTAAGAACAACAATCACACCCGTGCCCGAGGGAGGACTCGAACCTCCGGCGGGAAGGGCCGCGCAATCCGTGGCATGGCGACTCAAACCGCGTGGTCACTCCGCGCGGCGCGCCGTTAATGTATCCAGTATTTTATTTCCAATAGCTCGAAAATCTGGCGACACTCTTCGGCAAGAAGGTTTTAATGACCTGTGCATCTAATGTTCCTTATTTAGCAGAAAAAGGCATCGATTCCGAAAAATCATGCTAGCCGAAAGAACGCAATCAAAGATGTATGTGGATCGCTAATGCACAGATATTTATCGTGTAGAACAAAGATCGGAAAGAAATGTTGATACGGAAATAGTGTACTGCAGTTAGCTACGGCTTAGAGTAAGCAACTGGAACAGTATGGAATTTGAGTTCTGATCAATAAATTACTGTAAAGGTTATTTTAAATTATCGCTGTCAGTCACAAGCTTTGTCGATTATTGTATTACTTATTTATTTAGCGACATGTTCCGAGAGTGAAACCTCATCTTCAGGCTAAAAGACATCACGAAGACAACTTTAGAATAAGGCCATACTGATATTACATAGTCTTTTCGTAAATGCTGTGGTCATTTTTGTTCTTCTGGTGTGGCAGTCTCGTTGTGATGCGGTGTATCCATTTCCGTGGCTCTCTTGGTCACTGTTCATAAATTGTCACTAATATAGCAGTAATACAGAACAGTTTGTGATCGTGTTTCCTAGTTACTGCTATATTAGTGACAATTTGTGAACTGTGACAAAGAGAGCCACGGAAATGGATACACCGCAACACATCACAACGAGACTGCCACGCCAGAAGAACAAAAATGACCACAGCATTTACGAAAAGACTATGTAATATAAAAAAAAGTCTCTGGGCGCTATGGGACTTAACTTCTGAGGTCATCAGTCCCCTAGAACTTAGAACTACTTAAACCCAACTAACCTAAGGACATCACACACACCCATGCAGGAGGCAGGATTCGAACCTGCGACCGTAGCGGTCGCCTAGAACCGCTCAGCCACCTCAGCCACCTCGGCCGGCTATGTAATATCATTATGGCCTTATTGTAAAGTTGTTTTTGTAATGCCTTTCAGCCTGAAGATGCGGTTTCCCTCTCGAAACATGTCGCTAAATAAAACAGTAATTGACAAAGTTAGTGACTGGTAGCAGTAATTTAAAAGAACCTTTACATATTTCTTGAGACAGCCACGGTCGAAAAATAGTCAAATTCTAATAAGTTACTATCAAGATTTATTGTTGAAACAGTGCATATGAAGTACCTACATGAAATGGTTACATTTAGATATAGATAGTACAAGCGTTTGTGAGATACCAGCTGTTGACCCACGCTGAAACACCCATATTAGTACGTGGTGCAGTCCCCATGGGCGGTAATACAGGTGCTGACTCCGGCATCAGGTTGGTCGTACTGATGGCGAACGCTGTACTGGGATACGTTGGTTCACGCCGGCTCCATCGGTTCACACAGTTCTGTAAGAGTTGTTGGACGAGTCTGACGAATCACTTCTGATTCCGTCATATCCCACACGTACTCGACTGGAGACAAGTCTTGATATCGTGCTGGCCAGGGCAGTTCCTGCGCATCTTGATATCACTTTGGGTTTCATGGGCAGTGGGTGGGCGAGCATTATCTTGCACATCACCTTCCTTTTGCAAGAAGGACAAAAGAACGCGTCTACTAACATTCTACACGTACCGAATGCTGGTTAACGTCCCCTTCAGAAGCACCGAAGGTGAACGATCGTTATAGCTTATGGCACCCTAGACCATAAGACCTGAGGTGTGGCCATTGTGTCTTGGACGAATCCACTCTACGAAAGAGCGCTCACCAGGCCCACGTCTTAGGCGCAGATGACCATCACCTGCGTGTAGGCAGAATCTGCTTTCATCGCTGAAGACCACGGCGTCCCATTCCATCTTGCAAGTAAGTCTTTGACGGTACCAATCGAGCCATGCTTGTCGATGCTGTGTGTGAGTGGAAGACAGGCTAAAGATGCAGTCCCTCTGCTAATAACCGGACCACAACAGTTCGTGTTGACACGTCTGGATCTCGAGGACTCTCATCAATACTACGGAAGCTGCATGCTCTGACACTGCTACCCTTACAATACGACGATCCTTGCAGAGACAGAGAAAGAGACCAAAAGTTACCTGAAGAGCGCAGTGAGCGAGAGAAACGTATAGGATCAAAACTAAGTGGTATACAAAATGAATTTGTGCTCATGGTAAAATAAAATGTGTCGGCCCGAGACGTTTTTAATGATTATGATTTGGATTTGATTTTGAATTGAATTGAAATTATTTTTGAGATTTTATTTATGCTTTTGAATTTATGCTTTTAATAACTGGCTGATTAATAATGATTAGATGAGCAAACTTTTTGTTCACGTTAAAGTTACTTTCATGTGAGCCAGTCTAGAAACACATTGCATTCAAATTGAAAAGTGAAACAATATTTTTGTATTTGCCTCGGCTGATATTTTTTAACAAGCACGAGTTCTTTGTTATAATTTGCAACTGCCCACACACGCGAGAGGATTGTTCTCACCATTGTTAACAAATAATTGAAGTCTGGGTCGTGGCTCTGGATCTCGGCGAGTACCCGAAAACTATGTTTTCTTCCGCCGTGTCAGGTGGCAGTGGAAAAAATATATATTTTGAGCGGGCGATCTCTTCTCTTCCGCTAAATTCGTGGATTAAAAATGCTACGTAATGGCGTCTGTTGCTGCAGCGGCGACTGCAATTGTTGAGATGAAAATTACTCAGAATACTGACTTTAAAGTGAAACGGACACGACACGGTGTTCACCTTCTACAAATAAAGGTGAACAATAACTTTAAACTATTATATTATTGAATTAATATCACAAATGAGCTTACATTCGTCAGCAATTAACAAACGTAATCGACATCTTCAACATCAGGCAAGAGAAAAAAGAGTAGAACTGACCGCTGTTCTTCTTCACATTAAACTTACATTGTATTGTGCGTAATTAGTAATCTTTGCACTCAAATATTGCAATTAACATTTTACATAATAATAATAATACAAATGAGAAATATTATGCCACCTAAGCGGCCAGTATCTAACTCAATACAATATTTCGCATCGAGATAAAAGCTCTCGTCCATATTAAATCTTTTTAATATTTGCTTCTAAGTTTTTTCAATATTTTCACTGGGAACGGCACACACTGCTGACCTTACAATATGGCGATCCTTGCGGTCGTCTACGATGCGTGGACGTCTAGAACATCGTCTAATGGTGAGAAAATGTTCACGTGACCACTGATAACCACATCGTTGCTCAACTGAAGTAGCACGTCTGACTTGTGTGGCAATGCTCCGGGAGGACCATCCCACCATGCGGAAGTCCATAATTTCATCTCCATTCAAACTCGCTCAGTTGGCAGTATGAAGCACGGGTGCCTGTCTGCTTTACACGTTTGCACCACACTGAACCCTCAGGCTGTGAGCATTCCCTATTACGATGTAGACACAGATGGCACTCTGGTAGCCATGCAACTACGCTATCTATTGACGGACGTCATTGGAACCATTGTCAGTACACCTGCCATCCCCCCAGGTGGCATGTTCCGTCATCATATGAAAATCGACGTCGTCTTTCCAAGGGTGCTAAGTTTTCTTTCGGCAGTGAAATTACAAGTTTATAGGAAGGTAGTAGCGGAAGAAAAATTCGGACTCATGAGTTTGAATGTAAAAGCCAAACGTGACAAAATGAATTTCTGTTAATTAGAAAACTGCTGACAATACTTGCAACTAACAAACACCAATACTTTAAGCGAGATGTAGCAAATGGCGTCGCTCACCATAATGCTATGTGTCCTGAGGTTCTGTGAAACAAATAAGCACAATCACGCTTTCCTAATGAATGTTACCTCGTAAGAGTTTTTAATTACTTCATTAATTAACAAGAAACACCTTTGAAATGCCTGTGTTATGAAAGTCAAAAACACATGAAATACGAGGGTAATCTCAAAACTAGTCTCCTTTTTTTATAACTACATAGACCTGTTTATTTCTAAAATGGTTTACATCAGTTCACAGCTTGAACATTTAGCTATTTTTCGACATAATCACCATTTCTGTCGATGCATTTTTGTAGACGATGTGGCAGTTTTTGTATGCCCATGTCATAGCAGCTCGCCGCCATGCTGTTCAGAAAGTTATGAACCTCTTCTTTCACCTCGTCGTCGGAGCTGAATCTCTTTCTGGCCAAATGTTCTTTTAATCTAGGGAACAGGTGATAGTCACTGAGCATCAAGTCAGGACTATAGGGTGACTGGGTGATTATGTTCCACCGAAACTGTTGCAGGAGAGCAACGGTTTGCCGAGCGATGTGTGGGCGAGCGTTGTCATGGAGAATGTGTACGCCCTTGCCCAACATTCCTCTTCTCCAGTTCTGAATTGCCCGTTTGAGTTTTTTCAGAGTCTCACAGTACCTGTCAGCGTTAATTGTGGTCTCGGCGATTCAGCTCCAGCGACGAGGTGAAAGAAGAGGTTCTTAACTTCCTGAACAGCATGGCGGCGAGCTGGTATGAGCATACAAAAACTGCCACAGCGTCTACAAAAATGCATCGACTGAAATGGTGATAAAGTCGAAAAATAACTAAAAGTTCAAGCTGTAAACTGATGTAAACGATTGTAGAAATGAACAGGTCTATGTACTCATAAAAAAAATACGAGACCTTAGCTTTGGGATTACCCTCGTATTTGCAAACACATAAAAAATAATAAATGTCTCATTCGTCTAAATCGCATGTGCACTTTACATTGTCAATTATTTTAAATGGTTATTGACTGGATGCTGTAGAAGCACTACAATACACAAAGAACTTAAATTACTACTGCATCTAGTTTCATGAGCTATTTCATTTAACTGCAAATGTAATCAATTTTCTCTTCACGAAATTAGCCTTATTTTTTTCACTTATGATTCTTTCGATAATTATGAAGGAATACTAGCCCGCTGATGGTTTCTGAATTGGATAATGAGCAGCTCAGACAAAGTCTTTAGCTCAACTACGAAAAACTCTGTAGTGTTTAAAGTGCTGAAATTACTACGCTGGAAAGCGATGTACAGAAATGTAGGTTGGTTGGTTTTTGAGGGTTGAAGGGACAAGACTACAAAGGCCATCGGTCCTTTACAGAAATGTAAAGATGACTGGTCTGATCTTACTCTGTGGCATGTCGCAGGTCGGGCGACGTACTGGATTTTGTAATGATCGTTATTACAATTAGTCTCTTCCTTAATGATGAGCCACTTTTAATAATTTTGGCTGTAATATACTCTTATTCAGTTACCAATTATTTTTATATGCGTTGTGCCGAGCGCAGAGCTGTGCTTGCTCACCCATTCATAATCCTTTTCATTGCTTAAAACACCATTTCGAGCATTCTCCATTACACCCAGAGAACCGCCAGTTTGTCTCCCTACTTCATCATATCACACCAGCAACTCTCTCTCTCGGTTTCTCTCTCACACACTCTTTTTCTCTGTGTTATTGACTCTTCGCGGGCTCGCGTCCAGCAATATTACTGTCAACTTTGGAACATTTTCTTTGGATTCTGAACTATACGAACTACCCTGACATTGACAGTGCTTCTGCTCCGAAGCTTATACAGCATTATTTCTCAGTAGTTTTTTCTCTTTTAAGTAGTGAATACTGACAAAATTAATAAAGCATAAGTCGATCAAAAGTTTCCGTTCGGCGGCATTGGCTGCCTACAGATGAACACCAGTAGTCATCCATAGAATGATAAATGTATATGGGGAAACATGTCAGTCATCTTGTGGACAATGGGTGGTGTCGCTTCATGACACGTTCCCATATAGCAAACGCCGTAACGGAGAAGTTACGCCAGCTAAAGCTGGAGATACTAGAGCACCCACCCTATTGTCCTGGTTATCACGCTTTCGGTCCCTTAAAAGGACTTGATGGATCGACGTTTCCTGTCAGACGAGGGTGTTCAGCAGGTAGCTAAGGACTTCCTCACGAAGTAGGACACTGTATTATATCAAACAGATATCTTCAACCTGGTGCGTCGGGGGCATGGTTGTCTCAGTGGTCATGGCGATTTTGCCTGACTGACACGCCGATTCTGGACTACACGGCCTCCGA
Organism: Schistocerca cancellata; assembly: GCF_023864275.1. Taxonomy (NCBI): domain Eukaryota; kingdom Metazoa; phylum Arthropoda; class Insecta; order Orthoptera; family Acrididae; genus Schistocerca; species Schistocerca cancellata. The sequence continues at coordinate 179,384,046 of NC_064632.1, forward strand.
ACCGAAAGTTTTTGATTGCACTTTGTGCATAAATACACAAGAAGAACTGAAAAATTATGAGCCACTGTGGTGTTGTGTTATACCTTCACTCACTGATAAGAAAAACGTTGCATCCATTTGCATTCAGGGTCAACTGACAGCCTCTGCACCAACTGTCATTCCTCCAAAACCCTAAATTTCAATATTTCTCAACAGTTTTCTTCCATTGGAACCTTCCTGTAAGCGACAACTTTGCCTGTGAACAGCCTCACAGAGCCTCTGATCTTATCCAGATAATAATTTGTGTGGAAGCAGATTTTGCTAAATGGGCACACTGCAGAAAACGATGCTTGAGAGGATCGGGAGCAGAAAATGTCACAGGGGCATGCGGCCGCAACCGCTTTCCAAGGGAGCTATAGTCACTTGAAGGTGGGACTAAAGGATCTTTGATGGTGACTCCAGTACAAGCACCGGGCAGGTGACCTGCAAGTGTGAGCTAAGCCAGAAGAGTGTATGGAACATTCCTGACCACAAGTGCAGGTCTTACTATCTATGAACGTGTTTCTGCAGGGACCGTGTTGTCGCTGGTTCGTCTCACAGGGCACCACGATGCTGGGACTTCTGTCACCCATACTGTTCACAGATGAGGCTACGTTTTACGAAGAACTGTATCATCAGCCTTAGCAACATCCACCTGTAGGCTGCAGGGAATCCCCACGGTATGGTGGCATGGGACCATCAGCACCGTCTGAGCCTCTTTGCATGGGCAGGGATTTATTGACGTGCGCCTCGTGGGATCAGCCATCCTCCCACAAAGCCTCATAGGCGAGGCGTATCGTTGCCTCCTGTGGGTGATGCTGCCTCCCCTACTGGAAGACATGTGTTTGATAGTATGCGAAGTCGTGTGGCTGCCACATAATGTTGTTGCAGTTCACTGCTCTCTTTGTGGGGTTTGGTACAGTTTAAATGAGAGGAAGCTCTAGATCGAGGTGAGTGTGGCACATTTCTTCCAAATTGCATTTCAGCAAAAGCACATTGCTGACCCAGTTTTATTGTGACGATAACGATTTGTCACAACTCGAGAAGCGACAGTGCATACTTATATAATCATTTCGTGTTGTACTGTAGTAAATTTTGTGAATGGATATGAATTCTAGGTATTTATCTCGTGTTCCTCCCAACTGTTCGTGGTGTACAGCAACCAACTGCATTGCTCCCCATGGTGGAATGTGGTGAGACATGAAACCCCAAGTTTTGGGCGACGAGTAGACAATAGCGGAAATAAGGGAGGTTTCCTACCAGGAATTTCCACTGGCTGTGGTCGCGCGAGTAAGGCGCTTTGGGTATCGCAAAGGCTCTTTCCAGAGCAGTGCAAGTCACGTGATCTCCCGACAGATTTCAACAAAAGCTGAGAGGTTTTCCCAAAAGCGGAATCAGAGGACAGAACCACTGTTAGGTTTCTGTCAACAGTGTGTGATGTGGTCTGCATTTACGCCCTCACACATCATTCTGCCAATAACAATGTGAGCACCAGCACGCTGCCAGCTTTTAGCTTGTTGGCCGAGAAGTGCTGGATGAGAACATTCTGTGAACTTTCCTTGCTTGCAGGAAAAGAGAGGGATTTTCGGTTGTCAATGTGGTGAACACTGCCCTGTTCTCCCTTCCTAAGATAGTGAATAAGAGTGGGCAGTCAGTAGCTGATTTTTGGGGCGAGTACACGACGGTTATTCGTGCTCCGTCGTCGAAAAGTCGCTGTTGGGTGCCCGACTTTATCTTGACGCCCCTTCAGATATTTTGGCATAAGTGTCGCATTTAGTGTTTGCGTTATCTTCGCACTGCATAGTTCACGATTTAAGTCTGTTTAGCAGCTTGTGATTGTTCTTCATCGTTGGTTCTCTACCATACTGCGATCAGAAGTCTGTGCTGTCCAGGTATAAGTTCACTTTAAGTTGTTCAGACTTTGGAAATTGATTTGTACCTCAATTTACAGTCTCCCAGGGACAATTCGGGTGCCTTCTGTGAAGGTACAGTGATTATACATCTGGATATTACTAGGCTGGTGATTCAGAAAATTCTTAAGAATATATGGATAGTGCTGTTTACGTTTTAGATGAAAATAATTGTAAATCAATCCAACTTCAACTTGAACAATATTGATCGAAAACAAATAATTAGTATTTTTTTCTGACCCCATCTTTTCCCCCTACAAATTTCTGAAGAGGCGAGCCTTTCCATTAACATTCCGTTAAAAATACATATATCTCGTCAGAGGATTCTAGCTCACGGAATAGCAGTCTCACTGTATTTTCAATGTAATACAGGTGCCATTATGAGAAACATACTCTTTTCTTTTATCTGGAAAGCTAGCTGGGCCATTTTTAATAATAGAAATTGAATTAAAATTTATTTTGTTGGTAGTGCAACTTCAGCTGCATTATTACTTATCCGCGTGAATAATTATCACTTTAACAGTTGAACGACTGTGTTGTATTTTGGCTGAGCACAAATCGCTTGTTTGGTTATTTTTGTGAGTTGATTGTGTCGCGAATGTCGTTGGCTGCTTGCACAAACGACTGCTGAGCCCCACTCGACTAACGCATAGTACAACAGACGCTACAAGAAACATTTCATTATTACAGTAAAACACACCCATAAAGAACGCAGCAATATTTATGAACAGGATACTCTTATCTAATGATGATGACATTGCGGCATAAAGCTGAATATAATTTTAATCACTTGCATAGATAAACCTTCAATTTGCTCGGCACATACCAGAACCCGAGGTAAAATACTTTCAGGAAAAGCATCATAACAGCAATCATAACCTCTTTAATAAAACAATATGCTTGCAACTCATTATCTATAAAACATTTATCCATTATGGATGAGGAACAATGCGACTGTGGTGAATGAAGGTTTCTTGAAATTGCTGCAACCAGTCGCCTTTTGTTTTGATTTTCAATTTTTGTATTGTTCCATTACCAGTTTTGAACCGCCTAGCTATTCATCTTCAGATGGTTCATATTTATTAATTGTATGCAGCAGTGTGGGAGTCGTGTTTAAACATGTTTCCACAGCTACATGACTCCCACGCTGCTGTAGACAATTTATAAATTTGCACCATCTGATGATGAATCACTAGACGGTTCGAAACTGGTAATGGAACAGTACAAAAATTGAAAATCAAAACAAAAGACGACTGTTCGGAATAATTTCAACAAACCTTCATCTATAAATCCACAAGTCTCTATAACCGTGAAAATACTACAGCAGAAACGAGTGGCATTAAACTTAATATCGATTTTACATACACCAAACAATCATCACCACTTATCAATATAGTTATCCCTAACTAAAAGCTCAAGGCATATGAAAGTGGTACAATTTATTCATGCGCAGTCACACAACTGAGCGCCATTTAATACAGCAAACGAATAGAACTGGAGCCGTCGACCTGATAGACACCTGAGACGGTCAGACTTACTTAAGCTAACGCCACCAGCTGCTTCCTGAATAACAGTCCTTTCTGGATAGTAACCAAGGCCACCCAGCACTTCTGCGCAGCTACCTGGGTCCACAACCCCGGACATACAACCATCAGCGACCTTAAGAGAGATTCTGCTCGAGAACGATGAAAAAATAAAATGGATTTGTTCACATAATTTACTTCCCTGAATAACGTAGATTATGCCTTCAAAAGGATTTTTTGATCGTGAAAGTATACTGTTGATCAAACGTATCCGGATACCTGGCTGAAAATGACTCAAAAGTTCGTGGCGCCCTCCATCGGTAATGCTGGAATGCAAGATGGTGTTGGCCCACCCTTAGACTTGATGACACCACCCACTCTCGCAGGCATACGTTCAATCAGGTGCTGGAAGGTTTCTTGGGGAAGGGCAGCCCATTATTCACGGAGAGGTTTCGATGTCGGCCGGTGAGGCATGCCACGAAGTCGGCCTTCCAAAACATCCGAAACGTGTTCTATAGGATTCAGGTCAAGACTGTGCAGGCCGTCCATTGCAGGGATGTTATTGCCGTGTAACCACTCCGCCACAGGCCATCCATTATGAACGGGTGCACGATCGTGTTGAAAGATTCAATCGTCATCTCCGAATTGCTCTTCAACAGCGGGAAGCAAGAAGGTACTTAAAACACCACTGTAGGCTTGTGCTATGATAGTGCCACGCAAAACAACAAGGGGTGAAAGACCCTTCCATGGAAAACACGACCACACCATAACACCACCACTTTCGAATTTTACTGTTGGCACTACATGCGCTGGCAGATGAGGATCACCGGGCACACGCCATACCCACACCCTGCCCTCGGATCGCCACATTGAGTACCGTGATTCGTCACTCCACACAACGTTTTTCCACAATTCAATCGTCTAATGTTTTCGCTCCTTACACCAAGCGAGGGGTCGTTTGGCATTTACTGGCGTGATGTGTAGCTTATGAGCAGCTGCTCAACCATGAAATCCAAGTTTTCTCACCTCCCGCTTAACTGTCAAAGTATTTGCAGTTCATCCTGATACAGTTTGGAATTTCTATGTGATGGTCTGGTTAGATGTCTGCCTATTACACATTACGACCCTCTTCAACTGTCGGCTGTCTGTCAGTCAACAGGCGAGATCGACCTGTACGCTTTTGTGCTGTACGTGTCCCTTCACGTTTCCACTTCACTATTACATCGGAAACAGTGGACCTAGGGATGTTCAGGAGTGTGGAAATCTGGCGTACAGACGTATGACGCAAGTGACACCCAATCACCTGACCACGTTCGAAGCCCGTGAGTTCCGCGGAGCGTCGCATTCTGCTCTCTCACGATGTCTAATGAGCAGTAAGGTCGCTGAAATGGAATATCTGGTAGTAGGTGGCAGTACAATGCACCTAATATGAAAACGTATGTTTCTTCGGGTGTCCGGATACTTTTGGTCACATAGTGCATTTCAGAAGTTACAGTGTTTCGAATGGGACCGTGCACCGACCGAAATATAGACAGCTGTGGCTGCTCGATGAATTAGTTCAAGAAAGGTTTCGAATAGTATACGAATATCTGTCCAATGAGTATTTGCTTGAAAGAAGTACCGGTGTCAATACGCAAATTGACAAAGTGAACTTCAACACGTGCATTTTTAAACTGGTACCGAAACATTTGCATTGTTAGAAAAACTGTTGAAGTAGCAGCATGTATAGCGGCAAGTATATTCAATAAAAGTCATTCAACTATTCTGAAGACCATGAACGTGTTAGGGAACGTCGAGGAGACGAACAGCAAAAATTTCGTGTAGTTATCTTACAGTAAATGCGTGGCCGCCGCTGGGCATGGAATGTCTCGCTTTGTTCAAGGTGCTCGGATCGGAAAAATACCGCACCAGATTCAGAATCAAAGCATGTTTAAGGTAGGGGAAGGATGCCTATATGGTTCTGGGATCACAGATTAACCGTAAGTTTTGAAAAATAGGGGTTTTCTTTGTTACTCCAAAATTTAAACACGTTTTTCGGGAAACAATATTTTTATGCGCGCAAAACGCTTTAGTCTCGACAGATTAATCGATTCATTTGGCTTTTAAAAAGTAAAAGACATTTAAATTTTGAGGGGACTTAGTGAGACCTCTTTTTATTCGAGTTTTAAATAATTATTTCAAATATTCGAACCTAGAAATACATGCCAAGAATTTGACGTTTTTTCAGATAGCTGCCAGTTTTATTTTTCGACGTATTTTTCTAAACAATGAAGTGATGGTCCCTCAAATTTATTCTAATTTAAGAATTTTCTATTCTATGGATTTGAAAAACAGCCACGAATCCGTACAACGCTTCGCACAAACTAGGACGCGTCGAGTGGTGCATACTTTGACAAGGGCTGCTGCCGTCATTTTTGTTATGAGAAAAGAAAATTCCTTCATACACAAATGTATCTGTAAAAAAGTTGTAAAACTCCCATTTTAATTCAAAAAAATAAGTGTTTGAAAAGAAAATTCTAAACGTCAGTCATTTTACGTCCTTCTCGACAACAGCCTCCCCTCAAGGCTACATTAAATGTATTCGCATTTGCTAATATGAACCACCATTAGCTGCAGTATGGAATGACGACAGTGAAAATTTGTGCCTAAACGGGACTCGAACCCAGATTTCCCGCTTATCGGAAGCGCCTTACCATTTGGTAATCCGTTCACGACTCACACCCTGACCCAAACTTCTGTATGTCGTCCACCATTTGTCGACACCCTGTAGTCGTACATCGATTATGTATATTCTAATACAAGGGCGACATATTTCTTGAAAGTCGCTGGATAAATACGATTTGCAGTGCCTGTGTTATTTCGAATACGGTGCAAAGTTCTTCGGAGATCCATGCACGTCCAGATTGTGGACCGCGTGGTTGAGCCATATGGATATTTGGGTCGAGCCAGATAGCCATATGGTAAGGGGACCGTAGTATATAAGCGGTAAATCGGGTTCAAGCTCTGGTTTGGAACAAATTTTCACTGTCGTCATTCCATTCTGCAGCTGATGGTTGTCCAGACTCGCGGCGACGAAAGTCGAACAAACGAACTTGACAGATTAGATCCCTCGATGGTAGACACCACTCCTCATGATTCGGAGTCCACAGCTCGTGGTCTGGCGTTAGCGTTCTCGCTTCCCGCGCACGGGGCCCCGGGTTCGATTCCCGGCGGGGTCAGGGATTTTCCCTGCCTCGAGATGACTGGGTTTTGTGTCGTCTTCATCATCATCATTCATCCCCGTTACGGTCGAAGGAAGGCAATGGCAAACCACCTCCACTAGGACCTTGCCCCGTCAGCGGCGCGGGTGTCCCGCATTGTCCTTTACGCTCCTCGGAGTATGGGACCTCATCATCATGATACGGAAGACGGAGACAGAGACGCTCACGACGTGGCAACGGTGTCCTGGGGGCGAGCAGTGCCAATAAGTGGGACTTACAGGTCGAAAGCTGGATGCGGAAGGCCGACGACAGGTAGGTAGCTTTGTTTAGGAGGCCCCAGAGTCGCACTGCCCACAGCGCGGCTGTGCACTACACATTGCTGAGGCCCGCGCGGCTGTTTGAATACGTCGCAAATGCTACTACTTTTGAATCTGCCCAGAGATAAAGCAGTAATGCAGACAGCGACTGGAAAAAAGAGCAGATGACTCCTGTATGTAAGCAGGGTACAAGAACGGAACCTCAAAATTACGGATCAATATCCTTAACATCAGTTTGCTGCAGGGGTCTGGAACATATTTTCGTCGGTTCCAATATATTCTCTTGAGACGGAAAAGCTTCTGTCCACGAATGAGCACGGTTTTAGAAAGCATCGTTAGCGTGAAACTCAGCTAGCCCTTTTCCACATGATCTTGCGAATCACGAATGAAGGGCAACAGACACATTCCATACTTCATTTCCGGAAAGCGTTTGACACGATGCCCCACTGCAGGCTGTTAACGAAAGTACGAGCATGCGGAAGAGCTTCAAAGACACGTCAGTGGCTCGAAGACTTTTTAATTAACAGAACCCAGTATGTTGTCCTCGACGACTCATGTTCATCATAGATCAGGGTATCGCCAGGAGTGCCCCAGGGAAGTGTGATAGGACCGCTGTTATTCTCTATACACATAAATTATTTGGCGGACACAGTGGTCAGTAATCTACAGTTTTTTGCTGATGATGCTGTGGTGTATGGGTCGAAGATGAGTGACTGTAGGAGACACAAGATAACTTAGACAATATTTCTAGTTGGTGTAATGAACGGCAGCTAGTTGTAAATATTAGAAAAAAATGTAAGTTAATGTACATGAGTAAGAAAAACAGTCAAGTAGTATTCAGATACAGCATCGATAAAGCGATGCTTGACACAGTAACATTGATTAAATATCTAGGCGTAACGTTGCAAAGCGATGTGATATGGAACGAGCACGTCAAGTTGGTAGTAAAAATGGGAAATTTGTGGTAAGGTTTTATGGGACCAAACTGCTGAGGCATCAGTCCCTAAGCCTACACACTACTTAATCTAACCTATACTAACTTACGCTATGGACAACCCACAAACCTTTGCCCTGGGAGCACTCGTACCTCCGACGGGGGGAGCCGCACGGACCGTGACAAGGCGCCCAAGACCGCGCGGTTACCCCGCGCGGTCAAGTTGGTAGTAGGGAGTGGGAGAATTTAGGGAAAGTGTATCTCATGTATGGAGGAGACAGCTTATGGAACACTTGTGTGACCCACTCTTCAATATTGATAGTTTTTGGGGCCGCGACCAGTTCTGAATGAAGGAAGACATCGAAGCAATCCAGTTGTGAGCTGCTAGCTTTGTTACCGGTAGGTTCGAACAATAGGCAAGTATTACTGAGATGCTTCGGTAACTAAAATGGAAATCCCTGGAGGGAAGGCGACGTTATTTTCGAGAACACTATCACTGGAACCTACACTCACGCAGATCTCATATCTCTACCTTGAAGTGGACATGACTTCCTTGGAACGCAATTCGGGCTGCAGGTCGATATGACCATTTATACCCCTTATCCTCTCAGGGATAGCTTGTTATGGTTTGTCCACGCCTTACTTTGCACGCGCAACGGCTTGATCGGCTAATCTCAATGTTAATTAACTCGGAAAAGACGCAACTTATCGAATTTTTTTCTTAACATTTATTTCTGAGCACAGCTTACCTTGCAACTCACTTACAAGCTTTCTGACCACTCTGTGCATCCTAACTCAGTTTCTAGATGGTTCACCGCTTCCGGTTTCTTGGGGAAACTAGTAAGGACATTGGTCGCATACGCAGACAAGCGGATCGAAATAAGCGAAATAAGGTAACTCCCGATAGGTATGCAACACACCTAACATAATGCAGTTATGTTCTTACTTGGAAAACTATCTTAGTCTACTCTTATTTATGATAGGTAGTCTACTGTAGCCTTCGGTACTTATACAACTCTTAATTACAGAGCGACAGGGCGGAACTGTGTCGAATGACGAGTTGCAACAGGCTCTTTGGGTGACGTCGCACGCAGCCGTGCCGGACGCATACTGCGGTTTTATTTTGTGGACCGCCTCCACGGAACGCTGGTTTGACCTCAGGAGAGCCACAAAATATTGCACTCCCGCGAGTTATGCGACGACGTGGTGGCGAGCGCAAAACTCATAACGTCCACTCAGGTATTCTGAGCGCGTGACCTGCCTAAGGCTGCGGGGGCGACGCCGTTCGTAGGAAAACTGCACCATGCGGCGCTGAGAAAAGTGCAGCGGCGCTCTTCATTTCCGTTCCCTAGTAATTTAAGTTGTCTGGAACGAAAGTTTTGCTGGTGGCTGGTAAATAATCCATCACCTTAAGGGAAGGATCTGGTTGAGAGGCATGAAAAGTGAGTGAAGTTAAATTGTTTTTTCATGCAATGATTTTTTATTAAAATGGGTGTTTCACCACTTCATTATACATACAATAATGTATGAAAAATATCTTATAACAATTAAAAATAGCTACTGCAAGTCTTGTCGGAATATGCGCCCCTTGGCGCATCCTGATTTGCATGAGGCGTGTTACAAATCCGTAGCTATTTCTGAAACACATAAAAATAAATACTTCTTACATTAGGATGAATTTGGGGTACCTTCGCGATGGGGTTCTGAAAAATACCTTAAGAAAAGACAGCTATTTGAGATACATGTCATTTCATGGCATCTATTCTAAGTTTAAATGCTTAAAAATATTTAAAATTCGAATACAAAAAGGCACTCACTTTGTCCCACTAAATTTAATTACTTTTCATTTAAAAAATCGAATGAATTGGTTAATCTGTTAACGATATAGTGCTTCGCACTCTGTAATATGTTGCTTCGAGAAAAACGCGTTTAAAAAAGGCCACACGTTTCCTGTCAGATAACTCCCTGAAGTAACATGTTCATGGTCTTCAGAACATATGAATAATCTTCATTTAATATACCTGCAGCTATGTATATGCTGCTGCTTCAACAGTTTTTATCCCAAAATGAAGATCTTTCGGTACTAGTTTACAAATGCTTTCATTGAAGGTCTCGTTGTCGTTTTGCGTATTGGCACCGGAGCATCTTTTATGCAAATCTTCATAGAATGAGAATTTCACTCTGCAGCGGAGTGTGCGCTGATATGAAACTTCCTGGCAGATTAAAACTGTGTGCCCGACCGAGACTCGAACTCGGGACCTTTGCCTTTCGCGGGCAAGTGCTCTACCATCTGAGCTACCGAAGCACGACTCACGCCCGGTACTCACAGCTTTACTTCTGCCAGTACCTCGTCTCCTACCTTCCAAACTTTACAGAAGCTCTCCTGCGAACCTTGCAGAACTAGCACTCCTGAAAGAAAGGATATTGCGGAGACATGGCTTAGCCACAGCCTGGGGGATGTTTCCAGAATGAGTTGATACGGTAGAACAGACACACTACGGTAAGTGACATTGCAGAAAATATGTACATTAGTGCCGGAGCAGCCCACCTTGTTTTTCACGACGTACTGACGTTGAAGAAAGTGTGTGTGAGGCAGTCTCGAAAACATTTGAGCTCAGAAATGAAAGAAAGTTATATGGATGTGTGAAATTCTACTGCTTATCCGATCTCGCGTATTCCATGGATCTAGCACCTTCTCGTTCTCAAATTCTTTGTCGTCTGAAAGAAGCTTGTAGTGGTGCGAGGTTCGCTGACGACGAGGAAGTCTAGGCAGCCGTGCATAACTGGTTACGCACACGTCAACTACAATTCTTTCAAAAAAATGGTTCAAATGGCTCTGAGCACTATGGGACTTAACTTCTGAGGTCATCAGTCCCCTAGAACTTAGAACTACTTAAACCTAACTAACCTAAGGACATCACACGCACCCCTGCTCGAGGCAGGGTTCGAAACTGCGACCGTAGCGGTCGCGCGGTTCCAGACTGTAGCGCCTAGAACCACTCGGCCACTCCGGCCGGCAATAATTCTTTCACATGGTATTAAGAAGCTTGTCCAACGCTGGCGTAAGTGCATAAAGCTAAGAGGGGTACTACGTGGCCGGCCGCGGTGGTCTCGCGGTTCTAGGCGCGCAGTCCGGAACCGCGCGACTGCTACGGTCGCAGGTTCGAATCCTGCCTCGGGCATGGATGTGTGTGATGTCCTTAGGTTAGTTGGGTTTAAGTAGTTCTAAGTTCTAGGGGACTGATGACCACAGCTGTTAAGTCCCATAGTGCTCAGAGCCATTTGGTACTACGTAGAAAAGTAAATAACTGTTGTATTCCATTATCGTAATACATTGTTTAAAAAAATACCGGTTTTGTATCGAACTTGTAACTGTTAAGATGCGTATCAAGTTCGTTGAACAGTATAATTGGTTACTAACACAATGTCAACAGACAGGACAGGAAAACGTAGACTTAGATTAATCAAACCTGTTTCGTAGACAAGTGTGTTGTATTTCTGAATGATGAAAGACATATCCCCATGAGGCATCGCAGATAGGTTCAAAAGTGGTTCAAATGGCTCTGAGCACTATGGGACTGTGGTCATCAGTCCCCTAGAACTTAGAACTACTTAAACCCTACTAACCTAAGGACATCACACACATCCATGCACGAGGCAGGATTCGAACCTGCGACCGTAGCGGTCCAGCGGTTCCAGACTGAAGTGCCTAGAACCGCACGGCCACACCGGCCAGCCGTCGCAGGTGGGGCGCGATCGCCAATTTGTCTATTAAGGCTTTCTAGTATGAATGTATGTGGGCTCCAGTGTAAGCAGTCAGAATCTTATACGATCTGCAACGGGCGAGCTGTGTCCTGCAGACGTGCGTCATGACCATATGGTACGACTGCAGCGTGTGAAAGTAGCGGAGGCGTTTACAGAGTGGTCACATTCTCTTTAACTATAAAAATTAATAACTGATCTAGAAATAGTCTGAGGAACTTCATATTAGGTACATAACATTCTGTTGCGTAAAGGAACAACCTGTCAAAATCTGAAGTCAATAACTGTCATAATTTGGAAGTTACAAAAAAAAGTAAAAAACGTAATTATCCGACACTTAAAAAACTAAATCAATATATATATATGTTAATAGTTCACCAACTGTGACTATTTGAAAAGATATAAAACCTTCAGTGTTTAGATTCAAATTTGGAAAGTTCTTATTTTAGAAACCCTTTCGTAATTTTGCTATAGTGATAACTTTAAGAATTTAAAGTAGATATTTATGTTTTGTGTTAGGGTGAGTGTGAAAGAGAGTACTTGCGTGAGTGTATGTGGGACATTCGCCAATATTAAATTTTCAGTTTATAAGTCTCTAAAGGAACTTGCAAGTGTTCCAGCTTTGTATCGTGGGAATGAATCCACCAGTGGTTGCCCGACTAGTGGATGATGGATGTCCAAGCACGTTTGAGTATGTAAGAGACAGCCAGAACGTTCGTGACTATAGAGTTAAATTCCAGACGTAAAGTACAGCTTAAAGTTTATTTCAGTTTATTTGTTTAACAAGAGAGTTTTGAGCTGCTTATTTTAATGACGTCAATGAGCTGAGAGCAGTGGTTGATTCTTGCTAGATTTTGGCGCGAGCCGCGCCCTGAAAGTCAGTTCTGATTGGCCGTAATTCTGTACAGCCAATAAGAAGTAAGACGGTTTGCCATCTAACGCATGAGATAGAGCGGCTTGTGGAGGCAGAGAGAAGAAGGAAGTGGTGGACAAGCTTTCGAAGGAGCCGGTCATGCTGAAAGTGTCCGAACGCATTATGTGGAGAATGAAGTGATATTGTGACTTCTGCATTTCGGTACAGTGATAAAGGTAGCTGGTGTTTACCATTAACTATTTGTGAAATTGTAAGAGTCCAGAGATATTTTGTTCTGGAGAAAATCGCGTGTGTAGACTTTGAACTAAAAGCGTGGCGGTACTAAGTAAATTTTTTTTGCTGAGTATTTATGGCGAGCAAATATGTCGAGTAAATAGCAGTTTATTGACTGCGTTATTCTCGTAAATGATTTCGGAATTGGATAGGAAAAGTTTTTGCTGTTTGAGTGTGACGTGGGCTGTGAACCGGAACTTCAATGATTTGAACACAAGTGAGCTGATGATCTTGCTTAATAGCAATAAAAAAATCATAGGACCTTTAAACTTAGAAATTTGAACAGCAACCCATTTCCGATTTATTCTTTAAAGTTCACAAGACTATTTTCAACTTTTTGTATTTGTAGCGGCCTCCGATGTATAGTTATGAAATCTCAGTTTCTTCAACACTGATTTCTTAGATCTCTTAAGTAGTTGCAGTCAGGAGTAACGTGTGCAGATCTGCAGCAGTATCGAGGTAGGTGGACAATATATGATGCAGAACCGCCGTCGATGTGTGAAAGAGTGAGTTACGTTGCACCCAGAGCAACGGAATATTCGCTCAGTTAAAATAATGGCTTTGCCGTCTACTTCTTTGATGCGCCATTTCACTTCGTTGACGTCAACTAGTAATACATTCAGACTCTGTCCGGTGCTGAACCTTCACAGTTACCGACTGTTAATATGTTTGGTTTTCAGGATCTTGCTTTCGGTTCAATCCGTAGCGTCACAGACACCAAAAACTGCACCACAATGTGGCAAAAGGACTTCGCTGTTTAGCATGCAATAGCTTTCAGTCCATCCATCCATCGCAAAAGTTAAAACAATTTTCATCTTTTGGATGTGCAGTTCTTGTCTTTCTCTCCGTGTCTGCAGTTACGTTATAGGATATAGGTTCCATCTTTTAGCAAACACATTGTTGCCGGCCATCCCAATCCAACCGGCCGCGAGCGGTCGCGGGGCAGAAGCTACACGACACACGGACGTATCTGCACAAACAGCTGTAGAGCAACTGTCAGTCCACTTCCGCGCACACCAGGAGGAAAATTTGCCGACAGAAGCCGAACACTGATTGGGGGACAGCTACCAATCGTTGACGACATGGACATCCAAGAATAGCCTCTTTCCTTCCATCTTCCCTTACGTCATGACTAGCCAATCAAATTAGAGGGCCTATTAAAAGTTTTACAACAGTGAAGTCAGACATCTATAGTCTCTAATAAATAGAAGCACCTATCCCCATGCAAAACCAGTCGTGCCCTGAGGAAGGCCGTTGCAATTCGGCCGAAACGTCGGTTTTGGTTTATTATACACTCCTGGAAATGGAAAAAAGAACACATTGACACCGGTGTGTCAGACCCACCATACTTGCTCCGGACACTGCGAGAGGGCTGTGCAAGCAATGATCACACGCACGGCACAGCGGACACACCAGGAACCGCGGTGTTGGCCGTCGAATGGCGCTAGCTGCGCAGCATTTGTGCACCGCCGCCGTCAGTGTCAGCCAGTTTGCCGTGGCATACGGAGCTCCATCGCAGTCTTTAACACTGGTAGCATGCCGCGACAGCGTGGACGTGAACCGTATGTGCAGTTGACGGACTTAGAGCGAGGGCGTATAGTGGGCATGCGGGAGGCCGGGTGGACGTACCGCCGAATTGCTCAACACGTGGGGCGTGAGGTCTCCACAGTACATCGATGTTATCGCCAGTGGTCGGCGGAAGGTGCACGTGCCCGTCGACCTGGGACCGGACCGCAGCGACGCACGGATGCACGCCAAGACCGTAGGATCCTACGCAGTGCCGTAGGGGACCGCACCGCCACTTCCCAGCAAATTAGGGACACTGTTGCTCCTGGGGTATCGGCGAGGACCATTCGCAACCGTCTCCATGAAGCTGGGCTACGGTCCCGCACACCGTTAGGCCGTCTTCCGCTCACGCCCCAACGTCGTGCAGCCCGCCTCCAGTGGTGTCGCGACAGGCGTGAATGGAGGGACGAATGGAGACGTGTCGTCTTCAGCGATGAGAGTCGCTTCTGCCTTGGTGCCAATGATGGTCGTATGCGTGTTTGGCGCCGTGCAGGTGAGCGCCACAATCAGGACTGCATACGACCGAGGCACACAGGGCCAACACCCGGCATCATGGTGTGGGGAGCGATCTCCTACACTGGTCGTACACCACTGGTGATCGTCGAGGGGACACTGAATAGTGCACGGTACATCCAAACCGTCATCGAAACCATCGTTCTACCATTCCTAGACCGGCAAGGGAACTTGTTGTTCCAACAGGACAATGCACGTCCGCATGTATCCCGTGCCACCCAACGTGCTCTAGAAGGTGTAAGTCAACTACCCTGGCCAGCAAGATCTCCGGATCTGTCCCCCATTGAGCATGTTTGGGACTGGATGAAGCGTCGTCTCACGCGGTCTGCACGTCCAGCACGAACGCTGGTCCAACTGAGGCGCCACGTGGAAATGGCATGGCAAGCCGTTCCACAGGACTACATCCAGCATCTCTACGATCGTCTCCATGGGAGAATAGCAGCCTGCATTGCTGCGAAGGGTGGATATACACTGTACTAGTGCCGACATTGTGCATGCTCTGTTGCCTGTGTCCATGTGCCTGTGGTTCTGTCAGTGTGATCATGTGATGTATCTGACCCCAGGAATGTGTCAATAAAGTTTCCCCTTCCTGGGACAATGAATTCACAGTGTTCTTATTTCAATTTCCAGGAGTGTAGTTGTTAGTTTTAAGCAATGACGCAGCATAATACCCAAAAGAATTTAAATCACTATGACACCGGCCGCGGAAGCCTACGTTCTTATAACATTTTTTTTCTTTTTACCCAAACATGTTTCAGCACCTCTGTGCGATCATCTGTGGGTTTTTTTCATTGAAAACTGTAAAAATTGAACATATTTTAGGTTGTCACTGTTCTAAGTTGGTAAAAGAGCTCCTGATGGCCCTAATCAGATGAGGTTAAATAAATAAATAAATAAGCGGGAGACGACTACACTTAACCAGATACTGCTCTAATATGCCAACGTCAAACTGTTGAGCACATGGTCCCGTCATTTATGGACGTCGTCGTGTGTTTGAACTGGTATAAATCACTGTAGGTGTGCGGACGCCTTTGTTGGAACTGCTCGGTCCGCCGCCCAGACTGTCCCGCCGCCCCCCCGCCTCCCCTGCCGCCCCTACTTCCCCTGCCGCCCCCACCGCAGCCTCCGCGCCTCGTTACGTGGCTGTCGCCTCCGCGGTTCCGCTGTCTGTCCCCCGCCAGCCAAGTCTCGCCCTACTGGGACGCCACTGCAGTTCTTCAGTTCCGCTGTCGCCACTGGTTTGCTCCGCCACTGCGTCTCGGCGGGGCAGCTATTTTTCACGTTCCAACTCTAGCGTAATTAACTTACCTTTCTTTGTTCCGAGGGAAGCAGGCAGAATTTCTTCGTGCTGCGCATTTTGTGTAGGTGTGTTTCGCCGCTGATTGCAGTCTTCTGCTTGTTCATTTCCATTGTTACGGGTGCCGAAGGACGGTGCACGGTTCATGAATATGAAGGCGAGGCAGTGAAAGACTGTTAATCTTAGCTCAGAATTGCACTTACATTTCTATGTAGCCATCTATTACAGAGAGTGAATATTAATAAAACCGATAAACTGCAGTGACGAATTCCTGATTGGAAATGGAGCAAAAAATTTTCCTATGAGCATATGCGCGGAAATGCATCGTTGCCACGGTAGATGGCACTCGTTCCTCTGACCACGTGCCGTGTGTTCCCTATTTTGTGATTGACACAGCGTCCTGTAAGCAGTAGAATTGCCCGGTTTTCATGTCGGGAACAAGACGAGATGTTATTTGTTTATGGCCAATCAGATGGAAACGGTCAAGAGCCAGTACGCCTATACCAAAACAAGTACTCACAGACAACAAACACATCACAGAACGTTTCAAGCCCTTTCTGGGCGTTTGTGTGATCAAGGATCCTTACAGACAGACGAACGTACAAGGACGAAATTAGAATTGTATTAATACCTTCAGCTGCTAACGGGCGTTGATATATATCAACGGGGACAGGTGAAAATGTGTGCCCCGACTGGGACTCGAACGCGGGATCTCCTGCTTGCATGGCAGACGCTCTATCGTTGTATGTCCACACCCTACATTCTTAGTGTCCCACCCCAACACACTCGATGCACACATATTCCTCGAACTCTTACGGGGCTTGGTAAGAATGTCTTCCACGAGTATTGAGTGTGTTGGGGAGGGACGCTAAGAATGTGGGTGAGAATGTGGGTGAGAATGTGGGTCTCGCGGGAAGCGAGCGCGAGATAGTCCCTGCAGTCGCGCTATCCTCTGTGCCGTCGGTGGCTCAGATGGATAGAGCGTCTGCCATGTAAGCAGGAGATCCCGGGTTCGAGTCCCGGTCGGAGCACGCAATTTTCAGCTGTCCCTGTTCATATATATCAGCGCCCGTTATCAGCTGAAGGTATTAATACGATTCTAATTTCGTTCTAGACGGCTGCAGCTCATCAATGGTGTCTGTTCTTTCGGACATGTCCGACACCATATCCATACAGGTATATAACGTACAAGGAAGTGACGGACTGTACGTGCACCCGATTTGGAAGATCGGATTCTACAGGATACGAACTGTAGTACAACCTCTACGCAAGTGTCCTGGCAACATGGTGTAAAACAAAGTGCAATTATGTGTATCCTGCATGACAACCGCTACTATCCATATCAACTGCAACGAGTGCATCAGCGGAGGATTTGCACCGACGGGAAGGAATTTTTCATGGTTTTTGGGCCAGACCATCACAATTATGGGATTTCTGCCATCATTCATGTTTACAGACGTAGCAACCTTCACCAGAACTGACATCACCAATCTGCGTAATCCTCGTCTGTGGGCTACAGTCATTCCTCGGCGAATGGTTGCGGCGCCTTATCAGTAACGGTTCAGCATGAATGTGTGGGCAGGGATTCTAGGCGACCACATACTTCTCGGACCAGTTATCATTGCACAACGTCTCGAAGTTGGAGCGTACCTGGACTTCCTGCAGAATACTCGGCCTGTGCTGCTTGAGAATGTGCCTTTCGCAATACGGCAGGTCAAGTGGTTTCTGCGTGACGGAGCACCACCCTACTTTCACACCAGAGTTCGCCGACACCTCAACATCTTCCTCTGACGATGGATAAGACGCAGAGACCCTGTGGCATGGACTGCTAGATCAATGGACTTAAACCCTCTGGATTTTTTCCTCTGGGGGCATCTGTAAAGCGTTGTGTATGCTTGATCAGTTTCTGACGTGCAGACCCTTCAATAGCGTGTTTACGACGCATGTGACGCTATTTGGAGAGAAGCTGGATCGTGCGAAAGATGATGCAACGTGGGAAAGCGTGAACTGCATACCAAGGAGGTCACTTTGGACGTCTGTTGTTTCATGCATGCGACGCAGCTTTTTGTTGTGTTCCTGGATGGTTTACTGTCGTTGCACGCCCACTGTCTATTTACGGACACGTTTTCATGGTACCTTTTTCTTCCATTTCCCGCCCGGAATCTGTCCCCATAGTTATCGTCGGTTTTATTAATTTCACCCTCTAGTATGTCAGCCCCCGGTAGCTGAGTGGTCAGTGCGACGGACTGTCAATCCTAAGGGCCCGGATTCGATTCCCGCCTGGGTCGGAGATTTTCTCCGCTCAGGGACTGGGTGTTGTGTTGTCCTAATCGTCATCATTTCATCCCCATCGATGCGCAAGTCACCGAAGTGGCGTCAAATCGAAAGACTTGCACCTGGCGAACGGTCTACCCGACGGGAGACCCTAGTCACACGACACTCTAGTATATTTGTAATGGTCTATACCATTTACATCAGAGCTGTTTCTGAGTGACAGATATAGTTTCCTTTTTGTCTTGCAGGATACCTTTATTCCTTGAATAAGCCACAGCTTTTTCATAGGCTTTAGTCTAACCTGGGTTGGTTACGGCGCAACAAATTTTCAAATAAGTTAAGAACATTAAAAGTAAAAGTGTTGTATTTCTCATCCATGCTATGAGCATAGTGCAATCACTCCAATTCTTGCCTTTGAGGAGTTTCCTGAAACAATCAATTTTTGGCTTACTGACTGCCCTCATAAATTCAGATTTAGTAGACTTCATATTTGATCAGTACTAACATTCAGGAAAAGGAACTACATATAATCGTTAGAGAGGTTACTTATTATTGGTTTTGTTCATTATACATATCTATAAAGATATCAGTAGTCGTCTTTGAGCCCTTAGCTATTTTGTTAGGCAAGTTAACAGTATGAATTAAGTTGAATGACAATGCTACTGCCTGCAGTAGGTTCTTATTGGAAGATTTTTTAAGAAATTGCACATTAAAATCACTAGCAACCAGTAATTCTTCCTTTTTGTTGTTAAACAGGCCAATAGAGCTTCAAAATGATTCACGAACACATTGAAATTACCTGCTGGTACTCGGCACACATTAGCTGTTATGAATGATTTATTATGAAATTCTACTTCTGTTAAACATGCTTCCATATGCCGCTCTAGGTAAATTATGAATGTCTATAATATTAAAAATGGCACAGACATTAATAAATTTTACCAAGAGCAGCATGTACAACGGAAGTAAATGGCAGTCTACAAACTGAACTACATCTTATCATGACAGAAAGAGGAGTGGGGGAAACCATTTAAGCAGTCCTGAAATAGAGTTCCACTGCTGTGAAGTGGAAAATGAAAATGGAGCAAATGATAATGTAACACGTGTAAGACACCTCTATTTTGCTGATGACACTGTAATGTATGTCTCTAGTGGAGTGGTTGCCAGCCTCTTGAAATCATTGCCCCTGAACGAAATCTTAAGTTAGAGCTCTGCTTTTACACCTGCAAGTTTTGGCAAATAGGCTCTGTATTCTTAGGAATTCCTCTAATAACAACAGATACTGACCACAGACCTATTTCTAACTTAATGTCAGTTCTGTTTCATGAAACCCAATTTCTAGAGTGTTGCCTTCTCGAGATCCGCGTAACAGTACTCCTCAGGAATGTCACAGTCTTAAAATATTCCTTCATTGACACAAAAGTGGGCTTACAGCTCATATATTTATTTGGCAGTTTTCCAAGTGAGAAAAAGAATTACATTTAGAATTTATTACCGATGGTGAGTGATGACCACTGCCACCAGACGAACAGAAAAGGGAATAAATAGAAGAGTAAAAATAGCCTTGAGTGTTCTTGGTAAATTAAAAAGTTCTGAAAGTGAAATTTTTGTGTAAATGAAACTGAACATTTACAAACGGTTCGTATGACCAGATTCTGGTCTTGAGAATGAGACGTACCCTTTTAACACGAAAACCACTCAAAATCTGCGGATGGCTCAGCTAACAATAGAGAGACGCATGTTCAAGCTTGCAGAGAGAGACAGAAACGCAAATAAACGGGTTAGGAGACAAAAATGGAAGATATAATTATGATAGTGATGGAAAGAAGTGGACGTGGGCGGGATAATAGCCAGAAAAATCGATGGTTTATGGCCAAAGAAAGCTCTTTTCTCGATTCCAAGAAATAGGGAAAGACTGACAAGACAAACTTATTGAAGGCAGGTAGATGACATTAGAAAATATGCAGGAGCAACAAGGATACGCATTGCTGAAGGATACGATGCATGGATATGTTTATAGGAGGCGTTTATCCATCAATAGATGTCAAATGGCTGATGCTGATGATCTATTGTAATTACAGTCCACTTTAATAGCAGTAATTTGAAAAGTCAGAATATACTCCTTAGGAGGTAATTACCCCAAGGTTGGAAGCCACTGCTCTACTGAAGTTAGTTGGAAAAAGTTAGTTGGACTAAATTAAAATAATTCATAATTGTGATGTAAGAAATTAAATTATAATGTAGTTTCTG
The DNA here is from genome assembly GCF_023864275.1 of Schistocerca cancellata. NCBI lineage: Eukaryota > Metazoa > Arthropoda > Insecta > Orthoptera > Acrididae > Schistocerca > Schistocerca cancellata. The sequence continues at coordinate 179,404,757 of NC_064632.1, forward strand.
AAATGACTGATAGGTTTTGTATTTAGGCCAATCAAACAGAATGACTAAATGGACAGGAAAATAAATAAACAGAAAAGCGAAAATGTAAACCAGTGCTATTGTTAAAGTAAAGAGAGTTTTCAAAACTAATTTTATAGTGTGTCTGAAACGAGAAGTTACCATGAGCTAAACTTTTGACCGTGAAACACGGGTTTTGAACTGTATCTATGGGGCATCGAGGCTCCACGCTTTACATCAGAGTGTAGAGGGTTGCCTGAAATGCAGGCGTATGCGGTGGGCGACACCACAGTTCCGGCCAGCGTTCAGAGGTGACGGCCTCCTCTGCCAAACTATTTTGCAGCGCCGGTCACGCACACTTCCACCCGCCTAGTATTTAGCGCGCTGCACGGCCATATGACGTCAGAGCGAGTGGAGAGTCCGCAACAGTCCAGCTGGAGAGTCAGTGGGCCTACTTCCGCAGTCGACGTCGTGTGAGCTAGAGCGCCGAGCACCACTCGCCCACCTAATTCATAGCTCAGCGAGTAAACAAAGAACTTTTAAACCTGATTAAGATTTTGGTACAAAGTGATACAATGTGTCTAACGCCGTTGTCCGGAAGAGACACTTTCTTCAGTAATAAATGTTGTGAACTTTTACTCGGAACTAATGTAACATTTTTATATTAAAGTCGTTCAGAAGGAGATGGTTGCTGAGCATTCAATGGAGTGATGAATACTGATTTATATAGAAGAAACAGGAAGGGGAAACGAGCACGCTAATGCGACTGCCACTGAGGCCTGCTCCCTTCCACCTTCTGCTCGGTGCTCAGTCCCAATGCAGGCTGCTACCACATACGTGACCCAGAAGAGAGTGGGATCCGTACAGGTCGGGTTGACGGAGGAGATAGAGAAGATCCAAAGAAGAGCGGCGCGTTTCGTCACAGGGTATTTGGTAATCGTGATAGCGTTACGGAGATGTTTAGTAAACTCAAGTGGGAGACTCTGCAAGAGAGGCGCTCTGCATCGCGGTGTAGCTTGCTGGCCAGGTTTCGAGAGGGTGCGTTTCTGGATGAGGTGTCGAATATATTGCTTCCCCCTACTGATACCTCCCGAGGAGATCACGAATATAAAATTAGAGAGATTCGAGCGCGCACGGAAACTTTCCGGCGGTCGTTCTTCCCGCGAACCAGACGCTACTGGAACAGGAAAGGGAGGTAATGACACTGGCAGGTAAAGTGCCCTCCGCCACACACCGTTGAGTGGCTTGCGGAGTATAAATGTAGATGTAGATGAAGACTATGTGTTGGTAGGAGGATCAGTGGCTGGAAGTGAGGAATAGTATGCTGCGACCATGGCTTACCTCCTTCCGACGACGACAAGCTAAACTAAGAACCTTTACAAGGCTCAGAGTGGGACATTTGTCATTGACACATGCCTTTGTCTTACGTCGCGAGGAGTCCTAAGCGTGTCACAGCTGTCGATACGTCATATTTCAGTAGAGTGTTTTATATGATGACCTGAGGGCAGATTTGGTTGTTCCACAGAACCTGCCCTCTATTTTAACTGATAATGAGACAACTGTGGTTCGTAAAGCTTTTGTGTAAAATCCGTAATTCTTTCGAAAATTTTGGGTGTGAGTTTTTAAAGTTTCGCAGACTGGCTCGGTCACACATTATATCTAAGTTGTCACCCAACCACAGTCGTGTGACCTCTTTTTAATCATGTATGTACTTGTATTTTATCCATGAATTTATCTAGTTATTGTGCGGTGTTTTGTCTCTCATTGAATGCCTTTTATAATGTTCGCGATATCAGGGTTTCTTTTCAATCCTTCTGTGTGGACAGAACTTGGTTTTCCAATATGTTATTTTCTAAAAGATTTTCATTACTCTTGTCTGCATTTAGTTCAAGCAAGGCCGCTGATGCCCTAACGAAGAAAGCTATTTTTTGAACTCCCAAAGGAAAGTAAAGAAAGACGGATGGCTATCAGGCCTTTATTACATAGAATTTCAAACGGTATGGCTGATGGGCATTATAACAGCTATTTGATTCAGTGCTGTCGTCTTGTCCACTCTCGTGGATGGATACGTTACTAAGAAACGTTATGGTGTGGACCGATACAAGGCGTGGAAACCTGAAAGAGAGTGTCTGTTCATTCTGAAGCTTCTATGCTATCACCTGATCAGGTTTTCGACGAAACACTGTAGCCTATCCGCGTCGTGGACACCCCGTCTTTTAAAGCAGTGGACCTACGCAGCACAGCCCCAGTAGCGTCTAGTATTTACAAGAAACAACATGTAACTTGATATTGATTAGGATTATCTTAGTTTGATGACATCTTGAGCGAGATACAGTCTTTCAGACGATGGCACTTCGTGTTCGGACGACAAAGAAAGAGTGACATCATCTCAGTAGAGCTAGACGGCCAACTAGGCGTAGCCAGCAAATCAGGTAGCCACCTACCTTCCAGAACTTCTCTCACATCGATCAAGGCAGTGCTCGCTTGCTCATTCATAGGATTCCAGGGTTTCTAAGAGAGACATAGGTTTTCGATACGTTTTTTATCGTAATCTGACCATCTCGAGGCAAACGGACTTCATTGTGATTGTAATCAGTATTCTTATTACAGTTGTCCGAGTATGTAATATCATTTATGTTTCTGGCAAAATTGTAGCACCTTTGTCTGTTTGCCGGTTCTTGACACATGTCGGGTTGCACATGCCAATGCAATGAATATGTCTTGCTGAGTCTAATCGTTAAATTATGTACCTGGAATCATCACAACTGCCAGAAGCCTATACATTCCAACGACTTACATATTAGAGATCCACGGCCTTAATTTCTTTGCAGCAGATATTCATTAGGGACAGAACGTCGTATTGAAAAGACGCGTGCGAAGACTTTCCATAAACATTACATAATAGTGCCAACTCTTATGTTAAAGAATTTCTAACAAAAAAACGACTCTATAAACTGGGCTCACTCATTCATTATATTTGAAATTCGTGACTTCCGCTGCGTATGGTGACAGTTAGCAGCAACTGACGCAGGGTCTTCGAGTGAAACAAAAGTGATATTTGGTGTTCCCCAAGAAAGTGTTATCGACCCTCCGTTGTTCCTAATCTACAGACACGATTTAAGAGACAACCCCAGCAGCCATCTTAGATTATTTGTGTATGATACTGTAGTTTATCAACTAGCAGTATCAAATGACCAAAAACTACGTTCTAAAACGATTTAGATAATGTCTGTATGGTACAAAAAGTGGGAACTGATTTTAAAGCACAAAAAATTGAGATCCTTCACATGAGTATTTAAAGAAATGCGTTACATTTCGGTCACACGATAAATCTCACATTTTATATGTTGTCGATTCGACTAAATACCTAAGAACTACAATTACGATCAACTTGAAGTGGAACCATCACAGAGAAAATGTTGTGGAGAACGCGAACCAATGACTACGTTTTATTGGCAGAACACTAAGAAGATGCAACAAATCTGGTAAAGAGACCACCTATACTACTCTTGTCCGTCCCCTACAGGAGTATTGGAGTGCAGTGTGAGATTCTTACCACATAGGATTCATGGAGGAGATCGAAAAAGTTGACAGAAGGGTAGCTCGGTTTGTATTATCGTGGAATAGAGGAGAGAGTATCATGGGTATGATACACGAGCTAGGGTGGCAATCATTGAACAAAAAAGTCTTTCCTTACGACGATATATTTCCACTAAATTTCAATCACTGTCTTTCTTGTCAGAATGCGAAAATATTTTCTTGACCCACATATTCAGAGGGAGAAATGAATATCGTAATAAAATAAGAGAAAGATTTCTTTGTTAGTTTTTCCCATGTCATATTCAGAGCGTAATGGTGGAAAAATAGTCTGAAAGTGACTCGATGAACCTTCTTCCAAGCACTTACGTGTGAACTGCTGAGTAGGATGTGGAAGTAGATGTAGAGGTAGAAACGAATCCCGGGTGCAGCAGCTTTTGTCGTGGGATCCTGAGAAGAACCATCACATATTTTTTTCGTTTCAGTAGTTTCGTTTGGCTGGGACAGGTGTGATATCTAGAGCAACAGCCGTTTGAGTAATTCTTTAGCAATTCTGTTTTAGCAGAACTTTGCCCAGAGGGTACCGTGTTGGAGACTGTATACACGCCACTTTCGTGAATAACAATAAGTGACTGGTACAGTTTCAATTACATTTCTGCCGGCCGGTTCTAGGCGCTACAGTCTGGGGCCGAGCGACCGCTACGGTTGCAGGTTCGAATCCTGCCTCGAGCATGGATGTATGTGATGTCCTTAGGTTAGTTAGGTTTAAGTAGTTCTAAGTTCTAGGTGACTGATGACTTCAGAATTGAAGTCGCATAAAAAAAATATCTCGAGGACAGTAAAGAACTCAGAACTTAAGGAGGAGGAAGGAAAACTATTCTCATTCGTCATAGGGGAAGGTTTCTTACAAATGAAGTGGAAAATAAAAAAGTAGTACATGTAAATGAAATGTGTGTGGAGTGCCTTTCATTTACTGCTGACGCTCTACTGCCCGTCTCCAGTCAACGTGAATTTCGATAACGAATCAAATAACGTAATAAAGGAAGTCTGAAAATGAATCTGAAATTCCACTGCTTAAAAACTAAAATTACATAGAATCCCCCCCCCCTCCCTCCCCTCTCTCATGAAGCACATGACCTACGCTGCTGGGGTTGCTAGCGCGCACGAATAATACAGACAGTCGTACCGTAGGTGCAACCACAACGGAGGGATATCTATTGAGAGACCAGACAAATCAGTATTTTCTGAATAGTAGCAGCAGCTTTTTCACTAGGTGCAGGGGCAACAGTCTGCGTGATTGAGTGATGTGGCCTTGTATCATTAACCAACATGGCCTTGCTGTGATCATATTGTGAACGGCTTAAAGCAAAGGCAAACTATAGCCATTATTTTTCCTGAGGGCAAGCAGCTCTACTGTATGGTTAAATGACAATGGTATCCTCTTGGTAAAATAGTCCGAAATTAAGATAGTCTCCCAGCTGGTTGTCCAGGTGGAAACCTCTCAGGAGGGTGTCATCGTCAGAAAAAGCAAAACTGGCCATATACGGGCCAGAGCGTGGAATATTAGATCCATTAATCGGGTAGGTAGGTTAGACGATTTAGATCGGGAAGTGGATAGCTTGAAGCTGATGTAGTGGGAATTAGTGAAGTTCAGCGGTATAATAAACAGGACTTTTGGTTGAATGAGTACGGATTTATAAATACAAAATCAAATAGGGGTAATCCAGAGGTAGGTCTAACAGTAAATAAGAAAACAGGAATGTCGTAAGCGACTATTAATTACACAGTGAACACATTATCGTAACCAAAATTGACTTTAAGCTAACACCCACCACTGTAGTAAAAGTTTATATTCCAACTAACGCTGGAGATGATTAAAAGATTGCAAAAAATGTATGATGAGATGAAAGAAATATTCAGATAGCTAAGGGAGAGGAAAATTTAATTGTGATGGGCGACTGGAATTTGATCGCAAGGAGGAGAAGGAAAGATAGTAGGAAACATGGACTGGAGCGGAAAGGAGAGAAAGAGAAAGCTACCTGGTAGAATTTTGCACACGCTAACACTTGGTGTAAGAATCTTGTAAGAAGGTTATAAAGAATGTTCCAAGAAAGTGTCGAATACTTTAAGAGATGTTAATGTACGTCGAAACAAGAAAAATAAGTCCAACAAGTACGGGACCGGGAACTCATACTTTTCGAGATAAACACGTGTCTATAGAAAGGGCTGCGCGACGCTTGGTTGCGGATATTAGCACAGTCGTTGGACTGGCGCTCAGTCAAATTTCCCGGCAGAGTATTAAGATGTCTTACTCACAGTACTCTACCTACCACTAGGTGATCAGCAGTCAGTTATGTGGTTCGATTCGTGCTGTAAGCTTCGTTTATTTCGTCTTGTTTGTGTATATTATTGTACAGTACTGCCAACGCTGGCTCTGTTCAAACATGGTTCAAATGGCTCTGAGCGCTATTGGACTTAACGTCTGAGGTCATCAGTCCCCTAGAACTTAGAACTACTTAAACCTAACTAACCTAAGGACATCACGCACATCCATGCCCGAGGTAGGATTCGAACCTGCGACACCAACAGTCGCGCGGTTCCGGACTGAAGCGCCTAGAACCGCTTGGCCACCGCGGCCGGCGCTGGCTCTGTATCATGGTGTTTTACCTCCTTCCAAACGAGGACTCACTCATGTGTTTACTGTTATTGCGTTATTTGTGCATGAAAATGGTGTAGTACATTTACATTTTCTCTCTTTCACCAATTGTTAGAAATGGAAGCCTACTGCTCGACAACTGAAACGACGTACAGGGCTATTACAAATGATTGAAGCGATTTCATAAATTCACTGTACCTCCATTCATTGACATATGGTCACGACACACTACAGATACATAGAAAAACTCATAAAGTTTTGTTCGGCTGAAGCCGCACTTCAGGTTTCTGCCGTCAGAGCGCTCGAGAGCGCAGTGAGACGAAATGGCGACAGGAGCCGAGAAAGCGTATGTCGTGCTTGAAATGCACTCACATCAGTCAGTCATAACAGTGCAACGACACTTCAGGACGAAGTTCAACAAAGATCCACCAACTGCTAACTCCATTCGGCGATGGGATGCGCAGTTTAAAGCTTCTGGATGCCTCTGTAAGGGGAAATCAACGGGTCGGCCTGCAGTGAGCGAAGAAACGGTTGAACGCGTGCGGGCAAGTTTCACGGGTAGCCCGCAGAAAATTGGCTAATGCCACGACTGGAGACCGACAGAACCGACTTCATTTTTCAACAGGATGGTGCTCCACCGCACTTCCATCATGATGTTCGGCATTTCTTAAACAGGAGATTGGAAAACCGATGTATCGGTGGAGGTGGAGATCATGATCAGCAATTCATGTCATGACCTCCACGCTCTCCCGACTTAACACCATGCGATTTCTTTCTGTGGGGTTATGTGAAAGATTCAGTGTTTAAACCTCCTCTACCAAGAAACGTGCCAGAACTGCGAGCTCGCATCAACGATGCTTTCGAACTCATTGATGGGGACATGCTGCGCCGAGTGTGGGAGGAACTTGATTATCGGCTTGATGTCTGCCGAATCACTAAAGGGGCACATATCGAACATTTGTGAATGCCTAAAAAAACTTTTTGAGTTTTTGTATGTGTGTGCAAAGCATTTTGAAAATATCTCAAATAATAAAGTTATTGTAGAGCTGTGAAATCGCTTCAATCATTTGTAATAACCCTGTATATGATATACTGCTGTGGTTTAAAAATGGACGTAACCTGCGAGCCTGTTTCCTCTATGCTGCAAAACATCCACAGCGCAGAGTGGCCTCTGATAAGCTGTGCGGCAGACTTTTCCGGCGTCTGAGGGACACAGCTATCAAATGGCTCTGAGCACTATGGGACTCAACTGCTGTGGTCATCAGTCCCCTAGAACTTAGAACTACTTAAACCTAACTAACCTAAGGACATCACACACACCCATGCCCGAGGGAGGATTCGAGCCTGCGACCGTAGCAGCAGCGCGGCTCCGGACTGGAGCGCCTAGAACCGCACGGCCACCACGGCCAGCGGAACACAGCTATCCTTGCACCTCGGAAGACTGAAGTGGAAGGCCCCGCACAGCCGCATGCGTGACATGGAGGAGCGTGTGCTACGTTCGGTGGAAGAAACCCCTGGGACCAGTGTGCGACGATTAGTAGCAGCAGAAGACCTGTCTCACTCTCTTATCTGGGGGGATAATTTATGAACAATTGCTGTATCCGTATCATCTGCAGCGTGTTCAGGCCCCAAGGCAACGGGATCATCATGGAAGACGGCGGTTCTGTCAATGGATATTGGAAAAGAGTGCCACAGATCTACTGTTCACACCCAAAACTTTATTCACCGATGAGGCGGGGTGAATTTCCATGCAGGCGTGCTTGGCGATGGATTAACAGGGCCATACGTGCTACCACAAAGGGTAAAACCCAGCTTACGTGGGAGAGACCTGGAGACACCAGAAGACTTTAGATTGATTAAACAGGGTGGTCAGAAAAAGTGTGAAACACTCGTGCGGTGTTGTGGTGTGGGTTGTACTGATAAATAATTGTTAAGAAAGAAATTCGACACATTGCATGATTTCCGAGTTAATTAGCACTGAAGTTAGCCAGTCAGGTCGTTGCGCGCGCAATTTCAAGCGGCCCGCCGGAGTCAATGACACCAAAAGTGTTCTTAGTTTGGTTTCCTAAAACCGAATAAGACAGTGATACAAGAATTGGACATGGGACAGTTGTAAGGATCGAACCAGAGCCGAAGGTTGACCAGTCTCGTGCGCTGTTATCTACGCTACGAAAACAACTGACACTAATTGTACGTAGCGGGCCGCTTGAATTAGCGGGCGCAACGGACTGGTGGTTAACTTCAATGCTAATCAAATCGAAAACAACACAAGATATAGAATTTTTTCTGAACAATTATTTATCTTCACAATCTACCCTACAACACCTTTACAGGCATTTCAGACTGAATCTGACCACTCTGTTCAATGATAGGACAGAGACCTTGGAACACGATTTTAAATTGTAAGACATGTCCAGGGCCATATGTGGCCTCTGACTATAATTTATTGGTTGTGAACTGTAGATTAAAACTGAAGATTTTATAAAAGGTAGGAAATTAAGGTAATGGGACATGGATCAGCAGAAAGGACCAGAGGTTGTTGAGAGTCTTAGAGGGAGAATTGGGAAAAGACTGCCTGAAACAGGGGTAAGGAATACAGCAGAAGAGATGAAATAGTGAAGGCAGTAGAGAATCAAATAAGTAAAGAGATGAAGACTAGTATAAGTCCTTGAATATCACGGCAGACATTGAATTTAATTGATGAAACGAGAAAATATAAAAATAAAGCATATAAAGCAGCCGAAAGAGACAACAAACGTCTCAAAAATGAGATTTACAGGGAATGTAAAATGGCTAAGCAGGAATGGCTAGAGGACAAATGTAAAGATTTGGAAGAATCACTAGGGGAAAGATAACTACCACCTACAGGAATATTAACGAGATCTTTGGAGAAAAGAGAAACAGCTATACGACTATCAAGAGTTCAGGTGGAAAACTAGTAATAAGCAAAGAAGAGAAACTTGAAAGATGTAAGGACACTGAAGGTCTGCACAAGGGAAGTGTACTTGAAGAGAATATTATAGAAATGGAAGAGGACTTAGATGAAGATGAGATGGGAAATACGATACTGCGAGAAGAACTTCATAGAGCTTTCCCTAAAAGACTTTAATCGAAGCAATGCCCTTTGAGTTGACGACATTTCCTCAGAACTACCAATAGCATTGGGAGAGCCAGTCTATTCTTTTTTTTTTGTTTTGTTATTAGTCTTCTGAATGCAGTCCGCCACGGATTCTCTCCTGTGCCAATCTCTTCATCTCAGAGTAGCACTTACAACCTACGTCCACAATTATCTGCTGGACGTATTCTAATCTATCTTCTTCTACAGTTTATGCCCTTTACAGCTCCTTCTAGTACCATGGAAGTCATTCCCTGATGTCTTAACTGATGTCCAATTATCTTGCCCCTCCTCCTTGTCAGTGTTTTCCATATATTCCTTTCCTCTCAGATTCTGTGCAGAACCTCCTCATTCTTTATCAGTCTACCTAATTTTCTACATTCGTCTTTAGAACCACATCTCAAATGCTTAGATTCTCTTCTGTTCTGGTTTGTCACAGTCCATGTTTCATTACCATACAATGTTGTGATCTGAACATACATTCTCAGAAATGTCTTCCACAGATTAAGGCCTGTGTTTGACACTAGTAGACTTCTCTTGACCAGGAATGTCTTCTTGCCAGTACTAGTCTGCTTTTGATGTCCTCCTTGCTCTGTCCGTCATTAGTTATTTTGCTGCCTAAGCAGTAGCTGTCCTAAACGTCATCTACTTCTTGACCATCAATACTGATGTTAAGTTTCAAACTGTTCTCATTTCTGCTACTTCTTATTTCTTTGGCCTTTCTTCGATTTACTCTCAACCCATATTTTATTCTCATTAGACGGTTCATTCTATTCAGAAAATCCTATAATTCTTCGTCACTTTCGCTCAGTATATGTCATCAACGACTCGTATAATTGATATCCTTTCACCTTGAACTTAAATCCCAGTCCTGAAACTTTTTTTTATATTTTCATCATTGCTTCTTCGATGTACAGGTTGAACAGTAGGGGCGAAAGGCTACATCCCTATCTCTCACCCTTTTTAATCCGAGCACTTCGTTCTTGGTCGTCCGATCTTAATAACACATGTTGGCTCCTGTACATACTGTGTATTACCCGTCTCTCCCTATAGCTTACTCCTAATTTTATTAGAATTTCGAACATCTTGCACCATTTTATATTGTCTAACGCTTTTTCCAGGTCGACAGATTCTATGGACGAGTGTTGATTTTTGTTTAGTCTTGCTTCCGTAATCAACCGCAACGTCAGAATTTCTTCTTCTGTGCCTTTACCTTTCCTAAAGCCAAACTGATCGTCATCTAACTCATCCTCTTTTTTCTTTTCCATTCTTCTGTACATTATTCTTGTCAGCAACTTGAACGAACGAGCTGTTAAGCTGATTGTGCATAATTCTCGCACTTGTCATCTCTTGCAGTCTTCAGAATTGTGTGGATGATATTTTTCCGAAAGTCAGATGGTGTCGCCAGACTCGTACATTCTACATACCAACGTTGAATAGTCGTTTTGTTTCCACTTCCCACAATGATTTTAGAAATTCTGACAGAATTTGTTCTACCCCTTCTGCCTTTTTGATCTTAAGTCCTCCAAAGCTCTTTTAAATTCTGATTATATTACTGGATCCCGTACCTATTGTAAATAGACTCCTGTTTCTTCTTGTCACATCACACAAATCTTCCCCCTGATAGAGGCCTTCAATGTACTCTTTCCGCCTATCCGCTCTCTCCTCTTCATTTAACATTGAAATTCCCGTTGCACTCTTAATGTTACCACCCTGCTTTTAATTTCACCGAAGGTTGTTTTCACTTTCCTAGGTGCTGAGTCAGTCTTTCCGACAATCATTTCTTTTCCGGTGTCTTCACATTTTTCATGCCGCCATTTCGTCTTAGCTTCGCCGCACTTCCTATTTATTTCATTCCTCAGCGACTTGTATTTCTGTATTCCTGAATTTCCCTGGCATTTTTAAACTTACTTCTTTCATCGATCAGCTGAAGTATTTCTTCTGTTACCGATGGTTTCTTCGCAGTTACGTTCTTTGTACCTGTGTTTTTGTTTCCAGCTTCTGTGATTGCCCTTTTTAGAGATATCCATTCGTCTTAATCTGTGTTGCTTATTGAGCTATTCCTTATTTCTGTATCTATAGCAGTAGAGAAATTCAAGCGTATCTCGTCATTCCTTAGTACTTCCGTATCCCACTTCTTTGGTATTGATTTTTCCAAACTAATCTCTTAAACTTCAGCTTACTCTTCATCGATAAAATTTAATGATCTGAGTCTATATCTGTTCCTGGGTACGCCTTACAATCCAGTATCTGATATCGGAATCTCCGTTAGACCATGATGTAATCCAACTGAAATCTTCCTGTATCACCCGGCCTTTTCCAAGTACAGCTTTTACTCTTGTGATTCTTGAGCAGAGTGTTCGCTTTTACTAGCTGAAATTTATTACAGAACTCAATTAGTCTTTCTCCTCTATCATTCCTTGTCCAGATCCCAAATTCTCTTGCAATATTTTCTTCTACTCCTTCCCCTACAGCTGCATTCCAGTCCCCCATGACTATCAGATTTTCATCTCCCTTTACGTACTGTATTACCATTTTAGTAACATCATATACTTTCTCAATCTATTCAGCTTGCTTCGTCAGCATGTGTACCTGAACTATCGTTGCCGCTGTTAGTTTGCTGTCGATTCTGATAAGAACAACCCCATCACTGAACTGAACACAGTAACACACTCTGTCCTACCTTCCTAGCCATAACGAATCCTACTCCCGTTGTACCATTTTCTGCTGCTGTTGATATTATTCTCTACTCGTTTGACCAGAAATCCTAGTCTTCTTTCCATTTCTCTTCAGTAACCACTAGTATATCTAGATTGAGCCTTCGCAATTTACTTCTCAGATTTCTTAGCTTTCCTACCACGTTCAAGCTTCTGACATTCCACGCCCCGAGTCGTAGATCATTATCCTTTCGTGCTGATTCAATCTTTTTCTCATGGACACCTCTCACTTGGCAATCCTCTTCCGAAGATCCGAATGGGAGGACTATTCAGAGATCTTTACCAACGGAGAGATTATCATGACACATTTTCAGTTAAAGGCCTCATGTTCTATGTATACACGTTAAGTATCTTTAATGCAGTGGTTTCCATTGCCTTCTGCAGTCTCATGCCGTTGATCATTGCTGATTCTTCCGTCTTTGGGGACAGTTTTCCATCCAAAAGACAAGAGAGTGCCCTGAACCTCTGTCCGCTTCTCCATCCTGTTTGAGAAGGTCTTTGGCAGAATGAGGGTGACTTCTTATGCCGGAAGTCTTCGGCCGTCAATGCTGATTATTAATCGAAATTTAATCAATGGTGGGTTTCGAACGCAGGACGGAGGAGGTTTGATTACTAATCCAAGATGCTATCTCTAGACCACGGCTTACAACTATTCCAGCTGGCATCCAAGATGTATGAGACAGGAGAAATACCGTCAGTATTCAAGAAGAATGTAGTAACTCCAATTAGAAAGAAGGTATGTGCTGACATATATAAATACCACCGAACTGGCCGTTTAATAACTCATGACTGCAAAATACTAACATGAATTCTTTACAGAAGAATGGAAAAACTAGCAGAGCTGGCATCGGGGTACATTACTTTGGATTCCAGAGAAACGTAAGAATACGTAAGGCAATACTGACCTATCTCAGAAGATAGAGTGAGAAAAGGCAAACCTACGTCTCAAACATTTATACGTTTGAAGAAAGCTTTCGATAATGTTGACCGGAAGACATTCTTCGAAATTCTGAAGCTAGAAGGGATCAAATAGAGGGAGCGAAATGTTATTTACAATTTTTAAAGAAACCAGACGACAGTTTTAAGGGTCGAGGGGCATGGAAGGGAAGCAATGGTTGAGAAGAGAATGAGACAGGGCTGTAATCTATCGCCAACGTTATTCAGTTTGGACACTGAACAGGCAGTAAAGTTAACTGAAGAAAAACTTGGCAAAAAATTGAAGTTCATGGAGAAGAAATAAAAAATTCGGAGGTTTGCCGATGACATTCTACAGCAAAGGACTTGGGAGAACAACTGAAGGTAATGGACCATATCTTGAATGGTGGATATGAGATAAACATCGAAAATGCAAAACAAAGGTAATGGAATGTAGTCGAAGTAAACCAGATGCTCTTGAGGTAATTGGATTAGGAAACGGGACAGTCAAAGTAGTTGATGAGTTTCGCTTTTTTGGGCATTGTAACTGATTATGGTCGAGGTAGTGAAGATATAAAATGTAGAGCGCCGATTGGAAGGAACGCGTTTCTGAAGAAGAGAAATTTGTTAACATCGAATATAGATTTACATGGTCGGAAGCTTTCTCTAAAAGTATTTGTATGGAATCCAGCCATGCATGGAAGTGACACATGGACGATCAACATATTAGACAAGAAGCGAATGGAACCTTTTCAAATGTGGTGCTACAGAAGAATTCTGAAGATTAGGTGGGCAGATCGCGTAATGAATGAGGGGGCACTGAATAAAGTTAGTGACACAAGAAATATATGGCACAACTTGACATGCACTGAGACGTCAAAGAATCACCAATTTATTACTGGAGGGGAAGTGTAGGTGGTAAAAATCGTAGAGGGAGAGCAAGAGAATAATACAGTATGCTGATTCAGTAGTTATTCGGAGAAGAAGCAGCTTGCACAAGATAGAGTAGCATGGAGAGCTGCACCAAATCAATCTTCGGACTGAAGACCGCAAGCAGTAACATGTACAACCAATATTTAAAAAAAATAGCAGCTATGACATTGAACCATTTGATTATTTTTGTTTTATTTAGAAAAGCTGAAAATAACGGCTACATGGAAAGCAAAATAAAAAGAAGAGTAAGAATGTAATGGGGTACTATTGGCAAAGTAAACAGAGTTTCTACTAATGGTTTTACTGTGTATCTGAACTGTTTAAAACCAATTAATGTTTGTGTATGAGACGCTTGCTGAGCAATGGGGAGAATCATCTTGCTTGTTAGTGGAAGAAATACAGACCCAGACTAAAGCATTAAGAAACAGGGTTCTACGAGTCAGACCATGGGATGTCAGAAGTTTGAATATATTAGGAAAGCTAGAAAATCTAAAAAAGGAAATGCAAAGGCTCAATCTAGATAGTGGGAATCACTGAAGTGAAATGAAAAGAAAATAAGGATTTCTGGTCAGAAAAATAGGAATATTATACATAAACAGGCGGGTAACATACAATATGTACAAGAACCAAGAGGGAACAATAAGACTGAAAAACGAAGAAGGAAGTGCTCGGATTATAAAGGGTCTAAAACAGAGGGGCAGTCTTGCGCCCCAACTGTTCAATCTATACATCGAAGAAGCAATGGCGGAAATCAAAGAAAGGATGAAGGAGAGATTAAAATTCAGGATTAAAGGATTTAAGTGCCAAGATTCGGTGATGGCATTGTTATCCTCAGTGAATGTGAAGAAGATTATGGGATCTGTTGGATGGAATGAACAGTGTAATGGGTAGAGAATATGAATTGAGAACAAACCAGGACATAAAAATAATGAGAAGCAGCAGAATGTGACTTGCGAGAAACTTAAGCTCAAAGTTGGTGATTATCAAATAAATGAAAATATGGAATATCTTCGAAGCAAAATAACCCATGATGGACGAAGAAAGGAGGAAATAAAAAGTTGACAACTCCAGGAAAGGAGGATAGTCCTGACAAAGAGAAGCAGCTGTTGTCAAATGTAGGCTTTGAGGAAGAGACTTCTGAGAATGTACGTTTGGAGCACAGCATTGTGTGGTAGTGATTCGTGGACTGTGGGAAAACTGGAACAGAAGGGAATCGAAGCAATTGAGATGTGGTGCTACAGAAGTATGTTGCAAATCAGGTGGACTGATTAGATAAGAAATGAGGAATTTCTCTACAGAAACGTTGAAGAAAGAAATATATGGAAAACACTAACAAGAACAGGGGGCAGAATGATAGAAGATGTGTTACAACATCATGGAATAACGTCTATGAAACTAAAGGGAGCTGTAGAGGGTAAAAAGTGTGTAGGAAGACAGAGATTGGAATACAAACAACAAGTAATTGAGGTTTGGGTTGGGTTGTTTGGGGGAAGAGACGAAACAGCGAGGCCATCGGTCTCATCGGATTAGGGAAGGACGGAGAAGGAAGTCGGCCGTGCCCTTTCAAAGGAACCATCCCGGCATTTGCCTGGAGCGATTTAGGGAAATCACGGAAAACCTAAATCAGGAGGGCCGGACGCGGGAATGAACCGTCGTCCTCCCGAATGAGAGTCCAGTGTGCTAACCACTGCGCCACCTCACTCGGTCCAGTAATTGAAGATGCAGGGTGCGAGTGCTGTTCTGGGATGAAGATGTTGGTGGAGGAGAGGAGTTCGTGGCAGGCTGCACAGAAAGGAGATGATGGAAATACCTGTTCATGTAGTGCAACATCCAGTGCCATTGCTTGGGAAACAGGTATGTGAGTTAGAAGATGAGCTGGACAGAGAAAGGAAACAGGAGGAGATGAAAATGATAGGAGGAGATGGGCACTGGAAGGGGGAGTAGATGGATAAGTAGAGGGAGAGGAGGAAATGGAGAGAGAGAGAGAGAGAGAGAGAGAGAGAGAGAGAGAGAGAGGAGGATGTTTGGAGAGAGAGAGAGAGAGAGAGGGAGGAGGATGTTTGGAGAGAGAGAGAGAGAGAGGGAGGAGGATGTTGAGAGAGAGAGAGAGAGAGAGAGAGAGGTAGGAGGTTGTGGACAAAAGTAGGGAGGAGGAGTTGCAATCAGATGAGGGAGGAGCAGATGGGCAGCAGATGGGGAAGGAGCAGATGGGCAGATGGGGAAGGAGCACATGGGCAGATGGGGAAGGAGCAGATAGACAGATTGGGAATGTGGAGATGTACAGACACAGGGGGGAAGCGCAGATAGCAGACAGACAGAGGTAGGGGTAGGAGTAAATGGACAGAGGGATGGACTGGAGAAGATGGAGAGAGAGTGAGGGTGGAGGAGGTGGACAGATAGTGTAAGTAGGCTGTTTAGGGTTTTATGTTGGTAACGCCACGTAGCGCTCTGTATGAAAATCACTGACTGTGCTGTGTGCAGTCTGTGGCAGATTTGCATTGTTGAAATATTTGCTATTGTAGTATTGGGCAGTTGGATGTGAACAGCGCGTAGCGTTGCGCAGTTGGAGGTAAGCCGCCAACAGTGGTGGATGTGGGGAGAGATGGCAGAATTTTGAGAGCGGACGATCTGGACGTGTGTCCGTCAGAAAAAGGAAATTTGTAAAACTGGATGACATGAACTAATATATACACTACTGGCCATTAAAATTGCTACATCAAGAAGAAATGCAGATGATAAAAGGGTATTCCAGCTTCAACACGATACCACAGTTCATCAAGAGTAGGACTGGCGTATTGTGACGAGCCAGTTGCTCGGCCACCATTGACCAGACGTTTTCAATTGGTGAGAGATCGGAGAATGTGCTGGCCAGGGCAGCAGCAGAATATTTTCTGTATCCAGAAAGGCCCGTACAGGACCTGCAACATGCGGTCGTGCATTATCCTGCTGAAATGTAGGATTTCGCAGGGATCGAATGAAGGATGGAGCCACGGGTCGTAACACATTTGAAATGTAACGTCCACTGTTCAAAGTGCCGTCAATGCGAACAAGAGTTGACCGAGACGTGTAACCAATGACACCCCATACCATCACGCCAGGTGATACGCCAGTATGGCGATGACGAATAAACGGTTCTAATTCGCGTTCACCACGATGTCGCAAAACACGGATACGACCATCATGACGCTGTAAACAGAAACTGGATTCAACCGAAAAAATGACGTTTTGCCATTCGTGCACCCAGGTTCGTCGTTGAGTACACCATCGCAGGTGCTTCTGTCTGTGATGCAGCGTCAAGGGCAAACGCAGCCATGGTCTCCGAGCTGACAGTCCATGCTGCTGCAAACGTCGTCGAAGTGTTCGTGCAGATGGTTGTTGTATTGCAAACGTCCCCATCTGTTGACTCAGGGATTGAAACGTGGTTGCACGATCCGTTACATCCATGCGGATAAGATGCCTGTCATCTCGACTGCTAGTGATACGATGTCGTTGGGATTCGGCACGGCGTTCCATATTACCCTTCTGAACCCACCGATTCAATATTCTGCTAACAGTCATTGGATCTCGACCAACGCGAGCAGCAATGTCGCGATACGATAAACCGTTATCGCGATAGGATACAATCCGACGTTTATCAAAGTCGGAAACGTGATGGTACGCATTTCCCCTCCTTACACGAGGCATCACAACAACGTTTCACCATGCAACGCCGGTCAACTGCTGTTTGTGTATGAGAAATCGCTTGGAGACTTTCCTCATGTCAGCACGTTGTAGGTGTCGCCACCGGCGCCAACCTTGTGTGAATGCACTGAAAAGCTAATCATTTGCATATCACAGGATCTTCTTCCTGCCGGTTAAATTTAGTCTGTAGCACGTCATATTCGTGGTGTAGCAATTTTAATGGCCAGTAGTGTATATATTATGACTTTTGAACACTATTAAGGTAAATACATTGTTTTTTCTCTATCAAAACCTTTCATTTGCTAACTATTCCTATCAGTAGTTAGTGCCTTCTGTAGTTAGAATCTTTTATCTAGCTGGCAGTATTGGCGCTCGCTGTATTGCATTTGTTTTAGTAACTAAGATTTTTGTGAGGTAAGTGATTCATGAAAGGTATAGGTTATTTTTAGTCAGGGCCATTCTTTTGTAGGGATTATTGAAAGTCAGATTGCGTTGCGATAAAAAAATATTGTTTTTCAGTTTAGTAATGATCAGAAAGGTAAAGAGAGAAATGTCTGAGTACGTTCAGTTTTGCTCAGCTGTTTGAAAATCAAATTACGTAAGAGGTATGCCTGCCCTGTCATTCTTAATTTTTCTGAGGGGATGTTTCCATAGGAAGGGTGTAGGAGATGAACAGATACAAGAGGAAAGAGGAGACGGACTAGTTTAAGAATGGAATAAGTACATACTCAGTCAATGCCAGGTACTCAGCTAGTAAAATTACAAGTTTGCTCGCTTTCGTCTCTTTTTGTAGATATCCATAGTTTGTGTGTGTCTAGTGGTTCAAATGGCTCTGAGCACTATGGGACTTAACTGCTGAGGTCATCAGTCCCCTACAACTTAGAACTAATCAAACCTAACTTATCTAAGGACATCACACACATCCATGCTCGAGACAGGATTCGAACCTGCGATCGTAGCGTTCGTGACGTTCCAGACTGTAGCGCCTAGAATCCCTCGGCTACTTCGACCGGCTCAGTGTAGTGGCTTGGAGTATCTGTTGCGGTTCTTTCTCAATTCCCATCCTGTTGAGGTTTGTCAGAGCTCTATGTATGGTGTGCAATTTTCCTTGAAAAGCTTTGTGCTATATACAGATTTAAACAGACTGTTAATGTGTTGCAAAATTCAACTGCTTTACTCGAATGTCTGTCTGGAGCAGTGGGATCAGTTTTTGACTGCACAGCACTACGCACACAGACCCTCTAGCTCTCTATGCGTAACGAAATCCGCCGATCGGCGCGAAATAAAAGCCCAGTTCGGGCGCAGCCATTCATTAGGCAGCCGGCCTCCAATTGATGAGGGCTTCCCCCTCCCCTGCGCCCCGCACCGCCCCACCACCACCCTGCGAAGCTCACCCTCCCCTCCCCCCTCCTCCCCCCCTCCCCCCTCCCCCCTCCCCGTGGGCGCCGTGGCTCCGGCCGGCGGCGGCGTCCGCTGCTGCAGTCGTCTCGGCGCCCACTCGCAGGCAGCAGCAACCAGCAGCAGCCCAGTAGCAGCCGAAGCCGCCGCAGACAGCCCAGCCGCGCACCCCCTGCTGCCGCCTAGCGGGCCTCCTCGCAAGCTCCTGCAGCAGGTGAGCGCCCGGCGCAACAGCTGCCTTCCCTTCCCAGCCTCTGTGCAGTCGCCCTGCGACAGCCGCCGCGTCAGGCCACACCCCCTGGCAGCGCATGCTAGTCCGCAGAACACGCCACCTGCTTGTTGCAGTCACACTTTTGTGCGGGCTCAGAGGTTCTCGATGCCAAGGTATCATCGAGAACTGAAGGAGCTCTAAGGCTGTGGACTGAATTATTATAAGTAATGCAATCTGCCAACCCCTTTTTTTAGGGCTACATAGCTCAATCACTAAAAATGGTACCCCTGTAGAATCACTTTGTTGTCCGTCTTTGTTAAGAACCCTTTCCCTGAGGAGAAGGTAAAAATAACTAGTTGAAATGTATGTCAAGTAATAAGTTGTAAGTAATTAAAGCTTATAAGTATGTGCAATCAAAAGGTACTGCCAATCACGACACATACTTCGATTCTTGAGAACTTACACATCAAAACTTATAGCGTACTTCCAGGTGACCTCGAATGATGAAATTTGACAAGAAGCAAAGTTTCACAGTAGAAGTAAAGGAAATGTCCGAAAATTGGAAATTTGTAATTTTATCACAAATTTTTTGCCGTTTGTTATCGATCTGTCTACATGTTCTCCTGTTAAGGTCACTTTTTTCTCAGGAACGGATATAAGAATGAAGTTGAAATATATGTCATACAGTAAGTTCTATGGTCCCATGGTTGTGAAAAATATAAGCCTCTAAGTCAAAGGAGTTAAAAGATACGGCAATTTGTCACGTATTTCGATACTCTAAAATTCACTCATCAAAACCTGTAGGTTAAATATCTGTATACATAAGTAAATTTCTGCAGAACCCTGAAAACGCGAGTCCTACTAACAGTTTATGTATCTCAAGATCCTTCTTTAGTTGGCACAATACATTTATATCTTCAACAGTACATACATCCCAGGAAGCTTGATAGCTGAAGAAATTGTTACTCAGGACAGGACCGCTGCAGATTTCATAATGCAGTAGGTAAAAAAGTTATACTGATAAAACCACAAGTGTGTTACGCCAATTGGAAATGAGTAAAAGCCCGAAACGCGATTTAGCGAAAATAAAGCCGTTCAATAAAAGTTGTCGGATGCTGCACTTCTTGAAGCAATTGAGTATCACGTTATCGAATACCTCATCTAAGCAAAAATACTTCTCGTTTCACGTAAGTGGATCACTAACTGTCGGTAGCACTCGAGACTAGAACGAGGACAATTGTTGGCTGATCTCGCAGAAGATCTGGGTTTTCCGATGTATGTTGGTTTCTGTTTGTTTCCAGCTGCGTCTTACTACGGGGATCTGGCAACTGCTTTCATTTTGTTCTCTTGTCGTACAAAAATGAGTTATTTCTTTCCGTTGAGAATGAGAACCGCGATAAATTTAAAGAACATCGTTTCCATCAATCTGCTATTTTAAATCAGTGCTTTTTTCGATACTACCAGGTCATCTCGAGCGCGTGCTCAGATTAGATGTGGACACATCATCGAAGCGGGCAATTCAATGACAATAAACACACTCTAGAAGCAGCGAGTAGCGCTAAGTAAACTACTGATTTAAAATAACAGCCTCGTGGAAACGGTGTAGCTCTACAAAGAGAATGTTTTACACCAGATCTATATTATTTGTATTTTCAGTAATACAACACAAGAGGGTTTAGCTAAGAACTGTTCTACTAATTAAAGAAAATTATTATACGAATGCAAGGGGATACAAAAGTCGAAAACAAGTTCTGGTGAAAAAAAGTTATATGGTTTATAGTTTAATTTTAGAGTTAAGTTCTCACAAATATTTTAACCTTTGATGCAACAGAAAAAGTAAGTATATGGATATATATCCCTACAAATGAACGTGGATAAAATTGTAAACTCAGAATTAACATTAACTGTAATGGGGCCGTCCATAAATTCCGTCGCAGATGTGCCACAAAGAGGGGAGAGGAATGGACTTAATAGACACAGGCAGCCAAAATACACTTCCCGAGGACCGAGGGCTTGCACGAGTAAAGCCAGCTGCGGACTGTTGAGTGCGCAGCCACAAACAACTAAGCTGTTTTTGGGGTATGTATTCGATTCCTTTTGGTTCTCGAAAACAGAGATCTCAGTTTCATCAAATTCTGGATTGCGTTTATCACTACTGTCTTGTATCCTGGGGCGTTATGAAACAGTTTTATATTAAGCTTTATTTAGCTGATGAAACTGCACTGTAATCATGTTGTCTGTAAAACTACATAACGGCCACTTAAATGAACTGTTCAAGGGTAAGGAAAACATTCCTAATCGCCTAGCACCAACAGGATACAGTTGTACTGGATAGAACAATGAAACCGCCAAAAATGGCCACATCTAGAAACACAAACCCTGTTATTATTATTAATAGATAACGAAAACCACAAAATGATGTAGAACTGATAAGAGTATTCTGCAAGTGTTCAAGCTCTTCGTTAATTCTGCTAATATCTCCAGACTTCTTTGGCCTCTTTATTTTCTAGGCTTTTCCCTGTACCGTAGATACAGTGAGGAAGACGGAGGTTTTTCCTTGTATGAGAAGATTCTCCATATCTAATAAAGAGGGAATCATTAGGTACTATTCGCCAGACTCTTTGTTAGAGTTCCGGTTTTAATGATTGTGACAATTGAAATGTTTCCCAGCAAACAAAATTACAAAATCTGGGAGGTTAAAGAGGGAATTTTGTCAATAGAGACGTCGCAATTATTCTAGACCTATCTGAAGAACAGTAACCTCTGAAAATGTATTGCGGTTGTAACAATGAGCAACGTTTGGACCATAGAATGTTGAAAATGTCGCGGACGAAACAGTAGCGAGAGATTTATACAAAATATTTTGATTTATTGTTCCTGACGGAAATGTTTTCTGCAAGAGGAACTGTGAAAATATTTCACGTCGGATTTTCTTTCATCAGTCCAAAACGCGTATTTACTTCTCTTAATACAAAAGTGGAGGATACTGCACTACAGTAGTCTTATTTAAAACAACAGAAAGTTCGAGGAAATATGTTCACAGATTGTGGATATTTCGATGTGTAGTACTCAACGTGTCCTTTTCACCTTTTCGTTAATACGTTTGAATCTACTGAGGGAATGTACATTAACGCAACAAAAAAGGCAAATCGGCTACTTCACAGTATTCGTAGCAGACGCAGCGATACTGCTACGATAGTGGGAAAGATTATTCTGTTTATATAAGAACTTTTCGCAGTGCATTATACGGCAAAAAAGTCCGGAACAAACCACTTAGAGAGACGGAAACTTCCATAATCCATACTTGATCAAATTACAGAAGTTTTTGTTGGCATTTGTAACATAGTACTACTGTAGTAACTGTAGCAGTACTTATTACTTCAAATTGTTAGAAAGCTCCCTAACCGGGTACAAAATTCGTCAACTCATCTCTCCGACCGAATATGCACACGCACTGTTGCAGAAACAGCCTTAGGCTTTCTTCATAGCATCTGTGTGCTACGGCGACTTCGTACGCTGTCGCCATCTATGACAGTGTCGTTATCGGCGTTGCGTTGAACGCCAGTAAAGGCAATACAGTACCTGGGTGGGGAGACTCAAATCGCGTCAGTGAACTTGCTTCCATTGCGTCAGTCGCAATGTTATCTTTATTTTTGACAGGCGCTACGAGTTTTGTGAGCATACTCTAGCGGTCATGTGCCTTTGCATTAAAATATGTTTATATGGTGCAACACACATTGTTCAGTCATAACATAATGGACATCTACTTAAAAGCGTGTTGGTCGACTTCTGGAACGCAATTCAGCAGTACCGTGGATTCGACGAGTACGTGATAGGTTTCCAGAGGTTTGTAGCACCAGATGGCTATGCACAGGTCACACACTTTCCGTAAATTACCTGTGGCTGGGTTGTGGACGCTGAGCTGGCGACCGTTAGCGCCCCAGTTGGGTTCCATCGGATTCAGATAAGCCGAATTTGGTGGCCAAGACATCAACGTGAGTTCACTAACATGATCCTCAAACTATTGCAGCAAAATTCTGATCTAGTGACACGGATAGTCATTCTGCTGGAAGGTAACATCGCTGTTGAAGAAGACATCAAGCATAAGGGGTTGTAAAAAAGCACTCCGTCTTCAGGCCACAAGTGGCCTACCGAGACCATCCGACCGCCGTGTCATCCTCAATGAGGATGCGGATAGGAGGGGCGTGTGGTCAGCACACCGCTCTCCCGGTCGTTATGATGGTTTTCTTTGACCGGAGCCGCTACTATTCGGTCGAGTAGCTCCTCAATTGGCATCACGAGGCTGAGTGCACCCCGAAAAATGGCAACAGCACATGGCGGCTGGATGGTCACCCATCCAAGTGACGGCCACGCCCGACAGCGCTTAACTTCGATGATCTCACGGGAACCGGTGTATCCACTGCGGCAAGGCCGTTGCCTATAAGGGGTTGTAGGTGATCCGTAATTGTGGTATCGATAGCAACGATGCCACAGTGTAGGTGCAATTTCTTAGCACTAAGACACCGACGCCGGCGCTGTGCAGCTCTACGAGAGCCGCTCCAGATTCTCCCCAGTTGATCAAGAGTAGACGACCAAGCAACTTAGCTTCTGCTTCATAGGAGGCTAGCCATTGCAGACTTTGCCTTTGTTACTTCAATGATAGTTTGTCCAACTACTAGTAACTTCTAGCTCTGATATATGGACAACGGCTTCGCACCTACGTGCTCATCTCTACCAAAAGTTATGTATATGTCATTGATTAATATTCTCTATTAAATGTACTTTTACTTACTGGCAGTACCGAGATTTTTACCTCACCTGCTCCTACTCGCTACATTCGGCCTACCCTTCAGTTTACAGGAGCAGACCCACGTGCCGCCTTCCAGGCGGGATAGAAAAGTAATAATGTTCATGAAGTCCACAGACGTGATGGTGCCTTCGATTACTATCGCAGATCCCATGGAAGCCCAGGTGATAGTACTCAATAACATAATACCGCTCCCTCGGCCTGCGTCCGTGGCGCACTGCATATTTCGTGCAGACGTTTGCCTGGATGATGGCGTATCTGTGCATGACCATCAAACTGGTTTAACAATAAATGGGTTTCATCCGGTCAGGCGACACGATTCCACTGATCGGGGATCCAGTCTCGAAGATCCCCTGATCATTGTAATCATAATTGACGATGTTGTTGGGCCAACAAGGGACCACGTAGGGTTCCTCCCTGCTGCGTTCAACACTGGGCGCTGAACAGTGTGCTCCAAAACATTTTTGCCTGCGCCAACTCTGCACACTGTTGACAGATCTGACACAGATTTCCGCCTATCCTGCTTTACAGAGAGGATAAGCCTCCGGTACCTATATTCTGTGATGAGGTATGGACATACAAATTCTTATAATCTACTAGTGAATTCAGGATTCTTCAACGGTTTTCCTTAGAAGCTCTCGACAGTAGCACGAGAACAGCCGGCTAGCTTCGCCGTTTCCAAGATGCTCGCTTCCAGGCACTGGGCCACGACAATCTGACTTTTGTCAAAGTCGCTTAAGTAGGCGGATTTTCGAATTTGCGCCCCTTACCGTCGCTATAATGATATTCCATTCGTCTCTGCTCATATCAGTGCCACTAGGCAGCATACAAGTTCGCTGTGAGCAGTGGTCATAATGTTTTCGCTCATCAGTGTATAGCTTTCTGTTGGACGGTATTGTAACGTTGTTCTTAAAAGTGTTCTTGAGAGAGAGAGAGAGAGAGAGAGAGAGAGAGAGAGAGAGAGAGAGCGACAAAGCAAAATGTGATGCGAACGCAAAAAAAAGGGCGCAGAGGAACGACTGATCAAATACCTTAGATTATAGGCATCATAGGTTGTTTCGAAAGTGTACTATAATTCGTTTTTTTCTTGTTGTCATAATGAGTGTGATGAGTAGATACAAACGCCTTAACGATTCCTTCGGAAACAGTTCTCCTTCCAATGGAAGTAAAATAGACTCTTTCGCGATAATGTTAGTAGTATTGACGTGATTAACTACATCAAGAACTCTATTACATACTTAAGGCACCCATCTTTGTAGGTATGAGGGACAGCGACTGAAATTAACTACATTTTTTTAAGAATACTGTAATAGTCTTGATGGAATTCTTGCTTGGAATTCTCATTGTGGCCGAGTGGTTCTAGGCGCTACAGTCTGGAACCGCGCGACCGCTACGGTCGCAGGTTCGAATCCTGCCTCGGGCATGGATGTGTGTGATGTCCTTAGGTTTGTTAGGTTTAAGTAGTTCTAAGTTCTGCGAGACTGATGACCTCTGAAGTTAAGTCCCATAGTGCTCAGAGCCATTTGAACAATTTTTTTGAATTCTCATTCTAATATAATTTCTTAAATGTTTTGGGAAAGCTCGTAACGTTGCAGATCATCGTTAGCATTTATGGAGGTGCAAAAAAATTTAACGCATCCAAACTCTCTATACCCGGAGGCGTTTGAAGACAAACGGTAAAAGAAAAGAATGAAACCTACGTCACTATGTAGGGGCAGAAAATAGTACCTTTAGGATCTGAGGTACTTAGTGGCTTTCTCGAAACAAGTGTTCACTTACGTATCTTTTTTTGCATGTTTATCAGGAAGAGTCGCATAAGAACAAAAATCAAAGACTGGCTTTCATACATATACGAAATTTTAATCATGTGGCAGCATAAAGCTAAGAACTGCATTGACGTTAAGAGAATCGTTACGTTTCAGGTCGGGAATGAGATTTCAGGACGAAATACTCGCAACAATTTGCTATCCTGCATTATCCACGACTGGAAATTAAAAAAATATATATCTACAAGACCGTGCCACAATTTTACGATGCATGTGTAAGTTATCTCTTTATTTTGCCTGGCTGAATTCTGGCAGTTTTTAGTGCAAAATACAAGGGAAAAGAGGTGCCCTTTTCCAAGGGAACAATCCTGGCATCCTGCTTAATCCAATAAAGGAAAACTCATAATTCTAAATTTAATGCCTCCTCTCAACTACAAGAAAAATGTGAAGTGTTGTAGTTCCGTTTCTAAGCGTGTGGCACGGTTCGTACGAAGTAAAAGCGATAATACTACAGATTCTCTGTCGCAAGAAATTAGTAAGACATCAAATAAAGTTTGTTCCGCTCTTTTACAAAATTTCGCACTTCTAACGCAGAAGGACAAAGATGCTTCCATCAGGTTGGCAGATAGAAATTTCAGTGGACAAGGTGGCCCTTCATACAGAGGTAGGTCGTCAAGAAGGTGGTGTAAGTGAAAATACGAGTGGCAGTTCTGAGTGAATACGGGCATTAAAGTTTCGTGAGTGGCCTATAACCATATCCTTCAGTTACGTCTTACTGATGAAAGCGGTAGAATCGTAAAACCCATGCTAGTATTCACGACAATGCGAGCGAGACGCCTTTTAATTAAGGCATGGAGTCATAATATCTTATCCTTACTTCTGAGAGTTTGTGAGTCTAACTAACGTTGTTGTATGACAGTATTTAAGTGGATATAAATTTCAAGTGTAAACGAATACACTCAAAGAAAAAAGTAGGTTCTGGTCATTTTTTATCTTTGTTACAGATATCGAGTTTAGCACGTAGTAATTCATATAAAAGAATATTCACGCTTGTGGCTAATTTCATCTTAGATTTTGCAATATGGTTGTACTGAAACTGTAGTTACAGATTTTCTCAGGTACAGTCACAATAATTATGGGATGATGAAAATAAATCATATGAACATGTGATGACAGTGACTGCAGCCTTTGATGAGCCTAAAAGCGTTTTGGAACCAACATCAGATGAACAAATTTTTGTTTGTATCTAAGAACCGATTATGTGCAAGTGGAGATCGCAGATTTGTCATGGAGATAACCTTCATAAGAAATTTACCTGTCGTTTGAAGTAAAACGTAGAACCATACCAGTTTCTTATTAGTATTTTTCCTAGTACTCAGCATAATGCATTTCGAGAATTAATGCTCATTTTCCAGTGTGTTCTACCACATTTTCTTATTACGGTACCTCACGTAAAGAGCTAAGTTTATAGTCTCAAAGTCACGGGCTTTGAAAAACCAATTTCATGAATGTCAGCGTCTAGTAGTCTGCATATGTTTCATGTTAACACATTCTATGACACAAATACTGCACTCAGGCAACTGAGGGTGTACAAAACCAGTGGTGCAAGCTAATCGTACATTGAAGTTTTCATTACCACCTTCCATGAGAAATAAAACAGATGTTAATAAATGACAAAGTAAATATTTCCGTTGGTTTTATAGGAAAGCTCATTCACTGCCTAGAATTTTCATTTTAATACTGTTTTACTAACGTTTTATGCGAAACCTGTGCCATGTTACAGATTAGCCTTTGCACTTGCGGAGATGGAGTTAAATTCTGACGCCTACAAAAAAAGGTTATTAAAAGTTTGAAGGCAAGCAATAAAATGACAATAAAAGATACATATGTTGCTGAGATTGCTTATGTTGAAGGGCTTCAGTCACCTAAGCAGTAAATTCTTAATATATAGTAGCTTTCTGGAAGCAACACTTCATTTACGAGATATCTGTATCGTGTACATCATGGAGAGTCACATCAGACTAACAGTCAAAGATTTTTAGGCACTGACGTGTAATTTTAACCTTGTCGCACCACTGGACTGGGAATTTAACTGCCATAAAATTTTCGCTATGTTCCAAATTAAGTGTTCGATTTCAGACTGAAATAAACATGACCATTTGAATTCCTATGTTACAACTGGAGGAAAATTAAGGTAGAACGCTTCAGAGCGGCGCAACCTTTTCAGTGTGCGTGTTATCACTTCATGTTGCCACTTTGTTAATGTAAGAGATACCTAATCAAATATACAGGGCTATTACAAATGATTGAAGCGATTTCATAAAATCACTGTAGCTCCATTCATTGACATATGGTCACGACACACTACAGATACTTAGAAAAACTCATAAAGTTTTGTTCTGCTGAAGCCGCACTTCAGGTTTCTGCTGTCAGAGCGCTCGAGAGCGCAGTGAGACAAAATGGCGACAGGAGCCGAGAAAGCGTATGTCGTGCTTGAAATGCACTCACATCAGTCAGTCATAACAGTGCAACGACACTTCAGGACGAAGTTCAACAAAGATCCACCAACTGCTAACTCCATTCGGCGATGGTATGCGCAGTTTAAGGCTTCTGGATGCCTCTGTAAGGGGAAATCAACGGGTCGGCCTGCAGTGAGCGAAGAAATGTTTGAACGCGAGCGGGTAAGTTTCACGCGTAGCCCGCGGAAAATTGGCTCATGCCAGACTTGGAGACCGACAGCGCCGACTTCATCTTTCAACAGGATGGTGCTCCACCGCACTTCCATCATGATGTTCGGCATTTCTTAAACAGGAGATTGGAAAACCGATGGATCGGTCGTGGTGGAGATCATGATCAGCAATTCATGTCATGGCCTCCACGCTCTCCAGACTTAACCCCATGCGATTTCTTTCTGTGGGGTTTTGTGAAAGATTCAGTGTTTAAACCTCCTCTACCAAGAAACGTGCCAGAACTGCGAGCTCGCATCAACGATGCTTTCGAACTCATTGATGGGGACATGCTGCGCCGAGTGTGGGAGGAACTTGATATCGGCTTGATGTCTGCCAAATCACTAAAGGGGCACATATCGAACATTTGTGAATGCCTAAAAAAACTTTTTGAGTTTTTGTATGTGTGTGCAAAGCATTGTGAAAATATCTCAAATAATAAAGTTATTGTAGAGCTGTGAAATCGCTTCAATCATTTGTAATAACCCTGTATTAAGTGTGACTCGTAAAATAAGTAAAGTTAAGAGTTTATGGTCCCGGCGACGATGTGGTGATCAGAAACGAAGTGTGTGTTCGGTTGGGGAGCTTGGCCTTGCCTTGTATAATACTCTACGAACTATGGATGAAGGCAACAGGCAGATTCCATATTCCTATATTTCCGGAAAGCATTTCAAACAGTGTCACAATGCAGACTGTAAACGTAGTTGCGAACTATGGAGTAGATTTCCCAGATATTTGAATGGCTCGAAGACTTCTAAAGTAACGGAATCCAGCATGTTGTCCTAGAAGGCGAGTGTTCATCAGAGACAAGGGTATCGCCAGGGGAGCCCCATGGAAGTGTGATAGGACAGATCTTGTTCTCTATATACATTATTGACAGGGTGAGGCGAAATATGCGGCTGTTTCCTGAGGGTGCTGTGGTGAACGGTAAAGTGTTGTCGTTGAGTGACTGTAGGAGGATACAAGATGACAGACAAAATTTTTAGTTGATATGATCAAAGGTAGTTAGCTCTGAATGTACAAGCGTGTAAGTTACTGCGGATGAGTAGGAGAACCAAGCCTATAATGTTGAAATACAGCATTATCAGTGTGCTGCCTAAAACAGCCACATGGGTTAAATATCAAGGCGTAAATGGAATGGGAATGTAAGGATTGCAGTAGGAAAGACGAATGGTTAGGAAAGGCGAATGGTCGACTGGAGTATATCGGGGGAATTTTAGGAAAGTGTGGTTCATCTTTAAAGGTGACGGCATCTAGAACTGCAGTGAGACCCATTGTTCAGTAGTGTTACCGTGTTTGGGATCCGTACCAAGTCGGGTGAAAGGAAGACATCGAAGCATTTCAGAGTCAGACTGCTAGATTTGTAACCGGTAGATTCGAATAACACCCAAGTATTACGAAGATGCTTCGGGAACACAAATGGGAATCCCTGGAAGGAAAGCGATGTTCTTTTCGATGAATACTACTGAGAAAATTTATTGCACTAGAAGCTGACTGCAGAACGATTATACTGCCGCCAGCGTACATTTCGCGTGAGAACTACGAAGTAAGATTAAGGAAATTAGGGCTCATACGGAGGCATGTAGACAATCGTCATTCCTTCGCTCTATTTGCGACTGGAACAGGAAAGAAAATGGCTAGTAGTGGAACGGGGTACCCTCCGCCACGCATCATACGGTGGTTCGCAGTATGTATGTAGCTGTAGATACAGAGTGAATCAGACAGTATCAATTTCATTGGAACCATCCTTGCAATTGTCATAACCGACCCAGGAACAAATCGAAAAATCGTAAACTGCCGGGTGAAAGGGGATTTGAGTACCGTTATTCTCGAATGCAAATTCTTTGACTTAACAACTACTTTAACTTGTTCGTCTCTCAATTAGAGGAGAAAAATGTTTTATGTCCACGCATGCTGATTCCAGCACGTTCTATGTACAACGGATTACTTGACTTGTAGGGATCTATAGCGGAAACTAAATTGTCTGTGTTAAGTGTTGTGTAACTGTATACAAGAGTTTGGGAAATGGGTAGCAGAATTACGAGTATATTAACTTTCTTCGCCAAACGGAATATTTGCAGCTATGTGCGGTATGGAGCGTATTTTCTCTGCGTCGCTGGTGTATCGAGTATCTGGCAAATGGAAAATGTAAACTAATAGAATTATATTTACAATGCAGTTACGTAGAGTAAAATGTGTTGTGATTAAATAAAGTAATTTTGATTAAATTGGAGAAAAATTAATTTACAGCTATTACATATGTTGTTTAACGATGTTTTCTGGCATTCATTGTCGTGCATATCTGTCGCGGAAATAAACTCCACTGTTTGGAAGGGGTAATTACTCTCTTAAAAACAAATACACTGTGACAGCCAACTCTCTACATCTACACGAATACTCCGCAAATCACACTTAAGTGCCTGGCAGAGGCTTCGTCGAACCACCTTCACACTAATACTCTGTTATTCCACTCTTGAACAACGTGCGGAAAATACGAACACGTGCGAATTATGATTCAGTTATTTTATTCCGGTTGCCAAGAATGACCTCTACCGTAATAACTCACAGGAACTATCTACTTCAATTTCGCGTACAAGATAAGCTACTTCTACCAGCAAGAAACACATCACCGCCTATTGTATTTATCCTAACCTTTCTGTCCAGCCTTAGGTCGTTCGCAAAAATTTCGGCTGAACTCATCTCCGGCTTTATCCAGCTTTCAGTGCCTACAACGATTTAAACATCAATGCTTTCATTAGCGTTTGGAACTATGGTACTGTACCAACAAAGCTACGACAGTTTAGAACTGTAATACCGATGGTTCCTGGATCTAGGTTCTTCTTGTGTTCGACCTCCACCCTTTGCGACTGAAGCCCTTTTGCGATTCCCCGAGACCCTCTAATCTAAAAGAACTCCCAGTCCACTCCACAAAGCCGCTGCTATCCTTGTAGCCGTCTGCTGTGTGTATTGGACTCGTGACCTGTTTAGCGGAACCCGAAACCGAACCAACCTATGGAGCAAGTCGAGGAATCTGCAGCCTACACGGCCGCGGAACCGTCTGAGCCTCCACTCGGCTCTGCACCAGAGTTTCGCAATTGGTCCCATCGACTATACTGCAAGTGGTGAGCTCTGATTTCATATCTCAATGGAGACTGGTAGCCATTATCACTTCCGATAGCCACTGGAAACCAGAGAGAATCTCTTCAGATTCAAAGCGACACACATCATTGGAACCGACGTGAGTCACAACCCGCAGTTATCTGCACCCTATACTCTTCATGGGACCCACTCCTCGTCTGGAATGATTCTACCTCGGCCCTTTGCTGTTCCTTATCTATATAAACGATTTGGGAGGCAATCTGAGCAGACGTCTTAGATTGTTTGCAGATGACGCTGTCGTTTATCGACTAATAAAATCATCAGAAGATCAAAACAAACTGCAAAACGATTTACAAAATGTACCTGAATGGTGTGAACATTGGCAGTTGACCATAAATAACGAAAAGTGTGAGGTCATCCACATGAGTGCTACATGGAATCCGTCAAACTTCAGTTAAACGATAAATCATTCAAATCTTAAATGCCGTATATTCAACTAAATACCTAGGGATTACAATCACGAACAATTTAAATTCTAAGGAACAACATAGAAAATGTTGTGGGGAAGGCTAACCAAATACTGAGTTTTACTAGCAGGACACTTATAAAATGTAACAGATGTACTAAGGAGACTGCCTACACTACGTTTGTCCGTCCTTTTTGACAATACTGCTGCGCGATGTGGGACCCTTACAAGATAGGACTGACGGAGTACGTCGCAAAAGTTCAAAGAAGGGCAGCACGTTTTGTATTATCGCGACATATGGGAGAGAGTGTCACTGAAATATACAGGATTTGGGCTGGACATCATTAAAAGGAAGGCGTTTTTGGTTGCGACGGAATCTTCTCAAGAAATTCCAATCAGCAACTTTCTCCTCCGAATGCGAAAATATTTTGTTGACACCGACCTACATAGGGAGAAACGATCACCACGATAAAATAAATGAAATCCGAGCTCGTACGTAAAGATATAGGTGTTCGTTGATTCCTCGCACTATACGAGACTGGACTAATAGAGAATTGTGAAGGTGGTTCGATGAACCCTCTGCCAGGCACTTGAATGTGATTTGAAGAGTATCCATGTAGGTGTAACTGTAGATGTACCCTGGCTTTTCTCCCCCCTTGCCAGCCATATTCCTAAGTGGTCGCACAACGCGCCTGACATTGGTGCTCCCAACTACCAAAAATCCCATCAATGGTTGCCCGGATATTGCTGGTGGAGAGGTTTCCTCTGAAACAGGGCTAAGTCCATCTCCTACTACCTCTCTATGCACCTTCTCCTCCCCCTTTCTCTGGCCGTGTCCTCCTCTTCCGTTTCCCTGTCCATTTCCTGTTCCCCCTCTCTCTGTCCTTCTCTTCCTCTTCCCTCTCTATCTCCTTTACTTTTCTTCCTTGTCCATCTCATGCCTTCCCTCTCTCTATTTCCCTTTTCCCTCTCTCTGTCCATCTCCTCCTCCACCATTTGTGTCCATCTCTTCCTCTCCCTCTGTTCGTCCCTCTCCTCCACCTCCTCCACCTCCTCCACCTCCTACACCTCCTTCATTACCTTAGTTATCATCCCCACCCCAACAGGAGGTTGCTGGTTCTTACCTGCGCAGTGTTCCTTTCCTGTCAGTAATTAATATATGTACTAAGATAGGATGAAATTGATGCAGGGGTTTAGGAGGAGCTTAATGTTGGTGCCTTTGCCCGTATACATGCAGATCATATATATTATACAGATATTTAAAGTACTTCATACATATTTGTACACGTATTTCACCCATATCTCTAGGGAATTTCACCCTGCAGTTCCTTTTCCACACAGCTCAACGTTTATGACTTCGAATGTCCTAAAGTATGTATCTTGAAACATCATAAGGTTGTAGATATATCCAGTGATATAAGTGAAGACTGTATGCGAAATGTGTTTCCAATAGTATTTGAAGTAAAGAAGTAATAAATTAAAACGTAAAGCATGGTGGGGGCAGCTTTCACGCATCTCAGTGTTTATGACGTCATATCCTCTAAACTAAGTTCGTACAATGATATATTTTTGCAGTTACATTCAGTGGTATATGTGAACAGTGTCTGGAAAATATGTTACAAATGGAGCTAGTAGTAAAGAAGTATTAAAGTAAAAGGCCCTTCCTGATGCGGCAGTTTCAATGCATGAACTGAGAAAGGTAAAGGTTTGAAATTATTGACTGGAAGTTACCAGGTGCTACCATTCTCAAATACTGGACGAATATAGTTTTGGCTATTTGTGCATCGTGAGCTATATTCCTTTCTCGTCGGCACATCCATTCCTTAGGAGGTAGGCTGTTCTTACACTCACAGTGGTTCTCTCCAGACAAGTTTGGTTAAAATCGATCTAGTGATTTAGGAGGAGAATTGGTATAAATGAAGCACATACATACACTTTTATAATATGAATGGATTCTTCGATAGCAGTTTCATAGTAATAATTTAGGGACGGTATATGCTTTAAAATAACAATAATTTAGCAATTTTGGACATGAGCAAAAATGTTTCACACTGTATTTATTAATCACGTCAAAAATAAAATGTTTTAGTTGTTGCATTTGCAATGATTAGTTCCTGCAAATACAAATGTATACATTCCGTTGGTCGTGGTTATTATACGTAATATCAAATTGAATGCCTTATACCTCTAAACTTTCCCTGAAAACTTACGAAATGAATGTGACAATTTTCCACTTGGGTTTTATTTATTTTGACTTTTTCTTCCTTTCACATCTATTTTCGGCTTTTTGCAAATTTTATTTCTCTTGATGGTTTGACAGACAGTTGGAAGCACATCTTGTGAATACACTGTCATTTTCATACATATGGGAACTTACTCGTTGTTTTTTTATAGTACATCCTGTTTCCAGTTATTTGTAATTGGACAGTAATGGATTTCTTGGCCTCTTTATTTGCGTTACTTTACTTTTGTTTGAGGTGGCAATGAAATGCCAGTACCTGCTCTAATTATCGATTCTCGAGATATATATAGAGTATATGTGCAGATGTTTTTATTGGTGACAGGGACAATGTACTGAACAACATGACATCATTATTTACTTCATTTGAAGACTAATAATTGTAGCTATTAGGAGTAGTATGTTTCTAAGTTGGTTAGTACCTCGAAGTATATGTGGCAAGAGCAAACCATTAACACTTTTCCTCTGGACATTAGATCAGGTGCTGAAGTGTTGCTGGGTAGATGCAAAACGGTTAGTCTATACTGACAGGCGTAGTCCACTTAAAATTATTTGTGCAGTTACGACCGAGTATAAATCATCAGATACTAAGTTACGTGATATGCTTGTAAGAAGAGTATTAGAACCAGAGAAAAACAACTAAAACACTAAAGTAGAATATATTGAGGTACCGATGAACACAATATTTTCACGTATACCCCTAAGTATCTGGTAAAAGCTACCTTTACATCTGTCGATTTTGTTCCGTTAAGGACGACGTGCTGAGTTCCATCTGCGAAAAGGTCCTGAACAAGTCACATACCTGATCCGTTATTCGGTAAACTCGTATTTTGTTCCCTAAACGACAGTGTGGGACTATACCAACCAAATATCTTACAGGAATCGGGGGACAATACATCAAACTGCACGCCGTTATCTACGGCGTTTTGGATTGCGTGGAGCAATAGCGAGTTGAGTCTGTCGAGCTCTGTGTTTGCGGAAAGCATTTAATTTTCACCGAGATTTACGTTTTCCAAAAACGTCATAAAATGTAGAAATAAAACATGTTCTATAATGTGTAATAGGTTATTCAGTACATCTATAACGGCAGACTAACGACTGAATCCACGCCACTCTCACAAATTCCTCGATTTCTCATTAACATCGTTGAACTTGCATGCTCCCTAAATAATGATAACAGGTAACGTCAGGCAGCTGAAAAACGCTAGACGGGTCTGTTAGTCAAAATTATTACACCAACATTTCGACTGCACACGCGTTTCGGCGTGAAACTGCTGGCAAATAGTAGGCATGTGTTGCTGGTTGCTGTTGTAACTGTTGGCAGGCGTTACGCTGTTAATTCATGGGGCTCCGCGTCTCCCGACAACGCATCTAAATGCATTATCTCAATGAAAACTTGATTATATCATCTGCTAATCTTATCTTCGTGGCTTTCTTGGAACCACATTCTCAGAATTCTGAATTTGCTTCCAATATTCATACAGTGGCAAATCTACAAAACTGTCGTGTCTGTCTGTTCGACTGAACACGCTTCTACAAAACTACTAGACGAGTTTTCATCGGGTTTTCGCAGGAAAGTGAGCGCAGCTTGTAGCGCCGTATAGGCTTTAGTTCATGGAAATCGGATCACGGAAAAAAACCATATAGTGATTTATAGTTTTATCTAAAACCATCATATCTGTATGTTATCTGCAAACGTCAGTTTTTTACATGCGATTTCCACAGGAAACTTGAGCATAGCTTGGGGCACTGTATAGCCTTTATTTCATAAAAATGGTATCGCGAACAAAAGACGTCGTAACTGAAAGTTTTATTCTTACTAATACTATAAATGCAAAAGTGACTCTGTCTCTTACAGTTTCATGAACAACCCGCTGAATCAATTTCAGTTAAATTTTGAATGGAGATAGCTTGAACCCAGAAGGAAGAACATAGCCTGCTTTACAAAGTGTGTTGAACAAGACACTTACTGATTTGAAGAATATTACGCGCATTAAGAAAACATACGAGGGTTGGAACTTTAATAGTGGCAACTATTTATTTACAGCTCGTACAAAATAGATACGTGTTTCAAAGTTTTACAGACCTTCAAAGTAGCCACAAGCATTATGTATAACCCGTTGCCAGCGATGTGGAAGTCGTATGATACTCTTAGCAGTGCCAGTTGTGTTGACAGTTCGAGCGGCGCGGTCTATTGCCCGACGAATTTGTAGCAGTTTTGAAGCGAATGCCGTGAAGTGTTTCCTTCAGTTTAGAAATCGAGTTGAACTCACGAGGGCTTAAGTCAGGGGAGTGCAGTAGGTGGTAAAGCACTTAGTAGCCCCATCAGTCAAACAAATCAGTAGCAGCTTGCCCTGTACGTGCTTGAGCATTGTCCTGCAAAATGATGGTCAGGTCCTGCAGAAAGTGTCATCATTTCTGTCTCTAAGCTGGGCGTAGGTTGTGTTCCAGAAATGAACAGCATGGAGACAGAAGTGATGACACTTTCTGCAGGATGCAATTGATCCTGATGCAGTTTGGAATTCCTGTGTGATGGTCTGGACTGCCTATTACAGATAACGGCCTTCAACTGTCGGCGGTCTATGTCAGTCAACAGACGAGATCGGCCTGTGTGCCTTTGTGGTGCACGTGTCCGCTTCACGTTTCCACTTCACTATCATATCGGAAACAGTGGACCTAGCGATGTTGCGATGTTTAGGAGTGTAGAGATCTGGCGTAAAGACGTATGACACAAGTGACACCCAATGCCCTGACCATATTCGAAGTCCGTGAGTTCCGCGGATCGCCCCATTCTGCTCTCTCGCGATGTCTAATGACAACTGAGGTCGCTGATATGGAGTACCTGTCAGTAGGTGGCATCACAATGTATCTAATACGAAAATCGTATGTTTTTGGGTGTGTCTGGATACTTTTGATCAAATAGTGTACCTGTTAGTAATATGTATGGATAAAAGGAGAGCGTACCCCATAAAAATATCGATCAAGGCGTTTTAAGATTTCATTAATAATTTGTACTATTTTGATTTTTTATATGATCCTTGTACATTATTTTACTCTTACTGCAAATTAAATTCGGGGATAGCACCAAAATTCGTCTGTTGATATATCCTCTATGCAATGTTGAAAGGGCCGGCCAGTGTGGCCGAGCGGTTCTAGGTGCTTCAGTCTGGAACCGCGCGGTCGCTACGGTCGCAGGTTCGAATCCTGCCTCGGGCATGGATGTGTGTGATGTCCTTAGGTTAGTTAGGTTTAAGTAGTTCTAAGTTCTATGGGACTGATGACCTCAGATGTTAAGTCCCGTAGTGCTCAGAGGCATTTGAACCAATGTTGAAAGTCATCTACCTTACAGATCAACAAAACTGTGTCACTAGCGAAACTGAGATCGTTCAGATATTTTATGTTAACAAGAATTACTTCTCGTTTTCCCAGTTCAAGTAACAGAAAAGTTCCTCGAAGGCTATTGAAAATAGTTTTACTATTTTATTTGTGTGTTTAGCCTGATGAGGTTAAGCCTTTAAAGCCATCTCTTACATGTGGCCACGATTTTATTCATATTGTACTTTTGACATAACATAATGATATTAAACTTATTATAAGTGTTAATAAAGTGGTGATAACAGAATTTAAAAGATTTCAAGAAAAATTTGGATGTGTACTATGACAATGGGAATGACATCACTAAGAACAAACTGTACTAGTGGTACTGCTTCTACCCCTGCTACTACAAGTAATACTGCCAGTGCTCTGATAATGGTAGTATACCCGTAGTGGTAGTGGTGGTGGTGGTGATGCTCCGGAGCTGGCAGACACAAATGGATGAACAAATCTGATGTTATCTGATACAGCGAGTTCTGAGGAAGAGAAATTCAGATAAACTTCGCCAGCGAAATACACTCCTGGAAATGGAAAAAAGAACACATTGACACCGGTGTGTCAGACCCACCATACTTGCTCCGGACACTGCGAGAGGGCTGTACAAGCAATGATCACACGCACGGCACAGCGGACACACCAGGAACCGCGGTGTTGGCCGTCGAATGGTGCTAGCTGCGCACCATTTGTGCACCGCCGCCGTCAGTGTCAGCCAGTTTGCCGTGGCATACGGAGCTCCATCGCAGTCTTTAACACTGGTAGCATGCCGCGACAGCGTGGACGTGAACCGTATGTGCAGTTGACGGACTTTGAGCGAGGGCATATAGTGGGCATGCGGGAGGCCGGGTGGACGTACCCCCGAATTGCTCAACACGTGGGGCGTGAGGTCTCCACAGTACATCGATGTTGTCGCCAGTGGTCGGCGGAAGGTGCACGTGCCCGTCGACCTGGGACCGGATCGCAGCGACGCATGGATGCACGGCAAGACCG
This sequence comes from Schistocerca cancellata, assembly GCF_023864275.1. Taxonomy (NCBI): domain Eukaryota; kingdom Metazoa; phylum Arthropoda; class Insecta; order Orthoptera; family Acrididae; genus Schistocerca; species Schistocerca cancellata. The sequence goes on from NC_064632.1 coordinate 179,443,382, forward strand.
TAGGATCCTACGCAGTGCCGTAGGGGACCGCACCGCCACTTCCCAGCAAATTAGGGACACTGTTGCTCCTGGGGTATCGGCGAGGACCATTCGCAACCGTCTCCATGAAGCTGGGCTACGGTCCCGCACACCGTTAGGCCGTCTTCCGCTCACGCCCCAACATCGTGCAGCCCGCCTCCAGTGGTGTCGCGACAGGCGTGAATGGAGGGACGAATGGAGACGTGTCGTCTTCAGCGATGAGAGTCGCTTCTGCCTTGGTGCCAATGATGGTCGTATGCGTGTTTGGCGCCGTGCAGGTGAGCGCCACAATCAGGACTGCATACGACCGAGGCACACAGGGCCAACACCCGGCATCATGGTGTGGGGAGCGATCTCCTACACTGGCCGTACACCACTGGTGATCGTCGAGGGGACACTGAATAGTGCACGGTACATCCAAACCGTCATCGAACCCATCGTTCTACCATTTCTAGACCGGCAAGGGAACTTGCTGTTCCTACAGGACAATGCACTTCCGCATGTATCCCGTGCCACCCAACGTGCTCTAGAAGGTGTAAGTCAACTACCCTGGCCAGCAAGATCTCCGGATCTGTCCCCCATTGAGCATGTTTGGGACTGGATGAAGCGTCGTCTCACGCGGTCTGCACGTCCAGCACGAACGCTGGTCCAACTGAGGCGCCAGGTGGAAATGGCATGGCGAGCCGTTCCACAGGACTACATCCAGCATCTCTACGATCGTCTCCATGGGAGAATAGCAGCCTGCATTGCTGCGAAAGGTGGATATAGACTGTACTAGTGCCGACATTGTGCATGCTCTGTTGCCTGTGTCTATGTGCCTGTGGTTCTGTCAGTGTGATCATGTGATGTATCTGACCCCAGGAATGTGTCAATAAAGTTTCCCCTTCCTGGGACAATGAATTCACGGTGTTCTTATTTCAATTTCCAGGAGTGTAGTTGAAACAGTTGTAATAGGATTATGGTAACGTTCAGTACAAAGACAGACATTGCTGTAGTTTTAGTGCATTTGTCATAACCTGTCCTTTGATGTTATTCAGTACTCTGATACAGTGTGGGAGATTGTCCAGGAAAAAGGTTTTTTGGCGTTAGGGATTCTCCCTGACTTAAAATTTTGAATTTGTCGGTGACCTGACAAACTCTAATGATAGCCGTAGCACTGACATATAATACCTTCAGTATTCTAACGTATCTTGATTGGATGAGTTGTTTCTTAAGGGCCCTCACTGCAGCTTTTGTTGAAACGGAGTTTGAAGCTAGCTTTCATAATCACTGCTAGTTCTATAATTTCCGCCATGAGTTGCAAGCATCCCATTTTGATGTCTCCATTTCTAAAAATTAATTTTCTGGAGCAAAACACAATATTTGTTTTGAAACATCTTTTGACCAGTTTTTTTGTGAATGAGGATGCATAAACGACTAGATTATTTGCCACAGAGTATCAATTCTCTCTTCATGTCCCTTCTGTCATCAAAATAAACAATCTGAAAGACGTCTATGACAATCTTTCAGAGCATGCGATGGCGATACAATATGTCTGAGAACACAATGGATACCAAAATACTACATGCAGATGGGGCCAAAAATGCAAATCGCATCGCACGTGCGTTCATAGATCACACAACACTAATACTTTCCTTCCCTGATCATGGCGATCCTATCCTCTAACGTTAGACTTTTGTATGATACCTCACTTGGTTGTAACTGAAGACGAATGCTTGTGTGCTGTACATTTGTGATGTACGCTCTTTAGACCACATCACTCCTGCTTATGAATAATCATCAAGGTTATGTGACGATAAGCGTAGAGATTATCATACCCTGTGTTTGCTGCATTGTCTATTCAATCATTCCACTTCTTCCTATTTATCTTTAATCTTTACTACTATAGAAACAACAATGCTTGTTCTCAACGAAATAAAACGCTCTACACAACACTGCCATGTTTACTAAATCATTTTCTGTATCAGGGCTCCGACTCTGGAACAATCTTCCTGAAAATACGTGAGTCAAATGAAAACCTTAAATTTGTAATAACAAATCGAAATTTCGAGCCGTTATCCTTCAAGTTGGTAAGTGTGCTACAAATAGCGTGCAGAATAGCCAGCAGGTGGCAGCATAATGCAGATGCACACATACCGTCGCAATATCAGTATAAAGATGGCCGCCCCAATTGCGACTTGCACCAGGAAATAACAGCGTTCTGTTGTTCGGTTTTTGCGTAGTGAAGGTGTGAAACCTATTGAAATTCATCGACTAATGAAGGTTCAGTACGGTGATGCATGTTTGTCACAGCAGCAAGTCTACGAATGGAGTAGGAAGTTCGCAAATGGTGCGACTTCAGTGGAAGATGCTCCTCGTCCAGGTCAGGCACACCGAGTTGGACTCCACAGAACATTGCAGCAGTTGAAGCCATAGTGAAGGAAAACCGCCGAGTGACACTGAATGACATTGCAGCATGTTTACAGATTAGTCATGGGTCAGCACACAACATTGTGCATGATGTGCTCCAGTTTCACAAAGTGTCTGCGAGATGGCTGCCACGGTAGCTGACTCCTGAAATGAGAGAACGATGTGTTGAAGCTTGTGAAGAACTTCTTCGGCGTTTTGAACGAGAAGGTGATGGCTTCCTTGCTAGAATCGTTACTTGGGACGAAACTTGGATTCACTTCCACCAACCGGAAACTAAAAGAGCGAGCATGGAATGGCGCCATTCCTCATCACCATAACCAAAGAAGTTTCGAACAGAACCATCAGCAGGGAAGGTTATGCTGACTCTCTTTTGAGAAGAAAAAGGCGTCATTTTGGAGCATTACATGCCTAGAGGGATCACTGTCACCAGTACATCACACGCAGATCTCCTAGAAAATCATCTGCGGCCTGCAAACAAATCAAAGCGACGTGAATTGCTATCAGCAGGTGTCCTTTGGGAACATGACAATGTAAGGCCCCAGATTGTGCGGACTACCAAAAGAATTTTTTCCTAAAGAAATTTATGCACTTTGTAAGCGCTGGAGGACTTGCATTGAGCGTGGGGGAGATTACGTTGAAAAGTGATACAGCTTCGTACCACTTCTGCACAATAAATAAAATTTTAAAAAAATATTTAAGGTTTTCATTTGACTCACCCTCGTATTAGAGAAACTGAAATCTTATACAACTTCAGCAGACAGCTAATGGCCCAATTTCTAGCATAGTAGCTATCTTTACTTCCATCTCACTCTCATTAACCCTCCATCTATCACCACTTTTCCCTCCCCTTCCTTGTCTACAGAGTTCTCTATTGAAATTCTCTTCTTTCCTAGCAGTCATTGTCACTTTCATTCAATTCCTCTCCTCTTTCATAACTCCTTCTGCTTCTTCTCATACGGAACAAGGCTTCAAAAGTGCTAAACTAATCATTATTCTTAATGCCTTCGTTATTTTATTATTATTATTATTATTATTATTATTAATAGTGTTACTATTAATATGATTACTGCAAGTGATTACGTTTGGTAATAATACAAATTAATGTTACTGAGGTTGTTACGTAATAACTAATAAACATCATTCTTAATTTCTCCATTAGTGCTATTATTGTTATTATTATTATTATTATTATTTCTTTCTTTTCTCAGACGTTATGTCTGGTCAAAAATGGAAAGTGACGCGGACCTTGATCAAGCGTCACTTCCTTTTAACTGCACGGTATATGTTATATTGCATTTAGGAACTTTCGGGTAATTGAACACGTATCAATAATTACGGATTTCTGTAGTTGTATATATAAGTTTGGATGTAGCTGTATTGCATTGATGTACTGGTGGATATTGTGTGGTATGACTCCAGTAGTTGATAGTATAATTGGTATGTCAACTTTATCCTGATGCCACATGTCCTTGACTTCCTCAGCCAGTTGGATGTATTTTTCAATTTTTTCTCCTGTTTTCTTTTGTATATTTGTTGTATTGGGTATGGATATTTCGATTAGTTGTGTTAATTTCTTCTTTTTATTGGTGAGTATGGTGTCAGGTTTGTTATGTGGTGTTGTTTTATCTGTTGTAATGGTTCTGTTCCAGTATAATTTGTATTCATCATTCTCCAGTACATTTTATGGTGCATACTTGTATGTGGGAACGTGTTGTTTTATAAGTTTATGTTGTAAGGCAAGCTGTTGATGTATTATTTTTGCTACATTGTTATGTCTTCTGGGGTATTCTGTATTTGCTAGTATTGTACATCCGCTTGTGATGTGATCTACTGTTTCTATTTGTTGTTTGCAAAGTCTGCACTTATCTGTTATGGTATTGGGATCTTTAATAATATGCTTACTGTAATATCTGGTGTTTATTGTTTGATCCTGTATTGCAATCATGAATCCTTGCGTCCCACTATATATATTGCCTTTTCTTAGCCATGTGTTGGATGCATCTTGATCGATGTGTGGCTGTGTTAGATGATACGGGTGCTTGCCATGTAGTGTTTTCTTTTTCCAATTTACTTTCTTCGTATCTGTCGATGTTAAGTGATCTAAAGGGTTGTAGAAGTGGTTATGAAATTGCAGTGGTGTAGCTGATATATTTATATGAGTGATTGCTTTGTGTATTTTGCTAGTTTCTGCTCGTTCTAGAAAGAATTTTCTTAAATTGTCTACCTGTCCATAATGTAGGTTTTTTATGTCGATAAATCCCCTTCCTCCTTCCTTTCTGCTTAATGTGAATCTTTCTGTTGCTGAATGTATGTGATGTATTCTATATTTGTGGTATTGTGTTCGTGTAAGTGTATTGAGTGCTTCTAGGTCTGTGTTACTCCATTTCACTACTCCAAATGAGTAGGTCAATATTGGTATAGCATAAGTATTTATAGCCTTTGTCTTGTTAATTGCTGTCAATTCTGTTTTCAGTATTTTTGTTAGTCTTTGTCTATATTTTTCTTTTAGTTCTTTAATATTTGTATTATCTATTCAGATTTTTTGTCTGTATCCTAGATATTTATAGGCATCTGTTTTTTCCATCGCTTCTATGCAGTCGCTGTGGTTATCCAAAATGTAATCTTCATGTTTAGTGTGTTTTCCCTTGACTACGCTATTTTTCTTACATTTGTCTGTTCCAAAAGCCATATTTATATCATTGCTGAATACTTCCGTTATCTTTAGTAATTGGTTGAGTTGTTGATTTGTTGCTGCCAGTAGTTTTAGATCATCCATGTATAGCAAATGTGTGATTTTGTGTGGGTATGTTCCAGTAATATTGTATCCATAATTTGTATTATTTAGCATGTTGGATAGTGGGTTCAGAGCAAGGCAGAACCAGAAAGGACTTAATGAGTCTCCTTGGTATATTCCACACTTAATCTGTATTGGCTGTGAGGTGATATTATTTGAATTTGTTTGGATATTAAGTGTGGTTTTCCAGTTTTTCATTACTATGTTTAGGAACTGTATCAATTTAGGATCTACTTTGTATGTTTCCAATATTTGTAGTAACCATGAGTGGGGTACACTATCAAAAGCTTTTTGGTAATCAATGTATGCGAAGTGTAGCGACCTTTGTTTAGTTTTAGCTTGATATATCACCTCTGCATCTATTATCAGTTGCTCTTTACATCCTCGTGCTCCTTTGCAGCAGCCTTTTGGTCTTCATTTATAATTTTGTTCTGTGTTGTATGTGTCATTAATTTCTGTTAATGGCTGAAGTTAATATTTTGTATATTGTTGGTAGGCATGTTGTGGGGCGATATTTAGCTGGGTTTGCTGTGTATGCTTGATCTTTAGGTTTCAGATAAGTTATTCCATGTGTAAGTGTATCAGGGAATGTGTATGGGTCTGCAATGTAACTGTTAAATAATTTAGTTAGATGTGAATGTGTTGAGGTGAACTTCTTTAGCCAGAAATTTACTATTTTATCTTTTCCAGGGGCTTTCCAATTGCGAGTAGAATTAATTGCTTGGGTGACTTCATGTTGCAAAATTATCACTTCAGGCATTTGTGGTATCATCTTGTATGTGTCTGTTTCTGGTTGCATCCACCGTGCATGCCTGTTATGTTGTACCGGTTTGACCATATGTTGCTCCAGAAGTGTTCCATGTCTGTTATGTTTGGTGGATTGTCTATTTTAATGTGTGTGTTATCTATTGTCTGGTAAAATTTCTTTTGGTTTGTGTTGAATGTTTGGTTTTGTTTCCTTCTATTCTTCACTTTTTTTGTATCTTCTAAGTCGTTTGGCCAAGTCTTGTAATTTCTGCTTCTTTTCATCTAATTGCTCTATCGCTTCTTGTTGTGAGATTTTACCTAACCTTTTTCGTTTCTTGTCTGACATTTCATTTCTTATAAATTGTGTTAGCTGTTCGATGTCTTTTCTCAGTTTTTCTATTCTGATCTGTAGCCTGTGTTGCCATGCTGGTTTTGTGGGTTTCTTCTGTGTGTTGGTTGGTTCTGATCTCTGCCTAGTGTGTATATTTAGTGTAGTGAGTGCTCCTATATAAACCAGTAGTTGTAACTCTTCCATAGTTGTGTTTTCATTTATTTTGTTGTGTATGATTGTGTTGATAGTTGTTATTGTTGTTTCGACATTTGGGTTATTTGGCGGTCTATGCAAGAATGGTCTAATGTCTGTATTTGTGTCTTTGTGTTCTATATATGTCAGCTGAAATTTTTCTTCTATATCTAACATGCGTGTCACTTCATGTTCTATTTGTGCTTATTCTGGTGGCTGTCTTAAGATTTCGTTTTCCTCTGATTGTTTAATTGATCCGTGTTGTTCTTTGTTTGTTTGCTCTGCGATGTTTGAGTCCATTACTGTATTTTCTTCTTCTTCTGATTGCACATTATTTTGTTCCAGTATTTGTTGTACTTGTTGTTTGATGTTTTCTAATTCTGATGGGGGCATCCTGTTATTTTTGATTATTACACGGATCTGATCAACTAGTCGTTGTTCTGTTAAAAATTTTAATTCTGGGTATCTGATAATAATTGTTGTGTATACTTGTGATCTGTATCCAGTTATGTTGGTTCCTAGGTTTGTTGCTTGGTAATAACAGAACATGAGATGTCGATTAAATTCATCTGACCATCTCATTCTCTGTCTTTGTTTTCCTTCTAGGGTGGTTGCAGCAAGCATATCCTGCAAAACACCTCTATTTGGATTTAAATCATTTTCCCTTTGGCTAGCAGTCTCGTTGCCATTGTGGGCGGGCATAGGATTCAAACGTCGTCCCCGACCATGACGGCGCTTGTCCGAGGCTTCTTTAGTTCTGTCCTGAACCAACTAATCACACTAAAAGGGGGGTTAGCCCTATTAGTGGTTTGTTCTTTTCGTCGCCTTTTACAACTGGCAGCACATACCGGAGGCCTATTCTTTTCCCAGGCCTGCACGGGGTTTATTATTATTATTATTATTATCATTATTATTACATTGCCAAATGTTATTATATTGCCAAATGATACTATTATTGTGACTCACAGAAAAAATATGTTGTTCCTGGTCCGATGTAAGAGAGAGCTTTAAGTCCCTAATCTGATCAGGCTAAATAAGCAATAAATAAATAAATAAATAAATAAATAAATAAAATGACATTGCGAATGAGGTGGGACGAGGAATGGAGTAGACGAAGCAAAGACGAAAGGAAACATTATAGAGCAATACACACTGTGATCTTGTCAACGCACTGATATACGAAGCAGACGGTGTCAAGAGTATTTAATACAACAATAGCACGAATGAAATTCAGTCACGATCGGTAAAAAAAAAAAATCATCTAGGACAGTTCGACAACCCTTTTTGTAGGTCTGCTTATGGAGAAGAAGACGAAGACATGTAAACTACTGGCCACAACACCATGAAAATGACGTGCTACAGACGCTAAATTTAACAGAGAGGAAGAGGATGGTGTGATATGCAAATGATTAGTTTTTCAGGGCATTCTCACATGGTTGGCGCCGGTGGCGACACCTACAAGCTGCTGACATGAGGAAAGTTTCCAATCGATTTCTCATACACAAACAGCACTTGACCGGCGTCGCCGGTAAAACGTTGTTGTGATGCCTCGTGTAAGGAGGAGAAATGCGTACCATCACGTTTCCGACTCTGATAAAGGTCGGATTGTAGCCTATCGGGATTGCGGTTTATCGTATCACGACATTGCTGCTCGCGTTGGTCGAGATCCAATGACTTTTAGCAGAATATGGAATCGGTGGGTCCAGGACGGTAATATGGAACGCCGTGCTGGATCCCAACGGCCTCGTATCACTAGCAGTCGAGATGACAGGCATCTTATCCGCATGGATGTAACGGATCGTGCTGCCACGTCTCGATCCCTGAGTCAACAGATTGGGACGTTTGCAAGACAACAACCATCTGCACGAACAGTTCGACGACGTTCGCAGCAGCATGGAGTATCAGCTCGAAGACCATGGCTGCGGTTACCCTTGACGCTGCATCGCGCCTGCGATGGTGTACTCAACGACGAACCTGAGTGCACGAATGGCAAAACGTCATTTTTTTCCGGATGAATCCAGGTTCTGTTTACAGCACCATGATGGCCGCATCCGTGTATGGTGACATCGCGGTGAACGCACATTAGAAGCGTTTATTCGTCATCAACCGGCGTGAGGGTATGGAGTGCCGTTGGTTACACGTCCCGGACTCCTCTTGTACACATTGACTGCACTTTGAACAGTGGACGTTACATTTTATATGTGTTACGACCCGTGGCTCTACCCTTCATTCGATCCCTGCGAAACCCTACATTTCAGCAGGATAATGCACGCCCGCTTGTTGCAGGGCTTGTGCGGGCCTTTCTGGATACAGAAAATGTTAGACAGCTGCCCTGGCCAACACATTCTCCAGATCTCTCACCAATTGAAAACGTCTGATCAATGGTGGCCGTGCAACTGGCTCGCCACAACACGCCAGTCACTACTCTTGATGAACTGTGGTATCGTGTTGAAGCTGCATGGGCAGCTGTACCTGTACGCGCCATCCAAGCTCTGTTTGACTCAATGCCCAGGCGTATCAAGGCCGTTATTACGGCCAGAGATGGTTGTTCTGGGTACTGATTTCTAAGGATCTATGCATCCAAACTGCGTGAGAAAATGTAATCACATGTCAGTTCTAGTATAATATATTTGTCCAATGAATACCCGTTTATCATCTGCATTTCTTCTTGGTGTAGCAGTTTTAATGGCTAGTAATATATATATATATATATATATATATATATACACTGTAGGTATACTGATGGAGAAGAAGAAGAAGAATAAGGACATGTATCATATAATCTTAGGATGCCCTAAAAGGCCGAAAGCATAGATGGGACATTAAACCAAATGAGAGCTATGGGGACAAAGGCCCAGACCACGTGACCACTGTTTTGGCAGATGCAGACGTTAGGGTGTGTAAACTCGTACTCACGGCTCTCAAGGAATTAAGAATGTCGCTATAACCATCCAGGTCCAAATCTGGATCTTGCTGGTACAATAGGTAGGAGGAGGAGGAGACCGGCAAGACGGGACCATAGGCGAGAGCAGTCAATCCGAGCGAACAGAGCAGAAACTGAGAATTGCATTGCCTGGGGGACGGATCCCAGTTACCTGATACATCGGAAGACAATTCTGGCACATAAAGTGAAGTGTATTTGTACACCATTATTTAAACGAAATAATAAACTTATTGTTGTAGATGACTTTAAATGTTGCACATACATAACCGTAGCGTATACGTACCAGTTTTATAAAATTTATACTTCTTTTGCGGTAACTGCATTGAAATTCGAACACAGATAATAATAATTAAAACTGACAGTTGCTGCTGTTATGTTTCAACCATGATTGGTTATATAGTTATGAAACCAAAAGGCAAAATAAATAAAGAAATCTCTTCACGCGTTTATTGATCACAGTAAGTGAGTTTATTTCAACACAATTATATCTGTCCCGATTCAGCTGGTGGCTTTCGTATATCAATGCTCGATTTTAACTGGGCCTCGAGATGGCTCCAGTAGTTTCCGGACATTCCAATTTGTTATAGACTGGGTCTTAAGTGGGCTATAATATGCAACTAAATAAGCATTACAGTACATGACGGACTATCAAAAAGGAAACACGACTAGTACAATTAGAAAGAACAATCCTCGCCAAAAGAACTCTATTAGTATAGAACATAATCTTTAATTGGAGTAAGAAAATTTTTGAGTACATACGCTGAAGCACATTTTCGTATGGAAGTGAATTATGTATGGATTCAGCGAAAACCGGAGAAGAACGAAAATGAAGCGGTCGAGATGCGGTGTAGTTAAAGTTGAAAAAACAATGGTCTGATAAGTTAAGAAATCAGGTGGCTGTGCGTAGAATTAGCAAGGAAAGGAGTGTGCTACAAACAACTAGAAGAAGGAGCTATTGATAGGACATGTGGCAAGACGTCAAGCAATTACTCCCTTGTTATTACAGTCAGCTACAGAAGGGGGAAAACTGTAGAAGAAGGCTGATATTGGAACGTGTCTAACTAATAATTATAAGAAAATTGTCAAATATACAACAAAATGGTTCAAATGGCTCTGAGCACTATGGGACTCAACTTCTGAGGTAATCAGTCCCATAGAACTTAGAACCACTTAAACCTAACTAACCTAAGGACATCACACACATCCATGCCCGAGGAAGGATTCGAACCTGCGACCGTAGCGGTCGCGTGGCTGCAGACTGTAGCGCCTAGAACCGCTCGGCCACTCCAGCCGGCTAAAATATATAACGAAAAAGCACAATGGAATATGACTGATCACTCACTGTTTACACTAATTGGTCATATAATAGACAAACATCCTAATGGATGACCACAAATCCCATTCGTCTCGTCAGTGTATAAATAAAAAATAGAAAGAATAAAACCAAAGATATAGAAAAATATTACACACACACACACACACACACACACACACACACACACACACAAAGACGTAGACCGACGCAGTCAAACGGAACTGGGAAAAGTGGTAATACTTATAAAAACAAATGACACTCAACACAGAAAACGGCAGTTAAAGAGCTGTGTTAGGAAAAGATAGTGACTACAAGGAAAACTATAAACTTTCATCCGGTTTACCACATGAAGGAAAGCTGTTACAAATAATGAATTAGAAGCTGATATGTAAGTACTTCCCCATTTTATTACAGAAAACTTTCGTAAACAGTTTTAACTCTATAACCTATTTGTGACAACGAAAAACTCGTTTAATTTTCCATAGCATCCACTGAAGATACCTTGTTAAAAAAAGCGAAAACCATCTGGGCCCATACGTCCAATAAAAAGTTAATGTTCTGTATGCAGAAGGCGTTTTTCTTGTAAACCACTGCAATTTAAATAACTGACTGCTTACGGCTTGAATGATACTCTGAGGTGAAGAGATTGGCAACGAGTTCTAGTCAGAAGATTGAGGAGGAAAAAGAAAAGAGGGAAATGAGAAACAGACAACTTTATAGCTCTCTTGCTGCTAGAAATCCATTGACACGACAGTTTCTCACGTGTCCCCATTTTTCATTACTTATTCCTTTCCCCTGTACTCCACGCTATGCATAAAATTTCAATGAATTATTCTCTGAATTTCGGTACTTTTTATTCTGTCACCTAAGTTGCGAGATCAACTAACTTTTCATTTTTTACTTTATGTGGTTTATTTAGTAATTTTAGTTCAAATGGTCCACCTGACACTAATTCAACGAACACATTGTATACTAATCACCTCATACAATGATAAGGATTTATTAGTAATTTTAACTTTCCGACTGAAGGTGACATTAATTTTCCCTGCGCTTGCTATTCTGTTGAACGAGTGGTAGGACTGACTGACGTTCTCTCATCTCGCGCACGTCTGATTCATGTGCAATCGGAGATCTCTTTGCTTTCATTGAAACAGAGCTAGCCTGGCGCTGCCTGTTTACTTTTTCTCGGTCCTCCTACGTCCCCGTTGTTCATGCGGAGTGAGTGTACTGTGAAAAACGGCATACCAAATGAGCCGCGAAGCTATGAATTTCCGTCCCGTCCGAGACTTTCTCGTCGGTTGCTGTCTTTTTAACCGCCGTTCCGTATCGACGTTATCGGAAATGGTTGGTGATTTGCGTTGGAAGTTTGTTGTTTTCCTGATTTTCCCTTCGTGCAATAAAGTTTTAGCGTGCCCTCTCATAACCGATGGCTTGATAATATGGAAGCAGGCAGTCTGTCGAGTGCTTCCGTGTTCTCCGCCGCTGAAGACGCCGCTCACACATCAGTTCATTTTCAGTGTCCACCTCTTAAATTCAGCTTCAAACAACGATAGTCTTTCTGCCGTTATGAGATTTCGGCCATAAGGAAGCTTTGCGGCGAAATCGATGAAACACATTTCAAATATATTCCTCTGATTTATTTTCTTCCAGAAAGAAGAATATACCACCTCTTTCATGTGTTAATGAGGCAATAACTTCCGTTCCTTCTCGTTGAAAGTCAGTATTTTTCTCATTCGACTGTATATTAGTTAATTCCTTAGGTACCCTAGATGCCATAGTAAATCTTATTATCCACTAACACCTAATAGGAAACACATGCGATGTTTGTATCTGCTACAGATGTGATCGCCTAAAGAGGAATGTTGTTGTGGCCACAGATAGATCAGGTAACGGGAGACTGTGAACAGTGCAAAAAGAAACAATAGCAAAAAGAACTAGGGCCGAGAAGGTGGTGAGGAAAAGGGGTTAAAGGGGAGAGAAATGGGGGCAGAGAGAGTGAAGGAAAGAGGGAATTGGGGAAGATAGCAAAACGTGCTACTGTTTCCTCGTATTAAAACAGAGCGAATCAAAGACTAGTCTATATACTAAGTTACAGATTAAGTAGATACTGACACTGCAATTAATACTATTTTGAAATTTCTAATAGAATTTTCTACAACAACGAGTACTTTGAATCATTTTGATGTGGAGACGTTCTCAATGTGAATTATTGTAATATTAAAATATGGTCTTTTTCTTTCGTTAAAGCATCACAAGTCGATTATTTATTATGTGGAATGGTATGGAAACAATCCGATTTATGTTAATCTATAGTTAGTAAAAGATTTTTGGTGCTTATATTGAAATAAGTTTTAAAGCTGAGTTCAGAGATTATTTTTAATGTTATCACGATCGTGAGACAGAATGTGACTTCAGTAGTGTAACTGAAAATTAGTAACTTCGCGTCCTGTCTAAAGCTCTGACCGATGGTCACTGTATCGAAGATTACTATTATGAGCGATACTGACGGAGGTCAACTTTGCGTTTCATAAGCCACTTCTTTGATAAGTGAATTACTTTTCCAATGAATTGCAGCCTAGCGTTTGCTACAGTTGATTTCATAAAGTCGTCCAATATTATGTTGATGAAGACGACTGCCTCTAATGTTTGGGGTCGTTAGTTTCTAGTGCCTTAATGGATTTCCGCGTAATTATGTAAAATACTTTACATTTCTTACCATTAGGAATTAATGGCCAGTCCCCGTACTAAGCATCAATTCTCTGACCATGCATCTTTCCTATGTTGTACAACACCCGCGAACTATTTGAGTTTCCTAAGTTACACGAATACACCAGATTATTTGTAAGTGACGTGTACATAACGGCCCTCTAAAACCGCCTTGGGGTATTCCCGAAGATAGATTTACATCTCGCAAGGGCGAAATGTTAGAATTCTATCTGCTAGGATGTGCTGAAAACAGTCACAAAGATTGTACGATACTGCGTAAGTTCTCAATCTGTTCACAAACGGAACTGGCTGGAGCTGCGACATAAAGTCGCGCAGGCGCCCTGCGGCTATGGCGTAGGCTCTGAGCTCGCCTTATACTACTTTATTAGGTCGCTAAAATCAGGAGCTCACTTGTTAAAAAGTAGATTTTTTGACGCGTTTCGGGCGTAGCCCTTCATCACAGCATCATATAAAATGTCTCTTAGAAATTGATATATTGTCACGTTACTAGATTCTCGACAGTAGACACAATATAAAGTATTCAGCAATTTGTACTATGTTCTGATGATAGATTACATACAAAACGGGTGAGCAATAATAATTTTCAACAGCAAGTGATCTATTGCTTTTAGCTACGTAATAGTGCAGTGAAATAAGATGTCACAGTACGAAACTGTATCGAGTTCAAATAACATGCTCCTTTTCCAGTCATTGGTATCATCTGCTGCTCCAAAAGCCAACAATGAACTGTTGCTGGAAGGGGAGTAAGTCATCTTGTGTAATATGCATAGAATCTTGCTGGTATGTCGTCAGGTACAGTTCAGGTCTCGTTGTTGCACGATTTTGCCGGCCACGGTGGCCGAGCGGTTCTAGGCGCTTCAGTCCGGAACCGCGCGACTGCTACGGTCGCAAGTTCGAATCCTGCCTCGGGCATGGATGTGTGTGATGTCCTTAGGTTAGTTAGGTTTAAATAGTTCTAGGGGACTTATGACCTTAGCTGTTGAGTCCCATTGTGCTCAGAGCCATTTTTTTTTGTTGCACGATTTTAGGTGATCAGCCTCTTCGGTATTTGCGTTTGATGATTGAAAGAAGGAATTGGTTATGGTCTTCTGCAGTGAAACAGCTTCGGATGACTAAACGCAGTATTTCGGCCTTCTCTTTGTCAGCTGTTTCGGTGCCAGAATGATCGCTGAACAACTGATTGCGTATGGTAACTGAATTCACGTAAGACCAAAACTTCTTATGGTTTTACGCCATATCGTTCGGCAAAATTTTAACTTACAGATTGAGAAGGCATGTGATAGAAAACGTTATACAGCCAAAACCCAGTTCTTTAAGGAATCGAGCTTCCATGCATAAAATAGCTTCAAAATTTAACACATTAACTAATTTTTTAAGTAATCATTATGTATAGAATGAGTAAATGTGCTAAGTATTGGACGTTAAACATGTACGCGAGAAAAAAGTTTAGGAAAGATTTGAAATTATGCTTAAAGTTGGTTGGAAATCGCTAAACGCTCTCACCCTCAAATTTTGTTGTCGTGGTCTTCAATCCAAGGACTGGTTTGATGCAGCCTCTCGGTACTACTCTATTTCGCGTAAGGCTCTTCATCTACTGCAGTCTGCATTCCTCTGAACCTGCTTACTGTATTTATCTCTTGGTCTCCTTGTACGTTTTGTAACCTCCCCCGCCCCCACACACAGTGCCCTCCAATACTAAATTGACCCCATGGTGTCTCAAAATGCGCCCCACGAACTGATCCCTTCTTTTAATTAGATTGTACCACAATTTACTTGTATCCCCAGTTATATTCAGTAACTCCCCATTAGTTAAGCGATCTACTCATTTAATTTTCAGCATTCTTATGTAGCACCACATTTCAAAAATCTCTTTTCTCTTCTTGTCTAAACTGTTTATCACACATGTTTCAATCCCATACACGGCTGCACTCCAGATAAATACCTTGTGGAGATCCTAAAATTTAAATCTATATTCGGCGATAGCAAGTTTTTCTGTTTCAGGAGAGCATTTCTTGCCACTGCCAACCTACATTTTATATTCTCTCTGCTTTGGCCGTCATCAGTTATTCTGCTGACCAAGTAGCAAAACCCATCTGCTACTTTAAGTTCCCTGTTTCCTAATCTAACTCCCTTAGCACTGCCTGATTTAATTCGACTACATTCCATAATCATTGTTTTGCTTTTTTTATGTCCTTCTTATATCCTCCTTTCAAGACACTGTCTATTCCGTTCAACTGCTCTTTAGTCCTTTGCTGTCTCTGACAGAATTATAATGTCATCAGCAAACCTTAGTTTTTATCTCTTCTCCCTGGACTTTAATTCGTACTTCTGTATTTTCCTTTGTTTCCTTTACTGATTTCTCAATATACAGATTGAATAACGTCGGTGATAGGCTACAACTGTGTCTCACTCCCTTCTCAACCAATGCTTCCCTTTCGTGCCCCTAGACTATTTGAAAGAGAGTATTCCAGTCAAAACTGTGAAATGCTTTCCCTAAGCCTACAAATGCTAGAAACGTAGGTTTGCCTTTCTTTAACCTCTCTTCTAAGGTAAGTCCTATGGTCAGTATTGCCTCGCATATTCCTACATTTCTCCGGAATCCAAGGTGATCATTCCCCAATTCGGCTTCTGTAAGTTTTTCCATTCTTCTGTAAAAAATTCGTGTTAATAATTTGCAACCCTAACTGATAAAACTGTTAGTATTCTCATATACTGAATGGAAAAAGTCCGGTATTTTGCGCGCCTTCAACTACGCTGTATCAAGGCACATACATATTTTCTAACTGCAATACTTATTTTCTACGTTAAGTTTTTGACTAAGATTACACTTCTAAATGAGTAGATTATGACAGGGTTTTGAATTATTGAACACGGTAAATAGCGACGCAATGGAAATTAAATTTTTGTTCCCCCTGGAAATCGTTTGAAAAGGAGCCTGCAATTGGTTCCGCATTTCGGAGTTCCGGGAAAGTCGCTTAGTAATACAGACTGGGTTCATTTTAATACTAAAAAACAGTCCCAGGTTGCACAGCGTTCTTGATTGGTTCAAAAGCGACGCTTTTCACGGGGGTAGGTCATTATCAGGTTATCTTGTCCAGTATGGGTCATCAGTCACAGTAGGGTAGAATAATATCACGCTAATGATTGCTGTGTTTGCAATGAGCGAGCACCGATATGCCCGTGGTACTTTGCTCTGCGGTCAAGTTTACTGTTTACGAGCGTGCTATTATTCTGCGCTGCTGATAACCTACGCACGAGATAACCTGACGATGCCTTACCCGCTTGAAACTCACCTTTTTGAACGAATAAAGAACACTGTGCAACCAAGGACTATTTTTTAATGTTGATTACATTATAAGGTTGCTATAACACTGCGCCACAATGTACTGGAATAAATTTATGGGTTCCTTTTATTTCAATTTTGATAAGTTCTTGTAACCGTGTGCCACGTGGTTCCATGGGAAACATTTGCAATTTCAGTACTGAAACACTATGTAGTTTGTCTATAATAATAATCAATTACTCCAGTTTGTCATTAGTTCTCATCCCGAAGCCGCTTAGAGTGAATCATGCTCTCAATATCAGCTCCCAAGTGTTCACTTACCGTTCGTCTGAATTCGTACCTAATATGAACACATTTCACTTAATACGTTCTAGCTTCAGCTAAATCGTTATTCAAATAAACTGCCATCGGCTGATTGTGTAGTTCTTTCCTTGCAAGCGATATTACAGCAAATGTAAAGCAATCTGAACTGCTGAGAACTTCCAGACTCGTTCTGGTCCTGAGTATGTTGAGAGTCATTATTATAATTAATTCCTGGTATAACGAGGTGTGATGGTAAGCATTGTGGCTCCTACATCTCCTTTGCACGCACCCTCTACAGCTTTACGAGGGTTGCTGAAAAGTTACTGGCTTTTCCTAGAAAGAATAAGGCTACAGTTTCCCCGATACTGACACACTTTATATATAGTTGTTGAAGATATGTAGTCGGTGTAAATAAAATTCACGCAATCGGTCACTAAAGCAGCTCCGCGCAGCCTCTTTGACATCTTCAGTGTCCTTAAATAGTTACCATTCAGATGATATTTCATATCGGGAAATAAAGAATTGTCCAAAGGGGCTAGCTGGAAGCCCGGGATCGTCAGTTTGGCAGACGAAACGTTGGACGTGTGCGAAGTTGAGTTGTCATGCAAAGCTGATCAACTTTCCTCGGCGTTTATTCTTAATTGCTTCCTTCAACTGGCCAACCAGGTTAGCATAATATTGTCCGGTTACCGCAGATCCATGAGATAAATAGTCTAGCAACAGAATTTTCTCGGAAAACGGACCCCATCACTTTTTTGGACGGTTTCCTGGCTGCAGAAGTTCTTCCGCCTTGTGGACGCACTGTGTTGTCATTCTTTTGACTGTTCGTTTGTCACAAACGTGAATCCAAGTCTCATCCTCAGTTACTAACTTCGACAAAAGGGCGCAAAATTATTTTCGACGTGCCAACGCGTTCTTTGCGCTGATCGCTGTTCAAACATTTCGGCACTCATTTCGCTGAAAGCTTGCATCTGTCTAGGATTGTGGTGGTGATGTAACCAACACTCTGCCAGGAGCTGTGTAGTATTTTGTCTATCTTTTTGGCGGATAGTAGCTCAGGGACAGCATCGGATAGTGCAGTGTGGTTTGAGGACGGCCACAGCGGGACTCATCTTGAGCGAGATATCCAAGGTTTCTCAGTGCTGCAGGAAGTAAATTTCTTTTCAGATGTTTGTGGAATGTCAGTGTGAATGCCCTTTGCGGACATTCCTCAGAGCAATAGAAAATCCAAAGACGAGACACTTTCTTGTGATTTTGCCATCAAGGCTATCACCTGCAACAGAACAAACTGTATGAATAGCGAACACATGGTATTTAGACAGTTACGTAATATGATTTCAGACTTTCAAATGAGATCGAACTTCCAGAATGAGATTTTCAATCTGCAGCGTACTGTGCGCTGATATGAAACTTCCTGGCAGATTAAAAATGTGTGCTGGACCGAGACTCGACCTCGGGACCTTTACCTTTCGCGGGCAAGTGCTCTACCATCCGAGCTACCCAAGTACGACTCACGCCCCGTCCTCACAGCTTTACTTCTGCCAGTATCCCGTCTCCTACCTTCCAAACTTCACAGAAGCTCTCCTGCGAACCTTGCAGAACTAGCACTCCTGGAAGAAAGGGTATTGCGGAGACATGGCTTAGCCACAGCCTAGGGAATGTTTCCAGAATGAGATTTTCACTCTGAGAGACGAGATACTGGCAGAGGTAAAGCTGTGAGGAGTGGGCGTGAGTCGTGCTTGTGTAGCTCAGTTGGCAGAGCACTTGCCCGCGAAAGGCAGAGGTCCCCGAGTTCGAGTCTCAGTCCGGCACACAACTTTAATCTGCCAGGAAGTTTCATATCAGCGCACACGCCGCTGCAGAGTGAAAATCTCATTCTGGAAACCTCCCCCAGTCTGTGGCTAAGCCATGTCTCCGCAATATCCTTTCTTAAAGGAGTGCTAGTTCTGCAAGGCTCGCAGGAGAGCTTCTGTGAAGTTTGGAAGGTAGGAGACGAGATACTGGCAGAAGTAAAGCTGTGAGGACGGGCCGTGAGTCGTGCTTGGGTAGGTCGGCTGGTAGAGCACTTGCCCGCGACAGGCAGATGTCCCGAGTTCGAGTCTCGGTCCGGCACAGTTTTAATCTGCCAGGAAGTTTCGAGACCGAATTTGTTTTTTTATTTCAACTATAAGCCAACAGTGTTAGGAACTCATCACCCCGACAAATCTTTGCACTATGAAAGTCCTTCGTATCTCCGAATACCTCAGAAAAAGAAGTCAGAACGTTTTAAAAGTCAGTCATAGGTCAAAATCTTGTTTGTAAGAACCCTATTTTCTCGGCATTTATACTGAAATATCAGTTATGTACTAAGACTAAATATGAAAAGGATTAGGAGTCCTGCAAGATCGTGAACTGCTTCTCTTCTTAGTCTCATTCTACTTTGCGCCCTTTGTCCATGTCCATTTTAACACTATGACGACCATATAACCGACAATTCAGCTGTCTGACGAGCGAGCAGAGCCGGAGGCAACGTCAGCCCTGCGCGTGGCTGGTTGCCCAGTACGGCAGGTAAACGAAGCAGCCAGATCACTGGCCATTCCGCGCCGTGTTTCGTATTAATTTCGCTTCGATCTGCTTGCCGGCGTAATGCGTTGACAACAGTTTCCCGATAAGCTCGCAATTTGCGTCGGAACGAGAGCACTCCATTTGACCCGGTGCAGTACTGGCCGTGTGCACACATCACATCGCATTACATCGCACCACGATTCGCCGAAAGGGGAAGTTCCTGCCTTTCGAGGGATGAAACCGAATTCCCGACTGTCAAAGTAAATAAATCTGCGTACTACTGACGCTTACTTCTACATTTACATCTACATCTACATCTACATCCATACTCCGCAAGCCACCCTGACGGAGGGTACCTTGAGTACCTCTATCGCTTCTACCTTCTATTCCAGTCTCGTATTGTTCGTGGAAAAAGATTGAAAGAGTGTCGGTATCCCTCTGTGTGGGCTTTAATCTCTCTGATTTTATCCTCGTAGTCTGTTCGCGAGATACACGTAGGAGGGAGCAGTATACTACTTGACTCTTCGGTGAATGTATGTTCTCGAAACTTCAACAAAAGCCCGTACCGAGCTACTGAGCGTCTCTCCTGCAGAGTCTTCCACTGGAGTTTACCTATCATCTCCGTAATGCTTTCGCGGTTACTAAATGATCCTGCAACGAAGCGCGCTGCTCTCCGTTGGATCTTCTCTATCTCTTCTATCAACCCTATCTGGTACGGATCCCACACCGGTGAGCAGTATTCAAGCAGTCGGCGAACAAGTGTACAATAACTTGTTTGCTTTGTTTTCGGACTGCATTTCCTTAGAATTCTTCCAGTGAATCTCAGTCTGGCATCTGCTTTACTGACGATTAATTTTATATGGTCATTCCATTTTAAATCAGTCCTAATGCCTACTCCCAGATAATTTATGGAATCAACTGCTTCCAGTTGCTGACCTGCTACATTGTAGCTAAATGATAATCACGCTTACTTCGGAAGACTTCTCTCCATTGAGAATGACATGCTGCTTCCTGTTATCTAGGAACTCTTCAATCCAATCACACAAGGTGTTCAGAATCAAAGTTCGGTCGGTTGGTACAAAGCAAGAAGGTCCCATTGTGGGCATTATTGGGAACATATCGTTGCATGAGTTCAAAAGCTGCGAAAATGCTGTTGGTGTGAAGCACAATGTCTTAAAATAGTAGATGGAAGTGAACTGAAGCCGTATTCCTAGTTTTCTGAAAGTACACGCTGAATCACATTATCGATCATAAAGAACATTTTCACTCACGTGCGGTGGTTTGATGAATTTTTGAATAATAGAACTGTATAAACTGTGCTGGACGGCCAATGTTCGACACACGAAAGTACAGGGTGTCCCACTCAAACCTTCCTGATTTGAAAGACCCAGGAACAAAAACCACGTTGTATAGCATCTAAAAGTGCCCAGGCAATGGGTCCTCCGCGTGCGATCCAACGATTGGGAAATTTCCTATACAGGAGCTTGCGAACAGCCACTGACCAATGCGGCGGGGCTCCATAGTGTTGAAAAATGATGTTGGGTTGCAAGTCTTGTATCTGAGGGTACACAAACTAATCCACCATGTCCAGATACACTGACCCATTCACTGTTCCGCGAAGAATAACGGTCCAACAATCCTGTCGTGTATTAGCCTACACCAGACGTTTAGTATAGGGCTATCACGAACGTGTTCAGTGACAAAGTGTGGATTTTGCGAACCCCAAGTCCGAACATTATGCCTATTAACCCTTCTTGATAGATAAAAGGTTGCCTCATCTGAGAATAAACATCTTTCCAGGAAGCTGGCATCCATATCAATACACTGCAGCATATCCGCAGCAAATTGTTGTCGGCGTGGTTTGTCGTTTGGCGTCAGATGTTGCAGAATTTCCACTTTGTAAGCACATATACAAAGACGCTGGCGAACTACATGATGCAATGTCGACCGAGGTACATCAAGTTGCCTAGATGCTTGACGAATTGATTTACGTGGGCTTCTGAAAAACGTTTGTCCTCTACTGTCTCTTCTGAAACTCCGTAACGTGCACCGCCAGAGTGTTTCAGAACACTATCTGTTACCAGAAACTTCCTATACCATTCCTTAATTGTTTTTACATCATGCGGATCACATTCATACACACGACAATAATTTCTTTACACAGTAATGTGCGATTTTGTTTCTGCAAACCACACTACTGCTTTCGCGCACTGCTGTGGAGTCGCCATTTTCACTTCATCGACCATGCTACATTCTGGCGACGATACTTGGCACTTCTGACGCGGGGATATAAATTCTTTGAGATGCTCTACAATGTGGTGCATTTTTCATTGTCTTACCTACTGTGGTTTTTCTCTCCTGGGTCCTTGAAATCAGGGAGGTTTGAGTGGGACACATTGTATTATCAGTCATTTACCAAGAAACCGTGGTAAGAGCGACAAGATATTTCGTATTCGTTTTAGCAGATCTGATAATGGTTTTCTTACACGGTCTAGTCACATTAATGTGACCACCGCCTATGTTTGATATCAACGTGCAATAATCACTCACAGACGGCAGGTGGAAGCACTAGCAGTGTAGCGTATACAAAGCGTGCCCGGGGGACAAAGAGAACACTGCAGTCGTTGTAATGAGGTAACGGAGCGATTTATCGATGTCCAAAGGGGCGTGATCATTTGCTTTCGTCAAGTGAGAAAGCGTCTCCGAAACGGGTAAGTTTGTAAACTGTTCGCATGCCACCGTGGTTGAAGTACACGGTGCATGACTGTCCAAACTGGTTCAAAAAATGGCTCCAAGCATTATGGGACTTAACATCTGAGGTCATCAGACCCCTAGACTTAGAACCACTTAAACCTAACTACATCACACACATCTATGCCCGAGGTAGGATTGAACCTGCAACCATACCAGCCGCGCGTTCCGGACTGAAGCGCCTAGAACCACTCGACCATATCCAAACTGATGACGAGGCAACTGTGGTACACCACGGACCGTACATTGGATGAAGAGGGTGAACGATGGCTGCAGAGATGAGTACGGGCAAATAGTGGAGCAACTGTTACGAAACTGACCGT
The DNA here is from genome assembly GCF_023864275.1 of Schistocerca cancellata. Lineage (NCBI taxonomy): Eukaryota > Metazoa > Arthropoda > Insecta > Orthoptera > Acrididae > Schistocerca > Schistocerca cancellata. Next base: position 179,466,063 of record NC_064632.1, read on the forward strand.
CCAGATGAACCAAGGGGCTACCAATGGTGTACCCTCAACGACCGTTCAGCGAACGGCGCTGGGTATGGGCGTCGACAGCAGGTGTCGGGCTCGCGCGCCCATGCTGACTTCTGTTTATCGGCGACGAAGGCTGAATTTGCACACCAGTACCGCAGCTGAACGTCCACTGAATGATGACAGATGACCTTTTGAGATAAATCATGTTCTATGCTCCATAGGCGTCAAACGTCTGAATGTAAACAACCTGCAACAGTCGTCGGACGGATGCTGGCCGGAGGAGGGAATACTATGATCTGAGCAATATTTTCGTGCCATTCCCTGGACGATCTCGTTATTCTGGAAGGCACACTGGGTCAACAGAAGTATGCAACTATTGGAGAACATGTCCACAGCTACATACATTTCGTTTTGTAAACTCCCAGATTTTATAGTGTACATATGGCATGTGTGAACGAGGTTGCCTAATGTCATGTCCACAACGGACATATCATGCCTATAAATGAATTAAACACCCCTAACATTGACAACCTACACCTAGAGGAATACGGTAGATGAGGTATTTAGTGGTGACGATAATGTACTCTAGTTTAATTAGGAGGTCGACGATGAATAGCTTTCCTACTAGAACGAATAAAACTACATACTGTCGAATTATTTGTTTTCAATCCTCGGAAAAATGCAAAAGTATAAAATCAATAGCATAGCACTCCGTAATCAGGCCACAAGTGGCCCATCGGGACCATCCGACCGCCGTGTCATCCTCAGAGGGGGATGTGGATAGGAGGGGCGTGTGGTCAGCACACCACTCTCCCGGTCGTTAACGACGGTTTTCTTTGACCGGAGCCGCTACTATTCGGTCGAATAGCTCCTCAATTGTCATCACGAGGCTGAGTGCACCCCGAAAAATGGCAACAGCACATGGCGGCCCGGATGGACACCCATCCAAGTGCCGGCCACGCCCGACAGCGCTTAACTTCCGTGATCTGACGGGAACCGGTGTAGCCACTGCGGCAAGGTCGTTGCCCATAAAATCAATACAGAATGTAAAATCCTGCTCTTAATATAGTTTTGAGATTGGGAGCACTTTCCTCAAAATCGCGTCCCCGTTTGTTATACGTACACAGTACGTCGGCTGATACTTTGTAGCCCCGAGTAAACAATTCAGAGCACAAGCAAATGAACTCAACACATTTATTGTAACTGTTTCCTTATATGCCGAGTAGTAGTGCGTACATCACCAATTACAGAACCGGGAGACGTGGTATTGCGGTGTCGATCTGCTCGGCGCCATTGATCGCCATGCAGGGGATGTGTGTTGCGTAACTATAGATTCTGTCTGCACAGTGGACGTAATATACCGTCCGAAAAGTTCTACAGTTGCAACTACTTCAATACGACGCTGAACACGAGTAGAGATTTCTGTTTGCTCATAAGCCAGGAATAGAAACTCTAGTATTCGTTCATAAAGAAGCTCTTTGATATTTCTCAGACTTCACAGAGAAGCAAATAATCTTCACTCTGCATATGAAGATAGAAACTGTTCTGTCGAGAACAGTTAGTATCTTCATAAATATAGTTAAAGGCTACCCAGCCATTGACCTTCGTCTGTGCCAATTCTCACAGTTTGCTCGAAATCTTACGGGAATCGTCACATTAGTGTGCGCGAGTAATGAGGAGATGGCCAAATATCTATTAGGTACATTACGTATGTAGATTGTGGACCGTTGGAAGTGTGGGTGTCACGGGAAGCGTGCAAGGGATAAGTCCCTACAGTCGAGCTATTCATCTGTGTCCTCGGTGGCTCAGATGGATAGTGTCTGCCATGTAAGCAGGAGATCCCGGTTTTAAGTCCCGGTCGGGACACATTTTCAGTTGTCCCCATCGAGGTATATCAACAACACCTGTCGACAACTGAGGGCTTCAATTAATTATCATTTAATCTTCACTCTGCTTAGAGAGAAACGACTTAACTTGCTACTAGTGTCAAAATGGACACTTTACCTATTCCAACTGTGGAGGCTCTTCACTGACGCTTTGGTCAGCGAAGTCTCTAAATTTCTCCCTGAGCGATGTGTCCTCTGTCGACATCCGTACGCTGGCTTCCAACAACGCTCGTGGCGTCTGCTTGTGCGCCCCCTGCAACGAATCCCCATGCCCATTACGAAAGCAGTGCTGTCCATACATGGGTCTTCAAGCTGCCAAGCAATTGCCTGCAGATCATATTCTGTATAGAACATTGTTCTAGAACATTCTAAATCCCCTAATATCTCTAAGAACTCCACCAATAGAATTCGCTTCTCAGCTTTTTGGTGGAAAACATGACTTGTTGTCCTTGTGAGAAGATCTGCGAAGGGTTAACTCACGTCCATCGATCGTGATACCAACGCATCTGTTTATACTAAGAGGGTGCCTCCTTCTTGCTGTGATATCGAATTCCAGCACTGGCTGTTTTCACGAACTTTTTAGCGGCAGAAGTGCGTCTCGCATCCATTCACTGGCCTCGCTAAGTAGATTCGGTCATCAGGGCTGTACAGTCGATGCCTCAGCTTTGTTCTCTTTAGAGCAGTAAAATGTGCCTCCAGGTCTAACACGACGCCACGTCTTTTCTAACCTGCCTTCTTCCGATCACCGCATTCACAGGAATGCATCACAATTTACAGTCCTTCCTGTCAGCGTCCACGCCGGCCGCCGTGGCAGAGCGGTTCTAGGCGCTTCAGTCAGGAACCGCGCGACTGCTACGGTCGCAGGTTCGAATCCTGCCAGGTCATCAGTCTCCTAGAACTTAGAACTACTTAAACCTAAGTCACCCAAGGACATCACACACATCCATGCTCGAGGCAGGATTGGAACCTGCGATCGTAGCGGTCGCGCGTTTCCAGACTGTAACGCTTAGAACAGCTCGGCCACTCCAGCCGGCTAGAAGCACTATCAAACTGATTGCAGATGACGCCGTTGTCCTCAGGAAGGTATTTGTTTCTATTCTATACATGAATCTTGTCAACGATTTACAAGCATGACGTGTCCCACCAATCGTCCAATATTAATTTATTGGCGTTAGTGATGGTTGAGTTCCAGGGCTGTTCAGTCAATTACCTGAAGAAGTACATCAACCAGCCTTTCGTTGTACAGCAATATTTATGTCAACATGCGTTCCACGCTTTCACCCGTTTTCAGTGTCTGCATTACGCTTATATATTAGTCATTACAGCATACAACTACTTCTATCCGGATGGTTTAGCGGAAGATCTTGTCGAGAACCCGTGAAAATCAAGATCCGGCGTAAAATCACTAAGGGGCTCGAAGGATTCTATCAAGTCACTTGCCGACCGGTCTGTGTGGCAATAAAAGGTAAGCTAAAGTTTTCAATTCCGTGTTTAAAAAGTCATTCAACCAGGAAGATCGTAAAGACATACCATTCTGAAGTCACACAGAATTCTATATGGGGTGAGCTACGATTGATTTACTTTAATCTTTAGAAGCTTTAGAATCACTTTAAGTTGACTGTGATTTCATTACTTATCTCAAATTGCTTACTTACTTCAATTAATCACAAGCGCAACAAAATTACTTAATGTATAGAAGAAATGCTTGAATAGAAACATAGCATTAATCAGAAACAGACCACATAAATATACATTCACACTCAGTATGGTAAGGTGTTTAAACAGACTTGTCACTTTGAATTCAATAATTTATTAGATAAAGAGATTACAGAATTACTGAAAATTATTGATGAAATTCAACGTAACTGTAATAGGTATAGATGTACCACGTAAAGCGACTTGGGAAAGTTTGTGCTGGACGGGACTCGAACCCGGATTTCCCGCTTATAGGGAGCAGACGCCTACTACTTAGGCTATCAGAACATGCTCCCCAGATTGACCCAAGCTTCAACACTGGTGGGCCAAAACATTATAGCCACCTACTTAATAACATTTTTGACTGTCTGTGGAACGAAATACATCACTGATTCTACGAATCAGGGACCCGACAGTATGTTGAAAGGTTTGTGGTGGTATGTGGCATTAGATGTCTAGGCACAGGCTATGTAATTCGCGTAACCAGGCCGTTGATTTTCGTACGTGGCGATGGGGCCCGATAGCAACGCAGATGTGTTCCATAGGTTGTAACTCAGGCAAATCTGGTCGCCGAAACATAAATGTGAGTTTAATATAATGCTCCTCAAACCATTGTAGCACGATTATGGCTCCGAGAAACGGACAGTAATACTCTTGAAAGATGACATCGCCGTCGGGGAAGCCATGAGGCTTGAAGGGATGCAGGTGGCTCGCAGCTCTCAGGGTGTCGAATGCAAGCACAGGAGAACGTCTGCCATAGCATAATACTCGTCCCACCAGCCTGTGTCCGTGGCGCACTGCACGTTTCGAGCCGTCGCTAATATCGGTGACGGCATTTGTGGAGACTGCCAACCCGACCCGGTGTAGCAAACAGCGATTCACCTGAGGAGCCGACACGTTTCCGTTGATCAAAGGTCGAATCCATTTGGTCCCGTGGCCACCGCAGTCGTGGTCGTTGGGTCGACATCTTAACATCCCCGGAAGGTCTACCGTGGAGCTCCAAGTTCAACCAACAACGTATGATGAACGGGGCGATCCAAAACGCATGTGCATGCACCAGCATTCTGCTCCTTCGGCAGAGATGCCACTACTTTACAGAGCGTGCAAGTCTGCGAACCTTGCGTTCTGTGAAGAGTCGTGGACTTCCAATCAGTTAGCGCCTAGCGTTGGTTTCACTGTCCTACCTCTTGCTGTAGATGATCATGAGAGTAGCACATGTGTATTCAACCGGATTCGCCGTTTTTGAGATTCTTTCACAGGCCCTGCATAATAATAATCTGCCCATTGTCAAAGTCGCTTATCTCAATGGATTTTCCGATTTTCAGTACATATCTTCGCTTGGGTGTTCCCCCATCGTCCGTGTCGGCTCCGCTTACATACTTCTGTTACCGCTTTACGTGCCCGCAATGCCACCAGGCGGCATTGAACGTCGCGGTGGGCGGTGGTCATAATGTTTTCGCTTGTCAGTGTATGTGGAACACACTTGTCTATTTCTTCTTACTGACTATTTATTCATACAGGTCAACGATTTTCTGTGACCTCTCGTTGTCTAGATTCAAAAACCTGCTGAGGGATCACGAGATGTACGACTGAGGTAAGTGAATTAATAAATCATGAGAAGATGGGCTGGGAAGCGTGCTCAGATACCCTAGGTGGTAACCGCTCGTGATAAGCCGGGAATCCAGGTTATAGTCCTGGTCTGGCCGACACCCCCGGGATAACAAGGCCTCCCAGCAGTGTTAGTGACGTCACACTAAGCGGCCCATAGCCGACGCAGCAGTCCACGGACACCTCCGTACAGACGCGCCTGATGCTAACGATCTTCTGTCCGTCATACAGAAAGGAGCGAACTATAATTCGAACCAAAGACCAAATTATATATATTCGTGTAAACAGCATAAAGGTTCATAACGAAATACCGATTACATATAAGGGCGGGAATAAGTTTAATCGATTGAGGAATTTTGCCACAATTTTATAATTGTCAGAACACTATTTAGCTTTAAAACTCGCATACAGGTGGTGACAAATGCCAACTGACAGCAGGACTTAACATTTTCAAGCTATTACACTGAAAGTAAATTATCTTAAACACTGTCATACATAGCAAAACCCTCACAACTTTCGATTACAATAAGGTAACAAGAGTTCGCTTTATATCATAAAACTCATGACTATTGTGAATTTACTCATATGTTCATGGTGACAGCTCTTTTCCAGAATTTTTACAAGTGTATCCCCAGTAATAAAGAATGGAAACAAAAGATAGATATCAAATATTCTCCTTTTAACATAGACATCACTGAACACAAGATTGTGTCTTGCACTGTGATACTAAGGGACTGCTCTTTCCTTTAAGAAAAGCCTGACAATTTGAAGTTCACTCTGCTATTGAAGATACTCTTCTTTAAACAATATTAAAAATGTTATGAAAGGTAAGGAAATGAAAAACAACCAAGTGCATTACAGGTAAGAATGTGAGCAAAAGGCTGAGGCTCTCTTTACTTACCATTTTCAATCTCTCTACAGCTTATTTCCTTTTCCACATAGAAATCACCAACTGCAAGTCTCATTGTTGCTGTATGTTACTAACAAAGTGCTTTTCTATTTAGAAAACCTGACAATTTGATTTTCATTCTGGAACTGAAGATAAACACTTTTCAGAGGAGTTCTAGAACCTATTCCTGCCCGTATATGTAATCGGTATTTCGTTATGAACCTTTATGCTGTTTACAAGAATATATATGGTTCGAATTACAGTTCGCCCGTTTCTGTATGACGGACAGAAGATCGTTAGCATCAGGCGCGTCTGTACGGAGGTGTCCGTGGACTGCTGCGTCGGCTATGGGCCGCTTAGTGTGACGTCACTAACACTGCTGGGCGGCCTTGTTATCCCGGGGGTGTCGGTCTGGCACGAGTTTTCATATGTCGGTTTAGTTAGCACATCTACACCTATTAAAGTTTAGCTGAATTCCATGAATAAGTTTCTGTATTTGACCATCAAATACAAATATGTATAAAATTAATTAGAAATGAAAACTCATGAAATTAAATCACCAGAATGCTGCATTCAGGAATTCATTCGAATTGCGGAAGCAACTATAGTTGAATTCTTTTATCTTAACGGTTCGCGCATGCCCTCCCAGACGCGGGAGATTGCTGCGTTGCCAGTTGTACGCGCCAAGAGAAGCGGCGCCATAGTATAGTTCGCAAACTTACGTTTAGGGGGGAGCGCCCAGTTTATGAAGTAAAGTCACCTCGGCCGCATTAACCCTTTCGCTGCTCCAGAGACGTGCTCCCCGCATTCCGCGCTGTGCGCGATCTTGTCATCACTGCACTGCTCGCCTGTGCAGGCACATGGTGTTTCGACTGCTTTGACACACTTTATCATTCGATTTCACAAAAACTATTTGGCCCAAAAACTTGATTTTTACACATCTTCTTGACTGATACCTTCCCCCATAAATGACTTAATTTTGTTTCGATTTTCAAAGCAGTTATTGTGCAGCATTATATGTAATAAACCATTGCACGAAATTCTGAAGAGTTTGCAGAGTTAAAAAGTCCATAGCGTATACTTTCTGTATGGTCGATTTTAGTTGCCACTAGAAATTTCAAAAAATTACATTCAAACGAATAAAATTCATGAAGTAAGAGACTTCGATATTGTTTTTAAATAAATAAAAATTAAGCACCGAACAAGGTTTGAACTCTGAACCTTTCGCTTAGCAGGCATACACTTTAGCCATTTTTTTTTTTTTTAAAGAACTATTTACACAACACTGACACTTTTTTTTTTTTTTTTTTTTTTACTCTCATGTTGTTTGTTTTTGTTCGTTGCATCTGCTCGGGGCGGACGTCGTAAGACATCCATTTATGTTCGTTGTTGATCGATTGACTCAGTTTTTTTTAGTACAGAGGGCATGTAACCCTCTGACCGGACACGCTGAGCTACCATGCCGGCAAAATTGTGCTGCCCCCTGTGAGAATCGAACTCACGACCCCTGGTTTACAAGACCAGTGCTCTAGCCATTAAGCTAACACAGCTCATCATTCAATAGATATCCCAGAGGATACCGACAAACCCTGTTGGTATGACTATGAATTATTCATGTTTCGTCGTAGTACAATAGGAAATAAACAATTGCCGCTGTTCTTATTGCGAAAAAGCGGTTATTGAGAATGATACCAACACCTTTCCTTGCTATCACCTGAATTAGGAGGCTTATTGCTTGTTTAGTTTAATTAATTAATAGAATATGAAGCAATTGGTATAAAGAATGCCTTTTCCAAACTTTCTATAAAAGAAAGTCTGCAATCAAGACATTGCTTTTGTTCAATTACTTTATTTATGACTGAACATTTCTAAAACTGAAGACACTCATCCATGCTCTGTACTGCATTCGAGCTCTGACAACGTCGTCCTCTGTTCATTGGCTGACTGTGTTTTGTGACGTCAGATGCGCAGAACGAACCTAAACTCGGTCGCCGTCGTCAATGACGCGCACTTTAGCTACAGGTCATCAATGAGCGCCAACACTGGCCGCCTGAGATCAACTTCACACAACAATTTACAACAGTATAGACAGGAATTTTTAAATCACACATGAAATGAGACAATTACCACACTTAAAATATTAAACTTAACCACTGAATTAATATAAAATGCCTTTTACAAGAAAATTCACCTGAGCTCTGGACTATAAGGCTAACCAAAGGCTGCGTTTTATTGGCAGGACACTTAGAAATGGTAACAGAACTACTAAGGAGATTGCCTTCACTACACTTGTCCGTCCTCTTTTAGAATTCTGCTGCGCAGTGTGGGATCCTTACCAGATAGGACTGACAGAGTACGTCGAAAAAGTTGAAAGAAAGGCAGCACGTTTTGTATTATCGCGAAATATGGGAGTGTGTGTCACAGAAATGATGCAGGATTTGGGCTGGAAATCATTAAAAGAAAGGCGTTTCTCGTTGCGACGGTATCTTCTCACGAAATTACAATCACCAACTTTCTCCTCTGAATGCGAAAATATTTTGTTGACACCGACCTACATAGGGATGAACGATCGCCACGATAAAATAAGGGAAGAGAGATATGAGTTCATTCTTTCCTCTCGCTATACGAGATTGGAATAATAGAGAATTGTGAAGGTGGTTCGATGAACCCTCTGCCAGGCACTTAAATGTGATTTGCAGAGTATCCATGTAGATGTAGATATGAGACTTTTAACCAACAAGTTGACAAACAATTAACATCACTTAAACTTTTTATGTCGGAACGCCTAAGAGTCATAATTTGTTGTTGGTGGTCATGGTTTGGCGTAGTTAACCGCTGGCGACCACTGCTGGGCTGGTGGTCAGTTTTTTGCTTCTCACGACAGCGGCTGAATGACGTTGCTTTGGCGGACACCTGTTAGGCGGGAGACTTCCGTTAGTGACAGTCCTTCTAGAGGTGAACTGACACACAAAGCGTTGCGACCTAAGCTTGAGGCACGTTCAGAGACTTAAGCATAGCCCCGTTAACGATTGGATAAAGAGCACCCTTTTCTGGACAGCAGTAAGACTGTAGGTTTACTTTTATCTCCGTTGCACTGAGGGGCTATACGAAGCCATCTCCAGTGCTGTAAGTAGTATTGAGATGAACGTTTCCGAACAGTAAGTAACCTGTTCTCCTCATGACGGTTTTTAAAAACTTATTTTGAACATTATTTTAGGGAGGCCATGGTTTGTCTCCTATAAATTCTGTTTTATAATTTGATTTAGCACAGAAGCCTTGTGTTTCACACTGTTAACAAAATGGATGTCAATTATTATTTGTTATTCCGTCTTCAGCTTACTGCATTTAAAGAGTGTTATTCACCAGTCACATTTCGCTTTTATTTATAAAACATCTTCTGCGGTCAGTTCTGGAAATATGGATACATAATATATTTACATTTTGTTATTTGTAGATTAAAAACGTTTCCTTATAAAATTGGCACATAGTTTACTTACGGTGATTTTCCTCTTGTTTACATATTCGACAAACCACTGCTTTTTCCTTCGTCGTTAGCGGAGATTGAGATCCGCCGTTTAACCTAAATGGAAATACATACATATTATAGAAACGTATGTAAGTATGTATGGATGTACGTTTCATATGTTATTCTAAGACACTGGACTGGTTTCAACCAAACTAGGTACACACATCACTTACTGTCTGGAAAGAGTCGCTGTGGAGGTAGATATATCAAAGGGGTGAAAAGCAGTGTAGCCCATGATGCGCAAATATCCAAATTTATTCATCCAGTATTTGAGAATGAGTGCACTTGACGACTTGCTGTAAACTTTACACATAGTTTCATGCCTTTACACAACTTTTTCTCTCTAACAAACTCCACAAAATGATGAAAGACAAATAGTTTGTCGCGTACTACATTTTCGCTGTTCACCAGTAAAACTGCCACATGAAGCATGTGCTTTAATTTATTACTGCTTTACTACGAGTTACAGTTACTACACATTTTGCAAACAGTGTCACATATATCACTGAATGTATCAGACAAGTTAGTTTAATGTGCGACACATAGTTCGGCAATCATTGTGCGACAAATAGATTAGTAGTTACGTCATACACTTCGCGTGGAAATGAAACTGCAGATTGAAATTCGCTAGATATACAGATGAAATATGTGTGCAAATAGGCGTGAAATATGTTAATCGTATGTGAAGCCACTGGCAAAGAGCTCATCCTAAACCACTGGAAATATTTCAGCCAAATTTGGGACAGGATTTGAAAAATATACTGTGTGATGAGAATCACCAGCCACCTACTGGAGTGGGTGTGATAATGGGGAGAGAGAATGGAGAAGAGGAGATCGCATAGAAAGAGGGAGAGGGAAGACATGGACACAGATACGGGGGAGGAGGAGAACAACAAAAACATGGGATAGGGGAAATGGACAGCAAGAGGTGAGAGGATGAGATGGACAGCGAGGAGGAGATGGGAAGTGACAGAGGGAAGAAGAAATGAGAAGGAAAAGGGAGAGGAAGAGAACAGAGAAAAGGAAGAGTAGAACATGGACAATGAGAGAGGGGCAGATGGGAAAAGAAAGGAAAGAGGAAGGGATGTGTAGAGAGAGGAGGATAGAGGAGATAAACAACAAGAGGGGGAGGAGGAGAATGACAGAGAAAGGAAATAGGAAGACATGTGCAGCGAGAGGAGGATCGATGACATGAACAGCAAGAGGAGGAGGAGAAGATGGACAGAGACATGGAGGTGCAGAAATAGGGTGGAGAGGATGAGATGGAGAAACAAAGGCGAAGAGGAGATGTGTAGAGGGGAAGGAGCAGATGGACAGATGAGGGAGGAGCAGATGGACAGAGAGTTGGAGAGAAGCAGATGGATGAAGAGAAGTAGGAGGAGCTGAAAAATAGAGATATGCAGGAGGAGATGGACAGAGAGTGGGGGTTGGAGAGGTGGAAAGAAAGAGGGTGTGGATGAAATGGTTAAAGAGGGGGCAGAGGAGGAGATGGATAAAGGGAGGGGGAAGGAGGATATGCACTAATAGAAGACTGGAGTAAAGACGTACCTGGTCAGTGACAGGTAATCAGCTAGTTTTTTATAAAGTGACGTACCGCCCTTGCACCAAATGTTATTTCAAAAATTTTCCGAACACTTTACATGGCACGGAGTCACGCGTAGCGGCTGCGGGGTGGTTGGCAACACGGGACAGCGGAATAATGCAGTATTCTGGTGATGGGTAATGGTCCGCCTGTGATTGCCTAGACGCATACCGCTCTTCTGCGGCAGACACACACACACACACACACACACACACACACACACACACAGCGCATGATCACACTCGTGTGCGCGACTACGCCACAAAGGGCGGTGTACGAGTGGCGGATTTCCACGAAAAGCATCGACGCTGAAACAAAACTTTTTTTAAAACAAAGCCTGAATGGTGAAAAAAGCACACCAAGTCATAACGGTTCGGGACAATGCGGAAACTGCTGAGGTGTGTTTGTGCAGAGAAAGTGCTACGTGCTGCCAATTTCAGATGAACGTGGAAGCATCACACATTTTTTAAGTCTTTACTCTTTTACTTTGGAAATCCACGTCCACATACAGTCCTACTTCTTAAGGAACACTTCTGATAGATACAATTCGTTTGTGGAGATTTATTTATTTATATAAATCTTTTTCAGTACATATATTGTACACAGGATATTGGACAGAAAACCTTTTTAGCTTTTGGTTTTTCTAACGTGCAACATATATTATTAAAATTTTTATAATAAATTGAATCTATAAAGTTAATAATTACATATTTTTTAAAATACTGTATATTTATAACTTATTTCTGTAATTAAAGATACAACACATCAGGAGAATTCAACGGGAAATTGGTGTAAATACCACACTTTTTTGTCAGAACTAAATAAGACTTTTTCCGACGCAAAACGAACACACCTGACCACCTGCACGCTGCGGGAGTATTTGACGTGGCGCGTGGCCGTAGCAGAGTGCATACAGGGTAAACAGGAAGGAATGTAAAATAGCGTATTTTAGTGTAGCGCTAACGCCACAAATGGGTGGAACAAAGTGTGAAGTCTACGATAGGGGAACATTAGAACTGAGGCTGAGGCAGTGTTGTCAAAAACGTAGATGTGTCGGTCAAGGAAACAATATTTATAGAGGGAAACGAGAAGCGGATGGGAATTCCAAGAACGAATGTAACTTCAATACAAAAGGCGGCTACAGGCTTCCATCGTCGTGGATTCCCTCCTTCCAGGAGGTAAATACGCAGCCACGGTGCGCGAGGCATACAAACGAGAACAAGTAGCCACCTCTAGCGGCGCTACAACTGTATTCTGATAAGCAGTCCCTTCTCTTGCTCTTGCTGTTTCACCTTCTACCCATTGAATATGGCCCACCAGTTGTAACCGGAAGAATTCTGTCCTATAAAGCCACTGCATCAGCATAAGCGTGGGAAAACCTCATTTGCGAAGTGAACGCGACGCTCGTCATTACCAACATTCACCCAACGGCGAAAACCGGAAGACCCCAGCACAGGGGTCGAACCGTCGACAGTGTATAACAAATATGACGCGACCTGACTACCTTGATGATTTTAGCTTCAACACCTGAAAATTGTTTACCTCGTGTTAGGCTGCAGAGTGTCATAAAACAATTCATCCGAGTTCCGAAGAGTGAAGATAGAAACTTGGGGTCAGTCTTCAGTTACACATAGGACTATGAATTTTTTTCATAGCAACCACTCAATTAACAAGGTTATGTTTTTTATGACGATTAGGATCAAAGCTCTATTTATCTTTCAAAAACGCTCAGTGTGACCCACATGCAAGATACAGTATTACTTCACAAGATGTGGTGCAAGCTGTGTCATTAATCGAAGTACTGAGTGCGGCGACGGGACGCGCTCGTATTACATTTTCCAAACAGTATCATTTCACAACGTATGATGCAAGCTGTGACATAAATCGAAGTATTGAGCGCTGAGGCTCGAATAACATTTTCCAATAACAATATTATATTCCATATGTTTATTTAGCAATAAAATACTGTTATAGGGTCTATTTGGTGGAACAGTACTGTATTACACACAAGCAACGGAAAAGCTCTTAAATTATCGCTTTCGCCTGTGAGAGCGCAGCACTGTAAAGAAAGTGACTTTACTAGTGATTTTTTTCCTGATAGTAGACTTGTCTACGGGAGGACGTATTTCCAAAGGAGATGTACTTCTATTGTTAAGAAAGGACAGCTGCCATTGCTGCGAGATCAGAAAATATTATTGTTTGTCAATATATGCTCTTGTAAGAAGGTGAATATGTACTGTAATAGTATAGCACTGAGAAGAACGTTTGTATGAAATAATAGTTATCTGAAAAGGTAAAATTTTTCTCATTTCTGAAGTGAATATTTTGCTTATCTTTCCTCTCATAGTAATTACGATTCAAAGTGCAGGAAAACAGAAGACTTAGGATTTGGAATGCTAGGTTGTATTGTGCAATCCCTGTTTAATAACACTGTCTTTTGGAATGAATAGATTCAGTCTTGTGAAAAGCGAAATTTGTGGAACTTGTCCTGTCGACACAGACTATCATAGTTGTTCAGAATCGTATCCATCTGACTTGCTCTTCAATAATAGCGTCAAGAATTTTTCAGAGCTACATTATTACTCGGATCTTGAAAAGCTGTTTCTTACGCTGGCTGCTAAGAAGAACTTTAACATTGGGTGCGCTGGATTGCACTCCGGAGACGCTACGCATTACTGCAAAATTAATAATTTCCTCTTTATCAGCCAAGAAGACAGTAACTAAGATCCACAGCACTAAATATTTTATTTTTGATGAAAAGTCAATTTCAGTTTTCATATTCAAAAGTAACACCAAAAGACATATTTATTTACATCATTTAATACTAGGAAAGAAAGAGGATCTGGTAAGAGTAGGAAACAGTAGTTACAATCAATTTCGCAGCCGAAAGTTTCGAGGCTGCCTGTCTGTTCTTTTTGCTCTTATCAGGAATACTTAATAATTTTTCTGGTGGGCAGGGGAGGGTCATTAGAAAGACAAATACGATAAACTTTCAAACACAAACCACATCGTCTTTCGAGTAACACAGAGAGGGACTCTAATGTGCATAGAGAGAAATTACAATGGAAGTTCCACAGGGTTCGATCATTGGCTCACAACTGTTCTTCCTTTATGTTAACGACTTGCCATTTCGTTTGAATCAGGAAGCAGTATTAGACCTGCTTTCAGATGATACAAGCATTGTACAGAAGCCAGGCAAAGATGGATCGACAGAATAGATAGTAAATGATTTTTTTCTTTTTGCGAAAGTTGCTGAATGGTTTTGGAGGGAATACTCCAGCACGCGTCCCTCCTCAGTCCAAATTCCTATTAACATTTCAGCCCGCTACGTACAAATTTCCATCCGTTGCCTCAGTCCGCATGTATACATGACAGATGTTTGTGTCTCTGGAACCATATAGCTTCATGTGATTAAAGCACCTACACCTGGCTTTCAGGCAGGGTTCCCCGTCTCATTCGATGCCAAGGTGCTATGTCATTACTGTTGGAGAGCCTCTGCAGTCCTTTTCGAGTTCAGAGGAAATACCAACTGAGCTGAGATGTGAATTGGAATTGGATTGAGGAGCGAGGCGTGTTTGTGTAATCCGTGCATTTCTGCAAAGGCCCTGTGCGGGGGTGGCGTAGTGGTTAGTGGACCCGCATAGTGAGCGAGAGACTAGATTCCCGTCGGTATAAATTTTTATTCGTCGCTTCAATAAGCTTATATACATCTGATCCTGTAATTTATCTAAAACGCTGAACTGAATCTGACTAATCGACTTCAGTACGGCTTATCGCGGAATAAGTTTTAGTGATAATTTAAGAAAAATTTGTTCAGGTAGGTCAGCTATTCTCATTAATCATAGGAGGTGGAAGGACCGGTGGAAAGCACACATGCGAAAGGATAGCGAATCATACTCTATGAGAAAGGACATCTATTAACATGAAATATGCTCTCATCGAGTTAAGTCATAATATTAAAAAAGGGAAATTGCCTTAATATAATGGTTTCTTACGGTCTTGATTCCTTAACATCTTCTATGGACATTATTCTGTCAACAAGGGATCGTGCTATCTGAAAGATGGTGCACAGCTGCCCTTGTGAACATATTAAAAATCCACGCACCCGCTACAACAGTGGAAAGAAGACACGAAAGCATAAGTTCACAAAGATGTCCTATAAATTGCGAGTGGTTGCGTCAACCTCGTTTGAGACCATCCATTGCGCTCAAGACAATCTGTACAGGACAATGGAGAAATCCTAACAGGAACTGCTAGCAAAAAAACAAGTCATCCTCCAAAATCTAAGTTGAAACCGATGAAATTATGCACGTGAAACATAGTGACTTAACTCTATTGATAACTGAATTTAATTACATCATGCGGTACCCACATTACGAGACGGAACGATTAATTGGATTCTTAACAAAAACAGTTTATACTGAGTGTACCCGGAAGCAGAATACGTCACTCACCTCACGGTTATACCGCGACTCACTGGGACCAAAAATCCTCTAAAATGTCCCGGACGCCATGCTTTGGTGTAGTCTCGCCAAGTGTGGCTTACCGCCAGCCGGCCGTCACGAATAACGACCCTTTGTCGCCTAACGCCTCGCCCAGTCGGATGGGAGTTAAAAATGCCGGAGCCCGTTACTCTGCCACTGAGTTTGTTGAACAAAAGCCGAGCGAAGTTTCGATGGGAAAGTTTGCAGTTCGCATGTTGGTCTGACTGACTAAGCGCAACACGAAATTGTTAAAAAGAGAGGGACAATGTGTTGAGGCTGGTCTGTTTACACCGCAACCTAGTTTTGAAAGTTAACAATTCACTGGTCGTTCCCACACTTCTACAACAAGGACCAAGAAACCTATACCGGTCCTACGATCGTACGTACACTCTCAATTAACCACACGTTCAGGCAGCATAGAGCTAAGTGTGATCAGCTTGTCGGTAAAGGTTAATTAACATAGGATGCTGGTTCGAGATATAAGTAGTTCTTCTGCCAGGCATGATTGACGGATGAGCAAATAGCCGAACAGCAATCAGCAGAACCAGTACAAGCCGTGTTAATCAGTACAAACAAACGTTTTCATGAAAGATGGCTCAGACAGATGTCTTTACATTGTACAAACTGCACATTATGAGTCGATCATCTACGTCTACATGCATGCTCTACAAACAGTTGTGAAGTTCATGGAAGAGGTTCCTCAGCCTCGTACCACATGTTAGGTTTCCTTCCCATTCCGATTACACATGGAGCTTGAGAGGATGACTGTTTAAATGCCTCAGACGCACTGTAATTAGTCTTACATTCTTTTTGCAATCTCTATGGAAATGGGCTGTACTAAGCTGAAGTTTACCTTTTAGGTAGGCTTTTGCGAAATCATATTTCCAGCATTCCCATGTTGCCCGTTTTTGTATACACTAAGTATCCCTTATTTGTCCTATATGGTCACACACAGTAAAGCCGTACTCTACAATGAAACGCACAAGCGATTTGTAATAATATTCCTTGCAAACAAATTGGTTTTTTCCCGTAGCCGACCATAAATCGAAGTCTACCACCTGCTTTACCTACGATGGAACCTATGTGTTCATCCCATTTCATTCCACACAAAGAAAAGGAGTTACACCGAGGTAGTTGTATAAATTTACTGATTCGTATTTTGACTTCCTGATGTTGAACTTATAAGACAATAAAGGCTGTTTCGTCCTGCAAAGTGCACAATTTTACATTTTGTACATTTAAAGCAAGTTGTCAATCTCTGGGTTACTTCGAAATCTTATAAAGATCTGCATCGATATTGATGCAGTTTTTTTCAGACAGTACATCTTCAGAAGTTTTATGGTTAATACTATTGTGGTTTGCCCTTTTTTAATGTAAAAGTTGAACAGTAGGGTTCCAATGCACTTTCCCGGGGCACTCGTGAAGTTAATACTATATTTGTCGATCAAATCCGGTAAGAAATTTCGTTTCATTCCCCATATGATCGTACTTCCATTAACAAGCGTTGCTGAAGTACTGAGTCAAACGCCTTTCAGAATTCAGGAAATACTGTATCCATGTGATGACTGCCTCTTTGTTCTTACGGACTACATGTGAGAACAGCTTTGGTTGGGTTCGACATGGCCGATTTTTAGTGAATCCATGTTAGTTGATATAAGGAGATTATTATGTTATAGAAATATCATTATGTTTTGTTTGAAAATATTTTCTAATATTCTACAATAGAAAGACGTGAATTACATTAGTATTTTCCAATCACTTTTGCCACATTTCTCGTAGACGGGTGTGGCCCAACCAATGGCCTGATTTTGTGGGAATTATCGACTGTATACTATCGTTAAAAGTGGTGCTAACTCAACTGCAAATTGTTTATGTAACCTTACTGCGATTCCAATGACTCGTTGAGCTTTGTTTAACATCATCGATATCACCCGTTTCTCAACGTCTCTGACATTAATCTACATCACTTATCTTTGCAACTGTTCGGTAACTAAACTGTAACATTACTTTTGCATCTTTCTGTGTAAAAGGAAATTTGAAAACGGAAATCAGTATTTGGGCTATTGGTTTCCTACCCTCTATTTCGGTTCCTGACAGACATGAGTGTCTGAACAGGATTTTTGGTGCCACTAGCAGCGTTTACATATGTCCGGAATTTCTTTGGGCTTGTAAGAGACCTATCGATGAAATTCTGCTACGGTAGTCATTCAAGGCATTGTGTTTCTTACTCCTCGGCACTGGGAGGTTCAGCTCGATAGCTAAATACAGTGGGTCCAAAATTAAAGCAACAAACTGAAATTTTGCAAGGTTGAATTTACGTTGACGTAAAACAGAACAAACAGCTGACAGCAAAGTAGAACCAATGTAAAGAATACAAATGTAAAAACCTGCAACATGCATAACAGTAGATGAAAATGTTCTTCGTTTTTTTCCAACTTAAGCCGGCCGAAGTGGCCGTGCGGTTCTAGGCGCTACAGTCTGGAACCGAGCGACCGCTACGGTCGCAGGTTCGAATCCTGCCTCGGGCATGGATGTGTGTCATGTCCTTAGATTAGTTAGGTTTAATTAGTTCTAAGTTCTAGGCGACTGATGACCTCAGAAGTTAAGTCGCATAGTGCTCAGAGCCATTCGAACCATTTTTTCCAACTTAACAAATTTGCACACATGTTTCGACAACTGGTTAATGGGCTCCCTATGGGATGTGACCACCACTGGCAGCAGTACAGGCCTGACAAAGCCGAAGCATGCTGCGAGCAGCGTCATCAATGTCTTATTGAGGCAATAACGCCCGTTCTTCCTGCGGAAGTGCTCGCAAGTCTTGGACAGTGGTTGGTGGATGCTGACGTGGTGCTACCCGTCTCCGTAGTGCATCCCAGACATGCTCTACGGCATTGAAATAGGAAGGCGAGCAGGCCACGACATGCGTGCAGTATCTTCCGTTCCCAAGGAAACGTCAACCACTTGCGAGGATTATCGTCCTTCACGACGAAGTCTGGGCGCAAAGCACCTTGTAACAACCGTACATGGCGTATCAAGGCCTCATTACGATACCTGACAGCAGTTAAACATTTCCTATTCAACCGTGCAATTTCATGAAGAGTTGTTCGAGTGATCAACATAATCCCTGCCCACACCATTAGCAATCTACCTCGATATCGGTCTCTTTCCACAATTTTCGGGTCTCGAAACATTGCTCCATATTCACTTCAGACGCGAAACTGCTGAGAATCACTCTCCAGACCAAGTCGGCACTCATCTGTGTAGGCCCACTATTGGACTGTCCAGGTGGCATGTTGAAGACTCCTCTCTAGACATTCCCTTCTGTGAAGACGCGTCAGAGGCACACATATAGCAGGTCTTCGACAAGAAATGCCACTCTGTCGAATCCTTCTGTACACCGTTTACCTCGATACAACAGTTCCAGTGGATGCTGTGAGGTCACATGCAAGTTGCCGCACAGTATTAAGGCGGTACCGTCGTGCCCTTACAACCCAATAACGGTCCACTCTTTCTGATGTCACAAATGTTTGGCCATATCCTGATCTCTGGGATAGAGTTTCGGTCTGAACAAACCTCCTTCCATTCCTCCTATGCCCCACCACCCGAGAGAGTCTGGTAGGCATCTTCTCTGTCTTGCACTGTCTGTGACTGTGTCCACAGCGAGTGTGGGTGTGGGACTACCCGACAAACACTACGCCGTTTAATAGGTGCCCTGACGTCATCTTTGGCGTGGTTTTCCGTTGACCTAAATGTCATCTTCCGTGCAGAACATGGTTGTACGGACATCTGTTGACAGTTTGTTTGATTATATCGTGAATTAGACGCAGGATGGGGAAATAGCGGGTGGTTGCTTTAATTTTGGACACCAGTGTAGTTAATCATGGGACTGCAAAGTAAAACGTCGTTAGTTCAGTTGAAGTGGATTTTTTCACGTCTCGTAAGGACTTGTTAATGTGAATAATGACATTTAGGAATCCACATGAAATTGTAGGTACCCTAAAACTGGCTAGATAAGTCAGATTACTAGTCAGACGAAATCATTGGGATATCATCTCTAATAGAGCCATACCTCGAAAAACATTGTGATGTTCAATCCAACTTTCAGTTCGATGACATCTTTAACTTTTTTAGCAATGGAAAGATTAGAGATTATAAAAGAGGTAAATGACTCAAACCTGGGTTATACATGTAAAAATTTATTTAATATTGTAAATGTTCAGAAACATGTGTTATAACCTGTAATTCAGATGGAAAGACTGTCATAAAATGCTAACAGAAATATTTCTTGATCAAGAAGGTAACGACCGATCCTTCCACACCCACTAATTCGGAAAATGCCCAGTAAGAGAATGCAGTTCATAGCCTACAAACTCTAAACTGCGTGTTAGAATGTGTAAGAACTGAAGAGGGATATCATGTAGGTTAGACAAAATTATATATAGCAGAATAGTGCAGCTCAACGAGCAGTCTTTTTGTGTGATACAACTTGTGTATGTGGGATGTGTTACTCATTAAAGGTGTATATGTCAGTGTAACACTTGTTCGACTAGTGGACGTCTAATAGTTAAACATCAAGTGGATTTTAAGCCATATAAATAGCTCACATAAATCGAGATAGTATTCCTACAAATGATGGGTGTCTTTGTTGATAGACCACCAAAAAAACTATACAAATAGAAGTAAATGTGTGATGGAGAAAAGCTAGCGAGTTGGAAATTATTTGTAAGAACTCTCGACTATTACATATAACTTCACAACCATTTCGTTAAGAGGAACACACTCGAGTGCTTTAAGTACAAGTGTCTTCTAATTTCTTGCTCGAAGAACGCTGCCTGAACTTCTGAGCAGCGCAACACCTTGGACTGGCAGATTATGAATTCATTGGTAACCAAATGCGGCGATGCATGCAGCGGAGCATCGTCGAGGCTGATGGTGGCGATCTTGTCGTGTTGTAGATATTTGCGTAGGATTAAATGCGGCCACTAATACCACGCCACAGGCCACAAACGATTAGCCACGGATAATTACGATCCACAGTGTACGCGGAGCTACGTTTCTGTCCCTTGCGGATGCATGAGACGAACGCATACGGGATTACGACGCTATTTCTAGAGGTGAGAAAAAAAATAGCCGAGGCTCTTTCACAAAATTGCAAATAACTCTTGGTCTTTTATTTATGTAGAGAAGTCACGCGATATTGTGGGCGTTACCCCTAAAATCTAGGTCAGGGACAATCGAGATATACAGGCAAAATATCCGGGAGGGAAAGGAACGCTGAGTTAACAGTTACTGCTATCAGCTGCCGTTAGCCACGCGGCCGCCAATTGGTCCCTTTGGGGAGTTGAGTACTTGTCAGCTGATTTCATTTCTTATTCCACAGGTTTCTCAGTCACTCATTCCAAGAGATGTGATACTCCTCTCTGCTGAGCTGGCTAGAGCCTTAGTAATACAAGGATTACTGCCAAGTTACAAGAAATGGTGCGAACACGTGAATTCAGCAAAAGGGAAAGTAAACAGAAAACTTAAATTTGTGGGAAGTGTTCTAGGAACAATAGCGGTGTTACCCTAAAGGAAGTCGCATATAGGATACTGATGCAAACAGTTCAGTAGTACTGCTCTAGCACTGGGTAACTGCTCTGTAGGCATAACAGCAGATTCTAGCTAGTTAAAAGACTCGTTGCTGGAATTTTAACAAGACAGCGTGGCCTATAGCAAAGTGTGTCTAGAAGACCACAAGTAAATGGGGACTTTTGGAGGAAGTGTGACAATGTTATCGGGAAACTTGTTTTGGGAAATTCAGGGACCCAGTATTTCAGGAGAGTTATGCATCAATTCTACTGGCTTCATTGTACAAATAGCGGGGCTGCAGGTGAGAGGGGGGCAACGTAAATAAGGCAAGAGAGAGTGGAGGAGGGGGTAGACAGAAAGATCATCCAGCCACCCTCTATGACTAACATTGCCGAATCAAGATTAACATGACAAACCGTGAAAATATGCAGTAAAGACACGAAAAAAGAAGAAGATTTAGTTATTCATTGAGTTACTAGTTCTGTACATCAAATCCACGATAACCGTTGCAACGTGTCAACAGAACAAACGTAGAACATTTATACAGAACTAAAAATATATAATAAAATGACTTAAAATAATAGTTACGTGTTTGCATCACGGCGACATACAGTCTCTTAAATGACTATCTCTGCTCAAGTATTCCTTTGTGCTTAAGGAGTTTTTAAGAAGGAAGCTCCTTTATGTGCATTTGAAAACATTTCTACTATCTGTCAGACATTGTATTTCCACGGATAGCTTGTTTAAGAGCTTTATAAATTATATTTCACCCCTCTCCGTACCAAAGTTAAATGTATCAAAGGGTAATTCAGATCATATTTCCTTCTGGTGCTATACCGTGAACATCTCCGTTATTCACTAACTTAGACCAATTGCTGATAATAATGATAACAAATTTCATCAGTGAATAAATCTGCTGAGTTTCTGTGGTTAATATGCCCAGTTGCTTAAAGTGATGCCCGCAAGGTATACGTCTGTGAACCCCCTATGTAGTTCTATTTACTTTCTTTTGCACAATGAATATTTTTGCCTAACTGAGGAGTTATATCACACGACATTAATGAATCAAAATATGTTAGCTTACTGACTTCTATATCTCCAAAGTTGGCAGTTATTCTTATGGCAAAAGTAACCAGCTGGTAGAAGGTCTAATAGGCCTATAGGCCTACAGGCCTATGGTAAGGTGACGTGATGGTTAGCACATCTGCCTACTGCGCAGGAGAACTGGCTTCGAATTTTGGGCTTGGTGAAAATTTTAATTTTTTGTTTCAGTATGCATGTAAACGTCATGTCATAGATGTTTGTAACTTTCATTTGATGATAGGCTCAGACATTCATTTGATGATAGGCTCAGACATCACTATATTTTTTACCGGCTTCAGAAGACATTGCACTCAAAATCCGTGGATTTACCAATAGAGAGGCACTGCCTGCTCTTGATAGGAAGCACAGTGGCACAGTAGCACCCCATTCATTTGACGTGGCGAAAGGTGTAGTCTGTACATGGAATAGTGCTAAAGTTCAGTGAGGTTAAATCGAATTAAAAGAACAACTGAATCTTTTAAAGTATGTTGTTCAAAGTCAGTAAACAGTTTTGAGGTTTCCAGAATGAAATTTCACTCTGCAGCGGAGTGTGCGCTGATAGCCGGCCGGAGTGGCCGCGCGGTTCTAGGCGCTACAGTCTGGAACCGCGCGACCGCTACGGTCGCAGGTTCGAATCCTGCCTCGGGCATGGATGTGTGTGATGTCCTTAGGTTAGTTAGGTTTAAATAGTTCTAAGTTATAGGGGACTGATGACCACAGCAGTTAAGTCCCATAGTGCTCAGAGCCATTTGGACCATTTTTTTGTGCGCTGATATGAAATTTCCTGGCAGATTAAAACTGTGTACCCGGCGGAGTCTCGAGCTCTGGACAAGTTCTGTAAGCTTTCGAAGGTAGGTGACGAGGTACTGGTGGAAGTGAAGCTGTGAGGACGGGTCGTGAGTCGTGCTTAGGCAGCTCAGTTGGTAGAGCACTTTCCCACGAAAGGCAAAGTTCTGGAGTTCGAGTCTCGGTACGGCACACAGTTTTAATAATCCAGCAAGTTCCATATCAGCGCACACTCCGCTGCAGAGTGAAATTTCATTCTGGACACGTCCAACAGTCTCCGGCAATGCAGTATCCCTTGTTCCAGGAGTGTTAGTTCTGCGAAGGAGAGCTTCTGTGAAGCTTGGAAGGTAGGTGACGAGGTAATGGCGGAAGCGAAGCTGTGAGGGCAGGTCATGGTTCAAATGGCTCTGAGCACTATGGGACTTAACTTCTGAGGTCATCAGTCCCCTAGAACTTAGAACTACTTAAACCTAACTGACCTAAGGACATCACACACATCCATGCCCGAGGCAGGATTCGAACCTGCGACCGTAGCGGTCGCGCGGTTCCAGACTGTAGCGCCTAGAACCGCTCGGCCAGACTGGCCGGCAGCAGGTCATCGGTCGTGCTTGGGTGCTCAGTTGGTAGAACACTTGCCCACGAATGGTAAAGGTTCCAAGTTTGGGTCTCGGCCCACTACACAGTTTTAATCTGCCATATGCCGTGGTCTGCAGCCTACAAATGTCTTCTCGTAGCACTTCGTGGAGCAGGTTCAGAGGCTCCGCTTTGTGAAGAAACCAGTGGTGGCTCTAAAGCGGTGTCGCCGCCAGCCGGCAAGACGAGCGGGTGGCTGCGGCCAGCATCTAATGCGAGGGCCCGCCCCGTTAACTGCGCGGCCGCTGCCAAAGCTATCAGTGCGGCCCAAACAGTCCCTGGCGAAATCAAACAAGCCGGACCCTCCGCCCTGCTCTCCTCCCACCCCGAACCCAAGACGGCGACACGGCAACGGCAGAACTTGGAGCTCACACTGGGTTTCGTAACAGATCAAAAATACTCAGTGAGGGAATCGTTAATTGTGGAAAACACTAAACATTGCGTTGAAAAATTACGTCACTCCAGAGATAAGACTGTAGCGCCAATAAAGAAAATAATTTTTGCACAGTGTATTTATTTTGTTGACGCTGCGATACTTCCTTACATATCGGGTAAGTTGTAAGGTGCTTAAAATATTATCAGGAAGGCAAAGAGTATGTGGTATACAAATAGAATAGCTAACTCACAGGATAAAATTAAAACCATGTGGTGTTTTGTGAAGGAAGTGTCTGGTCAGCAGCACAAGGTCGACGATATAAAGTCAGTTCGCAGTAAAAATATTTCTGTTACTGATAAATCAGATATATGTACAGTATTTAACAATCATTTTCTGAGCATTGCTGGTGTATCAAATAAAAATTTAATTTCTACAGGAAATCATATAACTTTCTTGGCAAATGCCTTTCCGAGACTGATGTCTGAAATACTCCTCTGTGATACAGACAGGAGGGAGATCGAGTCAATAATTAAATAACTGAAGACTAAAGACTCTTATTGTTGTGATGGAGTGTCTAGCAGAATATTAAAGTACTGTGCTGCACATGTTAGCCCTGTATTTAGCCATATTTGTAATTTTTCCTTTAGGAATGGTCAGTTTCCTGAGCGATTAAAGTGCTCAGTAGTAAAGCCGCTTTATAAAAAGGGAGAAAGGGATAATGTAGATAATTTTAGACCTATTTCTATGCCATCAGTGTTTGCAAAAGTTATTGAAAAGGCTATGTATGTAAGGATAATTGATCATTTTATATCACACGATTTGCTATCAAATGTACAGCTCGGCTTTAGAAGTCGTTAACAACTGAAAATGATATATTCTCTTTTCTCTGTGAGGTACTGGATGGGTTAAAACGTTTCGAACGCTTTGCATATGTTTTAACTAAGGCATTTGATTGTGTTGATCACAAAATATTGCTCTAGAAGTTGGACAATTTCGGAATACGGGGAGTAACTCACAATTGGTTCACCTCTTACTTTAGCAACAGGCAGCAAAAGGTCATTATTTACAATGTTGATAACAGCTGTGATGTGGCGTCTGAGTGGGGTACTGTCAAGTGGGGGGTGCCACAGGGATTAGTGTTGGGGCTACTCCTGTTCCTTATTTATATAAGTGATATGCCCTCTAGTATTACAGGTAAGTAAAATATTTCTCTTTGCTGATGACACTAGCTTGGTGGTAAAGGACGTTGTGCGCAACATTGTCTCGGTTTCAAATATTGCAGTACATGACCTCAGTTCATGGTTTATAGAAAATAATCTAACGCTAAATCACACTAAGACTCAGTTTTTACAGTTTCTAACACACAATTCAACAAAACCTGACATTTTAATTTCACAGAACGGGTATATGATTAGTGAAACTGAACAGTTCAAATTTCTAGGTGTTCAGATAGATAGTAAGCTGTCGTGTGAAGCCCACGTTCAGGATCTTGTTCAAAGACTTAATACTGCCATTTTTACTATTCTAACTGTATCAGAAGTGAGTGATCGTTCGATACGAAAATTAGTCTACCTTAGTTATTTTCATTCGCTATTGTCATATGGTATTATATTTTGGGGTAACTCTTCCCATTCTAAAAGGATATTTTTGGTTCAGAAACAGGCGGTTCGGGCAATCGAGGGTAGGAAACCAAATAGCACAAATACTGATCCCAGTTTTCAAATTTCCTTTTACATAGAAAGATGTAAAGGTAACGCTGCAGTTTGGTTCTCGAACAGTTGCACTTACTTTACTTTTTCGTGTCCGGAGATTTGTTTCAAAGCCTTTCAGCCCAATGTAGGGCCAAGTCCAATGTTTCTCTCTTCTCAAGCCATAGTTCGTCAAGGGTACACCTTGTGGGGCAGATGGAACACTGTAGAAGGTGTTCCATACCCTGAACTTCACCACAGTCGCATTTGTTGTCTCCTTCGTCCTTGAAGCCCCATTTGACTAGGTTTGTTTTAACTGGTGCTACGCCTGTTCTGATGCGGTTCAGTGTTCTCCAAATCTTCCAGCTTGATGTACTGCCGCTGGGTATTTCTCGTGAGGCATGGTAGTCCGTCGGAGGCTCGTTCAATTCACTAGTGAGAAATCTCTTGCGGGATTTAAGTCTGCTACGTCCACATGATGAACCATGCAGCGCGTGGCGCTTGTCGAAAATCTGTTTAAATTTTTCTGTATGTTCGTGCGCAATTCTTCGGGATTTAGGAGATGAGAATCCAGCTGCTTTGTATATTTTCCCAAGTGGAGTGGGTTTCATGCATCCTGTTGTTAGCCTGCATGTTTCATTAAGGACTGTGGTGACTTTCTTGGTGTTTGGATCGGGACCATACAGGGCATGCATATTCTGCCGTGGAGAAGCAAAGTGCTTGAGCAGTTGTTCATAATACAGTCGGACTAGCTCCCCATTTACTATTGGTCAGTTTTCTTAAAATATTGTTCCTGGCAGCAACTTTTTGGCAGGTTTTCTCACAGTGATATCTGTACGTCAGTGATCTATCCAGCACGACACCAAGGTATGATGGTTTGTCCGTATGGTCCAGTTTGTTGCCATTCGAGGTGACGTTCAGCTTCCTGTTTGCCTGTTTTGTGCGGAGGTGGAAAGCCCTAACCTGTGTCTTAGATGGATTTGGTTTGAGGGAGTTCTCTTTATAGTATTCAGACATTACGTGTAGCGAGCTTTCTAATTTCCCTTCTACTTCCTCGAAGCTATTTCCTTGCGCTGTAATGGCCAGATCGTCGGCATACAGGAAATGGGTAGTACGTTACGGTGTTGGTTGATCATTGGTGTATAGGTTAAATAGTAGGGGGGCCTGCACACTGCCCTGGGCGAGAACATTCTTTTGTCGACGCCATCGGCTTTTTTTTCCGTTCAGCATTACATAGAACTGTATGTTTTGCAGCAGAGATTCAATGATTTTTGTGAACTGATGATCCTTAAATGTACAGTACAGTTTTTCCATGAGCTTTCTGTGGTTGACGGTGTCGTATGCAGAACTTAAGTCCACCAATGCTACACCTGTTATTTGTTTTCAAACCCTTCCCCTATGTGTTCTGTGAGTGCTAGGATTTGACTGGTGCATGATTTCCCGGGTCTGAATCCTGCCTGTTGGGGTAAGAGCTTTTGGTCTGCGATATTTGCTATGCGGTTTAGGATTATTCGTTCGTACAGTTTGTACAGATGGCACAGGCGTGCTATTGGGCGGTAGTTCTTCGGTTGACCTGCGTCTTTGCCAGGTTTTAGTAGCGCCACCACCTTTGATTTCCTCCACATATAAGCAATGATTAAAGAGCTGCAGGATCCATTGCTTGGCACAGTTGCAAAGATAAGTGATGTAAGTTCGTGTCAGAGACATTGAGAAACGGGTAATATCGGCGGTGTTAAACAAAGCTCAACGATTCGCTGTAAGGTTACATAAACAATTTGCAGTTGAGTTAGCACCACTTTTGATGATACTATACAGTAGATAAATCCAACAAAATCACGCCATTGGTCGGGAAAAGTACCTCCTGTCGACCTCTGTTTACGAGTCTGGGTATTTTCACATTGGCCTCTCAATACGTATATTCCTTATTGTCGTTTCTTGTTACCAATATTAGTTTATTCCCAAGAATAAGGAACTTTCAGTCGGTTAATACTCGGCAGAAATCAAACCTGCATTTAGATCGGACTTCCTAACTCTTGTCCAAAAAGGTGTGCAGTATATTGCAGCATCCATTTTCAATAAGGTGCCACTCGAATACAAAAATCTTAGCAGTAATCCACGCGCTTTCAAATCGAAACTGAAGAGTTTCCTCATGGGTCACTCGTTCTATTCTGTCGAGGAGTTCCTTGAAAAATTAAACTGATTTTTATTGTATGGCTGATAGCGTTTACTTAAACTTATGGACTGACTTTTTCAAGATTCATGAACATTTATTTTATCTGTTATTATGTTTATGTTGTAATTTCATGTACTGACACGTTCCATGACCTTGGAAATTTGCTCCTCAATTTGTTCCTACGGAACTTGACGAGTAAATAAAAAAATTAGTAAAAAATCGTATGCTAGCAGAAGCCGACCTCGGGACGACCAGTTAGGGTTCAAGAGAAATGTGGCCACAAGCTAGGTAATAGTGATCCAAAACCTTTTGCAAGGAGATAGGTCATAGGAAGGCAAACCTACGTTTATAGTACTTTTAGACTAAGAGAAAGCCTTTAACAATGTTGACTGGAATACACTCTTTGAAATTCTGAAGGTAATATGGGTAAAATACAGGGAACAAAAGTTTGTCTACAACGTACACAGAAGACAAGACTGCACTTGATGGGCATGAAAGGGAAATACTGTTTCAGAAGGGAGAGAAGGGTGTAGCCTATTCCCGATGCTATTCAATCTATACACTGAGCAAGCATTAATGGAAACCAAAGAAAAATTTGGAGAAGGAATTAATATTCAGAGAGAAGAAATGAAAACTTTGAAGTTTGCAGAAGACATTTTAATTCTGGCGGACACAGAAAAGGGCGAGTCTTGAAGTGAGGATATAAGATGAACATGAACGGAAAAAAAAGGATGATGGAATGTAGTCAAATTAAATCAGGTGATGCTGAGGGAATTAGATTAGGAAAGAAGAGAGTTGAGGTAGGATATGAGTTTTGTTATGTGGATTGCAAAGTAGCTGATGCTGGTCGAAGTAGAGAGGATATGAATTGTATACTGGCAATGACCCGAAAAGGAGAAAGGAAATTTGTTACCATCAAATGTAAATTTAAGTTAAGGAAATGTTTTCTGAAAGTATTTGTAGGGAGTGTAGCAATGTATGCAAGTGAAACATGGACGATAAACAGCTTATATAAGAAGAGTTTTAAACATGGTGTTACAGAGAAATAATGAAGATATGGAGGGTAGATTCCGTAACTAACTAGGAGATACTGAATAAAATTGGAGAAAAAGGAAATTTGCGATACAACTTGATTAAAGGAAGGGATCGGTTGATAGGCCATATTCTAAGAGAAGGAATCATTGAATTATTGATAGTATGGAGGCAAGTGTGGTGGATAAAAATTATGGAGGTAGATCAAGGTTCAAATGGATGTAAGTAGCAGTAGTTATTCGGATATGAAGAGGCTTGCGCAGCATAGAATAAGGTTGAGAGCGATATCAAACTACTGTTTGGACTGAAGGCAACAACAAAAATAATGACGGAAACAACATACATTGTGTGCCATTAACAGCAAAAACTAACGTGGATGGAAGAATTCGCTGATGGAAGGGAAATCGTGTTAGTAAACGTGGGTCTGCAAACGAACGGTTTGCAGGACAAACGGGAATGTGTGGCTAAGAGTCGTCACTGACTTCAGTACGAAATGTTAGCCCTGGTAGTACAAATGTGTAGGGAATGTAAACTTTCCAGTTCAATTTCCAGCTAAACTCAAACATGAACGTAAACTCTATTACTGTTCATGAGTCACCACATCTGGAACATTTCTTATTGAATGGCTGGGAGTATAAGTGATCGACTCGTTGATTCACACATAATTCCAAGAAACGTTAATGGGTGAAGGTACCTTCGGTTTCTGCGGTGGCATCTTCCAGGCTTGCTTGACGATGATCCGTTTGTGGAACCTTGGGCCTTGGGGAATGCTGTAGAGGCACCACGGGACACCAGCACATTTGGTGCTGGCGTTACGTGACGCTCGTTGAAGTTCGTCATTTATCCATTCACTCAGTTTTTTTTTTTTTATTACAGAAGGCAGCTAACCCTCTGACCGAACACGCTGAGCTACCGTGCCGGCAGCCGTTAGGGCCCCTGAAGGACAAAGCGAGCGGTTCCTGCGACTTGGCCTCCATATTGCCTCAATCCTCTACATTTTTCTGTTTGGGGTCATCTTAAAAGTGAAATGCACAGCACTCCCGTTGAACGATTGAAAAAGTGGAACTGCGGACTGTACAGTATCGTCAACACTTATGAAATTATCTGGGAGGGGGGGGGGGGGGAGAGCGGAAGTACGGATGTCTTTGAAAGGATTCGTAACTTGCTGCAGAGACGAATGCAGTACTGCTCATAATGCTCCACCGCTCACATACAAATGTTACCATTCGGTAACATGGTACACATATTACGCTATTGTTCATTACAAATGAACACCAGGAAGGACAACAGATAATGAAATCTTATAATTACATGTTTCCCTGAGACATTTAAGTCGAGCAGAAGAAATGAATTAAAATTTGTGTTGCGGCTGGGACCAGAACCTGAGTCTTCTTAACTGATATGTAGAAATGCTGACCATTACACCACGACCGCACGACAGTCAACAATGCTGCACGAACTACTCAAGCTGAGTGTCCTCCCCAACACACACACTTCATATCTTTCTGCTTATTTTCTCTTACATTGTCACTAAGGTACAGGACTTCCCCAGTACGTCCAACGCTGGGCTGCTATTCCAATGTCGGAGAACCCTGGCAGTAGTGACAATGTAAGGGAAAATAAGCAGAAAGATATGAACTGAAGTTTGTGTGTTGGGGAGGGCACTTAACTTGTGTAGTCGTTCAAGATTGACAATCGTGCTGTGGTGGTGTAGTGGTTAGCGTTTCTGCCTACGACGTGAGAGGACCTGAGTTCGAATCCTGGTTGCCGCACAAATTTTAATTCATTTCTTCTGCTTCGATCGTTATCGTAAATACTGAAATTTACCTTACTGTGAGCGTTTACAAGCGTAGGTCGAATAAATTACGAAATCATGTAAAGGCTCGGCAGAGGAGTAAAAAGACTGTCCATTACGAGCATTATGTTTCGAAGTATTCGTTAAACATAATATTTTTCAAATCCACAATGAACATCAGGCAGCTCAAACAATTGAAATAATTGTTAAAATTACAACACATCAGCAAATAACCCTGAAAGTGATTTCAATGAACTTGTACTTTGAATTAAACAGTAATTGTTCTAATAGGACTGTCTCAAAAATCATTCCAAAGAGCTTTGCTAGTGGCTACCTTATGACTGATGACATCACACAACTCGGGGTGTACTTGGAGTCTTACGATATTCGTCATTATTTCCAAGCCCACGGCCAGGTAGAAACGGTGTGCCTCGTCCAGTGGTAGCCACGGGAACGCCTACCTGGTAGCTGTCTCATCCATCTCGGGCCCAAGGCTGCCAGGGTGTGGCAGGTGCTGTTCTGCCTCAGGCAGTGCAGCGACAATTGCACGCTCTGTATGGCCAAGGCGGTCTCACTCGACGGTGACGCAGGAAAATCCACACCTATTTTGGTGCCCATTGGAATGGTACCTTGTCCATCACACAACAAATTAGTAGGCGATTCTGGCACCGTAGGAATGATGCCTTGAACATCACGCCACACATTAGTGATTTAAATTCTGGCACCGTAGGAATGGTACCTTGCACATCACGCCACACATTAGAAGGTGGATTGGGGATAAGTTCGGGATACATGGCTGCCACATCTGGCAGCAACAATGACTCTAATCCAACTGGGAATGGAGCTGAAATGAGACTCGGTGCCGGCCGGTGTGGCCGAGCCGTTCTAGGCGCTTCAGTCTGGAACCGCGCGACCGCTACGGTCGCAGGTTCGAATCCTGCCTCGGGCATGGATGTGTGTGATGTCCTTAGGTTAGTTAGGTTTAAGTAGTTCTAAGTTATAGGGGACTGATGACCTCAAATGTTAAGTCCCATAGTGCTCAGAGCCATTTGAACCATTTTTTGAGACTCGGATGACATAACTGGTACGTCATTCCATTCTGTTTCAACTCTGTGACAGATTTTGTCAATAGAAGTGGCTCGTAAGCAGTGGCGTATTACTCTGTCGGGTACCCATGGCAAGTTGTTTTCATTGGATGAGAGATCCGGAGAGCGTTCTGGGGGAGATAACAGTCCAACATTCTCTGTATGTACGTAGTCCTGGACAGCACAGGAAAGATGCGATCTTGCGTTATCTTGTTGGGAGATAATGTCGCGGACACCTAAAAGAGACAGCACAGGCATAGGTCTGAACGCATAAAAAATCTACCTGATACAGTCAAAATTGTCAGCTTTCTGGAACCAGAGGCGACTGTGTTGTGCACCCATTACAAGACAGGCTATGGATGGCGTCAGTGTGACGATGACGAGCGTAATGTGATAAAATCAATTCTCCATGTAGGCTCTGTGGCGCTGTATGTGGAATCTGGACTTGTATGAAAAGGCGACTGCAGCACACGTGTTTGTCCATTGTGGCGCTGTATGTGGAATCTGGACTTGTATGAAAAGGCGACTGCAGCGTCAAATGGTGTCGTTGGACTCACTGCTGTGGGTGCTGCTACGTCAATGGAAGCTGCAACAACGATCACTGCGCTGCCAGTCGGTGGTGTTCCACATGTCATTGCAGTTTCTATATAGACACTTCTCTTGCTGAAAACAAGCACACTTTCTGACAAATGGTACGTGACATGGCTGTAAAACTCTGGATGGTCGAGCAAACATTGTCTGTACTCTTAGGCGCTAGTCGTATGTGGCTGCTGAGTTCCTGTATTGTGTCGAGTATGGTCGTCCTAAACTCATCGAATTCATACTCACACTGGAGATATATGTTGCTGAGAAATGTCATCAGAAATATCGGTGTATGATAAACTGCAGTCAGCTAGGCCAATTGCCAAAGTATTTTTATAGGGTGATATTGCTCTTCCAGTTGTCCTTCGTTAGGCTGGCGCCAGTGCGGAAGAAAGCCTAGCCATTCATCAGATCATTATGTATCAACTGCACAGCACTGTGTCCCAAACCAGAGGTATACAACAAATACAACAAGAGGCCGTGACTATGTAGGTGCAGCCACTCGCCTCGTGCATCCCAGTTCTGGGCAGCAGTCTCCAGATGGCGGTTACAAGCATGGACCTCTTACTGCTTCTGCACCACTTTGTTCAGCTGATTGTGTTCATCCACAGAGAGTGTGGACAGGCGTCACAGAGAGCGCTCTCAACTGCAGACTACATTGCGTCCACCTTTTGTGTATCGAAGCACGTAGTACACTCTTCCCAATTTGATGTTTGTAGTACGCCGCCTTAACTGTGTTGCGATTTTAATGGGCAGCAATGTATGAAACTTCGTGGCAGATTGAAACTGTGTGCCGGACAGAGATTCGACCTCGGGACCATTGCATGTCGCGGGCAAGTGATCTGCCAACTGAGCTACCCAAGCACGACTCACGACCCATCCTCAAAGCTTCAATTCTGCCAGTACCTCGTCTCCTACCTTCCAAACTTCACAGAAGCGAATCTTTCAGAACGAGCACTCATGGAAGAAGGGATATTGCAGAGAAGAAGGGATATAGCCACAGACTGGGGGATGTTTCCAGAATGAGATTTTCACTCTGTAGCGGAGTGTGCGCTGATATGAAACTTCCTGGCAGATTAGAACTATGTGCTGGACAGAGACTCGAAGTCGGGACCTTTGCGTTTCGCGGGCAAGTGCTCTACCAACTGAGCTACCCAAGCATGACTCACGACCCCTCCTCACAACTTCAGTCCTGCCACTACCTCGTCTCCTCGAAAGGCAAAGGACCCGATTTCGAGACTCGGTCCGACACACAGTTTTAATCTGCCAGGAAATTTCTATCAGTGCACACTCCGTTGCGGAGTGAAAATCTCATTTCAGAAGTGTATGTGTTACCGAACTATCAGTTTAATAAGTCACAGCTGCAAAATACTAACGCGAATTCTTTACAGACGAATGGAAAAACTGGTAGAAGCCGACCTTGGGGAAGATCAGTTTGGATTCCGTAGAAATGTTGGAACACGTGAGGCAATACTGACCTTACGACTTATCTTAGAAGAAAGATTAAGGAAAGGCAAACCTACGTTTCTAGCATTTGTAGACTTAGAGAAAGCTTTTGACAATATTGACTGGAATACTCTCTTTCAAATTCTGAAGGTGGCAGGGGTAAAATACAGGGAGCGAAAGGCTATTTACAATTTGTACAGAAACCAGATGGCAGTTATAAGAGTCGAGGGGCATGAAAGGGAAGCAGTGATTGGGAAAGGAGTGAGACAGGGTTGTAGCCTCTCCCCGATGTTATTCAATCTGTATATTGAGCAAGCAGTAAAGGAAACAAAAGAAAAATTCGGAGTAGGTATTAAAATTCATGGAGAAGAAGTAAAAACTTTGAGGTTCGCCGATGACACTGTAATTCTGTCAGAGACAGTAAAGGACTTGGAAGAGCAGTTGAACGGAATGGACAGTGTCTTGAAAGGAGGATATAAGATGAACATCAACAAAAGCAAAACGAGGATAATGGAATGTAGTGAAATTAAGTCGGGTGATGCTGAGGGAATTAGATTAGGAAATGAGACACTTAAAGTAGTAAAGGAGTTTTGCTATTTAGGGAGTAAAATAACCGATGATGGTCGAAGTAGAGAGGATATAAAATGTAGACTGGCAATGGCAAGCAAAGCGTTTCTCAAGAAGAGAAATTTGTTAACATCGAATATAGATTTAGGTGTCAGGAAGTCGTTTCTGAAAGTATTTGTATGGAGTGTAGCCATGTATGGAAGTGAGACATGGACGATAACTAGTTTGGACAAGAAGAGAATAGAAGCTTTCGAAATGTGGTGCTACAGAAGAATGCTGAAGATAAGGTGGGTAGATCACGTAACTAATGAGGAGGTATTGAATAGGATTGGGGAGAAGAGAAGTTTGTGGCACAACTTGACTAGAAGAAGGGATCGGTTGGTAGGACATGTTCTGAGGCATCGAGGGATCACAAATTTAGCATTGGAGGGCAGCGTGGAGGGTAAAAATCGTAGAGGGAGACCAAGAGATCAATACACTAAGCAGATTCAGAGGGATGTAGGTTGCAGTAGGTACTGGGAGATGAAGAAGCTTGCACAGGATAGAGTAGCATGGAGAGCTGCATCAAACCAGTCTCAGGACTGAAGACCACAACAACAAACAACATGTGTTGCAAGTCAATAAACTACTGTTTCTCTCTACACTCTCTTTGGCTGAAGTTACTGTACATTTGAGGCACGAACAATCTGTCAAAAATCCGTTGCTTAAAGTGAAGTACCCAGTACACATACACTATCAGTGGATGTATAAATAAGACTTGCAGTTCTCTGTGTCAGGTAGGACTGCCACCAGAGTACATTAGTGTTGTTAGTGTTTAATGTTGTTACGAGGACTATGACGTCCGCTCTCGGTAGCTGAGTGGTCAGCGCGGCAGAATATCAATCATAAGGACCCGGGTTCGATTCCCGGCTCGGCTGGCGATTTTCTCCGCTCAGGGACTGGGTGTTATGTTGTCCTAATCATCGTCATTTCGGGACATCGACGCGCAGATCGCCGAAGTGGCGTCAAATCGAAAGACTTGCACCCGGAGAACGGTCTACCCGACGGGAGACCCTAGTCACACGCGGGCTATGACGGCATACAGGGTTATTCAGCTGCCCCTACCGATGCATTTCATGCAACCTGTAATGCCACATGCAAAATTTTCACATTCTCTCCCTTGCTAAATGTAAACTACGAGCCCTACAGAATAAAATGAACAGGACCTTTTGCAAGGAAGTTTCATGTAGTTAAATTTTGTACTGGAATACGTTTTTGATAGAGGCCATAGTTTTCGAATTATTCAAGAGAAACGTACGCCAGTGACCTTCAAATGCATTTTTCTTGAATAACTCGAAAATTGTGGTCTCCAGCGAAAAGATATCACAGTACAAAATTCAGCTGCATTAAATTTCCTTCAAAAAAGTGCCGTTCATTTTTTGTGTAGCACAAATAGTTTCACAAAGTGACAGAGAGAATAAGAAAATCTTGCATGCGGTTTTAGAAAGTGTTGTAGGTTGCATAAAACTCATTGGTAGGGGCAGCTGAATCACCCTATATAAGGGTCATGCACAATAAGAGATGTTGCGTGATCACTGTGAAGGACATGGAGATCCCACATACTTGTATGAGACAGTGTAATCAGTACATGATAGTTTGAAAGAGGGCCAGATTGTGGGTCTTCATCTGCCCAGGTGGTCGAATTGTGGTATACATATTTTTGGGACATCCAAAGCGACAGTATCCCGATGATGGAACGTATGAAAACTTGAGGTCAGGTATTAGAGTCGCCAAAGTTACAGTTGACGGCACCTGATCACCCCCACCTCCCTCCCTGAATCAGTGGTGGGAAACTAGCAGCTGCAGGGCTATACATCCCGTGCATAAGCTGCCTTAAAGACCACAACATAAACTACTGCGTTTGGTGTGGTGTCGTGACTGGGAAATATGAACTGGCCATGAATGGAGCCCCATTGTATTCACCAGTGACTCAAGGTTCTGGATTACAGGGATGATCATTCTGGGCGTGGATTGCAGCGACCTGGATATAAGTCGCATCCTTGCAGTGTTTTGGACAAGCACAGCAGAGTTACTCACGATGCGTGGATGTAAAGAACCACTAGGTATAACTTCAGATCACAGCTCGTAGCGAAAGAACTCTGACGACACAATGACACGTCACGGTCATCCTGTATCCTCATATACTACTTCTCATGCGACAGTATCCTGGTGTCATTTTTCATCAGGACAAAGCTCATCCAAATATAGCATGTGTCTCAATGAATAGTCCCCATGATGTTGATGTAATTCCATGGCTCGGTCCTCAACTTCGATCCTATGCCAGTATCCAGCGTGTAAAGGACCAGTTACAACTGTTGTGGATGAACTTACCTCTGGGGAATTAAGTTCTTCCCGACAGAATCAGCGCATGCATCGTTGTGCTAAGTGGGCTCATATTGCCAAGTTCTTTGTAAATTTGATTCGATTTTGTAATCGCTGAACAAAATGTCATAGCCTCTCAACCCGCGAAGTTTCATTTTGTTTCCGTATTCATGTATAGGTACTTCACTTTTTTGTCAGATAGTGTAATTTGGGAAACTACGTTTCTTTACGATTTACGCAGAAGAAGGGTTTAATAAAAGGAAAGAGAAATAAGAGCTAGACGGGATTAAAACAACGCGAGGAGAACACATATATACCAGTTACGTTTTATACGAGTACGCAGGCTTATGTTCCACATTTACGAGAGTTTTCGCAGCTAGCGTCGGACGCTGTCGCCGCTGCGCGTCCCGCCTGCTTTACTGCAGTGACAGCGCGGCGTTATGAGGGCACTTTTTCCCCGCGCCGCGGCTCGGTTCCGTTCCAACTTCGCGTAAATCCGGAGACGCAATTTCTGCCGCGGCCAATGAAATATTTGAGTGGTGACCGCGGAGCACTTCCTCCGCCGCTCCGCCCGCCACTCGTTACGCACGCGAACGTTCCGCGGGAAATCCCCGCTGCAAACCCCCACCCACGTCGCCATCCTGTCTCCCGCTCTTCCTCACAAATTAAGTTATTATTCGGATG
The DNA here is from genome assembly GCF_023864275.1 of Schistocerca cancellata. Classification (NCBI taxonomy): domain Eukaryota; kingdom Metazoa; phylum Arthropoda; class Insecta; order Orthoptera; family Acrididae; genus Schistocerca; species Schistocerca cancellata. The sequence goes on from NC_064632.1 coordinate 179,503,589, forward strand.
CGGCACCCGCGGTCCCTCGCTGCGGTCCTCAAACGCACATATTCCGCCAGCCTTTGAAATCCACCATTCCGTACGCTAGCACACGTGCTGTGGGAGAGTCACAGTGGACTCTCAAATGGGCAAAACTAAACTAACCAAAAGTCACTGGAAGGGTTCTCCTATATGAAGAAACGCCGCATATGACAGCTGATTTTGGGGTAATATGCTGCAAATGGCGCGAGTAGGATTTTGGAGCATATACTGTACTCGAACATTAGGAATCACCTTGAAGAAAATGACTTATTGATAAATAACCAACACGGATTCAGAAAATATCGTTCTTGTGCAACACAGCTGGCTCTTTATTCCCATGAAGTAATGAGTGCTGTCGACGAAGGATCTCAGATCCATTCTATATTACTAGATTTCCAGAAGGCTTTTGATATCGTTGCTCACAAGCGACTATTAATCAAATTGCGTGCATATGGAGTATCGTCTCAGTTGTGTGACTGGATTCGTGATTTCCTCTCAGAGAGGTCACAGATCGTGATGATAGACGGTAAACCAACGAGTAGAACAGACGTGATATCTGGCGTTCCGCAAGGTAGTGTCATAGGCCCTCTGCTGTTCCTGATTTACATAAATGATCTGAGTGATAATCTGAGCAGTCCTCTTAGATTGTTTGCAGATGATGCTGTAATTTACCGTCTAGTAAAATCATCAGACGATCAATTCCAACTACAAAATGGTCTAGAGAGAATTTCTGTATGGTGCGAAACGTGGCAATTGGCACTAAACAAAGAAAAGTGTGAGGTCATCCACATGGGTACTAACAGAAATCCGATAAATTTTGGGTGTGCGATAAATCGCACAAATCTAAGAGCTGTCAATTCGACTAAATACCTAGGAATTACAATTACGAGCAACTTAAATTGTGAAGACCACATTGATAATATTGTGGTGAAGGCGAAACAAAGGCTGCACTTTGTTAGCAGAACACTTTGGAGATGCGACAAACTCACTAAAGAGACAGCCTACATTACGTCCTCTGCTGGAATATTGCTGTGCGGTATGTGATCCTTACCAGATAGGATTAACGGAGGACATCGAAAAAGTGCAAAGAAGGGCAGCCCGTTTCGTGTTATAGCGCAATAGGGGTGAGAGTGTCACTGATATGATATGCGAGTTGGGGTGGCAGTCACTGAAACAAAGGCGGTTTTCTTTGCGGCGAGATCTATTTACGGAATTTCAGTCGCCAACTTTCTCTTCTGAGTGCGAAAATATTTTGTTGACACGCACCTACGTAGGGAGAAATGATCATCATAAAAAAATAAGAGAAATCAAAGCTAGAGCGGAAAGATTTAGGAGTTCCTTTTTCCCACACGCCATTCGAGAGTGGAATGATAGAGACGTAGTACGGAAATGGTTCGATGAACCCTCTGCCAGGCACTTAAGTGTGAATTGCAGAGTAACCATGTAAATGTGGATGTAGATGTCGATGTGGAAGACACTGTACATTATCTGATCAAAAGTATCCAAACACTTATTAGCAGACACTAATGGGGGTGGTATCTACCCTGTGCCCTTATGACGGCATGAACCCTACTGGGAACACTTTTAATGAGGTGTCTGAATGTCTCTTCAGGAATGGCACCCCATTGTTCCACAAGAACCGAAACCAGACAGGGTAGTGATTTTGGATACTGGAGTATGGAGAGAAGTCGACGATGAAAATCATCCCAAAGTTGCCCCATTGCCTTCAGGTCGGGGCTCTGGGCAGGCTAGTACACTTCAGGAATGTTACTGCCCACAAATAAATTGCCTCATTGATTCTGCTTCATGACAAGTTGGATGATCATGTTGATATGAGGCTTGTTTTTTAAATAAGGTCCGTTTGATCATAAGTACACAACGAAAGGTTATTTTAAAAAAAGTAAATTAATTTTCAGAAAGTACATATTTCACTCTATTTTTCGAAGTAGTTGCCAAGTTTGTTCAAACACGTATTTATTTTATTTATTTATTTATTTAGTTAGTTACACGTCAAGTTCCGTAGGACCAAATTGAGGAGCAAATCTCCAAGGTCATGGAACGTGTCAGTACATGTAATTATAATATAAAAGTAATAACAGATAAAAACAAATGGTCATGAAACTGAAAAAAGTCAGTCCATAAGTTTAAGTAAACGCTATCAGCAATACAATAAGAATCAGCTTAATTTTTCAAGGAACTCCTCGACAGAATAGAAGGAGAGACCCATGAGGAAACTCTTCACTTTCGATTTGAAGACGCGCGGATTACCGCTAAGATTTTTTAATTCGAGTGGCAGCTTATTGAGAATGGGTGCAGCAGTATACTGCACACTTTTTTGCACAAGAGTTAAGGAAGTCCGATCCAAATGCAGGTTTGATTTCTGCCTAGTATTAACCGAGTGAAAGCTGCTTATTCTTGGGAATAACCTAATATTGGTAACAAGAAACGACAATAAGGAATATACATATTGAGAGGCCAATGTCAAAATACTCAGACTCTTGAACAGAGGACGACAAGAGGTTCGTGAACTCACACCACTTATTGCCCGAACCGCCAGTTTCTAAGCTAAAAATATCCTTGTAGAATGATGTTCCAGTCGTAAATAGAGCGAGGGAAGCCGGCCTCCGAATTGTTTCGTGTCTTCCTTCAACCCGCCCTGGTACGGATTTCAAACACTCGAGAAGTACTCAAGAATAAGTCGCTCCAGCATCTCATATGCAATCCCCTTTACAGGTGACCCACTTCTTCCTAAAATTCTCCCAATAAACTCAAGTCGACCAACTGCCCTCCCTACCAGCGTTCTCGTTCTACCTCATATCGCTTTGCAACGTAACGCCCAGATACTTAAACCACTTGAATGTGTCAAGCAGGATACTAGTAATGCTGTATTCGAACACTGTAGGTGTGTTATTCCCACTCGACCGTGTTAACTTGCATTTTTCCACAATTAGATCATCTGTTATTCATCACAACAACTGGAAATTTTGACTAAGTCGTCTTGCATCTTCCTACAGTCACCCAAATTCGGCACCTTACCGTACACCACAGTATCATCAGCAACCAACCGCAGAGTACTGTACCGAGCGAGGTGGCGCAGTGGTTAGCACACTGGACTCGCATTCGGGAGGACGACGGTTCAATCCCGTCTCCGGCCATCCTGATTTAGGTTTTCCGTGATTTCCCTAAATCGCTTCAATCAAATGCCGGGATGGTTCCTTTGAAAGGGCGCGGCCGATTTCCTTCCCCATCCTTCCCTCACCCGAGCTTGCGCTCCGTCTCTAATGACCTCGTTGTCGACGGGACGTTAAACACTAATATCCTCCTCCAGAGTACTGCCCACCCTGTCCGACACATGATTTACGTATATATGGAGGAACAACAATCTTATCACACTTCCTTGGGGCATTCCTGACGATACCCTTGTCTCTGATGCTCACTGTCAAGGGCAACATACTGGGTTCTATTACTTAAAAAGTTTTCAAAGCACTCTCGTATCTGTGGATTTATTCCGTATACTCGTACCTTCGTTAACAGCACTGTGTCAACCGCTTTCCGGAAATCTAGAAATATGGAATCTGCCTGCTGCCCTCCGACCAGTTCGCAGTACATTATATGAGTAAACGGAAACATGAGCTTCGCACGAGAATGACCGCGAGAGAGGTGTGCTGACCGCTGGACACTGGAAGCGGACTGTGTACGGGTCTAACGCTCGGGTTCCATACTTCACGGATCAAAGCGCCACTTTTACATCAGTGCTAACAGGCCTCCTTCGTTCCCGCTGTAGTTCCGCGAGTATGACGTCAGAACTGTGGCGCTTTGGTCGCTTGCTACTAGTCAACTCGCGTTCTCTTACTGAATCACGCAGGAGCGTAAGGTTAGTCGTGCCTTATTCTTAGTATGGAAGACGAGTACGTGGTATTTCTGCTGTAAAGTAGGACTGACAAGGCAAAATGACCGATTGTCGGGATCAGATGGTCTTTGACGAAGCTGTGTGTTGTGAGACTGTGCAAGTTGCAAGACGAAAATTAACTGATGCAAAATACTGAATTGTTAATGTGTTGCATTAGAGGAAGAGTGATATCTGGAATAAGTTTCACGCTATGTCAACATTTCAAATGAAAAAATACAAATTCCGTCAAAAGCGAACAAAGTGGCTGTATTCTTGTTTATTCCACCTCCACCATGGGTAAACGTATGTTCTGCTTCGAAAGAAAACTGGGCACGTAATAATACCACTGTTGAGACCCTGTACAAAAAAGAACGCTCTTTCTGTATCCATTTCGTCATAGCAACTTGCGTTTATGGGCTAAGAGCGAGTTGTATACCTCATCATTCATTTCTGTACTTAATTTTAATAATTAATCACCGCTTAGAGATTGCACTTCATCCTCCTATCATGTTTTCTGGTACTGTAGTTTCAGAAACGACTCAAAACTATGTACACTAGTCAATGTGGCGATCCGATGGCAAAACATCCAAGGACTCTACATATCGTCAAAGTTACAGGCGCCGGCGCCTATGAATGTATGAGTATACAGGGTGATTCGGGGATGATGTTACAGACTTTCTAGGTGATGGAGAAGGATAAAAGGATCAATTTGAGGTAAGAGTCACTATACCGAAACGTATTCCACTGTCAGAGGTATTAGAACGGTTCTCCCTTATAACTTTGGACTCGTACATCTCCAAATTCTGTTGTTGCTAAAATTTTAGGATAGCCAGCTTTCGGATATGATAGAATGAACCAAAACAAAGAAAAAAGTGAAGTAAACATGGGCTCTAAAATACATACCTGAGGAGCTATGAGCAGTTGTTGATTAGAGGAGATGTGTTTCACATTAGCGAAGATGAAGAGTAGATAGTGACGTCTTAACTGTCTGTATCCTGATTTACGTACCATTGTTAAATCACAATATCAGTGTGAAAGTTGGTACAGCTTCATTATTACCTATATTAAATACAGTGTTACCATTGTAGCGTTGTAAGTTAATTACAAAGGTTAGTTGAACTAACTACTTTTTAAAAATTTTTGGGACAGAAATTGTATCTAATCCTAATAATTCAAAAATTAAAAACGGAATTTTCATGAAAATCTCTACACAATATTTTTATAAGAAACTGAACCTAATTTCAGAAGTACAGCCTCTAACTTTAATATTACGTGGTTTTAAAATTTCGTAAGAAATTGAATTATGTAGAAACTAATCAGTGTATCATGCTCAGACTGAAAATATTTTCGACACTGACATTGTTTTACATAATTTCGACAAGTCTTGTAACAATATTTAAATGTTTAATTTCAATTAATTTTCTCTTTGTCCATTGTTCACAACTGGAGTCAGATGCTCCTGGCTTGATATTGGTCCGAGAAACAAAGGGGTGGGTATTGGGGGACGGGAGAGTAACCTCTCTCTCACTCGCCACATTAGACACATTGATAAATACTTGCTTCCTCAACAGCTGCAGTGATAAATAACGGAAGATTTTGAAAGTTGGTGGAACGCGAAGTTATAAAGGTTGTGAATATGTAAACTGTCATTTAAAACTGAACTGTTACAAATCACAACTCTTAATACCAGTAACACTAAAAGCAATCACTGTTATAGGAAAGCAACAGTTTAACCCATTCCTAGTGTATAAGTTACGCTAGTCGTTGCAGGTGGCCAGCAGGAGTATAATAACCTGAGGAGCAGAGATCGTCACTACCATTGCGTTGTTCGCAGGAATAGAGTGCTAGTTAATTTTGTGTCTTCCTTGCAATATTTTCTGGAAATTTCTGTGCGGTAGCCGTCTCACACCACAGCGGAATAGGTAGTTGTGTGTGTCGCCGCAAGTTGTCGCTTACATGGAGAGAGATACGTAGTGCAGCCCTGCGGCAACTCGGCGTGCAGTGGCCACCCTTCCCGTGACGTAATGGCCGCAGAGTGGCAGTGCCGGCCGGCGTCTCCCTGGGGAACATGTCGTCCCGCTTGACAAGGTGCTCCGCCCGGGAGCCGTTAAGCCGTCGCACTGTCGCAGTAGTTTGTACGCCTCTCTTCCCAGCCCCTCTCCTAGACGTGCAACTGTGCGACTTGGCTGGACTGTGTCCAACGGATCGGCACACAGAACAAGTTGGCTGTTGTTCTTACTGTACTCACACTGCTGGAAGAAATTTCCTCCCACCCTGGATTCAAATGACTGTCATGCATAGATGGTACTACCCAGCGTGCCAGCACATAGCAGTTACATATTACAGTTGGATTTGATTCACTGTCGTAGTTTACATCTACTGCGAGACCTTAGAGGGTCTCGACCGTCAGAAAGACAACCATCATCATCATCATCAGCAGCAGCAGCAGCAGCCAATTCAATCATTAAATGATATGGCCTCTTCGAGTCGTGGATTCAGATAGGCTTTCAGCAGTCTTCTCCAAGTAGGACGGCCTTGGGCAGTTCTCTGCCAGGTGTTAACAGCGATCTTCTTGATGTCTTTGTCCCATCTGTCTGGTGGTCTTCCTCTAGGCCTCCGGTGCTCTCTCGGACTCCACTCTTCTACTAGCTTCGTCCATCGGTTGTCTTTTGTTCTTGCGACGTGGCCAGCCCACTGCCATTTCAAGGAACCTACTGTCTCTAAGATGTCGTTAACCTTCGTCACAGAACGGATGTCATCTGCCCTTTTCCTATCCTTTCTTGTATGGCCCAGCATTGATCTCTCCATGGCTCTCTGTGATATCCTAAGTTTCCCTTTTGTAAATGAGTTCAGTGCCCATTTCTAGCAGCCATACGTCACCACAGGAAGAATGCATTGATCAAATACTGCTTTCTTCAGATTTATTGGCATTTTTGATCTGAATACTGTTGAATTCTTCCCAAATGCTTGCCAGCCAAGCCTGATGCGTCGATAGATTTCTGGCCTTATGTCTCTCTTCATATTTATAATCTGGCCAAGGTAGACATATTCACTGACCTCTTCTAGTAGACTGTCCTTGACTTTCACATCTCGAGCTGGGACCTATTTGTTGGACATTACTTTTGTTTTGGTAATGTTCATGTTCAAGCCAACCAGCTGATATACCGATGCAAGAGCTGTAACTAAGTTTTGGAGCTCTGCGAAGTCTTTGGCCAGTAACGCAGTATCATCAGCAAGTCACAAGTTGGTAAGCCTTCTTCCATTAATTCTAATTCCCTTACCTTCCCAGCTCAGGTTTGACATCAGACAACCATACGTATTAAGTAATCAAAACAGAATTGACATAGGGGAGGTGGACAAAAAGTTTGGAAATGGTAAAAAAACACACATTACCGTGCTTAATACAGTGCAGGAAACCCTTCGTCATTCCAAACAGTTTCCACACGTCTCAGAATGAATAAATGCAAGTCTTTTATGGTTTTCAAGGGAATCTTATACCATTCTTCCTGCAAAATAGTGGCAACTTCAGGTACCTATGATAGAGATGGATAGCGATCACAAACTTTTTTCTGCAAAGTAGATCACAAATGCTTAGTAATATTGAACAAGGAAGATGCGACCCTCGTGCTCCACAAACAGGCTCCCTATCGTCTTGGAACACAGCATAACCGCTGGGGAAGAGGCATTGTGCCATGGGATGGACCTGATCAGCCAGACTGGTCCGTAATCCTTGGCAGTAATTCGACCATGCACAGTAACGATGGAGCCCATGGAATACCATGATATGACTCCCCAAATCATCACCGACAACTCCCATGTTTCAGTCAATATACCATAATAATTAAAGGAAATGATAATGTTTCGATTGATAATTCACAAGTTGAGAGTACTTTTAACAATCACTTACAAAATGTAGTTGGAAAAACAGGATTAAATTATTTAGCTGAAGAGCATGAGAATATATTAAAACTGTTATTTCACAAAATGTTGACTGGAAGTAACATAAACATCCTCCACTGAAATTAAGAGAATTACGAAAATTTTAAAAAACAATAGCTCATTCAATGTTCATGAAATTTCGAACAAAATTATGAAAAGTTGTTCTGACTTAAGTAATGTACTTAGTAACATATGTAACGCACCAATGGCGCAAGGAATTTTACCAGGCAGATTAAAATGTTTAATTGTTGAAAGCATTTTTATGGAATGAATCAGCGATCTCAATGGGATATTTGAAAATTAATATTAAAAAGTCATGATCGCAATAGAATATTTATTGAAAATGGCAACCGGTTTCGGTCGAACAGCGACCATCTTCAGATATGCACTGAACTCTAAGTGAAATATGGATTTAGAGTGAAATATACTAATAATGGGTAATGGATGGTACGTAAGATACGACCAGAATTGAGATAAATTATACACATAATAGCAGGTGGTGGCGGTGAATGGAGCAGGTATCGTTGATGCGCTGACGTACGAGCATCAACTGCTGATTAGGACAAGGGGACTGTCGGTTAAGTATTAGATGCTCCACACGCCACTTATCGCGTTGCATCAGTAACAGCCAATCAGGCAAGAGTACGTAAAAAGCGTTATCACAAATAACACGCAGATAACACAGTTATACAAAAAAAAAAAAAACTATCTGGATATACGTAGCCACGAACACTTTTTCTTACTTTTCCTGCCACGTGCAACTTTCTTACGTTTTTCCTCTTATTATTCACACCCTTTGACAGTATCGCGTGCAAATACAGATAAAAAAGTGAAATATTACGACTTCACGATGGGCAAACAGTCACTGAAATCGGTCGTAGTTGTCTACAGTGATTTAAGGTGGAACGACCTCATAAATATAAGCGTGGGAAAGGCAGATGTGAGACTGATATTTATTGGAATATTCTATGGAAGCGCGGTTCAGCCCCGAACAACGTCGCTTGGAAATCGCTCGTTTGTTCAATTCTTCACTATTGTTTGCCGGTCTGCGACTCTCACCTACTTAGATTAATGGCAGATAAAGATTCAAGATAGAGTTACGCCCTACGTCACGGGTTTGTTTATTTAGTGTTAGAGCGGAATTTCTTATTACCTCCTCGAAGTCAAACTGTTTAAAGTGACTTTGCTCCATCACGATGACGTGAATTGTAGTAGAAGTAAACTTGAGTTCTGTACTACTCCATCCCAGTTAGTATGAAAAATAGTTAAACATCAAACTAAGTTCATTTTAGTTATAAGTATTCAACATTCTCGCACACTTCATCGAGAGGACATAGTTACAAAGTAACTTGCCCTTATTTTTCTCTCTTACGTTCCATTCGTTGTGTAACATGTGGAGTTATTTATGTGAATGAAACATTCCTTCGACTTTTTCGGATTTATGAAACCAGAGCAGTTGTTGATGAGAGATCTACCACAGACAAGTGAGGCAACTGACAAACGTCTTCAGACCAGTGGTAAGCATCGTTAAAGGTCGAAATCTTAACAGAGACACACTCACTAGGCACTCAACGACCGGATTTACCGCGAGAATATTCCCTAAACATGTACTTATATGACGATACTGTTATAATTAGCACATTAATTTCCACAAAAGTACAAATTTTTAGAAATCTAAGAGTTAGGGTTACAAGAATATAGTATTCGTTATTAAAATCTCATTCGGTATTATGGAGGAATAGTCTAGAACGCCAAAGGTTTTATTATCAACTAGCTAAACCCGGCCCACGTTTCCTGACATGAAATTAATAGGAACGTAAATAAAAGTAGGTATTCTAGTGAACATAGATTCACCAAGAAAACGGAACATTCATTTCAGTGCCTTGCCTTGCGTTGTTGTGGCTATGTGGATTGAAAGTAAAGGAAGAAAAATGTCTTCACATAAAATTATTTTTCATTATAAAGCTAGTGGACTGAGTATGGTTTTTGTTTAACCACTTTCTACATAGACACAAAGATCATGCGGTTTACCGACTCTGAAACAAGCGACACATGCTTGCCATGAGAGAAGCAATTGTTCCATAAATTCAAATCTCAAACTTCCAAAAATTGCCTTTGCGCTCTATTAATAGTCGTAGTGAATGCAAGGCGTATTGAAAGTTGAAGTCGTTTGAATTCGAACGCCATGTCGGTCAGAATGAGTGATATTCGTGGTAATAGTACGTCTCCAACTTTATGAGGTCCAATCAGAATTACTGCTTCGATTTGACTGTTCATCAATTATTTAACTAATTACCGTGCGCCGTTACATAGCTTTGGGTAATTGATATTTCGGGGTAAGATAAATGGCACTCCTATTTTAAAATGGAGAATGAGTTATGGTAATCCAAGAACATTGAGAAAATTAAGAAGTTCCGTTGGAAAATTCACTATTTTACTTTGGTTCATCACGGAGTCAATAGATTGGTATGTCACTGTTTCACCAGCGATTCTGCTGAGGATGATGTTGTTCATATCGTGTATTTCAGCAGTTTTATAAGCTAGAATAGCTCTTCCCCTCAATCATGTTTGATGTCGACAATTTGTTTCGAAGCTTGTCAGATTATCTCACATTTCGTTTTTCGACAGCAGATAAACAAAGCAGTTCCCAGATAATCAAGTAACTTTCAACGGCTGATCATGCACACCAGCGTGAACATAAACAACTTTATCAACTATCTTCTCCCTCTTCATCCGGTAAATTTCGTAATGTGGACCATGAGAATATCGATGACGATGAACAGAAAAAAACATGACATGAAATCGATTTTCGAAAACAGATAATGAAACTGCATCCTAAACAAAAGAAATGAATTGAATTAAATGCAACAATGGGAATCAAATAACTTTGATTTCGATTTTCGAAAAGAAATAATCGACTCATTGCCCAGGTATAAAAACACATGCGTATTCCAATGCTACGTCGTGTCAAAAGTTCAAGTCGATTGACCGACTACTTTTAAAGGTTTGCGAGCACAAACATACGCAGGCTGAATTTTTATGTACTATAAAGATAACTTTTCAAACAAATTATTTGTGGAAAAAGATTGTTTTCTCGAAAACAGAGAAAAGGAGGTTTCAACCGAGGCTTGTCACGGCTAATACAAATAGATTTCATCTTTGTGGAAATTTTAGGCTGTGCATACTCTGCAGATATTGCAATTTTATCACATAATATTAAATAAAATGATTTTAATGGGACTAATATACTGTTACAGTCAGGAACCTATACGTAAACACTGAATGATAAAGTCCGATGCGGAAACTTTTAATGAACTTTGTAGACATTACACATTAAGAATTTAGTAGAAAGTATAAAATAAATATAAAGTGCTATTTACGGAAAAACGACTATCTATATGCCTCTGTAAGAGCCCTAACTTCACGTAACCTATCTTCCTCGTACGCGCAGTGTGTGTTAGCGGCAGTAGCATCAAAAATGACTCTGAAAACTATGGGACTGAACTTCTGAGGTAATCAGTCCCCTAGAACTTAGAACTACTTAAACCTAACTAACCTAAGGTCATCACACACATCCATGCCCGTGGCAGGATTCGAACCTGCGACCGTAGCGGTCGCGCGGTTCCAGACTGTAGCGCCTAGAACCGCTCGCCCACCCCGGCCGGCCATCATTATTTCCCCTTTTTGTTTTTAATTATCTCCCTTATTTTAAAACGAAAGATGTGGTGTCGGATCTTTATTTCTATATGTTAAACATACGTGTTGTTCTTGACTGTAGCTCAGAAGAAATGCTTTTATTAGTCACAACTCATGGAGAATGCAATAATTAATTATGTATGATCACCTGTATTACGTAATTAACATGAAAGTATCGAGAGCATTTGTAAACGATGGTATCGACTACTGCAGTATTGGAAGTTTACCGACCTCTACAGTTATATTTCGGTACTAATTACAGTTCAGTTGATCGTAACGGGTTTCCAACAGCGTGCTGTCACTCTGCCAACATGTTTCGAAGGATCACACGTGCCAAGTTTGCTGTAAGACGGCTTATCGGGCGAGCTGGTGTGCATCATAATATCATACGAACATTCAGTCTCGTAACCAGACATATTTTCTCCCTCGTAAGAGCCTTCAAAGCACTCCTTTCACCTATCCGCTCCCTCCTCTGCGCTTAACAGTCGAATACCCACTGCGCTCTTAATGTTGTCGTTCTTGCTTTCAGTTCCACCGAAGGTTGTTTCGGCTTTTCTACATACTGAAGCCGCGCGGGATTAGCCGAGCGGGCTAAGGCGCTTCAGTCATGGACTGTGAGGCTGGTCCCGGCGGTGGTTCGAGTTCTCCCTCGGGCATGGGTGTGTGTGTTTGTCCTTAGGATAATTTAGGTTAAGTAGTGTGTAAGCTTAGGGACTGATGACCTTAGTAGTTAAGTCCCATGAGATTTCGCACACATTTGAACATTTTACATACTGAACCAGTCGAACCGAAGACCATTTCTTTTTCAGTATCTCAAATTTTTCATGCTTGTTGGAAAATACACATCTGGGAGGAGAAACTGCATTACATGTATACCTCCAGAAAAGCATCTGTGTGTACAGTAATTCATTGACTATCGGAAGTGTTATGCGGTGTCTGGATTTCATTAAGTACTCAGTCAGTTGCCTTACGACCCCTCACCAGGAATTCTAAACCCCAACGATAAATCTGCGCAGAGCCCTCTACCGCCATAAAGTCCGTAGGCCTGCGGCTCATACAGATCCTCACCTGCTAGTGCTTCCGCAGAAACGGCAAGAGTGAAACAGACGAAACCCGCGGACTGACGTTAATTGTACTTCCCGTATCGCTCGCGTTGCCCCGTTAAAGCGGAAGCGACAGGAGAAACGCGGAATCCGCCCTAATTTACGATTAGTGTCTGCTGATAGCTTACAGGGCTCTGAAATCTTATTAATGAATAAATCACTCGGCAGCTAATTTCGTTCGGAGCTATTTGTCACTGAACGGAGAGGTTCCATCCGCCGAGCAGAGCTGGGATGGAACGGTTCCATGTGTAATTGCATCCGAACGCGCCAGCACACGAACGGATTCATCACTCATGGCAGAGATATGCATTCGCTGTAGCCCGGCGCTGGCAGATATCACGTTCCTCTTTGTTAGGTGTTGTTCCGGGACATAAAGGAGAACACGCACTGTATGTTTACATCAACACTAGAACTCTGAGGTAGCCGCTTTTAACCTAGGTCCCGTGAGAGAGAAGAGTTTGAAACTGCACCTGGATACAAAAGTTCTGGAATTTTGCATAGCAGTGACAGATATTTTCAACAGAAAGCAGAATACTTTCACAACATTTCTAGAAAAAACCTCTCACAACGCAAAATAGTGTAGTATGTCAACAATTCGTGACATGGGCTACAGCACAAAGTTACACAAATCACACACATCTATGTGTATAGTATTATCTGCGACATGGTCAGTAGCTGCGATGAATTTTTTAAATGATTTTGTAATGCCTTCAGCTGACATTGGTTGGTTGGTTTGTGGGGTTGAAGGGATCAGACTACAATCATATGACATTTTCTTTATTTGATGTACGATTGTACTACTTCCGACTCAGGATATTTTCAAGAATCTAAAACGGAATCATAATAAGCCCACAGAACAAAAAATTAGTCACCCCAGTGCACACTAAAAGATGAATCGCTTAGCCTTCACAGACGCCGCATCGATCGATCTACGTTCTCAACCGCGCAAGCACTGCTCTACTTGAGCTTAAGGCAGTAGCAATCAGTGAGACATTTATGTCTCAAGCGGACGTTGTACGTAAACATACGTAAATGTGAGGACATGACAGAGTGCCAAATAAGGGGCTGAAGTGTTTGGCTATGCCCATGATCAAACGATGCGTGAAGTTGTTGTATTTGTTGCTTTTTCGCCGCGGACTGTTCAACTTGTCTACAAGCAGTGGTGCAACGCATGTGGCCTCGAAACACGACGTAAGAATTGTGGTCGGAAAAAGATCATGACTGAGAGGGCCCGGAGACGTATTTCACGACTTGTGAATCAAAATCGCTTCCAAACCAGACAAGAATTGCTGCAAGCAATGAATAAAGCTCCATTACAACCTGACAAGAAGACAAAATTGCATGGAAACTGCAGGCAATGAAAATATGGAGTCGGTCACCTTGCAAGAGGCCATTGCTCACACAGGCGCATTAAGACAACAGCAAAGTAAATCGGGCTGGAAGAACATGTAAGTAGTTTTTTTGAATACTCTCCACCCTATTAGGTCTCCATTGGCCTGCAACATCACCTGACTTCAGTCCCGTAGAAAATCTCTGGGACATGGTGGAAGAGCCGGTAAAACGCAGACATCAGCATCTCCGCGATTTGGTGGAACTGCGAGATCAGATCTCCGCGAATGACTTAACTTGGATGCGAAGAACCTGCGCGATATTGTGGAATCACTTCGTAACCGAATCTAGGCAATTGTTAAGTACAGGGACGAAATTTTACGGTATTAAATTGCGCTTGTAGCAACTAACTTTCTGTCTGGTAATCTTACATTCGCCGCATTAGTATCAGTTACGAATTTAACATGAGAACAAGTCATATGTCAAGACATACCAAGAGGGTTATAACTTACTTTGTTGAGGATTCGTTAATATCTTTGCTTATGACTTGTTACTATGTTAAATTCATAAGTGGTACTAGTGCATCCAATGTATGTTTACCTTTTGGGTACTTGAAAATGACCTAAAGGCTAAACTGTACAATCGTGCATCAGGTAGAGAAATGTCTGCTTAAGGTACCACAAAATTATTTTAATAAATCAACGGATACGTTCCACTCTGTTGTTCGGGACTATCAATGTGCTACCGTCATCTTCGGTGCGGGCTCTAAAATCACGGATAGGACAGGATATGTTTTTACATCTTGCGCCGGTCAGGAACAGCATTTATTGCCGGGAATGTGTAATGATTTTGCGGCGGGATTTGTAGAAATTAAGAGAGCCCTACATTTTACTAAAACACAGCTCCCTCGCCTGCGTTGAAATTTATAGTGACTCAATGAGCAGTCTCCAGTTACTCTTGTTACCCTGTGATACCTGCTATTGGTGGCCTTCTCTCTGACGTTAGTACTACTGCCTGCTCATTTATCTCTCTCTGGCTACCAAGCAACGTGAGTATCTGAGGGAATGAACTGGCGGAGCGTTTGGCTAGAGAAGCTCAATATTCCCTTTGACGATGCCGAGAGCGGATCTGCGGGGGCAAATAAGACTTCTCCTCACTCGACGATAGAGAAATGTCTCGTGTGCTACTGCCCCTCGAATAAACTCCGCATTCTTAAGGAGATTAGTACTACTGTTCCTTCAAGAAGGAATCCACCATATACACTGAAGCGCCTTGGAAACTAGTATAGGCATGCGTATTCAAATATAGAAATATATAAACAGGAAGAACACGGCGCTGCGATTGGCTATGCCTATATAAGAAAACAAGTGTCTGGCGCAGTTGTTAGATCGGCTATTGCTGCTACAACTGCAGGTCATAAAGATTTAAGTGAGCGATGGGACACAGCATCTCTAAGGTAGCAATAAAGTGGGGATTTTCCCGTACGACCATTTCACGAATGTACCGTGAATATCAGGAATCCGGCAAAACAACAAATCTCCGACATCGTTGCGGCCGGAAAAAGATCCTGCAAGAATGGGACCAACGACGATTGAAGAGAATCGTTCAACATGACAGAAGTGCAACCCTTCCGCAAATTGCTACAAATTTTACTGCTGGACGATCAATAAGTGCCAGAGTGCCAACCAATCAACGAAACCTCTTGTAGGCTTGATGACTGCACGACACAAAGCTTTACGCCTCGCCTGGGCCCGTCAACACCTACACTGAACTGTTGAGGATTGGAAACATGTTGCCTGATCTGCCGAGTCTCATTTCAAATTCTATCGAGCGGATGGACGTGTACGGGTATGGGGACAACCTAATGAACCAATGTACCATACATATCCGCACGGGTGCATGCAGTTGGAGTGATGTGGGGCCTCTGATACGGCCCTGACAGATGACACGTACATAAGCATACTGTCTGATCACCTGCATGTCCATTGTGCATTCCGACGGGCTTGCGCAATTCCAGCAGAACAATGCGACATCCAACATATCGACAATTGCTATAGAGTGACTCCAGAAACACTCTTCTGAAATTAAATACTTCCTCTGGCCACGAAACTCCCCAGAAATAAACATTATTGAGCATATCTGGGTTGCCTTGCAACGTGCTGTTCTGAAGAGATCTTCACCCCCTCGCATCTTACGGATTTATGGACAGCCGTGCATGATTCATGATGTCAATTCCCTGAAACACTACTTTCTGAAACACTTCTTCAGACATTCGTCGAGTCCATGTCCTGCCGTGTTGCAGACATCTAAGTACACGTAGGGGCCCTACACGATATTAGGTAGGTGTACCAGTTTCTTTGGCTCTTCAGTGTATATACAGGATGTTACAAAAAGGTACGGCCAAACTTTCAGGAAACATTCCTCACACACAAATAAAGAAAAGATGTTATGTGGACATGTGTCCGGAAACGCTTAATTTCCATGTCAGAGATCATTTTAGTTTCGTCAGTCGATTCACCGCCAGTTGGCCCAAATCGAAGGAAGGTAATGTTGACTTCGGTGCTTGTGTTGACATGCGACTCATTGCTCTACAGTACTAGCATCAAGCACATCAGTATGTAGCATCAACAAGTTAGTGTTCATCACGAACGTGGTTTTGCAGTCAGTGCAATGTTTACAAATGCGGAGTTGGCAGATGCCCATTTGATGTATGGATTTGCACGGGGCAATAGCCGTGGCGCGGTACGTTTGTATCGAGACAGAGTTTCAGAACGAAGGTGTCCTGACAGGAATACGTTCGAAGCAATTGATCGGCGTCTTAGGGAGCACGGAACATTCCAGCCTATGACTCGCGACTGGGGAAGACCTAGAACACCTGCAATGGGCGAGACAATTCTTCGTGCAGTTGACGATAACACTGTCAGAGTCAGAGAAGTTGCTGCTGTACAAGGTAACGTTTACCACGTTACTGTACGGAGAGTGCTACGAGAGAACCAGTTGTTTCCGTACCATGTACAGCGTGTGCAGGCACTATCAGCAGCTGATTGGCCTCCACGGGTACACTTCTGCGAATGGTTCATCCAACAATGAGTCATTCCTCATTTCAGTGCAAATGTTCTCTTTACGGATGAGGCTTCATTCCAACGTGATCAAATTGTAAATTTTCACAATCAACAAGTGTGGGCTGACGAGAATCCGCACGCAATTGTGCAATCACGTCATCAACACAGATTTTCCGTCAACGTTTGGGCAGGCATTGTTGGTGATGTCTTGATTGGGCCCCATGTTCTTCCACCTACGCTCAATAGAGCACGTTATCATGATTTCATACGGGATACTCTACCTGTGCTGCTAGAACATGTGCCTTTACAAATACGACACAAAATGTGGTTCATGTACGATGGAGCTTCTGTACATTTCAGTCGAAGTGTTCATACGCTTCTCAACAACAGATTCGGTGACCGATGGATTGGTAGAGGCGGACCAATTCCATGGCCTCCACGCTCTCCTGACCTCAACTCTCTTTCATTTATGGGGGCATTTGAAAGCTCTTGTCTACGCAACCCCGGTACCAAATGTAGAGACTCTTCGTGCTCGTATTGTGGACGGCTGTGATACAATACGCCAATCTCCAGGGCTGCATCAGCGCATCAGGGATTCCATGCGACGGAGGGTGGATGCATGTATCCTCGCTAACGGAGGACATTTTGAACATTTCCTGTAACAAAGTGTTTGAAGTCACGCTGGTACGTTCTGTTGCTGTGTGTTTCCATTCCATGATTAATGTGATTTGAAGAGAAGTAATACAATGAGCTCTAACATGGAAAGTAAGCGTTTCCGGTCACATGTCCACATAACATATTTTCTTTCTTTGTGTGTGTTAATGTTTCCTGAAAGTTTGGCCGTACCTTTTTGTAACACCCTGTTTAGGGTGACATGTATAAAACTGACAAACTGCAGGGACCAACTACTGACTGAAAATGAAGGAAAAAAGTATTTATGAACATGTGTCCGGAAATCAGTCTTTGTCACAGTAGATGGTGCTCACGAATAATAGTTCCTCTGAGCAGGTGCTGTGTGTTCCTTGTGTGTTGCAGGCTGCGTAGTTGATGCAGCCTACCGTCAGCAGCAGAATGGTCCGGTTTTCATGTCGAGAACAAGTCGAGATTGTGTCTGTGTACGCCAAACAGATGGAAACTGTCGAGAGGCAGCAGGCTGTACCAAAACAAGCACCCTCACAGAAACCAACCACATCACACAAAATTTGAAGCCCTTTTTGGGCGTTTGCGGTGCGCGAGTTCTACTTGCAATTAGCCACTTTTTTGGAAATTAAGGTTTTTATAACGCTTTTCCCGGGCCCCTTATCGGTTGGGCCCTTGTACTTTTGGCGTCGCGGTGATCTGGTTGGGGTTGAGGCGTTTCCCGCCTCATGGCGGACCTCGGCACTACTCGATTTGTCAGTTGGGGTTGGAATGGCGGTCGGAAGGGCGAACCCTGTCGTACGCAATGCCCCAGGAACACTGGCTTGGCCCCACCCACATGCTGATATGATTATTTCTCCCATCTTGTTTTATTACTATTGGTAAAACTGATGATGACAGACTTCTCACTTTAATTATTGCTAAACCCCCGGCAAGAATGCATTCTCCACTCTATCATATTCCTTAATATGGTTGTCGAAGAGGGGGGGAGGCTGATGCAGGCGAGATTTTTCTCGCCACTGATGAGTCCTGTGAGACCATTTGTCTTCGCTGACCTACATACCACCTCGATCATATATCTGTAAGAAGTACTGCTTTAATGTCTCTGTTTTGCCATTTGTACGTACGAGGAACGTTGATGGGACACTAATTTTTTCTCGGCCAGGTGCCTGTGAACAAATGCGGAATTTGTTGTGGGACGTTTCAGCCTCTATAGTTTCATGAAGTTCGAGAGAAGGCAGCGCTGTTCCTAGCCTTCAAGATGCTGACTGTAACAGAGGTGCGTTCGAAGCAGAGGACTGTCATTGGATTTCTTTTGGCGGAATAACACAACATCGCAGAGACTCATAGGCGCTTGCAGAATGTCTACAAAGACGTGCCAGTGAACAAAATCACGATGAGCCGTTGTGTGAGGCGACTGTAATTACCGCAACAGTGTTGCGCAAGCCTATCCAGTCTTTCGCGTGCCTGCCGGCCGCATACAGCTGTGGCTCCTGCAATGATGGAACGTGCGGGCATTCTCATTTGAGGTGATCAACGGATCACTATCAGACACCTCGCTGCACAACTGGACGTCTCAGTTGTTAGTGTTGACACACTCGTCCGCCAGTTGGAGTACTCAAAGGTGTGTGCCTGCTCTGTTCCTCGCCACCTAACAGAAGACTGTACAGAGCAATAAAGTATCATCTATGCGGAATTGCTTGCACGTTACGAGGCTGATCATGGCAATTTTTTGTCAAACATTGTCACTGGTGGTGAAACATGGTTTCGTAAATTAGAACTGGAAACAAAACGGCAATCCATCGGAGTTGGGCCACACCACCCCTTCTCCGACGAGAAAGTCTAAAGCCACACCCTAAACAGGTAAAGTCATCGGGATGGTCTTCTGGGACTCTGAATGGGTTATTCTGTATGATGTCCTTCTCATGGTGCCACCATAAACTCTAAAGTTGAAGGAAAATGAAGAAACGACTTCATCGTGTTCATCGCCACAAAAATGTAAACGAACTTCTCCTTCTCCATGACAACGCAAGGCCTCACTCAAGTCTACGCACTCAAGAAGATTGTACATAGACTGTCCTTCATCTGCTCTAGAACCCGGATCTCGCACCTTTCGACTTCCGTCTGTTTGACCCAATGAAGGATGACTGCACTGGAGGGAGTACGTGGATAATGGGGAGGTTTTCGATGAAGCAAGACGTTGGCTCCGGCGTCGACCAGAAGAGTGTTAGCATGAGGGTATACGGACCCTCCGAGTAAGATGACGTAAAGCCGTCTCATTCAGCGGGTTTTGCAGTCAAAAGAGTGGGGATTAATACAGTGCATTTGAATCCTGAATGAAATCAACACACTTTTAAAAAATGTGTTGCATTACTTATTGAACGCACCTCGCTCGTTCATAACACGATCAAATCTCTGAACACGTCACTAACTCTCTATGAACTACCCCTTGACCGAGCGATTCATGACCTCGCTGTTTCGCCCCCTTACCCCAACCAGCCAACCAATATACATCTACAATATCGAAGTTCCGTGATACCTCTGCTAGGCAGTATTCGTCTAAATATATATCAAAAGACCGCTTGAATAAAACAATTGGTATATATTCTTACGGTTTTGAGCAAGTATGCTCGTATGTTGTGTTTCTACACAAGACGGTTAGCAATAGGCTTGGAATACAGGTGTCGATGGAAGACACTGTGAAATTTCTGGAGATTTTGTGTGCGTCGCCACTTCTGCTATCAGGAGTCAGCACCAACTTACCAGAAAGTGAAACTAAAGTGACATGTTGCTTTCTGGACGCAAAATGTGGCAGTCAGATTACAGGTTATCGACCACGGTGGGTTTGAATCGTGCGGCAGTAAATAAATTTGAAACGGATCACATTGCATATATGCCAAAGAATTTAGAGAGACGGTGGAACTATGATTCTCAAACTTCAGTGTTTGCATGTCGCAGTTCTTCTTACTTCCAGTATTTGTGACTAGCTTGGAGAGAAATCCCACGTTGTGCAAGACACAGCTTATTTTTGGTTTAGCCAAGTGTGTTGCAGCGCTTTCTGTGCTGTCTTCAGTAGGGTTTGATTACTGTTCTGTCTCACGTAATGCTGTCCCTTATATTGTGCTGGTATTTTTATACATTCACTGCACTATACAGATAGCCATTTTTTCTGTTCAGGCGCGGATATTGGACCGGATTCTGGAGAAGGGAGTTTACAGTTGTTTCCCCCTTCCCTAAATATTATTTTCTGTCAGTTCTACTTTAATGATTCACAATGGCTTAGGATTTTGGTAATAATAGTTTGTCTATATTACAATTTAGTACAACGCTTAAGTGTAACCTGAAAAAATTACAATTCGGAAAAATACACCATTTTAAAAGCATTTGTCTGGAAACTGCTTCATTCAGTACAACAAAGAACTATGAAAACAACGACTTCCATTACCGTGACATCGTCATAATTTACACTGCATAAAACCGAAGTGTATAGTCATCATTACCAATATTTCAGTCAGTACTACGATTGTGAACACAGGTCTGTAGAAGAGGGCTGCGAGAGAGTGCGATCGTCTGTGTCTGTGTGTGTGTGTGTGTGTGTGTGTGTGTGTGTGTCGTTCATGTAATTGGTGGAATTTTGTTTCTGTCAGTCGTTTTCGCTCCATTCCGGGAAGTTAGAATTTCTGTTATTTATACGTTTATCTTTCTGTCCTGCTTTAATCAATTTCTTGTGGTCTGCCAGTTCTACCTCTGGAGTGAAAAACTATTATGATTTTGTTGTTGCAGCAGTATTATTACTATTAGCCTATAACTGTGTACCTATCCCAAACGTTAATGTCCTCTCCATGCCATCAGACTGCAAGTGCATTCGCGTGGCTAGGTCCTTAGGCAAGCAGTTGAAAAGTGTCCTTTGCTGAATACAGCTTGTAGTTTTCTAAAATCCGTTACCACTTTTAGGCTGTTGTACTGCTACTTTTTCCGAAATTTAAGTGAGAAAATTTACAATTGATAAATGTAAAAACGAAATACTTCCAGTAAAATACACTACTGGCCATTAAAAATGCTACACCACATAGATGACGTGCTATAGACGCCAAATTTAACCGAAAGGAAGAAGATGCTGTGATACGCAAATGATTAACTTTTCAGAGCATTCACACAAGATTGGCGCCGGTGGCGACACCTACAACGTGCTGACATGAGGAAAGATTCCAACCGATTTCTCATATACAAACAGCAGTTGACCGGCGTTGCCTGGTGAAACGTTGTTGCGATGCGTACCATCATGTTTCCGACTTTGATAAAGGACGGATTGTAACCAATCGCGATTTCGGTTTATCGTATCGCTACATTGCTGCTCGCGTTGGTCGAGATCCAATGACTGTTAGCAGAATATGGAATCAGTGGATTCAGGAGAGTAATACGGGACGCCGTGCTGGATCCCAACGGCCTCGTATCACTAGCAGTCGAGAAGACAGGCATCTTATCCGCATGGATGTAACGGATCGTGCAGCCACGTCTCGATCCCTGAGTCAACAGATGGGGACGTTTGCAAGACGACAACCATCTGCACGAACAGTTCGACGACGTTTGCAAGAGCATGGACAATTAGTTCGGAGACCATGGCTGCGGTTACCCTTGACGCTGCATCACAGACAGGAGCGCCTGCGATGGTGTACTCAACGACGAACCTGGGTGCACGAATGGCAAAACGTCATTTTTTCGGATGAATCCAGGTTTTGTTTACAGCATCATGATGGTCGCATCAGTGTTTGGTGACATCGCGGTGAACGGCCATTGGAAGCGTGTATTCGTCATCGCCATACTGGCGTATCAACCGGCGTGATGGTATGGGGTGCCATTGGTTACACGTCTTGGTCACCTCTTGTTCGCATTAACGGCACTTTGAACAGTGGACGTCACGTTTCAGATGCGTTACGACGAGTGGCGCTACCCTTCATTCAATCCCTGCGAAACCCTACATTTCAGCAGGATAATGCACGACCACATATTGCAGGTCCTGTACGGGCCTTTCTGGACACGGCAAATGTTCGACTGCTGCCCTGGCGAGCACTTTCTCCAAATCTCTCACCAACTGATAACGTCTGATCAACGGTGGCCGAGCAAGTGGCTCGTCACAATACGCCAGTCACTACTCTTGATGAACTGTGATATCGTTTTGAAGCTGCATGGGCATGTGTACCTGTACACGCCTTCCAAGCTCTGTTTCACTCAATGCCCAGGCGTATCAAGGCCGTTATTATGGCCAGAGGTGGTTGTTCTGGGTACTGATTGCTCAGGATCTATGCACCGCAATTTCGTGAAAATGTTATCATATGTCAATTCAAATGGTTCAAATGGCTCTGAGCACTATACGACTTAACTTGTGAGGTCATCAGTCGCCTAGAACTTAGAACTAATTAAACCTAACTAACCGAAGGACATCACACACATCCATGCCCGAGGCAGGATTCGAACTTGCGGCCGTAGCGGTCGCTCGGCTTTAGACTGTAGCGCCTAGAGCATGTCAGTTCTAGTATAATATATTTCTCCAACGAATTCCCGTTTATCATCTGCATTTCTTCTTGGTGTAGCATTTTTAATGGCCAGTAGTGTATTTTTGGAGGAGATCATTACTTCTGATGGCACCCCTCCTCCTTGGACCAGCATTTTTGTTGAGCTGTAATTCAGTTTCCACAACTGTAGACGTATTAACACACTTTCTGCACTATCGCTGTATTCAACCGTTGTAAATGGCATTCTGTTTACTTCACTACAGAGTACAAGGTTTCTGAAACGGCAGAAACCTTCTATATTAGTGGTAAAATTAAAAAAAAAAGGTGCTCTTGGAATTGACATTGTAAGTGGAATACCAATACAGTTCTATACAGAGCATGCGAAAGAAGTTCCTCCTTGTCTATCAGCAGTATATTGTACGTCGCTGGAGAAGTGAATCATTCCTAGTGATTGGAGGAAATTGCTGGTCATCCCGTGTTGTCAAGAAAGGCCGTGAATCAGACGCACAGAACTAGATGCCTACATCTCTGACGTCGATTGGGTGTAGAAATTTGGAACTTGTTTCACGCTCGCATATCATGACACTTCTGGAGGCCGAAAATCGCCTCTGTAGAAATCAGCATCTGTAAAAAAGAAAACGATTGTGTGAAGCCCAGCTCGCTCTTTTGAGCTGTTGTATAAAGACAATTATCAACGCTAGAAAACTATAGCGAAGAAGAACCGAGGAGGATTGACACTTGGTGCAGGTAGTAGCAAACGACACAACGACACTCAACATAAAATAATCTGACCTATCGCACATAAATAGGCAGAAAGACTCATTATTGTATAATAATAAAAAATAACCATTTCGCGATTGGAGAATAACAACTGGAAGCACTCTCATCTGAAACAAAATCTAGGTCTAGATCTGAAGCGGGACGAGGACGTAGAAGTAGTCGCAGGCAAGGCAGGTGCCACTCTGTTAATTGAAGAATCCTCAAGAACTGTAATCCACCCACAGAGGAGGTAGCATGGGGAATAATAAACGCGTTGGTTGAATATTGCTTGTCAGTTTGTCAGTCTGGAATACCGTGCCGAATGGGACTGGTATAGGAAAATATACCAGACCCTACGAAAGGCAGCGCGTTGCGTTAAAGTGAGTGCGAAAACGTGACGGAGATGCTGAGGCAAATCCAGTGGCAGATAGCACAAGTGAGATGTTCCACATCACGGACTGGTTTACTTTTACAGTTCCGAGAGCATACGTTGCTAGAAAAGTCGCAATATATAGTTTCTTCCTACGTCTATCTAACGAAAAGACCATGGGGCTAACATTGGAGAGATTCGAGCCCACACAGAGGCTCAAGAGCATCCGGTCCTCTCGCGAACCATTCACGGCTGTACAGGACGGAGAACGTGACAGTGCTAGACAAAGTACTCTCTACCGCACACCAAGGATGTAGAAGTAGCATTCCGAATCTTCTCACAAAAAACTATCTAGATCGCACGAATCACATTTATTGATGACTGGTTTCAGTCCGAAGGAGAAGGATCTACATCTACATGGATACTCTGCAAATCATATTTAAGTGGCTGGCAGAGGGTTCATCGAACCACGTTCACAATTCTCTATTATTCCAATCTCGTATAGCGCACGGAAAGAATGAACACATATATGTTTCCGTACAAGCTCTGATTTCCCTTACTTTATCGTGGTGATCATTCCTCCCTATGTAGGTCGGTGTCAACAAAATATTTTCGCATTCGGAGGAGAAATTTGGTGATTGGAATTTCGTGAAAAGATTCCGTCACAACGGAAAACGCCTTTCCTGTAATGATTTCCAGCCCAAATCCTGTATCATTGCTGTGACACTCTCTCCCATATTTCGCGATAATACAAAACGTGCTGCCTTTCTTTGAACTTTTTCGATGTACTCCGTCAGTCCTATTCGGTAAGGATCCCACACCTCGCAGCAGTGTTCTAAAAGAGGACGAACAAGCCTAGTGTAGGCAGTCTCGTTAGTAGGTCTGTTACATTTTCTAACTGTCCTGCCAATAAAACGCAGTCTTTGGTTAGCCTTCCCCACAACATTTTCTGTGTGTTCCTTCCAATTTAACTTGTTCGTAAATGTAGCACCTAGGTATTTAGTTAAATTTACGGCTGTTAGATTGATTTGTCGTGTAACCGAAGTTTAACGAGTTCCTTTTAGCACTCATGTGGACGACCTCACACTTTTCGTTATTTAAGATCAACTGCCACTTTTCGCACCATCCGATATTTCTTCTAAATCGTTTTGCAGTTTGTTTTTATCTTCTGATGACTTCATTAGTCGATAAACGACAGCGTCATCTGCAAACAACCGAAGACGGTTGCTCAGATTGTCTCCCAAATCGTTTATATAGATAAGGAACAGCGAGGGCCTATAACACTACCTTGGGGAACGCCAGAAATCACTTCTGTTTTACTCGATGACTTTCCGTCAACTACTACCAACTGTGACCTCTCTGACAGGAAATCACAGATGCAGTCACATAATTGAGACGATATTGTGTAAGCACGCAATTTCACTACGAGCCCTTTGTGTGGTACAGGGTCAAAAGCCTTCCGGAAATCCAGAAATACGGAATCTATCTGAATCCCTTGCCAATAGCACTCAACACTTCATGTGAATAAAGAGCGAGTTGTGTTTCACAGGAGCAGCAACTGCAGAAGTCTCCAGAGGGTGTCAAACTGCAACTGACTTAAACCGCTGAAGAATAAATGCTATTTATGACGCATAGACTGCTTTTTGTAAGTGCTATTACGAAATTTATCGCTCTTTTCCCAAAATGTTTTCGAAAATATCTCATCCTGAATGTGCTTACCACGTGATGAAGACTTTGTAAGAACACGGGTAAAAGCAAGAATGCAAGGAGACCTAAGACGACACAATAGCCAATGGTAGGGTGACTCTTGTGTACGTCACGCCTCCACCTCAGCAAGCGAATGTGGGAGGAAGGAGTGGCGGTAAATGCCTGCAACGTCGGAGTGTGGGAGATTTCGGGGGTGGTGCTTATCTTGCGAGATAAGGCGGCACGGCCTGCAAACGGCGCTCCCACTCCCAGAGCGGCAGATAACGCAGCCACAGCTTACCCGGGATTAAAATAGCCTTGGCTGGGTCCGAGGCGGCGAGATGCGCCGGAAGCCGTGCGCGCAGGGATGCTTCTGCGTGGGCCCTTAACGGCCCCCAGGAAGCCACCAGCGCAGAGGCTGCGCCTGAGGGGGTATGCTACCGCGCGCAACAAACGGGGTCCAGTAGCTAGCGGAGATGCCACGCAGTTAAGGTTGCGTTGCGCGAGGGTATTTCAACACGTAAGGTAACAAGAGCTCTCGCGGATGTATAGATGCCATGAGCTAAATAATTTTAATGCGTGTAGGGTGTAGCGTCTACTTGGTCGCTTTAAATATTACGAGAGCGTGAGTACTTGCTTTGGACAATTATAATACCATATAAGGAATGGTTATCAGATTAATCCTATCAGTCAAAATGGAAGTTGATACAATGGCAGATTAGACTTCATAATTAGGTGACGGTGCTATTAGCGCCTAACAAGGTTACTGCTTCTGCAAAAACTGACATTACACGGGGATGCAATGCGCAAAGGAGGGAGACCACGCCTCAACAATGAAATGATGACCCTGGAGGTGAGTGTTGCGATGAAAAGGACTGAACTGCTCCAGTATATAGTGACATCTAAGCCCTGAAACTTTACACTATGCAGTACCTATAATTCTTACGCCCCAGAAAACGATATGGAAACGCTGTGTGCCTCGTAATATTGAGTATAAATTGTCGCATTCATACTTTTAAAGCACAGCGCAACAGAAAAATGGGCTTTACAGTTACTATTTGAATACTGAGAACTGAGCAATGATTCATCAAGAAATTGATTAAGAATTGTAGAAGTGGTAGCATTCTGATTATAGGGTCCACCTGTACTAATGCAGATGTTTCCTCAGCTTTGTAATCACAAAAATTTAAGTTCAAAGGAATATGTAAGCCATCACAACCAACATATAATTCATAGATAACTCTGCCACCTAATATCATAGTTATATGTGAGATCACTTCGCACCATAATTAGCGTCGACCTGCAAGTGTAACCTGGTGACACACAAAGATAATTTACTTATTGCTAATGTTGTGATTGGAAGTCATTATGTGGTTTACAATTCATTAGAATATTCATGAAACGTAAATCGAATTCACGATAAGGAACAAGATGGCGACCATGCAACGTGCCACTATCGTATGTAAGTACTCAGTTGGGATCGAAATAATTCAGAATGAAGTTGGTTGATAAGTATAGTAGTACAGTATGTTATTACCAAACGAAAGGAACCGATATGGAAGCGCACATGGCTCCTCAAAGTAGGAGATATAAAATTTAATTTCACAATGGGTAATCGGGATAGTACATTCCCAGTACACGACTTTAATCAAATCATTAACTCTTTCATAATTTTCGAGAGGATGAGAACTTTGAGTCTACAAAACGACGGGTTAAAGATAATGTTCGTCACAGCACTCATCTCCCTTTGATGAAGTTTAAGCAACATATGAGTTTCCATTTTACCGAGGAGGTGAATATCGTCACGTGCCTAAACGCGTAGTAATCGCGACCAAATGTTGCAGAAACTTGACCAGCAGTTCCTTAATCAACGAAACTACATCTCCTAAGCTTCATCACAGCAAATTATTAAAATAATCCTACTCAATCCTTTAACCAGTGCAGAATCTACACACTAGCACAGACCGTGTCCAGACAAAACCACTCTTCCTCTCAAGTAGAAGCACAGAACAGAACTCGTCCAAATACGCCACCAGAACTAGAAAATAGCGGACGCTGTGTCAAAAATGACGACTTTGTGGCTAAACTGGCTCCAGAAAGGTGCGAAATTGCCTCAGTAATCAAGCCAAGAGGTTGCCCAAAGAGATTATATCAATTAATGGAAGCTGAGTGTAGCAAATTTGTGTCATGTTTTGCGAAAACTGTCTCAATCTGCTACAAGCAAAATATAATGGTAAGAAATGATATTTTCGAATGAGCAGGAAGCTTTCAACAGGTCCATTTGTTGCTTTGAATACAGCTGTTTTATTTCTACGATACTGCAGTGCCTGTGTAGCCACAGAAGTACAATGCAATGTTCCTTGGAAAATGCATGCAAATGCGAATGCATTCCATGTTTTATTTCTGACTAGTTTATAAAAGTTTGGAAGAACACATGATAGCTAATACCTCTCACTTCGAATCTGTGTATTAATAAGGAAATAAGATGTCATGAATATGATAGTTTAAAGCATCCTAAAACGCATATCAGAAAAGTAAAAGGCATTTGTAGTTTTCACAGAATAATAACTCATCCATTATACCAAGGTTTTCCAGAGCGTAAGAAACCACAGTGAAAACCAGGAACGTTTTATTTGCAGCTGTTAGGTACATTTTCCACCTACTTCTGTACATAGTCGCCGCTCCAACTTCGAGTGTTGTCGTAGTGTTGTATAAACTTTCCAATATCATCGTCATTGAAAGTAGCCGCCTGTGCTTTCGGCCAGTTATCTGCACTGGTCTGCAGCTCGTTGTCTGTGGAAAAATTTTGTCTTCGTAGCCAGCGGTTCTTGTGAACAGAGATGAAACTCAGGGGGAGCCAATTACGTACTGTATTGTGGATGATCAAACACTTGTCATCGGAAACGCTGCAGGAGCGTCTTAATTGCCCCTGCAGTGTGTGGTCGAGAATTGGCATGAAGAAGGAACTGCTCGACAGTTGTGATATGTGGACTGCATGAAACAGGCGAAATCTCTAACCAGGCCCTCATACTTGGCGGGAGACGCTATTCCCTACGCATCTTTACGTGCTCACTGCTCACTCGAAACCGGAAAGAGCGACGCGACAGTCGACGGGCATACAAGAGACACTGCCCAACACATCTGTACAAAGCTTCACCGGATTTTCCCAGTGGTTTCCATTTCGCGACCGATCAGAATTTACTTTGTAGACAACCCTCGTATTACGGGAGTGCATTACTTTTTCTAATATTTCGGCAGTGTGGTTCAAATGGTTCTGATCACTATGGGACTTAACATCTGAGGTCTTCAGTCACCTAGAACTTAAAACTACTTAAACCTAACTAATCTAAGGACATCACACACATCCATGCCCGAGGCAGGATTCGGACCTACGACCGTTGCGGTCGTGCGGTTCTAGACTGAAGCGCCTAGAACCGCTCGGCCACACCGGCTGCCTCGGCATTATGTCTTCATAAGGGAGATTTCAGCGTTGTTGATAATTTTATGTTTAGTACAGATGAACTTCGGCATATAGGCCTCCAATTTATTTATTTTTTTGGTCTAAGGAAGCATGTTGAACGAAGGCGGTGGCAGTTAATCCTAAAACAGTCCTTTTGGTTCAAACGGTTTCCTCTGCCATTGTATTATTATATGCTCTAATAATGACTCTCATTCCCTTCCGATACTTTTGCCAAGTGCCATTCGGTGCAGCCTGCTTATGTGCCTGTTTCTACTTCCAGCAAATAGGGTGAGTGGCCATTTGTCTGTAGTTGCGGTACCACCTACACGTTGGTGGGTAGTGGTACCTTCTGGATGGCGTCAACATGTAGCACTTTCTCCATTTTGTCTCATTGGTGGCCGTGTTCTTCCTTCTCTGTGTGGTTACGTTGGCGTTTCTTTTCAGCCTGAAAAGAGACATGCTCTGCGAAATTTAGATCAGAAAAGATTTTCCAGTTCATTGAGTAAAAGCGATCAGTCTGCATCAAAACACTACTGTGGCTATCGACAGATGGAATGTTTTGGTGTGTGTCTGCGTTGTGGACTGTGATGGCCGCATCGCTCATCATTCCATTGATGGGCGCAGGAATAGCTTGGTTCAAATGGTTCAAATGGCTCTGAGCACGATGGGACTCAACTGCTGTGGTCATCAGTCCCCTAGAACTTAGAACTACTTAAACCTAACCAACCTAAGGACATCACACACACCCATGTCCGAGGCAGGATTCGAACCTGCGACCGTAGCAGCAGCGCGGCTCCGGACTGGAGCGCCTAGAACCACACGGCCACCGCGGCCGGCGCAGAAATAGCATCAATATTCACTGCAACACTGTGCAGCTAGTTTTGCAAAGTTTGTCGAACTGGGAGTCTACAATCACCACCGTCCATTGTGGTAATCACAGCATGGCAAAAGTTTTAAGAGAGTCTATGAAAGCAGAAATATACTGGAACGAATTACCGCTGTGTACATCCCGCCAGCACTAGCCAAGTAGCAAGAGTTTACACCGTAGGGCGCCGATGTTCTCTCTTCCGCTTCCCAGAGCGAACAGTGGTCAGAGACTGTCATCAGCCAGAATGGGGAATTATCGTCCCATACGTAGGCTGCCGTTAATGGCTAAAGAGAAAAGGCTGCGTTTGAAGTGGTGCCTAGACTTGCGAGCATAGACTGCTGCTCAATAACCTCTGCTCCAGATGATCATTGTTGATGACTGCTCCGGATGATCATTGTTGATGACTGCTCCGGATGATCATTGTTGATGACTGCTCCGGATGATCATTGTTGATGACTGCTCCGGATGATCATTGTTGATGATTGCTCCGGATGATCATTGTTGACAGGTCCCATTGTTCCAACGTTCTTGAGAGACATAGCAATGTTAGCCATGGCGTCATGGTGAGGGGAGACTTCGTATGTGACTTCAGGTGACTGAGGGACTCCGACGTCCCGGCAGATCGTGGGACATCCTGCGTCCTCATGTTTTACCTCTCATATGACAGTACTGTGGGGCCATCTTTCATTAGCAAAATGGTCATACACACATGGCACACGTCTCTGAGAACTGTCTGCATGATGCTGACGTACTCCTGAGGTCAGAAAAATCCCCAGATCTGTCCTCATTAAAATATATGCGGGACCAGCCCGGATGTCATTTCCGTCCCAGTCTCTTTACCAGTTAGAACGATTTTCGAGCATCTTCCTCAGGGGAGGATATACGGCTTTATGAGACCCTTCCCAACCGAATCAGTTCACATATCGAGGCCAGAGTAAATTCAACTTAATTCTGGTAAGTGGGATCACACTGTCAAGTTCTTTGTATATTTAACTCGTAATAGTAATCACTGAAATACACTGAAGCGCCAAAAAAATAGTGTATACATGCATATTCAAATACAGGGATACGTAAACAGCCAGAATACGGCGCAGCGGTCGACAACGATTATATTAGACAA
Source organism: Schistocerca cancellata (assembly GCF_023864275.1). Taxonomy (NCBI): domain Eukaryota; kingdom Metazoa; phylum Arthropoda; class Insecta; order Orthoptera; family Acrididae; genus Schistocerca; species Schistocerca cancellata. Next base: position 179,535,034 of record NC_064632.1, read on the forward strand.
CAAGTATCTGGGGCAGTTGTTAGATCGGTTACCACTGTTACAATGGCGTGTTATCAAGATTTAAGTGCGTTTGAAAGTATTGTAATAGTCGGCGCACGAGTGATGGGACACAGCATCTTCGAGGTATCGATGAACCAGGCATTTTCCCGTACGACCATTTCACGAGTGTACTGCGAATATCAGGAATCCGGTGAAAACTTCAAATCTGAGACATCACTGTCGCCGGAAAAAGATCCTGCAAGAATGGGACCAACGACGACTGAAGAGAATCGTTCTACGTGACAGAAGTGCCATCCTTCCCCAAATTGCTGAAGATTTCATTGCTGGGTCATGAACAAGTATCAGCGTGCGAACCGTTTAACGGAGCATCATCGATATGCACTCTCACAGACGAAGGACCACTCGTGTACTCTTGATGACTGCACGACATAAAGCTTTTCGCCTCGCCTGGGCCCGTTAACACCGACAATGGAGTGCTGATGACTGGAAACATGTTGCCTGGTCGGATGAGTCTCGTTTCAAATGGTATCGAGTGGATGGACGTGTACGGGTATCGAGACCACCTTATGAATCCAAGGACACTCTTTATTAGCAGGGGACTGTTCAAGCTGGTGGAGGTGCAGTAATGGCGTGGGCGTGTGTAGTTGGAGTGATATGGGACCCCTGATACATTTAGATACGACTGTGCCAGATGGCACGTTCGTAAACATTCTGTCTGATCACTTGCATCCATTCATGTCCATTGAGCATTCCGACAGACCTGGACAGTTCCAGCACGACAATGCGACGCCCCACACGGCCAGAATTGCTACAGCGTGGCTCCAGGAACACTCTTCTGAATTAAAACACTTCCGCTGGCTACCAAACTACCCAGACATGAACATCATTGAGCATATCTGGGATGCCTTGCAACGTGCTGTTCAGAAGAGATCCCCACCCCCTCGTAGTCTTACGGATTTATGGACAGACCTGCAGGAATCATGCGGTCAATTCCCTCCAGCACTACTTCAGATATTAGTCAAGACCATGCCACGTTGTTTTGCGGCAGTTCTGCACACTATCAGGTGGGTGTACCAGTTTCCTTGGCTCTTCATTGTAACATCATAAACCCTCTTAACCCGTGGTCGTTCATTTCGTTTCCTCCTTCCCTCCGGGTTTAATTTTACTCGTCAGGCAGTGTATGTTGTGCAATGAGCTTATACAGAACATATTATGAATGGTGTCGGATGAAATTGTTACGTAGCGACTAAAAGAGAAGCGAAACGTAGAAAAAGATTAAAGACAACATTGAAATTTTCAGATAGATAAGACAGCGCAGCCAGTGAGCTGCTCCGGATCCAGAACGAGGTGACGTGAGCGGAGCTGTCCCTTTAGTGAGTGCGTGGGCGTTGCAAACGCAGACGCCCTGAGCTGTGTGTGGTTGCGGCCGGTCCCAGTCGATACTGTTTTACGTAACGATGATTGTCCGGGGGGGGGGGGGGGGATTGGTGAGTGGCGGACCGCCGGAAGCGACCGGGTTAAAAGCCCGCGGTCCGAGAGCAGCCACAGCGAGCTGAGCCCATTAGCGAGCCTGTTAGCACGTGCTCTCGCGTCAGAGCAGTACCAGGCATCGCTTTGTGGAGAACTCAGCGTTATGGGTACAGCACGTGCTGGTTCCAAAGGGATTGGCTAGATCTAGGGGGAGACCAAAGTGTCAGATGCTTGTGCATTTCATTCTGTTAATCAACCTCAAAACGCCTTCATCGGTTTTCAAAAGGCACTAGACGGCCTGAAACAGGACATGCTTTGGACAATTTTGATCAGAAATGATTTACCAGTTAATCTAGTAAAAGCGATCAATATGTAACAACACACAACTATGTCTATTCACACAGGGGAGAAACTAACAGCACCAATAAAAACAAAAAAGCAGACTTTTTATAATCTAAGTGGATGAGGTCATATAAAGATGGAAACAAATTTTTAAATATGGAAGATTTCACTCAGAGAAGTATACAGGGTGCAGAGGGTGTAAATGTAAATATATCTTTTGGTGACTAAGGTCGGTGTACTGAATAGCATTACATTAGTATTTACGTCATTTGCACAGTATTAATTATAACTATTAAATGTCATATGTTTTTAAGTTGGGTAATTCCTCCAAGTATATGTGGCAAGAGTAAGCCATTAGCACTGACAGGGGTAGTTCACGTAGTGATGCAGTTACGGCCGTGCAGAAAACAGCAGGTCGTAAAGTTTGTGATGTGTTTGTGGGAAGACTGTTCAACGCAGGAAAAAAACAACCAGCACACTCACGTATGTACCTTATACCTTGCCACGTATAAAGGTATCTGCGCTTATGCCTTTTATGTAATGTGTATGAAAAGGTATTCCATACATGAATGATGTTTTTATTGTGCAACTCACAGGAGATAAGTTACAAAGAGAGTTATACATTTTTAGAAATATAGCACGAGAATATGGACGGACATCTCCGCATAAATCAAAAGTAATGGCATTTGTGTAGAAAACTACGATAAGATCCAAAATACAGATAAATGGAAAAATATTGGAGCAGGCTTCTATCTTTAAATATACTTTATGTGAAATATCTCCAACAAAAGATCAAAACATAGAAATAAAACTTTGCAGATTTAAACATATATGTCATTGAAGTCATAGACCTCTGAGATATTAGACCATAAATGAAACTGAACTGGAGCTTTAAAAAACAATGGCATTGCCGGTAGTATTATATGGATATGAGATGAGGGCACTCTCTAAGAAAGCCAGAAGGGAAATTGCGTCAGCCGATATGAAATTTCTCAGGGTAGTCAGAAGCTGCCCACTGACAGACAAAATACAAAAAGACAAAAATAATAAAAGAGCTATGGATTTCCCACCTGGAAAGCAAAATTACGAAATATAAAGTCTACTAGTGTAACCACTTAGTGAGAATGCAGCAAGATCATCCGCCTAGAATCGCCATTACCTACAAGATCTCTGGACAGTGAAGTTTTGGGCGTCCGAGGACAATATGGTTTTCGGAATAGGCTGTGCAGCCAACTACATGAAGTGAAGATAGTGATAATGATGATGAGGATGATGATGATGATGACCATCTAATTGTGCTAAGTAAATATTTAACGTAGTTTTTCAGACGTAGAGGATAGGTTGACAGGAGGAAAGAGAACGCTTAGGACCTCTACGTGGGAAAGAAGTCTACGCTGACGTTATAGAATAAGAAATGGATACCATTTGGAAGACATAAAGGATCCAGTGTTTAATACTGACTCGGTGTGGGAAGAATTTCTAGGCAGAAGGCAGAAGGGATATGTAATAGTTCCCGAATTTCATAAACCGTTGGCAGAAGTGGCATCCAAAAGACTATTGAAGTTCACGTGGTGTGCAAGATCTACAAGGGCCGTTCAATAAGTAATGCTACACATCTTATTCTGAAAGTAGGTTAATTTCATTCGGAACTATAATACACTCTTTCGGCTACAAGACGCTATTTTTCAATATAATCTCCGTTTAATGTGACATCCTTGCGCCATCTTACTGAGGTGGCCTGTGTGCCCACACAGTACGACTTTCCTGTTGGAGCCAACGTGTTGCTGCATCAATAACCTCTCTTTCATACACCCTGCATCCCGGAGAGTGCATTCGTCACTGAGCCAAAGAGATGGAACTCGAAAGGCACCGTTTTGTTTCTGGTTCGAAGTGATTATTCCATGTTTCATTGACTATGACGATGTTCATGCAGTTCCGAATGGACGTCCTTCATTGCTCCTTATGGTGTTCTGTTTGGAGGTGGGGAACACAACAGACACATACCTTTGAGTACCCTGACTGGTGGCAGAGCGTGCCATCCAGTCGGAGGTTGGAGTCCTCCCTCGGGCATGGGTATGTTTGTTGTCCTTAGCGTACGTTACTTTAAGTTACATTAAGTAGAGACCGATGACCTCAGCAGTTTAGTCCCATAGAAAAAAGAAAGAGTCAGCACTATCAACAAAAAAGTCCAGCTGAGTAGCGACATATTTGCTTGTGATCTGTTGATCACCTCGAATGAGAGTGTCCACACGTTCCAGCACAGTAGGAGTCACAGCTGTGTGCGGCAGGCCGGCAAGCGGGAGTTCGGGCAAGTTTTCGCAGACCTTTTGCGATGACAGACGTCTCGCCGAACGATTCACTGTGCTTTTGCTCACTGCTAAGTCTCCGTAGACATTCTGCAAGCGCCTATAAATATTTTCGATGCCCTGATTTTCCGCCAAAAGAAACTCAATGACACTTCTCTGGTTGGAACGCACCTTCGTTACAGACGCCATTCTGAAAGCTACGTATAGCGCCGCCACCTACCGAAACTTCATGTACCCATAGGGGCTAAAGTGAGAATATTTCACGATGTCTCACAAAGAATCCACATTTTTTCAGCTGAAATTGGCTGAGAAAAAAGTGTTGCATTACTTACTGAACCTCGAAATCCATCAATGCACTATCGGAAGGATATCACACACGATCTTGAAAGTTGTAAAGGGCAGGTAATGCACAATCATCATAACAGCTCGTGTATCAAAGTTTCTGACACGAATAATGCACGGGGATATGGAAAAGAAAGTGACCATATACTAGATAGCGGCCCAGTTTGGATTTATGAAAATCCATAAAGGAAATTTGGACATTGCACTTGCTGAAGGAACCAGACATTAAGAAGATAAAGATACGTTCATAGCGTTTGTTTCAAGAAAAAATCGCACGGCAACGTAATATTGTGTGAAAGTGTGAAAGACTGAGAGAAATAGACGTAAGTTACAGACAAAAAACGAGGAATATATATAAATGGTTTTCGATCATAATTGTTTTCTCTTGGTTGTATATATAAGAACCAAGACATAAACAAGAAAAAAAATGATGATGGAAAACCAAGAGAGAACTTCTAGGATTAAAAGGTAAAAACTATCTGATGAATATGGTGCGCGTCCACCCTTCACCTTTATGCCGGTTTGAACTCTCCTGAGGACACTTTCAGTGAAGTGTCTGAATGTCTATGAATGTATGGCACCACATTCTTCCTCAAGAGCCGAAATTGGAGAAGGTAGCGATGTTGGACGATGGGGTCTACAGTGAAGTCCACGTCATAACTCATCCCAGGACTTTGGGAAGGCCAGTCTATTTCACGAATTTGTTGTCCACAAACCATTGCCACCCAGAGAAGTGTGAAAGATTCGCTATATATACAAACGATGTGATGGACAGGGTAAGAAGCAAATTGCGATTGTTTGATGATGACGCTGTGGTATATGTCAAGGTGTTTTCGTTGACTTACTGTAGGAGGATACAAGATAACGTAGACAAAGTTTCTAGTTGGTGCTATGAGTGGCAGCTAGCCCTAAATGAAGAAAAATGTAAGTTAATGCCGATGAGCAGGAAAAACAGAACCATAATGTTCGAATACATCTCTAGTAGTGTGCTGGTTGACCCAGTCACGTCGATTAAATACCTAGACGTAACGTTATAAAGCGGTAAGTCGTATGAAATGGAATGAGCATCTATGGATTGTAGTAGCGAAGGCGAGAGGTCGATTTCGGTTTTACGTATGTCGACCAGAAACTGCTGGCAAGGGTATGCGATGATTATTATTAACGTAATTGACTGGATTTTAGAAAATGTGAATAGTCGCCAACAAACAAGTAGTAGTTGTTTTTTTGTGCATTTATTCCAAATGACAGGTTTCGTACACTGCCCATCATCAGATTTCCATTTCATAGCAAAAATAACTTTGACAGCTTATTCCTTATTCACAAATTCACGAACCAATAGGTGTTCTACATAACTTAATCTTGGAGAATGGGCATGTTGGTCGTAAGAAGGACTACGAAAAACTTGGCGACATGATCGAATGGTTTATCTTAGCACTTCTCACGGTCACCATTCTCATTCTGCAAGTTTAACTTAAATGTAACATCTTTTGGTTCTTGAATATGTGAATAAGGTACAAGCTGTCAAAATTATTTTAGCTATGAGATGGAAATCTGATGATGGGCAAAGTACGAAACAAGTTATTTGGAATAAATACATCAAAAAACAACTATCACCTGTTTGTTTACTACTACTCAGATTTTCTAAACTCCAGTCAATTATATCGACTTTGGGTTGTTAAGAGAATTTTAGGAAAGTGTAATTCATCCGTAAGGGTGGACGCATACATGAAATTGGTGCAACCCATTCTTGAATACTGTTTGAGTATTTGGAATCCACAGTAGTTCGGGTTCCAGGAAGACTTCGAGGCAATTCAGAGATGGACTGCTAGATTTGTTAGCGTTAGGTTCCATCAACACTCAAGAATCACGGAAATGCTCTGTGAACTCAAGTGGGAATTTTCTATGCCCTGACGGAACTATGATCAGCAGCTTATAACTGTGGGCTCTTTGCTTGCTCTGATATATGGCTGATCGGACTACAACTTATGAAAGTTCACTTTATTACAAGACTATCAAACTTAACTTCACACAGTCCATTGCCACATGAGTGTATCGAAAATTTACAACTGTCTTTGAACAGTAAAGCATCACTTGACACACACAATTTGTAACCTCCCCCACACTTATCGAACTTAATGACAATGAAAACTTAAACCGCGTGTACCTAATGTAAATTTTGGAAAAGGTATCGTCACCGAAGTTAATCTGTCGGTAAAGAGGGAGGAAGGGGTTACATCTAAATGAAAGGAAAAATGCAAATGAAATTGGTGGAAATTAATTTTGAGAAAAGGGTAAAATTAATAAAGAAAGTAAATGTGCGGTCGTCACGTTAACAATTAATTGGCGTTAATTAGATATTTGAGATTTGGGGAAAATTACGGTCGCCAGTCCTATGGACAAGTACTACAAAAACTGAAGGAGAAAGGTTATTGCACATATAATTAGCACTAAAAGCGTGGCAACTGAAGGTTGACACGTTTTGTGTGAAAACTGAAAGTTTGTCAAAAGTAATAAATTTCGCTACACTCTGACTTAATTTAGCGAAAGAATTAATAAAACCGTAAAATTGAAAGTTAATTTAGTGACTGAAATTAGTAGTGAGATTTGTTTCTGAAGCACTACGTAATTCAGTAAAATAAGGTTAGTCTTGGGCTACCTCAACAATCATTTCAAAAGCTAATTGAATCTACACAATTTAGAAATAAGAGATTTAACTTTGAACTCGAATTAAATGATTCTGAACAATTAACAATAGTAAAATTTAGTACGTACCAAGCTGAGCTGCAGTCACAGGTAAGTTAAAATGCGGTAACAAAACTCGCGTTCTTAATCTGTGCTTGTGTAATCTAAATGTTGTAGCCAGCTATGAATACCTTAACTGAACTTTGAAATTAAAGCAGTGAAATCGAATGATGCTGGCGTTCGAATTTCAACGACACTCGGGTTCATTCCGGAAAAGGAAGGGACCCTGCTTGGTAATGCAATTGGGACAATGAGCAACAAATGTTCATGCTAAGTTGCTGTACTTTTAGTTATGAAAATGGACCAGTTTGAAAAGCTGAGGTCTGCCATACAGTTCTAAAACTTTACGTGCTTCCAGTCTTCCTTGTTGGTTGATTGAAGGTTTGAAGCCGTCGATCGAGGAGGTGGCGACAGTCACTCATTGTCGGCCGTCGCTGTTGCAGAAGCTGGATGTTGGCGCGCCTTCTTCTCGAGACTGTCACCAGGCGAAAGGGGTTCCTGATGTGCACCAGCTAATGCTTCCCGTCCGCGACACCGTGTCAGAAACTATCATAGCGAGTCGAGCGCAATTATATGTTGCCAAACCCCGAAAGCGCGGCAACTCGCGGGAGCGTCACACAACACACCGCTCCACTGCCCTCCTCCAGCCAGACTCCCCTCTGCCCGCGCTACACGCGGCAGAGTTTACACTACCAAAGATCCTAAACACTTTGGTACTCCACACGACCAATCGATGTATTCGTTCGACAGCATAGTTTTCCCTTGGCAAGACCCAGCGAAAAATACAAATAATATTTACAAAACAAACCAATTATACATCGACATAGATGCATATATATATATATATATATATATATATATATACACAAATAGTAAAACAATTACAATATATAAAGGCACAGAAATGTCATATATTCAGGTAACAAAATAAGGAAAAAATTTACAGTAAAATAGATGGAAATAGGAGGATATGCATTTCCGGCGTTACAAATTTACCAACTCTTCACTTAAAGTACGTAAATGTTCAACATTTACAATAGTTCACTTCCATCTGAGATTTGAATAGAACTGGTGTCCTACCTATATGATGCTGACTGCTTCGTAAGAGTTTACAAACTGGGCAGAGAGCGTTCATGCTCGGTTCTGTATCGCCCTCCTTATGATGAGCGCTGCGCTGCTGAGAGAGAGGGCGTGTCTTCAGGAGCGCCTGCCATTCGTCATTGTCTGTGATACTGATGCACATTGGCGAATTTTGTATGGCTCCACGATCTTTGGACAATATCACAGGAGTCCCTGTCAGATTCCTGCTTTCTTTGGGATTGGAATTTTTATATTCTTCTTGAAGTCCTAGGGTATTTCGCCTGTCTCATACATCTTGCTCACCAGATGGTAGAGTTTTGTCCGGGCTGGTTTTCCCAAGGCTATCAGTAGTTCGAATGGAATATTGTCTACTCCCAGGGCCTTGTTTCTACTCAGGTCTTTCAGTGCTCTGTTAAACTCGTCACGCAGTATCATATCTCCCATTTCATCTTCAGCTACGTCCTCTTCCATTTTCATAATATTGCCCTCCAGTACATCGCCCTTGTATGCACCCTCTATGTACTCTTTCCACCCTCCTGCTTTCCCTTCTTTGCTTAGATCTGGTTTTCCGTCTGAATTCTTGATTTCATACAAGTGGTTCTCTTTTATCCAAAGGTATCTTTAATTTTCCTGTAGGCAGTGTCTATCTTACCCCTAGTGATATCTGCCTGTAGATCCTTACAGTTGTCCTCTAGCTATCCCTCCTTAGCCATTTTATACTCCCTGTCGACCACATTTGTTTAGATGTTTGTATTCCTTTTTGCCAGCTTCATTAACTGCATTTTTGTACTTTCTCCTTTCATCAATTAAATTCAGTATCTCTTCTGTCGTTTTACCTACTTGATCCTTTGCTACCTTCACTAATTCGTTTCTCAAAGATACCCATTCTTCATCTACTGGATTTCTTTCCCCCGCTCTTGTCAATCGTTCCCTAATGCTCTCTCTGAAACTACATACAGTCTCTGGTTCTTTTAGTTTATCCAGGTACCATCTCCTTAAATTCCTATCTTTTGGAGTTCCTTCAGTTCATAACCAATAAATTGTGGTCAGAGTCCACATCTGTTCCTGGAAATGTCTTACAATTTAAAACCTGGTTCCTAAATCTCTGTCATACCGTTATATAATCTCTCTGAATCCAGTGTCTCCAGACCTCTTTAAAGTATACAACTTTCCTTCATGATTCTTAAACCAAGTGTTAGCTAGGATTAAGTTATGGTCTGTGCAAAATTCTACCAGGTGACTTCTTTGATTCCTTACCCCCTTCCAATATTCACTTACTACTTTTCCATCTCTTCCTTTTCCTACTATCGAATTCCATTCCCCCATGACTATTAAATTTTCATCTCCCCTCACTATGTGAATGAATTCTTTTACCTCATCATACATTCCTTCAATCTTTTCGTCATCTACGGAGATAGTTGGCACATAAACTTATTCTATTGTGGTAGGCGTGCGGTTTGTGTCTATCCTGGGTACAATAATACGTTCACTATACTGTTCGTAGCAGCTTACCCGCGCTCCTATTTTTTATTCATTATTAAACCTACTCCAGCATTACCCCTATTTGGTTTTGTATTTATAACCCTGTATTCACCCTACCAAAAGTCTTGTTCCTCCTGCCACCGAACTTCACTAATTTCCGCTATGTCTATCCATTTCCTTTTTTAAATTTTCTAACCCCTTATTACGCAACGTAGGTAGTTAAATTTTTGAATAAGCTACCGAAGAAGTTAATCAAAGTAGTCGTCGATATGTTCTTGTAAGGATTCTTGATTTTGTAAAACAGTCCTATGTTCCTATGACATTTGAGCTACCTACGTGGTCGGCTGAAAATCTGTCCTACCACGTTAATAGTGAGATGCACTCAGGTCGCCGTATTGTTGCTATGACGGACACAACACACAGAGAGATGCCGTCTGGACCGAGTTACTGCTTCTACTAAACGCTGAGATTGTGTAGGTCTGGTCTTGGAGCCATGTGTACTACTTCGTTTGTAACTCACAGACCTAGCGCTTGTTGCCTGACAATAACTTTCCAAGCATGTGGTTAACGATATGGCTAGTGGCTTGTGCTGCAATTTTCTTGAGAAATTAACCTTGAGAAATTAATTTTCGACCCATCGTCATTAGATAGAAAGGCACTATTCCACACTTACGCTGGAGAAGGGTTATTGGTTGAAATTCCTGCTACCGCTATTGGTTGGTCGTCGTCATTGGCTAGGAGATAAGCTAACAACGCCCCTTCTTCTGCATCAGATCGGGAATAGTAGCCTATGACTATTGCCCACCAATGGTAGCCATATGAATTTTAACCAATACTATCACTTCTCCAGCACTAACGCATGAAACCTCCCCCTTTATAAGAGGACGCGACACTCGTCTCTGACAGTGTTCTAGCAGTAGTGGACACCAGAAGATCCTGAGGAAGATCCCAGCAGAGTGGTCGAAACGTCGATCATTTTAGAAGAAACATGATGCGGCCTAATAACCCAGAAGATTTTAACCTAACTTTCCTAGGTGTCTGTTGCGGATCTCTCGAGATATACTGGGTAATACCCTGTAGAATCTTTCTGCGAGTTTGCTGGTAGCGAAGGCGCGTTCTTTTTTATAGTTTAGTGAGTATTTTAACGATAAAAGCGCGTTCTTTATTCCTTCATCTCCCCATAAACCTGCAACTAATTACTCAGTGCAACAACACTGCATTACATTTTCTTGTGCGGAGAGAAATGAATAGCATGTTCCTCCTAACATATAAAAGGGGATGCTTTGCGAAGGGATTGTATAGTGCCTCAATTTATTTGGCTAATGAAAGCTGGCAGGGTAGTTAACGTTGCAATCTCAACTTCGCTATGTGTGTGTCTGAAAATTAACTGCGTCGCTGACGGTCCACGATCGTTCTGCGCAACGAAAATTGCCTGCACTACACTTGCTGCATGAAGCAGCGTCTGACGCAGCGCTCAGCTCGTTGTCAACACGTCGTCATTCCCTGACTGGTCACTCTACTAACTACGAGAGAAGTTATTTACAAGCAACATTACGTAACCGTCATTGCTCAGGTCGCAAAATATTGCTCGTATGGCTGACGGCATGAGGACCATTCTCCCTATGAGATGTACACAAACGTATATTCCAATAAACGTGTTGTGTATAAAGTGTATACTAAACTAATTAAACAACGATGCGATAAAATATTATTATTTAAATGAAACAGGCCAGGATCAAAAGTTACTTAATTTAATAACGAATTTAAGTTTTGTTTTATATACATACTTACATTTTTACTTTTTCACAGCACTTGCTTATAGACTGCATTTGTAGTTTTGTTGTTCGGATTATAAATGAACAAATTTTGAAGTGATCCAATGTGTGAGCACACCACGTAAAATTTGCTGTTTCAACAGCACGATTCCTTTAACACCACAATACAGGAACGTTCCGCCCTGTACTTTGTTATGGTCATGTCGTATGCCAACTTTACTGGAAATTGCAACCGCCTGAAACCGGGTGGGCAATCTACATGATGTTAAAGGTTTTTGCCATATAAATACCGTCTGTACCTTTTATCTGCAAGTCATTATACTGGATTCGATGATGTTATTCTGCAGCTGTCTGATGCAGAGTCTTGTACCACTGCACAGTTTCAGCGAATTCCGCAGTAAAATAACTGACAAACGAACAATCTAAGACAGTGTATCGGCAGTCGCGGACATCCAACTAATTTAAAAAATCTGCAGGAAAATTTACGTTTTCATTTTCACCAGTTATGTAACCGATCGACATGTAAATTTTCTCTAGCGCCAGAATTATCTCTCGGACGCTCTTGTTGACCTTGACGATTTCGTTTTTCGTCGCTAGAAAGTTTCGAAAACATCTCTGTCCGTCACTGACACATGAACCGCCTTTCAATAGATTTTAGACGCTATTCATCAAACCAAGGCGTGAGAAACGATTTTTGCAACCCACACTCACACATTTCAATATACCGCTACCGAAGCCCCAGACCAACAACAGGAGGCCAATGGCTATTAACCACAACTGGGAGTGGGTGGTCAAGGAAACATGTCTCTTTACGTACACACTTTTGTACAGGAGCGTCAGTGGTACACTGGTTTACATTTCTATGCTATTTGTGTTTTTTGCTTTATTGTCATATCATTCCGCTGCACCATGGGGCAGGGGTGGGCAGGCAGCGGCACAATTCGTCACTCTTCAGCCAATCTGTCCTACGAATCCGTACTGTATTTGCGTTACCAACGCACCAAACCAGTAAACAAAAAAAAAACCTTTTTAAACCGTTCTTGTGGCTAGTTAGTGCTTAAATCACAAACAGCCACGGTGCTCAAAAGTAACTTATCTAGAAGATAATTTTATTATGCTGTTGATGTCTGCTGTGTATGCAACCCAGCAGACCAGACTGTATTGCGGGAGGGCATAAGATCCAGAGTACTGCCATACAGCTATTTAGGGCAGATAGGGCCAACACAAGATAAACACGTGAAGGAGATTGGCATATGCGTTCAAAGCAACGACGTCGTATTAAGAGGTTTCTAAAACCATTCGTCTGTTCCACGTAGACAGAAGTGAAATGCAAGCAGGAGGAGAAGAAGAATGTGGAAGCGTTAGAACTTGTCCTGCAGAAGAATATTAAAAACTAAGACTGTACATAACGGAGTGCAGAGGAAACATACGATCACGTTTCCATAAGAATGATACGGATTATTGGCATATTTTCAAAAGAATAAGGAACATGAGCTGAAGCGTCCCGCATCTCGTGATCGTGCGGTAGCGTTCTCGCTTCCCACGCCCGGTTTCCCGGGTTCGATTCCCGGTGGGGTCAGGGATTTTCTCTGCCTCATGATGGCTGGGTGTTGTGTGCTGTCCTTAGGTTAGTTAGGTTTAAGTTATAGGGGACTGATGACCATAGAAGTTAAGTCCCATAGTGCGCAGAGTCATTTGAACCATTTGAACCATGAGCTGAAGCGCAGTTCTCATTTACACACACAGTGATCTATGGTACATAAATTTTACTTCCACCCGAACTACATAAAATATTGTCCTCAGACTGGAGGACTCAACCAGAAATGACCATCCTCAATTCTGAATACAAGTGGACGAAGTAAAATTTACACAAACGGATGAAATGTAAGTTTAAATATGGTATCCCATTCATATGTATTGAGATTTGAGGACAGAACGACATTTTGTTATCATAGACTATAAATAAAGAAACAAATTCACAGTTAATGACCTGTTGTTCACCTGAGTTGTCGTTTCTGTAACACCGGTAAGACCACTATTAATTAATCACGCCGAGAAAACCTGAGAGATTAAATTTGGTTATCCCTTTATACCTCGAGCTTCTGAGAATTTACGCATAAGCTTCATGGAGACATACATGACAGCTTGAACTACACCGACATGTCAAGTTGAAGAAGAAAATATGATATCAACAAACGGCAATTGTATGACCATGAAGCAAAGAGTAATAAGAAATGCTAAAGTTTCAAATAGATCTTCTGTACGTATAGAAGATAATTCACAGACGTTCAGTGATGATGAAAACTTATCCACTATGACATTAGGTTCTGAAGGCCATCGAGTAAGCTGTGTATGTTTAGCACACGTTACATGAACGTGCGAAGAATGTATAGAAATTACGAAAACTCGATTGTTTACAAATCAAAAAAGCAATGTATTTACGAAAAATTTACAAAATCACAAATGTATATCGAACACTTTTTTTCGACGAAGCCACCATCGTCCCCAATTCACTTAGCGGATGGTATTTCTGATTATCTTTGTCAAAAATCGTCTCATGCAATCTCTTTGGCCCGGTGTTTGACGGCACTCTTGATCACGTCGGTGGTAGCTAACCTTTCTGTACTCATAAAATATTTCAGAGAGGTGAAAAGATGAAAATGTGAATGTATCAGATAAGGGCTGTGAGCGGGGTGGCTGATGATGTCGCAGCCGATTGAGTCTAAGAGCTACTTTGCCAGATTGGGTGCCTGGGGATAGGTACTGTCAAGCAACAAGCAGATTCTCTCCGTTAAATTCTTCTTTTATGTTCTGTATCATCATCGGTGGTTTTTTAGGGCTTCACAGTGCCGCACAGCATTAGTTGTTTCCCTCTGGGGTAAAAATTCAATGAGGAGATTCCCTTTATGGTCCCTTTCTTCGGGTGGGAAGAGCGGGTTTGAATCGTATTACTGACGGTGAGGATGAATGTCGCCACTGCAGTAATTGTCTTTACATCTCATGGATGTAGTGAGCCACTCGCGTTTCGTCGCCAGTCACAATAGTCGAGAAACTGTTCGCTCCGAGTTCGAAGCGCTCGAGAAAATCCCGTGAAGATGCGATTCTGTGGATTTTGATTTGATCTGTGAGCTGTCTTGGTACATATCTTGCTCACAATTTTCTAAAACAAATTGTTTCAGTAATCCTTCCGTGCTGGCCTGAGTGGCCGAGTGGTTATAGGCGCTACACTCTGGAACCGCGCGGCTGCTACGGTCACAGGTTCGAATCCTGGCTGGGGCATGGATGTGTGTGACGTCCTTAGGTTGGTTAGGTTTATGTAGTTCTAAGTTATAGGGGACTGATGGCCTCAGCAGTTAAGTCCCATAGTGCTCAGAGCCATTTTGAACCAATCCTTCCATGAAGGGAAGAGAGAGAGAGGTCTTTCCGGAAAAATTTCTGGAAATGTCTTGTACAAAGTCAAACGACAGCGCCGCGAATCATTTTTTCGACTTCATTCGTCCACGCGTTAGTCACGATTGAGGAATACCCACTCCTTTCTTCAGCAGAAACATTCCTTCTGCCGGCTTCCGGCTTCAAATTCACGACAACATTTTTACACATTAGTAAAATTTATAAAACCATGCCCATAAAGTTTCTATTTCGTATTTGTTGGTACATTAGGAAACAGACTGTGTAGTCCAAATCAGCAGTATTTATAAGGATGTTATAGTGCTCTAATTTTTTTTCATTATTGTAAATCTACGCATCCCTTTAAAACGTAATTGAAGTTGTTAAATATGTACTGTCATTGTCTTATTGGCCCAGAACACGTATGCATTTCATTGCGTGTCCAGAGTTAGTGATGATGTTTTTCAATGAATCTTCACCGCTGTTTTTACAATTTTAACGATTTGAAGATGGTTGCTGGAAACAACCGAAACTAGTTTTCGTCCTTTAATTGTATACCAAAAATTGCGGTGTAGGCATAAAACATTTTTTACAGTAAAAACTCTTTATTTAATAACTTACATTAAGAACACTGTTCCAACGTGCCGGTGTCAGGCTTCAGTAAGAGTTTTCTTTCTCTCTGAGTTAACATGTTGTATGATTATTTAGGACATGACCTTCTGCAGCTACTGAACGGGTTGGGTAGGCGTCTATGTGGTTACTTGTACACGTTTATTTGATTGCATGATTGGATTTGTTCCTTCTGCTAACGCTTTGTATTATCTAGGTTTTCAAATTAATTTACTACTCTTAACCGTTTTTGTGGGTTTCAAACTGATTTACAGAAAGGACGAAAAGTGCTAATTTAGGCAACCACGGAGGAGGCATTACATTTACCCTAATTACTACCATATTGTTCATCCCGTTGTGACTACTGGATGGTATCCACAGTTCTTATGTCGGATGCAAGGGACGTTGCACAAAAAAACCTGATATCTCATAGTTACTGTCATCTTGACAGCGAAGGTTAGCAGTGCGCTTCAAAACAATTTGGACAGCATTTTGTAATAACTGTGAGTTCTGTAGCATATCAGAGACACAGACGACCCAGGTATGTTGTTATTATTTACTGTTATTATCGTATGCAGCACTTACAACTGGGAATTATTTCACATATTTAACTCACAAATACATATGTGCAACTATTTACACTACAAAAATATTAAACGGGCCAGCCTACAAGCGAATATTGACACACTCAGTCGAATGGAACGCCTCGTTGGATGCTTCATGCAGACTTTTGAGATCGTGTGTTAGAATACTACTCATTTACAATGTGGCTCGGTATTTATACACATATCAAAACAAGTTTTGCATCACCCCGGTTCCCAGAACTGCTGACGACATATGTTGACTTTGGATACTGTATCAGTCACAATCCCTTTGACTGTTCAGATGAGTCACTAAACCTGCCCAAAGATGTAAACAACCATGCATGAGCAGCGCCTATAGAACGAGGGAATCCGACAGCCGATCAGTTCCAGTCATTCCACCAGGAAGTACACGGCTCGTGTTGTCTGTAGTTCAACCATGTGTAGACGGTCAAAACCGTGGTTCGATCGCGTCCTCATTGTTACTTTGTGCCAGGAAGGGCTCTCAATAGGGTAAGTGTCCAGGCGTCTCGGAATTGTTCAAACATGGAGGAGATACAGAGAGACATTAACTGTCGATGACATACCTCGCTCAGGCCGCCCAAGGACTACTACTGCAGTGGAAGACAGCTGCCTACTGATTATGGCTCGGAGGAACCCTCACAGAAACGCCACCATGTTGAATAATGCTTCTCGTGCAGCCACAGGACGTTATGTTACGACTCAAACTGTGCGCAATAGGCTGCATGATGCACAACTTCACTCCCGACGTCCATGGCGAGGTCCATCTTTGCAACCACGACATCATGCAGCGTGATAAGATGTGCCCAATAACATGCCAAATGGACCGCTCAGGATTGGCATCGCGTTCTCTTCACCGATGAATGTAGGATATTCCTTCAACCAGACAATCGTCGGAGACGTGTTTAGAGGCCACCCAGTCAGTCTGAACGCCTGAGACACAACGTCCAGTGAGTGCAGCAAGGCAGCAAGGTGGAGGTTCCCTGATGTTTCGGAGTGGCATTATGTGGGGTCGACGTACGCCGCTGGTGGTCATGGAAGGCTCCGTAACGGCTGTACGACACGTGAATGCCATCCTCCGACTGATAGTGCACCATATCGGCAGCAAATTGGCGAGGAATTCGTCTTCATGGATGACAATTCGCACCCTCACCGTGCACATCTTGTGAATGATTTCTTCAGGATAACGACATCGCTCGACTAGAGTGGCCAGCATGTTCTCAAGACATGAAGCCTATTGAACATGCCTAGGATATATTGAAAAAGGCTGTTTATGGACGACGTGAGCCACCAACCACTCTGAAGGATCTACACCGAATAGTCGTTGAGGAGTGGGACAATCTGGACTAACAGTCCCTTGTGTATAGTATGCCACAACGAATACAGGCATGGATCAATGCAAGAGGACGTGCTACTGGGTGCTAGAGATACTAGTGTGTACAGCAATCTGGACCATCACCTCTGAAGGTCTTGATATATGGAGGTGCAACATGCAATGTGAAGTTTTCATGAGTAATAAAAAGGGCGGATATGATGTTTATGTTGATCTCTATTCCAATTTTCTGTACAGGTTCCGGAACTCTTGGTACCGAGATGATGCAAAACTTTTTTCATGTGTGTATATCTCCACAGTCGCACGTACTACCAGTAAAAATGAACCACTCGTGCGTGTTGTGTCAGCACATACATTCTCCAGTCTGGTATCTGTTTAAATGCACCCACACCATCCTAGGATGATGAAGTCCAGGAAATTTAACGGTTGGGCTGTCAATAAGTTGATGGCTCCTGATTTTAGTGACTTGACATTCACATTTCCACTCAATGTCCCGGTTGACCCCTGTGAAGAGCATTTGAACTCCTTGTTCATATGCTGATCTTCTGTGTTTAATGCGATTCCTAGGCCAAGAGATTAACTCTTCATGAAAAAGGACTGATCAGTCTAGTAACTTATTGAGAAATATTTCAGATTTCGAGTAAGGTGAGTTGGACAGAAGTACGATAGTATTGGTAGTCAGCGTGTAATTGTAGGTCCGAGGGGTGTGCCACCAATGGTTCTCATAACTGCATTGAAATCAATGGCAGTTTTCTGCACATCGGTGCAGTGAACTCGTGCACAATATTCTGCTGCAGGGTATACCTACGAATGGGATGCTCCACAGAGAATTGAAGTATATGTACTCAATTAATACCTGTCAGTTTCACCACCAGCTTCACACTTGTTTGTAACTTTTTAGCTGTCTTGGAAAGGTGTTTACGGTATGTCAGCTTCCTGTATATTGTGGCACCAAGGTAGTGTAACTTACCGTAGTATTTTACTATGCCAAGTGGAGGTAGCTGTGGGCTGATCCTTGCTGATGATAGGCGATTAGAGAGTTCTAAGTCGTCATTCCTTAAAATATTCGTCGACTTTAGCGAGACTTTGTTACGTATTCTCACATTCAGAAAGATCTCCATTGTGATATGAAACTACAAGGCCAATCTGCATACTATAATTTCTGACAGTTTAAGTTCGGTAGGTCTCATGTGTAGAGATAAACGGGGCGAGAACAGAGCCTTGAGGCAAGTCATCATGGTTACTAGTATGTTAAACACGAATGAAGAAGGCTGATAAAGGCGTCAAGTTCCGTCGTCGATGAAGTAATTACAGATGGACCACAAATTTGGATTTGGGAAGGAAAAGTAACGAAAAAGACCGTTCCCCTTCAAGGGAATTATCCCAGCATTTACCTTAAGCGATTTAGGGAAATGAAGCCTAAATCTACAGGACAGGACCAAGATTTGGACCATCGTGCTATAAAACAAGTGTTTTACTGGTGCACTGTCTCGCCCACTTAATCACTAGGCCAAAAAGTGACTTTAATTTAAAATATTCCTCTGAAATTTCGTCGAGTATTTTTATTATGTTTGTGTTGGTAAAAGGTCGTCATCGCATGAGACTGGTGGCGAGAAAAGTCCCACTATATATGCTGGCGAAGTCCAATAAAGTAACGTTCACCGAGCCCGTTAGTGACATCTCCTCATACGTTACGCTGGTGTAAGCTGAAACTTCGCAAATTACTGCCTAATTGGTATATATTTAGGCCGGGCAGGAGTAAATTAAACACATTTCTCCACTCAACACTCTACGGGAGTAAGTAACATTATTATAGCAGAGCGAGGGAGAATGTCAACAGTCAGAACTCGCATTTGCTTCACAGTTACTCTAAACTTCTGCGTACGGCTGCTGCTTTTCGTCGTTCGTTCGTTAGTTTCTGTTGTCAGCTAACTACAACCTTAAAGTTAGTGGAAACAACTTCATAGCTAAACGATGCTTCTGTGAACTATGGATGCCAAGTCGATTAAATGAAGTGAGCTTATATTTAATGAGGTGTGGTCAACTAGGTAGAAGCCGACCTTAGGGAAAATTAATTTTCGTCCCAGAGAAATTTTAGGAATACGTGGGGCAATTCTGACCTTAGAACTTGTAGTATAAGATACGTTAAATAAACGCAATTCACGTTTATAGCGTTCGTTGATTTAGGGTAAGCTTTTGACAATGTCGACTGGACTTCATTTTCCGAAATTCGTAAGGCAGCAAGTATGAAATACCTGGAGCAAAAGATTATTTACACTTTGTATAGGAAACAGACTGCAGGTAGAGGAATCGAATGATGCGAAACGGAAACAATAGTTGACAAGGAAGTGAGACACTGTTGTAGCTTCTCCCCTTTGTCCAAAATGGTTCAGATGGCTCTGAGCACTATGGGACTTAACATCTGAGGTCATCAGTCCCCTAGAACTTAGAACTACTTAAACCTAACAAACCTAAGGACATCACACACATCTGCGCCCGAGGCAGGATTCGAATCTGCGACCGTAGCAGTCACGCGGTTCCGGACTGAGGCGCCTAGAACCGCCTGGTCACAACGGCCGGCGTCCCCTTTGTCATTAAAACTATATTGGACTAATACTATAGGAAACCAAGAAGAATTTCAGAAACGAAATTAAAGTTTCGAGACAAGAAATAAAATGTTTGATGTATGCCCATGACATTGTATTTGTATAAGACAGAGACTTTGAAAGATAGTTAAAAGTAATGGCGAGTATTTTGAAAAGATGTTACAAGGTGATCAGCAACAGAAACAGAATGAAAGTAACGAATGTAGCTAAATTAAATCAAATTAGGCTGAAGGAAATATTCTGAATGACAGTTGCTAACGAGGCGTTGTTTGACATGAACAGTCACAGATAATGATGGGCGTCATGAAACACAGCACACGTGTGGTATATTTGTAAGGAAATGCTGTACAGATTCCGCCACTTGGAAAAGTTGGATAACAGACATAAATAACATTCGTGTTTGTCATGGGTCAAACTGGCAACATAAAGGTCGAAGCCGGACTCTTAGTAATAATATGCTGCATTCGGGCACTAACACACATTTTGCACCTTTTGTTCGTGCTGATTACCAAATTGTTTGAGGAGTGATTCCGGGACATTGCCCCACTACTCTCTCAAGGCGGTTTTCAGTTCTTGCATGATACGGGGAGGGGGTGTTCGTTAAAGAAACACGACTACCAAGAGCAACCCAGACATGCTCTACATGGTTTACGTCCGAGGAGTACGCACGTCATTCCATAAATTCAGTACCTTCACTGCCGAGTTTGTCCGACAACACAGCCGTCCTGTGCGGCGGGCATTATCGTCCATCAACACAAAGTCTGGAACCTATCACACCCCTGAACAGAAGGACATGATCCAGAATGATCTCCCTATGATATCGCTGTGCCGTAATGGTACCTCGCACAAAGATATGCAGCGGTGTTCTGCCATTGTGCATAATGCCTTGCCGCTCAGAATGGCCGCGCGGTTTAGGGCGACATGTCACGGATTGCGCGACCACTCCCGCCGGAGGTTCGAGTTCTCCCTCGGGCATGGGTGTGTGTCTTGTTCTTGGCATAGGTTAGTTTCAGTAGTGTGAAAGTCTAGGGACCGATGACCTCAGCAGTTTGGTCACTTACGAATTCACACACATTTGAAAATTTTGAACATAATGCTGTAACAACGGTGGTTTTTTTTTTCTTATTTTTTTGCTTATTCTAGAATTGAGAGCAACTGTACGAGGTGAAATGACAAGTTTAATGTCGCAATATTTCTCACCAAATTAAAGCTTTTCACACTATTTTCAATTCGCCAACACAAAAACAGCGCAATGGATAACGCCTCTTGCCAACATCAAAAAGTGAAATTAGTTTATACACGACAATGTTAAATATTAATTCTCTGAAAGAACATTAATCCTAAGCACAATATTATGAATGTTTAATTGGAAGTTTCTTTACATTATTCCTAAGTACAATAACATGAAAGTTTAATTGGACGTTTCATTACAAAATTTCTCCTACACATACGTTATGATGTTGGTCAGTATTACGAAAATCGTCCGATTCTGGTTCAAAGATGGATACTATTTAGGATGACAATCAAGTCTACGGTGGATGGTTAGTCAAGTGACAAATTTGAGAGCAAGATTACCCAAGGCCGCTCCAGTTTACACTGGACCCAAGCTGGTAAACCAACAAAGTTTATGCCTCTGCACGCGGTATTTACCTAAAGCTGCGATGTGCTGCTGTCTGCAAGGCCGCTCTCTCCCACTGAAATTACTACAAATATAATCTGGCCTTTGCTGAACTTTCCAGCAGAAACTTTCCCTATGTTTCTCGTTATGCGAGAAAACATGTACAGCCCTAGTCTTATTAAGCGGCGATATACACGCGCATGATTGGAGCAGCGTGCATGTTATAGTGCCCTCTCAGTTCTCGCAAGAACAATAAACTAATTTTGCTGGTTCGTTTCTCCAGAGTTGGAGCTAAACGTTGCTACAGCTAATTCTTTAGCTGTTGTGCAGCCGCTGTGAACGCAGTGACCACACAGATTTCTTCTCTGCGTCGTACGGAGTGTTAAGCGCTCCGTTCTGCATTTGACACCAGTTCAGAGAAGAGTCCCCCCTCAAAATTTCTCTCTTGTCCTACTCATAGCAGAACTGCCTCTCTGCACTTGGGTTCCTCTTTTACGTCATGGCTTTATTCGACCAATAGGAGCGTTCCTCTTATTTTGTAGAAACACCCTCTACCAATCGCAGCGTCCCTTCTATCAAACTGCGTCGAAACTTCAGTATTTTTCTCCTTCCTAGTGCGTTTCCGCCAATCGTGTGTCGCACTCGCTCGACGAAAATGCGTCACTTGCTTTTGTTCGTATCCCGTTAGAATTCCGAAACACAGTTTTCTAAAGCTTCTTCTCTGTTGTTGTACCGATGCCTCGCTTCAGGGGGTCCGCCGGCTTGAATCCCCTGGCCTGGGGTCGCTGCCATCCTTCCTGCCACCGCTGTAAGTCGTTACCGGTGTAACTCCCTCAGCGCGGCTTCGCTATGCCGTTGTGGAGCTGCCTTTTCAAAATTAAAACGACTCGACTCGCGTTCCCTGTTCTGCCTTCCGATCAAAGACATGCATTGTATTGGAATGGTGTGTTAATTACCGTCGATTGACTGTCATCCCTTTTTGAATTACCCATTGATAGGCAAACGTTCTTATAACGGTCGATTTACGTTAGGTGTCATCTTCACCTTCTCATTGCGATTTGTAAAGGTCGCATGTAAGGTGTGAATCTGACCATTTATTCTGCTACCTTACAATGCCTTCCCGCACGATAACGATTAGACCATACATATGATGTTCATAGGAACAAATTGAGGAGTAAATCTCCAAGGTCATGGAACGTGTCAGTACATGAACTTACAACATAAATGTAATAACAGATAAAAATAAATGTTCATCAACTTGAAAGAAAATCAGTCCATAAGTTTAAGCAAACGCTATCAGCAATACAATGAGAATCAGCTTAATTTTTCAAGAAACTTCTCTCAGAATAGAAGAAGTGATCCATGAGGAAACTCTTCAGTTTCGATTTGAAAGCGCGTGGATTACTGCTAAGATTTTTGAATTCGAGTGGCAGGTTATTGAAAATGGATGCAGCAGTATACTGCACACCTTTTTGCACAAGAGTTAAAGTAGTATGATCCAAATGGAGGTTCGATTTCTGCCGAGTATTAACCGAGTGAAAGCTGCTTATTGTTGGAAATAAACTTATATTGGTAACAAGAAACGACAATAAGGAATATACATATTGAGAGGCCAATGTCAAAATACCCAGACTCGTGAACATAGGTCAACAAGAGGTTCGCGAACTCACACCACTTATTGCCTGAACCGCCCGTTTCTGAGCCAAAAATATCCTTCTAGAATGGAAAGGTTTACCCCAAAACATAATACCATACGACATAAGTGAATGAAAATAAGCAAAGTAGACTAATTTACGTGTCGAAGTATCACTCACTTTCGATACCGTTCGAATAATGAAGATGGCAGTATTAAGTCTTTGAACAAGATCCTGAACGTAGGTTTTCCACGACAGCTTACTATCTGAACACCTAGGAATTTGAACTGTTCAGTTTCACTAATCGTATGCCCGTTCTGTGAGATTAAAACGGAACTTGACATGTAAATTGTTGAGTGGTAAATTCGAGAGCGAATTTCTCCGAAGAGTGGAGGAATGTTGAGTGGTACTTAAGATAGGTAAATAAATTAGTGAAAGCAGTGGAAGTGAAGTAGAAATTAGAAAATAAATGAAAAACTTAGTTTAGAAGAATTACACACTGGCAAACAGTGGGCAGAGCAGAAGAGACAATGACCATGAAGTCAGCAAGTTCCACATAAGCGGACACTGTCGATTCAGCTGTTAGGGCATCGCCCGACCGGCTCACGTGTTTTTCAGTTGTCACATGTGAGCAAAGGCTCTCGCCTACATTCCAAGAGCCAATGATCGACATTAAGAAGATTCTTCGAGACGCTTTTCATCGTGACAGAAGAGGCAATGACCGGTTCACGTGTTTCTCAGTTGTCACATGTGAGCAAAGGCCCTCGCCTCCATTCCAAGAGCCAATGACCGACGTTAAGAGGATTCTTCGATAAGCTTTTCAACGTGACGGAAGAGGCAATGACCGTGAAGTCGTTCAGCTCCAGTGAACCGAAGTGAATAAATACGCGAGACGCAGTGGGCCCGACAAGAAAGGAGCAGAAGAGTAGCAGTAGTTTTCAGTTAGTTTCGGTGCTGAAGACCGTCATACAAGAAGAGACTACATCATACACAGACGCACCAAGTACGCCGCTGTAATGGATAGCAAGCAGCAGCCTCGGCGCCAGAAGACAGAAGATAAAAGGTATTTGAAGTCTGATTTTTACGTACCCGGGTGACTCGTGAGGACGGGAAGGAGACAGCCTCACATCAGCAGTCACGTGTGAAGTGGGATGAAGATCTGACAGCCGAAGACAGCCAAGCGGGAGTCCGTTGTTCGAGTCCGGGGCACTGGCCTTCCCCCGCCATGCCGCTCCGTTGGCCGACGCACAACACTGACACACGCGGCCGCTTAGAGAAGAGAAACACTGGGACGCCACATCCAAGGTATCACCGTCCAATTACGACTTCCTTCTCAATAATTAAACGGGCCACAGCACGATGCGCGTCTCCAGTCAACTGGGCGAGACGGCGACACGAGATACACACCGCTAGGCGTAATCAGACGCCGCCGCTGCCTCAGCAGAAGGCTTTGCAAACGACACAGCTGCCGCTCTCCGAGCCAAAACATCCAGTAATCAAACAGTTGTACAAAACTTTCAATAAAAGTTATCTTATGTTAAAATGGTGTTTCATTCTACCTCATTCCCGAGCCAAGGAAGAACCCACCCTGCCCACATGTTGTTAAGAGAGAAAAATTAATTTATTTAGTATTTTCACCCTGACATAATGCTTTAAAATTAAATGCCCATTGCAGTAATGCTCATCCTGACAAGTGACTAGCGTCAAAAGAGAAAACTCAGTTACATTTAGTAGCAGAAGTGCTACAATTAGTGACAGAAGTGATACAAAATAAATAAAATAAATGTTTATGAACATTTTGTGGTGGGGGACTTGTTGTCCTCTCTCACCACACTAACTGGTGGCCAGTATCATTACCACAGTGAAACGGGATTCTCAGGAGAACAACACTCTGGACCACTGTTGTCGACCCTAACCAACAACTTGCCGGCCGGAGTGGTCATGCGGTTCTAAGCGCTACAGTCTGGAGCCGAGCGACCGCTGCGGTCGCAGGTTCGAATCCTGCCTCGGGCATGGATGTATGTGATGTCCTTAGGTTAGTTAGGTTTAAGTAGTTCTAAGTTCTAGGGGACTGATGACCTCAGAAGTTAAGTCACATAGTGCTCAGAGCCATTTGAACCATCAGCCTAATCAACATGCTCGCTTCGCCAACGAAGTCTTTCTCGAGGATGACGTGGTTGAAGTGGTATGCATTTAACACGTTTCCGAGAAGCTGATATAATCCCGTCGGTTCTGTCGGAAATTCATATGCTGGTAGTGGTTGCAAGGTCTGCAACGATCTACCTAGGAATCAGATGTCCATTCCTTTTCGCCACTGGGGCTACACATCGATCTTGCAGTGAGTTGGATCGTCTAGAACCACCAGCATGCTTTTGCATAGCATTTCCATCTTCAGCAGCCACTTTTAATCGCAAGATGACACTTTTGGATATAACCATTGCCAGGGCCACTGTAATGCCACGTTGACCGGCTCGCAGCCATGTACCCGCTCGTCTACGATCGTATTCACTCGAATGACGTCTTGCGTACATGTTGCCGTATCACAGGGAATGTAGCGCTAATGTCGAATGCGTGCATAGCGTTCGTGCTCAGGCTTCGCTGCAGTTCACACGTTCCGTTCTCCGTATTTCCTTTTATTATAATTGGTCGGGTGTTCTGCAGCAATTGTCGGGTGTTCTGTAGCAATTGACAGTTGTTTCTTTGCATATGTTAGTTGTTCCTTAGCAGTTGTTAAGCAGTGTGGATAAAGAAATGAGACACTAAACGTCGTCGATGAGCAGTGCTATTTGTGTTGCAAAATAGCTGGCATTGTCAGAATTAGATAGGATAGCAAATGCATACTGGCAGTAGCAAGAAAAGAGTTTCTGGAAACGAGAAATCTCTTAACGTTGCATATAAATTTAAGCGTTTAGGAAGGTTATTCTGTAGGTATTTATATAGAGGACATAGCGTTAACGGGAGAGAAACGGAGAAAATAAACATATCAGTCAACAAGAGAATAGAGGGTTTTGAAATGTGACGCTACAGAAGAATGCTGTAGGTTACATTGATAGACCGAATAACTAGTCAGGAGATACTGATATCATTGGGAAGAAAAGAAATTTGTTGCCCGTATTGACCAAAAGTAGAGATATATGTTGAGACATCAAGAAATCAATAACTTGGTAATGGATGGACCTGAGGTAAATAAAAATGGTAAAGGGAGACCGAAGCTTGAATACAGTAAGCAGGTTGAAATGGCTGTAAGGTTCGGTAGTTGTGCTGAGATTAAGAGAGTTGCTCGCTATAGACTGAAATATTTACTATATGCACTACTGGCCATTAAAATTGCTACACCACGAAGATGACGTGCTACAGTCGCGAAATTTAACCGACAGGAAGAAGATGCTGTGATATACAAATGATTAGCTTTCCAGAGGATTCACATAAGTTTGGCGCCGGTAGCGACACCTACAACGTGCTGACATGAGGAAAGTTTAAAACCGATTTGTCATACACAAACAGCAGTTCACAGGCGTTGCCTGATGAAACGTTGTTGTGATGCCTCATGTAAGGAGGAGAAATGCGTACCACCACGATTTTGATAAAGGTCGGATTGTAGCCTATCGCGATTGCGTTTTATCGTATCGCGACATTGCTGCTCACGTTGATCGAGATCCAATGACTGTTAGCAGAATATGGAATCGGTGGGTTCAGGAGGGTAATACGGAACGCCGTGCTGGATCCCAACGGTCCCGTATCACTAGCAGTCGAGATGACAGGCATCTTATCCACATGGCTGTAACGGATCATGCAGCCACTTCTCGATCCCTGGGACAACAGATGGGGATGTTTGCAAGACAACAACCATCTGCACGAACAGTTCGACGACGTATGCAGCAGCTCGTAGACCATGGTTGCGGTTACCCTTGGCGCTGCATCACAGACAGGAGCACCTGCGATGGTGTACTCAACGACGAACCTGGGTGCACGAATGGCAAAACGTCATTTTTTCGGATGAATCCAGGTTCTCTTTACAGCATCATGATGGTCGCATCCATGTTTGGCCACATCGCGGTGAACGCACATTGGAAGCGTGTATTCGTCATCGCCATACTGGCGTATCACCCGGCGTGATGGTATGGGGTGCCATTTGTTACACGTCTCGGTCACCTCTTGTTCGCATTGACGCCACTTTGAACACTGGACGTTACATTTCAGAAGTGTCACGAACCGTGGCTCTACCCTTCATTAGATCTCTGCGAAACTCTCCATTTGAGCAGGATAATGCACGACCGCATGTTGCAGATCCTGTACGGGCCTTTCTGGATACAGAAAATGTTCGAATGCTGCCTTGGGCAGCACATTCTCCAGATCTCTCACCAATTGAAAACGTCTGGTCAATGGTGGGCGAGCAACTGGCTCATCACAATACGTCATTCGCTACTCTTGATGAACTGTGGTATCGTGTTGAAGCTGCATGGGCAGCTGTACCTGTATACTCCATCCAAGCTCTATTCGACTCAATGCCCAGGCGTATCAAGGACGTTATTACGGCCAGAGGTGGTTGTTCTGGGTACTGATTTCTCAGGATCTATGCACCCAAATTGCGTGAAAATGTAATCACATGTCAGTTATGGTATAATACATTTGTCCAATGAATACTCGTTTATCATCTGCATTACTTCTTGGTGTAGCAGTTTTAATGGCCAGTAGTGTAGCAATTATTCATAGGTGCTTGCAGTACGTCTTCAGAGATGTGGTAGTGAACAAAAGCACGTTGAGTAATCGGGCGAGCCTTTGGTCGTCATCGCAGCAAAGTCGCGCAAACCTGTCCAACCTCCAGCGTGCCGGCCAGCCACACACAGCTTTGAGTCCTGCAATGTTGAAACGCGCGGACTCTCTCATTCGCGGCTGTCGACGGATCACAATGAAACAGCTCGCTGCACAACTGGACGTCTCTGATGGTAGTGCTGGTACACTACTCCACCGTTTGGTGTAGACAAAGGTCACTGCCCTCTGGATTTCTCGTCACCTTACAGCCGGAATCTCGCACCTTCCGACTTCCATCTGTTGGGAGCAATGAAGGATGCACTCCGTGGGAAGCAGTACATGGATGATGGGGAGGTTATTGATGCAGCAAGACGTTGGCTTCAACGTCGACCAGTAGAGCGGTTCCACGCGGGAATACAGGCCGGGGCCGTGTGACCATCGCATAGAACAGAGATTATGCTGAAAACTATGATTTCGAAGACAAAAGAGTGCGGAACGAAAAAATGGCTGACATCGAAATAGGTGTCCAAGGAACATAAAATCAATCGAAATCACTCAACAGAGGAAAGTCCACTGGACCTGACGGGATATCAGTTCGATTCTACACAGAGTACGCGAAAGAACTTGCCACCCTTCTAATAGCCGTGTACCGCAAGTCTGTAGAGGAACGGAAGGTTCCAAATGATTGGAGAAGAGCACAGGTAGTTTCAGTTTTCAAGAAGGGTCGTCGAGCAGAACTATATCTCTGACATCAATCTGTTGATGAATTTTAGGACATGTTTTTTGCTCAAGTATCATGTCATTTCTGGAAACCCAGAATCTAATCTGTAGCAATCAATATGGATTCTGGAAACAGCGATCGTGTGAGTCCCAACTCGCTTTATTTGTTCATGAGACCCAGAAAATATTAGATACAGGCTCCCAGGTAGATGCCATTTTCCTTGACTTCCGGAAGGCGTTCGATACAGTTCCGCATTGTCGCCTGATAAAGTAAGAGCCTACGGAGTATCAGACCAGCTGTGTGGCCGGATTGAAGAGTTTTTAGCAAACAGAACACAGCATGTTGTTCTCAATGGAGAACGTCTACAGACGTTATAGTAATCTCTGGCGTGCCACAGGGGAGTGTTATGGGACCATTGCTTTTCACAATATATATAAATGACCTAGTGGATAGTGTCGGAAGTTCCATGCGGCTTTTCGCGGATGATACTGTAGTATACAGGGAAGTTGCAGAAATAGAAAATTGCAGCGAAATGCAGGACCATTTGCAGCGGATAGGCACTTGGTGCAGGGAGTGGCAACTGACCCTTAACATAGACAAATTTAATGTATTGCGAGTACGTAGAAAGAAGGATCCTTTATTGTATGATTATATGATAGCGGAACAAACACTGGTAGCAGTTACTTCTGTAAAATATCTGGGAGTATGCGTACGGAACGATTTGAAGTGGAATGATCATATAAAATTAATTGTTGGTAAGGCGGGTACCAGGTTGAGATTCATTGGGAGAGTCCTTAGAAAATGCAGTCCGTCAACAAAGGAGGTGGCTTACAAAACACTCGTTCGACCTAGACTTGAGTATTGCTCATCAGTGTGGGATCCGTACCAGGTCGCGTTGACAGAAGATCCAAAGAAGAGCGGCGCATTTCGTCACAGGGTTATTTGGTAAGCGTGATAGCGTTACGGAGATGTTTAGCAAACTTAAGTGGCAGACTCTGCAAGAGAGGCGCTCTGCATCTCGGTGTAGCTTGCTGTCCAGGTTTCGAGAGGGTACGTTTCTGGATGAGGTATCGAATATATTGCTTCCCCCTACTTATACCTCCAGAGGAGATCGCGAACGTAAAATTAGAGAGATTCGAGCGCGCACGGAGGCTTACCGGCAGTCGTTCTTCCCACGAACCATACGCGACTGGAACAGGAAAGGGAAGTAATGACAGTGGCAGGTAAAGTGCCCTCCGCCACACACCATTGGGTGGCTTGCGGAGTATAGATGTAGATGTAGATGCAGTTGTAGACAGCATGGTGTATTGGATTCTGGAATAAAACCAATCTGCTTTCAGAAAAAAAGTGTCACATTACTTCTTGAACGCCCCTCATATGTTTGCTTCATACCATCCAGAACTTATTTTAATTTACTAACATCGATTATCGTCTGTAGGTTACCGCTGCACCAACGTAAAGGTCCCTCTTGGTCTTATCTTTTCTCTGATTTATAACTTATTCTGATGTGCTGGTTCTCTCCAATTCTCGTTTCGCCTGCGATACAGGCTTCCCAGTATCAGACACCCCCATTGCACCAACTAAATTTGACGAGGGACTGTTTACTCTCTATGGTACACTAGCAGTGTTCATTGGTTCATTTCCAATGCGAGGTTGTAATTGAGCTACCGCAGTGGTGGCAGCGGAGTCACGGCTGAGGTAGCGAGCCCCCAAGAGGATATACAGTATACAGGCCACTCCACAGGTGCATTGCCGATCCCTTGGAGTAAAATCGATCACTTAGATTGTATCGAATGACAGCTTCTAGTCGTACTCTGAAAGAGTCGTGGCTGAAGGCGATTCCACCTGGTGGATGTCTTGGTTGGATCTGTATCCGTGTTATTCATTTATATTTTTAAGGCGCTCCCCATATCCAAACCCTCTGTATATTCATAAAATCCATCATTACATCTGAAATACGTGGTCGTGAGGCAGTATTTAAATAGTTCTGTAATAGCAGGAGGGAAAATACGATTTAGCTGCTGCAACACTGTCGTTTAATCTATTGATAAAATATGTTGAATTCTTGATATACGAGTCTAATCGGCCCACATACGGTCGTAATAAAGTTGTCAGAAACATGGCTGTCGAATAGGTGGGCGAACCAATGGCACTCGCAGTAGGTCTCACAGGAACTTGTTCTTTATGGACCCTGGACAACACTTAAAGTCGTTGTGGTAGTGCAACTGAATTTAAGGGACTTTTATGAACGCTATGTTCGATTGAGGACTTTCTTATGAACGGTATAACATTTCCCAGAGTTTTGTTAGTGGGGCTTTTATAAGTTTGCCATCTGTCCGCGGGTCTAATAATTCGTTAATCTTATTATGAAGCCGGTCGCATTTCCCCTTTCAGGCCTCAGTAGTAACTGTGGTAGGGGAGAGACTGATAGATCAACTGTTGTGAAACACGTTTTGTTGGCAGGAGCCTACCACATTAATTTTGACAGGGCTCAAGTACTGGCAGCTGCAGGGGGATACAGGTAAAAGGCTACACGGAGAGGCCATAGAAATTGTAAAACATTCCATGAATTCCAGTAAGAAGGAGGAGAAACTGAATGACATCAGGATCACAGTGATGAAGAAGATGCGTACCATTCTTCCACCATGGGGTGGTAGCAATAGAGGACGACGGCAATCGACAACGGCCAGTTGCAATCGGGTATTGAAAACATGTGACGTCACACCACTGCACTGGAGTACGAGTAATTTTGCTGCAGTCAAT
The DNA here is from genome assembly GCF_023864275.1 of Schistocerca cancellata. Classification (NCBI taxonomy): domain Eukaryota; kingdom Metazoa; phylum Arthropoda; class Insecta; order Orthoptera; family Acrididae; genus Schistocerca; species Schistocerca cancellata. The sequence goes on from NC_064632.1 coordinate 179,566,598, forward strand.
AGCGAGCCAGGGTGCGAATCGGACACTCAAAAAATCTATGATCCCCTTGAAAAAGTCCTCTGAAAATGTGTACGAAACGTTGTGTTTTAATACGAAATCCATTCGACCACCACATAGTAGCTCGAAATATTAACTGTGACATTTCCGACAGTAAAATATCACATTTCGCAACAGTGCGAAATGTACCAAATTCCTTTCGACAGTCGTCAGACAGAGAACCTACTGTATGGCAAGGACGAACTGAGCTAAATGTTCAAAAATGTTCAAATGTGTGTGACATCTTATGGGACTTAACTGCTCAGGTCATCAGTCCCTAAGCTTACTCACTACGTAACCTAAATTATCCTAAGGACAAACACACACACCCATGCCCGAAGGAGGACACGAACCTCCTCCGGGATCAGCCGCACAGTCCATGACTGCAGCGCCTTAGACCGCTCGCCTAATCCCGCCCGTCTGAGCTAAATGTCCACATTAACATCACACGTCTTACGACTACTGAAGCGTTGAGTCTGTGCTTCCTAGAGGCTTGTGTTCGTCTTGCGAAGATCCATTTGTGGCCGCGGCCAGAGTCCACGCAACATTAATGGTGTGCGACGCATGTTAAAAATTTTGCGACGCATTGCTCCGCAGTTCTGAGCAGAAACGTTTATTGGCCGAGATGGATTAACTCTCCCTATCGCTACTCACGTAGAATCAGTCAAAATCAGGGTCGTCTGAACTTCTGAAAACTGTAAAGTCAATCGTTAAAAGGCTTGTACGCAAATAATTCCAGGAAAACTTAGAGATCTGACCGGTGGACTGAGACAACACTCCGCTAGCAATTCACGCATAGCCTCCAACTGGTTTCCTGTTAACGTCATCGATAATCTCCACACTAACAAAAAACGAATTCAGTTCAGTGTGCAGATTAGATGTTACACAGAAAAACGAACTCCAACGTCCACAGAAGCAAAATATATACAATGAGGTGACAAAAGTCATGGGATACCTCCAAATATCGTGTCGGACTTCCTATTGCGCGACGTAGTGCAGCAACTCCACTGCAGAAATACTGAGCCAAGCTGCCTCTGTAGCCGTCCACATTCGCAAAAATGTTGCTGGCGCATGTTTTAGCCACAAACATCTGCATCAAATCCCGTAAAAGTTCTATGGGATTCATGCCGGACGATCAGGATGACCAAATCATTCGCTCGCGTTATCCAGAATGTTCTTCAAACCAATCACCAAGAGTTCTGGCCCTGTGACATGGCACATTGTCATCCATAAAAATTTCATCGTTGTTTGGGATCTTGAAGTCCACAGTTAGCTGGAAATGGTCTGAAAGTAGCCGAAAATAATCATTTCCAGTCAACTATCGGTTCAACTGGACCAGAGGATCCAGTCAAACACAGCCCAGACCGTTACTGAGCCACCACGGCTGCACAGTGTCTTCTTGACAATTTGGGTCCATGGTTTCGTGGGGTCTGCCCCACAGTCGAACCCTACCATCAGCTCATACCAAACGAAATCGGGACTCATATGACCAGGCAACGGTTTTGCCGTCTAGGGTCCAAACGATATGGTCACGAGAACAGGAGAGGCGATGTCGTACTGTTGGCAAAGGCACTCGCGTCGGTCGTCTGCTACCACAGCCCATTAAAGCCAAATGTCGCCACACTGTCTGAATAGGTACGTTAGTCGTACATCCCACACTGATGTGTGCGGTTATTTCACGAAGTACTGCTTGTCTGTTAGCTCTGAGAACGCTACCCAAACACTGCTGCTCTCGATCTTTAAGTGGAGGCTGTCAGCCACTGCGTCGTAGGTGATGAAAGGTAATGCTCGAAAGCCGGTATTCTCGGCGCGCTTTTGAAACTTTGGATCTCGCCATATTGAATTCCGAAACGATTTTCGAAAGGGAGTATTCCACGCGTCGAAGTCCAGCCACCGTTCAAAGTCTGTTAATTCCCATGATGCGACCATATTCACGTCGGAACGCTGTTCACATAAATCACCTGTGTACAAATGACAGTGCCGGCAATGCACTGCCCTTTTATACCTTGTGCAGCGATACTACCGCCATCGTTATAAGTGCATATTGCTATCCTACGACTTTTGGCACCTTAGTGTTTGTCTGTTTGATTTAAAACTCGCTCAGTGAACACTAACTCGAGATAGCTAATTTCTCAGTACACTTTTGTGACATGCCTCCTTCTATCGAGCACTCTCATGCTCACTAAAACAGTCACCTAGAAAAGCCTGAAAAGTCAGGAGTAATCATCCTTCATGATTAAGAAAGCTACTTGGAGAGACTCCAAGAATTGGAAGTGTAATCCCAAGCGCAGGCGTATAAATCTGTTTATACAAGTACTCCTGCGTATGGGATTGCAGTTCCGATTCTTGGAGTCCCTCCAAGTAACTTTTTTAATCATGAAGGATGGCTAACTCCTGACATCACTTACACAGTTTAAAACACGTACTCTGCCATTCAGGGCCAATATCTGTAGTAGTATAGATCAGATAGCAGAGCACTTCCTGGGGGAAGGCAAAAGGTCGCGTCTTCGTGTGCTGGTCTGTCACACAGTCTCAATCTTTTGCGCAGTATGTTAACGATTTACCTTTATAATGGTACCTTGCATGGTGATGTAGACACAGTTTTCGCCTATCTTTCCTTTGGCAACCTGCCATTATCCAAAAATTTATTACGTAAAGTCGATTAAATGTGTGTTCACCCTTTGACTGTACTGACGTGCTCCCAGTATAACGTGATCAACGCGATGCTATAGTCGATGTAATGGTCGGCTTATGTTGCTTTCTGTGTTGAGAAATTGCGTTCCGAGCGCTATGAAATAGTTAAGAAAACTATTCGATGAAAAAAATTTTGCCTGGCTTACAGCGGGATATGTTCACCAGATAAAGGACTTAATATCTTTTGATTATTTTTCATAGTTACTGTGCTGCATCAAACTAAGTTTGCATTGTTCCAAATTTTGGAATCTGCAGAGGTAAAGCACATTAGTGAACTCTAAGTATGTTTCATTTTAGCTGATACATTGCTGTGTAAGATCAGAAATCGAAAGTTTATTTAAAACTGATAGCAGGACGAAATCCCATTTCGTTCTCAAGTTATTGATTTCTGTATTCGGCAGACCGTTGTCTAAGGTGGGCTTAATTTCGTCCCTGCACGTCAGGAATCATGGTCATAACAATCGTCATATTTCATTCAATGGCTCAAGATGTCGAAAGACGTTTTATGTAAATGATAGCACGTGAGTAGCTACATATGTTGTATGATAATTACTAGATACTGAGATATAAAAGTAACTCATTACAGTAGTGAGAGGCGCGGTGTAAATACGTCGATAGCGCTTAAGGATAACCCAGAAGTCACATTTCAACACATCCACAGCCATTGGGGAACGGCGGAGTATGACGAGTTAACTCGCCCACAACAGTCAAAGGGCTATGGTACATGTGAAGATCAGATTTAAAGTCTCGTATACGACCACGGTATAAAACTCAGCAAATGGTAACAGCAGTCTGAGGTTATTTTATTTATTATTATTACTATATGTGTTTATGTTCCTAACATCCATTACGTTGGCTAATGAAGATATAATTGCTTATTTACGGTGATCGTCGTCTTCTGCTTGTCAACTTTTGTAGTTTCTTATCTGTCCGATCTTCTTCCTAAAAGCCCCTTGAATTCGCCACACTCTTAACATCTTGCACCCATCTTGTCTGTGGTGTTTCATGTTTTCTTCGCTCAGCTCGTATCCATTCATAGATCATTTTTGACCATCTATTACCATCAATGGCTCTGAGCACTATGGGACTTAACATCTAAGGTCATCAGTCCCCTAGAACTTAGAACTACTTAAACCTAACTAACCTAAGGACAGCACACAACACCCAGCCATCACGAGACAGAGAAAATCCCTGACCCCGCCGGGAATCGAACCCGGGAACCCGGGCGTGGGAAGCGAGAACGCTACCGCACGACCACGAGATGCGGGCTATTACCATCCATTCGTTGGAGGTGGTCGTATCAAGTTAATATTTTGCTGTATATGGCATCGAGAACAGCGTCTTTTTCTTCTATAATTTCCTGTATTCTGTGATCTCTGATGTTTGCTAGACTGGAGATGGGACAGCTTCTTTATCAAAAATAAGTTTCAATGAACATCTGTTTATTTGTCTCCTTTTCGGTTAGCTACCATATTTCAGCACCGTATATGGTAATACTGTCTACGACTAACTTGTACAGCAAGACTTTTCCTCTCTTTGTAATTTTATCCCTTCACATCAAGGAGTTAAGATTGCCAGTTACTCTTTTCCCTTGCCCAGGATTATTTGTGACATATTGCTTGCTTGTTGTAAAAGTGACGTGCAAGTATTTAAATTGTACAGACATTTGTAATATTGCTGAATCCTATGTTCAAAGCTTCTCAGTCATCTTCTCCCAGTCCACCACGTATTCCTTTTTCCATATATTGTTAGGATATATCTTGACTAATCTTCGTGCAGTTTCCTTAACTTGTAACTGTAGTCGTCTCTGTCTCCCGGTATTAGGATCTGGTCATCGGTGAAGAGCAAAGTACACAGTTTTTCTTGCCCTACAGCAACGGTTCTGAGACTATCATCCCTGAGTGTGACCAGATATTGGGCAGTTCCCCCGCTTCCGTGTCCTCTCATCATCAACAACGTTAGCAAGTAAATATATCTCACAGGGGGGAAAATATTACTTGAACACTTATTTTTAAAATATGTAGAGATAAATGTTGTTTGAATTTTGCAAGTGTTTCGTGAATCACAATCTAATGAGTCAATGAGAAAAAAATGAGAAAATTGGTACACCTTACTTTCTGTCTTTTTATAAAATGATGAAGCCGTTATCAGTGGATAGAGGGTGCTAGCCTACAACTCTTCCTCAGAAAAACAGCTATCTGTCCACGCTGAGGGCAGACACTCGTTACAAAACACGCTTCACTTGCACCACTCCTCTCCCTAGGGACATTTGCTTCAACACCACCTTGCTCCTCCCATCTAAAATCAACAAAGTTAAAATGTGTGCCCTGTACTTAGTTTTGTAAACAACTTTATTGTTATACTTTTTACTTCTGAACTGACAGAAATTTGAAGACTTCAGGCAGTCAATTCTTTGTGTCTGAGCACTCCCCCTAAAAGTAATAAACAGCAATAACAATAATAATAATAATAATAATGATAATAACAATAATATTGTTTAGTTCCTACGGCAGTGTGATAGCTAGTACATAGTTATTGCTGTTTTGTGCTGTCACTTAGTTCGTTTACCTGTTGCGAAATAAATAATGAAGCAGTTTCTGGTCCATCGTGGGAACTACCTACAACTCTGAGAAAGCACTTTAATCAGATATCTAAGCAAATGTGACATATATGAATCAGTTTTAGTGTCACAGATGTATGGTAAAAGGTAAAAAGTATGTTTACATTGAGTGGACTATGTTATACCTTACCGGGAAAAAAATTAGTACACCCTTTTAGAGGTTTCCAGCTCTCTCAAGAATTATTGTTGCCACAATACATACAGCGAACATGAAACGATTACAGTTAGAGATCAAGAGCACAAGCGATTCTGAGGTAACAAATATCGACACATGTTGAGATACCATACTACTACGTTGTCTAGCCTCCACAGGTGACAATGCAAGGTCTGACTCTAACATCCAGTCTATCGTACAGAGGATGAATATTGTACTGGGATACGTTGTGTCACGTCTGATTCACCTCTTCATGTAGTTCTGTACGGGTTGTTGGTTGATGACTCGTACAAGTCACTTCCCGTCCAACAATGTCCCACACGTGCTCGGTTGGAGTCAAGTCTAGAGATCGTGCTGGCCAGGGATGTTGGTGCACTTCTTGCAGAGCACGATGAGTTTCACAGGTAGTGTGCGAGTGATCACTACCCTATTGGAAAAAAAACATCACTTTCCCGTTTCAAGAACGCAAAATATTGGGTCGAACAACATTCTGCACGTGCCGAGGGCTGGTTAGCGTCCCCTCCAAAAACATGAAAGGTGAACGAGGGTTGTAGCTTATCGCAAACCAGACCATAAGGCCTTGGGTGGGGTCAGTGTGTCTCACACGAATACACCCTATGAGACAGCGTTCACCAGGACTACGTCGTACACACAAACGACCATCAGTTGCTTGCAAGCAGATCTGCTTTCATCGCTGAAGACCACGGCGTGCCATTCCACCTTCCAAGTGATCCTGTGACGGCACCAGTCAGGCCATGCACGTCGCTGCTATGGCGTGGGTGGAAGACGGGCTTGAGGTGTGCATGCCCGCAGTCCTACTGTTAGTAACCCGTTCGCAAGAGTTCATGTTGATACCTCTGGGCTCATAATCCCTTTTTCTGTACTGTGGTAGCTCTTCGGTCTGCCACTGCTGCTCTTACAGCAGTAGGACGCTACTGGTGGGTACCTGTGATGTGTGGCCGTCCAGAACCTCATCTACAGATGTGAGAATGTTCATGTGACCACTGATGCCAGAATCGTTGCACAGATGATGCAGTACGTCCAGATTGTGTGATAATTCTCCTAAAGGACCATGCCGCCACTCGGAAGGCCTCAATTTGCTCCCTTTCAGACGCGCTCAGTTGCCTGTAGGAAGCACGAGTGGATCTTTGTGACATGGTTGCCTGCTTGCTATTACACTGTCTGTTTGCGGACGACGTTGAATTCATTATCTGTACACCAACTGCCCCAGGCGGCATATGTTGCCGTCTGATCGAAATCGTCGTCGTCCTTCCAGGTGCACTAATTTTTTTTTAATTTTTTTTTTTTTTGCAATGCAGGAGGAAGATGAAGTTCAGACAGACGTTTCACAAGCTAGTACGTCCACCACATGGTGTTCCACGTCAATGCTGGTATTTAAAAATATGTACTTATTGGTGACGTATGTGGTCAGTATTATATTCACATGAAATAATGATAGTGATGATATTTTAAAAATAATTTAGTTTTGTGACTGAAACACAATCAAACCTTTCTGTTCTTACCTCCCAGAAATCTCATTTTACCGCTCATGGGGTATTTACCCTAGGTTGCAAAACTTCTTGTAAGTATACGAAACATCAGATTTAAAAAAAAATCATAACTATTATGCTATTTGAGATGCGTACGTGAACAACGTACTTTCGGAAAGATCAAACTCTCGAGCTTTACATGGTTCCCGTTAGGTAGCAGCAGTGTGCGCCCAGTTCAGTTCTAATAAAAATGCTGCCGGGACAAGAGAAATCATCTTGTGTTCTACGTTTGGCGCAGTGCGGGTCAGTAGTAACTGTTTAGCGTGACTTTCGTAGTAGGTATGGTGTGGATCCTCCTACAGCACAGAGCATTAGACGATGGAATGAACAATTCCGGGAAACAGTTTGTTTGTGTGAAGGAAAATCGCCGGTCCATCCCAGAGTGTGTGACACAAACGTCGAACGCATCCGCCATGGGTTCACAAGGAGTCCACAGAAGTCCGTTCGCCGTGCGGCTCGATAGCTCAACATGCCCCGATGTCCCTCTGGAGTATGTTGCGTCCGAGTTTACACATGAAACCATACAAAATTTCAGCTACTGCAAGCTCTCCGTGAAGGTGACAAACAACAACGTTTGGAGTTCTGGAATTTCGTTCTTGGCGAGATGGAGGATGTCAGTTATGTTCCACGCTTAGTGCTTAGTGACGAAGCAACATTGCATTTAAATGGAGAGGTCAACCATCATAATGTGAGAATATGAGGTACAGAACAACAACATGAAGTTATACAACATGAGAGCGACTCTCCAAAATTTCATGTGTTTTGTGCGGTTTCACGGGTAAAGGTGTGTGGTCCATTTTTTTTGCCGAGAACACAGTTACAGAAAGCAGATATGCCGGTATGCTTGAGAACCTTCTGTTTCCACAGTTGGAGACTGATTCGAACAGCTTCATTTACCATCAGCATGGGTCATCGTCCCACTGGCATCTGGAAGTGCGGGAATTTTTAAATCAAAGAATTACTGAATGTTGGATCGGTCGCACTGGACCAAATGATTCAGCCTTACATTACAGGCCTCGAAGGTCGCCGGACGTGACTGTATCTGATAAATTATTGTGGCGGTTTATAAAAACTCTATTTATATGGTTCTGGTAGCCACAATAACAATGAGCTGAGACACCGCATAAGCAGCTGTGGAAGCTGTAAGTGTGGGAACAATTTGAATACCGCATTGACATATGCCGTGCAACTCACGGGGGCATATTGAACACGTATGAAAAATACGTTTTTGAGTTTCCCGTTCATCAAAAAACAAAATCAATTATATATGTTTGATAGTTTCAGAAATATAGACGGGCCAAATCGGATGATTCCTTCCGATACACCCTGTACTTTAAGTAAAGTAGATGCCTGTGAACCGAAGATATGTGCATTCCGATAATACACTACTGGCCATTAAAATTGCTACACCACGAAGATGACGTGCTACAGTCGCGAAATTTAACCGACAGGAAGAAGATGCTGTGATATACAAATGATTAGCTTTCCAGAGGATTCACATAACTTTGGCGCCGGTAGCGACACCTACAACGTGCTGACATGACGAAAGTTTAAAACCGATTTCTCATACACAAACAGCAGTTCACAGGCGTTGCCTGATGAAACGTTGTTGTGATGCCTCATGTAAGGAGGAGAAATGCGTACCACCACAATTTTGATAAAGGTCGGATTGTAGCCTATCGCGATTGCGTTTTATCGTATCGCGACATTGCTGCTCACGTTGAGCGAGATCCAATGACTGTTAGCAGAATATGGAATCGGTGGGTTCAGGAGGATAATACGGAACGCCGTGTTGGATCCCAACGGCCCCGTATCACTAGCAATCGATATGACAGGCATCTTATCTGCATGGCTGTAACTAATCGTGCAGCCACGTCTCGATTCCTGAGTCAACAGATGGCGACGTTTGCAAGACAACAACCATCTGCACGAACAGTTCGACGACGTTCGCAGCAGCATGGACTATCAGCTCGGACACCGTGGCTGCGGTTACCCTTGAGGGTGCATCACAGACAGGAGCGCCTGCGATGGTGTACGCAACGACGCACCTGGGTGCACGAATGGCAAAACGTCATATTTTCGGATGAATACAGGTTCTGTTTACAGCATCATGATGGTCGGATCCGTGTTTAGTGACATCGCGGTGAACGCACATTCGTCATCGCCATACTGGCGTATCACCCGACGTGATGGTATGGGGTGCCATTGGTCACACGTCTCGGTCACCTCTTGTTCGCACTGACGGCACTTTGAACAGTGGACGTTACATTTCATATGTGTTACGACCCGTGGCTCTACCCTTCATTCGATCCCTGCGAAACCCTACATTTCAGCAGGATAATGCACGACCGAATGTTCCAGGTCCTGTTCGGTCCTTTCTGGATACGGAAAAGGTTCTACTGCTGCCCTGGCCAGCACATTCTCCAGATCTCTCACCAACTGAAAACGTCTGGTCAATGGTGGCCGAGCAACTGGCTCGTCACAATACGCCAGTCACTACTCTTGATGAACTGTGGAATCGTGCTTAAGATGCATGGGCAGCTGTACCTGTACACGCCATCCAAGCTCTGTTTGACTCAATGCCCGGGCTTATCAAGACCGTTATTACGGCCAGAGGTGGTTGTTCTGGGTACTGATTTCTCAGGATCTATGCAGCCAAACTGCGTGAAAATGTAATCACATATCAGTTCTAGTATAATATATTTGTCCAATGATTACCAGTTTATCATCTGCATTTCCTCTTGGTGTAGCAATTTTAATGGCCAGTAGTGGAATTTGAACGGTACGTGTACTGGACAGCAGGTGTAAGAAGCACAGTTGTTGAGGGCGCGTTGCTCATAAGCAACGTACAGTGAGCGGCAGACAACCGGATGCAGAGGAGACAGCAGACGGCAAGCAGCAGGCGGCGTTCGTTAGCGTCCAGCCGGCGGCGGCGGCGGCGGTGGCAGCGGCAGTGGTGGTGGTGTCGCCCAATCCAATTACGGAGCTGGGAGGAGGAGAAAGAAGGGGGAGGGAGGGTGGTGCGCCGGCAGCGCCGCGGGGATGCTCTGCTCGCGCGACGCCTGCAATTATCACGCGCAGCCGAGTGTGGGTCTCGGTTCTGCGTGGCGAGGCGTACCGTCAGGCAGCGGGGCTGTAGCCTGGATGCGCAGTTACGGCGGCGATGGACTGTCTGGCTCTCTGGAAGTCTGAGACTGTTAAAAGATCGCGATTTTCCTACAGGAGGTTGTTATCTTGAAACGTCCCCTTTGAACATTTATACATGACTGTGCTTAAACTGACACACAATATTTTTAGCGCAACGCAATCTGACTTTCAGAAATCCCTACAAAAGAATGGCCCTGACTAACATTAACCTATACCATTCACAAATCACTTACCGCACAAAGATCTTCATTACTCGAACTACTGCAATACAGCGAGCGCCACTACTGCCAGCTAAATAAAAGATTCAAACTACGGAAGGCACTAACTACTGATAGGCATAGTTAGCAAAATGGAAGATTTTGTTAGAGAACAAACAATGTATTTACCTTAATAGTGTTGAAAAATCATAATATACATAGCAATTCATAATATCCAGTATCACAAATTTCAAAACTCCGCCATCTCTCTCCCCACATCCACCACTGCTGGCGGCTCACCTCCAACTGCGCAACGCTACGCGCTGTTAACATCCAGCTGCCCCTCTACAATGGCAGACAACAATGCAAACTAGCCACAGACTGCACACAGCACAGCCAGTGATTTTCATACAGAGCGCTACGTGGCATTACCAATATAAAAATCTAAACAGCCTACTTACAATCTTACCCCTCATTCCTTCTTCCGTCTATTGTCCACATTAAACAATGGCCAGTGCAAGTAATTAATAAGCAAAGTATTTTATTAAGGTCTGAGAGGAGCGAATATTACAATAAACTTTCAAATTTATTTAACTTCATGTTTAGATGGCTCCAGTTCTTCTTGTCCAGGGGTATGGTTCTTGAAGTTGAAAATCTGACATCAAATCCTTACGGTTGGTTTGAACTAAATACATTTTATTACGTAAATATATTTTCCACTGTTTTCCTCGCACTTTAGTATATCATACAGTATTTTGAATTTCCACAGTAACAAAACGCCGAAATTACATTGTTCACACCTATTATACAAAAATACGTTTGATCACATCGGAAGCAAGCTTATGACTTCACATTCTGCGGAAATAACAATACTCCGTAGGGTTTACAATTTTTCTTAATAAATGAATTCCTTCTAGCTTTCGTTTAATTTCGATTATTATTTCATAAATGAATCCATTAATATGCGTAGTAAATAGTACAGGTTTTGCGTAATTAAGAATAGAAATTTTAAGTGTGCAAATAATTCGTAATTTGAAATTTTTCTAATAAAAAATTATCTATGCATTCAGAACTAGTACTTACCGATTATAATTTCGAAACTGAAATATTTTATAAAGTAATTCCTTTTCATGAATTTTAGCTTGAATTATGACATACTGTATATAAAATTATATGTAAGTCGTTAGAAAAGTAACTGGGATAATATTGACCTCACAAAAGCTCTAAAAATAATACTGGAATCGACAACTCCGGTTGAGGGAAAGTAATACTAGAGGAGGCTGTCCCGTTACAAGGTATATGATGTTTTACCACTAAAAGAAACTCCTTGCTCGAGTGCCACGTGTGGAAAATCCGTTGAAGGTGGGATTATTGCGTCCTTCCTGGTTTATTACCTTTATCTAGCACACGGGTAAATAACCACGATGTCTACAGCTACTGCCAAGACCTCGACGACCTGCAGACGTGGTAAAATTTCGTGAATGCTAATGTGTTGGTAATAGAGTTGTAAACTACCGTAGGCTACCGTAGACTATCATAGGTAAGTGCAGACGTCAGTCGTTTCGTAGCAACCTTGGTCAGTACTCGCATTACTTGGGCGCTAGATGTGTTGATACCTATCGGGCTTTACCTCATATTGATAGCTGTTTCTAAGTATGTGATCACTATCTTACTAGATAACCCTAGCAACTGGAAGCGTTAAACCGCCCGTAAACTGAGTGAGGATGTATAAAGGGCCATGTAACCTACGGAACATTTTCGTTACAAGAATTTATCCTCCTGTCTGTTACTTACAAAGAAACAGAGTTACAGAAAAATTGAAATTTTCAATGTATAATTCAGGTTTTATTCTAAAAGTGTTGATTTTTAACGTGAAACAGAGGGATGCTTTAGTAAAAATAAAAAGAAATACGAATTTATCATATCGTATTAGTAAACACAATTTCCTTAAAAAAAGCTAAAATTGAAAAAAAAAGCGTAGAACAAAAATATCACACGTTGCTTCAGTACTTCATAGAGATTATATAAAACATGTTTCGGTTATTGGAAAATAAATTTCGCATAACAGAAAACTCTTACCTTCGATGAAGATGAAGAACGTTCTATTGATTAAAAACTAAAACCAATAATTTTTTGTACGTTGGAGCAAATAAACTGTACTTGCATCAAAAGTAATTGCTTTGGTTACTTAAAAGCTCAGAAGTTACGCAATAAACTTATTTTTACTTCTTATAAAATTCTATTTATATTTTGTAAAGATATAAAATACACTGTGGAGTAACACTGAGTGAAGTGCGTTACTGATTATGTGACAAACAAACAGACATAAAATAAAAAACAAGTCGTCTGCTCCCTGTTCCTCTCTTATTAATTCATCTAAGTTTTGTTCCCTGCCAATGTTACCAGTACTACCGGTAAACCTCCCATTTACTACTTCATTTATGCACCGTACCAAATCTACTGAGCCATAGATTTGGTAGAGCGCAATGATAATTCGTAAATATGTTGCAGAATTACCCTTTGTAAAAAGGACGCTGCCTTGACGGACCAGTGGATCGAGAATCTGAGTTACAAAGGCTGATCAGCGTTAGCAGCTGTATAATGAATTGACCACCCTGGAGGTCACAACGAAACGTCGCTGAAGAGATTAATACGAAAACCTTAATTAATAGCTATCTTGTCTTTTGCTTTCCTGTTCAAATCAAGTTAATGATTTTGGTGCAAGTCCAGATTTTATTACGCAGGTATGGCTGAACTTAATAATCATTCAAGGCTAGTTAGGGAAAAGCTGTGCATTGGATCTATTACGTTCGAAATATAATCGAAGTTGCATTACAGCAGATATTTTTGCTTATCATGGCTAGTTCAAAGTAACTGAGCTGTTTTACGTTTATCTACTTCGTTGAAATTTAGATCGAAGAGCTTAACCTAAGTGATATTGAAGAAAAGTTTTGAGTATGAGCTACCTATTATATTCCTTGGAATTTATGTACGCTCATTGGGATTTGTTAATTTGGAACTATCAGCGAGATCAGGAACCTTTATCTAGCTGAACGAATTCAGATCCTGATGATAATTCATGGGCTTATTCTTTAATAAATAGTGACCTTTCTTGTTATTATTATTGTGGTCTTCAGTCCAGAGACTGATTTGATGCAGCTCTCCATGCTACTCTATCCTGTGAAAGCTTCTTCATCTCCCAGTACCTAGTGTAACCTACAACCTTCTGAATCTGCTTAGTGTATTCATCTATTGGTCTCCCTCTAAGATTTTTACCCTCCACGCTGCCCTCCAGTACTAAATTGGTGATGCATTGATGCCTCAGAACATGTCCTACCAACCGATTACTTCTAGTCAAGTTGCGCCACAAATATCTCTTCTCCCCAATTTTGTTCAATACCTTCTCATTAGTTATGTGATCTACCCATCTAATCTTCAGCATTCTTCTGTAGCACCACATTTCGAAAGCTTGTATTCTCTTCTTGTCCAAACTATTTATCGTCCATGTTTCACTTCCACACATGGCTACACTCCATACAAATATTTTCCGAAACGTCTTCCTGACACTTAAATCTATACTCGATGTTAACAAATTTCTCTTCTTCAAAAGCGCCTTCCTTGCCATAGCCAGTCTACATTTTATATCCTCTCTACTTCGACCATCATCAGTTATTTTTCTCTCCAAATAGCAATACTCATTCACTACTTTGTCTCATTTCCTAATCTATTTCCCTCAGCATCACCCGACTTAATTCGACTACATTCCATTATCCTCGTTTTGCTTTTGTTGATGTTCATCTTGTATCCTCCTTTCAAGACACTGTTCATTCCGTTCAACTGCTCTTCCAGGTCCTTTGCTGTCTCTGATAGAATTACAATGTCATCGGAAAACCTCAAAGTTTTTATTTTTTTCTCCATGGATTTTAATGCCTACTCCGAACTTTTCTTTTGTTTCCTTTACTGCTTGCTCAATATACAGATTGAATAGCATCGGGGAGAGGCTACAACCCTGTCTCACTCCCTTCCCAACCACTGCTTCCCTGTCATTTTCATGTCCCTCGACTCATAACTGCCATCTGATTTCTGTAAAAACTGTAAATAGCCTTTCGCTCCCTGTATTTTACCCCTGACACCTTCAGAATTTGAAAGAGAGTATACTAGTTAACATTATCAAAATTTTCTCTAAGTCTATGAATGCTAAAAACCTAGGTTAGTCTTTCCTCAATCTATTTTCTAAGATAAGTCGTAGCGTCAGTATTGTCTCACGTGTTCCAGCATTTCTACGAAATCCAAACTGATCTTCTCCGAGGTCCGCTTCGACCAGTTTTTCCATTCGTCTGCAAAGAATTCGCGCTAGTATTTTGTAGCTGTGACTTATTAAACTGATATTTCGGTAATTTTCACATCTGTCAACACTTGCTTTCTTTGGGATTTCTTAGGGGATTAAATTCTTGCCCCTTTTTAATAGGATCTCTCTGAATTGAAATTTACGTCGTGATACTTCTTGAAGTCAAGTAGGCCTGTGTGTAGATTGAAGAACGTTCCCCCAGTAATGCGAGAGCCCCTTGACAAATGATTGACCGCAATCGTAAGACAGACTGGTGTCAGCTGCGGAGGCGAACCTTTGCTGGCCACTGCTAATTGGTCGGTGTGTCCGACTGCTGTGCAGAAGGCCCGGATTAGATTTACGGTACTTACAGGAATTTTTCCCTGATGAGAATCGAACGGGATGCACTCAGCTTTGTGATATGAAGTGAGTGGCCTATTCATGAGCTTATAGGTGTCGGAAAGCCGTCAACAGAATTCGATGCCGTTCATCGGCAGTCCATCACGACACTACTCCAAATGGAGCCGCATGTGTTGTGGTGTTGACGACAGCCCACACACGAACAGCAACAACGCTGTCTGGTTACCGCTATTCTCCAATCAATAGTGCTGGGTTACACAGATTCTTGTATGGATTCCATTACCTGTTCTCGGAAGACAGTTGTGAAGATGTTACGACAAGCTTGGCGCACAAAGCGGCGATCCATACTCGTGGTGGTCAGGCTTGATCGACTGGAACATCGACGATGAGTGTGAGTACCCTCAAGTTTTTATGAAATCGGGATACTGCGCCATTCGGCCATCTCACACGAATAAGTGTCATCTCTGTGTCCTAAGCACTGATCACTCAACGCCTGATGCTGTAGCCGCGTGGTCTGAGGCGTCTTGCCACGGTCCGCGTAGCTCCCCCCGTCGGAGGTTCGAGTCTTCCCTCGGGCCTGGATGTGTGTGTCGTCCTAAGCGCAAGTTAGTCTAAGTTAGATTAAGTAGTGTGTAAGCTTAGGAACCGATGACCTCAGCAGTTTGGTTCCATAATACCTTGCCCCAAATTTTCCTGACGCTGTAAACATGAACGACGCTAATGTTGTCTGGAGACCTGTCAGCGAGAACGCCGGTCATTTACATTTCCGCCGACAGTATATACAGGGCTATTACAAATGATTGAAGCGATTTCATACATTCACTGTAGCTCCATTCATTGACATATGGTCACGACACACTACAGATACGTAAAAAAACTCATAAAGTTTTGTTCGGCTGAAGCCGCACTTCAGGTTTCTGTCGCCAGGCCAGGAAGTGGGAGAATACAAGATCTACCTGTCAGGAGTCAAAGCAGGAATAGCACAACGGGGTGTAGGGCTTTACATGGCCTCCACGCTCTCCCGACTTAACCCCATGCGATTTCTTTCTGTGGGGTTATGTGAAAGATTCACTGTTTAAACCTCCTCTACCAAGAAACGTGCCAGAACTGCGAGCTCGCATCAACGATGCTTTCGAACTCATTGATCGGGACATGCTGCGCCGAGTGTGGGAGGAACTTGATTATCGGCTTGATGTCTGCCGAATCACTAAAGGGGCACATATCGAACATTTGTGAATGCCTAAAAAAACTTTTTGAGTTTTTTTATGTGTGTGCAAAGCATTGTGAAAATATCTCAAATAATAAAGTTATTGTAGAGCTGTGAAATCGCTTCCATCATTTGTAATAACCCTGTACGTGTATCAAGTTACATTGATATCAGGCCATGTCTTGTGGCTGCTTCACTTTTTTGCCAGGCAGTATATTTTCTTCCCCGAACAGACCACCAGTCGGCTGCAGGGAAAGTCCAGTGGAGGGATAGACAACTCAAAGCCTTCAGACCTGGTACTAATAATGATATAATAAAAGGGAGCAGTACATAAGATAATTTGTACCCCACGCGCAACTCAATCACTGTGCCTGTGTGGATTCTGTCCTGTGGCCAGGAGTTCTTGTTCACGGGACTCATTGAAACCTCCGAGGGTGGACGAAGTGAACGTTTCAATATTCGTAACACATCTCATGTTAATGTGGACAGTAAAGCAGACAGATGAATCAGATTATTGTTGGAAATATTCGAGCCGTTACGAACTGTAGTTTAATACTTCGCCTTTGACACATTCCCTTCAGTTGTTGGTATACAGGATGAGTCACGTAAGACGTAACACCCCTTTTAATTCGAGAACGGTTCTAGGCTTTATGCAAACTATAGTATGCTTAGGAGCATGTACTTAGATTGTGATAAAGAGCTATAGCTCTTGCAGTGATCGAGAAACTGAAGCAAGTATGAGTTTTTAAAATAGAATGATATACTTCTTTTAACGCAACCGATTTATTTTTGAGTCATCAGTCTTCTGACTGGTTTGATGCAGCCCGCCACGAGTTCCTGTCCTGTGCCAACCTCTTCATCTCAGAGAAGCACTTGCAACCTACGTCCTCAATTGTATGCTGGATGTATTCCAAACTTTGCCTTCTTCTACAGCTTTTGCCCTCTACAGCTCCCTGTAGTACCACGGAAGTCATTCCCTGATGTCTTAACAGATGTATCATCTAGTGCCTTCTACTTGTCAGTGTTTTCCACATATTCATTTCCTCTCCGATTGTGCGCAGAACCTCCTCATTCCTTACTTTTCAACATTCGTCTGTAGCACCAAATTTCAAATGCTTCGGTTCCCTTCTGTTCCGTTTTCCCCACAGTCCATGTTTCACAACCATACAATGCTGTGCTCCAAACGTACATTCTCAGAAATTTCTTTCTCAAATGAAGGCCTATGTGTGAAACTGGTAGACTTCTCTTAGCCAGGAATGCCCTTTTTGCCAGTGCTAGTCTGTTTTTGATGTCCTCCTTGCTCCATCCGTCGTGGCGTATTTTGCAGCCTAGGTAGAAGAATTCTTAACTTCATCTACATCGTGACTATCAACCCTTACATTAAGTTTCTCGCTGTTCTCATTTCTGCTACTTCTCATTACTTTCGTCTTTCTTCGATTTATCTTCAGTCCATATTCTGTACCCAATAGACTGTTCGTTCCACTAAGCAGATCATGTAATTCTTCTTCACTTTCGCTCAGGATGGTAATGTCATCAGCGAATCGTATCATTGATATCTTTTGACCTTGGATTTTAATTCCGCTCCTGAACCTTTCGTTTATTTCCACCATTGCCTACTCGATGTACATGTTGAACAATAGGGGTGAAAGACTACATCCCTGTGATATAATGATTGCTAATGTTTAGGCTGAAAGTCTTCGGAAAATAATCAGAGAAACATTCTAAAATTGTAAGGAAAGTTGGCCAGAATCGGCAACTGCATTGTTAACACGTTTACGCCAATCTTCATCGTTCTACCAAGCCTTTCGACTTACTTGTCTGCACTGGAGAGCTAGAAGGTACTTTATCGTCTATTGGCAGGCCATTTCTCTTTCAGCATTCCTTGCAAGCAGACGTGAACACCAATGATGAGAAGTTTGACATGCTACATTTATTTAGCGAATGGAGGCAGGAGACGAGTGGCCAAGGAATGTGTGATCGGCCATATGAGTGTCATTCCAATCTTTCTTCGACATACATTCCACCCTTATCATCTGTCACTACATCAGGCGATCGGAAGACGGGATTTCGAAAGTCGTATAGAATTTTGTTGATTTGCTCTGCATCGTTTGGGAGACAATACTACGTTTATCCAGCGAGTGCTGTTAACCGACGAAAGCAAAGTATAAGAACCAAGATAAAGCAAATTTACGTAACATACACTACTGGGCAGCTGAATATCCACGCCTGTGAAGTGTAAACCTATGTTGCGGCATTATACGAAATTTCATTGTGGGACCTTACTTCATCCCAGCGATGTTAAGTGGAACTAGGTATGCACACTTACTTATGATCATTCTGTCCGTTATTTCAGAAGAAGTACCAGTGGATAGGCAACAGTATACGTATGTAGTTCCAACAGGACGATTGCCCTGCTCACTCTTCTCGCGTTGCAACCTAATTACTTAATGTAAATGATGACAAATTCTTATGGGTGCTGTATCGTGTCCATATATGAAATACAATATTTTAATTATGAACGTAAAACCAACGTTTCGACCGTATTACAAAGGCCTTTCTCAGGGTAAGACACAATACGGTTGAAACGTCGGTTTTAAATTAATACTTAAAGTATTTTATACAATGACACGGTTCAATACCGAGAAGAATTTTAATCTTCATGACACCGGATGCCGAAGCCTACGTAGTTATGTCACTGAATGAAAAGTTTCCTGATCGGCGGGTAAGACGGAATACTGTAGTACAATGGCTGGCCAAGTCTCTTGATTTGACTCCTCTTGATTTCTTTTTGTGGGGACTCGTGAAAAGTGCAGTCTGCCATGAAACCCCCAACTATGCCAGACGATACGCGCCGCCGAATAGCAACAAAATGCAAAGACATATCATCCAATGCACTTTCATCTTTTCCCCTATTTTCGAACAGCGATTATAAATGTGCATCGGAGTCGACAGTAAACAATCTGAGTAAAATGTTAAACTGCGTTTCTTTAAGAAAAACACTTATTTGGTGGGTGTCATGTCGTCGGTCATTCTGAATAAACTGCTTAGTTTATTTAAAGTGTATTCCGTTCATTTACAATTTCTAATAGTATTTTTAGACACATCTGTGCGACAACAGTTGGTTTACTTTAAGAACCATTCGGACGTTTCCAGGCAAAGACTGGTAGGGCAATTCTTTTTTAAATATGAGAAAGTTAATACAGTAGTTTCCTTTTTTCCTTGAATACGGCTTTTTATTATTATGAAGTATGAATGACCGACGCTGCTGTTTCGGCTTTGAGAAGTAAACAGCAACAGAAAGGGTTTAAATAGAAGACTGCCTGACGAAATTGTAGTTGTTTCGACAAAATCTAGAAAGTGCACACAACTGAAATAGTTTTCCCCTGCCCCATCTGATACGACAGAAGTCGACATATGCCGTGATTCTGTACATAAAAATCATAGGAGACCCTGTACCTATGCCGTATAGGAAATGCGGTTTTATGATGTTTAAAGCTTTCCCGGCGTACTGCTTGTTCCATAAAAACACGGGAGAACTGCCGGATATCAGTAACGTAGTCAGGACGTTACTTATATCCGGCAATTCTCCCGTGTTTTTATGGAACAATGAGGTTTTATCTTAGTAGAGCAGGCCTGTCTTGCTGAATATAATGACTGAGCGTCGCATGAGACCACTGCTTGGTGCTTTTTACTCAGCAATAACTCTGAGTCTGACGACATTGCTTTGCAATTTTGGTACATTCCTAGGGATTCTTTTATTAAGAGTTTCAGACTCAATATTAACAAGTGTTATATCACAGTCCTCGTATTTCCAAGTGCTTTCGCGTGTCGTTAAAAACAGTATATGATTCTATCTTTTAAAAAAAGAAAAAAACTTACTTCAATATATTGATCGGTAGAAGAGTTAAGGTATTTCATCACGTACCAGAGTATATGCCCCTTAGCAGTACTATCATTTGCCAAAACCTTGTTTCGATACCTGAAACCGTTCACGAAATAAAAGGGGTATTACATCTTACGTGACTCATCCTGTGTAATTAGTATTTCAATACAGCTTCTGAGTGAGGCAAAAGTCAGTGCGGATGGAAACGGAGCCTTTCTTGCCAGACAAAAGCGCGCCTACGTCTAGAGAGAGAGGTGTCTCCCACCCCTCCTCTGGTGACGTCTTGCCGTATAGAAGGAACAAAACAGAGCCACCCGCTCCACTTTTCCGATTTTGCCTCGCCGAGATCAAAGACGCGGGGTTCCGCATAACTTCCGCCGTTTAACAGCCCGCTGCCTGCGCGTTATTCGCCGTAATCGCCTTATATTTCACTGGGCAAATGAGCCTGAAGCTTCCGGGCTTTATCGGCGGCGCCCGCGGGATCGGAATCGGCTTTAGGCTGCAGCTTGCCGCTGCTGCTGCTGCTCAGTCTGGCCCCCGGCCCAGACGGAAACCGATATTTCACGAGGCGGGGCCATCGCGCATACCGCCCCGCCGAGGCGCGCACTGGCGCACTACAGTCGAGCGTCCAATAACGGCGGACAGCGCGTTGTTGGCATGCGGGACGGCATACACCGCAGGCGCTGCATGTCGGGCCACCCAGGTACCCTGCCAGCGCGGGCAGCGAGTTGCTGTTGCGAACCGTAAACGGGAAAAACGGATCGAAGGAAAGCCGTAGAGAGCATCCTGCACAAAATATTTGTAACCCTCCCTCCCAGAACGTTGCTGTTTAGATTTGAGATGAGGTGCATCTTTGCAGCTTATAAATAATGTGTCCTTTGGAAATCAGATCAGGGAGCTGGTGAGATCTGGAGGGATTCAATAAGAGTCTCAACCGTTATTTCCACCAACCTGTCGTCTTCTAAAGTTGTGTCCCCAGCGCAGAAGACAGCTCGTTGGCAGTGGGATCTTCTTTGGCGGAGGCTGCTATGCTGTCATCTCGAACCTGTGCTTGTGCTTTTTATGGGATGCCACTTAGCCAGGTTAGTCTCTGTATCTACAGAGGGCAAGATCTGTAGTACTGACATCATCTAAATCTACGTTATTACTATGCTATTCACAATAAAGTGCCTGGCAGAGGGTTTAATGAGCCACCTTCAAGCTATCTCTCTACCGTCCCACTCTCGAAAGGCACGCGGGAAAAACGAGCACTTAAATTTTTCGGTGCGAGCCCTGATTTCTCTTATTTTATCGTGATGATCATTTCTCCCTATGTAGGTAGGTGCCAACAGAATGTTTTCTCGATCGGAGGAGAAAACTGGTGATTGAAATTTCGTGAGAAGATCCCGTCGCAACGAAAACCGCCTTTGTTTTAATGATTGCCATTCCAATTCACGTATCATGTCTGTGACACTATCTCTCCTATTTCCTGATAATACAAAACGAGCTGCCCTTCTTCGTACTTTTTCGATGTCATCCGACAGTCCCACCTGATGCGGATCCCACACCGCTCAGCAGTACTCCAGAATAGGGCGGACAAGCGTAGTGTAAACAGTCTTTTTGGTAGACCTGTTGCACCTTCTAAGTGTTCTGCCAATGCATCGCAGCCTTCGGTTTGATCTAACCACAATATTATCTATGTGATCATACCAATTTAGGTTATTTGTAATTGTAATCCCTAACTATTTAGTTGAATTTACAGCCCTCAAATTTGTGTCACTTATCGCGTAATCGAAATTTAGCTGATTTCTTTTAGTACCCATGTGAATAACTTCGCACCTTTCTTTATTCACGGTCAATTGCCACTTTTCGCACCATACAGATATCTTATCTAAATCATTTTGCAAGTCGTTTTGATCATCTGATGACTTTACAAGACGATAAATGACAGCATCATCTGCAAACAATCTAAGACGGCTACTCATGTCGTCCCCTATGTCGTTAATATAGATCAGGAACAATAGAGGGCTTATAGCACTTCCTTGGGGAACACCTTATATTACTTCTGTTTTACTCGATGACTTTCCGTCTATTACTACGAACTGTGACCTTTCTAACAGGAAATCACGAATCCAGTCGCACAACTGTGACCATACTCCGTAGGCACGCAGTTTGATTAGAAGACGCTTGTGGGGAACGGTGTCGAAAGCCTTCTGGAAATGTAAAAATATGGAATCAATTTGACATCCCCTGTCGACAGCACTTATTGCTTCATGAGAATAAAGAGCTAGTTGTGTTTCACAAGAACGATATTTTCTGAATCCGTGCTGACTATATGTCAATAAACCGTTTTCTTCGAGATATTTCATAACGTTCGAATACAGTATATGTTCTAAAACCCTACTGTAAATCGACGTTAGTGATATAGGCCTGTAATTCAGCGGATTACTCCTACTTCCCTTTTTGGGTATTGGTGTGACTTGAGCAATTTTCCAGTCTTTAGGTACGTATCTTTCTGTGAGCGAGTGGTTGTATAAAATTGCTAAATAAAGAGCTATGGAGCTATGATAGTAGACGACACTTCTAATTAATGTATCCTGTGTGGTTATTATGTAATTATTCACTCACTTCACACTGTCTTTTACAACACTCGACAAAGGTTTCTTAATTGTACGGTAAGTTTTCCGTTAAACTTCCGATATAGAGTAGGACATGTCCGTCTCTCCAGAACGGCCGAAACAGAGTGACTAGCGCAGCCGAGGTGCTTGGTCTCCCAGGTGCGGCATAGCGACCCGAAGGTGTCCGAAGCACTTCGGTTGTAATATCGTTACTCTTATGTTTCCAAAACTAGCAAAATTTCATAATCAAAGACGATAAACTCGTACGGTACCCATGAGAGATCTTCATACTAAAAACTGGGTTAAATACAATGAAAAGTATATACATAATTAATAAGAGAAATTAGGTGTTTTTGCGCCTAACACAGAATGTGCCGACCAATCAGAAGCAAGTTCAGTGCAATTGGAGGACTCTCCCACGGGACTGGTACATACTGTACCATCTGATTCTTGCACCTCACTCCACTTTTGTACCATATGCTACTTCACGTGTATCAAGCTGCATCAAGGCGAGCTTCTAGGAAAATAAAATACTGGCGGCCACAGCCTGGAATATCACTAGATGTCAAATAATTGTGAAACTTAATTTTAAATGATCATCAGCTGTTTATTCTTGTGCTCAGTTCTACCAATTTCGGTCAATAGACTATTATTAAGCCAACTCCTAACGGACAGACAAAATCTTTAAAACGCGCAGGCCACAATATGCTGGCAAAATAAAAATGGTGGCGGTAAATAACGTAGAAATTACTTACAAAGCGTAACCAGCTTGTCACTACAGCGTTTGAAGGGAACAACGTCGATGCAGATAGATAAACATAGCTTCTGTTACAACAAATACAATAGATATATAGGAGATGCACACAAGATGATCATACATAGAAACTGCAGAAAAAAACAATTTTTAACAGCAGAGATCAAAGGTAAATCGCTGTGAATCTTGGAAAAAGATCATAAGATAGTGTCTGTAGCTGTAACATCGATAATGTATACATAGCACAGGTGTGTGTGACTTGGAGTAAATACGTATAAAAACGGTGTAAACACTGAAGTGACTTAATGAAAAACATACTTAACAAGCAATGTCAAGAAACAATAATAATGAAAACTCATACAGCGAAGTGATATGAGTGGTGAAGGAAAACTTCACAGACCATGCAATGTCAAATTAATAGAAAGTAAATAAAAAACATAATTAACCTCCTTTAAGGTTATGTGTCATACATAGGTGAATATGAAGAAACTACAGCTTTTCAATTATATCAATCAAACAAGCATGTTAACAATGGAGTCTCAAAGAGTGTCATCAAAACAAAACCATACATGCAATGAAGTGATCTGGTATTCCATCGATCTTCTTATAATTTAAATAGTCAAGTGGCTATTGGAAATCGACATCCACATTGTCTAAATAGGAAAGTATGAAAGATGCTGAATATGAGCAAATGTAAAAAGAAATATATGTATGATGAAACAGTGCATAATGACCTGTAAAGTCATGTCTCATAAATAAAACGAATATAAGGGGATAAGAGATTATATGTAAGGGTTGCAGTATACATTGGTCAACTATTTACAGAAAAATTAAATACGGCATGAAATACACATAGAGGAGGGGTGGTAGAGCGAGGAAACTGTGACTGAAATATTTGATGGTTAAGAATATATCTTATGAAAACAGAAATGAGCTTATCAAGTAATATAAAATGTGTTAAAACATAAAGGGATGTGGGCTAGGGAATGGGAGAAGACGAGGAGGGACGAAGTATAGGAAGGGAGGAAGATCTATGTAAGCAACAAACAGGTGGCACCTATTAAGTTGCTATAATATAAGATAGTTAATTACTCATTAACAACCTACAGTGAGGGCACTGGATCAACAAAGCAACAATACACTAGACAAGAACAGGTTGCTGTGATCTTCAGTCCGAAGAGTATTTTGATGCTGCTCTCCATCCCGTCCAAGCCTCTTCATCTCCGAATAACTACTGCAAAATACTTCCTTCTGGATTTATTTACTCTATTAATCTCTTGGTCTCCCTCTATGATTGTTACCCACCCATCTGCCGCCACCCCCTCCCCGCGCCCCCCCCCCCCCCCCGCCACACATCTTTTCAGTTCCATTTGGGATCCCTTTGTGTCTCAGAATGTGTCCTATCAATCCTATCAACTGATTCCTTCTTTTAGTCACGCTGTGCCACTAATTTCTTGTCTCACCAAATCTTTTCAGTACCTGCTTATTAATTACGCCATCTGCCCATACATCTTCAGAATTCTTCTCATCACCACATTTCAAAACCTTCCATTTTATTATTTTCGAAACTATTTATCGTCCATGTTTCACTTCCATGCATGGCTACACTGCGTGCAAATACTTTCAGAAAAATTTCCTGACATTTTAATCTATTAGGTTGACGCATAAGTTCGTAACGTTTTTGTTTTGCATATTGATATTCTGGTTTCTGTGGGTTTATTCAGCGACTGTCATTTTTTATTTCTAGTTAACTGTTGCCATTTGAGTTTACATACCGTCGTTCTGCCATTTTCAGATAGTCAGAGGTACTGTAGACTCTAGAATATGGAGTTCCAAGTGGAGAAATCGGAACATTTCGGACATATTCATCTGTTTGAGTTGAGAAGTGAGGTGACAGGAGCGGAGGCATCCAGAAAGATTTTTGTCGTGTGTAGATAATGCCGTTGGACAGAGCACGACTAGAAAATTCATTTTTCATTTTAAAGAGGATCGTTTTGACATTAATGACTCTCCATGGTCAGGAAGACTTTTGGTGTTTGATGAAGATAGTTTAAATGCATTCATTCGCGAATGATCCAATGCAGTATACTTGAGACTGGCAAATGTGGTGAACTGTGGTCATTCCACCATCCGGCAACATTTGTATGCAATGGGGAAGGTTCAAAAATCGGGTATATGGGTACCGCATGCTCTAAGGCAGGGGCGGGCAGGAATCCTGCACGTGTGCGGTGCACTTGCACGCGTGCAGTTAACAGGTGTTCTGCGTGCACACAGGGGCAAGCTGGCCACCCGCTTACCTCCCATCCCCACCATACCTTCTGTCCACTGCGTTTTGTTTTCCTAGCTTGCTTTATTGAATGATGGAATAAGGTTAGCAGGAGTGCTTGAAATAAATCATGGTTTGAAAGAGTACCTATTAACTACGGTACGTTTTATTTAATTATCACAGGTGGAGTTTACAATACGTTTAATATCTGGAACAAAATTTCTGCATACAGACAAACGCAAACAGTTACGTAAATTTTCATCACTTAGGTTTGCTCTTAACCGAGGCTTATTAATTCAGCAAATGGTTTTCCAGCTCTCACTATATTAAGCGCAATTTTATAGCTTGCACGTACCGCTGCGCTATTATTGTTGTCGTCCTGAAAAATTGAAAACAGTGCTCCATAAAATGTTAAATCAGTTAGATGAGAGACATGACGAGAGAAAGTAGCAGATCTCTCGTGACAACGGCAACTAGGACAGATGCATCTAATATCGTCAGGTCGCTCTTCTTAAGCTCAGTCAATTTCCCCATCCGCTCAGAATCCGACAATAAATTGTACTCGTCCTTGTGAAATTTATTATAATGGCCTTCAATACTAAACTTCCGCTGACCAGCTAGAATACTGCCACATATTAATCATTTCGAATTTTCACGTCTTTGCACAAAGAAAAAGTGATTCTCCCATTACTTTTTAAAAGATAGCAAATATCCACGTCTCCGTTTCCTTGATTCACCTTGCATTTTCCGGTTCTTGAAATACAACGTTCACTACGTAGTGGTCGCTTCGCATCAACGTCCGCGGCTTAGCCTTGTACTACACTGCCGCAACCTGCCGGCTGTCGCCACTGCCCCATTCGACGATTGCACGCGTGCAGCACACGTGCAGCGCTGTGCGCGCACGAGCCGCGTGCAACGTTTGCCCGCCCCTGCTCTAAGGCAAAGTCACAAAAGTTATCGAATGGCCTTACGTGCATCTCTGCTTGCTAGTCATCAATTGGCTAGTGAACAACACCGACCTTTCATGTCCTGTTTTGCCACTGCCGACGAGAAGTGCTGACTTTATGCTAACGCAAGGAAAAGAAAGGAGGCCAAACAAAGCAGCAACTCTCCATACAAAGACGTCCGTGCATCAATAAAGCATAATGTCACAGCAACGGTCTGGTGTGCTACGAATTGCTTCCACGATGTGCAACCATCACTGCAGACATTTATTGTCAACAACTGAGACGTCTTGAGAAGCAATCCGAGAATAGCGACCAGGAATACGGCGTGAAGTGATGATCATCCACGGTATCGCTTGCGAGCTCAGATTTCACTTTATTCGCTCTCTACTGAACAACGTTCAAGAAATTTTGTTTCTGGTGAAAATGCACTATGAACATGGCTCACTGAGTTCATCGCGGGGAAACGACGCAATTTCTACCAGTCGCGGGATCAAAAAGTTTCCCAACTTTGCATACATAAGCAGTGAAGAAAAATACATTATTTATGACTAAAGTTATTATGCGTGCATGCTCATTGTCAAATATGTGGTGTCCAGGAATCCTGCGCGCGCTCGGTTCGCTAGATAAACAATCAAACTGTCGTATTAATGAGTTTTATTACTATAAGAATAGATATAATACCTAACTTTTGCAATTACACAGACGTATCGCAAGCAAATGGCGAAATATGAAATAATGAATCTTCTGTATAGAAAATTCCAAGTCTGTGATTCATAGAGATTACTAGCGAAGTGAATAGAGTTAACGCTGCTATACAACTGCCTAATCTTGAAGCTGCTACTGAACTGGGCCGCACCAGTCGGTCACGGCGCTTATGTCCTCCTAACATATGGATTGCTGCCTTCGCGTTGTCGTCCTGGAGGGAGGTCCGATCAGCGTGAGTTTGGCTGACTTCTTCTCTGTGCCTTCTCTTCCCTGTCGTTCCCGACTGACGTACCGGCGTTTGACTTTACGCAGTAACACGTCTCATGTGTATCTGTTGTGTTTGCTATTAAACTT
This sequence comes from Schistocerca cancellata, assembly GCF_023864275.1. Lineage (NCBI taxonomy): Eukaryota > Metazoa > Arthropoda > Insecta > Orthoptera > Acrididae > Schistocerca > Schistocerca cancellata. The sequence continues at coordinate 179,594,396 of NC_064632.1, forward strand.
ATCGAAAAACGCTGCGAACTTATGCATCAACAATAAACTCGATGTTAAAAAAATTGCTCTTCTTCAGAAACGCTTTCTTTGCCACGTCTGTCTACGTTTTATATCTTCTCCATGCGCTTTATTTCCTACTTCAAATATTTCTTTTGTTTTCTTTACTACTTGCTCAATGCACAGACCGAATAACGTCGGGGATAGACTACAAACACGTCTCACTCCCTACTCAACCACTGTTTCGCAATCATGTCCCGCGACTCTTGTAAAATAACTATCGCTTCCTGTATTTTACCCCAGCTACCTTCAGAATTTCAAAGTATTCTAGACAACATTGTAAAAAGCTTTTTCTAAGTTTAGAAATGCTATAGAAGTAGTTTTGCCTTTCCTTAATCTATCTTATGAGATAAGTCACAGGGTCAGTATTGTCTCGCTTGTTCCTTCATTTCTCTGGAATCCAAACTGATCTTCCGCGAGCTCGGTTTCAACCAGTTTTTACAAATTTCTGTAAGGAATTGGTATTGCTATTTTGCAACCATGACTTTTTAAACTGATAGTTCAGTAATTTTTACATCTCTCAGCACCCACATTCTTCGGAATTTCCTCTCAGCACACACCACGCTAATACGGCGCTGATATACCTTAATGGCCTCAATTTGGCGGGAAAGAGGATCCTCAAGTTTCCTCAGATAGACCACGTCCATCTAAAAATTACTCACTAATGAGTGCTACCAAACTGCGGAAATACTGACTAATATGCCATCTAACCGACAGTATTCGGAAACCCTTAACTAATGCGAAATTGACCACCAGACGTCACGAGACAGATCCTCCAGCATAAAAGAAGGCGGAAACTACTCTATCGTCAGCAGAAAATCGGAACAGCAGAATTGGTCAATCAGGAGAGCTCAGACACTATGATCATGAACTAGTCACTGGATGCCGTTACAGTAAGAAACCCATCAAGAATCTTTGAACCCTTCTAAACCTACCGAAGCTGACTGTTTATGATTTAATTGTGAAGTGGAAGCGTCAGCAATCACAGGTAAACCAAGGTCAGGCAGGTCTCTTGTACTGACGGACAAACACCATCGAGCATAGCGGAGGGTGGTTGTAAACAGTCGCTTGAAATAAGCTGATAGAGTCATTCGATAGTGCCAAACTGCTACCAACAGTTCAGTTAGCACAATGACTCTGCATAGGGAGTTCAGAACAGTATGGTGCAATGATTCAACTGCTCCTCACGAGGGACACATTTCTGTGCTCAGTTATAAGCGACGTTTGAGGTAGTGTAAACAGCAACGCCCCTGGACAGTGGATACCTGGAAACGAGCGACTTGGAGCGCTGGATCACGCCCTCTGTCAATCCGATAGAAGGGTTAGGGTTAGCGAATGCCTAGAGAAGGTTACCCACCATCACGTGTAGCACCAACAGTATAGTACAGAGGTGCTCTGTTACGGTAAGCAGGTGTTTTTCGTTGTTAACTTGTGGTCAACTCATTGCGCTTAAGAAAACCCTACATGCGGAAGAATATGCTCACCTTTTACAACGTTGTGTACTGTGTACAGTAGAGGAACGGTTGAAGGCAATGATTGTTTGGTCTGACAACACATCTTGTCATAAAGCAGAATCCGCGAGGCAATGATTTTTGTACAATAACATTCCTGAAATGGACTGACCTGCTCAGAGTCCAGACCTGAATCCAAGGAAACACCTTTGGAATGAGTTAGGGTGTCGCCTTCGATCAATGCCCAAATGTACAACGTCACCATCTCCCCTGGATTCAGCTCTACAGCAAGAATCGGGTGTACTTCCTACACCGTCATTAAGATACCTTTTACAGACTGTCCCCAGCAGAGTTTAAGCAGTCATAAAGACTTAGTATGGACACATCCCATATCAATGTGAACTAGTAGGTGTCCGAATACTTTTGATCAAATAGTTAAGATAGCAGGAAGTAGCTTCCATGGTACTAGAGAGAGCTACACAAGACAAAAGATGTAGATGAAGAGACTGGAATACATTCACCAAATAGCTGAGTACGTAGTTTGCAATTGCTACTATGAGAGGAAAAGCTTGGCACAGGAGAACAATTTATGGTGTGCAGCATCAAACCAGTCGCAGGAATGGTGACTAAAAAAAAGTGTGTTTCACCCGCTTATCCAAGCAGTCCTGTTGGATTAAAGTCGGATGATTTAGCGGGAGAGGAGAGGTGTGAGCATGCCTGGGTCTTTACCAGAGCCGGACGTACCTGTGCAGCGCTGAACACAGTGGTTGTCCCTTCGTTAAGCTGAAGCGTCCATATTCACCTGGGAGATGACGTAGAAGAGAGAGCAGCACTTGGTCTCCGAACAGCGCCAGTGGAGGAGGTCTTGTCAAAGGAGGATATTCGGCGAATGACCAGGCGTGCCTGTTCCTTGCCCTCCCACTCCCCCCTCCCGCCTTAAATCCCATCGAGCACGTGTGGGATGCGTCTGGAAGACCTACTGCGGTTTAACTCCTCACTGTTCCGCTGGTGCGCTAGATCCCTTTTGTGCTGTGAAAAGAGGCAAAATCGGGACTCGTCAGACCACATCACTTGCTCCCTGTCCGTTATTGTCCCGTTTCTGTGCTGTTAGGGTCACTGAATAAGCTTTATGATTCGTTATGAAACGTGACCTTTCCTGAGGTACTTGACCTCAAATGTTCATTAGAGCAGTTCTCTTCAAATGGTTCAAATGGCTCTGAGCACTATGGGACTTAACAGCTATGGTCATCAGTCCCCTAGAACTTAGAACTACTTAAACCTAACTAACCTAAGGACATCACACACATCCATGCCCGAGGCAGTACGAAATGGAATGTAAAGAATCGATTTAATGTTGCATTATCAACAGCAAATCCTCTGCGAACGTAGCAGTCGCGCGGTTCCGGACTGCGCGCCTAGAACCGCGAGACCACCGCGGCCGGCGCAGTTCTCTTCAGAATATTTACTCGGAAACTTGTTGAAATGGGCAGGTTCTCCCTGGCAACGTCGACTCACCTCGGGTCTGAAACTAATTGTGATGGACAAGGCTCTACATTCTTATCCCTGTCGGATAGTATCCTTTTACGATCCAAGTCTCTTACGGCCTCTTATACGTTTACGAGCGACGTACACTATCTGTTCAAAAGTATCCGAACACTTGTTAGTGGATATTAATCTGCGGTGTGTCGGCTTATATGATGGCTTGGTCTCTTTTAGGGATCCTTTCAACGAGGTGTCTGAATGTCTGTTAAGGCATGGCAGCCCATTCTTCCCAAGAAACGAAACCAGAGGCGGAAGCGATGTTGGACTCGACGTGTAGAGAGAAGTAGACGTTCTAACTCAATTCAAAAGCGCACCACTGAGTTCAGATTGGGATTCTGGGCAAGAAAATCCATTTCGGGAATGTTTCTATCCACAAAACATTGACGAACAGAGTGGGGAGTGATTTATGTCAGAATGCACTGTCATGCTTAGAATCATCTTTCCCGACCTGTTGTCTACTGAACGCAGAACACAATACTATGAAAGGTGTTAATATCGTTCCGCACTTACTGTCTCCCTAAGCACAATTCGGCGACCACATCCGAAGGACGAAAAATATTCCCTTACCGTAACACCGCCATGTCGCCCTTCACGGTTGGCACTACACATGATAAAAGGTAACGTTCACCATGCATTCGTCAAACCCAAACACTTCCACCCGATTTCTACAGACTATAACGTGATTTGTCATTCCAAATCACTCCTTCCCAGTCATCCACTGTCCAATGGTGTCGCGCTTTACACCATATCAAGCGACGCTTTCACAGCCTTCCGAAATGCCTTCACAAAAGAAAACGAAGTACGAGTAAATATTCCAGAATTCGAATCGAGAACAGCTGCCAGCATGAGTAACTTAGAAGTAAATATCTTCGGAGTAGTGAAGCAACTTAAATCACTTAATAAAAGCAAGTCTTCTGGTCCAGACTGTATACCAATTAGGTTCCTTTCGGAACATGCTGCTGCACTAGCTCCATACTTAACTATCATAAACAACCGTTCGCTCGACGAAAGATCCGTACCCAAACACTGGAAAGTTGCACAGGTCACACCAAAATTCAAGAAAGGTAGTAGGAGTAATCCAATAAATTACAGGCCCATATCGTTAACGTCGATATGCAGCAGGATTTTAGAACATATATTGTGTTCGAACGTAATGAATTACCTCGAAGAAAACAGTCTACTGACACACAGTCAACATGGGTTTAGAAAACATCGTTCCTGTGAAACACAACTAGCTCTTTATTCACATGATGCGTTGAGTGCTATAGAGAAGGGATTTCAGATCGATTTCATATTTCTGCATTTCCGGAAGGCTTTTGACACTGTACCATACAAGCGGCTCGTATTGAAGTTGCGTGCTTATGGAATATCGTCTCAGTTACGTGACTGGATTTGTGACTTCCTGTCAGAGAGGTTCCAGTTCGTTGTAATTGACGAGAAGTCATCGAGTAAAACAGAAGTGATATCTGGCGTTACCCAAGGAAGTGTTATAGGCCCTTTGCTGTTCCTTATCTATATAAACGATTTGCGAGACAACCTGAGCAGCTGTCTTCAGTTGTTTGCAGATGACGCTGTCGTTTATCGACTAATAAAGTCATCAGAAGATCAAAACAAACTGCAAAACGATTTAGAAAAGATATCTGAATGGTGCGAAAAGTGGCAGTTGACCATAAATAACGAAAAGTGTGAGGTCATCCATATGAGTGCTAAAAGGGACTCGTTAAACTTCGGTTACACGATAAAGAGTGTAATCTAAAATCCGTAAATTCAACTAAATACCTAGGTATTACGGTTACGAACAACTTAAATTGGAAGGAACACACAGAAAATGTCGTGGGAAAGGCTAAACAAAGAGTACATCGAAAAAGTTGAAAGAAAGGCAGCGCGTTTTGTATTATTGTGAAATATAGGAGAGTGTGTCACAAAAATGATACAGGATTTCGGCTGGAAATCGTTAAAAGAAAGGCGTTTTTCGTTGCGACGGAATCTTCTCACGAAATTCTAATCACCAATTTCTCCTCCGAATGCGAAAATATTTTTTTGACTCCGACCTACATAGGGAGGAACGATCACCACGATAAAATAAGGGAAATCAGAGCTCGTACGGAAAGATATAGGTGTTCATTCTTTCCTTGCGCTATACGAGATTGGAATAATAGAGAATTGTGAAGGTGGTTCGATGAACCCCATGCCAGGCACTTGAATGTGATTTGCAGAGTATCGATGTAGACGTACAGTAATATGAGGCTTATGAGGACTGTCCGGACACTGTGTCCCTTTGTCTAACTCCCTACGCACAGTCACTGTATTATCTAGATTTCTGATAGCACTTTGCAAATCACGAGTGATTCCTCCCACTGATTTCAGGTCTTTTTTGTAGACACCCTCCACAACGCTTAGTTGTTATCGTTCATTCACGTTTCACTTCAGAATCACATCTACAACAGTCGACTTAGGCAACTTTAGAAGGCTTTAAATTCCCTGTTGCATTCGTTACTCAGGCGACACCCAATGGCTAGTCCAACACGTCCGAAGTTACTCAGATCTCCTTGCCGAACCATTCTGCTGTTACTTCTCAACTGACGACACAGCACTCCCCGCTATTTCATGCTATTGTTTATATCCACCCTCCACAATGCTGTACAGTTCCTGTCCGTGAGTACTCGCAATCAACCTAGTCTCGATTTCGCTGAGGATGTTCCATCGCGTTTTCACTTCACAACCACATCAGCAATAGTGAATCATCTTGAGAATGGTTGAGTCATTCAGGTAACATCCAACGACTAAAAATTATTCCATTCCATCTTGCACAGCAGCCTTCTACTACAGCAATTTAAAAAACAGTCATAGGGTGCACAATGTTCTTTATTAACTCAAGGGTTACTAAAGAGCATTGTACAAATTACGACTGCTTTTAGATAGAATCTGATCTACGTTCGGTCTCACTGAACGCCCCTCACCGACCCACTATGCTCTCTCTGCCTCTCTGCATCCAGCGGTTTCACTGAGAAATTCATCAATGGAGTAGAAGTAGTGGGCTGCCTAAATGGAATGAAGCATTCGTGCTTCGTACGCGAGAAGCTGCTGGTCTGTGGGTCTCGCCAGTGTGCACTTGGCCACAAACACGCTCCATCTTGTACACGCCTGCCGTGTGCATAGCTTCTACCTTGTCCTTGAACACTGGATCTTGCTGTTGCTATAGGCTGGACACCAACCAGGGGAAGATTTTAGCAATCCGGTCAGTGACATTCTTCACGAAGGGTAACGAATATTTCAGTGGTAGAGGTGGTTAACAAAGACAGTCACACATCTGCAAAAAGATAGAACTTTAAGTTTATTTACACAAAAAACACTTAATAACTGAGATACACAGAATTTTGTATAGCTTTAGGTTCTTCTGTGGGGCTGAGTTATATACAATGAGAGAAATGTTCATAATACAAAAAACTTTTCTTGCATGCTGATACACTCTGATAGTGTCTGAATATTAGTAATATTCAGTAGTGTCGTGCTACGCCGGTGTATTGTCTTCAGTGTTACATTCCATACTAATGGTGATAAATCTAGAGATGCACTGAATCTGGGGGTGAAGCTATGAGTGCAGCTGCTTAAAAAGATGCACTTACCAATCAGATTGCAGACAGTGAGGACATGCGAATTCCGTTTCATCTGCTGCCGTGCATGTACAGAGTCCACCCTCCCCCCCCCCCCCCATCGCTTTCCCCCGTCCCTTCGATGGACACCAAGAGCGGTGGAAGATCGAACTCGCTCAGTGGCGAGCTGGTGCGAGATTTTAAAGTGCCGTCTCTCACGTAGCTATGAGCGGCACGTGTAGTGACGGGTACTGTCGATAAAGATGCCATTGATACCGCAGCAGCCGGCCGTAGTGGCCGAGCGGTTCTAGTCGCATCAGTCCGGAACCGCGCTGGTGCTACGGTCGTAGGTTCGAATCCTGCCTCGGGCATGGATGTGTCTGATGTCCTTAGGTTAGCTAGATTTAAGTAGTTCTAAGTCTAGGGGACTGATGATTTCAGATGTTAAGTTCCATAGTGCTTCGAGCCATTTCAACCATTTGATTTGATACCGCAGCAGATTTCTTCCTGTCTTGTTTTATTTTGTTCATTGTCATGGCCGCGTGAATCGATTTGTTGTTCCAACCAGCGGCCAAGAACATTTTTGCCTCCTTTTGAGGTGCTCATTATAATCTGGCGGTAATGTTAATGGTAATAAAACTACCGTACTTTGATTTCTGTACCCTACTCATAATTATGCTGTAGATACACTGCCCAGTCACATTAATGTGCAGTTCGTTTTGTACTGCCGCGAAGTAGGGGAGTTACTGCCACAGATATGGCACGTGAATTGGAGTGACAATCATGAAAACAAAGGCGTTTTTCGTTACGACGGGATCTTTTCACGAAATTTCATTCATCAGTTTTCTCCTCTGATAGCGAAAGCATTCTGTTGGCATCCACCTACGTAGGGAGAAATGATCATCACGTTAAAATAAGAGAAATCAGGGCTCACAGAGAAAAATTTAGGTGCTCGTTTTTCCCTCGCGCCATGCAAGAGAGACAGCATGAAGGTGGTTCATTGAACACTCTGCCAGGCACTTTATTATGAATAGCGGATAATCCTGTAGTAGATATAATGTGACCACCTGTCAAAAGTCTGAATAACCACCTTTTGCAGTGTGGACCATTGGCAGGCATGTAGGAGAGATTCAGTGAGGTTCTGGAAGGTACCGACAGGGATGAATCCAGTGCCGTGGCCAGCTGCGCTAGGTTTCTCGGTTGAGGATCCGTGGAGCGAACAGCCTGATTGGGGTGGTCACACAGATTTTTGGAAATTGGAAATTTGTGGTAAGGTGTATGGGACCAAACTGCTGAGGTCATCGGTCCCTAGGCTTACACACTACATAATCTACCTTTAATTAACTTACGCTAAGGACAAAACACGCACACACACACCCATGCCAGAGGGAGGACTCGAATCTCCGACGGGGGAAGCCTCGCAAACAGTGACAGGGCGCCTCAGACTGAACGGCTACCACGCGCGATGCTCACAGACTTTCAAACACACACACACACACACACACACACACACACACACACACATCCATGCCCGAGGGAGGACTCGAACCTCCGACGGGGGAAGCCGCGCGAACCGTGACAGGAGGCCCTAGACCGAACTGCTACCCCACGCGGCGCTCACAGGTTTTGGTATAAATGCGTGGAGTCTGGTGGCCAGGGGAGTGTGGTGAACTGATCTTCGTGAGCTTTGAAAAATGCACGTACACTGCAAGCTGTGTATACAGCTGTAACATGTTGTTGGGGTGATCTTGGCATAAATCAAGCGATCTTGGCTTTCACTATATATACACTTTAAACCACTTGAAACTGTACGATATGTTGTAGTGACCTCCTCCTGGGGGATGCCATTGTGCCGAGGAGAAACCAGCTGTATGTACTGGTGCACATGGTCCCCAAGGATAAATGCATATTTGTGTTCATCCACTGTGCCTTCCAGAATGATAAGATGATCCAGGAACTGCCAAGACCGTAAGGCTCCCTACTCATGCCAGGACAGTTTGCTTTCAGAAGTTCCACTCCGTACGCACACCAACAGCCATCTGTCCGGTGGAGCATTAAACGTGAATCGTCTGGAAGAGCCACCTGTCGCCACTCAGTCGACATCCATTTGCGGTACTGGCGCGCAAATTTCAGCCTATGTCGTCGATGAATAGCAGTTCAAAAATGGCTCTGAGCACTATGGGACTTAACATCTAAGATCATCAGACCCCTAGAACATGTATCTACTTAAACCTAACTAATCTAAGGACATCACACACATCCATTCCCGAGGCAGGATTCGAACCTGCGACCGTAGCAGTTACGCGGTTCCGGACTGAAGCGCCTAGAACGGCACGGCCAACGCGGCCGGCCGATGTACAGAAGTGAGCATGGGTATATGAACAAGTCAGTTACTGCAGAAGCCCATACGCAGCAATGTTCACTGAACTGTCGTTGAGGATAGACTGTTTGAAATCCCTTGGTTCACCTGGCCGCTTAATTTCCCAACAGCTGAAGGTCCGTTCGCCCATACACATCACCACCACCGTTGTTCACCCCTGTCGCTCTGGCACGTGGAGCACGACAGCTGCGTCGCCCCCGGTTTTGGACAGCGCTATTTTTCAAATGGCTCTGAGCACTATGGGACTCAACATCTTAGGTCATAAGTCCCCTAGAACTTAGAACTACTTAAACCTAACTAACCTAAGGACATCACACACACCCATGCCCGAGGCAGGATTCGAACCTGCGACCGTAGCAGTCCCGCGGTTCCGGACTGCAGCGCCAGAACCGCTAGACCACCGCGGCCGGCAGGACAGCGCTATTTTGATGTGCACGGTATACTGCAGCAGGCGAACAGGTTACAAACCTTGACGTTTTGGAAATGCTTTCATTCTTGGCCCGAAAGCGAATGCTCATGACAGGCCGGAGTGGCCGAGCGGTTCTAGGCGCTTCAATCTAGAACCACGCGACCGCTATGGGCGCAGGTTCGAATCCTGCCTCGGGCATGGATGTGTGTGATGTCCTTAGGTTAGTTAGGTTTAAGTAGTTCTAAGTTCTAGGGGTCTGATGACCTCAGATGTTAAGTCCCATAGTGCTCAGAGCCATTTGAACCATTTGAACCAATGCTCATGTCCGTTTGGACGTCAGATAAATCGCTCCGTTTCCACTTTACGACAACGACTAAATTGTTTTTCGCGTCTCGCGCTACATGGTTTTTTGTTCCCTCCACTGCCAGAGATGCCACCTGCGTCTGTGAATGGTTACTGCTCGTTGACATCGAACATAGGCGGCGGCTACATTAATTTGCCTGGACCGTATATAATGAACTGACACTGTAATTTCAGTGTTATAGTATCCACAGAACTTTAGATTAAAAACGCCAGAGCAATTACCTCTAGACAGTATCGACTTCAGACACTGAAATTATTCAGTAAATCGAAGTGCTTTGCTACGTATTTGAAACAATTACATGATCCAATAAAACCAAGTAGTTTGTTACATAACGAATCTTCTGAAAGCATTTTAGAACTCGACATAGGCAGTACAGATTCTAGACTACACTAAAGTGCGCAGAGATGAGGAGATGAGCGCAAAATAATGACATGAATTATCTGTCAGACAAGGCGTAAGACTTTGTTAACAGCTTCACCAACTGCCAGACCGTTGCTTGTACAACACTGAATAAAAAAAAGAGCTCAATTACGAGCTGAGATTAAACCCATTCGCTACGGTCTTCCCCCGCTCTTAATAAGATTGCCAGCATTCATAATATTCTGCGGCCTACTTGGCTGAATTATTACAAGCCTCGCAGAAGATTGAGTTCACGATCAGCTCGCAGAACCCGGCGTTCCATAGCCCCCCCGAAGGAATTGGCTGCGCGAGATTAATTTTCTCGGCGAACGACAGAGCGCTGAATTCTTGCGCACACGAGTTATATTCCTGACGTGAAGGCGTGTCCCGGGACTTCCGGTGATAGAACAGCAGCACGTCTCCACTGAGACAATTACCTCCCGTAACGCTTTTGTTACTGTTGCACTGACTTGGCAATTACGCTGGAGACGACTACGTAAACAGTTCGGGAATTCTCCTTTCTGATACTAATGAGTTTCTGTCAACCTCAACGAAATGGCAACAAAGGGTCGCTTACTGCCCGTATCTTAAGATCGTTTTGTACTGACTTGAGGATGAATTCTTTCATTTACTTCTTGGCTGAGGCACATTTTTTTACCTTTCTCAGGGTTTCGGTACTCTTCCTGTACAGTCAGTAAAGTGAAATGGAAAGAAAAGTTTCTGGTGAGAAGAATATAGTGTAATATCAATAGCTGTAGAATATGGCCTCATCAGAATCGACAACAAACCAACGCCGACAAAAATAAGTCAGGGAATCATGCCGACGTCAGAAGCAATTGATGAAGAAAGAGAGAAAGTATGTGAGGATATTAAACGGGTAATTTGATGTACAGAGGCAGATGGTACTCGTAATGCAGTAGCCATGGGGGACTGGAATGCGTTTGCAGGAGAAGAAGTAAGTGTAGGATTAGGAGAATACGGATTTAGTAGTAGGAATGGGAGAGGTGAAAGGCTAATTGAGTTATGCAAGATATTTCAGCTAGTAAAATCGAATACTCTGTTCACAAATCACAAGAGGAAAAGCTATATGTAGAAAAAGTATAAAGAACGGGAAGAATCCATCTCAATTACATCATGGTCAGACGGAAATTGTGAAATCAGATATTCGACTATAAGGCGTATCCAGCAGCATATACAGGGTGTTACAATAAGGTACGGCCAAACTTTCAGGAAACATTCCTCACACACAAAGAAAGAAAATATGTTATGTGGACATGTGACCGGAAACGCTTACTTTCCATGTTAGAGCTCATTTTATTACTTCTCTTCAAATCACATTAATCATGGAATGGAAACACACAGCAACAGGACGTACCAGCGTGACTTCAAACACTTTGATACAGGAAATGTTCAAAGCGTCCTCCGTTAGCGAGGATACATGCATCCACCCTCCGTCGCATGGAATCCCTGATGCGCTGATGCAGCCCTGGAGAATGGCGTATTGTATCACAGCCGTCCACAATACGAGCACCAAGAGTCTCTAGATTTGGTACCGGGGTTGCGTAGACAAGAGCTTTCAAATGCCCCCATAAATGAAAGACAAGAGGGTTGAGGTCAGGAGAGCGTGGAGGCCATGGAATTGGTCCGCCTCTACCAATCCATCGGTCACCGAATCTGTTGTTGAGAAGCGTACGAACACTTCGACTGAAATGTGCAGGAGCTCCATCGTGCATGAACCACATGTTGTGTCGTACTTGTAAAGGCACATGTTCTAGCAGCACAGGTAGAGTATGCCGTATGAAATCATGATAACGTGCTCCATTGAGCGTAGGTGGAATAACATGAGATCCAACCAAGACATCACCAACAATGGCTGCCCAAACGTTCACAGAAAATCTGTGTTGATGACGTGATTGCACAATTGCGTGCGGATTCTCGTCAGCCGACACAAGTTGATTGTGAAAATTTACAATTTTATCACTTTGGAATGAAACCTCATCCGTAAAGAGAACATTTGCCCTGAAATGAGGATTGACACATTGTTGGATGAACCATTCGCAGAAGTGTACCCGTGGAGGCCAATCAGCTGCTGATAGTGCCTGCACACGCTGTACATGGTACGGAAACAATTGGTTCTCTCGTAGCACTCTCCGTACAGTGACGTGGTCAACGTTACCTTGTACAGGAGCAACTTCTCTGACGCTGAAATTAGTGTTATCGTCAACTGCACGAAGAATTGCCTCGTCCATTGCAGGTGTTCTAGGGCTTCCCCAGTCGCGAGTCATAGGCTGGAATGTTCCGTGCTCCCTAAGACGCCGATCAATTGCTTCGAACGTATTCCTGTCGGGACACCTTCGTTCTGAAACTCTGTCTCGATACAAACGTACCGCTCCACGGCTATTGCCCCGTGCAAATCCATACATCAAATGGGCATCTGCCAACTCCGCATTTGTAAACATTGCACTGACTGCAAAACCACGTTCGTGATGACTACTAACCTGTTGATGCTACGTACTGATGAGCTTGATGCTAGTACTGTAGAGCAGTGAGTCGCATGTCAACACAAGCACCGAAGTCAACATTACCTTCCTTCAATTGGGCCAACTGGCGGTGATTCGAGGAAGTACAGTACATACTGACGAAACTAAAATGAGCTCTAACATGGAAATTAAGCGTTTCCGGACACACATCCACATAAGATCTTTTCTTTATTTGTGTGTGAGGAATGTTTCCTGAAAGTTTGGCCGTACCTTTTTGTAACACCCTGTATATATACTCATATCGGAATTTAGAAGTGATTCAGAGTTGCCCTCAATCAGTGAGGAAGGATGAGATACGTTTCAACCTCACTGAAGATATTGATAAGGCGATAAGGAATACCACAGTAGACAGTTCCGTTGAAGAGGAGTGGAAATTTCTAAGAAGAGTAATCACAGATGTTGGAAAGACGAAGACAGGTATTACTAAGGTAACTACGAAGAAACTGTGAGTAACAGAAGAAATCATTATTTGTATTTCTCTGTTATCAGTCATATTTATTTATTTTATGTTAATATAACACGTTTCAAAGCGTTTCGAGCATGTGTTGTTCACTACCAGGAGTTTATCGGTACAGATGTTACTTAAAGATAAAATGCCTTAGTCTTAATTAACCTAGAAATATTTTCCTCACTTGTTCTGCTGCTGGAGTTGCTATTGGAGTACTTGGGGGAGGTGGGCAGGGGGAATAAGGGCAGTGGGTGGCCATAAAAAAATGGAAATGAGCGTGTGGCGTCATTGACCGGGAGCCCCTTATGGGGCAGGTCCGGCCGCCTAGGTGCAGGTCTTATTACATTCGACGCTACATTGGGTGACCTGCGCGCCGGATGTGGATGAAATGATGATGAAGACAACACAACACCCTGTCCCTGTGCGGAGGAAATACCCGATCCAGCCGGGAATGGAACCCGGGCCCGTAGGACGGCTATGGCGGCGGACGGGTGGCCATAAATCGATGTCCAGAGTTGTCTTCTGCTGGTGTGGAGCTGTGCCTCGTTGTGTTTGATACAGCAGCCTGTATAACACAGCTTGGGAAACGGGCATCGGAAGGTTGAAGCGGGCACGGAGATCTTGCGACCAAAAATTCACCTGGCAATGAGGCTCTGTACTGGGCATCAGTGACGTCACAGGCGGCAGCGCCGATATATGAGGGTGACAGCTGCAACCACACGACACTCCAGAAGACAGCCAAAAAGGAACATTAGACACTGAATGGGAGGCAAAGCGTGAATGTGTTGAGATGTTCACCGCTCTCAGAGGGATATGACAACCCCGTTCAAATCCAGCCAGCGACACGGCAGTCACTACTTACCAGTAGTCGAGGAGTGTTCGGTCGAAAGCTTGTGGATTTTAAACCACTCGAGGCGGCTGGAAGCCTGAGAGAATCTTATCAGATTTTTATATCATCTCTCATCGAAAAGAACTAGTTAGTACTTCATCTTTTTACATGTAATTAGCTTCGGAACGCAGTTACAAGTGATGTGTGCACTGGATGTGTTTAGAAATTGTTGTGTCACCGCCAGACACCACACTTGCTAGGTGGTAGCCTTTAAATTGGCCGCGGTCCGTTAGTATACGTCGGACCCGCGTGTCGCCACTATCAGTGATTTCAGACCGAGCGCCGCCACGCGGCAGGTCTAGGGAGACTTCCTAGCACTCGCCCCAGTTGGACAACCGACTTTGCTAGCGATGGTTCACTGACAAAATACGCTCTCATTTGCCGAGACGATAGTTAGCATAGCCTTCAGCTACGTCATTTGCTACGACCTAGCAAGGCGCCATTACCAGTTACTATTGAGATTATGAATAAAAACCCTCAAGAGCGATGTTCACCATTTATGGATTAAAGTTAAGTATTCCAGCAGCTACGTACGTTTTTTGCTAAAGTCTAATTTCCTTGTCCTGTTTCAGAACTCACGCCAGCCTGCGTGAGCTAAAACGCGTGCCTTTCGGCTTCCTCTAGTAGTACCGGGTTGGCTCTCTTGCCAACGCACAAACAGAAATACACTCCTGGAAATGGAAAAAAGAACACATTGACACCGGTGTGTCAGACCCACCATACTTGCTCCGGACACTGCGAGAGGGCTGTACAAGCAATGATCACACGCACGGCACAGCGGACACACCAGGAACCGCGGTGTTGGCCGTCGAATGGCGCTAGCTGCGCAGCATTTGTGCACCGCCGCCGTCAGTGTCAGCCAGTTTGCCGTGGCATACGGAGCTCCATCGCAGTCTTTAACACTGGTAGCATGCCGCGACAGCGTGGACGTGAACCGTATGTGCAGTTGACGGACTTTGAGCGAGGGCGTATAGTGGGCATGCGGGAGGCCGGGTGGACGTACCGCCGAATTGCTCAACACGTGGGGCGTGAGGTCTCCACAGTACATCGATGTTGTCACCAGTGGTCGGCGGAAGGTGCACGTGCCCGTCGACCTGGGACCGGACCGCAGCGACGCACAGATGCACGCCAAGACCGTAGGATCCTACGCAGTGCCGTAGGGGACCGCACCGCCACTTCCCAGCAAATTAGGGACACTGTTGCTCCTGGGGTATCGGCGAGGACCATTCGCAACCGTCTCCATGAAGCTGGGCTACGGTCCCGCACACCGTTAGGCCGTCTTCCGCTCACGCCCCAACATCGTGCAGCCCGCCTCCAGTGGTGTCGCGACAGGCGTGAATGGAGGGACGAATGGAGACGTGTCGTCTTCAGCGATGAGAGTCGCTTCTGCCTTGGTGCCAATGATGGTCCTATGCGTGTTTGGCGCCGTGCAGGTGAGCGCCACAATCAGGACTGCATACGGCCGAGGCACACAGGGCCAACACCCGGCATCATGGTGTGGGGAGCGATCGCCTACACTGGCCGTACACCACTGGTGATCGTCGAGGGGACACTGAATAGTGCACGGTACATCCAAACCGTCATCGAACCCATCGTTCTACCATTCCTAGACCGGCAAGGGAACTTGCTGTTCCAACAGGACAATGCACGTCCGCATGTATCCCGTGCCACCCAACGTGCGCTAAAAGGTGTAAGTCAACTACCCTGGCCAGCAAGATCTCCGGATCTGTCCCCCATTGAGCATGTTTGGGACTGGATGAAGCGTCGTCTCACGTGGTCTGCACGTCCAGCACGAACGCTGGTCCAACTGAGGCGCCAGGTGGAAATGGCATAGCAAGCCGTTCCACAGGACTACATCCAGCATCTCTACGATCGTCTCCATGGGAGAATAGCAGCCTGCATTGCTGCGAAAGGTGGATATACACTGTACTAGTGCCGACATTGTGCATGCTCTGTTGCCTGTGTCTATGTGCCTGTGGTTCTGTCAGTGTGGTCATGTGATGTATCTGACCCCAGGAATGTGTCAATAAAGTTTCCCCTTCCTGGGACAATGAATTCACGGTGTTCTTATTTCAATTTCCAGGAGTGTATATTGAAATGATCGTCAGTTGAAAGCCGAACCTCGATTGCCTTCTTGTTCTATTAATGCAGCACAGCACATTTAAAACACTAAGTTACCTTGACACTTTAAGAGTATCGACTGTTGTTCTGTTCTTCTTATTCCAAATTTCTTCCTCACAATTTTATGTTCCTTTTTTTTCTAATTTCACTTTGTTTTAGTTATCTTTAGTTATGTTATGACCGAGTTACTGAAATGGCATAGTTGGCCAGGATGTCCCATTCGGGTTCGGCCCCCAAGTGCAAGTCTTATTTCAGTAGGCGCCGCATTTGGCGACTTGCCGATGATGAGGATAACACAACACTCCGTCACCAAGCGGAGAAAGTCTCCATCCCGGCCGGGAATTGAACCAGGGCCCAGTGCGTGGGAGGCAAGAACATTATCAATCAGCTAAGCAGGAGGACACCGACTTACTGACATTTGATGCTGCATTTTTACATTTCTAGACAATTATTTTTTATTATAAACATCGTTTACTAAGTGAAATGCTGAGTATCTTTCTTATTCTTTCTCTGACGGCTTATTTTTCTCATCCATTAGGCTCAAAGACTTTTCCAGATACCTCAAGTTGTCTATTATTCTCATATTTCCACATTTCGTGCTTGAGTTTTACTATTTTACTTAGAGCTTTCTGAATTTCTAAAGGTATACTCTTAGGTAACTGAAAATTACTGTGTCCAAAATTGCTCAATAGTCAAGTAAGGTACTGTTATAGTTTTACTTTACTAACGAAACTAAGTAACTGCGCCTCGTTCCTGACATCTACACTTACTCCCGATTGCCCCGCGTGAGTGTCTGCCACGCACATCCTTTCCCGTAACTGTCTCTTACTGTTTGACTGAAGTTCTAGATTTTTCTACATCTCGCTTTGATTTAGTACTTATGATCTCTGAAGTCTTACTCGGCTAAGCGGTGTGTTTATGCTCGTAACAAAGAAGAGTTCAATACGTTCTGTCGACTCGTGATTTATTTTATTTACATTGTTAACTAACTTCGTTATAGTTCTCTACTTAAAATCTTTGTTGTTTGGATTGGAAGGTTCTAGGACGAATGAATTATGATATTTTTCGACTGAAACTGCTCGATTTTCCCACTAGGTGAGGCCGCAGTCTCTTGTCACCGTTTCTGTGGAACGGAAGAAAAGACAGACGCATGGAAAACGCAATATTCACTTTTGCTTACATCCAGTCTACAATGAGTCTTCTTTGTAGAAAACGGTGATCTCCAGACATGTGGTTCCAAGCCTCTGATTAGTTCTTGAAGACAAAGCCGTTCTAAAGATAACAATAACCGACTTGAACAAATATGGAAATATTTAAGTGAATACATGGACTAAGCAATCGCCCCTGCATCTTTCAGCCTTAAATGACTTCTACTGCACAGTTATTTCTCATAATTAGACTATTAGCGTATTTCCTACATCAAGAATCGCTTTATAGTCAACAGCGAAAATATTTGAAACGATAGAGAGTGGGCATTAGGGAGTGGCGTATGTTTTAGTTGATCCATTAAACATGCAGTTATGACACCGAAGAGTCCCTTAAACAGATTAATCGTGATCTGCATGAAACATTTGATCCTGTGAAGAGCTTCAGTGGCACGTGACGCGCCCGTGTTTTGTTTACGCGAACGCTGCTGTAATAAATACGCTGCCTTTCGGGATCAGTTACCTACAGCCAATCGATTTGCCCGTCACAAGAGATCACGTTACGTCATCCCAGAACCACGTTTGTCGTTTTTCGACCATTTTTTCATCACAAACTGTGTTCTACAACGCTGCAGTATCGACAAGAGAATACTGTTTGATCAACGGCTAATATTTATTTCAATTTCTTGTAGGGGACTACACCACACCCGGTCATTTCCATTGCTTAAAACTCATCGTTTTGTGGATGTTTCATTTATCCTGTTACGTAATGCCCATAATTATTACATTCATTTTTTTATGAAAATTCGTATATTTCTACGATTGTCTTCGCATCAAAGCAGGCGAAATAAAATTTCACTAAGTTGCGTCATACACACTGTCAGTATGAAAGACAGTTTTGTTTAGCTTACGTTTCACTATTCTTTTGGTAAGATAACGATCTACATTCAAGGTACTTTGAACGCTCTAGTGTTTAGAAAGTGAACCTTAATTGCACTAAAATAGAAATTTTGTCGAGCGTATAGTAAGGAAAGGTATTATAATAAATGTATACGGAGTTCGTGAAGCGATTAATGATGTAATAATGAGTATTGTAAATGTGGCAGAATGGTTCATTCACAATTCCAGAGCTACTTTGAACTGGATTCACATATTCTAGTTATTTTTGGACAGTGATTCAACAAAATACTGACATCGCCCTAGAAATAAGGCATTTTATCAACTTATGATTGCGATGTAAGTCAAGCGTGCAGCTTTTATTTATCAGGATAGTGAGAAATACAGATCTGAAGAAGAGAAGGACGGAGAAACAAATCAATTAGTTAGGTAACAGAGTGGCATACGAAACGGAATATTGACTGTAATGAAAATGGCATACACAGGGGAAGGGGCGGTAAATGTGCCATGAAAGAATTTTCCAAGATACCAAGTGACGATAATAGGCCAAACGTGAACATAATGAAAGGTGGGTGAAATAAAACACACTATTCCTAATTCTATCCCAATAAAACTACAAGCTGAGTATATATTGACCGGGAATCGCAACTTTTATTTTTGAAAAATAAAAACGCTAAATAAATCTGTAACACTTACTGAAAGCTGCATCCTCCGGGACGTCTTCCTCAGATTAATGCCTATGTTTGATGCTAGTAGACTAATTTTAACCACGGATGTAATCTTTGCCTGTGTTAATCTATGTTTTACATAATCCTTGATTCGTCCGTCACGTACGGGTATTATTACAACGATCAAGTTCGAGAATGTTCCTGGGTGCGGTACGTGTACCCATCTCTCGCTAAACGAGGGTACCTATTGTCGAACATGATCGTTCTGGTGGTCCACGTGCTGTGGTGTGGTGAGTCGTAATGCTGCATGGGCGTGGTGAGCTCCAAATCTTTGAAGATTGAACGGCACGGTCAGCTTTATTTTGAGACTGTACTGCGTCACCATCTGTGCCTTCTTACGGTTGCATTTAACCCTGTCTTTATGGATGACATTGCGTGAAGGCATTGAACAGCGCAGGTGAAGGAACTTTAGGAACGAGAGCATATTTAGCGAATGGACTTGCTTGCCCGTTCCCCCTACTTAGATCCCTTCGACCACGTGTGGGGTGCATTGGGAAGACACATGCACCAATTATCATTCGGCAGTCGTCAACACTACTGGTGGAGGAATGGAACGCCCTACCACGAGAACTCCTCACCAACCATGTGACTACCTAGCGTAGTAGCACTTTCAAGAGCATCCACTAACGTCCGTGGAGGTCATACATCCTATTAAGGACCACGTCCCGCCTTGTGTAAAGTCCAGGGGACCATCACAAATCGGGGTGGTTTCAGGGTATTTATTGCCTTGCCTTGCCGCAGTGGTAACGCCGGTTCCCGTCAGATCACCGAAGTTAAGCGATGTCGGGCTGGGCTAGCACTTGGATGGGTGACCATCCGGTCTGCCGAGCGCTGTTGGCAAGCGGGGTGCACTCAGCCCTTGTGAGGCAAACGGAGGAGCTACTCGAGTGAGAAGTAGCGGCTCCGGTCTCGGAAACTGACATACGGCTGAGAGAGCGGTGTGCTGATCACATGCCCCTCCATATCCGCGTCCAGTGACGCCGATAACCTGAGGATGACACGGCGGCCGGTCGGTACCTTTGGACCTTCATTTCCTGTTCGGGAGGAGAGTTTTTTTGTCTGTTTTGTCTTTCTGCTGGTCTCATTGTGTATTTCTGTCAATTGTCTTTTGTACTGTGCTGTAGCAGTTCTTTCGATGAATGGTCCAAGTTTCATCTAGCTACGTAACATGTCAGTGACGCATAACGCGGAAGCTACTTTCGTCCTTAAGTATTGCACTTCAGTGCAGTACCAGTCTTTCCACATAGCTTACTCATACTTGTTTCTGCATTTCGAACATCTTGCGTCTTTTTAAATTATCGAAAGCTTTTTCTTGATCGACGAATGATAACGTGGCCTTTGCGATTTACCACTCAAACAGCCTTCGGAATTCGAAATAATGGCTGTGGGTGTATCGGACTCCTAACAGTGGGCTACAACGAAAACTTCGTAAGTAAACTTACTAGGAATAACTCAATTTTGATATCGAAAGTAGACGAAGAAGTAATTTTTTCCATGGGATAACTGAAAATCTTAGGTACATATGGTCAATTATGCATCCTCTAGCATTGCGTTTACGTAATGACAATTGCACATGTCAACAAACAAGCATTCACAAACACATTCATATATACAACATTAAATATCTTCCCAATTAGAAATAATGACCGTGGGCATATCGGACACCAACACCGTGTTCCAACGAAAACTTTATAGGCACGTGTACTTTGACTAGTACAGTTCTAAAATTGAAAGTAGAGGAAGAAATAATTTTTTTGTGTGATGATTGAAAATTTAACATACGTATGGTCAACGATTTGGTATCCTACGGCGTTATATATATGTAATAACAATTTTGCATACCAATAGAAAAGCATTCACAAACACATTCATACGAACTACGTTGTTATTGATGCACAGTAAGTCATAATAACATATACTGCACAGCCAGTAATGTTCTATGAAGTGACTGTAATGACTTTTAAATATTAAATGTTGTATGGAAGAACTCGTGAAATGAAATAAAACAAACTACAGTGCAAAACAGGGCACTCAAGCAAGGTTGTCTCTACATTTCGCTGGAATAAATAGAAGAGTTACATATTATTTAGTTATGTGGCTTTGGGCTGCTGCTCTAGCGGCTGCTTGCAGGCTTGGAGAATGTGGAATGTCAACAGGTTGCCTGCCTGCAGGCGCTTAATAATCCATCATGGGTTGTCTCCGTAGAGGAAAATTTCAGGAGTGCTAAACAAAGGTGTGGGGGTACCACCGGGAGTGTTGCCGAACTGGAGAGTCTAAGAGGGAACCTTGCCATTTTATTGGCGTGCATGTCATTGAAGAACCCCAGGCCACATCCCCATGATCGAGCTAAGTAGAACGCGAAGCAGAGCGTCTGAAAACGCCCTTTGCTGCTTAGTATCATGTTTAAATTTCGTCAAATACCGTAGATGCAGTATAGCACTCTAATACCGCAATGCACATTCATGAATGTAACACCACAAGAAAATGAAGCTATGTATATAAAGCACTAAAGTAAGTACACTACATTCCCTTAAGAAATAATTTTATTTTTTATTAATTTTAAAGTTGTGGATTGGGCTCAGTCAACTACGAAATTGATAGAAATATACGAAACAGATGAAGCACTTCGTAAATTGCGGCGTCCGCACTATAAAAATAAACTAAGAAGAATCGAGTGCTATAAACAAAATTTTTTATTCTACTTTGTGTCCTCCTCCTGTACTTGTTGAATCAGAATGTATTCAGATGCAGAGGTGGACAGCTGTGAAGAGAGCTACAGCATAATCCCACTTGGCCATCAGCACACGGTGTATTGCTTGTAGCTCGCCTCTCGCAAATACCTGGCGCCCCATATCAGTTATTTCTCTCATTTTTGCAGCGATGTGGTTTGCGGAGGCACTAAATCTGCCATATCTGGCAGGCTGAGCATGGCTCCTACTTAAACTGGCCGCTGCCCTCATGGATCTGGTTGCCTCCAGAAGCCCATCATATGGTTGTCCCCTCTTCTGTAGACGAAAATGCTCTTGAAACAGGAGCTTTGGCTTTCTTTGGGTAACTTCACTCTCCTCTTGAGACTCTTGAGTTTCTGTTTTACGCTATAACTGTAGAAATGAAGATCATTAGTGATATATCAAAAATACATAAATTTCTTTACAGGTAGTCATAAGCAGAGAAGAGAGGAAGCAAATTGCAAATGATTTCAAGAAAATGTGGGACGCATATAACACAATAGGTGAAAAGCTAATTCGCATCAAATGTCCACATGCTAATTGCTCTCAGGATTTCAATTAAAAATCGTTCCAATGGATAATTTTTTTTGCCCTGGTAGATGCTACATAAAAATTATTTCATGTGAATGTAACAACTGGCTGCTGAAAGTTACAGTCGTTCTTTCTACTAACAAAATTAGTGTTAAAAATTTCGTTCGAAGTAGCAGTCAGTCGGGTAAATGTTCAACCTGACAGAATTCTGCACGATCATACGTCTAAGGGGTCGTTACATATCGCTCCATTTATTACCCTTAGACCAACTTGGCAGTACAACGATTAGATTTTTACTGAGTTCCTAGCAACTGATGAAATACGGAAAGATTTGCAAATGAAGTGAATAAAACAGCAAAATTGAGTAACTGAGGGCGAAAAGGGTCTGTGATTGAAATTTAATAAAGACGATTTTATTCAATAACTGAATTCACTTGTGAATGGTTGCCGTACAATAAAAGAAATAAATTGGAAACAGTTTTGACAAAAGCGATTTGTCAGCACGATTCATATATGAGTTCAGTAAAAATGGCAGTACTTCTGATCTGGATGGAATGAACTCCAGTACCAAGAGAACATCACACGTGAAAGCTCCGTTTCCACTCCGGAAGCGCCTTAAATTCTGAAAAATTGAAAAGTTTAAGTCGTTATTTAATTCGGTAGTTAATTAAAAGTGGTAGCAAAACTGTCCAGTTTTATATATTTATTACTGGTTAGCGCCAGTAGTTAGCGTGAAAATGATATAAACAGGCTTGGCAGTTCATAGTTCATAGCTTCACTCCTGGTGCAGGCGATACGTCGCACAGTATCTCTACTTCCGGCTCTACCTATTCCGCGCCGGTCGCGGTGGTCTAGCGGTTCTGGCGCTGCAGTCCGGAACCGCGGGACTGCTACGGTCGCAGGCTCGAATCCTGCCTCGGGCATGGGTGTGTGTGATGTCCTTAGGTTAGTTAGGTTTAAGTAGTTCTAAGTTCTAGGGGACTTATGAGCTAAGATGTTGAGTCCCATAGTGCTCAGAGCCATTTGAACCATTTCAGATCTACCTATTCCGCCTTCACAGCCAACAAACTGCAAACACGACAGAAGCACCAAACTACACCCTCCGCCACAGCCGCGTCTCCCATGTACATTTTTGCTGACGTCACACTTCCCTGTTCGTTAAAATGAAATTTGCTTTTGTGGACACAATTCAAATATGACAAACAATCCATTAAAACTATACACATACACAGATAGTCGTCTCGTTTATGGTTATTTGTCGCCTTCAGACTACATTACACGTCTATTAGTATTCTTGTAATTAACAAAAACACATATTGAAATATTTTTGCAACATTGGTTTACACAAAGGAAACATGTTTACATATTAACATAAAATTTAGGTGGCCAGTTATTCACCAATGTCTTCTGACAATCTTTCACCTAACGCACTCAGAATCTACAATATATTCACCATACTTACATGAGAAAAGCCTTTATTAATGACCGATTCAATTAAATTTTATGTAAGTATCAAAAACACTGGATACTGTAAAGTAACGAAGACAGTGCTGACTTCATAATACGCGTTATTGTAAAGAATTGTATATCCTGGCTTCATTTGTTTAACAATAAAGTTGTCTATTGCTTGTAACGTCAAGACTGTTGAGTGTATCATATCTTGGCGCTCACAAGTTATAACGTAAACAGTATGTTTCACTTGCCTATTCGTTTGACTTCGTAGCACCTGAGGTTGTGATACAGTTAATCTGTTAAGGAATTAGCGTATTTGACAGTTATTAATATTTCTGTAATTTAGGTAATTTTTGGCATATGAAAACATTCTGACAAGGTGACTACACGCGTTAAGATTTTTGTCATACTTTATGTTTATTGTACGTGAAGTGCAGAACTCAAATATAAGTCTTCGAAAGCAGTTCTCAAAATTTTCAGGAAAATTGATTTCAAAGTTTTGCAAGTGTTTTTAATAAACTAAAGTAAGACAGAAGTTCAGATAGAGAGCTTGGCTCTGTGGTAGAGCATCTGGCCCTCACATACTTGGCCAGGATTACATTACTGGCAGGGCTAAATCTTTAAACACAGGTGCATTCTCCACGAGAATTTCCTTAAAGATCCATATACATAAACATGAAAAAAAGTTTTAATTTGTAATGTTATTTTTAAATCTAAAAATCTTCATAATGTTACTTAAAATCCGTCTTGATTGCAAAAAATTGTTTTTTTTTTTTATTATTCATATGACCGGTTTCGGTTCATTCAGAACCATCTTCAGATCTGTAAAAATAATTATACTAATTTACTATTTCACGGAAGCAAATGTTTTTCATCCTATCTAATCAACATCAAATGTACCGGAACGTACCTGGTATTTCAGTTACAGGAGTAACCCGTCCAAATCCAGCAACTTCCACATGCTATGTCACATAAAATTGGTTGGCAGAGTGCACGTCATTTATATTAATTATAACACAATTACCGACAGGTGGCGTCTGGTACATTTGTTACATTCCATTTGTACATACTGTATTCAGTAGATCTTTTTTACATTAAAAATATTTGGTTAAAATATGTAGATGTCAAAGTTAAAATCTGTACTTGTCAGGATTAAAAAACAGTAAAATTGTCATTTTTATACGATCTAAAAGCATAGGGCGATTTATATATCTATGGTGCTGGTGTGAACTTGTTTTCCTCTACGGTCTGCTTCCGTGGTTCCCGCCATTTTGGTGTTGTGCCGCGGTGCGCTCAGTCGTCTGATGTCCATCGCCGCGGGCAAGAGGGCCGCACAGGAGGGCCCCGTCAACGACGCCAGGCGCTGCACGCGTCTTCGGGCTTCTCCACCGCGCACCATCTCTCATCCCTCGGCCTGGATCTCCACACGCAACAGTTGTCATCTTAGTAGGTCGTCATAAATGCTAAAATAGGCGTTATGATTGAATTCGTTTTGTTCGTTGAGGATTAAATCCGGATCTTTATTTTTGGGGGTGTATATTTCGATCTCTTCCAAAACGTTAAGAAACCGCCCCTTATGAGCTCTATGCAGAATTTCTAAATTGTTTTCAATATTCGTGACTGAGTGCTTTGTCGCAGCCATATGCGCCCCAAAAGCTGTTTTGTTTTGAGAGTAGGTGTGCTCCCTGAATCTGGTTTCAAAGTTCCTACCAGTCTGTCCTATATATTGTTTACAGCAGTCATTACATTTGATCTTATATACACCTGAATCCTGAAATTTATTCCTACTATTACATATTCTATGCCGGAGCTTCAATTTTAACGTGTTATTTGTTCGGAACCCTATTTTACGAAAGCATCTTTCAATTTTGTCTGCAATTCTTCCATTGTAAGTGAGAGCTACATATTTTTTCTTGTTGTTCCTCTTAACTGCTACTTGACTTCCATCTGTTTGTTCCATTTGCCTTTTCTTTATCTTCCTATAAATATTCATCACCTGCTTACACGTATATCCGGTCGCTACGGCCACTTGTTTTAAAATACTTAACTCCTTTTCTACTTCCTGTTGGCTTAGTGGCAATCTTACTAGCCTCTATACCATCGAAGTAAAATATGCCCATTTGTATCGCGGTGGGTGACAGGAACGCTCATTGATAACTAGATCTGTACACGAAGATTTTCTGAATATGCTAAATTCATGCTTCCCATCTTTCTTTATTAGTGTTAAATCTAAGTAATCTATACGGTTGTTTTCTTCAAATTCCATGGTGAATCTAATTTTCGGGTGTTGAGAGCTCATTTTTTGTGCTAAGTTTTCGATATCATTTTTATCTCCTTTATATAATAAAATGGAACAAACAGAAGGAAGTCAAGTAGCAGTTAAGAGGAACAACAAGAAAAAATATGTAGCTCTCACTTAATATGGAAGAATTGCAGACAAAATTGAAAGATGCTTTCATAAATCCGACGTTAAAATAGGGTTCCGAACAAATAACACGTTAAAATTGAAGCTCCGGCATAGAATATGTAATAGTAGGAATAAATTTCAGGATTCAGGTGTATATAAGATCAAATGTAATGACTGCTGTAAACAATATATAGGACAGACTGGTAGGAACTTTGAAACCAGATTCAGGGAGCACACCTACTCTCAAAACAAAACAGCTTTTGGGGCGCATGTGGCTGCAACAAAGCACTCAGTCACGAATATTGAAAACAATTTAGAAATCCTGCATAGAGCTCATAAGGGGCGGTTTCTTAACGTTTTGGAAGAGATCGAAATATACACCCCCAAAAATAAAGATCCGGATTTAATCCTCAACGAACAAAACGAATTCAATCATAACGCCTATTTTAGCATTTATGACGACCTACTAAGATGACAACTGTTGCGTGTGGAGATCCAGGCCGAGGGATGAGAGATGGTGCGCGGTGGAGAAGCCCGAAGACGCGTGCAGCGCCTGGCGTCGTTGACGGGGCCCTCCTGTGCGGCCCTCTTGCCCGCGGCGATGGACATCAGACGACTGAGCGCACCGCGGCACAACACCAAAATGGCGGGAACCACGGAAGCAGACCGTAGAGGAAAACAAGTTCACACCAGCACCATAGATATATAAATCGCCCTATGCTTTTAGATCGTATAAAAATGACAATTTTACTGTTTTTTAATCCTGACAAGTACAGATTTTAACTTTGACATCTACATATTTTAACCAAATATTTTTAATGTAAAAAAGATCTACTGAATACAGTATGTACAAATGGAATGTAACAAATGTACCAGACGCCACCTGTCGGTAATTGTGTTATAATTAATATAAATGACGTGCACTCTGCCAACCAATTTTATGTGACATAGCATGTGAAAGTTGCAGGATTTGGACGTTTTACTCCTGTAACTGAAATATCAGGAACGTTCTGGTACATTTGATGTTGATTAGATAGGATGAAAAACATTTGCTTCCGTGAAATAGTAAATTAGTATAATTATTTTTACAGATCTGAAGATGGTTCTGAATGAATCGAAACCGGTCATATGAATAACAAAAAAAATTTTTTTTTGCAATCAAGACGGATTTTAAGTAACATTATAAAATCACTGATTGCTGTTATCCCATAAGATATTATGTCTGTTTTTGTAAAAATCTTCACTAACAATTTTTGGTAAAAAATGTCGGTGTCCTCACTGACAGCCTTGTCATCACCTAGCCCAAACCTCTAAGGAAAGGAATTTGAAATTTGGAGACGGGTTAGGTGTGGTTTAAGAAGAGAATTTCTGAAATTTTGCCTCTAAGGGGTTGAAATACGAGAGGAAATTTCTTTGAAAATATGTCGTGATTAATCCAACTTTTAAGAATATATCTACGAAAACTTGTGTTTGGTTTCTTCGTGAGAAACAAATACGTGTGTCAGCATTTTTGGAAATTTAACCCTTATGGTGGTGAAATAGTCTGTGAAAGCTTTTTCTGAAAATAAATCATTATTAAAGAACTACATAAAGTAGTTTTAAAACCATATATATGAAAATTGGTGTTTGACTTCTCGTTTACAAAAAAAAAAAAAATTACGTGTTTCACTGTTTTCTTAGATTCAACCCCTAATGGTGTGAAATAGGCCCATTACCACCCGGGCCAAACCACTAAGAACAGAAACTTGGAATTTGGAGAGGTTGTTGATCTTGTATTATAGGCATCGTTTAAGGAGGGACTGTTCGAAATTGCACTCCTGAGGGGGAAAATATGGTAGTATTAAGACAATTTTGAAACTGAAACTACGAAAATTCATGTATGGTTTCTCAGAAATAAAAATGTTCATGTTTCAAGCATTTTTGGAAATTCGACCACTAAGGGGATGAAACAGTGTGTGCAAGTTTTTTGAAAGTAAACCATTTTTTTAAGGAAACTGCTAATGCGATTTTAAAGGTACATATATGAAAATTGGTATTTGGCTTCTGTATTAGAAATTAAAAAAAATACGTGTTTGACTGGTTTTGGAAAATCAACGCACAAGGTAGTCAGTTAGGGAATGAAAAATTTTAATAAAATTTTTCTTTATGTTAAAAAAAGCTAATCTATGAAAGATGATATTTTGCTTCTCAGTCAGATATAAAGAAATGTATGTTACTGGTTGAAAATTTGTATGGTAATATCACGGCAACAATGCAAAGGACACATTTAACAAAAACATTGGAGCACAACTACCAGAGTCACATTTTCGTCAGAAGTAATACTGAAAAAATCATGCTTCATGTCTTTAATTAGTGTGAAAAGATTGATGGTATAGCAATTTGTGAACAACATAAAATTCGACGAAAGAAAAAAAAAATCAGTGCAGGCCATACAGTCTGCAGGTGCGAAGCAGCGGCTGCTAAGCTAGTCTTTCATAAAAGATAAGTAATTAAGAATTTATATTTACACTGAACATAGGATTTTTAGTGCCATATGTAATTATAAATAAGACGCCTCCAATTTTTTTAAAAATTATATTTATATATGTTTTAGTTAGCATATATTTGATGATTTTCATATGTAAATAACGTAGGTATTCGAACTGAACGAAAAAAATAGATGATGATAAGCGTACTGAGATTCTAACCAGCGAATACCAGTCCCGAGGACTACTGTTTTCTCCCATATTTCTGTATTTTGTGTTTCACAGAAATTCTCGTAGAACATTCATATTTGTCTAGAAATTTGCCCCTGTTGAGAATAAAACCCAGGCACACCGTGTTGCAGGTGAGCATTCTAACACAGTACCACGCTGCCTGTTGTAACGTCTGATTTACTGAAAGCTAATAAAGACTCTCGGAAAAGTTGAAAACAGACTTTTTCGAAATTTTTTGAGAGTTTCGTCGAACTGCTTTGGAAAACTGATATTTGAGTTCTGAACATCACATAACACAAACATAAAAAAAATCCAGAAATTCAGTTGCCTTGTAGACTATTTGTAAGGGACGATGGACACGTCACATTGACAAACTTCTTTGGATTTCTTTTGAATTTCCACACAGTTATTCACACAATTCGTGCTCACTAGTTCACTTCACATGCACCTACACAAAATGTGGCGCAACCTGACCTGATCAGATACTTCTCACTCCATTCTCAGTGAGAGGTGTTATGTTATTGCGTATATATATATATATATATATATATATATATATACTCCTGGAAATTGAAATAAGAACACCGTGAATTCATTGTCCCAGGAAGGGGAAACTTTATTGACACATTCCTGGAGTCAGATACATCACATGATCACACTGACAGAACCACAGGCACATAGACACAGGCAACAGAGCATGCACAATGTCGGCACTAGTACAGTGTATATCCACCTTTCGCAGCAATGCAGGCTGCTATTCTCCCATGGAGACGATCGTAGAGATGCTGGATGTAGTCCTGTGGAACGGCTTGCCATGCCATTTCCACCTGGCGCCTCAGTTGGACCAGCGTTCGTGCTGGACGTGCAGACCGCGTGAGACGACGCTTCATCCAGTCCCAAACATGCTCAATGGGGGACAGATCCGGAGATCTTGCTGGCCAGGGTAGTTGACTTACACCTTCTAGAGCACGTCGGGTGGCACGGGATACATGCGGACGTGCATTGTCCTGTTGGAACAGCACGTTCCCTTACCGGTCTAGGAATGGTAGAACGATGGGTTCGATGACGGTTTGGATGTACTGTGCACTATTCAGTGTCCCCTCGACGATCACCAGTGGTGTACGGCCAGTGTAGGAGATCGCTCCCCA
Organism: Schistocerca cancellata; assembly: GCF_023864275.1. Lineage (NCBI taxonomy): Eukaryota > Metazoa > Arthropoda > Insecta > Orthoptera > Acrididae > Schistocerca > Schistocerca cancellata. Next base: position 179,624,313 of record NC_064632.1, read on the forward strand.
CACCATGATGCCGGGTGTTGGCCCTGTGTGCCTCGGTCGTATGCAGTCCTGATTGTGGCGCTCACCTGCACGGCGCCAAACACGCATTGGCACCAAGGCAGAAGCGACTCTCATCGCTGAAGACGACACGTCTCCATTCGTCCCTCCATTCACGCCTGTCGCGACACCACTGGAGGCGGGCTGCACGATGTTGGGGCGTGAGCGGAAGACGGCCTAACGGTGTGCGGGACCGTATCCCAGCTTCATGGAGACGGTTGCGAATGGTCCTCGCCGATACCCAAGGAGCAACAGTGTCCCTAATTTGCTGGGAAGTGGCGGTGCGGTCCCCTACGGTTCTGCGTAGGATCCTACGGTCTTGGCGTGCATCCGTGCGTCGCTGCGGTCCGGTCCCAGGTCGACGGGCACGTGCACCTTCCGCCGACCACTGGCGACAACATCAATGTACTGTGGAGACCTCACGCCCCACGTGTTGAGCAATTCGGCGGTACGTCCACCCGGCCTCCCGCATGCCCACTACACGCCCTCGCTCAAAGTCCGTCAACTGCACATACGGTTCACGTCCACGCTGTCGCGGCATGCTACCAGTGTTAAAGACTGCGATGGAGCTCCGTATGCCACGGCAAACTGGCTGACACTGACGGCGGCGGTGCACAAATGCTGCGCAGCTAGCGCCATTCGACGGCCAACACCGCGGTTCCTGGTGTGTCCGCTGTGCCGTGCGTGTGATCATTGCTTGTACAGCCCTATCGCAGTGTCTGGAGCAAGTATGGTGGGTCTGACACACCGGTGTCAATGTGTTCTTTTTTCCATTTCATTATATATATATCATCTCTCTCCCATCCAGCCACATCACACAATTTCTGATGAAACATTCAAAATTAGCGCCACAACAGTCACAAGACCAACGATATACAAGTGAACAGCGGCAATAACATAACATCTCTCACTTAGAAAGGAACCAGAAGTGTCTGCTCAGATCACATGTGAAGTGAACTAATGAGCAAAAATTGTGTGAAAAACTGTGTTGAAACACTACTGAATAGCCATTGATCGAGACACAAACCAGACACGCAACGGGACGAAAAACATAAGTTCATCAACGCACACAACCTCTATACACGAAACAGTTCTTGATAAACAATCATTAATTTTCCTTATGGCTGGTTTGCAGTCAACATGCTGGTAAAAAACGACGAAAAAGATCACAAAATACCGATGTATAATAATGCAGTTCATATAGCGATGTAATCATAAGGTGAGCATCTAAACAAAACAAAGTAAATTGCACGTATTGTAATTCTTAGTCCTACAACAGTTAAATTACTTTAGAGAAATAAAAATTTGACCCGCAGAAGATGACATAGGTGTCGAAACGTGTCTGGGTAAATACAAAAATAAACAAATTGTGTTTGCAGAAGGCTGATTTTCAAAACAACCCAATTTTAAATCGCAGACACGGAAGATCATCAAGAGGAGATTCAAACCCTAGTAAAATGTGTCCCCCTCATAAATTATAAAATAGACACAATTGAGCGGAAATGTAGCGGGGAAGTAGCCGTTGTTGTCCGTAGCAAAACAGACTAATCAGCACTCGGGTAGCGTCGCTTGGATTCCTTTGCGTCTCAGAGCGCCAACAGATCGGATGCAGAGTGGGATGCGTGCCAGAGGCTGCTGGTTTCCCTCACGATGTGCCGAGTCCAGTAAGGCAGGGCAGGGGCAGAGCTGGGAAGAGCCGGGTGGGCCCAGCCGCCCCTGTGCCCGCACTTGAGCCTCTCCGGGGCCCTTGAGGCTGCACAGACCGCCGCCAGCCACTCCGCGCTGCTGCCGGCGCCCAGGTCTGTGGCCTCGTCGCGAAACAGTCTTGCTGGCCGCAGCACCGGTCCAGACTCAGTGCGTAGCGACAAGATACGGTTGTGGGGCAAGCGGCGTAAGGCGCGGGAAGCTCAAGGCGTACAGGGGAACGTTCCATTGTACACGCGCTTGCCTGAGAGCAGGGGTGATGATAGTCCAGCCTTACTGGCGGAGCTTTAGCACGGATCGTGGCTTTCAGGTAAACGGAAAGGCGCGATTGACACTGAACAAGCGGTGGATTTACCTGTCGCCCAAACAGGTTACATCCGCACCCATAGGCAACGGGTATCACGACAAGAATACTCACTGAAATACGAGGGATATTTCATAACAACACAGATTAACTTTTTTTGCTTGCACTTTTTTGGGTCAATATCTCTTTACAGTCCTTCATTATATTCTACTTGCTTCCCTATGACTGATTTCCAACTTCTCGGATGCTCTATTATTCCATCCAAGTCACCACTTCATCTGTCGGATCGATCGGGTAAAGGTGTTAAAAAGCTCTTCCAGAGGAGGATAACAACGTCCACGTATAGGTTTTTTCTTGGGGAACAAATGGCAGTCTAGTGGACTCATTTCTGGGCTGGGCTGTTTTTGGCTGTAGCATTGCCGATATGCGGGTGAGCATTTTCGTGTAGAATGAAAGGCCCAGCCTCGAGCAACTGAGGGCGGGTTTTGTGCTTTTTTTTGCGCAGGTTTCGCGTGAAGTTACGATAATACACTGCTGCGACACTTGTTCCACATGGGACTCTATCTGTCGTGATTAGTCTTGGTGAACATAAGCAAAAATCATCATTTGCTTGAAGTTTGACTGAGAGCATCGAAATATTTTTGGACATTGAGAATCTGGAACTCTCCATTTATTGGACGTGACCTCAACACCTCTTCAAAGTCTCTAATCCACGCTTCGTCAGTAGCGACATTTTGACACAAGAATCCTCAACTTTCACGATAGACTCGTTGTTTGTACAAGGTTGCAAAGTCCAGGTGTTTCTGCTTCTCTTCAGCAGTCAAACAGTGTGGGACCCATCTCGGAATAATTGTTCTCTTCTTCAAATCATTTGTCAGGATACGGAATACGAAGTTGGGGGAAATTTCTCGTGGTTTGAGAGAGTTCCTCACGAGCGGCACTGCAGTCTTCTTCGAAAGCATCATTCACAAGTTTCATCTGTTGACGTTTCTAGCCTCCTGGGAATTGGATTATCTTCTATGCTCATTTGACCAACATGAAAACGAGTAACCCAGAGTGAAACTGTACTATGGTCCACTATAAACTCCATCTAACGCACCTAACGCACTATGGATTTTTGTTGGGTTTTTGCCGCATGAAGTTTCAATCTTGATGTACGACCTATCGCCTTCAGCAGTCATAGCATCCGAGACTCACGCAGAATCTATTTCTACTTCCAGCCAATTTGATGTTCGAGTACACAGCGAAAAAACAAAAACACGTGCTTTTTTCTGGTGATCCCAACTACATCTGACGTAATTTTCTTTGTTCTTGCTTCAAGATAACCACAGTAATACCAACCAGTGCATTATTTATAAAATGTCCGTCCTCGTATATACAGGAAAAACTGGGAATTTAGTACAACTATCTAGTAACAGTACACTGAATTGTCATTGATGGAGACATCAACTAGGCACGCAACAGGACGAAAAACGTAAGTTCAGAAACTCACACAACCTCTACCCACGAAACAATTCTTGGTAAACAAGCATTAATTTACCTCATCGCTAGTTGCAGATGACATGCTGTCAGGAAACGACGAAAATGAGCACAAAAAATCTTATGTAGAATAATGTAGTCCATTTAGCGATGTAATCATAAGGTGAGCATCCAAACAAAACAAAGCAGATTGTACATATTGTAATTCTTAGGCCTACAACCGCAAAATTATTATAAATTTCAAATTCTACTTTAGAGAAATAAAAATTTGACGAACGTCTTGAACAGTCCCATGCTGACGTGCAGGGTCCATGGATTCATGAGGTGACACGTACGCGTCAATCCACTCGATACAATTGAAAACGAGGCTCTTCCGATCAGGCAGCATCTTCCCAGTCATCAACAGTCCAATGTCGGTGTTGACGAGCCCAGGCGAGGCGTAAAGCTTTATGTCGTACGGTCATCGAGGGTACACCAGTGGGCCTTCGGCCTCGAAAGCCATTATCGATGATGTTTCTTTGAATGGTTCACACGCCGACACTTCTTGATGTCTAGCCCCGAAATCTGCAACAATTTGCGGAAGTGTTGCAGTCGGAGATGTGATGTTTTACCGGATTCCTTATATTCACGGTACACACGGTCGTACGGGAAAATCCCCACTTCATTGCTACCTCGTAGATGCTCTGTCCCATCACCCGTGCGCTGACTGTAACACCACGTTCAAACTCACTTAAACCTTGATAACCTGCTATTGTAGCAACAGTAACCGATCTAACAACTGCGCCAGAGACTTGTTGTCTTACATAGGCGTTGTCGATCGCCGCGCCGTATTCTGCCAGTTTACATATCCCTGTATTTGAATATGCATGTCTTTGCCACTTTCTTTGGCGCTTCAGTGCATGATATCTTGCGAACCACGTGTGGGGGCGGCGGGTGGAATAATAGAATAAATGTTTTGTATTCATGCCGTTTGCCGTTCTCAACGCTGGCTCTCTAACTACAACATTGGCAACCAGAAAGTGATTAGCAAAACGTGAAGCCTGTAATTAGAATTCCTAGTGCCCACTTCATCTGAGAACTACATCTATAGCTACAGCTTATAGCTCTGAGGAATTAGGAGATTGTCTGGGATTCATAATCAAAAACCATTCCCTCTAAAATCTTCACTGTATTCTGGAAGTCACAGACCAAAAAGAATCCACACAATCCAACTACCAGAGCAGTTCAGAGTCTAATGCGCTGATGCCACTATAACTGTTCAAATTAAATGTTTAAGTGAATGCTCGCCATAATTTGATGATAATGTTCATCAAACGCCACGCTGAATAATGGTAGAATGTCTGTCCTGCGGCCGCACGTGAAAATACGACATACGCAAACTAAAGATAGATCATTAACGTCATCCCAAAATTAACAATTCACTCGAAAACAATTTCATGGTTACGCATATCCCGAGTAACTTATTACTGCATCCGAGGCTGTTTATATCAACGATACCGATGCGACGCGACTCCCGGCTCAGGTGGTGCGCTAATCAGCGTCTGGAGAGAGCTGGGACCTTCCTTCCTCACGCAGCGTTCTTACATATAAAGCCGCGGTGCGGGCGGCTAAGGGAATGCCTGATCAAATCTGCTCTCCCGACTAGCCGCTGGGCTAGTAATGCACCACTTTAAGTTATCAAATAAATCATTACTTCCTTTGCTGATGGCCGATGAAGCTTTCAATTTAATTGTGCAATCAGCACACAAGTAAGGAATCATAATAAAAGTCTGACGTGGCTAAGTCAAATATTTTGGGCGAGAGAATTAATTTAATTACATTACACGCAGTAGACGAGCTCTGAACTTGCCCTTTGGAGAAACGCTATCGCTATAGTTTTATAGTTATTCAGTTGAAACTTCTCACATTTTTATGATTATAGTGGATCTCCCTTCGACTTAAAATTAAACATCCTAGCTTTGTTTATTCGCCTACTTAATCTATCTTGCTTCCTTAATTTTTAAGATAAAAACCAGAAAATCATGAATTTCAACTAAAATTTTAATTTGTGAGGTCCAGAATACTGTTTCTACTAAATTATTATGCAAAAGGAATCTAAATATAAATTTTTTAGTTTCTATCTCTTTTCTGTTGCGCCAATGATTTTTACAGAAAAACATCCAAATTTCGAAAATGGTTAAAGTTACTTATCTGATATCCAACATATATTGATTTTGTATTACTTCTGACATGCTAGAAACGTTTCAGGTTATTTACTTCATTTTAAAGTATTGCACAATATTTATGACGTCAGAGCTAGTTACAGCGGACTAGGCTGGCACACAATGGTAAGACTGATGTGAATTTTATAAGGCGTGAGTATGCTGCTTCCCTACACATGGATGCACTTCAGTAGGTTGATTTCATATTCCTAGATTTCCGGAAAGCGGTTCCTTACTGCCGACTATTAAATGAAATCCAAAGCATACGGAATAGGTTCCCAGGTCTGCGAATGCCTCAAAGACTATGTATAGTTCATATGGTTCAAATGGCTCTAAGCACTATGGGACTTAAAATATGAGGTCATCAGTCCCCTAGACTGAGAACTACTTAAACCTAACTAACTTAAGGACATCACATATCCATGCCCGAGGCAGGATTCGAACCTACGACCGTAGCAGTAGCGCGATTCGGGACTGAAGCTCCTAGAAGCTCTCGGCCACAGCGGCCGGCGTATTTAAGGAATATAACACAATTCGTTGTCGTCGATGACGATTGATCATTAGAGATAGTGGTATCGTTAGCAGTGCCCCATGAAGTGTGACAGGACCACTCTTCTGCTCTACAATCATAAATGTAATGACGAACAGGATGAGCTGGGATCTGCGGCTGTTTGCGGATGATTCTGTAGTACACGGGGAAAGTGTTGCCGTCCAATGGATACAGGAAGATACAGGATGACTTAAACATAATTTTTATTTTGTTTGATGTATGGTACCTTCCTCCAAAGCAGGGCTGGGCAAATACCGTTTCACGAGTGCGAGATCTCGTAGATGCCCGCAAGGCCTGCCCGCGGTTCTCCCCCACTCTGCCAGCCAGCAGTACCCCCACCATCTACTCGCCTAGCCACGCACGTCACTGCATCGCTCGGACCACTCGGTCCGTTACTTCGCATCGTTTCTATTGCCTGTGTAGAAAATGCATTGGCTGTTTGTGATAAAACAGAACAAGTGGGTGGAAAGTGGCTGAGGAGGAGTTAAAATCGTTGAAACGAAAGTCCTTTGAACCCATACCCCTTAATCCACAGTGGGAAGAAGAGTACTTTTTTGTTGGAACGCAAATCGGTTCTCAGTGTTTGATTTGCAATGCAACATTGTCTTCACGGAAGAAATACAATGTGAATCGACGTTATCGACTGCTTCACGAGAAGGATATAGTCGGTCTGAATAATGAGAAAATAAAACCAAACTTACCGAATTTGAAGCAGAAAAAGGAGAAAGACATACGTATACATGTAGATAGTTCTGACATTGTTTCACATTATTACTGTTATTAATAATATGTAATGTGAATTTTACGGCACTTTTACTTTCTCCTGTACGTATTTACTGGACGAAAACCTCATCATACACAACGATGTAGCGATGATAGTAAGATATCATGTTGTTGTTGTGGTCTTCAGTCCTGAGACTGATTTGATGCAGCTCTCCATGCTACTCTATTCTGTACAAGCTTCTTCATCTCTTACTGCAACCTACATCCTTCAGAATGAGCTCAGTGTATTAGCCCCCTCTACGATTTTTACCCTCCACGCTGCCCTCCAATGCTAAATTTGTGATCCCTTGATGCCTCAGAACATGTCCTACCAACCGGTCCCTTCTTGTCGAGATGTGCCACAAACTCCTCTTCTCCCCAATTCTATTCAATACCTCCTCATAAGTTATGTGATCTATCCATCTAATCTTCAGCATTCTTTCGTAGCACCACATTTCTAAAGCTTCTATTCTCTTCTTGTTCAAACTATTTATCGTTCATGTTCCACTTCCATACATGGCTACACTCCATACAAATACTTTCAGAAACGACTTCCTTACACTTAAATCAATAATGGATGTTAACAAATTTCTCTTCTTCAGAAACGCTTTCCTTGCCATTGCAAGTCTACATTTTATATCCTCTCTACTTCGACCATCATCAGTTATTTTGCTCCCCAAATAGCAAAACTCCTTTACTATTTTAAGTGTCTTATTTCCTAATCTAATTCCCTCAGCATGACCTGACTTAATTCGACTGCATTCAGCTACATATCATGTAGCTCTTAAAATAGCTAAAACAGCATGGCCCTTCGGCTATGGAGAATTTGTGAAAGAATGTTTTGTTGCTGCCGCAACAATTTTGTTCCCAGCAGGTCTTCCTGTTTTTGAAACCGTTCCTCTTTCACGGAGAACGGTTTGCAGGCGGATTGAAGAAATGGCACAGGATATGAAAGCTCAATTGATCAATTGAGAAACAGGATCAAAGATTTGGTTTTCTTTTCATTAGCATTGGACGAAAGCACTGATGTATGTGATGTTGGTCAACTTGCAGTCTTTTTGCGAGGAGTTGAAGCTCAGTTTAACGTGACTGAGGAGCCCCTCGATTTAGTGGGAATGCATTACGCAACAACGGCCGACGATATATTTTCGTGCGTAGAGCATATAATACAGACATACAAGCCATTTTGGGAAAAACTTTCATCGATTGAAACAGATCTGGCTCCTGGAATGATCGGTCATAAGTCTGGTGTCGTTGCTTTGATACGAAAAAAGTTGAAAGCCGTCGGTGCCCAGAAGGAACTACCAGTAATACATTGCGTTCTTCACCGTCTTAATTTGCTAGCAAAATGTGCCAATGTAGTTGCCCTCATGGACGTGGTCATGAAAACAGTTAACATTCTTCGATCAAAAGGTTTGGGACACAGACAGTTCAAATCGTTCCTGGCAGAACTAGAATGTGAATACGGTGATGTTTCATATTATTGTGAAGTACGCAGGTTGAGTGGAGGGGTTATTTTAGAACGATTTTTTAATTTACGTAAAGATATAGCGTTATTCATGGATGCGAAAAGAAAACCGGTGAAAGAATTGGACGACCGACAGTGGATTTTAGATCTTTCGTTTTTAACTGACGTAACCAAGCATCTGAATAGCATGAATGTAGCTTTGAAAGGTAGGAATAACGTAATTAGCGAAGTGTTGGACACTATTTTGGCATTCAAGAGAAAACTGCTTTTGTGAGCAAAGGAACTGTCAGAAAGGTCGTGTGTACACTTCCCGAGCGTTGCACTAGTTGTTAGTGAAAACAATTTGGAACAGGAAAGGCGAAAAGAACAAAAAAATGGTTCAAATGGCTCTAAGCACTATGTGACTTTACATCCGAGATCATCAGTCCCCTAACGTAAGGACATCACACACACTCATGCCCGAGGCAGGATTCGAACCTCCGACCGTAGCATCAGCGCGGTTCCGGACTGAAGCGCTTAGAACTGCTCGGCCACAGCGGCCGTTCTCAAAGAACATTTTGATGGGTTTGTAACGGTGCTACAGCTTCTCAAAGCCATTTTTGATAGTATATTTGAGGTCTTAAATCGACTGGAATGCGAAGTTAACCTTTTCGCGACTCCTTTTTGTTAACGTTGAAAATGTACTTTCTGAAATTCAGTTGGAACTCACTGACTTTCAATGCAATCGTATGCTGAAGGAGAAATTTCGCACTGCAGAAACCTTGGAAAGCTTCTAGAAATATTTCCCACGTGAACAGTTTCCATTGTTATTTAAAATAGCTGTTCGTGTGTATAAATATTTTGGAACAACATACTTGTGCGAAAGTGTTTTCTCTACAATGAAACTGATAAAATCGAAGCTTAGGAGTAGTCTTACTGATGTTCATCTGACTGGTGCAGTGCGCCTAATGACCAGTAATTTCACACCAAATATCAAGATGCTAGTTCAAAATCATTGTAGAAACATCCAGGATGATGTAAATTAATGCCTATGTCCTATTCGTACGTAGTACCCCTCCCCTGAACTACACCCGTCTGTGTAAATATAACGTAACATTTACAATACAAATGTGTTCGTTTCTTTATCCTTTACGTCTGCATCCTATTTGTGGTCATTGTTGTGACTTGGCAAGACAGCCAAGCCACTGTGATTGGTAGCCGAAAGGCACGCGTTTAAGCTCACGCAGGCTGGCGCGAGGTCTGGAACAGGTAAAGTAATTATACTAGCAATAATGTACGTTGCTGCTGGAATACTTAACTTTAATCCATAATTGGTGAACATCGGTCTGACGGTACATGCATCACAACATAAATAGCAAATGATAATGGCGCCTTGCTAGGTCGTAGCAAATGACGTAACTGAAGGCTATGCTAACTATCGTCTCGGCAAATGAGAGCGTAATTTGTCAGTGAACCATCGCTAGCAAAGTCGGCTGTACAACTGGGGCGAGTGCTAGGAAGTCTCTCTAGACCTACCGTGTGGTGGCGCTCGGTCTGTAATCACTGATAGTGGCGACACGCGGGTCCGACGTATACTAGCGGACCGCGGCCGATTTAAAGGCTACCACACTGGCAAGTGTGGTGTCTGGTGGTGACACCACAGTCATGAAAGTAGAACGTGTTACAAAACGTGTTACAATGTTTCGAAACTGGGTTTCATCCGTACATGGCCAACCGCTGCATGGTACTGGATACACAAAATTCGGTAAGCACGTTTTACACCTACGTCCCACACACGCATGTTGTGCCACATATGATTGGCCTCCCGATAACCGTGTACCGGTGCAGAGTTCACGGGCGCCACATACGCGTGAAACGGCCTGGGACGAATGTGTGTTCCACCTGCACTACGTACGTCAGCTTGTCCGTCATACTCAGCTGTGTGCGCGGGGCGCTCACACAGTCGCACGGTTGCCCTCCGTGCAGCGTGCATACACAAGAGGCCAACCACATCCGACAACTCTGCTACTCGCATTACGTCCACTCACAGCTGCTCAGCGTTGCCCGCGGCCAACCATACGGGTAGCTCTCGTGCCCGCCCCCGCTCTAAAGGTAGAGAAATGTAAGTTGATGCGTTTGAGTAGGAGAAACAGTCTTATAATGTTCGTATGGAGTATTAGTGGTTCGCTGTTAGACACAGTCTAAGTGATGAAATATGTGGGAACAACGTTGCAGGGTGATACGAAATGGAAAGAGCATGTCACATTGGTAGTACGAAAAGCCAATGCTCGGCTTTGGTTTATTGGGAGAATTGTGGGAAAGGTTAGCTCACCTGTAAATGGGACGGCGTACGAAACACCAGTGCGACCTATTCTTGATTACTGCGCGAGTGTTCGGGATCGCCACCAGGTCGGATTAAAGCACGGCATCGAAGCATTTCAGAGGCAGCATGCTAGGTTCGATCAACATGAAAGTACCACGGAGAAGCTTCGTGAACTCAAATGCGAATCCCTGGAGGGAAGAAGACATTCTTTTTGTGAGGAAATACTGCAGAAATTTGCAGTACCACTATTTGAGACTGTCTGCAGAACGATTCTGTCGCAAACGTACGTTTCGCGTAAGGACCACGAAGATAAGATGAGAGAAATTAGGGTTCGTACCTAGACACATAGACAGTCGTTTTGTCCTCTCTCTGTTTGAGATTGAAACAGTAAAGAAAATAACTATGGTGATATGTGGTACCCACTAATACGCACCGTACAGTGGTTTGCAGAATATGTATGTAGATGTGGTTGTACGGGGTGTTCAAAAAGTCTCTCTGCAGTGCCGTATGATTGTTCGCCTGCCAGGGCTACTTCCCTTCAAGTGGAATCTCCCAACATTTAATTATGTGAAAATTTGTAAATAAAAATGAATATTCAATAAATTAATAACTTGTATTTCACTGAGTTTTATTTCGGCGTATTCACTGCGGCATACGGAACGAGGGGCTAACAATCGTACGGCACTGCGGAGAGAATTTTTGAACACACCATAACATTCTTTTAATGTAATCCAGCACCCTCATGTGTGGTAACTATGACAGCAAAAGTCATACAAAATGTGAACGGTGAACGCTGTCGAAAAACATTTGGAGTTAGGCAGTCTATTTTAAAACACGGCACCCAGCTGCATTTTAAGAAGGTACGCCCAACTTAAACTTTGACTGCGAATGAAATATATCCGTTTGACGAGTTACTCCACACACTGGAAAATAATTACACGTCTGAAATTGTATAGTTATGACGAAGAGAATATAGTAGAATATTCTAATACAAATGTCGACAGCTAGTGCAGCTGATTACTCTCATCAAAAAGTGAAACCAAACCTGACAGCCAACAAAAAGTAATTTCTTGTGATCGGCGTGTACAAATAGTTTGCAAATTCTGTATCATTAGCCTCTTGCGTAAATAATTTTGATGTAATTCTAATACATACGAAATGATTCACTATCAGTAGAGAGTTATGTAGTTGCTAGTACTTTGATAAATATGTACTGAATATATTCTGGAAGAAATATATTAATTGTGGAAATTGAACTTTTTAAAAATGGCTCTGAGCACTATGGGTCTTAACATCTGAGGTCATCAGTCCCCTAGAACTTGGAACTACTTAAACCTAACTAACCTAAGGATATCACACACATCCATGCCCGAGGCAGGATTCGAACCTGCGACCGTAGCGGTCGCGCTGTTCCAGACTGAAGAGCCTAGAACCGGTCGGCGACTCCAGCCGGCTTGAACTTTTTACACATCACTCAAATATCTACGTCGTTTTGCTGAAAGGACGAAGAGAAATGTTTATTATTAAGAAGTGTAAAATTATGTCAGACGGTACAATGATTTCTACCCATAATCGTACGCATCCAGAAACGACGTACTGTGTCTGCACTAACAGGCGTATAATACAATTCTGATCGATACACACAGCGTGCCGTTGCTGTGGAGTATCGAGAGGAAGGCATCCGCTATACTCCTTCTTCTCTTGAAAGTAGCTCCCACCTTGCTCCTCTGTCGCATCTTACCGCCCTTCATTCCGGTCGGTTTTATCTGCGGTACTGGCGTGCGGCCACGGCGTAGTGGTGCATTCCGAGAACACTCGAAATGTTCCCATTGGGACTGAACAGTGCTTGTGGGAAATTGAAGGGAACAATATCGGAAACTGAACGCAGCTATGTGGCAAGGAAATGCAGCAGGCAGTCTTTCGGAAACGAATACACCCACGCCGTTGCCGTCTATCGAGGCTAACGGCACTGCACACTGCGGTTCGCCGTCGTACTGATCTCTTGATAGCCATAGGTTAACGAGTTTTTTTTTCTAAAATGGCTGAAACGTTAACTACACTGCTTGATAGAAAAATTGAAGTCCTCAGTAATGGAGGAGGGTACGAAGTGAACGTTCACCTTTTGAGAGTGTATGTGATGTTATTTCACTGATTACAAAATCGAGTCAAATTTACAAAGAAATTGGCAGTATTAGTCCGCTTGTCAGTGTGGCGCTGCATTCCTTTTGGTCTGGATGCATGCACTGATTCGATTGGGAAGGGTGTCACAGAGTCGTTATATCTTTTCGAGAGAGAAGCTGTTCTACAGGTATTGTAACTGCTCCTTGATCTCCTACATATCGTTTGACGCCCGAGTTGTCCCACACGTGTTTTGACGGGGACAGATTTGGTCATCTTGCTAGCCACCGGAGTACCTCGACAGGCAGACAGTTCATAGAGATGTGTACCACTTGTGATCGGACATTGTCCTGTTGGAAACTGAGAGGTAACACTTGAGAGGTAACACATAACGTACAATGTCCATGACGTACTGTTGTGTCGTCAGACTTTCCTCCGTTAGCCGTGACCTGGAGTCATACTCTAGGGTTGCCCATCACGAGTAATACCGCTCTGCCTGTCCAAATCATTGGAAAAGTGAGACCTTTCGCCTGTGCGGCGTTACAGCCCGGGTTACAATGTAGAAGAATAACAGAACTTCAGCTTACAGCTAAACTGCCTTGCACATGGCTAAATATTTAATTTCCACTGAACGTGTTCGGAAGTCTGTTTTCCACGGTATAAGTCACAATTAAATTTTGAAGTCATTCCTATTACACTGGTGTCCAAAATTAAACCAATATTAGGAAATTTTGCGGGGTTACATTTATTTTGATACCAAACTACACTCCTGGAAATTGAAATAAGAACACCGTGAATTCATTGTCCCAGGAAGGGGAAACTTTATTGACACATTCCTGGGGTCAGATACATCACATGATCACACTGACAGAACCACAGGCACATAGACACAGGCAACAGAGCATGCACAATGTCGGCACTAGTAAAGTGTATATCCACCTTTCGCAGCAATGCAGGCTGCTATTCTCCCATGGAGACGATCGTAGAGATGCTGGATGTAGTCCTGTGGAACGGCTTGCCGTGCCATTTCCACCTGGCGCCTCAGTTGGACCAGCGTTCGTGCTGGGCGTGCAGACCGCGTGAGACGACGCTTCATCCAGTCCCAAACATGCTCAATGGGGGACAGATCCGGAGATCTTGCTGGCCAGGGTAGTTGACTTACACCTTCTAGAGCACGTTGGGTGGCACGGGATACATGCGGACGTGCATTGTCCTGTTGGAACAGCAAGTTCCCTTGCCGGTCTAGGAATGGTAGAACGATGGGTTCGATGACGGTTTGGATGTACCGTGCACTATTCAGTGTCCCCTCGACGATCACCAGTGGTGTACGGCCAGTGTAGGAGATCGCTCCCCACACCATGATGCCGGGTGTTGGCCCTGTGTGCCTCGGTCGTATGCAGTCCTGATTGTGGTGCTCACCTGCACGGCGCCAAACACGCATACGACCATCATTGGCACCAAGGCAGAAGCGACTCTCATCGCTGAAGACGACACGTCTCCATTCGTCCCTCCATTCACGCCTGTCGCGACACCACTGGAGGCGGGCTGCACGATGTTGGGGCGTGAGCGGAAGACGGCCTAACGGTGTGCGGGACCGTAGCCCAGCTTCATGGAGACGGTTGCGAATGGTCCTCGCCGATACCCCAGGAGCAACAGTGTCCCTAATTTGCTGGGAAGTGGCGGTGCGGTCCCCTACGGCACTGCGTAGGATCCTACGGTCTTGGCGTGCATCCGTGCGTCGCTGCGGTCCGGTCCCAGGTCGACGGGCACGTGCACCTTCCGCCGACCACTGGCGACAACATCGATGTACTGTGGAGACCTCACGCCCCACGTGTTGAGCAATTCGGCGGTACGTCCACCCGGCCTCCCGCATGCCCACTATACGCCCTCGCTCAAAGTCCGTCAACTGCACATACGGTTCACGTCCACGCTGTCGCGGCATGCTACCAGTGTTAAAGACTGCGATGGAGCTCGGTATGCCACGGCAAACTGGCTGACACTGACGGCGGCGGTGCACAAATGCTGCGCAGCTAGCGCCATTCGACGGCCAACACCGCGGTTCCTGGTGTGTCCGCTGTGCCGTGCGTGTGATCATTGCTTGTACAGCCCTCTCGCAGTGTCCGGAGCAAGTATGGTGGGTCTGACACACCGGTGTCAATGTGTTCTTTTTTCCATTTCCAGGAGTGTATATGAACATGTGACAGTGATGTAGAAGCAATGTAAAGAATACAGAATGTAAGCAACCGAAACACGCATAACGCTAGACAAAAAAGTTATTCGTTTTTCTCCAACTTAACGGATTTGTACACAGATTCCGACGACTGATTGATGTGTTCAGTGTGGGTTGTGACTGCTTCTGGCAGCAATACAGATTTGACGACGATCGGGCATACTTTGAATGATGTCATCAGTCTCATATTGTGACAACAACGCCCATTCTTCCTGCAAATTGCTCGCAAGTCTAGTGGATCCCAGACATGCTCTATGGGGTTCAAATTGGGAGAGCTAGTGGATCCCAGACATGCTCTATGGGGTTAAATTGGGAGAGCAGGCCACGGCTCTATGACGTCGAGCATTATCATTCATCACTACTTCAGTCTGGAACCGCGCGACCGCTACGGTCGCTGGTTCGAATCCTTGGACATGAATGTGTGTGATGTCCATAGGTTAGTTGGGTTTCAGTAGTTCTAAGTTCTAGGGGACTGATGACCTCAGATGTACCATAGTGCTCAGAGCCATTTGAACCATCCATCAGTACGAAGCCTGGGCCCACAGCACCTCGTGACAATCACACATAATTTCCGTAGATCTCGTCATAATAACTAACGGCAGTTAAACCTTGTCAATTCACCCATCCAATTTTAGGAAGAGGTGCTCGAGCTGTCAATATAGTCCCTGTTCACACCATTAGGGATTCTCTTCGATAATGGTCTCTTTCCAAAATGTTTGGGTCCCGAAATCGTTTTCCTTCAGGTGTGCATCCTTCGAGAATCACTCTCCAGACGAAATCGGGACACATCTCTGAAATGAACATTGGTTCACCGTTCGACCGTTCAGGTTGCATGTTGACGAGTCGACTCTGGACGATCCCTTCTGTGAAGATGCGTCAGAGGTAGACATACGAGAGGTCTCCGACAATAAAGACCACTTTGCCGAAGCCTTCTGTGTACCATTTGCCTCGATTCGACACGTCCAGTGGATGCTGCGGACAGATGCCAGTTGCCTTGCAGAACTAAGGTGGTACCGTCGTGCCCTTACGGCCAAAGTGTGGTGTTGTCTTTCTAAAGTTACACGTGGTCAGCCCTGCCCTGGTCTTAGGAGTACAGCTTCGGTCTCTATACAATGTCACCACATCCGAGACACAACAGTACGATTCACAATAAGCCATTGGGCCACATGTTTGTCACTGTAGTGTCTCCAGTCTTCCCATGGCCCTTTGCTACAGAGAGTCTGGTAGGCGTCTTCTCAGTGCCATACTGCACCGTCTGTGACTGTGTACACAGTGATAGCGGATCCGGGACTACCCAGTAGGTACCCTGACATCATCGTTGTTGTGGTTGTCCGTTGACCGGAATACAGCACACGATCATACTGACGTCAGTTGACAGTTTGTGTGATTATATCGTGAGTTAGACACAGAACGGGGAAATAGCGGTTTGTTGCTTTAATTTTGGACACCATTGTAGTTTTGTGAGAAAAAGTTAGTCTTTCGACTTTCGGATCTGCTATCTTGTTAAAACTTTAAAATGTGCCCAAATGAAAAGGAGACCACAGTTATATGTAAAGCACTTTTGATAACAATATCATAGTCACACCTCTGTTGGAACAGTACGACTATACATTATTGCCATTATTCTTTATTGTGATACGCCGACCGCAGTGCGTAGGAAGGTAGTGAATGGCTTCAGTGTAGAACTACTGGGTTGCTGAAGACACAGGCTTTCACGGTATCCTACACTTCCTTGTCATAGGTGAACCTCTCAAATGACGGGATGGTTCCTTTGAAACCAGCCCCATCCGTCTATCATCCGATGGGACCGATGACCTCGCTGTTTGATCCAGTCCCACAAATCAACCAATCAACGAACCTCTGAACTTTCAGTGATTGTTTTATGGGGACGAAGATATGCGAGTCGCACGGGGAGAAATAGAGGCTGCGAGGTGGACGTTCCACGAGCTGCCATCGAAATTTTTGCCTTAGCTCGAGGGTCTTCTTGGCCACACATCCCGCCTCACAACGCTGACATCACCGTAATATTGTACGCCGTGTGAGACACTGCTCTACGTACACCTCTTTTACCTTGAGATAAATTTATGAAACACGATCCCCTACAGCGCGAACAAATTGGATAGCTGCTCTTTGCGCTGATCGGGTGGAATCCATCAAACAACGAACTGCGGCAACAACTCTCCAGAAATGAGGAAATTGCAGATAATCCATTAACTTCACTTTTGCAACTAGGAATACTAGCGCACCATCTCACCGACTGGGATTACATACAACGCCGTCACAGCGAAGGTCTCCTTTTTAATCCGGTGTACCTTATTCTTTCAGCTGAACTCGTAAAAATGTTAACTTCGACGAAAAATTGTCAAGGATAAAGCCTATCTTTGGAATGGACAGCACCGTTAGTAATTTGTAGCTGAGCTGTCGTATTTGCATAAATCATAAATACCAAACTATCTTCAGTTCTCTGTAATAATCGTCAATGAACACAGTTAAGGAGACTTACAGTTGGATTTTGTAAAATAGTCCATGAGTGTAGGCTTCTTGTTTGATACCTCCAAAAAAAAAATTTCATCTCTTGCTGGTTTTATTACGTCATTATCAATTACGCAAAGGTTCACCACAGATCTTGACTGTAAGACGTCAACAAAATATGATTACTTGTTAATCAAATTAACACAACGTCATTCATGTTTCACCAACTACAGTATTTTCGTTAGGTGATTCATTGACGGCAGAAGTGGGCAACTGCCGCTGGCAGGATTTTCTTCTATTCGCTGGCCCTCGCTTTGTATGCGCCAGTGGCCGGTTTATCATATCTGGCGATTGTGACAAAGATGCTGCCGTTGGCACATTGCTCCACTATTCCCCACGACATGAAACAAACAGAAATAACTTACGTACAAAATTACAATGACAACATATTTAAATAAGAAGTTGATTTCTGAATCTAATTGCTTAACAGACGATGTGACATTATATTATCTTCCCGCCCGCATATACTGTAACGACACCAGGTCGCTGGCACCACCTAGGTCAGTGCAGAACTGTGATTTATCACTGTAGACAGTGCGACGCTATCCATCAGCAGTCCACGTGTGCCGTTTGTGTTGTGGTGTTAGCGACACCCTAGTCCGCTTTGGCAGCTGCACGTTCAGTGTGGCTGAATGCCAACTGAAGGAGCACAGGTTCGATTCTCAGCCAGGTCGGAGATTTTCTGCCCTTGTTCTGTCCTCATTATCATCGACACGCAAGTCGTCTAAATGGCGTCACACAAAAAGACTTATGCCCGGCGCCAGAGCCGTCACACGACAGAGGGAGAACGGCAGTCTACATTTGAGACGAAAATTATGTAGTTCAGCTGCTGCTAGTCTTCGATCACTGGTCCGGGGTTACAGTGTTGCAGGGTTTACATTCCTCTTGCTCGGATGCCAGGCAGAGATGCGAAGGTGTTACAATGTGCTTGGTGCTTCCATTGTGAGTCAGACACGGTTGATCGGAACCTTTGTGATAATTATGCCTGCCATGACATTACCTTGTTGTCCAAGAGCAGGCCACTGTCACATCCAAAGGCCCCACAAATGTGGATGTTGGACGATTCGACCAGCCGGCTAAATTTAGACCCTCTATCAGGCTACCTTTACTGTCTGTTGGGTGCTCACAGCAGTACGCGACATGTCCAAGTCCTTCATAGTGGTCAGTAAAATTTCTGAACTGTTCACACCTCTTATACAAGGTGTTAGGAAATTCCCGTTATAGATTGCGAAGACTTGTAGAGGGCAGTGAGTACATAATATTTTGAACAGGAACCCATGTGCGGAAACGTCATCCAACGACGCTACAGAGCATCAAAGTTACAGGCGTCGGCGCCTGTGAACGTATTTATATACGGGGTGATTACGTGGAGCATCAAAGTTACAGGCGTCGGCGCCTGTGAACGTATTTATATACGGGGTGATTACGTGATGATGTTAAAAACTTTCTAGGATTATGAGAAGGATAAATGTATCAAATTAAGATGAGGGTCCCTGTACCGGAAACGAACGAGTCGAAATTTATAAGCAAAAGCTTTTCTGACATCTCTGACACTGTAATACTTACTGGTACTATTGCTAAGATTGTAGGGTGGACAACTTTCAGGGATGACAGTATGAACCAAAACAAGAAAAAACGTCTGGTAAACATGGGCTCTAAAATGTATACCTTAAGAGCTATGAGCGCATGTTAAATAGAGGAAGTATGTTTCGCTCTGTCGGAGATGGTCAAGTGCTCATAGCTCCTCAAGTATGTTTTTTAGAGCTGACGTTTATTGAAAGTTTTTCTTTTGTTTTGGTTTATACTAACACCTCTGAAAGTTGCCTATCCTACAATCTCAGCAAAAACAGTACCAGCACATTTATTCCGCTTTCGTAGATATCAGAAGGATTTTCTCTTTTAACTTTCGTCTCGTTCGTTTCCGATGCAGGGGCCCCTTAACTCAAATTGTTACATTCATCCTTCTCAATCATCCTAGACAGTTTGTGACGTCATCATTAATCGCCTCGTATGTACATACATTTACAGGCTCCGCGACTTATAACTTTGACCCTCACTAGCATCGTCGGATAACAATTTTGCACATGGGTTCTTGCTTAAAATATTATGTACTCACTCCTCTGCACAAGCCCTAAAACAAAGTTTTTAACGGGAATTTCCGAAACATTTTGTACCCCTCCAGACCTGGTAACAACACTAAACACGAAAGACACTAATTTACTGTGGTGGCCGTTGTACTTGTCACAGAGAATTAGAAAATTGTTTACATTCCTGCCAATGGTGCGTCCATGTGCGAAGTTACAATGACATCCGATCATATCTTCTGGGTGCTTCACTATTTTCTTCCGGCAGGGATGGTTCAAATGGCTCTGAGAACTATCAGGCTTAATGTGGTGTGCGTACACACCATCAGATTATTTGACTTGTCGCTCTAATGAAGTAGGCGAGTGTCAGAAATATGTCTCGTGGTCTTATCGTGGCGTGTTTATCTTCTGCCGTTAGGACAGACGATAGAAATGCCACTTGCACGCTTAGAGTAGCAGATTGACGGTGACCAACTTTAAACAGAACTTGATTAATTTTCACACACATTTATTAAAATAATAAAAATGATAAACCTTACTTAACTTGATTCTGGATGCTATTTACAATTGACAATCTGAAGTTCCTTTGGTCTTGGTACGTTAATCTTATTCTCACATATCTCTGATACTTGACGAAGTGTATTGATTTATCTTCATGGCTAAGTACAGGAATGTGATAATCTAATTAGGTGCAGACTGAAACTGGAATATAGACTGGTACAGACAAATGCAGACTGGTACAGACAAATGCAGACTGGTACAGACAAATGCAGACTGATGCAGACTGACTAATCGGAGGTCTGTACACTCGTTATAATACCTCGAGCGTTCAGGTATCACTGGGCAAGTGTGATCCGCGAGGAGAAAAGGTTCTACGTTAGCAGAAATTTCATTGACTGCGTTACATATTAATACGCGGATCGGCAGAAGCAGAATTTGGTCCGTCTCTAAGACAGCGCCATCTCGTAGTGCGGAGACAGACGAGCGCTGCGCCTGCGCTGTTGTGCTTAGTGGGGCGCGCTCTATTGGGAAAGTTGTGTACACTCTGACTATGTGGAACTATGTACACCACACTTAACATCTGAGGTCATCAGTCTCCTAGAACTTAGAACTACTTAAAAGTAACTAACCTAAGGACATCCCACACATCCATGACCAAGGCAGAATTCGAACCTGCGACCGTAGCGGTCGCCGTTCCAGACTGATGCACCTAGAACCGCTCGGTCACTGCGGCCGTCTTCGGGCAGGGAATTAAAATCATATTCTTGTAGTTTTTTGCTGTATCTGTACGTAAAAGTGTAGTAAACAGTGCAAATGGAAGCTACTGCACATAGTGGACTTCCTTACCAGTGGGGAGGTACCATCGTTACGGAAAATAGCACGGTACGTTGCGCCTGAGACGTACTTTTCCTCTCTACACGCCCGATGGCTGGAAGCCTGTTGTGAATGAACTCTGTTCCCGGGACTCTCTAAGAGGCGCGCCGGAGCTTCGCTTCCCAGGAAGTTGTGCCGCCATACAAATGGCGGTCCGTGCGCGTTCGTTAGCAACTCAGACTTGGCTGCGAGTTTGCCTCTGCACCACGCCCCCGTCCCCGCGTCCTTTCAGTGCCAACTTCTGCCTCCAACCCGCTCCCAAATAATTGGCGTTAGCTCGCCTTCCTTTCTATTATACTTTTGCTCATTGTATTCTGTCCACAAATCAGCATGGGTTTAGGAAGCATCGCTTGTGTGAAATTTGCTTGACTTTTTCTCAAATGATATCCGGCGAAATACGGATGAATGGCAACAGGCGGTTTCGATGTCTCTAGAATTCCATAGAGCATTTGGCATGGCGTCACAATACCCACAGTAAACCAAGGTAGAAGCATATGGAATAGGTTCCCACATATGTGAGTAGCTCAAAGGCTTATTAAGTAACAGAAACTAGCATGTTATCCACGACGGCGAGGGTTCGTCAGAGACAAGCGTATCATCAGGAGTGCTCCATGGAAGTGTGACAGCACCGCTGTTATTTTATATATGTATAAATGATTTGGACAGGGTAAGCAGCAGTCTGTGACTGTTTTCTGATGATGAGGTGGTGCATTGTAATTGTTCAGATATTTTTTGAATATTAGGTTTTGACAAACAATCGAATTATGGGAACTCCAGGATGGCATGACGACAACATTATGAGAAGGACAGATTTCTACTCAGCATGCAGAGGAGACGCTGAATCGCCGACAAGCACGACTAAAATATTGCTATACAATTAAACTTTCAGCCAAAGGGCTTTTTCTCAAGAAAACACACACACATTGATGCAAGCACAGCTCACACATATATGACAACTGTCTCTTGTCACTGACGCCACAGTGCGAGCAACTGTGCCTGATGGGACAAACAATAGTTGGGTGGTAGGGGATAAGGAGGAGGCTGGGGAGAGGTTACAGGCTAGAGACAGAGGAAGGCACAATGCTGTTTATGACGTCACGAAGGGACATGGTGTAAACAGCGTAGTGCTGCTAGTTTCAGTCAGGATGTTTAAATGGGACGGGGGTGGGGGGGTGGGAGGGAGAGGAGTGTAAAAAGAGAGAAGTAGAGGAGGAAAAAAAAGACTAGTGGGCCACCTGGTCTCAACCTGTCCTTGATCCACCTATATCCTTCCCAGCTCCAACTCAAGCACTACACAGTCTTATATTCCACCAGTGCACACACTGGTTATCATCCCCTCCTATATTCCTCTCCTTTTCCCGTTCTCTTCTCCACCCTACTCCTCTAAGTTCCTCATTGAACCCAGCAGTTCTATCCTGTTCCCACCAGGTATCTTCATGCTTCTGCAAGCAGCACTCCATCTTCCCTAATCCCTACCGTGCTTTCCATCCCCTTCCCTGCCCCAGCCTCCTCCTTGCCCCACACTATCTACAGACTGCTTGTCCCAACAGATGCACTGCCTTGCAGTTTAGCCTCAGTGGCCATACGTGCGTGAGCTGGGCTTGTATGAATGTGTATGTTTTTTCTATCTGAGAAGAAGGCCATTTGGCCGAACGTTTAATTGTGTACCAGTCTTTTTGTTCTGCTTGTCTGCGACTCAACTTCTCCTCTATAACGTGACAAGCAATCTATCCTTTTCTTAATATTGTCTTTTGGCAAATAATACTACATACAGAGGGACGTAATTTCGTTGCATTTTTACTTCACTTAGCTCATCATCAAACATATATGATTTTGTTAAATGAAACGACATGTTTTAACGACATTTGAAAGATCTAAAAATACTAGCACAGTGGCATAATACCTATAAATGCTGGCGCTGAAAATTTTACAAAACTATCCTAGAAATATGCTAAAATTGAAACTCAAAGCGACCAGAATTGGCTGTTTCAGCTCTCAAACCACCAAGTGTGGTTGCCATGTCAGGTTCCTTCGTTGTATGCAGCAAGAAGACCTATGCTACCAACTCATAACATGTTTACTCCTAGCCCTCCTGCACGGTGTAGAGCCAGGGACAGCTATTGCTATTGTAACCAGAACTATTAGTCGACCGCAAAATTATTGCACCATGGACTAAGGACGTTTCAGCCGGCTTATCGTGAGTTTTTATCTGATATTTCACGAGAACACACTGAATAACTTAATAGTGTATGGGCAAATGTCTTGTAATCGTTTACATTGCGAGGTGTTTTCCTGAGTGACGACTGTACGTGTTTACATTGACGTCACTGCGTGTTTCCGTCAATTGCCAAGGGAAAAATGGTTCAAAAGGCTCTAAGCACTATGGGACTAAACATCTGAGGTCATCAGTCCACTAGAACTTAGAACTACTTAAACCTAACTAACCTAAGGACATCACACACATCCATGCCTGAGGCAGGATACGAACCTGGGACCGTAACAGCCGCGTGGTTCCGGACTGAAGCGCCTACAACCGCTCGGCCTCAGCGGCCGGCTTGCGAAGGGAGACCAAGGGCAATAATATCATGTTCGTGTGATAGTTATGTGCTAACTTGTAGCTGGAACATGCGTTAGTTCCTCTCATGTTTGAAGTTAAATGGATTCATTTTTTTTGGTGATAATCGGAACAATACACATCGGTTTATACCGAGAGGAAACAACTGCAAAAATTGTAGCCAAAATCATACTAGCGGCAAACTGCCAGTACCAGGAATCACATGCCCAACAGGGGTGCGTGACTCAATTGCAACATGGGCCTATCTTTCAGTATTGCGTCTTTGAAATGCAGTCCCTCATCCTCGAGCTGTTAAACTTACCTCCTCTTACCTGTAGCGCCGCTGCTACAATATTGGATGGCATCATATGAATTCTAATGATGATTTGCCCTAACGGAACAACACCCTTGGAAAGGTTGGTACACTTACAAATAAATGTGAAACAAATATGGTAAAATTTTAATGTGTTGGTGAGGTGTACATTCGTTACATAAATGATACAACGTTACAACAGCGTTTATCAGAATTCATAGAGCTCATGCGACTATAACTATTTCTAAGCTGCCACAACACGGCTATTCTGTGTGGCATGCGTTTTATGCTCTCTGCCACACAGGTCGTAAGATGCTACCGTCAGGATACTTCTGGATCAGTCAGCAATTAATGACCTGATATTCTCAAGACACAAAACTAATCTAAACCCACAGTCGTGACCAAGAGGTAACCAGCGACAATATTACCGCAACACTGAAGCAGTAGACAGTGAGAGTCACGCCATTCCACTTACGGAGTTGGAGTAATGGCGTATCGCCGAGCATAAGCGTTACGAAAAAGCTATCACTGCCTAAGTCTTTGCGGATTTTCACAAATGTAAAAATACCTTATCAGCACAAATGAAATTCAGAGTGGGTCTGCAATTTAATAGATGTTGTTAATTCGACAAGAGCGAAAAAAACAACTTATTATGTCATAGAAGTGGATCTGCCGTTCGTGACACGTGTGACGTGATGTGACGTGACACCCAAAGTGTTCTCTCCAACAAGGGCTTGCCACCCCCACTGCTAAAATTCCTGTTCTGCAGTGACGTCAGACAATCTAGGAATATTAGTGCTTCTCATAATATAATGCCTCAAAGGGACACTGTGTGAAGGAAGACTGTGTGGCCGGCCGCGGTGGTCTAGCGGTTCTAGGCGCTCAGTCCGGAACCGGGGGACTGCTACGGCGCAGGTTCGAATCCTGCCTCGGGCATGGATGTGTGTGATGTCCTTAGGTTAGTTAGGTTTAAGTTGTTCTAAGTTCTAGGGGACTGATGACCACAGATGTTAAGTCCCATAGTGCTCAGAGCCATTTGAACAATTTTTGGAAGACTGTGTGAAGGAAGGAAAGAGGTTTAGGACTTAGCGACCAGTCAACATCAAGGTCATTAGAGATGAGACACTCCCCGAATGATATGTGAAATAATATCTCCTACCTCCTAATTCTAACACTAAGTAATTTTATGGTGTATTACATTTCCTTTACCTTCTGAAGTGCCTTGGACTGTCCCACCAGGTCGTAGCTGACAGGTGTACACCCTCGCAAACTATGCCGTATTTTTATTTTTTTCCGTGCTATTATTCATACGTCCGTCTTCCACACGACGTAGTCTCAACTCCCGCAACGTTCACTTGCGTTTACGTGCGCCTGCATCCTTCTGTGGGACAGTGGATTCTCGTGACCGCTGCTGGCACCAGTGCTTTCAGATTATAACCCCCAATTAAAATTCATATATCTCGTGATCCCAAGCTTGGATCATAATCCGGTTTTCACCAACCCCACTTTAATAAAAGTAAATCACATCCCTCTACTTATTGTTTCACCTGATTCCTTCCCTTAATCATTATTTTAATCCATCAACTTGTTAACTCTCAGATGCGTCTGCACGGTGAAATGACAGTGCCAAGTCTTATAGCATGTTAGAAGGGCTTAGCAAAACTATTTCAAATGTGAATACACAGGCACATTACAGTTAACAAGTTTTTTGGAGGCAGGTACACAGACGAAAGGTTTGCAGAGACAACGGAGCAGATCACGAGAGCTCCACTTGGCAATATACCACGGTATTTTTCTTTTCAAGAGTTTTAGGACGACATTAAAAGAAGTACACTATTCCACAAAAAAAAAAAAAAAACAAAAAAAATGCTTCAGTGCATTGCGAAATGTGACGGACAAGAACAGAAGTTATTATAAAATACTGAACACAGATTTAGTAATAGGTGTAGTTTTTATTCATAGGAATAATACTTTTTAATTAAGTATTATTAAAAATAATGTCCGCAGCTCGTGGTCTTGCGGTAACATTCTCGCTTCCTGCGCACGGGGTCCCGGGTTCGATTCCCGGCGGGATCAGGGATTTTCCCTGCCTCGAGATGACTAGGTGTTGTTGTGTTGTCTTCATCATCATCATCATCATCATCATCATCATCATCATCATCATTTATCGCGATTACGATCGGAGGAAGGCAATGGCAAACCACCTCTGCTACGATCTTGCCTAGCGGGCGGTGCGGGTCTCCCGCATCGTTCCCTACGCTCCTAGGAGTGTGGGACCTCATAATCATCAATAATAATAAAAATAACACTAGAAATAATTAAGGTTATGGGAGATAGGAGTGTGTGGAATAATTAAGTAATAATGTATACTGCATAATTTGTATGAGAGTCAATACTGCCTCTGTTTAAATTATAGGTAACAGACTACAATGGAACAGTAAATAATTAATTAAATATGGCTTCAATAGCTCAGCTAAAACAAGAGTCAACAGGGGTAAAAGTGGAATAAACTAACGTGGCTCTTGAGCATGTTATCTTTTACCAAACATCTCGTTTCGTATCTTTAACCATTCACAAAATACATCCTATGTTACTCACGCTGTACAATGTGTACGGCTTTTCCCAGTATCTTCCCCTTTGGTCTGTTCCTGTTTCTGTAATTGGTCCTCTGATTGTCGTATGCGTTGAGGCGATGTTGGTGACTGCTGGTGGCCGGATGCTTATCCTGATGCCACTACTCCTTCTGGGACAGAATCTGTGTACCCCGTTTGCCTGCCTCTAGAGTAAATCTCGTGTTCATATGTGAGAACGTATTCTAAACATCTGTGTATCGTGTATCTGAAGTGAGTATTTATCTGAGTGGATGTTGCAAACCGCCAAAAACCGAATCGAGGCTGACTGTCTCACCAGTCCTTATCATTAATGTACAAGGCGGATTCGATCTGGGGCAGACCTGAATTTCCTTATACCAGAGGAACTACCATTTTTCAGTATCAGCCACTAATATTATTCCAGGTGATTTGCTGATAGCTGTTTCCAATATGAGATCGGTATAAAAAATACACAGCTCTAGAATATTGTCTAAAAATTTGAGGAAATTTACGCCCAATCCCATGGCAAACATTTTAGCTTCTTTAACTTGTTTATTACACATAAAAACGAGCTTCACAACTTCAAATTTGTGGAATAGAATAACTTGTATTTACAAGATGAAATTTATTACTTGCTTGTCACACCTAACGAAATGTCCTTTTTCATTTCAGGTGAGTCGACTTCCTTTGCCATCAAAAAGATATTTTCCAACTTGAAGGTAAGTACACACTAATGCTTGTATAAATGCGACTTACCACACCCAAAAAAGGTTGCGTGATGTTTAGAAATATGGGCAAACGCTATTTTTCAGACACGAAAATGTGCATATTTCATTATGAATATTCTGTTCAACTTCGAGTACAAATCAATATTGTCTCACCGAATTTTCATAATATCTGAAGTGGAATTTTACGGTTTTTCTTTGGGGAGGTTCACTTAAACAGCCGACATTACAAAATTCATTTCTGACCGTACTAGCACATAGATTCCGTATAGTATTCCAGAAATTAGTGAATAAACTGTATTGAAAGAGCCCAAGTCTATTAACCAATGCCAACACTGTAAGGAAGAAATAAGTTCCAAGGACGATAGCTGCCAATAAATGTGATTGGTCTTCTTGCCGCTGATAACCTGCCGATGTCCTATTCTGGTCATTTTTGCATCACACGCGTCACTGAGCGTAAAAAAAGGGCTAGAAATATCAGGTGGATTAACGAATACCATTCATCATCTGAAAAAGTATCTATTCTAGGAAAGAATATTGTTTGAAAAATTCAGAATTGCACAAAAAGCAAACAGAAGTCACGAATATAGTAGAGCGAAATGGTAATGCGATGTTCGCTTGTCGGGATTTCATGCTAATTGTAGATAAATGAGTACACAAAACAATAAATAGACCTTTCCGAGCTTGGTTTAGTTACGCTGTTTCCATAACCATTAGAAAAAACACACAGTCGTTTTCTGTCGTAAGTAAAACTGCAGTAAAACAAGTAGACATTTTAGTCGCAAAATTGTCATCACTTTATTCATATAACTGCCTCTGCAGGTGGCACCACATTTAAGTTTTTCTTTTGTGAGGTATGAAATACTTTCACGGATATTTTTCTTAGGCAGAAAGATTTTTTACCTCCTTTGTCCAGCGCTTGGCTTCCTCGAGATTTAGGTCGTACTTCATTTGAAATTAATTGCAACTTCATTGCTAGAACGGAGGATAATGGTTACTATTCGAGGCACTTTGTGAATATATCTTCATTTTCTCATCGATGGTAATAACTGCTTAGTGTTTAGTGCTAGAACACGTAGGTGCATTTGAAAATTTTAGCCTAAGATCTCCATCAAATATGCAGCTACATTGTGGTTATCTTTATGGAATATGCCATGAATATCTCATACATACTGCTTATCTTCAACTATTTATAGCGTTCTGTATATAGATGACAAAGTTATCAGAGGTGCAGATGCCCACAGAGCTGTTACACATAATACTGCAGCTCATGGAATCCAAATGCATCACGAGCTACATCAGTATTCTCTCTTCCTTACGATGAAACTGTCGTAGCGGATTATAATGTTGACCTTTGCAGTGGCTTCGTACTTCAAAACTTGATGCATTCAAACTGAGCTGTGAAGAATAATGTAACGACGCAAAAAACCAGTGTTTTTACTACCGTATAAGAACCTGCGATAAACAAAAGAATACCGTTAAATACTACTTCTAACAATTTAAGAACATGACCTTGTACTTACGGTGAACACGACTGTTAATGTAACTATAGAAATCTGGCTCATTAGTACGTCTCTGGTGTGAAGTTTAAATACTGGCGAACAATTGTGGGCGAAACCAGAGCAACAGTACAGCCACACAGTCATAGAAAACTAAATATCACAGACAAAACAAAACAGTGTCTCACATCCTGTCAGTATTTTGAATAGTACGAGAATCAACAACAAAAAACATAATCTGAAACTTGGGATGCATGCTCTGGAAAAGGAACACATTCAGAGCCAAAACACAAACCGCAATACTACCTACTGAAGGAAGAGCATTAGGCCAAATTGACTAAGTACACTATGCAAATATATTGCTAATAGATAGAACCAATGGACCAGTGCGACACTTTCTCACTTTTATAATTTTAAATTATGACAGTATTTGGAGTAAGTGTAATCGTTGGGATAAGGGTAGTTGTGAGAATTAAGATGAAACACCTTAGAAAATGAACCGCGATGTGAAGCAATAATCATGAATTTATATACATCCTAGTATATACATTTATAATTGTCCAAAAATGTGTTTCGCATTCGGAATGTTTGTTCGGGCTTGTACGACGGGCAGGGAACAGGGACTGTCAGTCCTATAATTTTAGCTCGACAAAAATTTTCAGTTGCAGTAAGCACATCAGGCCGTAGCAGCAATAGATAAATCACAATTCGAGGCGACAGTGACAAACACAGTATGTTTGCCATTTCGGAAAGTATGTTCGCTTAGAGAAGCAAACTTGTATGACGGGCAGAGATAATAAACTACCGCAGTGGTCACCTTTACTATTTATAACGATGCTGTACACAAATTATCTAGTCCCGGCGGAGGTTCCAGTCCTCCCTCGGGCATGGGTGTGTGTGTGTTTGTCCTTAGGATAATTTAGGTTAAGTAGTGTGTAAGCTTAGGGACTAATGACTTATCAGTTAAGTCCCATAAGATTTCACACACATTTGAAGAAGACACACAAATTATCTGTACTCATGCTCATGAATTAAGGATAATTGCAGAATGTGGTGCCACACAACGTGGCACTTCACAAAACTGGCGCTAATAGTTTTGGCATATAGGGAACACACACAACACAGATCTGTAAGTCCACGGTATTGCTGATAAGATGAGAAAACCGTCCCGAAACACATGTGCTACAAAACACCACTGTTTCGTGCTCATGTACGCCGACCTCAATATGGGATATGATAACCATGCACACGTACACAGGCCGCACAACGGGTTGGCATACGCTGGATCAGGTGGTCTAGCATCTGCTGGGGTATAGCCTCCCATTCTTGAACCAGTGCCTGTCGGAGCTCCTGTAGTGTCGTAGGGGTTTGAAGACGTGCAGCGATACGTCGACTGGGAGCATCTCAGACGTGCTCGATGGCATTTGGGTCTGGAGAACAGGCAGGCCACTCCATTCGCCTGATATTTTCTCTTTCAAGGTATTCCTCCATGATGGCAGCTCGGTGGGGTCGTGTGTTATCATCCATCAGGAGGAAGGTTGGACCCACTGCATCCCTGGAAAGGCGGACATACTGGTGCAAAATGACGTCCCGATACACCTGACCTGTTACAGTTCCTCTGTCAAAGACATGCTGGGGTGTGCGTGCACCAATCATAATCCCAATCCACACCATCAATACATCCATACAGGTCCCTTTCAAGGATATTAAGGGGTTGGTATCTGGTTCGTGGTTCACACCAGATGAAAACCCGGCGAGAATCACTATTCAAACTATACCTGGATTAGTCCATGAACATAACCTGGGGCCACTGTTCCAATGACCATGAACTGTGTTCTTGACACCAAGCTTTACGGGCTCTCCTGTGACCAGGGGTCAGTGGAATGCACCTTGCAGGTCTCCGGGCGAATAAACCATGTGTGTTCAGTCGTCTGTAGACTATGTGTCTGGGGACAACTGTTCCTGTGGCTGCGGTGAGGTCCAAAACAAGGCTACCTGCAGTAATCCGTGGCCGTCTGCGAGCACTGATGGTGAGATATCGGTCTTCTTGTGGTGTTTTACACTGTGGACGTCCCGTACTGTAGCGCCTGGTCACGTTTCCTGTCTGCTGGAATTGTTGCCATAATCTTAGGATCGCACTTTGTGGCACACGGAGGGCCCGTGCTACGACCTACTGTGCTTGACCGGCCTCCAGTCGCCCTAGTATTCTACCCCTCATAACGTCATCAATATGTATTCTTTGAGCCATTTTCAACACACAGTCATCATTAGCACGTCTGAAAACGTCTGCACACTTACTCGCTGCGCTGTACTCTGACATGCACCAACACATCTCTGCATATGTGGGCTGCTGCCAGCGCCACCGTGCCAAGACCACAGGTCAAATGCACCGCGTGATTATATCCCGAGGTGATTTAAACCCGCAAACCACCCACCAGTGCGTTGTTTTACCATGTATCAGCATTATCCTTAATTTATGTGCATGAGTGTAGTTAATAAGTACTTTAAAGGAAATAAAATTGCATTTCTGATAAGATTATTCGTGACTAATAAATTAGCTTCCTAAAATATAGGTACGAAACTTGTTATCGATGATGTCCTTTTGCTTGTGATAGTTAAGTCTCTTTTATGTTAAAATTTTCCAAAAATAGCAAGTATTAGCACAAAATCGGTAGGCAATGTCAGAAGCTGGTTAAGAAAACTTTCTAACGATCTCTTTCATCTCTATATGATTAGTATGTGTTGAGACTGTAGATTCAAGCAATAATGTGTATTATGATCAGGAAATTAAACCAGAATTTCCCAGATAATCTAATTAACAAAATTCTGCTGTCATGTATACCAGCAAGTTTCTTTGCACCAATAATGTTGAACTACATTCGGATAAACTAACGTGAAAGATTTAAGTTATATGTAGAGTGAAATAAATTTTTAAAAGAAAATACGGACCAAAGTAATTCATAATCAGCAAAAAAAGTGACTAAGAGCACAGAGACTTCACGGAAAAGTATGAAACTGAACCGGGACAAAATTTGGAACAGTACTCAGAGACGAAAAGACTGTTAGTACAAAGTTATTAATGAGATAGTCGCAACAGAGAAGAAACTAAATAAAATGTATCTGACGCCCAATATTACATACTCTGACACAAATGTCTGTAAGAGGGGAAAGCTTGAAGATTTGGTTATGGATTAAAAATACTTTAACGTAATGAAAAGAACAAACCCGTCCAACATTCAGATACATTCTGTGTTGAAAACACAATAAATGTTTTATATCAGAACCAAAAATAATGTGATAAATTTTGCAAAAGAATGTATGGTACGATTCACAAGTAAAAATGACAAAGTTATACTCCTTGCAGACTTCTCCAACTACATCTAAAACGAACTCAAAAGATTATGATATTGGTCAAAATATAATCAATTTTAGTCATTATCTGGACGCTATTTATTCTGGAGAATCAAAGTAAGTATGGAGAAAAAAATCTTGTGGAGTGTCTGCTTGGAATACATAACGGCCTGAGTTCATAGATAAACAAGTTGCGTCAGAAGTAGAGTGTGTATTCCAACTATTTGTTCACTGAAGTGTGAATGTTTCGAATCCGTTTTGTTTCCCTACCATACAAAATTCCCAGGTTGTCATAACCTGAATTTTATTGCGTAATTTAGTCAAGAGACAGTCTATTGCCTAAGTAACCATCTATGAAAACTGGGAACACCATTACCTGAAATAAGTAAGACTCATTCTCAGGCTGCTTCTGTTATTCTGTTCTCTATACTCTTTACGGGGAGAGACGAATCTCAGACGCAACGACTTAATATAACCTATGTTATCACGTTACCCTGAATCAAGTCAGTTAGAAACTTATTTGTTATGATGTTTAAGGTGAAAGGTGTGCCTAAATTTCTCAGACAACAATCTCGCGATAAATCTTTAATTTTAATTTCGTAACAAACTCTTATTTACGAGCCGCCGTAAGATTATGAGCGAATACGAAACGAGGGCTTTAAAAAGAGTTGCGGCATGCAACAAAGGAGCAGCCATCAACCTTTGATATGAAAAAAACTCCTCTCAAAGGAGTTAGCGGCTTTATTAAAAATTTCAATAAACGAAAAAAAAAAATGCTCTGGTGCCGTGTGATAAGTTTTTAATTTCCCCTCGTCCGAATTAATACATATAGTCGTTGGATTAGACCTCTTAATTAAATTTCTTTAGTAAATCAAGGTAATATTTCAGGAGTAATTGAGTTTTATTAAGTGCATTAACGTGAAATTAATTCCAGCGGTAATTTAAGAACGTTCTTCGCATGTAATGAGTTTGCTGTATTCGCGAGTATAGTGGCAGTGTGTGTGTGTGTGTGTGTGTGTGTGTGTGTGTGTGCTAACATTTGGACATTACTTAACATTACTTACACATTCACAATACGAGAATTGTTTCATTGAAGTCTCTAATATCACTTCTTACCAGTGGAGATTAGGCAGTGTTAATCAAGTGGAGTCATATTTTGAAAATTAATTGCTTAATATCAGTTGGC
The DNA here is from genome assembly GCF_023864275.1 of Schistocerca cancellata. Lineage (NCBI taxonomy): Eukaryota > Metazoa > Arthropoda > Insecta > Orthoptera > Acrididae > Schistocerca > Schistocerca cancellata. Next base: position 179,657,676 of record NC_064632.1, read on the forward strand.
AGGCTTCATGATCAGCAAAAATAACGCAAGACAAGATTTCAGATGAAATTTATTGACTCCAAAATATACACTCTAAGAAACAAAAGTGAACGAAGCACAACAAAGTAATTATCTGAATGGAACGGAAATCGATAAACGCGATGTACATGTACATACAAAAAAAATGATGATTATTTCAGAAAAATTGGATGAGTTACTGAAGAGACAGAGCTTCACAAATTGAGCAAGTCAATGACACGCTGGTCCACCTCTGGCCCATACGAAAGCGGTTATACACCTTGGCATTAATTGACAGAAAGTTTGGGTGTGCTCCTGAGGTATATCGTGCCAAACTCTATCCAATCGGCGCGCTAGATCATCAAAATCCCAAGCTAGTTGAAAGGCCCTGCTCAGAATGCTCCTGATGTTCTCATTAGTGGAATGAACCGGCGACCTTGCTGGTCGGGATATCTTCAGACACGCCTTCGACCTGGAATCTCATTGAGTGGAGTAGAATTGTCTTCAGTAGCCGGCCGAAGTGGCCGAGCGGTTCTAGGCGCTTCAGTCTTGATCCGCGCGACCGCTATGGTCGCAGGTTCGAATCCTGCCTTGGGCATGGATGTGTGTGATGTTAGGTTTAAGTAGTTCTAAGGTCTATGGAACTGATGACCTCAGATGTTAAGTCCCATAGTGCTCAGACCTATTTGAACCATTTGTCTTCAATAATGAGTACAGCTTCGCATTGTGCCCCAGTAATCAGCGAAGACTAGTCTGGAAAGGCTCCAGACAGTGATGTGATATCAATCTGAGTGTCGCCTGGCGTACGGCCTGACAACTAAGGTTTGAGGCGCCTTTTCATTTCATAGCAGGAACTTTTTGGTTGCTTCCGCGACACCCTTACAGCACACCGGTACGTCTACGCTATTCCACGCCCTTAATGGCAAGCCATTCTGCCCTTACTTTTCAGCAAGATAATCCACGCCTGCACACGGAACGACTTTCTCCTGCTTGTCCTCGACCTTGCCAAGCCCTAAATAAGCCACCAGGTCGCCGGGTCTGTCCCCAATAGAGAACCTTTGGAGCATTATGAGCAGAGCTCTCCAACTAGCTCCGGATTTTGACGACCTAACGCGCCAGTTGGACAGAATACGTCACGATATCCCTCAGGAGGACATCCAAAAAGTGCATCAATCAGTTCCAAACCCAATAACTGCTGGTATAAGGGCCAGACGTGGTCCCCGCTCGTTATTGACTTGCCCTATATATGAAGCTCTTTCTATAGAATAAGTTGTCCAGTTTTTCTGAAACTAATCATTTGTTTGTCTGTACATGTACATCACATCTACTGATTTCCCTGCCATTCGGATAATTCCTCCACAGTGCATCACTTCTTTTTGTCTTATACAGTAAAATGCCTTTTAAATGAAAGTTTACTCCATATAACGTCTACTAAATGGAAAATTTCTAAAAGCCCTCGTCACCTGATTTGTCATGTTTCGTGGAGTAGATAGGTCTTCTTGAAATCCGGTCAACAGTATTGTCACACATACATGTGCAAACTTTACATGTAAGATACTCCCACGGAAAAAAGTCATTATGGGTGAATTTGTTCAAAAAAGACATCTGTTAGCACAGCCGTTGACATTCCAGCACCATCTTGTGGGAAGCACAAAATGTTTTTCTTGCGTAAGTTATAGACTCTGTGAAAAATCTGGGAAGTTCTCAAGCATGGTAATACAATATTATAACGCTAGAGAAACTGGTAGAGCTTCATAAGAAAGAATAGGAATGCTATACATGTAAAGTGACCACAAAAAAGGTTGCTTTGTCAGCTGATTAAAGGTCCTTTGTGCGGGGATAGTAGGATATCATCACACCAAACGTGGAATTACGTGTTGTTTATACAGCCGCTCAAATCGAAATGAGTTACATCACTGCACACAACAGCAGGGACACTTTGCTGAATGCTCTGTGAAGACCATGAAGGTCTTAGTAAATCTGTTGGTTAACATTCTGGAATAACCATTTTATATGGATCAAAAGCAGGACATTTTGTAGAACACGTCTTGTACTCTGCATAGACGAAAGGAAAACCATGTTTCCCTGCAGGCTGTTACGGAACCTAAAAACGAATTGCCTCACTGTGTTAGTATTTACGAGAACTTTTAGGCCGAACAGGTGAGTTTATTTTCAGAGCTGAATATATTCAGTGCAATATAATCTACATATCGATATCATTTTCGTTATGTGTGTGAACGGAAAGTCCTTTGGACAGAAATCACAAAACGGTTATTTCTGAAAATCGTTTCGACTGCGTTGGCGCAACGGACTCCAGAGAAATCCATAATGGCGGCTGGCGGCTGGAAACGGTGGGCCAGTTGTTAGCGGAAGCGGATACCCTGACTTCCCTCGCTCCTGTGCCGGCAACGCTATAGCTGATTAAAGAGTAGAAGTTTTCACCGGGTCGCCTGGAGTTTCTTACAAAGTTCTCAATAATTTTCATGCCTCATACAACTGGAGCAGATCTTTTTATCTACCTCGATATCGAAAAACGAGGAATAAAGTTAATTACATCTGCCCTTGAACTATGTTTTTCCGTCTCGTAACTAAGAAAAAGTTGAACAATAAGAATATTTCAAGTGAAGTCGATTATACATTTGTGAGCGGCAGCCTTGAACATTTTGCAGCTTCGTAGCGACGATGAATATACGTCATTGTCACACCTTAGACCCCACTACGTTATTATCCCATTGAAAAAAAAAGTTTAAAACCGTGCGGACATTGAAAAAAGTGAATTAAGTGAACATGTCTGGGAAAATAGACGAGGTGAAGGCCTCGGGACAAGTGGTTACAAGGAGCGAAAGAATCGTCAGAAGGGAGGAGAAGACTGGTCTAGAATAACGACAGAGAGAGGCAGCGAAGTCTGGAGAAGATGGAGAGGTCTGTCTGTAACAGATCCAGCCAGTGGCGAGAAACTGTACGTGATGGCGATCACGATCACCTCCGAGGTGAATTCTGTGGCAGAGATTTCAGATGCTTTTGAAATCAGGTCAAAGGTTAGGCAAGACGATGGATTTTCACGTCTACTTTTCAACTGTGAACTCGAGTGGTGAAAAGAAATGATAGGCAAGATGCTGAAAATGAAGCCAGATTACCTATAAAAACATGACTTTGCACTTGACTGCCTGGTCTTTTTAGATGATCTCGATATTTTATATGATTCGCTATACACAGCTTCAAAACAAGTCACTGAACTGAAGAAACGGTCAGGAAAGGCAGGACTCCATGTCTCCTTCGAGGGAACTGAATGCATTACAAGCATCAGCCTCCATCAAGAGACATTGAAATAAGTGTCCAAGGAATAGAAAAGCAACTGGAATCACTCAACAGAGGAAAGTCCACTGGACCTGACGGGATACCAATTCGATTCTACACAGAGTACCCGAAAGAACTTGCACCCCTTCTAACAGCCGTGTACCGCAAGTCTCTAGAGGAACGGAAGGTTCCAAATGATTGGAAAAGAGCACAGGTAGTCCCAGTCTTCAAGAAGGGTCCTCGAGCAGATGCGCAAAACTATAGACCTATATCTCTGACGTCGATCTGTTGTAGAATTTTAGAACATGTTTTTTGCTCGAGTATCATGTCGTTTTTGGAAACCCAGAATCTACTATGTAGGAATCAACATGGATTCCGGAAACAGCGATCGTGTGAGACCCAACTCGCTTTATTTGTTCATGAGACCCAGAAAATATTAGATACAGGCTCCCAGGTAGATGCTATTTTCCTTGACTTCCGGAAGGCGTTCGATACAGTTCCGCACTGTCGCCTGATAAACAAAGTAAGAGCCTACGGAATATCAGACCAGCTGTGTGGCTGGATTGAAGAGTTTTTAGCAAACAGAACACAGCATGTTGTTATCAATGGAGAGACGTCTACAGACGTTAAAGTAACCTCTGGCGTGCCACAGGGGAGTGTTATGGGACCATTGCTTTTCACAATATATATAAATGACCTAGTAGATAGTGTCGGAAGTACCATGCGACTTTTCGCGGATGATGCTGTAATATACAGAGAAGTTGCAGCATTAGAAAATTGTAGCGAAATGCAGGAAGATCTGCAGCGGATAGGCACTTGGTGCAGGGAGTGGCAACTGACCCTTAACATAGACAAATGTAATGTATTGCGAATACATAGAAAGAAGGATCCTTTATTGTATGATTATATGATAGCAGAACAAACACTGGTAGCAGTTACTTCTGTAAAATATCTGGGAGTATGAGTGCGGAACGATTTGAAGTAGAATGATCATATAAAATTAATTGTTAGTAAGGCGGGTACCAGGTTGAGATTCATTGGGAGAGTCCTTAGAAAATGTAGTCCATCAACAAAGGAGGTGGCTTACAAAACACTCGTTCGACCTATACTTGAGTATTGCTCATGAGTGTGGGATCCGTACCAGATCGGGTTGACGGAGGAGATAGAGAAGATCCAAAGAAGAGCGGCGCGTTTCGTCACAGGGTTATTTGGTAACCGTGATAGCGTTACGGAGATGTTTAACAAACTCAAGTGGCAGACTCTGCAAGAGAGGCGCTCTGCATCGCGGTGTAGCTTGCTCGCCAGGTTTCGAGAGGGTGCGTTTCTGTATGAGGTATCGAATATATTGCTTCCCCCTACTTATACCTCCAGAGGAGATCACGAATGTAAAATTAGAGAGATTAGAGCGCGCACGGAGGCTTTCAGACAGTCGTTCTTCCCGCGAACCATACGCGACTGGAACAGGAAAGGGAGGTAGTGACAGTGGCACGTAAAGTGCTTCCGCCACACACCGTTGGGTGGCTTGCGGAGTATAAATGTAGATGTAGATGTAGATGCACTGGAGGTAGAAGGTGGGGATATCAAACGGACAGCGAAGGATAAATATCTAGAAGAGCGGATGGAACCAAACACTTCTAAGAACGTAGCTTTGCATTACGGATCAGAAAAATGGAAGCAGCACATCAACTAACTACAAGTATTAGTAAGAAGAAATCAGTATTAATTAATTCAAAGATACGACCTTACTGCACAGTAATACGACCAGAGGTGCTATATGCCACAGAATGCGTTGAAGAGGAAAGGTCTGATCAAGAAATTAGAAGTAAAAGAAAGACAGATAAGGAAAATCCCAAGTACAGTCAATGAAAACGGTAAACTCAAGAGAAGACGCAACCATCAACTCCACAGACATAGAGGAAAGGTCGCAGACAACAATCGCAGGAGGATACAATACGATTTTTCAGTGCCTGTGCTACCCTGAATTGTCCAAAGGAACTTTTTATTGTAATTCAGAATAACACAGGCATTGCAGTATCGTGTTTATCATCCGAAACCGAGCAAGCGACTTTCAAGTAAAATTTCTCATTTTTATGGGAATATACATAACGGATGTACGATTACTGACTGTAGACGCATAGTTGACGACATATGGAAGTTTGTTTCGGGCCCTGAGTCGTGCACGGATAGCCAAATGGTAAGGCGACCGCTCGTGTTAAGCGAGAAATCCGGTTTCGAGTACTGGTCCGGCACAACTTCTCATTTTCATCATTCCATTCTACAGCTGATGGTAGTCCACATTCTCAGTTGCGGATACATTTAATGTGTTCGTATGAGGAAGATTGTTTTTATGGCCAGATTGGCCATATGAGTCCTACATGACTGAACCATCGGAGCTACCGAACGTTCTGAACGACAAACGCAAGGAAGTGTGGTTTACGAGGTAGGAAAAGACGTGCGTGAATAGGGAATGACAGAGGAGGATATTAACAAACGTATTCCGCTCAAGAAGACACTCCAATATCATTTGAGTTCCGAGAACACCCTAAACTAAAAACTGGCAAAACGTACGCTGAAGCAAGGAAGGAACACCACAGAGAAATAATTATAGAATAATGGGCTACAGTTAAGTCACAGGCGCAAGGATAAAGAAAAGTACAACAGAAATAGCTGAGAAAGACGAAAGAAAGGAAGAAAATTACCATTAAGTCTACAAGTTTGCAACCACCCTTTTGCAATAGATGGCAGTACCGTCAAGTCGTGGGGCAAGTGATAGGGCATAAGTGTCATACAATAAACTTAGCCATTTGTAAACATAACTCCATCAAAATATTAGTTTATTTATGATAGCATTATAAAGTTTTCTCGATTCAATGTTTCAACTTGCGAGCCCAGTTCTCGTCATTTGCGGGAAGTTTTAATTTACTGCTTTAAAATGAAGAAATGTGGAGCCGAGGATGACAATATTCTGGGTCAGACCTGTTGTGAGGAGCATCCTAGTGACAGAATATGCAGAGAATGGGCTCAACGCTTAAAGAGCAGTGATTCTGACGTTGAAGATAGGCATGTCGGTGGAAGATTGGTTTTCGAAGCTACTGAATCCGACGGAAAAAATTACAGATGATTAAAGTAACTTATGCGTCTGAGACGGGCACTGAATGAATAACGGCCACAGTACAGCGATGGACATGAAAAGGTGATTTTGCAGCATGATCGTGGTCCATCCCACGCCTGAAAACCCGTCAAGTCGTACTTGAAAACGTTGGAATAGGAAGTCATATACAACCCGCCGTATGCTATTGACATCGCTCCCTCTGATTACCACCTTTTCCGATCAGTGGCACGCGGCCTGGTAGATCAGCATTTCGGCCATAGGAACAAGTGTACAATTGGATCGATTTTTGGATCTCCTCCTTCCGACATAGGGAATCATATGCTGACGATATTATGGGAGAAAGTGGTGGCTAATACCTTGAATCGTAAATTTTTGCAATAAAGCCCCGAACTCCGGGAAACAGTGGAAGCAGAGTTGCAGACCTAATACTACTACTAATACTAGTATTACCACCACTACCCAATGACAACAAGTACTACTACTAACGCGTACTGCCCATGTTGTAATGATATCTGATGAACGGTGTCTGGTCAGATCTAGCAGGGGACCAGAAGCCACTGATGTTGCCAAATCAGTTAAATTTAGAAAAACATAATTGGAGATGAAGAGGCTTTCACTGGATAGAGTAGCATGGAGAGCTGCATCAAACCAGCCTTCGAACTGAAGACCACCACAACAACAAAATACATAAATAATTTCTAACATTTTCCTGTAGCTCCACATTTCAATTACTTTAGACTAGTGTTAATCCAGTTTCCCCAGTACCTGCTTTTTACTGTGCTGCTGGCGTACAACAGCACAGCCCCGTAGAGGTTATATCATAATGAAAGCTTTCTTCAGATACTTTAATCTGCTTCTGAAGTCTAAACTACTTCACTATACTGTGTAATCTTATACGATTGACAGTGCACTATCTTTTCTTCTGCTTCTTCGCAACCTATTGTACACTACCCATAAACCGAATGGCGTAGCACTATTTTAAACAAACTGGCCTTATATTCGTCAGAATGGAGGCTCAGCCTTCATCCAGCCATTCTGCTTTAGCTTTCATGTTATTTATATTTCTTCAGGCACACGCCGGGATGATTCGTACTACAAGACCACGGCCATCTACTTGTCCCATACTTGTCAAAGTAAACCTGAAAGTACGTAAATATCTCTGTATACGAATTACTTTGTTTTAGTTGGTCCTAGACAGTAATACCAAGACCTGTCCAGTTTACCTGCAAAAGTGATCTATGGATGAAGGAAGCCTACTGCCACTACTGTTAGTACTACCATCATTACAGTATTTTCTCCAAACTTCAAGCGTCTAAATGACTATTGTCGCTTCTAGTATACGTAACCATTTTTGTGTTAGCTATTGATTCGTCCTTAAGTAAAACACGTTTCACTCATGAATCACTTGAGATGCTTTCTTACTTCTAGTCGTTTGCAGGAAACAAAATATTTGACCGCGTTTAAACGGTGGAAATTTCACGCTGAATGAGCTCAACGTCACCATAAGGTCTTTTCTGTACTATAGCCGTTTCTTTACCATTCTCCTGATACGACCGATTAGTGAGTATTTCTCAGCGTAGGGACACGTCACGTCTAGCAGTTCACACGTCAGATTCTCCTTTCAGAAGTCGGGAAATTTCATAGCTCTTATATGTTTTCTTGACAGTTCTTCAATTTTTAAGAACGGCACTGTACAGTAAAAGTACTGAAATGGACTAATGTATTAGTTCAAGGATTGAACAAAAAGAGAAGTATACCGATCTTAGTCATAGGATCAGTAGTACCAATGCTGTCATTAGTAGTCGAGTAACTGGTCAACTGTATTTCTATGGTGGTAGAAAGCATATTTTTCTTCTTTCTCCTTTTGGCTCCTTGTAGTAGTATTACGTTCTTATTTCTTGTAATATTTGTAAGTGCCAAATATCAATTATTATACAGAATGTCCCAAGAGGATGGTCAATACTTAGGGACGTGAATGGAAGCCAAAAGTCCAGTAAACATGGTCTCTAAAATGCGTACCTTAAGAACTATGACTTCATTTTCAATACTCTCAAAGAAATCTGTTTCACTGCAAGCTCTTTGCTTTCCACAATATGGGAGGAGGTATTTTAGACTAAAACAAGAAAAAATGTACAGTAACCATGGGCTCTAAAATGAATTCTTAAGAGGTATGAGCACTTCTTCAGTATAAGAGATGTGTTCAGCGTATCGAAGATGAAGATGTGCTCCTGGCCTTCAGGTGTGCATTTTAGAACCCCATCCACTAAACTTTTTTCCTTCGAATGCTCAACACTTTCATATTCCTGAAAACTGAACATTCCCGCTACGACATTCTGCATGTAATTTCTATTATATACGAAAACATGGTTTGTATAGTCTATTCGAGCTTTCCGAGTAATAGGTTGCCATTATGATAAATGAATGAATGAATGAATGAGTGAGTGAGCGAATGGTACGTAGATACTTGGCAACTGTTGCTCACAGCAGAACCGACTTTACCTCTGCATTAACACATTTAGGTGCATTTTATTAAAATTTTATTTCGTCTGGCTTTTCGTTTGAAGTAGTTTTACAGTGCACGATTGACAGCACATACGACACCACTCATTTTGTTGAACTAATTTATTTTCTTTTGTAGTAGTCAGTCTCTTGACACGTCTAAAACTGCTGGTTGAAATATCGTGCAGGGATATTTAGTACGCAATTCATCTCTCTGCTCTAGCACACACGGTGTCAGCTCCATTACCAATAAATTACCTGTCGAAAACGTATACGGTAACGCCCGCCGTCGCAAGTTTCAGTACTGGCAGCTGCGAGCTCTAGGTACCACACATACATTACGTACATAATCTGCGCTTTAACTGTACTACTGTTTTTGTGAATATTTATACATTTCTCCCAGTGGGCATTCTTTCGTGGATCTCTCCAACCGTTAACAAATAAATACTCAGTTCGTATGAATTGTAGATTCGGCTAAATAATAATATAATGCGTGGTCTAACAGAACGAAATCAATGTTGTACTAACAGGATGATAGCGTAAGTAGAAAATACGACAGTGGTACAGGGATAGCAGACGCAGTTACGGAAACATGAAGCAAGCAATATGGCTTGTCGTAATTTTTTTTAACTTTGTTCACATTTTCGAAGTATGAGTTTTCCGGGGAAGAAGATAAACATAGCAAGCACCAAGCAAAAGAAAAATGAAATAAGATGGCGTACAAGTTTATAAATATAAGAAGTTTAGCTTTCGGACAGGTTACATAAACACGGTGATTCTTTTGGCTTAAGACACCAAAATATCGCTCAAGTTAACGGTAAAGACCAAATTCCTTCGAATGTATGTAACACAGCACTATACATTTTATACTCGATAGCTGTGTCGTTGGTGAAACAGAGGGCAACTTTAAAAAACAGAATCGCCGTTTTTACCACCTATGTTCTGCAAGAAGAATGAGTAACTGCACACTAGATTTATAATTTTTTCTGTTGATTTTATATAACAAAAAACAAACAGTTTTTATACAACACCTGAAATATTTGGCCAGTATGTATGTACTCCTGTATATGGTCGAAATAATAACATTCAACTTACATTTATTTATTGCTGTTGTTAAGGATTCTGAACAACGAAAGGGTATTTACTTGTCAATGTATCTGTAAGCATTATAATAATATTTGCACAAGTTAGTATTCTTTTTTACTCTTTTACTTTCAAGAAACAGAGACAGGAATTTGGAGATGTACGGTCTTGTAAACCAGGAGACAAGTTCATAGTACCTGTATATCTTGCTAGACTAGCACTTTAGGAAGGAAGGATATAGGAGGAGAAATGCCTTAGCCACCACGTACAGGATGTAGAAGAGAGGCGCTGGCGCTAGTGAGTCTTCGACGGGATGAGCCGAATAAGAGAACAGCGGAGACTCTGTTGCGCAGTGAAAGAGCCGTTACGTATGAAGTCCGAAGTAAGCGATAAGGGATCAGAGTATATCTGACTTATACCTCTTAAGTCACTCAAGTTTCCTTCAACGTAGCGACTCTCTATACTCCGGTTTGCACCTTGACTGTTGTGTTCATGAAACATTCTTGGTCTCAAACTAAGTAGATGGCAAGAATAGAGCCCCTTACGACCTAAGGTAATTACTATCATGAGCTGCCTTTTTGCACGCAGCAACCATGCAGTCCCATCACAGGGCCTAATAGACTAAGCAACATCTACGGTAATATTGTGGCGACACAGATTAGCAACAATTTACGATAATTATAGAAACATAACATTGCTTAACTTTGGAATGATGATAGTGCGTAGCAAAAGTTCGAGGTTCATTTGCACTGATATGTACGATCACTGGTAGAATGTCCAGTGTCTCTCCTTGGCAGCGTCTGTAGACACGGTCCTGGTGCAGTCTGTAGGTACAGTTGATACCGTCTCACCGAGGAGGTGGCACAGTGGTTAGTACACTGGACTCGCAAGCGGGAGGACAATGGTTCGAAGCCGCGTCAGCCATCCAGATTTAGGTTTAGCGTGGTTTCTCCAAATCGCTCTCGGCAAATACCAGGATGGTTCCTTTGAAAAGACACCGCAGATTTCCTTCCCCATACTTTTTCGCAATCTGAGCTTCTGCTCTGCCTCTAATGACCTGGGGCGTTAAAACCAATCGTCCTTCCATTCTTCCTCCGAGGCCCGTCGCTGATATTTCGCTGATATTGACTCGCGAGTGGACCCGTGTCCTTGAAGTAACCGATTTGTAACAGTTCGTTGTGCCACTGTGCTGCCAACTGCTGCTCAAATTGCTGCTTCAGATGCAGTTTGATGCACCAGAGCCATACGGCGAACACGATGGTCTTCCCTCAACCGAGCGAGGTGGACTCGCATTCGGGAAGACGAAGTTTCACATTCGTGTCCGGCCATCTTGATTTAGGCAAACGCCAAGATGGCATGGCCGATTTCCTTCCCCGTCCTTCCCTAATCCAACGGGACCGATGACTTCACTGCTTGGTCGCCTCCGCCAAATCAACTAACTAACAATCTTGTCTCTCGTTAGTGTTAAGTGGCCCTCCGGAGCCCGGTCTTCTTGCAACCGTATATTATCGTGACCACAGCTGCTAACAATCATGTACAGCGGGTTTTTCTGAAATATCGCAAAGAAACATCCAGCTTCTCGTAATCCCATTACACGACCTCGTTCAAACTCACTGACGTGTTGATAAACGCGTCTTTGTCGCCTTAAACGCATTCTTGACTAAAATCAACTCGCCACATTCAATCTCAAAGGTCGCTGACGCTCACAACCATTACTGCGCATAATTAAAGGAAACTTGAGTGACATGATCATAGTGGCGCTGCTAGCACCACTCTTTTGCCACTGGTGCAAAAATCTAAATAGACATCATCTTTGAGATGCAGAAGCACGCCTACCAACTTTCATTTATGTCGCACAACCTGCTCGTGGTATTGCGATTCTTTTTTTCCGTCAGTGTAGGTATGGCTGTGTCTTCTTGTATCTTCTAGAGAACGCAACATTAACAGGTGCATAAATACCTGAGCTAGCTAATTTCTATGCAACATAATTTTCAAGACGCGTTTCGGGTTTTCACCAGTATGAAGTTATCGCAAAGGAGTTACAATGCCATCGTTATCAAGTTTATGCCAAGTGCATTTCGAAAGCTGTATCTGTCTCTTATTGTGTATGTTGTAATTTTTTAGTATCATCCATTACAGATTTGAAATAACGTTGGTATCTATTTACAAATGGTAGCATTCAGCTGTATTTCTATACTACACGTAACTCACCGATACATTTCGAGAGAAAATGTTCTCATAATTAAGTCGTAAAATTTGGCTCATGAAGTTGAAAAACTGACAAGTCTACAGACAATAATAATTGCGGTATTCATAAGATAAAACAGAACAAAAACATACTGGACTGCAGGTCCATGTCTTAACATTAAAATATACAGATTGAACAACATCGGGGAGAGGCTACAACCCTTTCTCACTCCCTTCCCAACCACTGCTTCCCTTTCATGTCCCTCGACTCTTATAACTGCCATCTGGTTTCTGTACAAATTGTAAATAGCTTTTCGCTCCCTGTATTTTACGCCTGCCACCTTCAGAATTTGAAAGAGAGTATTCCAGTCAACATTGTCAAAAACTTTCTCTAAGTCTACAAATGGTAGGAACGTAGGTTTGCCTTTCCTTACTCTAGCTTCTAAGATAAGTCATAGGGTCAGTATTGCGTCACGTGTTCCAATATTTCTACTGAATCCAAACTGATCGTCCCCGAGGTCGGCTTCTACTAGTTATTCTATTCGTCTGTAAAGAATTCTTGTTAGTATTTTGCAGCCGTGACTTATTAAACTGATAGTCCGGTAATTTTCACATCTGTCAACACCTGCTTTCTTTGGGATTGGAATTACTATATTCTTCTTGAAGTCTGAGGGAATTTCGCCTGTTTCACGCATCTTGCTCACCAGATGGTAGAGTTTTGTCAGGACTGGCTCTCCCAAGGCTGTCAGTAGTTCTAATGGAATGTTGTCTACTCCCGGAGCTTTGTTGCGACTCAGGTCTTTCAGTGTTCTGTCAAACTCTTCACGCAGTATCATATCTCCCATTTCATCTTCATCTACATCCTCTTCCATTTCCATAGTATTGTCCTCAAGAACATCGCCCTCGTATAGACCCTCTATAAACTCCTTCCACCTTTCTGCTTTCCCTTCTTTGCTTCGAACTGGGATTCCATCTGAGCTCTTGATATTCTTGCAAGTGGTTCTCTTGTCTCCAAAAGTCTCTTTAATTTTCCTGTAGGCAGTATCCATCTTGCCCCTAGTGAGATAAGCCTCTACGTCCTTACATTTGTCCTCTAGCCATCCCTGCTTAGCCATTTTGCACTTCCTGTCGATCTCATATTTGAGACGTTTGTATTCCTTTTAGCCTGCCTCATTTACTGCATTTTTATATTTTCTCCTTCCATCAATTAAATTCAATATTTCTTCTGTTACCCAAGGATTTCTACCAGCCCTCGTCTTTTTACCTACTTTATCCTCTGCTACATTCACCACTTCATCCCTCAAAGCTACCCATTTTTCTTCTACTGTGTTTCTTTCCGCCATTCTTGTCAATTGTTCCCTTATGCTCTCCCTGAAACTCTGTACAACCTCTAGTTTAGTTAGTGCATCCAGGTCCCATCTGCTTAAATGCTCACCTTTTTGCTGTTTCTTCAGTTTTAATCTACAGTTCATAACCAATAGATTGTGGTCAGAGTCCACAACTGCCCCTGGAAATGTCTTACAATTTAAAACCTGGTTCCTAAATCTCTGTCTTACCATTATATAATCTATCTGAAACCTGCCAGTTTCTGCAGGCTTCTTCCATGTATACAATCTTCTTTTATGATTCTTGAACCAAGTGTTAGCTATGATTTGGTTGTGCTCTGTGCAAAATTCTATCAGGCGGCTTCCTCTTTCGTTTCTTACCCCCAATCCGTATTCACCTAATACGTTTCCTTCTCTTCCTTTTCTTACTGACGAATTCCTGTCACCCATGACTATTGAATTTTCATCTCCCTTCACTATCTGAATAATTTCTTTTATTTCATCATACATTTCTTCAATTTCTTCGTCATCTGCAGAGCTAGTTGGCATATAAACTTGTACTACTGTGGTAGGCGTGGGCTTCGTATCTATCTTGGCCACAATAATGCGTTCACTATGCTGTTTGTAGTAGCTTACCCGCATTCCTGTTTTCCTATTCATTATTAAACCTACTCCTGCATTACCCCAATTGATTTTGTGTTTATAACCCTGTAGTTACCTGACCAGAAGTCTTGTTCCTCGTGCCACCGAACTTCACTAATTCCCACTATATCTAACTTTAACCTATCCATTTCCCTTTTTAAATTTTCTAACCTACCTGTCCGATTAAGGGATCTGACATTCCACGCTCCGATCCGCAGAACGCCAGTTTTATTTCTGCTGATAACGACGTCCTCTTAAGTAGTCCCCACCCGGAGATCCGAATGGGGGACTATTTTATCTCCGGAATCTTTTACCCAAGAGGACGCCATCATCGTTTAAACATACAGTAAAGCTGCATGCCCTCGGGAAAAATTACGGCCGTAGTTTCCCCTTGCTTTCAGCCGATCGCAGTACCAGCACAGCAAGGCCGTTTTGGTTATTATTACAAGGCCAGATCAGACAATCATCCAAACTGTTGCCCCTGCAACTACTGAAAAGGCTGCTGCCCCTCTTCAGGAACCACACGTTTGTCTGGCCTCTCAACAGATACCCCTCCTTTGTGGTAGCACCTACGGTACGGCTATCTGTATCGCTGAGGCACGCAACCTCCCCACCAACGGCAAGGTCCATGGTTCAGGGGGTTAGGCCTCTTTTTTATTTTATTTTTTTTCTATCTGCAAGGTTTCTAACTTTTCGTCTATTCTCTTAAAGTCTTACCAAGCCATTATTAGTGAAATTGTTTATTATAAGCGTTGCGGAGATGATACTTTGTTGCTTGTTGACGCTGTCGATGACGATATTGATGAAATACTAAAACAGCTCAACGACGCTCGTAGGAAGATTCAGTTTACTGTGCTGCACGAAACTTATAGCAGATTTCAATTCCCTAATGCGAATATTAAAAAGCAGAGGAACAAGCATGTATTTGCCTTTTTACAGAAAACCAACAAATGGTGCTCTGTGTCCTAATGGTTCATGCCAAGCTTGCAAAGAAGCAGCCATCCGTAGTCCAGCCAAGTATGGTGGGCATCCTGTGATGCGAGATATATTGAACAGACAGGAAAAACATTTTCGATCAATCACAGTGGCACGGGGAATGCATTCAAAATAAGTAACTATGACAAATGAGATGACACGAATCATCCCATTAAGGCAATACAAGAAGATTTAGAAACATCGCACTTTTAAAAGAAAGAGAGGAAACTCCATTTGTTACAAGAATTAGAGATGCTAGTCTTGAAAAGAGACACGACAATGATCTGGACGCACAAGTGAAAGAGAACGAAGTGAGATTCCTTATTGGCAATTTAGAATTATTTTAGCGCAGACGCATGATTATAAAATTTTAATACCTCTTTAGCGGAATAGCTAGGTATCAACAATCGTAGGCTTAGGAAATGAGGAGTAGTAGGCGACCAACAGAACAGCATTACGGTTCAGCCAATAGCTTAAGTTACACAGTAATAGCTCGGTCATGTCAGTGCATAACAGCCCCCGAACCTCTGAAAAAGCGCCAATTTGACACTCTTGGAGATCACAGCGCAGAAATAGAATGTGCCGTGGTGTAGTATGCGGTGGGAGATGGGGTGGCTACTGACAGAACTCGACGATTGTACTGTAAGACTAGAACCCACAGTCCAATGAGGTTTTGTTCTCTTTTATCTTATGAATGCCACAATCATTATTATTGGTAAATTTTTTAGTGTTTCAGCTGCATGGGCTAGGTTTTACAAACTGATCATGGGAAGATTGTCTCTGAAAACGCATTGTTGACCCGACTTTCTTTCTTTCTTTCTCGGGCCTTTGTACCATTCCAACGCGGGGTCTGCTTTGTTATTACGGATTTGGCAGTGTTAATGGCAGAGGGTGGGCAGATGCCCTTCCTGCAGCCACCCCGAACCCTCCTGGACGGAAGTAGTGTCTCCGACTAGTGTAAGTCAGGAAATAGTGCGAACGTTTTCAAATGTCTGTGAGTCGGAACTTAGGGACCAGCCCGGTATTCACCTAGCGGGATGTGGAAAACTGCCTAAAGCCACATCCACGCTGGCCAACATACCGGCTCTCGTCGTTAATCCGCCGGGTGGATTCGATCCGGGGCGGCGCGCCTACCGCGACTAAACGTACCAGTGACGAAACGCGCCGCTCTACATTGTATCTTGTCTGTCTCTTCTGTTAACACAATCTGGTATGCATTGCAGACGTCTGAGCACTGTTCAGGAATCGGTCTAGTAAGTGTTTTATCAGCCACTTTTCTCATGGATGAATTACAGGAAACTCTCAATGAATCTCACGCTGGCATTTGCTTTCCCCACGACTGCTATATATGATCATTTTACTTTAGTTCGCTGTGAATGGTAACTTCTTGGTATTTTCCTGTAGTTACTATTTTCGGGGGGGGGGGGGGGGTCAACGTGTGACTAGGGCCTTCCATCGGGTAGACTGTTCGCCGGGTGCAAGTCTTTCGATTTGACGCCGCTTTGGCGACTTGCGCGTCGATGGGGATGAAATGATGATGATTAGGACAACACCCAGTCCTGGATCGGAGAAAATCTCCGACCCGGCCGGGAATCGAACCCGAGCCCTTAGGATTGACATTCTGTTGCGCTGACCACTCAGCTACCGGGGGCGAACTACTATTTTTAGTGATTTGTCACCAATAGTGACATTGAATGGTAGTCGATTTCGTCATTTATTTACAGACAATATCTAATATTTATTTACGTTTAAGGTCAAACTGCCAGCCCTTACACCAGTCACGGATCATCAATAGGTCTTCCGGAAATTTGCTTGTCTTCTAGCATTATTACCTACTTATAGACAACCTCATCGCCTGCAAACAGCCTTATGCAGCTTCCGACTTTATCCACTACATCATTTATAAATATACCAAACAGTAATAGTCCCATCACGAATCGTTGAGGACCTCCTAACATTACCTTTAATTTATTCCGTTGGAAATGACGTGTTGGGTTGTATCTGCCAGGAAGACCTGAAACCAATCTCAAATCTGTAAGAAACTAGGATAGAGAAGATTTTGATTCTCTAAGAACATGAGAATGGTGGATTATAGTTGCTCAAGACACACACTTAAGTGTCATAGACCAACAATTTTGTGCACCTGTCCTACGACCCTTCTCGAAAACGATTTTATCGAGACACCAGGTATCTTTCGTCGGACCTACAATGAACTACTGCCAAAATGGAGCGAGCTATGGCATACCTTCTGTAGAACGTCACAGATATCTCAGCTTGGCAAGATGCCTTTTTCACTACTAACCTATTGTAGTTACATTTTCTTACGGTGCTCACTTTTGAATACCTGTCGATTCGGTGTTTCTGGGATAATTAAGAGGATTACAATCGGATCATCATCTTCCACAATGAAACAATTTTGGAAGGCCAAAATAGGTATTTCTGCCTTCTCTGTATCATATTCAGTTTTTGTGAAAGTGTGGACACTGTTTTCAAAACGAAGTAGACATAAGCTTATTACTGACGACATAATTTTATTGCACCGACTAACAACGAGCTAAGCCAAAAACACATCTTGTCATGAATAAAATTGTGCAAAAAGTGTTTGGTTTCTGTATTTCTTCAAGGCTGTTTAATCCACAACACAGAGCTCCACAACCATTATCGTTGATAAACTACCGTAAACCGTGCGTCCACTCGCAGAGAGGGACTAATTTCAGTAGTGTTTGTCGCAGTGTGCTAGGACGGAACAAAACAGTAAGCCCGGCCTTCCCAGAGAACGTCTACCGTGACGTGTGACTAGGCTTACGCTAAGCCGGGCGCGCTAGGGACGCACCGGGTGACCTACAGCGGCGTGTGCGCCGGGCTGCATACTCGTAAGCCACGTAGGGGAAGCAGGAGGTACGCTAGCGGAGTAAACAACGAGCCGGGTAAGTCTGCGCATAAGAAACCGGTGAGGCAACTGTGCTACACCACGTACGTAGACGTATTTAAACATTTGACAATATTTTAAACAAAACTTCTAACGACTCTCTGCTCTCTTCCTTATTCGTAAAAACAGCGTTCCCTAGGTCTTTTATTATGAGTGTCTCTTAGCACCTGTTAAGCTGAGTGACCTCCTTACAACCTTGGCTGTGTTTCGTAACGTTTAGCTTTGGACTTGCTATTAGAAGCAATAATATTAACACTCTGAATACTGTTTTAGAGTAATCTGAAGTCTAGCTAATGTATCTGACTAAATATTAACTAGGCTATCGAGCTTCTTCCGGAGCGTTTAAGGGACAAACTAAAGGGTCGTTGCACCCAGGAACAAAATATGCACTTCACTTCTTAGTTTTAATTATCGTTCTGATAAATGATTCTCACTAAAGTACAACGTCAGGATTTACCAATGCGCCCAGAACCAATACTAATTTATCATAACAATTTGCCTCTTCATAATCAATAGTTGTATTTGCTGATGCCAATCGCCACATCCTGGAGGGACGAATTTGAAAGTCTTTTTTTTCAGTAAAATTAGAAAAGTTAATGAACTGTTGCTTAACAAATTTATTATTGCTATTTTTACAACATTGAAACCAGCAAGGTTTTAAATGACTTCCTTTTCGAACATTACTTTACGAACTTCGAAAAGAAATAAATGATGTTAGTGTCATTAGACTGAAGTTACTTTAATCTTCAGACTTTGAGTAGATGATTTTAACAAACGAAATTAATTCAAGTACTTTGGTCCCTTAAGACCCTAACACAAATTTCCAAATTTTTTAAAAATTGATGTTTCTGTTTACTGTAACGTCACCGCACGTTTCAGATAACGGCCACGGGAGGCCAAGTACAATAATATCGTGGCAGGGTAGTACGTGTTATCTGCAGAATCAGTTCTGCTACGCTACGGACAGTAGTGTGTGATTGAAATGACGCGGCAACTGCAAATTTACTCCAAATTCAAAGTGCGGGGGACAGTACGATTCTTGTGGGAAAACGTCTGAATTGCACACAGGTTCACTTCGAAATGCTGGCGGTGTATGGATTCAAATGCAGTGTCACGTCCAACCATAATAAAATAGTGCCGCCAATTTGACCAAAGCTGCACAGACGCGGGAAATGCTGATCGTGGAATCCAAATCTTGAACCATGATGTGATTTTCATCTCTTTGGCAAGCTGAAAGAACATCTGGTGGGAGGGGGAGGGGGAGGGGAGAGATTTCCCGACGATCAGGAGGTTCACGGAGCGGTTGTGGAAAGTTTTCGTTTCCGATGAGCTGATTTCTATCGTCGACGAATAGAACGAGTAGCAGGACTTTCCGATTGTTATTCCTGCAGAGACATGGTGAATATGTTCAAAAACAGCGCCATGTTTATGTGTCACTCTCAGGAATAGTTAATGAAAGTTAATTGTCCCGCCATAATACTGTGTAACTAGGAAAATAATGCTACAACCTGGAAATATCCACCAGAACAGCCGAAGTTACTGCTATGGAAACACTGACTGTGATTAAAATTGTTCTTGAAGACAAGGCACTGGAACAAGTCTCCAGTTTTAGTTATTTAGTATGCAATCAATTTCAACATCGATAATGATGTACTGAATGAAATTGTTCAAATGGCTCTGAGCACTATGGCACTTAACTTCTAACGTCATTAGTCCCGTATAACTTAGAACTAATTAAACCTAACTAACCTAAGGACATCATACACATCCATGCCCGAGGCAGGATTCGAACCTGCGACCGTAGCGGTCGCACGGTTACAGACTGTAGCTAGAACCGCTCGGCCACCCGGCCGGCTACTGAATGAAACCAGTAACTTTCAGTGCATATGTGTAAGTATAAACAAAACTTAAAAAAAGAACAAGACGAGGAAGACAAAAAATTAAATTATGATAAAACGCGAGGCTTTCTTGCTCTGTGTTAGTGAATCTGCCAATTGAAAAAAAAAAAAATCAAAACAAATGAAGTGTACAGTTGGCTAAAATGAGATTACTAAGATTTCTCGCAGGTTTCACAAGGAGGTATCTTATAATAAACGTGAATGTACGAGAAGAACAGTTAACATACGAATTAAACTATGAAGTGGAAGAATATAGGGGAAATAGAGCAGACGTCTTAAACATATGAAAGGAGTCAGAATTCCAGTCATTGTAGCCAAGTACAAGTTCTCAAGAAAAAAGAGACGCGGAAAGACCGAGAAAATGGTCTTAAAATATTAAGTCGGAACAGGCACGTTGTCTAAACTTGCCGTTAGGCACCAGTACTGATACGGTGAAGTAGGTTTGAAAGACAAGCATCAGTTTGCATCACAAATGCTGACAACCAACATGGTTTAACTCTCACTTACACAGTAGGTAATTCGAGCTGACAAAAGGTCTACATATTAAATTCTCATGAGACATGACACGTCATTCATTAGAAATAACTGGATTTGCTTCTCATTTTCGCGACCATGAAAGTCTGAAATAACTTAAGTGCGCCAACTTTATTCGTACTGAGCAATCGGACTTCATGAAGTTAATGACAAACAGGTTCTACGTAATTACTAGGATACATAATTATCTCGGTGACATACCCGCAATGGCGGCTAAGCAGATATTGCCCAAGCCGGTAATTTCTGTTCATACTATAAGGCTCAGCCACACTTACACTGTAAAACCTGTCAATTTCGTACCACGTGAATTAGTGGTACAAAATAAAAGGACATGACACAATGTTTGAAGAAAAATGATTCATATTCTCACTTTAAAGAAAAAAAAAACTTAGATTAATACACGCGTCTTAAGAGATCGCCGCTAGGAGAAGGTAAGATGAAGAAGGGACAGATAAAAGATGTACCGGGTGATCAAAAAGTCAGTATAAATTTGAAAACTTAATAAACCAAGGAAAAATGTAGATAGGGAGGTAAAAATTGACACACATGCTTGGAATGACATGGGGTTTTATTAGAACCAAAAAAACACACCCCGTATTGCTAGACGCGTGAAAGATCTCTTGCGCGCGTCGTTTGGTGATAATCGTGTGCTCAGCCGCCACTTTAGTCATGCTTGGCCTCCCAGGTTCCCAGACCTCAGTCCGTGCGATTATTGGCTTTGGGGTTACCTGAAGTCGCAAGTGTATAGTGATCGACCGACTTCTCTAAGGATGCTGAAAGACAACATCCGACGCCAATGCCTCACCATAACTCCGGACATGCTTTACACTGCTGTTCACAACATTAGGTTTCAGTACCTCTAAGTCTAGGGGACTGATAACCTCAGATGTTAACTGCCATAGTGCTCAGGGCCAATTTTGAACTTCACAGATGAACCACACTTTTCTAAAATTCTCCCAATAAACAGAAATCGACCATTCGCCGTCCCTACTACAATACTTACATTATATTTCACATTTCTTTGCAACGTTACGCCTAGATTTTTAACCGACATGACTGTGTCAAACTACGCATTACTAATGGTGTACTCGAACGTATGGCTTTTCTTTCCTACTCATCTTCATTAACTTACATTTTCTTAGATTTAGAGCTAGCTGTCATTTATCACACCAATTAGAAATTTTCTGTAAGTCAAATTGTATCCTCCGACTGTCAGTAAAGGACGACACCTTCCTATACATCAAATCACCATCAACATACAGCCGCAGACTGTTGCTTACCCTGACCGCCACATACAGCCGCAGACTGTTGCTTACCCTGCCCGCCACATCACATTCGTGTACAGAGTGTACAATAATAAAGTCGACGGACTATACTGACGGATTCCTGATTCAAAAATGGCTCTGAGCACTATGGGACTCAACATCTTAGGTCATAAGTCCCCTAGAACTTAGAACTACTTAAACCTAACTAACCTAAGGACATCACACACACCCATGCCCAAGGCAGGATTCGAACCTGCGACCGTAGCAGTCCCGCG
Organism: Schistocerca cancellata; assembly: GCF_023864275.1. NCBI lineage: Eukaryota > Metazoa > Arthropoda > Insecta > Orthoptera > Acrididae > Schistocerca > Schistocerca cancellata. The sequence continues at coordinate 179,679,694 of NC_064632.1, forward strand.
GTTCCGGACTGCAGCGCCAGAACCGCTAGACCGATTCCTGATTGGAAGTTGACGAAAAAAGGTCGTATAAAAATGTGTCAGGAAATGCATCGTTGCCAATGTACACTACGGGCCATTAAAATTGCTACACCACGGAGATGACGTGCTACAGACGCGAAATTTAACCAACAGGAAGAAGGTGCTGTGATATGCAAATGATTAGTTTTTCAGAACATTCACACAAGGTTGGCGCTGGTGGCGAAACCTACAACGTGCTGACATGAGGAAAGTTTCCAACCGATTTTTCATACACAAACAGCAGTTGACGGGCGTTGCCTGCTGAAACGTTATTGTGATGCCTCGTGTAAGGAGGAGAAATACGTACCATCACGTTTCCAACAATGATAAAAGTCCGGATTGTAGCCTATCGCGATTGCGGTTTAACGTATAGCGACATTTCTGCTCACGTTGGTCGAGATCCAATGACTGTTAGCAGAATATGGAATCGGCGGGTTCAGGAGGGTAATACGGAACACCGTGCTGGATCCCAACGGCCTCGTATCACTAGCAGTCGAGATGACAGGCATCATATCCGCATGGCTGTAACGTATCGTGCAGCCACGTCTCGATCCCTGAGTCAACAGATGGGGACGCTTGCAGGACAACAACCATCTGCACGAACAGTTCGACGACGTTTAGACGTTTGCAGCAGCATGGACTATCAGCTCGGAGACCAAGGCTGCAGTTACCCTTGACGCTGCACCACATACAGGAGCGCCTGCAATGGTGTACTCAACGACGAACCTGGGTGCACGGATGGCAAAACGTCATTTTTTTCGGATGAATAAAGGTTCTGTTTACAGCATCATGATGGTCGCTTCCGTGTTCGGCGACATCGCGGTGAATGCACATTGAAAGCGTGTATTCGTCATCGCCATACTGGCGTATCACCCGGCGTGATGGTATGGGGTGACATTGGTTACACGTCTGGGTCATCTCTTGTTCGCATTGACGTCACTTTTAACAGTGGACGTTACATTTAAGATGTGTTATGACCCGTGGCTCTACCCTTCATTCGATCCCTGCTGAACCCTATATTTCAGCAGGATAATGCACGACCGCATGTTACAGGTCCCGTATGGGCCTTTCGGGATACAGAAAATGTTCGACTGCTGCCCTGGACAACACATTCTCCAGATCTCTCACCAATTGAAAACGTCTGGTCAATGGTGGCCGAGCAACTGGCTCGTCGCAATACGCCAGTCACTACTCTTGATGAACTGTGGTATCGTGTTGAAGCTGCGTCGGCAGCTGTACCTGTACACGCCATCCAAGCTGTGTTTGACTCAATGCCCAGGCCTATCAAGGCCGTTATTACGGCCAGAGTGGTTGTTCTGGATACTGATTTCTAAGGATCTATGCACCCAAATTGAGTGAAAATGTAATCACATGTCAGTTCCAGTATAGTGTATTTGTCCAATGAATACCCGTTTGTCATCTGCATTTCTTCTTGGTGTAACAATTTTAATGGCCAGTAGTGTAGATTTCGCTGACCACGTTCCGTGAGTTCCTTGCGTTTTGCGGGCTGTGTGGTTGACGCAGCATTCTGCAAGCAGTGGAATGGACCTGTATTGATGTCGGGAAAAAGCCGAGACGGTCATCAAGAATCCCTACGCACATCTGATGATGAACCGATGCTGATGAGACGACTCGACCATTCCCTGAAGAATGTGTGTAGCCCACAGATGACGATTATATGCACTGATGATGCCAGTTCTCGTAAAGGTTGCATCGTCCGTAAAGAGGACTGATGACAGGAAACCCATAATTGTGATGGTGTGATGGGAAAACCATCGACAAAATTCTTCTTCTAGAGGTAAATCCGCTGCTGATAATCCTTACACTCGTCTTTGTCATGCAGGATACACGTAATCGTACTTTGGCTTACTGCATGTTGGAACGCCACTTGCCTGGAACTTGTTGTAGATTTCGTCTCGATATCCTTTAGAACCCGGTCCTCCAAATCTATTGTACGCACAACCCTCCACCTCTCGACATGCTAGTCTGTCTGAAAGCACCTATGATCACACAATCTCCCAAAAATGGATTGAAATGTTGTGTAATGTGGTTGGTGTTTGTGAGGATAGTTGTTTTGGTATAGCTGTGCTGCCTCTCAACCTTTTCCATCTGCTTGGATGTACACAAACACCATCTCGGCTTGTTGCCGATGTGAATACCTCACTATTCTGCTGCTTACAGTACGATACGTCAATCACACAGCCCGCAACACAGAAGCAACACATCACATTTCATCAGAGGAACTTTCATTCGTCAGCGACACCTACCCTGGCAACGATGCATTTTTGGACACATATTCATAGGACCTTTCTTCCTGCATCTTCAGCAGGAATCTGTCCCTGGAGTTTGTCGGTTTTATTAACATTCGCCCTGTATAGAAAATAACAGCAGTCGTATCAAACTTCCCTGGGGCACTGCTGAAAATATCCTTGTTTCTGATGAACACTCACTGTCGAGTATAAAATACTGGGATCTTTTACTTCAGAGCAACGGCCTTGCCACAGTGGATGCACCGGTTCCCGTCGGATCACTGAAGTTAAGCGCTGTTGGGCGTGGCCGGTATTTGGATGGGTGACCATCCAGACCGCCATGAGCTGTTACCTTTTTTTGGGGTTCACTCAGCCTCGTGATTCCAACTGAGGAGTTACTCGACCGAATAGTAGCGGCTCCGGTCAAAGAAAACCATCATAACGACCGGGAGAGCGGTGTGCTGACCACACGCCCCTCCTATCCGCATCCTCATCTGAGGATGACACGCCGGTCGGATGGTCCCGATGGGCCACTTGTGGCCTGCAGACGGAGTGCTTTTTTACTTCAGAAGTCTTCATATATTCTGTAGGCTTCGTTAAGATTCGGCAGCGTATACAGCACGTTGTCTTGGCAGGCATTTCGTTTAGGTACCTTTCATTTCCCACTTTTTGCGTCTTTCCTGTGTCGAGGTACTTCAGTTCAGTGGTGAGCGATACAGTCCTTGGCGCTGTAGCGTAGGCGCCGCTGTCGGCAAAGTGGGCGGCTGTGGCTCGACGGTTGCTAGGCAACGCGACGCCGGCCGGCAGGTGTGGGCGCGCGCCAGGTCGGCCATGAATGGGCCCGGGCGGATCAATACGGCGGGGTGCGGGGGCGTCCATTGAGGACGCTGGGGGCGGCGACGGCGCCCCGGGTCCTGCTGTGCTCTGCTGTGCTCCCGGACCCGGACCGGAGGCTCGTCCCGGGGGCTGGGGGCCGCTGCCGCTGCCGCATGCGCCATCCGCGGCGGGCAGGTCCATCCCTGTCGCTGGGGGCGGCTCCTCGCTCTGCAGTGTTCCCGGCCTCTGTGAGATACATCGACCAGCATACACCATCTAAACAGACTTCCCTAGTGGTGGGAATTAACACTTCCATTTATAAAATGATTTCAAATGATTAAATATTTCTCCTAGAGCAGTTCACAAAAAAATATTTTGAAAATAAATGTACAAATTGGCCAGTTGCGGGAAGGACTTGCACACTGAGAGTTCTCTAAAACTGGTAATCGATAATTTCAATAGTTACCTCTTATCGCATCGATACTGGCAAGATATCGACCCCGTGAATTCATGTCCGTATCAAAATCTCTAAGCAGTTCCGCAGACTACCCAGACAGATAAAGGAAGCGTGCAGGGGACCTCTGTTTGTATATGTAGACAGAGAAATTTTATAAAAAAATATTTTATTTACTTACTAAAACACGACTGCTAGTTACGTTTTATATTTGAACGCAGTCTGTTAAGCGTTTGACGAACGATGAATGCAATGTACCAGTTTGTTCCAATGGACAAAAGGCATTTTTCATGTGTTGTAATTACAATATAACAATTTTCAGATTATTTTCGTTTACTTGTACTGTGAAAAATTGATTCTCGTCAAATTTCATGGTTCTACATCAACGAGAGCCATGCTACAAGTTTTGATGAGCGGGTTTTCGAGTATCAAAATATGTGACAAAAATGCCCCCATCTCTGATTGCATTGTCTTGCAAGCTTAAAATTTGTACACCGTTAAGGTACCATAGACTTTCGTGTGTGACATAAATTTGAACTTGATGCGCTGATTTGTTCTAGGGAAAAAGTGGTCTTAAGAGACGAACAGACACAGACAGACGGATAAAATAAATGACAAAAAAAATATTTTTTCGTGTTATATAATTACAAATTAATAATTTTTCGATATTTCCCCGCTACCGGTACTGTGAAACTTCGCTTCTTACCAAATTTCACGATTCTAGGTCAACTGGATGTACCCGACAGGTTTTGATGAATGAGTTTTCGAATATCAAAATATGTGACAAAAATGGCGGTATCTTTTGACTGCATTAACTTAGAAGTTTACAATTTTTACACCGTCAAGGAACCCTAAGGTGTAGTATGTGACATAAATTTTAACCTGTTACATCAACCTGTTTCTGAGAAAAAGGGTTCTTAACAGTGGGACAGCCAGACAGACAGACACGGAAAACAAAGCGATCCCTAAGGATTCAGTTTTACAGACTGAGGCACAGAAATCTAGAAACCCTATCAAACGTTTTCTGAAATGAGTTTTCTAAAAGTAAGAAACAAAATAGGTTAGAGAAACATGTGACACACCTACGAATGATGCTCGAATCATATACAGCAAGTTATTTTCGGGAAGTATAAAATATGCCGATGGATATTTAAAGATATTTTTTCCTATAGCTATGATCGGGCGAGCTGGCAGGTAGATGTCAGTGCGCTTTTGCCAGACCTTGAGTCACATGCAGTTGATAGACACATGCATCTCTGTTGCTCATTGTAATAGTTTTTGCTTTGGTCAAAATCAATGTTGTTACGTTTGATTTGATTTAGACTGTATCAGTCATATCGTTATGTAAGCAATGTAGGTGCACATAATTTGAATTCAAAAACGTTTTAAAAGAATTTCCACTCAATTCACTGATTGCAGTTTACAGTTTATAAAATTATTACAGTCAAATTTAAGTTTTGTATCCTTAAACGAAGTCTAAATATACGAAAACACGAACCAGGTTAAAAATATAACTTTCGTATTCCAAGCAATTAGCACGCTACCGGCAATGCATAACTGGTCAGTATGGCACATTCTAAACTCACTTATGTTAGCTACACGATTTCTGAAATCTAGATGCACACCAAAACCAGATTACTGCATGACTGTGTGCTGTAAATACTTACCTTGTTTCCAAATCATTGTACACTCGTTGAGCACATCAGTTCCCCAAGGGTAGGCTTTGGTTGCAAATGAATACAAAACACTAACAATACAATTTGTTTACAGTACAATATTTTGTTAAATTATTTCTTTCGAATTTTTGATGTTATAACAACCAGTAAATTGATAGAAAAGTGTAAAATGTCATGAATGTCCCATCTCAATTGTCTTCACTTGCGTCGTAATCCTAATCGCATTTTTCTTATTTGTCTTTTTCTTCACTGCTCTCATACTTTCTGGTTGTTGAGTCGTCTTTGGAGTTGATGATTATAGGCTCAATTAAAATATCTCGAACTATTTGTTTCTCTAAATCTTCTTTTGAAGAACCTCTGCATCCTAAACACATTGCCAACATTGTTCGATCTTAACGTTTTCTAAGGCCTCGTGAAGTAAACAATCTCTGGGATTCTGAAAGAGTTGTTTCACGCAGCTACTTCGTTGTTGGTTTGGGCCCAAATGAGATCAGTAGGGTTGCACTGACATACTATTTGGTGGCCCCTTTCATTTGCCACTTCATCATGCCCATAAACAGCTTCTTCCTTGTTTAAGTTTTGCTACATCTGGGAACCAATTTATTGTCTTCAAATAAACCAGTCTTCGTTCACCCAACATGCACAATAATCAGCGTGCTTCCTTTCCCATCAAGTACCTTACGGCTCTCACTTTGCCTCGATTTTGGCCAGACGTACTTACATGAGAAGTTTTGAGTAACTCGTTTCATCCAAATATAATATCGGTCGCATGTCATCCGAATTATATTGCGAACTTATCAAATGGCTCTGAGCACTATGGGACTCAACTGCTGAGGTCATTAGACCCTAGAACTTAGAACTAGTTAAACCTAACTAACCTAAGGACATCACAAACATCCATGCCCGAGGCAGGATTCGAACCTGCGACCGTAGCGGTCTTGCGGTTCCAGACTGCAGCGCCTTTAACCGCACGGCCACTTCGGCCGGCGAACTTATCAAAAAAATGGCTCTAAGCATTACGGCATTTAATATCTGAGGTCATCAGTCCCCTAGACTTAGAACTACTTAAACCTAACCTAACCTAAGGAATTCACACACAATCCATATTTGAGGCAGGATTCGAGCTTGCAACCGCAGCAGCAGCGCGGTTTCGAACTGAAGCGCCTGGAACCACTCGGCCACAGTGGCCGGCCGCGAACTTATCGTCTGCAGAAATTTAATTCTGGAGGCCACTGTGTAATTACGATCAAGCAAAAATTGTCTACCGTCATTTTGACTCTTGTGTTTAAATCCTATATGCGTCACACAGATTTAGTAGATCCAGTAAAAAATATTTTTCAATTAACTTTTTTCTCAAATTTTCTGATGTTGGGTATTCGCCACTGTTGTAAAATTCATACCAATGTTTTTATCAAGGTCGTATAGTTTGGTTAAAGAGTTGTATTATTTAATAATTTTCCTAGGAGAACTGAACGTTGGGGATTTTATCTTACGGAACACATGCTGAATAGTTCTGAAACCAAAGCCAGAAGCTCCAGTACAAGAAGCCTATATGTAAGAAACAGTTCTTCGCACAATGGTTCATCGTTTTTTCGGTGACATATCACTTCACTTCTCGACATCATCGTTACTGATTATGTTGAGATTCCGCAGATCTTTTCTAACAAGCGTGCATACTTTACCATCGTTGTCTAAAAGACGTTTTAAGTGTTTATAAACGTTTAGGGTTATAGATTTGCTTTGCGGCGAAACTCTGTTGCTTTTTCCAGTCACATTCTTCCTGCTGTCAGAGCGCGTATTAATGGAGTTTTTTTGCAAATCCGGCTCACATGGCAAAGTGTAAATCACTGTTTCTTCTTGCTTTTTCATTTACAACTTCATACAAACACTTCTACTCAGTAAATAAATTGCAAAAATATCACCATAAAATAAACTTTTTTACTTATAGTCAAACTGCTGTAGCTAATAACTCAATAACCAATGGAAAACGAGACCTGCGCAACAATCGTTCTCACCACTGACGCTCTGCTGGTACTCGAACTAGGGAACTACTGATGCTCAGCGTTGCCATTTTCGACTACTAGAGCGCGGTATGCGGACTAGACACGAGCGCGGCGACAGTGTGCTTATTGCCACCCGCCTGAATTTCTGGCCACAGCTGGAGTTTCTGCTATTCAAGAAATTCTTAAATTTATTAACTGATACGAAGGAAACCATTTTAAAAATAAAATATCACAGCAATGCAACTTCGTACCCAAAATAGATATGCCTTGAAGAGTAAAAATTTTTGAGACCTCATTCGCCTTCCTTGTGTTTTATGTTCTCAAAGTTTCCTAAATTTAATACTTGATTCGATGTAAGCTTTTTAGGCAGTTAAATACCACCCAAATGTAACGCTTTGTGTTCAAATTGTTGGCTAGGCCTTGAAGAGGTCAGCTCTTTGACACATCACTTACGTAGCTGACAGCAGCTGTTAGTGAAGTATTTGAATTTTCCCTAATCATTAATTAAATATTAATTTTTTTTTCTTAGTTACCCTCCTAACTTCTTTACAATGCGAAACCAAGCATCTGCGTTTGAATGTGAAAATTCGGTCAAAAATTCGTTGTGTGCTTTGCAGGAAGTCTTGTTTCCTCTCCACTCACACTTTTGGCCATTCGAGAAGGGAATGCAACCTGCAATATTCTTCTTATTCACAGATTATGAAAATGCGTTTCTGTGAAATCCGACATTGTCAAACTGAAGCACGTGGCCAAGTTTGCAAAAAACGTATTACCTAGAATTGACTTCGTCACGCTGGGTGTACTTATGTGTTGTCGTACATTACGCTGCGGAATGAAAATTCAATCTGAGAATTTACAACGGTTTACTGGTTTCAATCCCCATGCGCCATTATCATAACCAGTATCTTGTTCCCTAACAGCCACCCGAGTCACTCGATGTCAACTCAAAATGACCAATGTAGGTATCACGTGGCTGTTCGACGTGTTAATGTTTTAAGAAGGTCCTGGTTTTGATGATGATTCATAAGGTACGAGACCACTAAACTGTTGTAAGTTCATCTAATGCAATCAAGAAAACTGAATAGAAAAGGCATTTCAATGAGTAACTTCACTTGATCATGTAGTTTAACACACAGCGTGCTAGCTGAAGATGAGCCCGTGATAAACATAAGAAAAAAGAGAGAATTACTGTGGGATATACTTTATAAGAGCAGAGAAAAGGTCAATCGCGATTTACAGTTACTATTGAAAATTTATAGTTGCTCATATGTTACTGTTACAGTAACGATGTACTTTGTAAGCCCTATTCTCCTGTATTATTTTGTTACTTTTGTTATAAATATCGTGTTTCTGTGACGATATCATTTGTGTGTGTGTGGTAGATGTAAAATTTATGCCAATTTTTTACATCTGACTCTCACTTTCAGGCCAAACCTGGCTGGACACTATCCTTCCTGCCAGTGCATACATTTAACCAAATTATGTGAATTTTGCTATCACCATGACTGCTTTTTTTTTGGTATACAGAACTGGAGATACATTAACAAGAAACCAGACTTGAGATAACTACTGACGTTACCTTCGATATTTCCTACTAAAATCGCGTCCCTGGCATGCGTCACAGAAAGCGAGCATTTGTTACAAACATTCCGCGCAGTTGACTGTAATGTGAGCTCAGTTACTTTCTGTTGTAAATGATGCCGAGTGCTACTTGGCCATCGTCAAGTGTTACCTGACGGCCATTAGCTTGGCTGTGACGCCAACGGTCCTCTTGCCACCGCAGTATGAAACAACGGGACGTGTCTCATACGGCGGTAAACTCAGCTCTGCTGACGTCACAGTCTGTACCACTACTATACAAGGACGAGGGCGGAAGCCACATAGCAATCGCAACAGCGTAGGTGCGCTAAACAAGTTGACCAAGTCATCAGCTTTACCGTGGATACTCATAAGGAATGCAAAACGCACCTACAACACTCTAGGCACTTACAGCTTTCTCCGGGTCAGATTTTCCAGAATTAATTTAAAAAAATAATTCTCCTCCTACCACTTCTGATCAAGATTTTTGAAGCTGCTAAACAAATTCTGGAAATGGAAAAACCCTTTCGAACATGCCTAAGCGGGACTGTCATCGCTCCCCCCCCTTCCCCCCCCCCCCCCCCCCCTCTCCATAAACGCCCGCGAAAGTCGTCCAGTATTTTGCTGAAAAATCCTGACTCTCCGATACGTCATTACAAGAAGAGCTACTCCTACCTTCAGGGGTAAGGAATGAAAAGTGCATAAAAAAGAAACTAACATAACAGTCCGTCGCTTTTTGACAATAAAGGACGAGAACTCACCTGACATCTCGTAAGTGCATAATCAGCTGATGTCTCGTAAGTGCATAATCAGCTGATGTACCTCGAAGAACGAGAATATTTAATTCAGTGCATATGGATGATGAGATTCTTTTCTCGTAATAAGGTAAACGTGTTGTAGAGTATCCACACATATTATGAAAATGGATGTACAGTATCTCGAATAGTGGTTGACGGATTTAGTTAGAAATTCTTAGCCGTGTTACTTATTTCTACAATAAAGAAAATGAAAGAAAAATTAAATGCCTGACAAACGAAATATATCGTGACAAACTGAATAAAATTCCTATCACGAGAATAAACTGTAGCGGCAATACCCGCCTTAGAGATAATTTCATCAGACGTCACTAGCTCGCAGGACGAGCGAAATATCGAGAATTTGACAGAAACATGATATAAAAATCTTATTTATTGATTAGTTGCAGTTGTTACACATGACATACACCCTAGGAGATATTTTAGTCATTGTTTATTTACGAGGGTTGTCCAGAAAGTAAGTTCCCATAGGTCGCGAAATGGAAACCACGGTGAAAACAAGAAACGTTTTATTTGCAACAGTTAGGTACACCGTCCACCTACTTCCCTACATAGTCGCCGCTCTAACTTCGAATGTTGTCGTTGTGTTGTATCAACTTTCCAATATCCTCGTCATAGAAAGCAGCCACCTGTGCTTTCTGCCAGTTATCTGAACTGGTCTGCAACTCGTTGTGTGTGCAAAAATTTTGTGCTCATAGCGAGCGGTTCTTGTTAGCAGAGATGAGAGTCAGGGGGAGCCAATTACGGACTGTATTGGGGGTGATCAAATACTTCTCATCGGAACGCTGCAGGAGCGTCTTTATTGCCCCTGCAGTGTGCAGCTGAGAATTGGCATGACGAAGGAACTGATCAACAGTTGTTATGTGGGCTGCATGACATAGGCGAAATCTCTAACCGGCCCTCATACTTGGCGGGAGATGCTATTCCCTAAGCATCTTTCGCATCTTTACGTGCTCACTGTTTACTAAAAACTGAAAAGAGCGACGCGACACAATCGACGGGTATACTGTGTGTGTGTGTGTGTGTGTGTGTGTGTGTGTGTGTGTGTGTGTGTTAAATACGCCCTAAAATATCTTCAAGAGTGAATTTCATAAGTATCAACGGCAACTAATCAATAAATAAGATCTTTCAATCATGTTTCTGTCAAATTTTGGATTTTTCGCTAGTCTTGCGACCTAGTGGCGTCTGATGAAATTATCTACAAGACGGGGATTGCCGCTGCAGTTCATTCTCGTGATAGGAGTTACAGTCAGTTTCCCACGATATATTTCGTTTGTTACGTATTTAATTCTTCATTTCTATGTTTCAAGTCAGATTACGGAATTTCAGGTAGATAGTGATCTTTCTTGGAGATAAAGTATGCAAAATTTCATCGAGACTGGAATAAAACTGTAGAGAGGACTCAGTTCCTTGGAGCAAAATTTACACATAATTTTCGACCTTTACGAAATTTTCTTCTCCAGACAACTCCCACGAAATGACGAAAGGAAGAAAAAATCGATCGCTTACTATATTTTCGCTGTTAGTGCATACTGTCGCATGAAGCACGAAGGTTCAATTTATTACTTCTTTACAACTAAATGTATTCTCGACACATTTCACAGACAGTATCTACATACACCACTGAAGGTACCAGCAAAATTATATCATTGTACGACACATAGTATAGGAGATATGACGTTAAAACTGAAATTCGTGAAAAACTGCAGCATTATGTTCTACATTCTAATTTATTATTTTTGTACTGCTCCGTCTATCAGCAGCATATTTAGCAGACAGTATTTACATACGCCGGTGCATGTACCCACAGAAATATATTACTGTATGACACATAGCTCAGGAGACATGACGTAATCAATCCTGAGATGAGTGAAAACCTTCCACATCATTCATGACGTTCTAATTTATTACCTCTTTACTACTAACTCTATTCACAACATATTTAGCAGACGGTAGCCATATATTCCACTGGATAAACCTGCAAAATTATGTCCTTATACAGCACATAATGCATGATATACGACCTGAAACTGAAACGGCGAGGCGAAATTCGCTAGAGATACATATGAAATATGTGTACAGTTACGTGTGAAATACGTTAACTGTATGCGAAATACATTTGACATCTGCGTACGCGGGCAAAGCCACGAATAAAAACACATCCTGTATTATTTATTTTATTAAATATAATACAGAAAAACACATCTAAATTAAAAACACTTAAAGTTTTAATATAATTAACTGCGTCATTTGTTGCCATCAGCAAATTATTGAAACTACCACGATAGTCCCTGTTGGGACGTTCTGTAACTATGTCACGAACGGTTTGCCTGGCTGCTCCAAAATCGCAATTTGGAGAAGGAGCTTTACCCTATCCGTGAAGAGAGTCCATGCTTCTGACATGACTTGTGCGTCTTCTGTTAAATGTTATCCGTATTCTGCACGATCGGCCAAGGCAGGAGTTTCTTTCTTATGCACGGCAAGTTCTGGCAACATGGAGGGCAAGACTATCCAGTCTCTTTCCCATGAGTCTGCTAGATCTAAACTGAGACTTTAATGGATAATCTTCGAGATGGAAGCCGGTTTCTTTGCAGAATAACAGCATCTTGATGGATAGGGAGTTTCGGGTTGTCTTATATGCGGTTAAGCTAACGGAGTAGAGCTGCTATTCGTCGGAGTCCAAAGGCGGAATGTGGCTCAATATGGACAGCCATTCAATTGGGGTGAATCTTAAGAGTACCACTGATAATTTTCATTCTGTTGTTCAGCTGTGCGTCGAGAGTTCTTGTGCGTGCGCTATGGAGGCATACAGACTGGTAGCCATATAGCCTGCTCAAATAGCTGATGTGAGCAGAGTTTCAGCGGAGGAGCTCCAGGTTTTCCGCCACAGCTTATGCAGTTCCTAGTTCGTATCTTCGCAGCGGCGTTTTCCAGGCGCTTCTTGCAAGACAGTGCCTGGTCCAACGTAACTGATATATATTTTGGGTGCTGTTTGTGGTGAAATACACTATTGGCCATTAAAATTGCTACACCAAGAAGATGACGTGCTACAGACGCGAAATTTAACCAACAGGAAGAAAATGCTGTGATATGCAAATGATCAGCTTTTCAAAGCATTCACACAAGGTTGGCGCCGGTGGCGACACCTACAACGTTCTGACATGTGGAAAGTTTCCAACCGATTTGTCATACACAAACAGCAGTTGACCGGCGTTGCCTGGTGGAAAGTTGTTGTGATGCCTCGTATAAGGAGGAGAAATGCGTACCATCACGTTTCCGACTTTGATAAAGGTCGGATTCTAGCCTATCGGGATTGCGGTTTATCGTATCGCGACATTGCTGCTGGCGTTGGTCGAGATCCAATGATTGTTAGCAGAATATGGAATCGGTGGGTTCAGGAGGGTAGTACGGAGCGCCGTGCTGGATCCCAACGGCCTCGTATCACTAGCAGTCGAGATGACAGGTATCTTATCCGCATGGCTGTAAGGGATCGTGCAGCCACGTCCTCGATCCCTGAGTCAACAGATGGGGACGTTTGCAAGACAACAACCATCTCCAAGAACAGTTCGACGACGTTTGCAGCAGCATGGACTATCAGATCGGAGACCATGGCTGCGGTTACCCCTGACGCTGCATCACAGACAGGAGCGCCTGCGATGGTGTACTCAACGACGAACCTGGGTGCACGAATGGCAAAACGTCATTTTTTCGGATGAATCCAGGTTCTGTTTACAGCATCATGATGGTCGCATCCGTGTTTGGCGACATCGCGGTGAACGCACATTGGAAGCATGTATTCGCCATCGCCATACTGGCATATCACCCGGCGTGATGGTGTGGGGTGCCATTGGTTAAACGTCTAGGTCACCTCTTGTTCGCATTGACGGCACTTTGAACAGTGGACGTTACATTTCAGATGTGTTACGACTCATGGCTCTACCCTTCATTCGATCCCTGCGAAACCCTACATTTCAGCAGGACAATGCACGACCGCATGTCGCAGGTCCTGTACGGGCCTTTCCGGACACAGAAAATGTTCGACTGCTGCCCTGGCCAGCACATTCTCCAGATCTCCCAAAAACTGAAAGCGTCTGGTCAAAAGGCTCTCAGCACTATGCGACTTAACTTCTGAGGTCATTAGGCGCCTAGAACTTAGAACTAATTAAACCTAACTAACCTAAGGACATCATACACATCCATGCCCGAGGCAGGATTCGAACCTGCGACCGTAGCGGCCGCTCGGCTCTAGACTGTAGCGCCTAGAACCGCAGGCCAGTACGGCCGGCAAAGCGTCTGGTCAATGGTGGCCGAGCAACTGGCTCGTCACAATACGCCAGTCACTACTCTTGATGAACTGTGATATCGCGTTGAAGCTGCATGGGCAGCTGTACCTCTACACCACATCCAAGCTATGTTTGACTCAATGCCCAGGCGTATCAAGGCCGTTATTACGGCCAGAGGTGGTTTTTATGGGTACTGATTTCTCAGGATCTATGCACCCAAATTGCGTGAAAATGTAATCACATGTCAGTTCTACTCTGATAAATTTTTCCAATGAATACCCGTTTATCATCCGTATTTCTTCTTGGTGTAGCAATTTTAATGGCCAGTAGTGTAGTTCGTCACCAAAATAGACCTGGAGGTATCTATTCGCCGTTCTGTTGCACAAATCAAAGCAAGCCGTCTGTGTCTTGGTGGCGTTTGATTTCTCCATCTCCGAAAGTATCTTCCCGTTATTGCCATATCAGATGTTAAGATCCCCTTGGAACGTTTTACCTAAATTTGGTAGCCCTATTAGTTATGACTGCTCCTGCAGTAAGGACCACAAGCGCCCTATTAGGGCGAGTGTGATAACGTGCAAAATGAAGGAGGAAGGATAAGATGAACAGACAGCGAGGGGAAGAAGGAATAGGACACAGATAGGGAGGACGAGGGAATGGACAGAGAAAGGAAAGAGGAAGAGATAGACAGAGACTGATGGAGGAAGAGACAGGGAGAGAGAGGGGAGAGGAGAAGATGAACAGAGTGTGGGAGGAGAAATGCACAGAGAAAGAAAGAGGAAGATAAAGACAAAGAGATGGGAAAGCAAGAGATGAAAAGAGAAAGAGAAAGGGTAGAGGAAGAGATGAACAGAGAGGGAGGGAGGAGAAGATAAGCAGAGAGGGGAGAGGAGGAAATGGATAGAGAGGAGGTGAAGAATGATACGGACAGAGAGAGAGAGGGGGAAGGCGGAGATGGGTTAATAGAAGACTGGAACAAATCTATACCATCGGAACGCCGGGTACCCAGCTAGTCTACAGTAATATTAGGTGTTTGAGCTAGGGCTCTGCGCGCTATTTTCCAGCTGTGTAGGTAATCTAGTTTTGAGAACGCGCGCCATTTCACTGGCGTTCTCGGCATCTAGATAGCGCGCCTTCTGCTTGCAAGTTCCTTTCATCTGCAGCGGCAGACGAGCGCTGTTGCCGCCACAGCTGCACGCGGTTCTTTATCTCTTAATTTATTTCCAGCTTCGTCGTCGAGTTCTATCGGAGCTGGTGCAATTCAGCGTCCCCAGGGCGCTTATACCCTTCTTGTAGGGAGCATTATTTCCGGCAGCGATAACGGTTCCGACTGCAGGGTTCTTATCGCGTCAAGTCGCACCGCTCCCTGGGTTACCTAACCAACAAAACAACTGAGCTGAATGCTCTGTGTGGCCTGGTGCTCATTCCGTCGTCCAGAGAAGTTCGTTACGTTTCTGAGTGCTTTTTAAGTGCTCAACCTCAGCTTCCCGACAGTGACGTAGTACCGAACCAATTGAACAACTGACCAGACCTCGTCCACGAGACCACACACACACACACACACACACACACAAACACACACACACACACACACACACACACACACACACACACACACACACACACATAGAGAGAGAGAGAGAGAGAGAGAGAGAGAGAGAGAGAGAGAGAGAGAGGCGTTTATCATAACGTTATAGCCGCTATTGCCAGGCTGAAAGTCAGGAAAGCAGTTCATACAGAAAAGTCAAAACAACCTTCTGTGAAATTAAAAGCAAGGGCGGTAACTTATACCCGACGACGTGATACAAGAAGAAACAGGAGTCGACAGGGAAGAGAGAGGGGATCCAGTATTAGAACCAAAATTCAAAAGAGCTTTAGAAGACGTAAAATCAAATAAAGCAGAAGGAATAGAGCACATAACTTTGGAATTCCTAAAGTAATGGAGTGGAGGGGGCGATGGGGGATGGAAACAAAATAATTATTCACATTGGTGTGTAGAATGCATGAGACTGGCGATATAGCATCTGACTTTCGAAAAAAACATCATCCACAAAATTCTCAAGACTGCAAGATTCGAGAAGTGCGAGAATTATCTTAGAATCACCTTATCAGCCCACGCCCCTACGCCGGTGACAAGATAAAATACAGAAGAATGAAAAAGAAAATTGACAATCTCTTACATGACGATCAGTTTCGCTTTAGCACAGGTAACGGCATCAGAGAGGCAATTCTGACGTTGCGGTTGATAATACAAGCAAGGCTGAAGAAAAATCAAAACACTTTCATAGGACCTGCCGACGTGGAAAAAGCATTCGACAATGTCAAATGGCGCAAGATTTTAGAAATCCTGAGGAAAATAGGAGTAAGCTGTAGTGTAAGACGGGTAATACACAATGTGAACAAGAACCAAGAGGGAACTATAAGAGCGGATGACGGAGAACGAAGTGCTCAGATTAAAAAGGGCTTAAGTCAGGGATGAAGTATTTCACCCCTGTTATTCAACCTGTACGTCAAAGAAACTATGACGGAGATAAAAGAAACTTTGAAGAGTGTGATTAAAATTCAAAGTGAAAAGATATCAATGTTAAGATTCGCTGCTGACATTGCTATCATCAGTAAAAATGAATAAGAATTATAGTATCTGTTTAAGGGAACGAACAGCCTAAGGAGCACAAAATTTAGTTTGAGAGTAAATCAAAGACAGATGAAAATAATGAAAAGGAACAGAAATGAGAACAGCAGTAAACTTAACGTCATAATTGGTGATCACGAAGCAGATGAAGTTAAGGAATTGTGCCACCTAGACAGCGTAATAACCTATGACGGATGAAGCAAGAAGGACATAAAGCAGGATAGCACCGACAAAAGAGGCGTTCCTCGCCAAGAGAGGTCTACTAGAGTCAAACATAGTTCTCAATTTACGGAAGAAATTTCTAAGAATGCAAGTTTGGAACACAGCATTGTATGACAGTGAGACAAGGACTGTGTAAAAACCGGAACAGTAGAGAATAGAAGCATCTGAGATGTGGTTCTCCAGAAGAACGTTCAAAATTAGATAGACATAGAAGATAAGGAATGACGACATTCTCTGCAGAGTCGCCAAAGAAAGGAATATATTGAAAACACTGACAAAAAGAAGGGACAGGTTGATAAAAAAAAAGTTCATATTAAACTATGGTGGTACAGACACTGATCTTCTCCTTCAGCTTTTTCTTCTTCTTCTCCTCCTCCTCCTCCTCCTCCTCCTCCTCCTTTGGCTTTTCCGTTTCTTCTGCGGGTCGGCATTGCTGTATCGGTTAAGGCAATGCTAGTGGTTGCTGTTGGGGGATGACGTCACTAACGCAACAAAAACAATCGGACGATATCTAGTGCACCCCTTCTGTCTGCGTCTAGAACATTAGATCTCAAAGTCTGGTCCACTGGGCCCCACTTCACAAGGGAAAATAGTATCAGTCCTCCCCCCCCCCCCCCCCCCACACAGCCTACTTTATTAATAAAAATAGTCACTTTTTATATTTTTTTCTTTGCTTTATCTTTGTTTTACCAAATTCAATTAAGAAGGATTTTACTCAACAGAAACCAAAGCTACATGAGTTACACACCTGGAAATTTAAATAAGAACACAGTGAATTCATTGTCCCAGGAAGGGGAAACTTTATTGACACATTCCTGGGGTCAGATACATCACATGATCACACTGACAGAACCACAGGCACATAGACACAGGCAACAGAGCATGCACAATGTCGGCACTAGTACAGTGTATATCCACCTTTCGCAGCAATGCAGGCTGCTATTCTCCTATGGAGACGATCGTAGAGATGCTGGATGTAGTCCTGTGGAACGGCTTGCCCTGCCATTTCCACCTGGTGCCTCAGTTGGACCAGCGTTCGTGCTGGACGTGCAGACCGCGTGAGACGACGCTTCATCCAGTCCCAAACATGCTCAATGGGGGACAGATCCGGAGATCTTGCTGGCCAGGGTAGTTGACTTACACGTTGGGTGGCACGGGATACATGCGGACATGAATTGTCCTGTTGGAACAGCAAGTTCCCTTGCCGGTCTAGGAATGGTAGAACGATGGGTTCGATGACGGTTTGGATGTACCGTGCACTATTCAGTGTCCCCTCGACGATCACCAGTGGTGTACGGCCAGTGTAGGAGATCGCTCCCCACACCATGATGCCGGGTGTTGGCCCTGTGTGCCTCGGTCGTATGCAGTCCTGTTTGTGGCGCTCACCTGCACGGCTCCAAACACGCATACGACCATCATTGGCACCAAGGCAGAAGCGACTCTCATCGCTGAAGACAACACGTCTCCATTCGTCCCTCCATTCACGCCTGTCGCGACACCACTGGAGGCGGGCTGCACGATGTTGGGGCGTGAGCGGAAGACGGCCTAACGGTGTGCGGGACCGTAGCCCAGCTTTATGGAGACGGTTGCGAATGGTCCTCGCCGATACCCCAGGAGCAACAGTGTCCCTAATTTGCTGGGAAGTGGCGGTGCGGTCCCCTACGGCATTGCGTAGGATCCTACGGTCTTGGCGTGCATCCGTGCGTCGCTGCGGTCCGGTCCCAGGTCGACGGGCACGTGCACCTTCCGCCGACCACTGGCGACAACATCGATATACTGTGGAGACCTCACGCCCCACGTGTTGAGCAATTCGGCGGTACGTCCACCCGGCCTCCCGCATGCCCACTATACGCCCTCGCTCAAAGTCCGTCAACTGCACATACGGTTCACGTCCACGCTGTCGCGGCATGCTACCAGTGTTAAAGACTGCGATGGAGCTCCGTATGCCACGGCAAACTGGCTGACACTGACGGCGGCGGTGCACAAATGCTGCGCAGCTAGCTCCATTCGACGGCCAACACCGCGGTTCCTGGTGTGTCCGCTGTGCCGTGCGTGTGGTCATTGCTTGTACTGCCCTCTCGCAGTGTCCGGAGCAAGTATGGTGGGTCTGACACACCGGTGTCAATGTGTTCTTTTTTCCATTTCCAGGAGTGTATTATAACTACAATATAGAAGACGTCGTTTATCACATATTCATTTATCCAAAAACCATGAAGTGAAGAGTGTTTACAATTGAGCAAACAACGATTGCAAGAGCATTAAAAATTTTAGTTGCGGAGCTCAATGTGATGGATGAGCTTGCATTTGAAAACACGTTTTTCGAGGCGTTGTCTAATATCAGAAACAGCCACTTGTTACATTTAGCATTGAATAGTAGTGTGACTTCATAGTTGCCGAAGCTGAAAATCCGGTTTCTTACAAGTATGTTGTTGCAAAAGGAATCACGACCTTCAGTGCATTGTGCATCAGAGTTGGGGATTCCTTGCCAATACGTAACCAAAACAACAACGACACTTCATAAAATTTACTCTTCCGCAATGTACCGCAAGTGATGCCAATAACCTGTTCTTGCTCTTTTATATTTATATATGATGGTGCAGGAGTAGTTTTGAATAGATTTTGAATCCAATTAAATTTATAAACTTCTCCACTGAAATACTTTTTGAAGTGAACTTAAGTGTTGCATGCTGATGAAGGAGGCAGGGTTTTATTTCCTTTGGAAGTAGGGGAATGTCTGTGTCCTCTAAGAGAGACACTAGAGTAAGGAACGTAGCTGGCATGCTGCTTTTCATTCGGTTTTTTCATGAACGCCTTCACTTTTTCATTCTGGCGTAGTATAGTTGCCTGATTACTTTAAAGTGAAGTGTTAACTATAGTTTCTCAGAAATGTCACTGAGTTAAGGCATTTTCAACGGAAAATCTCTGTTTCTAAAACACTGCCAGGCAGTGACTTTTGGGTGAACCTCCGGTGTATCATGCAGTGAGTCCACATTGCATCAAGAGCTACAGCTTTAACCTTCGCTTACAATCCGCCATGAATTCCAGACACTGACCCAACTCCATCTGTGTACACTCCATCGCATCTACACTAATAAAACATTGTGACCACTGCCCTCGGCGAAGTTGTATGCGGCCTGGTGGCCCTGAGGACACAGGCTATGAGTATATGAGCGGAGCAGAGACGAATGGAGAATCATTCTATGGACGATAAGTGGCGCAAATGCAGAAATCCGCCATTTTAAGTGACATTGACAAAAGCAAGACTGTTGTGACCCAGTGCCTGGGAGCGAGCACCTCGGAAATAGCGAAGCTGGTAGGCTGTTCGCGTCCTGGTGTCGAGAGCACCTATGGAAAGTGGTTGAAGGATGAAACTTCCTGCTAGACTAAAACTGTGTGCCGGACCGAGATACGAACTCGGGACCTTTGCCTTTCGCGGCCAAGTGCTCTACCGACTGAACTACGACTCACGCTGCGTCCTCGCACCTTTACTTCCACCGGTACCTTGTCTCATATCTTCCTAACTTCACAGAAGTTCTCCAGCCAACCTTGCAAGACAAGAATTCCTGGAAGAAAGTATATTGCGGAGACATGACTTAACCATAGCCTGGGGGATATTTCCAGAATGAAATTTCACTCTTCAGTGGAGTATGCCCTGACACGAAACTTCCTGGTAGACTAAAACTGTGTGCCGGACCGGGACTGAAACACGGGAACTTTGTCTTTCGCGGGCATGTCCTGTACCTTTCTTCCAGCAGTGTTAGTCTTGCAGGGTTTGCAGCGGAACTTATGTGATGTCAGGGCGGTGGGAGACGAGGTATTGGCGGAAGTAACGCTGTGAGGACGGGACATAAGTCGTGCTTTATTAGCTCGGTCGGTAAAGGACTTGCCTGCGGAGGTAAGGGTCCCGAGTTTGAGTCTCGTTCCGGCTCACAGTTTTATTCTGCCAAGACATTTTATATGACTGTATACTCCGCCGCAGAGAGAAAATTTCATTCTGGTCGAAGGATGCAGAAACCACCAGTAGGCGACAACAAATTGGATGTTCATACCTCATCACAGAACATAGAGGTCGAAGGCTTGCCCGCTCTCTAAAGCAGGATAGGCGGCGATCTGTGGCAGATCTGACGACCGAGTGCAGTACTTGCGCAGACACAAGTGTTTTGTAGCATACCGTTCAGAACACATTTTGAAAATAGAGTCCCGCAGCAGAGGACCCTTAGTTGTTCCTATGTGGACGCAACAACATCGCCAGTTATGATTATTACGGACACGGGATGATCGAGATAGGACCTCGGATCAATGGAATCGTGTCGCCTGGTCGGATGAATGCCGTTTATTGTTAAATCTGGTCGATGGTCTTGTCCAGATACGCCGGCATCCAGCCGAACAGCTGCGTCTCACGGACGTAGGTCGGTGGGAACAATATTATGTTATGATAGGCATTCACCTGGGCTTCCATGGGACCTGCGTTAGTAGTGGAAGGCACCATGACGGCTGTGGACTACATGAACATTTTTAGGGACCGCCTGTAACTATTTATGCCCCATGTCTTTCCCACCATCGCGACATTTTCCAGCAGTACAAACGACCGCGTCACAAGGCAAGAATCGTGGTACAATTGTTTGAGGAGCGTCATAGTGAACCAGCGTTGATGTCTTGGCCATCACATTTGGCTTATCTGAATCCGACGTAACCACAATGGGACGCTATCCGGCGCCAACTCCCTGCCCAACCGCCCTAAATTACGGGAAGTGGTTCAGTTGTGAGTAGACATCTGTTGCCACGAACCTCTGGAAATCTATCAAGTACTTTTCGAATCCATGGCACGCAGAATCACTGCTCAATAGCTTTTAAAATAGGTGATCATAATATCTTGGCTCATTCCTCTATTCCATCATACCCCGTTTTGTTGTGAAAAGTACTGATCATGTCGAGAAGGCTTCAAGTTGTAGCTGTTTTCATTGTCGGCTCACAAAAAAAGCAGTTCCTCTGAAATGTTAAACTCATGAATGAAATGAACGTAAATAATCAAATGAGGATCTTTATGATTATCAGTTGCTTCATCCACTCACAAAACAGTTGTTACGCAATTTATCGATTAACTGCTAGAGTACATCGTTAGAAACATATAATATTCTTCTACCCACTGTGGCATTAGAAATAGAGATATTTTTCAGCTGTTGAGAAAATAAGTTATCAAACATTGCTGATACTTTGTCACTTGCTGCTAGTGGAACGAGAGTTTTTGCAACCGTGTATGGTTTGTTGGGTTTAGCAATTCTATGCGAAAGTTGGTAAGAGACTATCAGGGCCTTAAATGTCGCATTCGTCGGTTTAGCGAAATTCTTCTGCGTAGGCAATAAAACATTCATGTTCCTGACAAAACTATCTTTGTCTTTCCCATTAATTCAGGGTGTTTGGTTTCAAGAATTTTTAACTAGTTAGACTTTCTGCTGGGAGACTACCCAAATTACACAGTGCGGATGTTCTTCACCATTGACTGTAGTTTTCATGAAGCCTAGTAATGAATAGTTCCCATCGTACCTTCTCGTTTTCGCCTTTGGAGTGTCCCGTCCCTTCCGCCACCTGACGGACCACTGATGAATGTCACTAACCAGGAACCGCTTCATTACTGTAGTCAACTCTTCCACCCGATGTCTAAAAGACCGTAAGGAAGCGTCGAGATACATGAGTTAAAACTTGTTCTGCGAGCGATATTTAAGGGTACAGCCACAGTGCAGCCGACAACGTGCGATTCCACCAAATTCCGATGTCCTCCAGCTCGCTCAATCATTTCAAACAATACTAAAATATACGTCCGCAGTTTCATTGTCGTCCACTGCATATGGCGTAACATCGACTTCGGACGAAATTCAGTTCAGATCAAAGGCATCTTTCTGTTGGAAGAAAAAGGTAAACCTAATTGTTTGTTACTAAGAACGTTTTTTTTAATACATCGCGGCTCCTTTACATAGCATTCACCCCTCTCCGCTCCCCCTCCACATCTCGCCGCCCAGGTTCGCGAGCCACAGTCTGAGATTCTCTGGTCTACAGTACATGTATGTACAAGTGTCAGACAACGTTTTATAAATGTTTGAGTAGCAAGTACATGAGGCGGGAGGTAGTCCGGTATTCAACTCGTTGATTGCGGGAAACCGCGTAAAAACCACATCCAGGTCGTTCCTCGCCGTTAGCGCGCGAGGCACATACGAACCGGGGCGTGCTAGCCTCCCTGGATCCCAGAAACGGCGCTCTAATGCACCTGTCTAACCAGGCGGGTTGTCATTGTTCATTACCAGTTGCTAATATAATGAAATAGCTTTGCTAATCCTCATTTACTATATTGGTGTCAATATCAATATACAACACTAGAACATCGTACATAGTTGCAATGTCTGAACTATTATCTAAACCTCTGAGAAAACTTACGCACTATCTGACGCCAAACTTTTTTAATAGAAGTTTGTCCTAGCTTTTGGTTATTGCATGAAATGAATGACATTGTTGGCCGGGATGTCCCAGTCGGGTTCGGCAGCCTAGTGCAACTGTTATTTCATTTGGCGCCTTATCGGGCGACTTGCGGCCGATGATGAGGACAACACACCTAGTCCCCGAGCGGAGAAAATCTCCAACCCTGTTCGAGATCGAGCAAACACGTTAGCACCCAACTAAGCAGACGGACATTTATTGAATATTAAGAATGCTTAGCAACACATTTAAAACTTGTAAAACATCTTAACCCTTGTCTACAAGACAGTATTTTTGACCTGTTTGTCAAACATAACGAAACATACTTTTCGTTTCAGGTGAGTCGACGTTCAAAGAAACATTTTCCAACCATTAATTGAAGGTAAGTACTCACTAATGTTTGCATAAATGCAATTTACCACACCCAAACAAGGTTGGGTGATGTTGAAAACTCCGACTAAGTGCTACGTTACTGATATGAGTATCTCCATATTCCATTATGAGTATTTTGTGCTACTTATTCAGATTTAGAATAAACATTGCCTTATCGAATTTTTATAATATTTGAGGTGGAATTTTAAGATCTTCGTATGCGAAAATTCACTTTATAATTTTGATAAGCTGATGATACATAATCCGGTTTTGACTGTATTAGCACGTAATCCCCCTGAATCCCAGAATCGGAGCGTTAACCTTCTCGAATTTTCGGGTGGGTGGCACAGCTTCTGCTTCTGATTCACTTTAAAAGGTTCAGTTATTCCAAACTGTTGTTAATGAAGTCCGGTTGTTGTCACTATCACTCCGTCATAAATATGAATGGCCGAATGTCACGGGAACGTTTATCCCAGCCGAAGATGTGCTCCGTATGATGCAAATGTTGCAGTTAGATGCTGCATATGGCTCGCATGTAGGTATGCGAGCAGTCTGTTATGAATGGATGTGAAATGAACACGACAGTATGTCGCGTGTAGGTTGATAATAACTGCAAGAAACAGGCCTCGCAACGCATCGCTAATTAACGCAAGAACTCGAGGTGTTTTCTGGCAACAGTACCTATGGTGGACGTTCGCTATAGGAGAGACAATGGGTCCGCACGCGAAAACCGCAGGTCAGGACGGCCATATGTGTTTGACCAACGGAGTTCACGTTAACTCAGCAGAGCCATATAGACCTACCTAGGCCCTGTTGTAACAAAGACATCGTCGTTCTGAATGTGGGGCATCAGGAACCCAATCATTTCTACCAGCACTGTACGGAGTCAAATTTATAGCACATGCTTCAGCGGTAGACGATGCGACATCACATTCAGGGTATTCACATGACTTTGGACCACTCAGTAAATATCAAAATCGCAATCATACTACGCAAACTTACTGAGTTGCTAGGTCCTTTCAGTACCCATTATCCGATTCTGATTACCCTGTCTCAAATACATTATTTGCCTTCTTCCATCTCCACTCTTTTTAGTGTCTTACTTTCAACACTGGAACACCCATGCGCATGGGTGACTGGGCCCCATTTGCGCCGATTGCTTTTCAGAACCTTTTACATTTGCTTGCATATATTTGTGTTTGAAATGGTTCAGTCTTGTAACATAGTTAAAGAAGTATAATTTGGTATACAGCCGTGTACTTCTAACTCAATGTATTGTATTCAACACAGCAAATACCTTTATGCAGGCTCAAGTCGAGTGCACATAAACGTGTTTCGAGCACTTTCACGCACCGGGGGTGGACGTAGGGGGTGCGGGGTGGGGAGGGTGTTAAGCGTACGCATATCATAGAACCAAATAATGCATAAAAGAACAAAATATTAAAACTCAGAATATGTTTGGTTGGTAGTAGGCAAGAGTACAGACCAATTTACACCAATTCTTGTTGTTGTGGTCTTCAATCCTGAAACTAGTTTGATGCAGCTCTCCATGCTACTCTATCCTGTGCAAGCTTCTTCATCTCCCAGAACCTACTGCAGCCTACATCCTTCTGAATCTGATTAGTGTATTCATCTCTTGGTGTCCATCTACGATTGTTACCCTCCACGCTGCCCTCCAGTACTAAATTGGTGATCCCTTGATGCCTCAGAACATGTCCTACTGAAACGTCCCCTTAGAACAATTATACACGACTGTGCTTAAACTGACATACAATATTTTTTAGCGCAACGCAATCTGACTTTCAAAAATCCCTACAAAAGAATGGCCCTGACTAACATTAACCTATACCTTTCACAAATCACTTACCTCACAAAAATCTCCGTTACTCGAACTACTGCAATACGGCGAGCGCCACTACTGTCAGCTAAATAACAGATTAAAACTACTGAAGGCACTAACTACTGATAGGCATAGTTAGCAAATGAAAGATTTTAATAGAGAACAAACAATGTATTTACCTTAATAGTCATCAAAAGTCATAATATATACAGCAGCTCATGACATCCATTTTTACAAATTTCAAAACTCCGCCATCTCTCTCCCCACATCCACCACTGCTGGCGGCTCAACTCCAACTGTGCAACGCTATGCGCTGTTAACATCCAGCTGCCCAACACTACAATGGCTGACAACAATGCAAACTAGCCACAGACTGCACACAGCACAGCCAGTGATTTTCTACAGAGCGTTACGTATCGTTGCAATAATAAAACATAAACAGCCTACTTACATAGCCCCCATGCTCCCCACAAAAAATTTTACAAATTGTTTTGGGCAGTGGCCAATAATGATTTGATAAAATTTTTCATAATTACAATAACAAAGATATCAAATGCACACACTTATTGATACAATGTTGGTCAAAAGCTAAAATTTTCTCACAGTCCATAAAGATAGTCCTGATCATTCATCATAATAGTAATTACAGTTTTTTTTTCACAAAGTCTCATTAGTAAAAGAAATTGCACACAGAATATGAAACGTCCCCTTAGAACAATTATACACGACTGTGCTTAAACTGACACACAATATTTTTTAGCGCAACGCAATCTGACTTTCAAAAATCCCTACAAAAGAATGGCCCTGACTAACATTAACCTATACCTTTCACAAATCACTTACCTCACAAAAATCTCCGTTACTCGAACTACTGCAATACGGCGAGCGCCACTACTGCCAGCTAAATAACAGATTCAAACTACTGAAGGCACTAACTACTGATAGGCGTAGTTAGCAAATGAAAGATTTTAATAGAGAACAAACAGTGTATTTACCTTAATAGTCATCAAAAGTCATAATATATACAGCAGCTCATGACATCCATTTTTACAAATTTCAAAACTCCGCCATCTCTCTCCCCACATCCACCACTGCTGGCGGCTCACCTCCAACTGTGCAACGCTATGCGCTGTTAACATCCAGCTGCCCAACTCTACAATAGCTGACAACAATGCAAACTAGCCACAGACTGCACACAGCACAGCCAGTGATTTTCATACAGAGCGCTACGTAACGTTGCCAATAATAAAACATAAACAGCCTACTTACACTACCAACCGATCCCTTCTTCTAGTCAAGTTGTGCCACAAACTCCTCTTCTCCCCAATTCTATTCAATACCTCCTCATTAGATATGTGATGTACCCATCTAATTTTCAGCATGCTTCTGTAGGACCACATTTCGAAAGCTTCTATTCTCTTTTTGTCTAAACTATTTATCATCCATGTTTTACTTCCATACATGGCTACACTTCATACAAATAATTTCAGAAACGAATTCCTGACACTTAAATCTATACTCGATGTTAACAAATTTCTCTTCTTCAGAAACGCTTTCCTTGCCATTGCCAGTCTACATTTTATATCTTCTCTACTTCAACTATCATCAGTTATGTTGCTGCCCAAATATCAAAACTCCTTTACTACTTTAAGTGTCTCATTTCCTAATCTAATTCCCTCAGCATCACCCGACGTAATTCGACTACATTCCATTATCCTCGTTTTGCTTTTGTTGATGATCATCTTATACCCTCTTTTCAAGACACTGTCCATTCCGTTCAACTGCTCTTTCAAGTCCTTTGCTGTCTCTGACAGAATTACAATGTCATCGGCGAACCTCAAAGTTTTTATTTCTTCTCCATGGATTTTAATACCTACTCCGAATTTTTCTTTTGTTTCCTTTATTGCTTGCTCAATATACAGATTGAATAACATCGGGGATAAGCTACAACCCTGTCTCACTCCTTTCCCAACCACTGCTTCCCTTTCATGTCCCTCGACTCTTATAATTGCCATATGCTTTCTGTACAAATTCTAAATAGTCTTTCGCACCCTGTATTTTACCCCTGCCGCCTTCAGAACTTGAAAGAGAATATTCCAGTCAACATTGTGAAAAGCTTTCTCTAAGTCTACAAATGCTAGAAACGTAGGTTTGCCTTTCCTTTATCTTTCTTCTAAAATAAGTCGTAGGGTCAGTATTGCCTCACGTGTTCCAACATTTCTACGGAATCCAAACTGATCTTCCCCGAGGTCGGCTTCTACCAGTTTTTCCATTCGTCTGTAAAGAATTCGCGTTAGTATTTTGCAGCTGTGACTTATCAAACTGATAGTTCGGTAATTTTCACATCTGTCAACAGCTGCTTTCTTTGGGATTGGAATTATTATATTCTTCTTGAAGTCTGACGGAATTTCGCCTGTCTCATACATCTTGTTCATCAGATGGTAGAGTATTGTCAGGACTGGCTCTCCAAAGGCTGTCAGTAGTTCTAATGGAATGTTGTCTACTCTCGGGCCTTGTTTCGACTTAGATATTTCAGTGCTCTGTCAAACTCTTCACGCAGTATCATATCTCCCATTTCATCTTCATCTACCCCCTCTTCCATTTCCATAATCTTGTCCTCAAGAACATTGCCCTTGTATAGACTCGCTATATACTCCTCCCACCTTTCTGCTTTCCCTTCTTTGCTTCGAACTGGGTTTCCATCTGAGCTCTTGATATTCATGCAAGTGGTTCTCTTTTCTCCAAAGGTCTCTAATCTTCCTGTAGGCAGTATCTATCTTACCCCTTGTGAGATATGCCTCTACATCCTTACATTTGTCCTCTAGCCATCCCTGCTTAGCCATTTTGCGCTTCCTGTCAATCTCATTTTTGAGACGTTTGTATTCCTTTTTGCCTCCTTCATTTACTGCATTTTTATATTTTCTCCTTTCATCAATTAAATTCAATATTTGTTCAGTTACATAAGGATTTCTACTAGCCCTCGTCTTTTTACCTACTTGATCCTCTGCTGCCTTCACTAATTCATTCCTCGAAGCTATCCATTCTTCTTCTACTGTATTTCTTTCCCCCGTTGCTGTCAATTATTCCCATATGCTCTCCCTGAAATGCTGTAAAACCTCTGGTTTAGTCAGTTTATCATGGTCCCATCTCCTTAAATTCCCACCTTTTTGCAGCTTCTTCAGTTTTAATCTACAGTTCATAACCAATAGATTGTGGTCAGAGTCCACATCTGCCCCTGGAAAGGTCTTACAATTTAAAATCTGGTTCCTAAATCTCTGTCTTACCATTATATAATCTGTCTGAAACCTTCTAGTATTTCCAGGGTTCTTCCATGTATACAACCTCGTTTCATGATTCTTGAACCAAGTGTTAGCTATGATTAAGTTACGCTCTGTGCAAAATTCTACCAGGCGGCTTCCTCTTGCATTTCTTAGCCCCAATCCATGTCCACCTACTACGTTTCCTTCTCTTTCTTTTCCTACTGTCGAATTCCAGTCAGCAATGACTATTAAATTTTCGTCTCCCTTCACTACCTGAATAATTTATTTTATCTCAACATACATTTCATCAATTTCTTCATCATCTGCAGAGCTAGTTGGCTTATAAACTTGTACTACTGTAGTAGGCATGGGCTTCGTGTCTATCTTGGCCACAATAATGCGTTTACGATGCTGTTTGTAGTAGCTTACCCGCACTCCTATTTTTTTTATTCATTATTAAACCTACTCCTGCATTACCCCTATTTGATTTTGTATTTATAACCCTGTATTCACCTGACCAAAAGTCTTCTTCCTCCTGCCACCGAACTTCACTAATTCCCACTATATATTACTTTAACCTATCCATTTCCCTTTTGAAATTTTCTAACCTACCTGCCCGATTAGGGATCTGACATTCCACGCTCCGATCCGCAGAACGCCAGTTTTATTTCTGCTGATAACGACGTCCTCTTAAGTAGTCCCCACCCGGAGATCCGAATGGGGGACTATTTTACCTCCGGAATATTTTACCCAAGAGGACGCCATCCTCATTTAATCATACAGTAAAGCCGCGTGCCCTCGGGAAAAATTACGGCTGTAGTTTCCCCTTGCTTTCAACCGTTCGCAGTACCACAACAGCAAGGCCGTTTTGGTTGGTGTTACAGGGCCAGATCAGTCAATGATCGAGACTGTTGCCCCTGCAACTACTGGAAAGGCTGCTGCCGCTCTTCAGGAACCACACATTTGTCTGGCCTCTCAAAAGATACTCCTCCGTTGTGGTTGCACCAACGGTACGGATATCTGTATCCTTGAGGCACGCAAGCTTCCCCACCAGCGGCAAGGTCCATGGTTCATGGTGGGGGTGCTGGGGGAGGGGAGGAGGGGGGTATTACCACGGTAAAATACATAAATTTTCCAGTGTTAGTGAAATGTTTTGGTTAATTCCACGTATTGTTGTAATATTACCTACAGAGAAGTTTGAATGTTAGTTGCAGGCCCGTTCATCGTTGTCCAAGATACAATTATACACACGTAAAGTAATATGTTTCCTGTGGCACAATCATCGTTAGCCCTCATTTTACATCTCAGGCACTAGAACCATTCCTGATTTGTTTTTGACTGGTTATATCGTTTTATCGTTTCAAACATTTTCATTGGACTACTGCAGGTTACAAAGTAATTGCTAACGGACTCTTTGGAAGAATTACTTTGTGAGAAGAGACAGAGGAAGGAGAACATACAAGACGATAGCCGACATACAGGGAAGCGGAAATCGCGCGAACCTGAATAGGATAACAGAAGACAGGAGAGCATGGAGACTTACCACGAGAAGACATGCCTTTGGACGGAACACTGATGACAACATCAACAGTAGGCCTGTCCTCAGTTTTATGTGTTCTCGCTTTTTGCAGCTCCTTGCTCTTACAATTTTTAAGGACTCCACTCTTCTAAAACTTTGTTTGTATGTTGGTTGTATCTACTAACAGTTGTCAGGCGCATTTTCTTTGGCGCTTTAGCAGATGTCTGAAATTTAGTCTTTGCATCATGTATCTGGAGTCAACCCAAAGAAATAGTGATTATCGCGTCTTTCTTGCGACGCCAGGTATCGACGGAAAGAAACAGTTTGTTTTCCGTTACAAAGAAAACGATTTTTAAACCGCAATTTGAAGCGCCGATTCGATAGAGGGGTCCCAGGTTAGTCTAGTGTGATATTCGTTTTTCGATATGTGTTAACCGGGACAGTAAGGCTCTAAGAATAACCAGTATTCCAATAGCGACATCACCGCCCTGGCCCACGCTAGCTGCTACCGTCAACCGTGCCGCACTACCGAGTCGCTGTTGGATTGCTGTTTATTCTCAGAGTCTTACTGTCCCTGTTTACATATATCGACAAAACGAATATCACACTAGACTAACCTGGGACCGCTCTACCGAACGGGCGCGTCAAATTGCGGTTTAAAAATTGTTTTCTTTGTAACGAAAACAAACCCACTCTTTCCGACGACAGTGGGCTTCACAAGAAAAGACCTGAAGAGTACTATTTGTTTCGGCAGAGTCAAGCTACACGATACAAAAACGAAATTGGAAGTATCTACAGAAAGACGATAGAATTATATATCATCACCTCGGTTCCGAGAGTTTCGGAACAAGTACAGAAAATTGGAATAGAGATCAACATAAACATCATTTCCGCCCTTTTTATCACTCGTGAAAACCACACATTGCACGTTGTACCACCATACAGCGAGACCTTCTGAGGTGATGGTCCAGATTGCTGTACACACCAGTACCTCTAATACCTTGTAACACGTCCTCTTACATTGATACATGCATTGTTCGTCGTAGTATACTATCTACAAGTTCATCAACGCACTGTCGGTCCAGATTGTCCCACTCCTCAACGGCGATTCGGCGTTGATCACTCAGAGTGGTTGGTGGGTTACGTCGTCCATAAACAACCCTATCCAATCTATCCCAGGCATGTTCGATAGGGTTCTAGTCAGTAGAACGTGCTGGCCACTCTAGTCGAGCGATGTCGTTATCCTGAAGGAAGTCATTCACAGGATGTGCACAATGGGGACGCGAATTGTCGTCCATGAAGACGAATGCCTTGCCAATATGCTGACGATATGGTTGCAGTATCAGTCGGAGGATGGCACTCATGTATAGTACAGCCGTTACGGCGCTTTCCATGACCACCAGCGGCGTACGTCGGCCGCACATAATGCCACCTCAAAAACACAGGGAACCTCAACCTTGCTGCACTTGCTGGACAGTGTGTCTAAGCCGTTCAGCCTGAACGGGTTTCCTTCAAACACGTCTCCGACGATTGTCTGGTTGAAGGCTTATGCAACACACATCGGTGAAGAGAACGTGGTGCCAATCCTGAGCGGTCCATTCGGCATGTTGTTGGGCCCATCTGTACGGCGCTACATGGTGTCGTGGTTGCAAAGATGGACCTCGCCATGGACGTCGGGAGTGAAGTTGCGCATGCACACAGTTTGAGTCGTAACACGACGTCCTGTGGCTGCTCGAAAAGCATTATTGAACATGGTGGCGTTGCTGTCAGGGTTCCTCCGTGTCATAATCCGTAGGTAGCGGTCATCCACTGCAGTAGTAGCCGTTGGGCGGCCTGAGCGAGGCATATCATCGACAGTTCCTGTATCTCTGTATCTCCTCCGTGTCCTAACATCATCGCTTTGGTTCACTCCTAGATGCCTGGACACTTCCTTTGTTGAGGTCCCTTCCTGGCACAAAGCAACAATGCAGATGCTATCGAACCGCGGTATTGACCGGTTAGGCATGGTTGAACTACAGGCAACACGAGCCCTGTACCTCCTGCCTGGTGGAATGAGTGGAACTGATTGGCTGTCGACCCACTCCGTCTCATAGGCGCTGCTCATGCATGGTTGTTTACATCTTCTGGCGGGTTTAGTGACATCTCTGAACAATCTATGGGACAGTGGCTGTTATACAATATCCACAGTCAACGTCTATCTTCAGGAGTTATAGGATGCAGGGGGATGCAGTACTTTAAAATATATATAGTGTGTAAAGGTGTAACAGGTATGAATGTAGATAGTTTTATATGCGGTAACTAACATGGCGACACAGCACTGTGCTGGTTGTTTTTTTTTTCTATATCGAAAGCCTTTCCAAAAACATGCACACACACCAGTGTGCTGGTTGTTTTTTGTGTGCATCGAAAAGTCTTCTTATAAACTTTACGACCGAATATTTTCTACATGGCTGTAGCTGGACCACTAAGTGGACTACTCCTATCCAGTGTAGAGTAAGCGTTTCACATCCATGCTTGCACATTTCAGCGCCTTACTTGCTGCCCAGGGGAAAATCAACATTAATGGCTTGCATTTGCCATTTGTTCTTGGAGCTACTACTCAGCCTAAAAACATACTCCTTGCAGTAGCTACAATTATTAGTCTACTACAAATGACGGAAATACCGATTTAATGTTGTTCAGTACACCGTCCTCAATCAATAGACACTATAGTTTCAGTGTTATCGTCCAGTGATTTATTGGCATTTGACCTTCCTACCTCATTGCAGGCAGTCTTCTAAGCCAGGAAGAGCGAAAACAGAGGCTTTATAGGCTTTTAGAACACTATTTTCCTTTCTGTTTGTTGCACACTACTGGCCATTAGAATTGCTACACGTAGAAGAAATGCGGATGATAAACGGGTATTCATTGGACAAATATATTGTTGAGTGGTACTTAAGTAAATAAATTAGTGAAATCAAAGTGAAGTAGAAATTAGAATATAAATGAAAAACTTGGTTTAGTTTAGAGAGTTACATACTGGCATTCAGCGGGCAGAACAGCAGAACAGAAGAGACAATGACCGTGAAGTCAGCAAGTTCCACATAAGCGGGCGCTGTCGATTCAGCCATCAGGGCATCGCCCGACCGGCTCCCGTGTTTCTCAGTTGTCGCATGTGAGCAAAGGCCCTCGCCTACATCCCAAGAGCCAATGACCGACGTTAAGAAGATTCTTCGAGAAGCTTTTCAACGTGACAGAAGAGGCAATGACCGGGTCACGTGTTTCTCAGTTGTCACATGTGAGCAAAAGCCCTCGCCTGCATCCCAAGAGCCAATGACCGACGTTAAGAAGATTCTTCGAGAAGCTTTTCAACGTGACAGAAGAGGCAATGACCGTGAAGTCGTTCACCTCCAGTGAACTGAAGTGAATAAATACGCGAGACGCGGTGGGCCCGAGAGAGGAAGACGAAGACGGAAGACGAAGACGGAGACGGAGACGAGCGACAAAGAAGACGAAGAAGTGAAGAAGCGTAGCAGTGGTTTTAAGTCAGTTTCGGTGCTGAAGACCGTCACGCAAGAAGAGACTACATCATGCACAGACGCACCAAGTCCGCCGCTGTAATGGAATAGCAAGCAGCAGCCTCAGCGCCAGAAGACAGAGGTTAAAAGGTATTTGAAGTCTGATTTTACGCACCCGGGTGACTCGTGAGGACGGGAAGGAGACGGCCTCACATCAGCAGTCACCTGTGAGCTGGGATGAAGACCTGACAGCCGAAGACTGGCAAGCGGGAGTCCGTGGTTCGAGTCCGGGACACTGGCCTTCCCCCGCCGCGCCGCTCCGCTGGTCGACGCACAACACACGCGGCCGCTTAGAAAAGAGAAACACTGGGACGCCACATTCAAGGTATCACCATCCGATGCACGACGTCGCTCGCAATAATTAAACGGGCCACCTCGCGCTGCGCGTCTCCGGTCAGCTGGGCGAGACGGCGACACGAGATACACACCGCTACGCGTAATCAGACGCCGCCGCCGCCGCGGCCGCCGCAGCAGAAGGCTACGCAAACGACACGGCTGCCGCTCTCCGAACCAGAACGTCCCAGTAAGATACAGTTGTACGAAACTTCCAATAATAGTTATCTTATGTAAAAATGCTGTTTCATTCTACCTCATACCCGAGCCAAGGAAGAACCCACCCTGCCCACATGTTGTCAAGAGAGAAAAGTTTATTTATTTAATATTTTCACCCTGACAGAATGCTTGAGAATGCTCATCCTGCCAATTGACAGCATCAAGGAGAAAACCCAGTTACATCTAGTATCACAACTGTTACAATATTATACTAGAACTGACATGTGATTACATTTTCACGCAGTTTGGGTGCATAGATCCTGAGAAATCAGTACCCAGAACAACCACCTCTGGCCGTACTAATGGCCTTGATACGCCTGGGCATTGAGTCAAACAGAGCTTGAATGGGGTGTACAGGTACTGCTGCCGATGCAGCTTCAACACGATACCACAGTTCATCAAGGGTAGTGACTGGCTTATTGTGACGAGCCAGTTCCTCGGCCATCATTAACCAGAAGTTCTCAATTGGTGAGAGTTCTGGAAAATGTGCTGGCCAGGGCGGCAGTCAAACATTTTCTATATCCAGAAAGGCCCGTACAGGACCTGCAACACGCGGTCGTGCATTATCCTGCTGAAATGTAGGGTTTCGCAGGGATCGAATAAAGGGTAGAGCCAAGGGTCGTAACACATCTGAAATGTAACATCCACTGTTCAAAGTGCCGTCAATGCGAACACGAGGTGACCCAGACGTGTAACCATTGGCAAACCATACCATCACGCCGTGTTATACACCAGTATGGCGATGACGAATACACGCTTCTAATGTGCGTTCACCGTGATGTCACCAAACACGGATGCGACCATCATGATGCTGTAAACAGAACCTGGATGCATCCGAAAAAAGGACGTTTTGCCATTCGTGCACCCAGGTTCGTCGTTGAGTACACCATCGCAGGCGCTCCTGCGTGTAATGCAGCGCCGAGGGTATTCTCAGCCATGGTCTCCGAGCCGATAGTCCATGCTGCTGCAAACGTCGTAGAACAGTTCGTGCAGATGGTTGTTGTCTTGCAAACGTCCCCATCTGTTGACTCAGGGATCGAGCTGTGGCTGCACGATCCGTTACAACCATGCGGATAAGATGCCTGTCATCTCGACTGCTAATGATACGAGGCCATTGGGATCCAGCACGACGTTCCGTATTACCCTCCTGAACCCACCGATTCCATATTCTGCCAACAGTCATTGGATCTCGACCAACGCGAGCAGGAATGTCGCGATACGAGAAACTGCAATCGCGATAGGTTACAGTCCGACCTTTATCAAAGTCGAAAACGTGATGGTACGCATTTCTCCTCCTTACACGAGGCAACACAACTTTTCATCAGGCAACGCCGGTCAATTGCTGTTTGTGTATGATAAATCGGTTGGTAACTTTCTTCATGCCAGCACGTTGTAGGTGTCGCCACCGGCGCCAACCTTGTGTGAATGCTCTGAAAAGCTAATCATTTGCACATCACAGCATCTTCTTCCTGTCGGTTAAATTTCGCGCCTGTAGCACGTCATCTTCGTGGTGTAGCAATTTTAATGGCCAGTAGTGTATTACAGCCAAAGTTCCATGTGCACAGTACCTGCCTTTACCAATGCCGCTTAGCTCCTATAGGCTGGTGATTCCTATTAATGACAGACGAACAGATTTTTTGAGCAACGATGAAAATGAATAACACCCTATAATTTGTGCTGGAACGTAACCTGGAGATTGTGGGTCGGGTGCAGTTCATCGCCGGTACGCCGGTGTGGGGCGACCACGGACGCTGCTGCCGCCTCCGCAGGGCCTTACCCTTATACTTCGGGCCGGCGGCGACTGCCTCAAAAATAGCGCGCGGGCCCTCTCGGCCGGCGGTCCGGCTTTGAAGCGAGTCGGCCGCTCGTGAAATGCCGGGCCGCCGCCGCCGCCACTGATAGCGGGCGCTAAATGTCGCCTCGCCACGCCCCAACCGTGACGTCGGCCGCTCTTTCGGGAAAACCGCCGTCGCCTGCGTCACGTCTGCCGGAGACTCTGCCCTCCGAAGCCGTCTGGGACCGTCCGGAACGCCGGATGCTCCGCGCCGAATCTGCACAGTCTTAATGCCTGCTGTCCTGCCGTCATAGAAGGCTATGCCCAAGCTTATAGCAGCCCGTAAACCGTAAGGCGGAGGAAAATGGGGTTCTTTTCATTCGAAAGAGCGATGTTTTCGACGTCGGTATGTGCGCGGGCAGCCCCTGGCTAGCGGCGATGCCCCCCGGCCCCTGCGTGGTAAGAAAGCACAGGCAGTGCTGAGTCAGAGACTGTGCAGGATGGAGCTGTCGCGACTTTCGCGCCACGATTTTTTACGATTATAAAAAGGGTTTAAGTGCCAAAAAAAAAATGGTTCAAATGGCTCTGAGCACTATGGGACTTAACATCTGTGTTCATCAGTCCCCTAGAACTTAGAACTTACTTAAACCTAACTAACCTAAGGACGTCATACACATCCATGCCCGAGGCAGGATTCGAACCTGCGACCGTAGCAGTCTCGCGGTTCCGGACTGAGCGCCTAGAACCGCTAGACCACCGCGGCCGGCTTAAGTGCCGAAGAATGCCATTTTTCTTTGCTGCGTGTTTTTGGTGATGCTTCCTCTGAAACGTCCCCTTAAAAAAATTAATGAATTACTGTGCTGATAAGCTTCTTACATTATTTGATTTTCAAACAGC
Source organism: Schistocerca cancellata (assembly GCF_023864275.1). Lineage (NCBI taxonomy): Eukaryota > Metazoa > Arthropoda > Insecta > Orthoptera > Acrididae > Schistocerca > Schistocerca cancellata. The sequence continues at coordinate 179,716,715 of NC_064632.1, forward strand.
TGAGAAGAACTGAACGTATTCAGACATTTCGTTTTTACCTATTCTCATGAACACTAAAATGACACACAATATTTTTAGCGCAACGCAATCTGACTTTCAATAATCCCTACAAAAGAATGGCCCTGACTAACATTAAACTATACCTTTCACAAATCATTACCTCACAAAAATCTTCGTTACTCAAGCTACTGCAATACAGCGAGCGCCACTACTGCCAGCTAAATAAAAAATTCAAACTACTGAAGGCACTAACTACTGATAGGCATAGTTAGCAAATGAAAGATTTTGATAGACCACAAACAATGTATATACCTTAATAGTGTTCAATATATATATATATATATGTCAGTTCATGACATCGAGTCTTAAAATTTACTGTCTCTTTCCAGATCATCCGCTCTCAAAACTCAGCCATCTCACTCCCCACATCCACCACTGCTGACGGCTCACCTCCAACTGCGCAACGCTACGCGCTGTTAATAGCCAACAATGCTAACCAGCCACAGACTGCACACAGCACAGCCAGTGATTTTCATACAGAGCGCTACGTGGCGTTACCAATATAAAAACCTAAACAGCCTACTTACATAGCCCCCATGCTCCCCACAAAAATTTTTACAAATTGTTTTGGGCACTGGCCAATACATATTTGTTAAAAATTTTTCACAATTACAATAACAAAAAAATCAAATGCACACACTTATGGATACAATGTTGGTCAAAAGCTAAAATTTTCTCACAGTCCATAAAGACAGTCCTGATCGTTCATCACAGTAAAATAGTGTTTTTCTCAAAGTCTGAGCAGTAAAGAAAATGCACACGGAAGTAGTGGATTTCCATGCAGTCTTGAAGAAGTAGTGTTGTCCTTCCAACGGAAAGACAGTGCTGACTCTTGATATGCTGACAGATAATGGGCTCACAACAGAGCAAACACTCTGTAGTCCTTGTAGGGCCGATAACGGTATTGGTGGGCCATCAAAGGTGCGGACACACTGTAGTCCTTGTAGAGATAATGGTATTGGTGGGCCATCAAAGATGCAGACCCACTGTAGTCCTTGTAGAGATTGCCAGCAGCCATCTGTTGCGACTGTGCGGGTGCACAGTCACCATTAAAGAGTCTTGCAGACTGTATAGCAAGTCCATAAACCACCACTTGTGCACTCACAAAGTTTTTGGAATTGTCCTTCAGTCAATTGAAGATGAACCTCGTCCCGGTCGGCCAGCAACAGCTGTGACTCCTGAAAACATTAATGCTGTGAGGAAAATTATCAATGAAGATCCACATCTTACATTTTGCGACATTGAAGGGACCATAAATATTGGATCAACAGCAGCACAGACCATCGTTCATAGTCACTTAGGCCTTACTAAGAGATGTGCCCGATGGGTGCCCCATTCCCTGACAGAAAGCAAAAAGGAGGCGAGAGTGGACTGTTGTCGTTTCATGCTCGAAAAACTCAATGGAGGGAAGTCCCAAGACACCTACAATATCGTCACAGGTGATGAAACGTGGCTCTATCATTATGACCCTGAAACGAAGAGACAGTCTTCTGCGTGGTGCTTTTCAGGGGAGGAGCCACCCACAGAAGTTCGACGAAGTCGGAGCTCTGGAAAAAAAGATGGTGGCAACTTTTTTCACAAAGATCGGGCATCTCACCTCTGTGATCTTGGACACACGTCGTACAGTCGATGCTGAATGGTACGTGAACGACTGTCTTCCAAAAGTCATCGCCACATGGAAGTCACAGCATCCAAAGTACAAGGGAGGGCACCTTCTGCAGCATCACGACAGTACATCTGCGCACAGGGCTGCCAGAACGATGGCCTTTCTGGAGAAGGAAAAAGTGCGAGTGTTACCCCATACCACCCTATTCACCAGACCTGGCCCTGTGTGACTTCTTTCTGTTCCCTAAGACTAAGGAAAAAATTCGAGGTTAGCGGTTTTCATCAGATGAAGAGGCCATTGCAGCGTACTAGAATACACTAAGTGACATCCCAAAAGAAGCTTGGACTGACACATTTTCTAAGTGGCTTCAGAGAATGGAAAAATGTATACATGCTAATGGAGAGTGTTTTGAAAAGTTGTAAACGTTTTTTTGCAAATTTTTTTTTCACACATTCTACTAAAAACTTTCGGCATAGCCCTCGTATTATGGAAACTTTATACTATACGAAATGTGCTTCTTACAATGATAGTAGAATATTTAGATTATTATTATTATTATTGTTATTACACGTCATCTCGTAGAATCGGGTGTACTGTCGGTGGTCCACGTCTTCCCAACACGATATTTCGACGTATTAACTCGGCGTCTTCATCAGGTGTTCCCTGAGACAGGATGACGAGCTGACCTTGTCCCATATATATGCCTGGGCGGTGTGTGGCGCTCACTATGCCGTCCGCACCCACGGTGGCCATTTCTGGCGGTGGTATCAGTCTCCAGGCGCTCCATCTTCGGTCCGCGCCCGTTGTGGTTCTCTTCTGACGCAGCGGACATCCCAAGGCTTCCCGTATTGGGTCCGCGCCCGATAGGCGCGATTCTAGCACTATCATGGCTCTGTTGAAGTTCCTTATGCTGTCCGCGACCGCGGTGATATTGCACCTCGCACTGGTGCGACCAATCTTGGACTACGCCGCTGTTGTGTGGGGCAATGCTCCTCCGACCAACATACAACGGCTACAAAGAATTCAAAACCGTGCTCGGAAAATGGCACTCCACCTGCCATACCGGTTCCCAACGAACGAACTTCATCAACTCGCAGGGGTACCCTATTTGAGGGACCGATTCAGAACCACTGTCAAAGCCTTCTACGAACCTTGTACGAGAACTTGGACACAGGGTGCACTACCTGGCCTACACCAGATGGCCCGACGACCTACGGGAATAACAAGACTATACATGTTGTTTATATATGTTTTAAAATCTTTAAAATTAATTTTATCTTTAAAATTAATTTTATTTAAAAAAGAGAATGCAAGTGTGTGCGAATGTGTTCACTGTAATATGGATAAGTGTGTACAATATATATATATATATATATATATATATATATATATATATATATATATATATATATATATATAGTACACACTTATCCATATTACAGTGAACACATTCGCACAACTTTTTTCCATTCGCTCACATATACACTCCTGGAAATTGAAATAAGAACACCGTGAATTCATTGTCCCAGGAAGGGGAAACTTTATTGACACATTCCTGGGGTCAGATACATCACATGATCACACTGACAGAACCACAGGCACATAGACACAGGCAACAGAGCATGCACAATGTCGGCGCTAGTACAGCGTATATCCACCTTTCGCAGCAATGCAGGCTGCTATTCTCCCATGGAGACGATCGTAGAGATGCTGGATGTAGTCCTGTGGAACGGCTTGCCATGCCATTTCCACCTGGCGCCTCAGTTGGACCAGCGTTCGTGCTGGACGTGCAGACCGCGTGAGACGACGCTTCATCCAGTCCCAAACATGCTCAATGGGGGACAGATCCGGAGATCTTGCTGGCCAGGGTAGTTGACTTACACCTTCTAGAGCACGTTGGGTGGCACGGGATACATGTGGACGTGCATTGTCCTGTTGGAACAGCAAGTTCCCTTGCCGGTCTAGGAATGGTAGAACGATGGGTTCGATGACGGTTTGGATGTACCGTGCACTATTCAGTGTCCCCTCGACGATCACCAGTGGTGTACGGCCAGTGTAGGAGATTGCTCCCCACACCATGATGCCGGGTGTTGGCCCTGTGTGCCTCGGTCGTATGCAGTCCTGATTGTGGCGCTCACCTGCACGGCGCCAAACACGCATACGACCATCATTGGCACCAAGGCAGAAGCGACTCTCATCGCTGAAGACGACACGTCTCCATTCGTCCCTCCATTCGCGCCTGTCGCGACACCACTGGAGGCGGGCTGCACGATGTTGGGGCGTGAGCGGAAGACGGCCTAACGGTGTGCGGGACCGTAGCCCAGCTTCATGGAGACGGTTGCGAATGGTCCTCGCCGATACCCCAGGAGCAACAGTGTCCCTAATTTGCTGGGAAGTGGCGGTGCGGTCCCCTACGGCACTGCGTAGGATCCTACGGTCTTGGCGTGCATCCGTGCGTCGCTGCGGTCCGGTCCCAGGTCGACGGGCACGTGCACCTTCCGCCGACCACTGGCGACAACATCGATGTACTGTGGAGACCTCACGCCCCACGTGTTGAGCAATTCGGCGGTACGTCCACCCGGCCTCCCGCATGCCCACTATACGCCCTCGCTCAAAGTCCGCCAACTGCACAAACGGTTCACGCCCACGCTGTCGCGGCATGCTACCAGTGTTAAAGACTGCGATGGAGCTCCGTATGCCACGGCAAACTGGCTGACACTGACGGCGGCGGTGCACAAATGCTGCGCAGCTAGCGCCATTCGACGGCCAACACCGCGGTTCCTGGTGTGTCCGCTGTGCCGTGCGTGTGATCATTGCTTGTACAGTCCTCTCGCAGTGTCCGGAGCAAGTATGGTGGGTCTGACACACCGGTGTCAATGTGTTCTTTTTTCCATTTCCAGGAGTGTACATATATATATATATATATATATATATATATATATATATATATATATATATATATATATATATATATATATATATACCGTGTGAATTTGTGAGCGGATGGAAAAAAGTTGTAAAAATATACAAAAATAAACAAAAAACAAAACAAAAACAAAAAATTAAAAAAAAATAATGTCTTTTAAATCAATGTCTTTTAAATCGTTTAAATGCAGAAAAAAAACAATACAATCAAAAAACTTGTTTTATTGTCAATTTTGTATTATTTAAGTCGTAGCCTCATGGCTTGAACTTCTATTTTCAGACTGGGCAATCCTAGATGCCCCAATATATTCTGCAGCGGCGACCGCGGCGAGTTTCTCTCGTGGCCGAGCCATTATTTTGACATCGACGTACTTCCTTGGTGGAGGCCAATTCTATGAGCACACTGAAGAAATGGCCATGGGTAGCCCCTTATTTCCAGTAGTGGCGAATCTGTTTATGGAGAAATTCGACGAAGAGGCACTTACACTTGCTGCCTACCAGCCGACGTGTTTCTTCAGATACGTTGATGACAAGTTCGTCATCTGGCCACATGGCAAGAAAAGACTGGATGAGTTCCTGGACCATCTGAACACAAGACACCCCAACATCAAGTTCACCATGGAACTAGAGAGTGATGGTCAGCTCCCATTCCTCGATGTCCTGGTAAAGAGGAAGGCAGATGGCACCTTAGGCCACAGTGTGTACAGGAAACCAACACACACTGATTTATACCTACAGGCTGACAGCTGCCATTACCCAGCACAGAAGCATGGAGTGCTGAGAACACTCGTACACCCAGCCAAAACACTCTCTGACCCAGACAGCCTGACAGCGTACATCCGATTCTACGAGATGACAACAAATCGCCGGGAAAGTCTTTGAAATTATATTATTACACATGTCCGGTCTATTTAATCTGAGCACCTGTCAAAAGCCTGAATAACCAATTCTGCAGCGCGCACCTCTGCGAGACGTACAGGGAGACAGTCGGTGAGGTTCTGGAAGATACGGACGGGGAAGTGAAGCCATGCCGACTTCCGTGCCGTGCAATCTATGCTAGGTTTCTCGGTTCAGGAACAGAGTGAACAGCCCACAGAGGCGGTCACCGAGATTCTCGATTGGTTTTCAGTGCGAGGAGTTTGGTGGCCAGGCAAGTATGGTAAACTCGTGGTGGTATTTTTACAACCACACACACCCACACTGCGAGCTGTGTGTCACGTTGCATTTTACTACTGGCAGATATCATCGTGCCGAGGAAAACGAACAGCATGCACGAGTGGACATGGTCCCGACGGATGGATGTAATATGATAATCCATTGTACTTTCCAGAATGGCGAGATCAGCTAGTCACCCATGGAATGTCTCTTAAAACTTGTCCAGACCGTGACGCTCCCTCCTCTGGTCTGGACTCTTCGGACGATTGTCGCAGGATGTCTGCTTTCAGTTTGATAGAGCATAAAACGTGATTTTACTGGAACTTTCACTCGTTGCCACTCAATGGCTGCACTACTGGCGTGAAAATTCCAGCCTTTGTCCCCGATGAACAGCAGTCAGCATGGGTGCGTGAATCAGACGCCTACTGCAGAGGCCCATGTGCAGCAACAAACTTCGCGGAAATGTTCTTGAGGAGACACTGTTCATAAGCCCTTGGTTCATCTAGACGGACAGTTGCTTAACGGTTGGACGTCTGTTCGCCCGTCACATCTCAGCAGCCGTCGTTCATCTTTGTCACGTCTGACCCGTGGTGCATCTGTTGATTCGGCAGCGGTGTCCTATAGTCCTAGTTTGCCATATATAAGGCGTGTCAAAAAGAATCATCCCATTTAAAAAAAATTATAACTATTATGTTATTTCAGATATGTGCGTGAAAACGTACTGTTGGAAAGACCAAACTCTCGATTTTTACAAGGTTCCCGTTAGGTAGCAGCAGTGTGCGCTCACTTCAGTTCTAGTAAAAATGGTGTCGGGACGATAGAAAGCGTTTTGTATTCTACGTTTTGTGCAGTGCGGGTCAGTAATAACGGTTTTGCAAGACTTTCATACTAGGTGTTAGAAGATGGCATGAACAATTCCGAGAAACAGGTTGTTTATGTAAAGGCAAATCGCCAGGCCGTCCCCGAATGTTTTATACAGACGTCGAACGCATCCGCCATTGTTTCATCCAGGAGTCTGCAGAAATCCGTTCGACGCGCAGCTCGACAGCTCAACATGACCCCGATGTCCGTCTGGGGTGTGTTGTATCGACGTTTACACATGGAATCATACAAAATTCAGCTACTGCAAGCTGTTCGTGAAGGTGACAAACAACAATGTGTGTTCGAATTTATCGCCGGGAAAATTTTAAATTTCCCAACAATATGTGGGTGGATCGGTCGCACTGGGCCAAATGATTCAGCCCTACATTACTGGCCTCCAAGGTCATCGGAACTGACTGTGTGTGATTATTTCTTGTGGGGGTTTATAAAAGACTCTGTTTACGTATCTCCGTTACCAACAACAATGAATGATCTGAGACATTGCATAACAACAGCTGTGGAACCAGAATGAGATTTTCACTCTGCAGCGGAGTGTGCGCTGATATGAAACTTCCTGGCAGATTAAAACTGTGTGCCCGAACGAGACTCGAACTCGGGAACTTTGCCTTTCGCGGGCAAGTGCTCTACCATCGCCATACTGGCAGAAGTAAAGCTGTGAGTACCGGGCGTGAGTCGTGCTTCGGTAGCTCAGATGGTAGAACACTTGCCCGCGAAAGGCAAAGTTCCCGAGTTCGAGTCTCGGTCGGGCACACAGTTTTAATCTGCCAGGAAGTTTCAACAGCTGTGGAAGCTGTAACTCACGACATGCTCGCTGCAGTGTGGGAACAATTTGAATACCGCATTGGCATATGCCATCCTTTTCAAAGAGGGGTGGGGGGCATATTGAACACCTATGCATAGGTATAGAAAAGAAACTTTTTGACATTCCCGTTCATCAAGAAAGAAAAATCATTGTATACATTTATTCGTTTCAGAAAAACAGACGTGCAAATCGGATGATTCTTTTTGATACACCGTGTACACGGCGGCACACGAACAGTTTACAAGCTTAGCCGGTCGGTAATGCTTCCACCCTTGCTTCGATAACCAACGACCAAGCCCTTTTAATAGGCGCATAAATCCCTTTCTTTCTTCATTACTGTAACTAATACACTGTTTACCGCGTCACCCCCACACGCTTTATATACGGGGTGTTCAAAAACTTCCTCCGCAGTGCCGTATGATGGTTAGCCGCGCGTGCCGTATGCCGCAGTGAATATACCGAAATGAAACTAAGCGAAATACAAGTTATTAATTTACTGAATATTCATTTTTACTTATAAATTTTCACATTAAATGTTGAAAGTGTTCCCCCTGTTGTTGAATAAACAATTAAAATCGTCTAATCATGTTTCCAAACACAAGCTGTAACATTTCTTCTGTAACAGATGCAGTCAAAGTGGATATTGCAGTTTTCAGTTCATCGATGGATTTTGGACGGTTTTTATAGACAGTTGCTTTCGCTGCGCCCCAGAAGAAAATGTCAGGTGGTGTTAGGTCAAGCGATCGTGGAGGCCAAAGTCCCTGTGAAATTATGCGATCAGCAAAAACATCAGCAAGCAGTGACATTGAAGCGCGAGCTGTAAGCGCGGTTGCACCATCTTGTCGAATATAACCGTTCAGTATTTCACTTAACAAATTCTCCAATGAATGGGTACAGAATATCAGTGAAGTATCGTTGTGCGTTTATTGTTTCGTTGAAAAATATGGGATCCACAATCCGACGTCCAGAAATTGCAATCGAAACTCCTGTTTTCAGAGGGTGAAGTGGTTCATCATGAATACACAACGAATTTGCAGTACTCCACATACGAGAATTTTGCGAGTTCATATACCCGGATAAATGAAACCACGTCTCATCAGTCAAAAACGTTTAATTAAGAATACCCCTTCCATTTTATTGAACGAAATTTTTGAACCATTGACATGATCAGTATTTTTCAGTTCTTGCACGACTGTCATTTTGCATGAGATTTCCTGGGCGAGTTTTCTTTCTGACTTGTTCGGACTCATGGACATCTTATCGGAAATATCGAGTAGTTTATCCTCAGACAAAACAGTAGGACGACCAGTTCTCGGTGCATATGTCACTGAACCCGTACTTCGAAATTTGTTAATTAAATCTCGCACAGTATCGCGATGTGGGAGTGTTGTCTCCGGGAAAACTGAATTAAATGTTTGACGAACTGAAACTGTGTATTTACTGCCAGCTTTGAACACTTATTCAACTAAAAACACACGTTCTTAAATGGTTAGCATTTTAACAGTGACAAAAAGGAAACATACGAACAAAGGAACTAAACTTAAACGTTCACGTCAACACGTAACGACACACACCAACGATGCTACTGACGCTGGCTGAGATAAACGAAACAGTGGAATGTTGGGAGAGTCCACTTGAAGGGAAGTAACCCAGGCAGGTGAAGAATTATAAGGCACGCACGGCTGACTATCATACGGCACTGCGGAGAGACTTTTTGAACACCCCGTACCTTCCACTGCAGCCACGTGGAGTGACCGCGCGGTTTGAGGTGCAATGTCACGGATTGCGCGGCACCCCCTGCAGGAGGTTCGTGTCCGCTCTCGGACATGGGTGCGTGTGTTGTTCTTAGCATAAGTTAGTGTAAGTTATTGTAAGTAGTGTGTAAGTCTAGGGACCGATGATCTGAGCAGTTTGGTCCCTTAGGAATTCACACACATTCGAACATTATTCCACTGCATGTGGCGGCGCCACCTTCCGTCTGGGAGTTATTTCACATTGACGCCGAACAGAGGCGATGGTCACATTAATGTCTATGGACCATGTGTTATTGTTATTATTATTGTTATTAGCAGTGAAGTGGTGTATATGTGACAGTCGTTTGTATGGAATCAGCTCAGCGAGATGCGTCGACCTGGAAGCGTGACGGAATGATAGAAAGCAGCAATCGCATGTTGAACTTCTCACGACGAGACTTCGAATGAAGTTAGCCGACTTGTTGGAACCATAATGTGGATTGCCCAAGACGTTTACAACGAATGGTCTGCAACTAGCGGCCACGTAAACATGGCGTAAGAGCAGTGTCGTCATACGCGTCAAATCTACAGGAATCGGAGACGAATGCCAGGGCCTGACAATGACACCCTGTTAAAAATCCTACAGGAACTGCTGCTGACGTCAGAGTTAGGTCCACCTCCATTTGTTTCCGGGAAAACATTGGGAAGGGAACTAATAGCAGTGGACATGGAATAAAGATACTGTCGGTTGGTGAGTAAATATTTTTAGTTGGTTTGTTCGTTAGCTTTGACTTTTTCTTTTTTTTATTTTTTTTTTAAAGTTGGAAACTGGTTTGGGTGATATTTGGATGTTACTGTTCTTGAGAAGGGCCTAAAAATTATTTGCACAAACAGCCAGAAAGCGATGGCGAACTTGCCATTCAGTAAGCTTCAGTCCTCAGATCAGCAATTCAGCCCGCCGAAAGTGAAATAAAGTATTCTAACTGTGATGAGAAAAATACAGACTACGACGATAAATAAAAATCTACTGTCGCTTAAGTGAGCAGTATATTCTGATAAAATTTCACACGCACAAGTACTACTTTCGCAAATTATTAAAGGTTCTCGTATTTTACTCAGCTCTCGACACAGTTCAAAGACGATTTCTATACTTCTCTTACTGCTACATGTAAAGTTAATTGCGTCCCTTACAAGTGTAGAACATTCTGAGCCACTTGCGCCCTTTTTCTGTAACATAGTGGGCGGAACACGAAATTAAATATCGAAAAGAAACACGGCCTTTCCAGTTCATTATTAAACCCATTATGTCCACTTTTACGTATTTGCACTAGATAAGCTCGATATCTCATTCGTCCGGAGAACTATCATGTCAGGTGTTGTTAACGCAAACCGAGGCACAAGCGGACAGAGTCGCGGACAGAATCACGGCACATCCAGGAGCGGAGCCTAGCACATCGCTTGTGACAGACAGTGATCGAATAACCTACCAAGTGAAGGGACTTGGGTCTTTACGTACGGCCGGTCGAATGAAACACTCGCTCCAAACTTGCTTCTAGGATCGCCAGCAGCTCCCAGTCAGCACTCTTTTTGACTAAAAAATGTTTCTTTGGTTGTTGGATGAAGAGTAATGATTCCAATTTCTGTCTCAGTAAATCTGTGCTCATTTTATTTCGTAGAAAACTCTTAGCGGAATGACTCTTAAATTTTGACTTCCAGAATTTTTCAAAAGGAACCGTGGGTAGATATTGATCTCTGGTCTGTCTTTTCTCTTAATTTCTGAAACTATGTTAAATTATGACGTCGCAGTGAAAGTTGGTAAACCTTCATTATTAAATACATTAAATATATTTCAATCATCTTACCTTCGTATCTTATTTATTAAGGTAAGTAAATCTAATTCATTTTTACAGTTTTGGTCGGAAAATTGTTTTTATCTAATAATGCAAAAATTAAACGATGTAGCTTCATGAAAACCTCTATAAAATATGTTTATAATAAACTGAATATTAATTTCGAATTTCAGTTTTCTAACTTTAATATTACACGCTTTTTAATTGGAATGATTCGGAAAGGGAAACAGGTAGCTTCATCAAAATTTCTATCACATGGTTTTACGATAAACAGAAACTCATTCCAAAAGTAGAACATTCTGACTTCAATAATAAGAAACTTCCTGGCAGATCAAAACTGTGTGCCGAGACTCGAACTCGGGACCTGTGCTCCGATTTCGAGTCTCGGTTTGACACACAGTTTTAATCTGCCAGGAAGTTTCATATCAGCGCGCACTCCGCTGTAGAGTGAAAATTTCTGTCTTCAATAGTAAGAGCTTCTGAAATTTTACAAAAAGAATTTTTGAAGAAACTCCTAAGTAGATAATGCTGAAATTCGCAATATTTTACCACTTCGTAGTTTTACGTTGTCTGGTCAAATCTTGTGCTCACGGGATACGCTAGTGTCTGCTGCTACGAACTTAGCCGAGTAGCAAGGGAGGTCCTAGCGGAGGTGGTTTGCTATTGCCATGGGGATGAATAATGATGATGTAGACGACAACAACAACATCCAGTCATCTCGTGTCAGGTCAAAATCCCTGCCCAGCCGAGAATCGAACCCGGGACTCCGTGCTCGGGAAGCGAGAACGCTACCGCGAGACCACGAGTTGTTTCCCCACAGTACCGCGCAAACGGTCAACAGTGACGAACAACGCAGAAGCTGGGTAGTAGCTTAAAATAGACGTCTTGTGTTTCCGACGAGACACGATGCAGCTTGTGTTCAAATGGTGCAAAGTGTCGAGTGCACCGATCACCCAGTGAGGTATTTAACCTGTAGTTCAGGCCAGAGAGGTTTCTGTGATGTTTTGGGGAGAGTTTTCCGTGATATCACTTAGAACCACGCAATTCAGTTGCCATGGAGGTGAACCATGATGTGTATTTCAACACTGACAAGGCTCCATGCATACCTTACTGCTTTTAGGAACACAGACATTCTGTCGCACTTGATGCTCCACTGAATCACTCTAACTTAATGCCGTGGAAAATATCTGGTACCATTTAGAACAGCAGGTGAACTGTAGCAATCAACATCCTCACCATTTGGTAGCTTTTTGGAATCTATTCACCAATGAGTGGCTTCGGCCGGCTTTGGTATACTTGATGAAACTTCCGACTACTCTTACCGCAGTATTAGCGGTATTCTCCTGGTAGTGGCTCCTTTATACGGTCTGTCGATATTCTGTACACTATGTAATGGTAATTATGACGAGAACAACTAGACTTAAGAGAGAACGTGAGAGCTCAGATATTGTCAGGCAAAATGAATACTTTTATATATATATATATATATATATATATATATATATATATATATATATATTCTAACAAAAGTGTAGCGCATGACAGGCGAATACCTATATTTTATTTACCCAATATCTGAGAATGAGAGGATTTAGTTATTTGCAACAAACTGTACACGTAATTTCACACATTTACGAAATTTTTTGTCGCTGTCTTTCCACGCAAAATGATAAATGGAAAAAGTTTATCGATTATTACATTTATATCGTTCATGCAGTAGACCTGCCGCATCAGGTGTGATGTTTAATTTATTACTTCCTTACAGTTAACTGCATTTGAAACATATTTCACAGACAGTACTCACATATACCTCTGAATGTACCTGTATGATCACATCATTCTACGACACATATTTCTGGAGGTATGGCGTCATACACACTGAGATGCGTGAAAAAATTTATCATGCGTGATGTTTAATTTATTTATTTATTTGGTAGTAACTCTATGTGCAACACATTATGCAGAAAGTACCCACATATACTGTTGAACGTATGTACGAAATTATATCAGTGTACAACACAGTTCAGCAAATATGGTGTCATAAATACTGAGAAGCGTGCAAAGTTCCCACATCATGCATAAAGAAGAAAACGGAATTGCAGGGCGAAATTCACTGCTGAAATAGGTGAAATATGTGTACAAATACATATGAAGCATCTTAAATATATGTGACATGTGAATACTCTAGCAAAACCAAGGGTGATAGAGAGAGGAGGCGGGGAGGATGAGATGGACAGAGAATGGGAAGGAGGAATTGGACAGAGAAAGCAAAGAGGATGAGGTGGACAGAGAGATGGGTCAGGTTGAGATGGACAGAGAGGTGGGCGAAGAGGAGATAGGCAGACATAGAGGGAGTGAGATATACAGAGAGAAAGGAAGGAAGAGTTGTGCAGAGAGATGGAGGAGGAACAGACTGACAGAGTGAGAGGGTAGAAGCAGATGGGCAGAGAGAAAAGCAGGAAGAGATGGAAAGACAGAAGGTGGGAGGAGGATGGACAATGGGGGGGGGGGGGGGGGAGGGGAGGGCTAGAAGGTCTAAAAATGACCCAGGCAACGCATCGTGCTTAGCTAGTTTATAAAGAAATAAGGAAAGTGACAAGAAAAAAATAGAAAGATCATGAATTTCGATGACGATTTATTCTGTAACAAGAAATAGCTAACCTCCATTTTATTGCTTAATTTGGTACACATTACGTCATGGAAAACATTTAAAATAACCCACCACCAAGGATGGAAATAAACTAAGAATAAAGCTAACACATAAAAATAATTTATAGCTATTTGATGACCGGGAAATTTTTGAATACTGCAATGTTGTCTGCAAAGCAACAGCGATGGTGTTAAGGTGCAACGTGAAACGAACAATAGCTAGCGCTAGATGTTCCGAAAATGCTCTTTGATATTCACGATATTCCTATTTTACTTTTTTTACAGTGCTTCCAGGGGCCAGCGTAGCTTTAGATAACTGTAAATGAATATCATTTGCATTTATTGTGCTATATAAAATATACTTCTGTAGTGACTGAATAGAGATACTGATTCAAATTTAGTAGGCATTGCCTTCTTCTAGCTACTCGATAAAGCTGCAACACGAAGCACGCCCAATACGGGGGATTAACGTCGCCATAAACATGATGTATGGGGCTGTATAACACACATTAATAATTTGTGTACCTCAAGCGCAGCAGAAAATGGCCTCGGTATCGATGTAGGATAGCAGTTCCGCCATTATTTACTGCGACTGTGCGCTATCGCAGCTAGTGAGTAGCGGAAACGAGACATTAGAGGCAGTGGCCCGTTTCTCCGCGGTTCGAGGGGCGATGCTCGCCTGGGCAATCAGCGGTGTAACTAATGACCGCGCCAGTAAGTGATTATCACCACCCAAGGCTCTTCGGAAGATTACGATGCACCAGAAAATATTTCAACGCGTTTATAGCACTGATCAAAACAATTTCTTCACCCATTTTTTAATTTTACGCCAAATTTGAGCAAACCTTCATATGTAGCATTATTGTATTTATCGACATAATCTTCATTTCTTCGTCAGCGTCATCATCATCATCATCATCATCATCATGATCTTCATCAACATCTTCATCACCATCTTCTTCTTCTTCATCAGGATCATCATCATATTCCTCATCAGCATCATTGTCCTCTCGATGGTCAGCATCATTGTCATATTCGTCATCAGTATCATCATCATCATCATCATCATCATCATCATCATCATCATCATCTTCTTCTTCTTCATCAGCATCATCATAATCCTCTTCATCAGTATCATCATCCTGTTCTTAATAAGCATCATCACTTCATCCTTCATCAACGTCATTGTTCCCTTGTTCATCAGCACCATTGTCTTCCGCAGATCAATCGTCATTCTGTTCTTCATCAACATCATTGTCATCTTCTTTATTAGTATCATGGTCATCATCTTTATTAGTATCATGGTCATCATCTTTATTAGTATCATGGTCATCTTCTTTATTAGTATCATGGTCATCTTCTTTATTAGTATCATGGTCATCTTCTTTATTAGTATCATTGTCATCTTCTTCAGCAGCATCATCGTTGTCTTCTTCATCAGCATCAGCCGTGTGGGATTAGCCGAGCGGTCTAAGGCGCTGCAGTCGTGTACTGTGCGGCTGGTCCCGGCGGAGGTTCGACTCCTCCCTCGGGCATGGGTGTGTGTGTGTTTGTCCTTAGGATACTTTAGGTTAAGTAGTGTGTAAGCTTAGGGACTGATGACCTTAGCAGTCAAGTCCCATAAGATTTCACACATATTTGAACACATCATCAGCATCGTTATTGTCTTCCTTATCAGTATATTTGTCATCTTTATCAACATCGGACACTCGACATCAAGATTTGGATGATGACCTCCCACAGGCTTTAATATGGATTGCAGTCTTCAGGTATAATGTAAGAATATTAAGCAGGCCTTAGTAGCATGCGTCATTTTCCACAAAATTCTTTTAGCTTGTACATCATATCACGGTGTAATATGTACCAACGTTTCTGGTAACATGGCAAGCTGCCTTCATCATTGTGTGTAATACTGCTGTATCCATGCAACTTTTGACTCTTATATAACGTCTTTATGATTGCTCTTACCATTGCGTAAATAACATTCGTCATATTTCGCAAGTGGAGGGGAAGGTATTTGATGGTCTTTATTGATTGATAAATAACAAACAATACTACTGGCCCACATTGGCGAATAAGGGAGCGAGCAGCTATTGTGACGTTCGTCATGGACTGTTACGAATATTATTAGCCTACGGTAGGGAATAAGGAAGAAACAGGGGTTTTGACTTGCTGTGTGGTGGCAGTTATGATGGGGAAATATTTTATGTACCTTTTACGGAAATGTTTGCTACCGCACGCGGTGGAACAGTCTCACGAGCTCCATCTTTATCTTGTCTGGGCATTACTGGCACCGAAGGCGATGTAAGACTATAGCGTGCCACTTTGACGGTCCACTCGAGTTTCTCGGTGCCTACTTTACCGTTCTTTGGTAGGTAAATGGATGCAATGCTGTCAGGAAGACGATGCGATCCTTAGTTCATCATGAAAAACGGAGGAGTCCATTTGACTATTTCGAACGCCTCTTATCTTCGGTTTGAAGGTAAATGAATGAGAAACAAACACACTTCCCAACTCTAGCTCCATGTGGTCCTCGCATTCATTTGAACGATCAAGGTTGTTCCTCACATCTACCTGCTTTTCATTAGGTCGTTATATTTTTCATCTCTTTCTTCTTGAAATCTTTAAAGAATTATACTGAACCGTTTACCACCCATTTGCTCAGTTACACGTAGTGCTTACTTCCGTTTATGTTCAATTCAGTCCCACTCCAGTCTGTTCCCTGGTCCATCTGTTTGTTTCCCTATTTCTTCTTTTAATTCTAAACATGTATCTCTCCACTGCACGTTGAGCATCCGACAGTTTTTGAATGGTTTACTCATTAAACATACACGCTCTACTGCCGCAAATACTCATTGTAATTTTTATATTTGGAGACATTCTTCAGTTTATCAAAAGCACTCTAGACAATTTTTTATTCCTTTGCTTATTTCTTTTGCTGATCATTTGTCGTCATCAATAGCGCTAAATAAAGAAAAGACTTGAATGCGTTCCATGACTTCCATCTTAATGGAGCAAGTTTTTTCGATGTGACTATCATACATTATTTTATTCTAATTTTAATTAATGGTGAAGCCTACTTGGAACTGGCTCCGTTTATTGTTAAAGTTTGTCTTTGTTCTATAAAAGAGTATGACATCATCATCAAAAGTAGTCGATCGATACACGTTCTGTTATCACATCTTCCTTCTTCATTTTCCCAGTTTAAACATCAGAAAGCTTGCTCTAGAGCTTCTGAGAACAGCATTGACGAAACGAAATCCCGTTGTTTGACTCCTCGTGAGATAAATCAGGAATTTCTAAAAGAATGCGACTGCCCCTCTGAAATAAAAGCTACCAGCATTCCGATATAAGGAGGAAGATACAAAATTTTCAGAAGTTATCACAAAATAATAAGGAAGTAAATCTATCTTTCCAATGGATTCTCTGTGAAATAGCACCTACCTGACCGATAGTTTCTGCCGAATTAATTTCGAACTACAACAGTGAGTTTAAAAATGCATATCGGATCCGTATTAGCCTCATTTTAATGCAGAAGGATCAAAATTGGTCATAGTGTCCTTATCGGTAATGGCAGGATATTGTAAACTATGCACAAATAAAATGAAACAAAGATTTTCGGTTTTACAGAGTAAATCCATAGCGGGAATCATACATAGTTTAGAAATTAACTATGCCATAAAAGTGAACACGTATTGTTTTGAAGAATACTACACTTTTAACAACAAAAAACCGTGGTATCCAAAAGTGCATTAAAAATACTGTCTGGAATTTGAAAATAATTGAAAATTTTTCGATTTCCTTAAAACACCGAAACCATTGAACGAATTTAGGCGACTTAAGCAAATTTTGACAGTTGCCCGGCGATTCGGATCAATATATATGAGGATTTCGTTATTAATGAAGCAGAGAGTGTAATGGTGGTGATCTCAAAACCATCGGACCAACTTAAAATTTGAAATAGTTATTAAAGAAGTTTCAGATTAACTACATATCATTTTTTCTATATCATTAGCCCGTCTTCTAAAATTTGTTTTGTTAACTAATTAAACGGGTTGATACCAAGTGTGTATATATTCATATTCGAGACACGCTATGTCTTTATACTCGTATAATGATGATGATGATGAAAACATAAGGAGTCAAGTCTTGTGACTTAACGTCTTCATTTGCTAAATCGTTCATCGTTAAATAAAGAGATTTTGTACGATCACAGTTTATATGTCAAATGAAACTATAGATCTACGGCTCCAGAGGTGTTTTCAAGTCTCATATCTATGAAGTATATAAGGTGCGAAAACTGCCAATTGACTCTAAGTAACGAAAATGTGAGGTCATCCACATGAGTACCAAATGGGTCCATTAAACTCCGGTTACACGATTAGTCAATCAAACCTAAAGGCCGCAAATTCCAATAAATAACTAAGAATTACAGTTACGAACAACTTATATTGGAAAGAACGCACAGAAAATGTTGTGTGGAAGGGGAATCAAAGACTGCTTTTTACTGGTAGAACACTTAGAAGCTGCAACAGATCTACTAAAGAGTCTGGCTAATAAAGAGTCCGTGCTCTTTTGGAGAACTACTGCGCGGTGTGGAATCCTTACCAGATAGTGCTAACGGAGCACACCGAGAAAGTTCAAACAAGGGAAACACGTTTTGTGTTGAAACTTCCTGGCAGATTAAAACTGTGTGCCGGGCCGAGACTCGAACTCGGGACCTTTGCCTTTCGCGAGCAAGTGCTCTACCAACTGAGATACCCAAGCACGACTCACGCCCCGTCCTCACAGCTTTACTTTTGCCAGTACTTCGTCTCCTACCTACCAAACTTTACAGAAGCTCTCCTGCAAACCTTGCAGAACTAGCACTCCTGAAAGAAATAATATTGCGAAGATATGGCTTAGCCACAGCCTGGGGGATGTTTCTAGAATGAAATTTTCACTCTACAGCGGAGTGTGCGCTGATATGAAACTTCCTGGCAGATTAAAACTGTGTGACGGACCGAGACTCTAACTCGGGACCTTTGCCTTTCGCGGGCAAGTGCTCTACCAACTGAGCTACCCAAGCCCGACTCACGCCCCGTCCTCACAACTTCACTTCTGCCAGTACCTCGTCTCCAACGTTATGAACTGTACAGAAGCTCTCCTGCAAACCTTGCAGAACTAGCACTCCTGAAAGAAAGGATATTGCGGAGACATGGCTTAGCCACAGCCACAGCTCAGTTGGTAGAGCACTTGCCCGCGAAAGGCAAAGGTCCCGAGTTCGAGTCTCGGTCCGGCGCACAGTTTTAATCTGCCAGAAAGTTTCATATCAGCGCACACTCCGCTGTAGAGTGAAAATTTCATTCTAGAAACGTTTTGTATTATCGAGATATAGGGGAGAGAGTGTCACAGACATGATACAGGATTTGGGGTGAGCATCATTAAAACAATGGCGTTTCTCGTTGCAACGGGATCTTCTGATGAAATTTCCTCCGAATGCGAAAATATTTTGTAGACGCCGACCTACATAGGAAGAAACCATCATCCTAATAATATAAGGGAAAGCAGAGCTCGCACGGAAAGATATAGGTGTTCGTGTTTCCCGCGCTATTCGAGAGTGGAATAAGAGAGAATTATTGTGAAGGGTTTTCGACGTCTACCAGGCACTTATGTGTGATTTGCGGAGAGTTCATGTAGATATAAATGCAGATGTAGATATGCAGACTGAAGTGACGAATGAAAAATTATACCGAGGCCAGGATTCGAACGTGGGTCTCCTGCTCATTAGACCACCCAAGCACAGTGGCTCTGCACAACTGAACAGCTGCCCTAGCATGTCTCTGTCCTCAATCCAAATTTCCATTCACGCCTAAGTCCACTTGGTATCCCCTCTAAGCCTGAACACCATTGCAGATGCTCTGCAGTTACAATGGAAAGCACCTCAGAATCAAATAAAAAGCAGATACAATACTGTTAAAGTTTAGGGTAAATACGAAATGGGCTGAGGCGTGAAGGAGAATTTGGATTGAGAAGAGAGGCGTGCTACAGTAGTCCGTGCAGTAATGCCAATCCACAGTGCCAGTGTGGCGTAGTGATTAGCACATGTGCCTAGTGAGCGGAGCAAGAGACCATGCCTCGAATCCCAGCAAATTTTCATATCTGCCACAGATCGGCCCCCATCTTGCTTTATAGAGCGAGAAAGCCTCCAACGTCCACCTTCTGTGATGAAGCGTAGGCATCTGGCACCTCGTTGCATACTCCTAGTTTCACAGTCTCCTACCGCTGACCACAGATGATGATGACAGTAGCACGTGAAAAGCCTATCAGCTTCGCCGTTTTCGAGATCCCAGGCACTGGGCCTCAAAATTCTGTCTTTTGCAAAGTGGCGTATATCAGTGGACTTCCCCATCTGCGGGCTGTTACTGCACTGATTCTCCATTCGTCTCTGCTACGCTTGTCTACTGAGTGGTTATTATTAAACTGGCGGTGTTCTGAGTTCTGCAGTGTGAGCTATATACGTTGCAGGACGCTGAAACTTCGTAGGTATCTTCATCAATCGGTGCTCTCTGAGAGTATGCTAATAAAATAATAGTTCCACTTTTTGTCACAAGGTGATAATACAGGGTTATTACAAATGATTGAAGCGATTTCACAGCTCTACAATAACTTTATTATTTGAGATATTTTCAAAATGCTTTGCACACACATACAAAAACTCAAAAAGTTTTGTTAGGCATTCACAAATGTTCGATATGTGCTCCTTTAGTGATTCGGCAGACATCAAGCCGATAATCAAGTTCCTCCCACACTCGGCGCAGCATATCCCCATCAATGAGTTCGAAAGCATCGTTGATGCGAGCTCGCAGTTCTGGCACGTTTCTTGGTAGAGGAGGTTTAAACACTGAATCTTTCACATAACCCCACAGAAAGAAATCGCATGGGGTTAAGTCGGGAGAGCGTGGAGGCCATGACATGAATTGCTGATCATGATCTCCACCACGACCGATCCATCGGCTTTCCAATCTCCGTTTAAGAAATTCCGAACATCATGATGGAAGTGCGGTGGAGCACCATCCTGTTGAAAGATGAAGTCGGCACTGTCAGTCTCCAGTTGTGGCATGAGCCAGTTTTCCGCGGGCTACGCGTGAAACTTGCCCGCATGCGTTCAACCGTTTCTTCGCTCACTGCAGGCCGACCCGTTGATTTCCCCTTACAGAGGCATCCAGAAGCTTTAAACTGCGCATACCATCGCCGAATGGAGTTAGCAGTTGGTGGATCTTTGTTGATTTTCGTACTGAATTGTCGTTGCACTGTTATGAGTGACTGATGTGAGTGCATTTTAAGCACGACATACGCTTTCTCGGCTCCTGTCGCCATTTTGTCTCACTGCGCTCTCGAGCGCTCTGACGGCAGAAACCTGAAGTGCGGCTTCAGCCGAACAAAACTTTATGAGTTTTTCTACGTATCTGTTGTGTGTCGTTACCATATGTCAATGAATGGAGCTACAGTGAATTTATGAAATCGCTTCAATCATTTGTAATAGCCCTGTAGTTGCCGTAAGCAGTCAGAAAGCGATGTGCGTGCTGGAAAAGTGGAGGAACTACCAGGCACTTGATAGCGTTGGTTATGGCATCTTTATTAGGATATGATCGCAAGATACAACGTGCACTCATTATGGTTTCCCAACTCAGCAACATGCTGCATCCGTAACATAGCAGCGTAAACAGTTGCTCGAAGAATATCCTGTGTAATCGGAGGCATTTGTCTTCGTATACTATTCTTCAGATCAGGAAAAGTCCTGATAAACACTATCTTTCGTATATAAGTCAAATGGATTTAGGTTGGGCATCCACTTACTTCAGTGCGAATGCACAATTACGTCCGACCTCTTGTGGGAATCTCAGAGAAGCGAACAGTGAGTAAAATGGACAGGGACTCTATATAGGTGGCTCTTGGTGGGAATGTGGATCGACAGTGAGTGTACCAAGATAGTCAGCACAGTTGCCATAACGCCGTGTCCAGGACGGCGCAGTGGTTAACGCATCTGGCTACAACGCAGGATATCCCGGGTTCGAATCCCCGTCCGCTAGACGTTTTCGCTCGTCGACGCTGATTCCGAGTAATGTCCCGCTGCAGTTAACAGCAACGATCCCCCTTCATTTGTCGTTGTGGTTTTCAGTCCAGAGACTGGTTTGATGCTGCTGTCCATGCAACTCTATACTGTTCTAGCTTCTTCATCTTCCAGAACCTACTGCAACCTACATTCGTCTGAATCTGCTTAGAGTATTCGTCTCTTCATCTCCCTCTACGATTTTTACCCTCCACGTTGCCTTCCAATACTAAATTGGTGATCCCTTGATGCCTCAGAACATGTCTTAGCAACCGATCCCTTCTTCTAGTCAAGTTGTACCACAAATTTCTCTCCTGCCCAATCTGTTCTCTTTAGTTATGCGGTCTACCCATCTAATCTTCAGCATTCTTCTGTAGCACCACATTTCGAAAGCTGCTATTCGCTTCTTGTCTAACCTGTTTATCGTCCATGTTTCACTTCCATACATGGCTACACTTCACACAAATACTTTCAGAAAAGACTTCCTGACATTTAAATCTATACTCGATGTTAACAAATTTCTCTTCTTCAGAAACGCTTTCTTTGCCATTGCCAGTCTACATTTTATATCCTCTCCACTTCAGTCATCATCATTTATTTGGCTCCCCAAATAGCAAAACTCATTTACTACTCTAAGTCTCTCATTTCCTAATCTAATTCCTTCAGCATCACTCCATTTAATTACATTCGATTATCCTCGTTTTGCTTTTGATGAAGTTAACCTTATATCCTACTTTCAAGACACTATCCATTCCGTTCAACTGCTCTTCCAGGTCCTTTGCTGTCTCTGACAGAATTACAGTGTCATCAGCAAACCTACTTTTTATTTCTTCTCCATGAATTTTAATTCCTACTTCAAATTGTTCTTTTGTTTCATTTACTGATTGCTCAGTATACTGATTGAATAACATCGGGGAGAGGCTACAACCCTGTCTCACTCCCTTTGCGACGGATTTTTTACGTGCGTGCGATACACCAATTGCGACGAATTATACGTTGCTGCTGCAATGCAATTTCTTTTATAATTTTTGTTCACCTTCCTCTTTACAGCGGTAGGTCTTCGCACGTAAACTCCTGACTGCAGCCACTTAAGAGATCACAGAAAGCAGTGTTGAGGAAACTGTAACCTCATAGCTACACGTCAGAGGCCGCTATAAATAAAATTTGCGGAAAATTTTCTATGTACTTTAAAGAAATGATTCGGAAAGGGTATGTCACTCGTACTTTAAACATGAAGTTCAAATTTAAACCTTGAATAGATCTTTATTGCCGTTAAGCAAGATCATCAGCCCATATTTACGAAAAGCACTAAAGTTTCTGCTCACAGTTATCCCCATACCGAAAACAGCCAGAACTTTTACCTTCCCAAATTCCGAAACCAATTACTTGTAACACAGTCAATGATCGGCCAATTACTTCTGCACACGATATTCAGTGGTTGTCTTTAGTTAAAGTTTATGCTCGCCATAAGATACTCAATAAGAACATACTCAGTACCGCCACGCTATATAATTCAAAGTTCACTCGCGATTTTCGTCGGAACGAATTATCACAACACTCTAAAGTTTTCATAAACAGTTTCTGGTCACTACGAGATACCATTAAGACTGGGCCATAACGCGGAAGTCATCGCAAGACTTCATCTTACACATAATGCGAAAAGTCACATCCAGCATAACCGCCTCCAATCAAAGCTAGCTCGCGACTGTCCTCTCACTCTCCCACACTCAATACTATATCTCCTCGCTAGGCAGCCAACCGTCTCACTTCTCATTGGCTGTCAGCACTTACGACCAATGAGAACTCACTTCCAGGGCGCGGCTCACACCAAAATCTAGCAAGCACCAACCACTTCTCTAGGCTCATTGACGTCATCAAATTAAGTAACACAAAACTCTCTAATTAAATAAACAAAACAAAATGAACTATAAGCTTTACTCTACATCTGGAAATTTCTTATGTAGTCGCGAATGTTCTGGCTGTCTTATACATAAGCATACATACTTGGACATCCGACATTCACTAATAGGGGAACCACTAGTGGATTCGTTCCCATGATACAGAGTTGGAACACTTGCCAGTTCCTGTAGAGAATTACATGAAAGATTTTTAATAATGCAGAACGTTCCACATACTCACACACGCGTTCTCATTCACACGCACCCTAACACACAATACACATATTTACTTAGAATTCTTGAAATTATTGTTATAGAAAAGTCACAGAGGTTTTCTGAAACTAAAAACTTTCCAAATTTATATATGAACACTGAAAGTGTTATCAGATCATCGTACATAGTCACTGAAGGTGAACTATTACATCACTGTATTTATTTAAATACTTGACTGTCGGAAAATTACGTTTTTTTTTTTTTTTTGGAATTTTACTAACTTCCAAAATACAACTATTTTTGATCTCAGACTTTGACATATTGTTTGTTTTCACAACAGAAGGTTGTACATCAAATATGACGTTCCTCAGGCTATTCCTTTATTAGTTATTAATATTTTTAGTTTCATATAATTCTGCCTGGCGGCTTCCCCTTTCATTCCTTACACCCATTCCGTATTCACTTATTACTTTTCCTTCGATTCCTTTTCCTACCATCGAATTCCAGTCGCCCATGAGTATTAAATTTTCGTCTCCCTTCACTATCTGAATAATTTCATTTATCTCTTCATACACTTTCATCAATCTCTTCGTCATTTGCGGAGCTAGTTGGCATCCACTTCAATTTATAAGTGATAAATGGCGGCATTCCATGTTGCATGATTGTAGAGTTGTGGACACAGCTGCGTTCTTGCAAAGCTGGAATCACATGTTGCACAGCGAGGTTCTTATAACGTGCAGATATCACTTTACACCTAACACGTATCATCTCAGCGAAGAAAGACGTACTAAGAATGAAGGAGCTTGTGAAACCAAATCACACAGTCACATAAGCTGAAAGCAGTGGATGGTCCTGAACAACTTGTGGTGGAGTAGAACCATATATGCAATATTTATGTGCACTTACGGTGCTGTGCAGAGTAAAGTGTGTCTCGTCTATACAAAGAACATTCCCCGGCCACCTTTCATACGTTTCCATGCGTGCCAAAAGCGAAGGGCAAACCGCGGCGTTGTAGCCTTCGTGCTTCATTTGGTGCACATTCTGAATTTTGTTGGCATACCAGAGTAAAATGCGGTGCAGACTCTTTTGATCTGTTCACCAGGGAAGAGACACAGTTCGAGTATAGGCTGCAGAATCTGAGGCAAGAGCTGCACGGTCGGATATAGCTGCAGCAACTTCTTCAACAACTGCCAGGGGATTGGGCCTCCTCCGCCTCCATGCTGCACCATCTAATTCACCTGTCCCTTCAGTTTTCTTGATCGTATTCCTTACCACATTTAGTGACATGGGGGCCCTTTCGCAACTGTTTCTGTCTGCGGTATTCCCGCAGTGCTGCGCTGTCATTGCTGCCGTTCTGATTAAACGACTTAAAAGCAGTGCACGGTCTTTCTTCTAGATAGCCGTTGCGTTTCGTACGGAAAACTTCTCTTAACCCTTTACACCAACAGTCAGTTCAGATGTCAACTCGCACCGCAAAGCGAAAAACAGCATACTGACTTCAAAACAGAAATATTTCCCATTCTGACTGCTTACAGCGCCATACAGGGCGATTCAAAAAGAATACCACAACTTTAAAAATGTGTATTTAATGAAAGAAACATAATATAACCTTCTGTTATACATCATTACAAAGAGTATTTAAAAAGGTTTTTTTCACTCAAAAACAAGTTCAGAGATGTTCAATATGGCCCCCTCCAGACACTCGAGCAATATCAACCCGATACACCAACTCGTTCCACACTCTCTGTAGCATATCTGGCGTAACAAAAAATGGTTCAAATGGCTCTGAGCACTATGCGACTTAACTTCTAAGGTCATCAGTCGCCTAGAACTTACAACTAATTAAACGTAACTAACCGAAAAACATCACACACATCCATGCCCGAGGCAGGATTCGAACCTGCGACCGTAACGGTCGCGCGGTTCCAGACTGTAGCGCCTTTAACCGCTTGGCCACCACGGCCGGCTCTGGCGTAATAGTTTGGATAGCTGCTGTTATTTCTCGTTTCAAATCATCAATGGTGGCTGGGAGAGGTGGCCGAAACACCATATCCTTAACATACCCCCATAAGAAAAAATCGCAGGGGGTAAGATCAGGGCTTCTTGGAGGCCAGTGATGAAGTGCTCTGTCACGGGCTGCCTGGCGGCCGATCCATCGCCTCGGGTAGTTGACGTTCAGGTAGTTACGGACAGATAAGTGCCAATGTGGTGGCGCTCCATCCTGCTGAAATATGAATTGTTGTGCTTCTTGTTCGAGCTGAGGGAACAGCCAATTCTCTAACATCTCCAGATACTGTAGTCCAGTTACAGTAGCACCTTCGAAGAAAAAGGGACCAAAAACTTTATTGGCTGAAATGGCACAGAAAACGTTCACCTTATGCGAGTCACGTTCATACTGAGTTGTTTCCCGCGGATTCTCAGTGCCCCATATACAGACATTGTGACGGATAACTTTCCCGTTAGTGTGGAAAGTTGCTTCATCACTAAACACAATCGCCATCTTAGCATCAACTGACGCTGACGCCTAGTCAACAGCGCCTCAAGCGAACAAATGTACAACTAAATGAAACTTTATAGCTCCCTTAATTCGCCGACAGATAGTGCTTAGCTCTGCCTTTTGTCGTTGCAGAGTTTTAAATTCCTAAAGTTGTGGTATTCTTTTTGAATCACCCTGTATTTTCTCCTGGTGGCAGGAAGTGGAACTATTTTTTCCAGCATATTCAGCGATTGCACCGATTAATAAACATACCTACAACGTTCCAGCGACCTGTCAAGTGGACAACTTGCAATGTAGTACTCTGCGCACCGACAGTTTAATAACCACATGGTAGAACTGTGTCACTTGCCCACAACGCCCCCAGATGGCATTCTGTTTCGCGGTGGGCAGTGGTAATAACGTTATGTATTTAATACATACCGATACATCGATAAGAATTACAGGGAATGTTAAAGAAAGTTCAGTTGTTTTGATACACTTCTTTACTACTCCCATTAATCACGCGCGCAATCTTTAATGTATAATCCTTTGTAAAACATGCATTCTGAAATATATAGAGTCATCAACGTGAACGCTTTAGAAACACTCATTCCGAGTTCTGGAATTGTTTTCGACATAGGTTCAAATGGTTCTGAGCACTATCACTTAACATCTGAGGTCATCAGTCACCTAGAACTTAGAACTACTTAAACCTAACTAACCTAAGGTCTTCACACACATACATGCCCAAGGCAGGATTCGAACCTGCGACCGTAGCGGTCGCGCGATTCCAGACTGAAGCGCCTAGAATCGCTCGGCCAATCAGACCGGTCATCGACACAGAAGTAGATGCACAAGGTGTTCCACAAAACCACATAAAAAGAAATGCGACGTTGTCAGGTCCAAAGAGCCAGGTGGCCAAGAGCAGAACGCAAGAGTCATGGCTAGTATGATAGAGCCTACTGTTTGGTAAATAATTTAAAAATGTTCGAATCTTCACATCTCAACATGATATTTTGAAGTCCCAGACTGTATGGTTGACTATACCTTTCCTCCATTGTTACGACGTAAATATTATTATTTGCTGACACATAGAATGCCTTCTGTATGGGTTCTGCCCTTTTTTTTTACGGCACGATTCGTTTATGCAGCCATCTACTTGCGCAAAGATCGGAATGTTGAATTTTCTTTTACATTGTCTGTAGCTCTTGTCGACTTACTACCATGGAGTAAGTAGTTCAAGCCCTTTGCGATCACTATATTCATTTTGCATTGCCGTGTATAACGTTCCTCAAATATTCAGTCAGCGACTGGAAGTGGTGTTTGTCTGTGAAACACCATTTCAAATAAACAGCCAACTCTGACACAGTTTAACGAATTACTGGGCTATCTCTGTATGCAAAACAAGAAAAAAAACACCGTGCGAAAAGGCCTTGGAAGATCCAACGGTACCGATACCGACTGGCCGCCGTGTAACCCTCAGTCGTTTAGAGTCACCATATGCGGATACGGACGGTTATGTTGTCACCATCCCACTCTCACGACCGTTGTCAGTTTTCGTGAGCGGTGCCGCTAATTCTCAGTCAAGGAGCTCCTCAATTGGCCTCAAAAGGACTGAGTGCATCCCACTTGCCAACAGCACTCGGTATATCCAGACGGTAACGCATGCAAGTGCTAGCCAAGCTCGACAGCACTTAACTTCGCTGATCTGACGGGAATCGGTGTTACCATTGTACTAGACTACATTAATGGTCCATCTTCCAGCCTTTAGAACGATGACACTGAGTCACTCTCAAAGGGCTCTATTAATTTTGTTCTGTTACCTTCTCTTTCTTTGCAATTAATTTGTACTTTGAATAGAGGATGTAAAATTCATTTAAATATACATAGATACGTACATTCGAGTTACGTTTCGTTCGGTGCCTAGCATGATTGGATCATATACTGATAACGCAGCAGAGATGGCTCTATAACGAACGACGCAAAACCAAACCAGCCTCTGAAAGAAGGCAATGCACTAGATATTGTATGATCTATATCATACATACCACATCCTATCACATTAAGCACTCTAAATTTTATATTAATTTACGTATCGTTTGCATATTTTTCAAACATAAGTAAGAAGATGGAAGAGGTTTAGGTGATAGCAAATCAGTTACCGAAACGTGGAGATTCTTCTTGTAATGTATGGTGAATATTTATTTACAGAAAAAACACATGGCTTCATCACCAACACTACTTCTAGCACATTCTCGGACAAAATGTAAATTACAAATATAGCCACATAAGTAGAAAACGTTATTATTTGGTGATTCATCAGAGTACTATTGTAACTGAGCTACACTCCTGGAAATGGAAAAAAGAACACATTGACACCGGTGTGTCAGACCCACCATACTTGCTCCGGACACTGCGAGAGGGCTGTACAAGCAATGATCACACGCACGGCACAGCGGACACACCAGGAACCGCGGTGTTGGCCGTCGAATGGCGCTAGCTGCGCAGCATTTGTGCACCGCCGCCGTCAGTGTCAGCCAGTTTGCCGTGGCATACGGAGCTCCATTGCAGTCTTTAACACTGGTAGCATGCCGCGACAGCGTGGACGTGAACCGTATGTGCAGTTGACGGACTTTGAGCGAGGGCGTATAGTGGGCATGCGGGAGGCCGGGTGGACGTACCGCCGAATTGCTCAACACGTGGGGCGTGAGGTCTCCACAGTACATCGATGTTGTCGCCAGTGGTCGGCGGAAGGTGCACGTGCCCGTCGACCTGGGACCGGACCGCAGCGACGCACGGATGCACGCCAAGACCGTAGGATCCTACGCAGTGCCGTAGGGGACCGCACCGCCACTTCCCAGCAAATTAGGGACACTGTTGCTCCTGGGGTATCGGCGAGGACCATTCGCAACCGTCTCCATGAAGCTGGGCTACGGTCCCGCACACCGTTAGGCCGTCTTCCGCTCACGCCCCAACATCGTGCAGCCCGCCTCCAGTGGTGTCGCGACAGGCGTCAATGGAGGGACGAATGGAGACGTGTCGTCTTCAGCGATGAGAGTCGCTTCTGCCTTGGTGCCAATGATGGTCGTATGCGTGTTTGGCGCCGTGCAGGTGAGCGCCACAATCAGGACTGCATACGACCGAGGCACACAGGGCCAACACCCGGCATCATGGTGTGGGGAGCGATCTCCTACACTGGCCGTACACCACTGGTGATCGTCGAGGGGACACTGAATAGTGCACGGTACATCCAAACCGTCATCGAACCCATCGTTCTACCATTCCTAGACCGGCAAGGGAACTTGCTGTTCCAACAGGACAATGCACGTCCGCATGTATCCCGTGCCACCCAACGTGCTCTAGAAGGTGTAAGTCAACTACCCTGGCCAGCAAGATCTCCGGATCTGTCCCCCATTGAGCATGTTTGGGACTGGATGAAGCGTCGTCTCAGGCGGTCTGCACGTCCAGCACGAACGCTGGTCCAACTGAGGCGCCAGGTGGAAATGGCATGGCATGGCAAGCCGTTCCACAGGACTACATCCAGCATCTCTACGATCGTCTCCATGAGAGAATAGCAGCCTGCATTGCTGCGAAAGGTGGATATACACTGTACTAGTGCCGACATTGTGCATGCTTTGTTGCCTGTGTCTATGTGCCTGTGGTTCTGTCAGTGTGATCATGTGATGTATCTGACCCCAGGAATGTGTCAATAAAGTTTCCCCTTCCTGGGACAATGAATTCACGGTGTTCTTATTTCAATTTCCAGGAGTGTATATGGACTCAGTGAATGTGGGTTGGATTCAGTCCCGCATCAGTCACACTAGCATTCCAAACAGAATCACTAAGAAGAATCACATAATTCACGCACATCCGCGGCATGGAGAACACGGGCAACGATTTAGACTACATCCAGTTGCTATTAAA
Organism: Schistocerca cancellata; assembly: GCF_023864275.1. Taxonomy (NCBI): domain Eukaryota; kingdom Metazoa; phylum Arthropoda; class Insecta; order Orthoptera; family Acrididae; genus Schistocerca; species Schistocerca cancellata. Next base: position 179,746,980 of record NC_064632.1, read on the forward strand.
GCAAGAAGAGAACGAAAGTAGCGGTCAGTAGCCGCTGTTATTGGAAGTGTATGCAGTTTCAATAATCTACGCCTACATCTACTTCTACATCCACCTTGGTAGTGCGTGGCGGAGGGTACCCTGTACCACTACTCGTCATTTCCTTTCCTGTTCCACTCGCAAATAGAACGAGGAAAAAACGACTGTCTGTACGCCTCCGTATGAGCCCTAATTTCTCGTACCTTATCTTCGTGGTTGTTACAAGCGATGTATGTTGTTGGCGGCAGAAGAATAGGGGGGCAGTCAGCTTCAAATGCCGGTTCTCTAAATTTTTTCAATAGTGTTCGTCGAAAAGAACGTCGCCTTCCCTCCAGGGATTCCCATTTGACCACCTCCATAAGACTTAAGTGTTGGTCGAAGCTACCGCGCAACAAATCCAGCACCCCCCACCACCCCTCCACCCACTGAACTGATTCGATTACTTCCTCGAATCCGACCTCGTGCGGATCCGAAACACCCTAGTAGTACTTAAGAATAGATCGCATCAGCGTCTTATATGCGGTCCCCTTTACAGCTGAACCATTCTTCACTAAAATTCTCCCAACAAACAGAAGTCGACCATTTGACTTCCTTACCACAGATCTCCCATGCTCATTCCAGCTCATATAGCTTTGCAACGTTACGCCCTGATATTTAAACGACTTCACTGTATCAAGCAGGACCACTAGGAATACTGTGTCCGAACATTACAGGTTCTATCTTCCTGCTCATCCGCACTGACTTACATTTTTGCACACTTAGGGCTAGCTGCCGTTCACCACACCAGCTGGAAATTTTGGCTATTCGTCTTGTATCTTCCTACAGTAACTCAACTTCGACACCTTACCGTACACCACGGCGTCATCAGCCAATGACCGCAGACTGCTGCCCACCCTGTCCGCTAAATCATTTACGTGTATAGAGAACAACAGCGGTTCTGTCACACTTACCGGGGGCACTCCTGACGGTAACCTTGTCTCTGACGAACACTAGCCGTCGAGGTCAACATACTGGGTTCTATTATTAAATAAGTCCTCGAGCTACTCACATATCTGTGAGCTTGTTCCATATGGTCGTACCTTCGATAAAAGCCTGCAGTGAGGCACCGTGTTAAATGCTTTCCGGAAATCTAGAAATGTGGAATCTGCCTGTCGGCCTTTATCCATAGCTCTCAGTATATCATGTGAGAAAGGGGAAAGCTGAGTTTCGCACGAGCGATGCTTTCTAAAACCATGTTGATTCGTGGATATAAGCTTCTTAGTCTCAAGAAATTTTATTATATTTGAACTGAGAGTATGCTCAAAGATTCTGCAGCAAACAGAAGTTAGGGGTATTGGTCTGTGATTTTGCAGATCCGTTCTTTTACCTTTCTTATATACTGTACTTACCTGCGCATTTTTTTCCATTAGCTTGGGACTTCGTGCTTTGCGACAGATTTATCATAAGTGAAAGCTACGTAAGGGGCCAATGTCATAGAGTACATCGAAAATTGGTTAAAAACCGGAGAAAGCTTGAAGGCAATAATTATGTATTGATATCGGAGTTCATTCTGTACAGAATTTAACGGGCTACTGAAACCCATGAGCAATATGCAAGACGCACGAGAACACGTGGCGTCAACGGAGACGTCGACCACGATGTTAAGAATGAGCATTTGGAAACAGCACAAACTTCGCGAAAAAATGTCTCCACAACAACGGCTTTATTAAGCAAACTGATTTACAGAGAACCGAGTTCACAATGTTAAGGCACATGGCTTTGGTGCGGCGTATTATGGTTCGAGTTCACACTAACCTTATACTACTAAACTGCTCTCCTGCACAAAATTACTTGAAATGAGCAATAGAGTGAATGTGAAAATGTCTCCCGAACACACTCAACAAATTTAAAGCTACTTGTCATATACCAGTATCCACGATGAAACGAACAAGTGCACAAGAGTATCACCATTCCCTAACTTATACAGCGACAGGGTGTTAAGTGTGGAACCTAGCTGAAAGCGATTTCTCTTTCGAAGCAAGAGTTTATCTTTAGCTCACCTCTAGACTTTCGTTCTTTGCCAAACTACCCCAGCAGGTTAAGTAGGAAATAACTCCAAACCATCCATGCGAACTGTCGTTGCTTGCCGAAAGATTTGAATTGCAGATGCACATAATCCAATCCCTCCAGATCAATCGTAGGACGAACAGGGACAGGAAAGGACGTTTATTGATAAAATAAACGAGCAGTTTGCTCCATCCATTCTCCAATGGCCACTGATAACTCTAAAAGAGTAACTTTTATCATTAAAATCGTAACAAAAAGTACGTTACATGCTTCGCGAATGCTAGGATTATGAAAAGATTCTGACTGAATCTTTTCAACTCGTCTCTTTCTACCATACTCCTGCGCTATTGAAATCCCGAATAGCTCCGGCACTCGCTGTGATTTTGCCGCAGCAAGCCCGCGGTTCGGAGCTGCCATCCATCACGGATGGAAATTTAATGTTGCGGTTTCGCACTCTGAGTGCCAACCTATGTAGTCTGTCCAGCCGAAGCCACGCGCCCTTCAGTACGTGGCGTAGCGTCGTTCGCAGATTACTGAGCCGCTCGTAACATTACCGCTGGCTATTATGACGAAAGTCGGCTTCAATATAACGCCTAAATTTCAAATTAACGTAATTCGTTTACAAGTTGCATGTATGCTGTCAAATGTTACAATTATATTGAATACTAGCTGAGTACCCGACATTGCTCGTATACATATTAAATCCAATCTTCTATTAGTCCATTTCCTCCTAACGTCCTCTCTCTGCACAACTCTTCTTTCCCCCCTCTCTGTCTGCCTCCTCCATCCCCCCTCCCCCACTGCCCATCTGCTACATCCGCCCCTCTCCTACCCCTCTATCTGTACATCTCCTCCTATCCCTCTCTGTCCATCCGCGTCTCTCCCCTCTACCAACTCTTCTCACCACTCTCTGTTCTTCTTCCCCCCCCCCCAAATCTGTCCTGCTTGTCGATCTCCTCCTTCCCTCTCGCTGTTCATCTCCTCCATTCTCTCTCTGTCCATCACCTCCTCTTTTCTCTCTCTGTTCATCTCTTTCTCTCCTCTCTCTCTCTGTTGATTTCCCATTTCCCCTCTCTCTGTCCGTCTCTCCCTCACACTCTACCTACTCCTCCTCCTCCTCCTCCTCCTCCTCCTCCCTGTGTCCATCTTCTCCTTCTTCCTCTCTGTCTTCTCTTCCTCCTTTCTCTCTCAACGATATCATCCACATCCCAATTGGGGGGCTGGTGTTTCTACACCCACAGTATTTCTTTCCACAGGTTAACTAATATGTGTACCACATTTGGGTGAGGTCGTTTCGGGGGTCTGAGATGTAGCACTTGTTAAAAATATTTCACATATTTCAAACGTACTTGTACACATATTTCATCTGTATCTCTAACGAATGTCGCCCTTTCATTTTCACGCATCTCAATGCTTATGGCATGTCTTCTGAACTATTTGTCGTACAATGATATAACGTTACTGATACGTTCAGTGATATATGTGAATACTGTCTGCAAAATGTGTCGCTAATACAGTTAGTATTAATGAAATACTACATTAAAACGTTATGCTTCAGGCATGAGATTTACTGATTGAATAGCGAAAATGTAATGAGGGATAAACTTTTTTCCTTTCATCATTTTGTGGGGATTGTCAGCATGACGACATTATCTAGTTTAAGAAAATGAAGTAGCACTTCTTACGGTATATTTTAACTGTAATAATTAGTAGCATTCAATGCACAACTCAGCGAAACGTTTCATGAGGCTCAGAATCTCAGATATTCATTTTAAACCACTAAAACACCCATCAACACATTTGCGGGGATCATACATAAAAATAGAGTAAAACCACATTTGACAGTGGGTCGTCATCTTACACTGATATCATCGACTTATGTTAGTACCCGCCCCATCTCTCACCGCACAAATCCAAGTCCCCCTGATCAGCTCTGGGCTCCAAGAATGTGAAGTTCAAGCTTCTCCAAGTGTCAAGGAGTTGCTGTGTACTGACATCCCCGAGATATTTCTGTGTAAGTTGAGCTGTTGGCACAACCACATTCCTATTCCATTGGTCGCCTGCTTTCCACTTGTGTGTTGTCTACAATATGCAGCCTATAGCTATGTCGTCAAAGAATTATCACAAAGTAATAACTACCCATCTGCCTCAAAATAATTCAAAAAATCCGCTACGGAATCTTGTTACATAATCTGCCACTTGAGAGTTAAGAATAATGTCATTTTTTACGTGAATGGCAATCTCCAGTTGTTCTAGCAATCGACAACAACTGACACTATAATTTTCAGTGATTCATGCCATCTACAGTCTTATGAAGAGGCTCCTTTCGTATCTGAGTACACAGGGCAGTTAATGTATCAATGAGCAAGAAGGATCGAGGGGCAGAATCGGATTATTAAGAAACAAAATAGATATTGTCAATAAGTTCGTGGACGAAATTAAACAGAAAGGCAGGGGAAAATAAACGAAGAAAAAAATGCCATACTGCGGAACAACGTCACGAAAGACCGCGAACATGTTGTAACCTCATGGTGTCAAAATAGCGTTCCAGAGAAGTAATTTGGTGACGAATAACCTGAAGCATGATGTCGATAGAAAGATACGTCCGACAGATCGGGACTCTATAAAATACACACACCAAAAAAAGTTTTACATCACCTCGTTTCCGAGAGTTCCGGAACCTGTACAGAAAATAGGAATAGAGATCAACATAAACATCATTCCACCCTTTTTATTGCTCATGAAAACCACACATTGGATGTTGTACCACTATACAGACCTTCAGAGGTGGTGGTCCAGATTGCTGTACGCACTGGTACTTCTAATACCCAGTAGCACGTCCTCTTCCACTGATGCATGCCCATATTCGTCGTGGCATACTGTCCACAAGTTCATCAAGGAACAGTTGGTCCAGATTGTTCCACTCCTCAACGGCGATTCCACGTAGATCCCTCAGAGTGGTTGGTGGGTTACGTCGTCCATAAACAGCCCTTTTCATTATATCCCAGGCATGTTCGATAGGGTTCAAATCTGGAGCACATGCTCGCCACTCTAGTCGAGCGATGTCGTTATCCCGGAGGAAGTCATTCACAAAATATGCATGATGGGGGCGCGAACTGTCGTCCATGAAGACGAATGCCACGCCAATTTGCTGCCAATATGGTTGCACTATCGGTATCGTGCAGTCGTTACGGCGCCCTCCATGACTACCAGCGGCGTACCTCGGTCCCACACAAGGCCACCCCGAAACAGCAGGGAACCTACACCTTGCTGCACTCGCTGGAGAGTGTGTCTCAGGAGTTCAGCCTGACGTGGTTGCCTCCAAACACGTCTCCGACAATTGTCTGGTTGAAGGCGTAAGCGACACTCATCGGCGAAGAGAACGTTATGCCAATCCTGAGCGGTCCATTCGACATGTTGTTGGGCCCATCTGTACCGCGATGCATGGTGTCGTTCAAAATGGTTCAAATGGCTCTGAGCATTATGGGACGTAACATCTATGGTCACCAGTCCCCTAGATCTTACAACTACTTAAACCTAACTAACCTAAGGACATCACACAACACCCAGTCATCACGAGGCAGAGAAAATCCCTGACCCCGCCGGGAATCGAACCCGGGAACCCGGGCGCGGGAAACGAGAACGCTATTGCACGACCACGAGCTGCGGACATGGTGTCGTGTTTGCAAGAATGGACCTTGCCATGGACGTCGGGAGTAAACTTGCGCATCATGCAGCATATTGCGCACTGTTTGAGTCGTAACACGACGTCCTGTGGCTGCACGAAAAGCATTATTCAACATGGTGGCGTTGCTGTCAGTGTTCCCCCGAGCCTTAATCCGTAGGTAGCTATCATCCACTGCAGTAGTAGCCCTTGGGCGGCGTGAGCGAGTCATGTCATTCACACTTCCTGCCCCACACTCCATGTCCGAACAATATCGCTTTGGTTCACTCCGAGACGACTGGACACTTCCCTTGTTGAGAGCCCTTCCTGACACAAAGTAACAATGCGGACGCAATCGAATCACGGTATTGACCGTCTAGGCATGGTTGAAATACAGACAACATGAGCCGTGTACGTCCTTCCTGGTATAATGACTGAAAATAATCGGCTGTCGGACCCCATGCGTCTAATAGGCGCTGTTGATGCATGATTGTTTTCATCCTTGGGCGGGTTTAGTGAAAAGTTTGAACAGTCGAGGAGACTGTGTCTGTGATACGGTATCGTCAGTAGACGCCCATCTTCAGGAGTTCTGGGAATCGCGGTGATACAAAACGTTTTTTGATGTGCTTATGTTGACAAGAGGGAGAGCATTTAGATAATATGCAAGAAAGGCAAAGATGTGTTCACATTAAGTAACTACAACAAATCACCTGTTCCGAACCATATGTATGAAACATCCCATTCCCTTAAGGCAGCAGTTGCCAACGGCCAGTAATCCTGTGAGGGGTAAAATGAAGTTTTCTGAGGTGTAAAAACCAAAAAAATTCGACTACGTTTCAGTCATGAAAAAAATTATTTTTAAAAATCATTACTATTCTGACCATTTTATAAAACTCTAATATTTTTGATATAACATACAATAATATTTTTCCTCAATTACGAGCGTTAATGCGTGAGGTGATGTGTTCGATGGTACAGCTTGTGAAACAGATGTATAAACAATATCTCTAGCACATAGTCAACCCAATACACCCGTACTTCGTGCTTTGTATCACGCACCTATACCGATAAAAGTAAAGCACATACAGGGCTATTACAAATGATTGAAGCGATTTCATAAATTCACTGTAGCTCCATTCATTGACATATGGTGACGGCACACTACAGATACGTAGAAAAACTCAAAGTTTTGTTCGGCTGAAGCCGCACTTCAGGTTTCTGCTGCCAGAGCGCTCGAGAGCGCAGTGAGACAAAATGGCGACAGGAGCCGACAAAGCGTATGTCGTGCTTGAAATGCACTCACATCAGTCAGTCATAACAGTGCAACGACACTTCAGGACGAAGTTCAACAAAGGTCCACCAACTGCTAACTCCATTCGGCGATGGTATGCGCAGTTTAAAGCTTCTGGATGCCTCTGTAAGGGGAAATCAACGGGTCGGCCTGCAGTGAGCGAAGAAACGGTTGAACGCGTGCGGGCAAGTTTCACGCGTAGCCCGCGAAAAATTGGCTCATGCCAGAACTGGAGACCGACAGCGCCGACTTCAGCTTTCAACAGGATGGTGCTCCACCGCACTTCCATCATGATGTTCGGCATTTCTTAAACAGGAGATTGGAAAACCGATGGATCGGTCGTGGTGGAGATCATGATCAGCAATTCATGTCATGGCCTCCACGCTCTCCCGACTTAACCCCATGCGATTTCTTTCTGTGGGGTTATGTGAAAGATTCAGTGTTTAAACCTCCTCTACCAAGAAACGTGCCAGAACTGTGAGCTCGCATCAGCGATGCTTTCGAACTCATTGACGGGGACATGCTGCGCCGAGTGTGGGAGGAACTTTATTATCGGCTTGATGTCTGCCGAATCACTAAAGGGCCACATATCGAACATTTGTGAATGCCTAAAAAAACTTTTTGAGTTTTTGTATGTGTGTGCAAAGCATTGTGAAAATATCTCAAATAATAAAGTTATTGCAGAGCTGTGAAATCGCTTCAATCATTTGTAATAACCCTGTACATTATAAATGCTTAATGCCTCATATAAAGTAACTTCATAAGGGCGTTTTAGTGCCGCACACATTTCTGTTGTAGTGATTATTAATGTTATTGTGCGGTAGCGTTCTCGCTTCCCACGCCCGGATTCCCGGGTTCGATTCCCGGCGGGGTCAGGGATTTTCTCTGCCTCGTGATGGCTGGGTGTTGTGTGCTGTCCTTAGGTTAGTTAGGTTTAAGTAGTTCTAAGTTCTAGGGGACTGCTGACCATAGATGTTAAGTCCCATAGTGCTCAGAGCCATTTGAACCATTTTTTATTAATGTTATTGTTGTCAATAGTCGGATACAAAACACTGACGAAATAGTCTTCCAATTTCTACCAGTTCACGAGTAAGGAGTCCAGCAATCAAGTGATTTACAGGCAGTAATTATAGTGTACACATATTTTCTTAGCTGATTTTAAATTTGGTTGTAGGATGTGAGTGAAGCAAGTCTCTCTAGAGACCGGAGTAGGATAAGAAAAACATGCTTTGTGATAAGTGTCTGCCCTCTCTGTGTATCGTTAGCTTCTCTCTCACACACACACACACACACGCACACACGCACACACACACACACACACACACACAGACACACGTGCGCTTGCATTACCCGAACACAGCGCCTGAAAAAGAAATACGAAATTCAAGACTTATAATTGGGATAGTATTATCCACTACGGCAGGGAACTGAATAGACTTTCAGCATACAGAGTGAGTAAGAAAAAACCAAATATAATAAATTTTGTTAGAAATAAGCAGTATCAATCGTCTAATTGACTCGTTAGTTCGTCGTTTAATAAAAACCCTACAAAAACTAAACAGTATTTATTTTTCAATTTCATAAAAGCGAAAGTAGACAAAGAAAATTCCCTTTCATCCTAACTAGCCGCTAATGTTGGAGGTGATGGAGGGAATGGTAGGGGGAGAGTGTGATGCAGTGGGGTGGGGTACTAGCTAGTATCTGATTGCACTCAAAGGTAATGGCCTAAGAAAGCTTGGGGACCGCTGCCTTAAGGGAATAAGGCTCTTAAATCCTGCACATAGAAAACAATGAACGAAAACTCGCTTTGCTAAAAGAATTGACGAGTGCCATACATGAAAAAAATGACAATATTCTTAACGTAAAAGTGAAATATAACAAAACGAGATTGTCAACGGCTTTTTTGAAATTATTTTAAGGCAGATGCATAACTCAAAATCTGGGTATTGCTTAGGCTTTGACAAAACAGCTAGAGTCTGACGATCGTAGACGACAACGCACAAATAGCACAAGGAGATCGAGCACTCAAAGTGCAGCTCTGAGTGATGTGCTTTGATTAAGATACTCACATGTTTTGTAGCTCAGTTTATTAAGTCTCGAGACCCGTTGTAATTGGATTTTGATTGTAAATCTACGTGAAACCTCATATAAGACACATGAACAAGAAGCAAGGCACTATGCATTGGCAGACGTTGTTACACACCATATGCAACATTTAGTTTATAAGATTCATAGTTTTTATTAGCGGAGAAATCCGGAGTTGTCCAGGTATTTTTTTGTAGCTGCACGTCGACAACCATGTCAGGCAGGGTCTGGCCTTGTGCTTAATGTTTATGACGTCACATCCCCTGAACTATGTTTATTGCAATGATATAATATTGTAGGTACATTCAGAGGCGTATGCGGGCGCTGTCTCCAAAATGTGTTGCCAATGAAGTTCGCAGCAGCGAAATAATAAATTTAAATGTCTTGGACGATATGGCAGTTTTGACACACCTCACGGTTTATGACATATCTCCGGAACTATGTGTCGTACACTGATATAATACTGTAGGTACATTTAGGGGAATATCTGGATACTGGCATGATGCGGAAGTTTTCGACGTATCTAATTGTTTATAACATGTCTCCTAAACTATACGTCGTACAATGACATAATTTTGCATTTACATTCAGTGCTAGATGTGAATACCATCTATAAAATGGGTCGCGCGTACAAAAAGTAGTAAAGAAATACTAAATTATAACGTCATGCCTCATGCGTAACTTTTACTGCATGAACAGTGGAAAAATAGTGAGCGATAAACAGTTTTCCTTTCATCATTTTGTAGGAGTTGTCGGCAAGAAAGAAACTGTTAACAGTTTGAAATTATGTGTAAAGTTTGTTGCAAGTCACTAAGTGTTCTCATTCTCAAATAGTGAATGAAAAGTGTCTGGGGCCGGCCGCTGTGGCAGAGCGGTTCTAGGCGCTTCAGTCTGGAACCATGCGACCGCTACGGATGCAGGTTCGAATCCTGCCTCGGGCATGGATGTGTGTGATGTCCTTAGGTTAGTTAGGTTTAAGTAGTTCTAAGTTCTTGGGGACTGATGACCTCAGATGTTAAGTCCCATAGCGCTCAGAGCCATTAGAACCATTTTTGAATAATGTCTGGAAATTCACGCATCGTAGGCTACATTTTCACCCCCATCCCACCCCTTTAACAGATACGTGTTTCTTAACCTACAACCAAGTTTGGTTGAAATCGGTCCAGAGGTTTAGGAGGAGATGTGGATCACACACACGCACACATAGACATACACCCACCTACACACACACACACACACACACACACACACACATGCACGCACAACAAGTTTTACAATTTTTATGCATTTTTAAAAATAATTGTTTATAAATTTATGTAATTTCGTGCATAACTCGGACACTACTATCGATTTCTTTATTTTCAATACTGCAATGGAAAGAGGAATTAAAATCCGATAGTAAATTGGTGCCATGTCCACATTTATTGTAATATTTGACGGTACAGAAACGATGAACTGACTTTTGAGCACTGCAATGAATATTTAAATTGTTTAACTTTAAATTTTTGACGAGCTCCTCCACATAGAACTAAGTGTAATGTATCAGTTTTGATTAGAATTCAAGCGCATACTTAACTTGGCAATCAGCTTTCAAATATTACTTATGTATCAAAAGTTGTCAGTTATGCTGGAGCAGCTGCAAATCAACTAAAAGAGTGACGCAGCTGCCGCATTTTCCATGGAGAGGCGAACCGAGGCAATAAAAGGGCGGCGACCATCTAGCAAAAGAACAGTTTTCTACACGACTTGGTGGAGGCCACAGCTATGCCGTTCCAGCAGCGCACGTTTCCAGTGCTGGAGAGATTTTCGCATCGTCAGTCGCTAATCTTAGAATTATTTCACGCAGGTTCCCTGTGGACCTAGAATAATTCTGCTCTAGTCACGACTCTGAATTATTTCTGCTATGCGGCAGATCTTCTAATTTTTCGTGTTGTTTAGAGCTCTGATTCTGTGCCCTGAGGTTGGACTTTAACTCAGTTTGGCAGGAGGGATTTAGAATATTTCTGCTAAGCTTACGTTATAGCATTGTATGCCGGTTAGGTGTGGATTAGTGCAAAATTTAACTTCAGTTAATTTTAAGTTGTGCACACTGACTGTTTTTTCCACCTGTTTTAATTAATTAATTTTTATATTGTGAGTTCGATAACCAATACAATGGTGGTTTGAGCTGCTTCACTTTTAAATCACTTAACAGCGCAGTTGCTTTCATCATACTGCAGCTAATGTGTGTACTTTTATGGAAAATAACTATTTGTTCGTTAAAATTTAACTATTCAATTTGTGGCTCGCCTTCAACGCAGTTTGCACCTATATTTAGCCTAGTTATCATGTGTGACTGATTCATTGCTCCAGGAGCGAATTTATTTATATATTTTATTTTAAAATTGAACTTCAGGGCGATAGAGACCAAATGAAATATCATCCTCAAGTAATTTTGCTACAGTTAAGTCGCATGTCGACAATCTTGCGTTCTCAAGACATAGCTGGTTGAAAGAAATTGCTATATCTCTGCGAATAGACTCTAGGTTAAGAATCAAGAGAATTTACACACTAGATTCAAGATGTAGAAATATTCGTTGTAATGCGTGATGCGGTCATGTAATTTATGCGGTGCGTGATAGCCGTCTCTGGACTTCAGTTGCCACAGTGCACAACATCATGTTTATCTTAACTACAATAATGAAGAAACAAAGATTACAGCTCACGTTGCTGAGGACGTTAAAAGAAGAGCGCAAAGTAGTATTACACGAGCTGTGGAAGGGAATCAGGGTACGAGTATTTAGGGGAACCATCCCGGCATTCGCCTTAACTGCTCTAGGGAAGCCACTGAAAACGTCAGTCTCAATCTTTGGACAGCGATTTCCACTGGACGAGCAATATTATGCAAAATATGACTTTGCTCTAGAGTATCTTACACGGTGTTTCAAAAATGACCGGTATATTTGAAACGGCAATACGAACTAAACGAGCAGCGATAGAAATACACCGTTTGTTGCAATATGCTTGGGACAACAGTACATTTTCAGGCAGACAAACTTTCGAAATTACAGTAGTTACAATTGTCAACAACAGATGGCGCTGCGGTCTGGGAAACTGTATAGTACGATATTTTCCACATATCCACCATGCGTAGCAATAATATGGCGTAGTCTCTGAATGAAATTACCCGAAACCTTTGACAACGTTTCTGGCGGAATGGCTTCACATGCAGATGATATGTACTGCTTCAGCTGTTCAATTGTTTCTGGATTCTGGCGGTACACCTGGTCTTTCAAGTGTCCCCACAGAAAGAAGTCACAGGGGTTCATGTCTGGCGAATAGGGAGGCCAATCCACGCCGCCTCCTGTATGTTTCGGATAGCCCAAAGCAATCACACGATCATCGAAATATTCATTCAGGAAATTAAAGACGTCGGCCGTGCGATGTGGCCGGGCACCATCTTGCATAAACAACGAGGTGTTCGCAGTGTCGTCTAAGGCAGTTTGTACCGCCACAACTTCACGAAGAATGTCCAGATAGCGTGATGCAGTAATCGTTTCGGATCTGAAAAATGGGCCAATGATTCCTTTGGAAGAAATGGCGGCCCAGACCAGTACTTTTTGAGGATGCAGGGACGATGGGACTGAAACATGGGGCTTTTTGGTTCCCCATATGCGCCAGTTCTGTTTATTGACGAAGCCGTCCAGGTAAAAATACGCTTCGTCAGTAAACCAAATACTGCCCACATGCATATCGCCGTCATCAATCCTGTGCACCATATCGTTAGCGAATGTCTCTCGTGCAGCAATGGTAGCGGCGCTGAGGGGTTGCCGCGTTTGAATTTTGTACGGATAGAGGTGTAAACTCTGGCGCATGAGACGATACGTGGACGTTGGCGTCATTTGGACCGCAGCTGCAACACGGCGAACGGAAACCCGAGGCCGCTGTTGGATCACCTGCTGCACTAGCTGCGCGTTGCCCTCTGTGGTTGCCGTACGCGGTCGCCCTACCTTTCCAGCACGTTCATCCGTCACGTTCCCAGTCCGTTGAAATTTTTCAAACAGATCCTTTATTGTATTGCTTTTCGGTCCTTTGGTTACATTAAACCTCCGTTGAAAACGTCGTCTTGTTGCAACAACACTGTGTTCTAGGCGGTGAAATTCCAACACCAGAAAAATCCTCTGTTCTAAGGAATAAACCATGTTGTCCACAGCACACTTGCACGTTGTGAACAGCACACGCTTACAGCAGAAAGACGACGTACAGAATGGCGCACCCACAGACTGCGTTGTCTTCTATATCTTTCACATCACTTGCAGCGCCATCTGTTGTTGAAAATTGTAACTACTGTAATTTCGAAAGTTTGTCTGCCTGAAAATGTACTGTTGTCGCAAGCATATTGCAACAAACGGTGTATTTCTATCGCTGCTCGTTTAGTTTTTATTGCCGTTTCAAATATACCGGTCATTTTTGAAACACCCTGTACTTGTACACTGATGTGTTTCGCGAACATGTGGCAACAATACTTCGAAATCAATGTAAAACGAAACGGCACTTCGAAAGGAGACTAGCTGTTTCACAAGGAACGTGAATAAAATTTTACTGCACTCTCGGGAGAAACAAATGACGGTGTTCGGCGTAGCCGGCAAACCCCCAAGTTTCGCGAAATGTGAGCGATCTGTATTCAAGCGAGGACTCCACGTATTCTATTTTCCGGCGTATGGGAAACCAATACGTTCTGCAGCTATTTCAAGACGGATGGCCGAAAGCGCCGTCTTCCACTCGTCAGACAGTACCACTTTAGAATGCGAGCGCCGTTTTAAGAGCGTACAGTCCAGAATCGGTATGCCACTCAGGCAAAATCATCGCGAGCATTGAGGCAATCATTCCAACGACCATCAGGCTGATGATACCCTCTCGGTTAAACATCCTGTCCTGCTGCGTGAAGAAGTGAGTAACTGCCTGCTGCACATCTTCCTCCGACAGGAATCGTCGACTCTTTTGAGGCCTTTTTTAAGGGACCGAAGGCATGATAATCGCATAGGGAGAGATCAGGTCTATAAGGTCTGTGCTCAACTGTCTCCCCCTTGAGTTAGTATAACTTCTGCGTAACGAAATTTGTGATATGGCGACATGTGTTATCAAGAAGCAGCAGCAGCACTCAACTTGGCGCACCATTCCACAAGGGTGGTTTTCGACAGACATGCTGTCCCGTACTCATTTTTCACTCTCCGATTGATGTCTACTGATGCTTCCTGCCTCTGTGGCCGAGCGGTTCTAGGCGCTTCAGTCTGGAACCGCGCGACCGCTACAGTCGCAGGTTCGAATCCTGCCTCGAGCATGGATGTGTATGATGTCCTTAGGTTAGTTAGGTTTAAGTAGTTCTAAGTTCTAGGGGACTTATGACCTCAGTAATGTACTGTCCCATAGTGCTCAGAGCCATTTGAACCATCTAGCGATGTTTGTCCTACGGCAGCCAGGAAAAGAATAACAGCACGTTGGATGCAAGTAGTAATAACGTCGCCGTAGTTCACGTTTCCGCATTTACGACACGCGCGTCGAAAAGATACAAATACCAGACTAATCCCTTGCCTGCATGTCGGTGCTTATATATCCGTATCGGAGTCTCCCTACGTTGCGTATACGGTGCAGTATTGCTGCCAAATTGAACCTTTTAGTTCATCCTTTCTAATAATCTTCAGATGGCTCATTCTGTTGATATAAATGGCCATGCCGAGTGGAATGTAGAAAAAGTAATGTATTGGGTCACGCCTAATAAATTAGTTGTAAAAGTGGTCGCGTTACCAACATATTTTCACACGGATGTAGCACACAAGCGGTACCTTTCTAGACAGAGGTTCCAGCTCAAAATATCGTCTACTCAGCCCCCTCTACAAGTCCTACAAGTTAGTAATGGGAATTTCCGAACATTCTGTATAATTACAAGCATATAAAGAGCCATACGACATGACATCTTTTTTTTTGTAATTTTTCACATTAATACAGTACCTATTTTCACTTATATTCGGCGAATATTGTTATTGTTTCACTTTGGGTTCAAGCATCAGTTCACGACGACTCCCGAATCGGTGTCCATGCTAAGCGTTTTTCCACGCTAAACCCTGTTATAAATTTACAGAAGGGAAATGAATAACAATCACGTCATCACGTGCATGCGCCTACACTGGTGGGATGATGTCACGGGCGAAACAACTGAGAGATACTGACACGATCAATCCCTTGTGATCTTAACAATTATTTACGAATTATTAGTCTCGTACTTATTAACGGTTTAAATCAGATGGCGTTTTGTCACACAACAAAGATCGACAACAAGTGAGTAGAAGCGAATAGACGTTTCCACGTCAAATGTTCTGGAAACGTACTGTTCGGGCACAGCATGGTACGGGACAGAGTCCAGGTATGAGTGGAAAACTAAAAGAGAGGAGAATGATGACGAAAATTTAGTGAACTGATAAGAAGAAGCGATGAGGAAGAAACATATGGAAACTCCTAACTAAAAGAAGGGGCACAATGACAGCAGATGCGTTAAGGTATTAGGAAATTGCTTTTCATGGTGTTAGAGTAAGCTGTAAAGGACATAAACAGTAGAGTGATACGGTAATTGAAACACCCAACAAATAATCGAACACGATGGGTGTTCAGTGCCACTTCTGTGGAAGGCTTATGACAAAGGAAAGAGAGAGAGTGGGTGGGGGGAGGGGGTAGGGAGAGAAAGCCAGAGGGGGCAAAAAATCGACCATTTTTTTTCAAAACAACCAAGCCTGCATTTACCTTCAGCGACTTTGCGAAACAAAATTCTCCCGTCTGCAATGTGTGTTAGCCATTAACAATAGTGCCGGCAGAAGGAACAGAAGGTAATGTGTAACAAATAAAGTCTGATTAGTTGATCTTGGATAATTAATGCCTACAAGTTGAGAGCGAATCGTCGATGGTGACACGAGACATACATGGTTTGTTGACGTTCATGATTCCAGAAGTAACAGTTCGAAACAGTGTCGCGGTTAGAGGTGGTCTCATCCGTGAGCACCGATCACGAAATCTTGGTGGGAGCGTCAATCAGCTGAAGACAAAAAATTGTTGACATGGATCGGAAAATCTCTGGTTATTAATGAAGCTTCTCTTGACGATCACCTATGTAACTCTAGCATAAAATTCAGGCTTTCTATTAAAGTTAAAACTGTTCCATTAATAAGAACAGTGATTTAACGTAATCTACAGACCTTACGTCTCTTACTAAGATATAAGAACTGAATTGAAAAATAATGGGAAGTTTGTAATTTCATGTGTGTATTAGTCCGATTCGCGCAATTGTTTCGTTGTTATGTTGGTAAAAAAATACGAAAAGTACCAGTACAGTTTTAATCATATCAGGTATTTACGAGGTGCATTCAAGTTCTAAGGCCTCCGATTTTTTTTCTCCGGACTGGAAAGAGATAGAAACATGTGCATTGTTTTAAAATGAGGCCGCGTTCATTGTTTCATTGTCAATACGTCCCAGAGATGGCAGCACCGTACGGCAGATGGAATTTTACCGCCAGCGGCGAGAATAAGAACTGTTTTAAATACTTAAAATGGCGACGTTCTCCTTACTTGAACAGCGTGCAATCATTCGTTTTCTGAATTTGCGTGGTGTGAAACCAATTGAAATTCATCGACAGTTGAAGGAGACATGTGGTGATGGAGTTATAGATGTGTCGAAAGTGCGTTCATGGGTGCGACAGTTTAATGAAGGCAGAACATCGTGTGACAACAAACCGAAACAACCTCGGGCTCGCACAAGCCGGTCTGACGACATGATCAAGAAAGTGGAGAGAATTGTTTTGGGGGATCGCCGAATGACCGTTGAACAGATCGCCTCCAGAGTTGGCTTCTGCAATCCTGCATGACGACCTGAAAATGCGAAAAGTGTCATCCAGGTGGGTGCCACAAATGCTGACGGACAACCACACGGCTGCCCGTGTGGCCTGTTGCCAAGCAATGTTGACATGCAACGACATCATGAATGGGACTTTCTTTTCGTCGGTTGTGACAATGGATGAGATGTGGATGCCATTTTTCAATCCAGAAACAAAGCGCCAGTCAGCTCAATGGAAGCACGCAGATTCACCGCCACCAAAAAAATTTCGGGTAACCGCCAGTGCTGAAAAAATGATGGTGTCCATGTTCTGGGACAGCGAGGGCGTAATCCTTACCCATTGCGTTCCAAACGGCACTACGGTAACAGGTGCATCCTACGAAAATGTTTTGAAGAACAAATTCCTTCCTGCACTGCAACAAAAACGTCCGGGAAGGGCTGCGCGTGTGCTGTTTCACCAAGACAACGCACCCGCACATCGAGCTAACGTTACGCAACAGTTTCTTCGTGATAACAACTTTGAAGTGATTCCCCATGCTGCCTACTCACCTGACCTGGCTCCTAGTGACTTTTGGCTTTTTCCAACAATGAAAGACACTCTCCGTGGCCGCACATTCACGAGCCGTGCTGCTATTGCCTCAGCGATTTTCCAGTGGTCAAAACAGACTCCTAAAGTAGCCTTCGCCGCTGTCATGGAATCATGGCGTCAGCGTTGTGAAAAATGTGTACGTCTGCAGGGCGATTACGTCGAGAAGTAACGCCAGTTTCATCGATTTCGGGTGAGTAGTTAATTAGAAAAAAAATCGGAGGCCTTAGAACTTGAATGCACCTCGTATTCTGTTGCCAGCTGCCGCCAAATAAGTTACAGTATGTTGGCATTTTTTCCGAGAGAAGTAGATCAGATAATATGTATTAAATTTTTCAATACCAACGAAATAAAGAGCAGCAAAATTTTAGAAATGATAATTATTGATTTTAGTGCCTCATATAAGTGAAATAATGGTGAATGAGTAATCTAAGCGTTTAGAAGAAGGCCATAAAAATGCTAAGGATAACGAGCACCCCGGACGCCCCAGCATATCGCCAACCGATGAAATCGTGGAAATACCGATGAAGTCACTGACGGTGGTGGAACATCGTTGGCCTAAGTCCATGAAGTTTTTTTAGATGTTTCGGTATGAACTTGTGACAAAGTTTATTGTGACATAAAAGAACTTCAGATAAAAGCCGCGTCGAATGAAAGTTGCTGAGGAGTTGCTAGATGAAGTCAAACAACGTTGCAGGACACCTAGAACGTCTGATAACATGTGATGAAAATGAGTCTACGAATATGATGTGTAAAACTGAGGCTCAGTTGTCCCCGTGAAAGCATTCAGGATGATCATGACTGAAACATCTCAACAAGTGCGGTTAAATGTAAATGTTGCACTCATTATGTTCCTAGACTTTAACGGCATTTTGCACTCTGAGTTCTTGTGTCACAAGGTCGAAAGATCAATTAACAAATTACACTAGCCCCTCTCCACACGTTCGGTCTGGGGAATCGATTCGTCAGTATTTGATGTGGTTTACGAAATATATCTAGCAGTAATGTTAGGTGACTCACTCTGTATATGGCTATCTCTTTTGATTGCATTGACTTAGGAGCTTAAATTATTTACGCCGCCAAGGGCCGTAGACCACAGTATTTGACACGAGTTTCAACTTCATATTTCTAACCGTAACGGAAAAAAATGATTTTTACCAGTCGGACAGAGAGACGGACAGTCAGACGGACAAACTGCGCAAGAGTTCCCTTTTATCTGTTGGCGTATAGAACCCTACGCAAGCCCGGATTAGACGAAACAAGACACGGATTTTGCAGCTTCACATTGCATCTGCTCACGCTTCGTTGCTTGTTTATAAAAAAAAAAAACAATTCTGGAATGATGTCCCGAGCCTCTATATTTGCCAGACATGGCTCCATGTGACTTTTTTCTGTTACCAAAAACTTGTAATGACCTTTTTACAAGTATGTTTGAAACTAAAAACGCGTTGCGCATAGCTAAAAGCTATCGCAAAGATCTAGTTATATTCTTTAATTGTAATGGCATGTTGCAAAATGAGCTCTTGCGACAAGCTTGATCAGTAGGGGCAACTACTTACAAGACTGGAAAAAGCTCTCGTATAATATGTAATGGAGAATAGTTTGAAGAGGATAGTATTGTTGTAGACGAATAACTAAAATTGTTTCACGAAACAAAAATTCGAGTAATTTTTTTATGTACCTCGTACATTTGCCCGGTAGACACTGGTTAGTTCATCATATGCGGCCAACGTGCTCTCCCGTGTTTCTTAATTATTAGTACATGTTTAGTAGGTCGCTTCCTTATCTATTTGTCTGCTCGGTATAAATTGTGCAGTTGATTTTAAACAAACTTTCCGATAGGCTGGAGTCTTTAAACTTCTAATATAGCGCAGAACTGGATGATATTGCATCAAAAACTCTCCTTACTATTTTCCCCTTTTACTGTTCCAGTCGTGAAACTTGCTTGATAAAAGTGATTGCTGTTAAACCACCGTGTGAGCTCTATTCTCTCTAATTAATACCTTTAGGGTTTTTCACGAGAAATATGTGGCAATATATTAGCCGGCTCAGGTGAAGAGAAACTGAAATAAGCCTGAAATTTACCTCATGTTTCCGTTGTGATCTTATTAAAATGTTTGAAATCGATGGAAAGTTTTCACACATGCAAGATTAAAAAAGAATAAATAACTATGTAAATAAAAACCTTTGATATAACACGTTTTAAACGGACTAAAAAGTAATAAAATAGTTTCTTCTAGCCCTATACAGATTCGTAGCTATATACAAATGTGCCTGAAAATTTGTTATTGTGAATTTTTCATAGCTATGACAATACTTTTAATATTTAAACCGAAAAACGAGGGCTCATGCAAGAGATAATAGTAAGGATTGTAGAAAGTAGCTGTCATTGAGAAAAATCGCACGAAATTATTTATTTATTCCATTGTAACCTGTTAGCGATAATTATTTAAACAAACTGTATAGACTGACACAAATTATGTAACCTACAGTAATAGTTAATGTTAACCTACACAATACTACCTCCCATCACCGTATGTATTTCTACAATTAATTATAATAGTAATCTTAAAAAATTTAAAATTTCCTGTTTGTACTTTGAATAGAAACTGCACCTACTACCGAATCAATGTATATTACTATTATAATAACTACAGTTTTTGCCTATCACATTCTACAGTGCACTCCATCGCTCCACGGTGGATGCGCATACGGTGTTGGCAATTCTTCTGACGCAGCTGTTGACCTCTGCTGCCTTTGCAGTGTTACTCCTCGATCTTTTGTGGCGACTTCTCGTAGTGCTGTAGACGGGGGTTGATTGATAAGATAAGGGGCTACTCAAACGTTTCTTGAAATAGTGTCACTAGTGTTGTCCAAGGTGTCCCATCTTGTCTCACAACGGGGCATATCCTTGACAGCCAGTCTTCCGTGCCAATTCAGTTGCATGGACATTCCCAGATAATGTTATGGTGTACGTTCTTCACCACAGGCACACTCGGAAGTCTTTCTCCCACCAGTTCGATGCCAGTAGGCAGCGCAGAAGGCATGACGAGTCAAGAAGTGTGTCAGGTTGAGGAATTAAAGTGCGTCGTTCATAGTCTCTGTTTTATATTTGGCAGAAAACCTTGTGTGTACATCGCTATTCGGCCATCAACTAATCGATTTGGCCATAGGTGGAATATCTGATTTTGAATCTGCTGCTTGCTTATAGATCGTATTCCTATTACATTCAGCACTTCATGATATATTTCTTTCTTCGGGCAATACATTGCGCCTTTTTGTTCTGTTTCTAGAAATCGACTAGACATATTCCAAGTATTAATTGTCACGCTTCAGCTGACAAAGTGCTAGAAGCTCCCGCCATATTCCACGTTGCACTCTGTTCACTATCTGTGCTGGTATTATGAGCAGACATATGTGGTCCCCAGCACTCGCACTATATCCTATGATCGCAGTTGAGACAGTGTTATGATACATTCCTGTTCCTTGCATTGGCAGCTTATAACCGTAACTTCCGAGACTAATAATTTTGTCCATCATGATCCTGGCTCTCTTCCTCGTTCCTTCAATACGTGCACAATAATTTTGTCGTTCGTCCAAGAAGACGCCCAAGTATCTGGTCAAAAACTTCCACTTTATGGACCTGAGATTTAATTTCATGATCATTTCTGTATAAAATTTATTTTTAACAGCATCTATGTGTGGTCTTTCCAGGCGCAACAGACAATCACAGTCACACGAATCAATTGCAGTGCAATAAAATCGTTGCTAACTTGGTTGAACTATGATTACCTGACCTTATCAATTATTCGTTGCTTGACCCCCCCCCCCCAAGGTTTTCGTAGTTAATAAAAATTCACAAGTACAGATTTTCCTGACTATCTGTATGGGATGAATAATCCGTACGGGACTAGAAGAAATTATTTTATATTTTTAGTCCGTTTTTCAAAAAGTGTAATTTTAAAAAATTTTTTAATTTAAATAACTATGTCCTCTTACGTGATATTTCTTTTATTTTGGATTGCATTCTTTATACTTTGTTCGTCAGAAACTCGAGGGCGTCACTAATTGGAGACGGGTGGTCCTGACGCGAGAGCAACTTGTTGTGTGGGGAACTTGCGAGTCGCGCGGCGCTCACTCCCTACAGGCTGTCTGTGCAAACAGCTGCGTCCGCAAGATAAATACCGCAGCGAAGCCTCATATGCGCAACAGCCGGCTCCGGCTCCGGCACCACCATTACACCGGTCTCAGTCCTCGCCGCCTCACTCCGTACCCAACTGTGTTTATTAAACTCGGCCCCGGTCTGTGTCGCTCACGACTCACGCGCTATGCGCCCTCCACACTTGCTGCTGCGGTGCGCTGAGAGACTACCGACCCGTCGTCTGTGGCTTTTTGTTCTAGGGGCCAGCGAATCCTAAGAGACAGAGCCCAACTTTAGAAAGAGAGAGGGAGAGAGACAGGGACAGAGAGAGAGAGAGAGAGAGAGAGAGAGAGAGAGAGAGAGAGAGAGAGAAGGGAAAAAGAGGGAGAGAGAGTCTGCAGTTGGTTCCGGAATGCTGGTGGTGCAAGAACGCTGTTACTTCGGGTCTCCCGGGAGCGAGGCAACTCGGTTGTTACAAATGCGTTTAACTTTGGTCTCGAGACAGCTTTTCTAAACAAGCACTGCTGTGCAAGCCTCGTTACACGATACGGAGAGACAAAGACACCAGAATAGGCGGAGAAAATCACAGATGCGTGGACGTATTTCTGGTGGCTAAGGTTCAATAACTCTGCTGCACCTACAGATAGCAATTTATTCATTTTATTGCTTGTTGAGCGACGTGGCTGTAAATTACATTATTGTAATAAATACAGCAGAAGTCACTTTTTTGTGTATTTTTATTTATGTCAATACGAATAACGATCTTTCACCCATCTTCAGCCGGAGTAATACATATTTAAATTTTAAGTTAACACATGGTTGTAAACGTCGACTACAATTCGCTTGCCGCAGCTGGCCTGTAAAAAGTAATAAAAAAGAGGAAGAGAGGCAGAAAAAGGAGAGAGAGAGATGGCAGTCGGCAACATGACGGATACCACGCTGTTACTGTGCAAAATGCAAATGAAAGTTGTGTGTGCCACGATTACAATTACGCAAATCGGAACAACAATTAGAGTAGAAAGTAAATACATCTAATAAGTAACATATCAGAAATATACTACTCGTGAAGTATCTTCAGCATCCAAAATACGCCTCCTAAAAATTGTTGCAATGCAATAAATGAGAACGTCTTTTGCAATTTATTGAAACGTCACAGAAAAGTGCTGAGTTTGCGTTGCATTTTGATAACTGACGTTGTAGTTTTCGTAGTGCTTTTATAAATATGCAACCGTGGCAGAACTGTAAATCGAAGTTGGATGCGATCACAAAACAGACATTTCCTGTTTACGTCCGCATTGCCATTTGCCAATTGTGGGCTTTGGGGCGTAGCGCCTTATATCGCTCCTGTCTATAACCTGTTTATAGGGAGAATGACTCATTCGTGCACAGTGACTGATGTTCTGAAGCGGCTTCAGCCGAGTACGAAGTTCTAATTTTCATCTGCTAGAGAACAGTAGCGGACAGGACTAAACAGAAAGAACTATAACGTTGTTAAGAATGTTGAACACCAGTGTCCAGTAGTGCACCGAGATTTTCAAGAAATAGGTCAAGAGAATGTTTTGTGCATAATTCTTATATTTCTTGAAATCTTTTCTGTTTATTTATGTTTCTACACTTTTGTACATGCTTTTAGTAGTGTGAATGATGCGTGAATGTGGTCTAAAATAGATATGTAGATCATTGTTCTATTGATGAACGCTGTACGAACTACTGTGAGAAAGTCTTAAGACAATGTGAAAGCAGACGATTGGGAATTTTGTATCATAATATGTTAAGTAAGTTCATGGTGAAAGGAAAGCTAATTCGAGTGCAAATGAAAATAGTTAATAATGCAAAGTACAAATAAAATGTCAGAATGTAAAATATTTATTTCGGAAAAAGTACAGTTCGAAAGAGTTCGAAAGTGTGTTATTTGTTGATTGGTTAGTCATGATAAGCGCGGACTAACGCGACAGAATAATGTTTTTCTATTGGCCTTAAAGAAAACTGACCGATCAGAACGGAGTATTCTTCGCGTGTGTTTTCTGTTGGAAATATAGAATGTTTACAGCAGTCTAAGGGGCGGAGCCCAGCCTTTCAATGGTACGCTCTTGTCTGGTAGGAGTTTCGAAGGAAGTTATAATTTGCTGGTTTTAGTTGTGCTACATATTTAAAAAGTGTTTTAAAGTGAAGGTATCTGACTCCGGTGTGTTTTTTTTTAGAAATTATGGATTTTTTAAGGAATTTTGTGTAAGAGAAAAGACAGTAATTCCGCGTGGCATATTGAGCAGGGAGTAAAATAACTGATGATGGTCGAAGTAGAGAGGATATAAAATGTAGACTGGCAATGGCAAGGAAATCGTTTCTGAAGAAGAGAAATTTGTTAACATCGAGTATAGATTTAAGTGTCAGGAAGTCGTTTCTGAAAGTATTTGTATGGAGTGTAGCCATGTATGGAAGTGAAACATGGACGATAACTAGTATGGACAAGAAGAGAATAGAAGCTTTCGAAATGTGGTGCTACAGAAGAATGCTGAAGATAAGGTGGGTAGATCACGTAACTAATGAGGAAGTACTGAATAGGATTGGGGAGAAGAGAAGTTTGTGGCACAACTTGACTAGAAGAAGGGATCGGTTGGTAGGACATGTTTTGAGGCATCAAGGGATCACAAATTTTGCATTGGAGGGCAACGTGGAGGGTAAAAATCGTAGAGGGAGACCAAGAGATGAATACACTAAGCAGATTCAGAAGGATGTAGGTTGCAGTAGGTACTGGGAGATGAAGAAGCTTGCACAGGATAGAGTAGCATGGAGAGCTGCATCAAACCAGACTCAGGACTGAAGACCACAACAACAACAACAACATATTGAGCAGATTGGTAGCTAAAAACTTGAGTGCATTATACACCGATAAACTTAATAGTATGGCGAGCATTTTCATTTAAGAACAATCCGTGCTTAGTAGCTGCTCAAATGTCGGGAAATACGTTACCAAAATCTTGCTAATGTGAATGAAAGGGTTTGTGCAGGACTGTGTTAAGATTAGCACTGGCTTGGCAGTGAACGTGTATATTATCAAGTTTCAGAATATACCGAAGCTTTGCCATATTTCCACCTTTCATTCAAAATTAATACCTTTTCCCGATTCTTGGAATAGTTACGTTGTATGCAGCCTGGGGCGAGTTGCAGTACGGTAGGTTTCTACTCGGCTTTCGTACCGGCGATCTGCTGCAATGAGTTCACAGGTAGGAGCAGGTGATGGACGAAAGAAAACGGTCCGCTGCAACCTGAAATGTTTGAAAAACACTTTATGGCTCGGATGCGTCAATAATTTCTGGTACATGGATATATTTTGCGTAGTGCTTAAATTAGATTAAGATCAACCATGACGAGTCTCACCAGATGTCCGTTCTATGTGACTCAAACCTCGACGAAACAGTTCAGGGCGTGTTTTGGGATGCGTCATCATCTTACAGCAGTGAATCTTGTTCCATAGTACGCGCACGATGAATTCACGATCAGATGTGATCACTTAATGACTAGCAACAATTTACCCACTAACAATACATCTGACGCAGCATAATAATGATAGTGCCCATGTTTGTCATAGATACGTCACATTTAACAGCTATAAGAGAACTGTCTCATTAAGGTAAGGTTCTTTGGGTCTCATTCACCAGTAAATCTGTGGTGTTTAAAAACAAATGGCTCTGAGCACTATGGGACTTAGCATCTGAGGTCATCAGTCCCCTAGAACTTAGAACTACTTAAACCTAACTAACGTAAGGACATCACACACACATCCATGCCCGAGGCAGAATTCGAACCTGCGACCGTAGCAGTCACACGGTTCCGGGCTCAGCGCTTAGAGCCGCTCGGTCACCGCGGCCGGCCTGTGGTGTTTACATGAAGTATACTTAATAATTGTTTTATATTTGTAACGTTAAGGCTTAAAATTCACTACACGGAGTAGAAAACTGTACGTGAAAGGTCAGTGAAAGGCTATTACGTTTCCTGACAAATTAAAGTAATTAGTTTTGAAAATACGTAGTTCTTGATGTGTGTGGTACGACTAGGCTATAAGTACATAGTCTGAAACACTAACTATCTTTCCCGGTGTCTTGTATGGTACAATTTCTGGAAATTTATTCATAATTTCATGCGAACCAAATCCGCGCTATCCTACTTAATCGCTCATAAAGTGCGGTGTTGAGTTACGAGCCACTGTAAGGCTTGCATAATCACGGTCGAATGCTTTCAACTGCTGCAATATACAGCAGGAGTAAGGAAAATCCCTTCTAGCAAGTTTGTGTAAATGTATTTCGTTGAATGTATTCCTGGAATGAACATCTACGACGGAACGTATTATACTGGAGGCAAAATTCTCTAAATTCTGAGTATTTTTGATCTATATGGCTTTCGGTAGAAAGCATACCATAGATCAAAACGTTCTCCCAAAACAAATCTTATGTTTTTGCTCTTTCCAGACGGTATATTAAAAGTGGAAGCAGATAAATTACGAATATTAGGCCGTGAAGAGTTGCACTATTTACTAACGGTTTCTATCTAGAGGTTAGATAATGTTGTTCCAGTTACACGTTACAGCAAGTACCTGTATTAATATATAGGTTGGAAACAAAGGGTAGAGCATTATTTCCTGACAAGCCGTAACTATCTTATGTGACACTGATCCGTACTTGAGTTGGCTTCAAAAACCGATTCAGCTTTCTTTTACTCACGCGATTCTTCTCGAACACAAATAATGTGGCCGACAGGAGTTGCCGAGCGGTTCTAGGAGCTTCAGTCTGGAACCGCGTGACCGCTTCGGTCACAGGTTCGAATCCTGCCTCCGGCATGGAGGCGTGTGATGTCTGTAGGCCAGTTAGGTTTAAGTAGTTCTATGTTCCAGGGGACCGATGACATAAGAAGTTAAGTCCCATAGTGCTCAGAGCCATTTTTTGAACAAATAATGTGCATATAACAACCACACAATTATCTACACAGTTTATACTTCAAATTCAACAAAGATGTAGTTTCAGCGATATATTCCTGATCACATTGCCGTTGGCAGCACAAGAACAGCTTCATATTAAAGTGATACATCTATACATATTATAAATTTAAGTACACCATCGCGTTTTTCTGTACGTATGTGAAGGCTAATCTCAGTAACTATCGTTAAGTATTATGATAGGGTTTTCAGTAATATATAGAGGGAGGTTTCTGTATGTAAATTATTACCGCTGCGCCAAGAGGTTATCTGGCCGTAAGTACAAATAGTTATTGTTACGTGTGCTAAGCCAGAATACGACAATAGTCATGATTAATTTGTGTGAATCATTTATCAGTTTTTGTAGTTACTTTAGATGCATTTTTCCGGTATATTAATTTTCTTCGAATACTAGTTTATTCCTAAAACCACTGTGCAGGGAAACTGTTGTGATTAAATATACTTTTTACAGCAGCTGTAATCTGTTAGAGGCTGACGCGCGTAAATACTACAGAAATATCAGTTAAATATATTACTGTTACAAAATACATACGAATTAGTAATTGGACATGTAAAAATTGCTAGAAGCGAACCTCTGGGAAGATCAGAGTGGTTTCCAAAAATGTAGGTACACGAGAGGGAATAATTATCATTCTACTTATCTCAGAAGATAGGCTAAAGAAAGAAAATCTAGATTTGTATCAGCTGTAGATTTAGTGAATCCTTTCGACAATGCTCACAGTAAATTGTGATGGGAACAGGGATAAAATCAAAATAATGAAAGGCTTATATAAAAACGAGATGGCAGTTATAAGGATAAATGAACGTGAAAGGGAAGCAGTAGCACAGAAGGGAGATCCTTAAGGGTGTGCGTATCCCCGATGTTATTAAATCCGTACATTGAGCGTGAAGAACAGGAAACCAAGGAGAATATGGAAAGGCAATTGAGGTTTAAGGAGAAGGAATAAAAATGTAGAGGTTGCCATCACCATCGTAATTATATCACAAACAGCAAACAACTTGGAAGAGCAGTTTAACAGCTTGGATGGTGTCTTGAGAGGAGGGTCTGAGATGAGTAACAGCAAAAGTAAATCAAAGTTAACGCAATGATGTCGCTCGCAGGAAATAAAACACTTCAACAGGCGATGAAGTATACTATTTGTGTACTAAAATAAATGACGATGACCGATGTCGAAAGAATATGAAATTCAGGCTGTGAATAATAGGGAAATTGTTTCTGAAAACAAAAATAAAAAAACAAAAACAAAAATGTGGTGCCGTCCATAGATCGCGGTGCCACTCCAAAATCGGCAACGCCAAACGATACCACAGACGTGAGCGAGGGCTCACCGCTGTCGACAACGACCAGTAGGAAAAATTCACGGGGCGCGGAGTGACCGTGCGGCTTGAGGCGCCATGTCGCGGATTGCGAGGCCCCTCCTGCCGAAGGTTCGAGTTCTCCCTCGGGCATGGGTGTGTGTGTTGTTCTTAGCATAAGTTAGTTTAAGTAGTGTGTAAGTCTAGTGACCGATGACCTCAGTAGTTTGGTCCCTTAGGAATTCACACATATTCGAACATTTGAAAAACTCTATAGCGACAGTCTCACCCTGAGGTGAATATAGTGCTGGAAGTGCGAGAACTCTGCCTCACTTTATGACTTTAGCAATCACAGGGAACATCATTAAATAGTACAGTGACAGTTAAAATCTTAGACGAAATGAACTTTCGTAAATGTTGTATGTTGTACTGTAAGACAACAGCTTGATATTTAGCACATCAAGTGTTGCTTTGCTTGTCATTGGCAGTTGTAAATTATCCAGCAATCCTGTGACTAAGAAGTGTGTCAAAATCAAGTAAATCTTTTATTCATTACTGTAATTAAGTGAACTATTATTTTATGAGTTAAAGTTCCTACGTGCCACGTCACCTATCAATCAAAGAACCCAGAGTTATAACCGGACGAAAGTACTTTTGTTTGGTCACGGCGAATGTTGGACCAGGAAATCTTTCCAGATACACTACGGGCCATTAAAATTGGTACACCACGAACATGACGTGCTACAGGCGCGAAATTTAACCGACAGGAAGAAGATGCTGTGATATGCAAATGATTAACTTTTCAGAGCATTCACACAAGGTTGGTGCCGGTGGCGATACCTACAACGTGCTGACATGAGGAATGGTTTCCAACCGATTTCTCATACACAAACAGCAGTTGCCTGGTGAAACGTTGTTGTGATGCCTCGTGTAAGGAGGAGAAATGCGTACCATCACGTTTCCGACTTTGATAAAGGTCGGATTGTAGTGCGGCGGCGCGGTTCTTTCCGTCCCTTTACGACGGACCTGCATCTACCTATGAACATTATCTCAGCAGATCATCACTAGGAAAGCCGATTGAAACCTACTGTACTTCGATGTGAACTAGGCTGCAATTAAAGTCACTAATCTATGTTTCGGGAGAAAGTTTTCACACAAATGAAAGGTTGGAAATTTTGTCTTCAATTAATATATTCTGAAACTTAGGTGAACAAGTATCACTGCCAAGCCCGTGCTAGTCTTAACACAGCCACTCATAATCCCTTTCACTCACGTTAGCAAGTTTATGGTGTTGCATTTCCCGAAAACTGAATAGATACAAAATTACTGATAGTTTTTGATTGCCGGCCAGTGTGGCCGAGCGGTTCTAAGCGCTTCAGTCTGGAACCGCGCGACCGTTACGGTCGCAGGTTCGAATCCTGCCTCGGGCATGGATGTGTGTGATGTCCTTAGGTTAGGTAGGTTTATGTAGTTCTAAGTTCTAGGGGACTGATGACCTCAGATGTTAAGTCCCATAGTGCTCAGAGCCATCTGAACCCATCTGTTTTTGATTGATAATGCTCGCCAAATATTAAGTCTGTCGGTACCAAATGCAATACGCCACGCGGAATATATGTCTTTCCTCGTCAAAAAATTCACTTAAAAATTCCGAAATTTCTACACACTAATCGGAATAATTATGCCGTCACTTTTCCAACACTTTTGATTTATGAAACACTGCTAGATCCGGCAACTTATCATTTCCATCTGACTACTACTACACACGTCCGAACTGTTTCATGGCTAGACTCCCACTCTTCTCTAGAATGATCTAAGTCTTCTCTACCAGCAGAGAAACGCGCGCGAAGAATATTGCTCGGAACCGCGGGACTGCTACGGTCGCAGGTTCGAATCCTGCCTCGGGCATGGATGTGTGTGATGTCCTTAGGTTAGGTTTAAGTAGTTCTAAGTTCTAGGGGACTGATGGGCTCAGATGTTAAGTCCCATAGTGCTCAGAGCCATTTGAACAATTTTTTTGAAGAATATTGCTTTACCATTGGCCAGTTCATTCCACAGCCAATAGCAAAACAACATTCTCCCGCGACAATCCACGCTTTTCGTCAATAACCAATCGCAAAATAGTAAACCTAACGACAGGACTTTTTACAGACATAATAATCTAATATGCTGAAGTTTTGTTTATGCATAAAGTTATTTACTATTGTTATTTATACCTGAATTAACTTTCCCTTTACCATAAACTTACTTTGCAAAACTATTCTACAAAAATCCCCTTTGTCGTTATCCATACTTCTTCGAAATGTTCCCACACTAAATCTTACTACAGAACTCGTTAAACAATTATCTTCATATTAACCTTAAACCACACTCACGCATCATTCATACTGCTAAAAGACATTTATAACATTTTACATGCACAAAAAGACATCATAACACTATATGGAAATACTAGAACAGCTTATGAAAAACATTCTGTTACTTTAGTACACTCTAGTGGGCACAATCGAAACTAAAATCGCGGTCCCCGTGTCCAATATTGTCC
Organism: Schistocerca cancellata; assembly: GCF_023864275.1. Lineage (NCBI taxonomy): Eukaryota > Metazoa > Arthropoda > Insecta > Orthoptera > Acrididae > Schistocerca > Schistocerca cancellata. Next base: position 179,777,497 of record NC_064632.1, read on the forward strand.
TCTATCGGCTGATACAAAAACTACGTGCGTGTCCAGTCTCGCGTCACCATCTGTCACTATCCAGCTCTAAGACACATCTCGCACTTAACCGCCCCTAAGGCAGGATCTCTATTCGGCGCTACGTTCAGTAGCCTATCGCGATTGCGGTTTATCGTATCGCGACACTGCTGCTCGCGCTGGTCGAGATCCAGTGACTGTTAGCAGAACATGGCATCGGTGGGTTCTGGAGGGTAATACGGAACGCCGTGCTGGATGCCAACAGCGTCGTATTATTAGCAGTCGAGATGACAGGCATCTTATCCGCATTACTGTAACGGATCGTGCAGCCACGTCTCGATACCTGAGTCAACAGATGGGGACGTTTGCAAGATAACAACCATCTGCACGAGTAGTTTGACGACGTTTGCAGCAGCATGGACTATCAGATCGGAGACCAAGGCTGCAGTTACCCTTGACGCTGCACCACATACAGGAGCGCCTGCAATGGTGTACTCAACGACGAACCTGGGTGCACGAATGTCAAAACGTCATTTTTTCGGATGAATACAGGTTCTGTTTACAGCATCATGATGGTCGCATCCGTGTTTGGTGACATCGCGGTGAACGCACATTGGAAACGTGTATTCGTCATTGCCATGCTGGCGTATCACCCGGCGTGATGGTATGGGGTGACATTGGTTACACTCTCGGTCACCTCTTGTTCGCATTGACGGTACTTTGAACAGTGGACGTTACATTTCAGATGTGTTAAACCCGTGGCTCTACCCTTCATTCGATCCCTCCGAAACCCTATATTTCAGCAGGATGATGCACGACCGAATGTTGCAGGTCCTGTACGGGCCTTTCTGGATACAGAAATTTTCGACTGCTGCCCTGGGCAGCACATTCTCCAGATCTCTCACCAATTGAAAACGTCTGGTCAATGGTGACCGTGCAACTGGGTCGTCACAATACGCTAGTCACTACTCTTGATGAACTGTGGTATCGTTTTGAAGCTGCATGGGCAGCTGTACCTGTACACGCCATCCACACTCTGACTCAAAGCCCAGGCGTATCAAGGCCGTTATTACGGCCAGAAGTGGTTGTTTTGGGTATTGATTTCTCAGGATCTATGCACCCACACTGCGTTAAAATGTAATATCATGTCAGTTCTAATGTAATACATTTGTACAATGAATACCCGTTTATCATCTGCATTTCCTCTTGGTGTAGCAATTTTAATGACCAGTAGTGTAGCGTTTCTTAGAGTGTACAGCTGTACGGAAGCAAGACATGAACTATATGCAATGTAGTCAGTAAAGGAACAGAAGCTATTGAAGTGTTATGCTGCAGACGAATGCTGAAGATTAGATGGGTCGCTCGATTAACTAATAAGAATGTGCTGAAGCTAATTCTTGACTTATAGAAGACGTCGGTTAATAGAACACATCGTAGGTATCAGAAATTGTCAATTTGGTAATGGAGGGAAGAGAGTGTGTGCGTGTGTGGAAGGGGTCGTGGGGCGAGTGTGGGAAAGTTTAAAAATGTAGAGATAGACTAAGGCTTGATGCTGCAAACACGTTCAATTGCACGTGGGCATACCAATTGCCTGTGTAATGTTTCCAGTTCCCTTAGTCGACGATGAAATAAAACATAAACAAATACTATGTCACAAAATTTTTTTCGGTATTCAGGCCAAGACCTGATACCAGCTGAAACGATCACATTAAAAAAATGCATTCACATGTAATGTTGTATCAATTACAGAATATGGCAGTAACACATTAGTATGCTGCGGTGCACCGCGAGTAATACACAGCCTACCAAAAAACATGAAACACGCAGAAGGCATTGTCAGATGTCAATGTAACTTCGTACATGTGCACATCATTAGCGGGAATGTAGATAATGATGATGATGTTTGGTTTATGGGGCGCTCAACTGCGCGGTCATCAGATCCCGTCCAAAGTCCCAGTCCAATTTTTTTACAGTCCAATCTAGACACTGTCTCGAATGACGATGACGATGATGGTGCTGATGAAATGATGAGGACAACACAAACACCCAGTCCCCGGGCAGAGAAAATCCTCAACCCGGTCGGGAATCGAATCCGGACTCCTTGATCCAGAGGCAGCTACGCTAGCTACTAGACCACGAGCTGCGGACGGAAATGTAGATGATTATAGCTGCGATTCTCTGTGACTGGCAGAACGAGCATTAGAGTGTATTAGGAGTAGTGTTGTCAACGCCCAGTGCAGTTACTAGGCGTGGTAGGATATGAAAGAGGCGTGAACATCGTCAGATGTTAAAACATTCAGCGGCCTAAATCGCATGTATATTTCTTTACTTAAGGCAACTTATTTCGACAGACTTCGCCCTCATCTTCAGGTATTAAAAAATCTTTTCATTATCAAACGTGTTTATTTTTAACTGGGCCTTTTAATCTTACCCTCCCGCACATCACCATTAAAGTTCTCATTCTTTGCTCAAAGTTTGAAAACTTCGGGAGGAGTAAGACTACAAAAGAATAACTTTTTACTTAACTTCAGCATCCCGTTGTTGTCGATGGCTCAAAGTGTTACCTAGGTGTATATACTTGCAGCTGAAATTTCGATTTAACGGGTTCCTGCAGACGAAATAACTGATGAAGATTTGCCTGTTGCTATAATTTTCTTTTTTTTAACCCCTTTCTTCTAAATCACACCGACTTTATAATTTCCACATTCAAAAAACCCATAATTACATAGTTGGTGACAAACTCATAAGAATGTCTATTTCCATCTGAGGCATGCCCACCACTACTTACATTCTGCCATACTAACAATTTCAAAGCACAAAGCAAAACAGTTTACAAACTTACTTTTTAAACGAAGAATCTTCGCTAAAATTTATCATTATTTTCTAAATTAATCTAGAAATGAATTTAATAATTATCGTTGGATTGTGCAATTAATAATATGAATTTTAAGCGTATCACAAATTTCGTAATTTCAAATATTTTTAAAAGAAGACTAATTTTAACTGTTAGTACATATCTGTTGAAACACATTAATTTCTTTTTTAAACATTTTAGCCTGAAATATAATACATCGTACACAAAATCATTAATTCCATTAATGAAACAGCTGAGTTAATTTTAATCTATGCAAGAATCAATAGTATACTTGGTATTGGTTATCTGTATAAAAAAGGTAATGTTAGAGAGGGATGATGCATTGTAACTTCATGCCAAGTTGTAATATGGATAACAATCAGCACATTACGTAAGGTCTGTCATAACTAAAATATTTGAAAACGTAAAGCACATTGTGCCAATGGCCATACCCCTATATATTGATCACAAATATTTGTTACATCATAAAAAGACAATACATTTCAACACGTCTGTTTACATAAGCTGGACATATTCTAACAGCATCAGCACAAGGTGCTTAATGTTTTCAAATATTACTTATGACAAACCTTTTACAATGTAGGGCTACTGATTTTTATGGACATGACAGTTTGGCGTGACACAACGTAAACTGAAAACGTTTCATAACAAAAAGATTTTTTGAGACCTGAAGGTGAAAGCGAGGTATATCGAAACAGGTTATCTAAAACAAGGAAACATTTCCGCGATCTGGGCTGTTTTATGTTTTTAGCAAGTAACCAGATCACTACCCACCTGGTTAGCCGTGCGGTCTAACGCACGGCTTTCCGGACTGCGAAGGAGCGCCTGGTCCCCGGCACGAATCCGCCGGGCGGACTTGTGTAGAGGTCCTCTCAGCCGGCCAGTCTGTGGATGGCTTTTAGGCGGTTTTCCATCTGCCTAGGAAAATGCGGGCTGGTTCCCCGTATTCCGCCTCAGCTTTACTACGTCGGCAATTGCTTCGCAAGCAATTTCTCCACGTACGCGTACACCACTATTACTCTACCACGCAAACATAGGGGTTACACGCGTCTGGTGTGAGACGTTTGCTGGGGGAGTCCACCGGGGGCTGCACCGCACAATAACACTGAAATAGTGGTTGTGTGTGGGGCGTTGGAGGGGTGAAGTGTACTGCGGTTTCGTCGTGGGGTTGTGGACCGTTGCGGCTGTGGCGGGGACGGTGCCTCCCGGTCGTTTCTTGGCCCCCAGTTAACATACAATACAACCAGATCACTCCTTCGGTCTTCTCAAAACGAGAAAATCCGGTTAAGTGATAACTGGAGATGCTATGAACCCGTGTGAGATAGTGTTATCAGTACCCGATGGACTCTGAATGTGGCATAGTGGGCCAGTTGGTCGAATTGTACAACATCCAGATTTGGGAGGGGGCGGCATTCGGATGTGACAGTGGACTGATGTTGGACGGTATGGGAAAGTGAGGGCAAGCATACTCGTCCTCGAGGTTCCGGTCTACCACGTCTGACCACCACAAGGGAGGGTCTCCGTATTGTGCATCAGGCACATCATATCCCGTTCACATCTTCGCCTACTGTCCGAGAAAAAGTAATAAACGCCCCGCAAGACTGTGTGTCGTCCCGCATCATTGTTCTGAGAGTAGCAGCAGCCGGGCTGGGGAATTATCGTCCCATGTGTAGGCTGCCTTTAAAACCACAACACAAACGGCTGTGTTTGGGAATGATGCTGCTAAAGGGAAGCATGGACTGCTTACGAGTGCCGGCCGGTGTGGCCGAGCGGATCTAGGTGCTACAGTCTGGAACCGCGCGACCGCTACGGTCGCAGGTTCGAATCCTGCCACGGGCATGGATGTGTGTGATGTCCTTAGGTTAGTTAGGTTTAAGTAGTTCTAAGTTCTAGGGGACTGATGACCTCAGAAGTTAAGTCCCATAGTGCTCAGAGCCATTTGACTGCCTATGAGTGGTGTCAAGTTGTCTTCAATGATGACTCACTTTTCAGCACTATCCCGGTTGACCATCGTCTACGAGTATAGCTGCGACCTGGCGGAAGTCTCATTCATCGAACGTTTTGGAGGGGTACAGCAGTGATATCCCTAGAGGTACCATTTTTCAACAGGGCAAGACTTTTCCTCTTGTGAAATCTGGTGTACTGCCGGTGGTCTGCGTTTTTCCAACACAATATTTCGGTGTCTAGCTCGGCGTCTTCATCAGGTGTCTCCTGCGACAACAGGAGACACCTCATGAAAACGTCGAAATACTGTGTTGGGAAGACGCAGACCACCCGCAGTATACCCGATTCTGCGTGATGACACCGAATCACTGGTCACGTCTAAGAAATTACAGGGCAATGTTTGGTCCACACATAGCACGTGTCTCTATGAGCTGTATGGAGAGGTACTTTTGTGGCTAGCAAGATCCTCATATCTGACCACTGGTAGACCATTTGTGGGACCAACTCGGGCGTCAACTTCGCCCCAGTGACAATATCCATGGTACCAAGGACCAATTACAACAGTTGTGGTCCAGCTTGAATCAAGAATGGACGCAATGGCTATATGACACTCTTCCCAATCATGTCAGGGGCTGCATACAGGCCAGAGGAAGTACAAAGTGATAGTGTTAATGGTGTTCATATTACGAATTTCTCTGTAAATATGACTGGATTTTTTAATCGCTGAAATGACATGTTCCGTTTCAAGCCGTGAAGTTTCATTTTGTTTCCTCCTCCTCTTCCGGCCGCTTTACTGTTTTGTAAGGTGCTGTAGAAATATATTCCCTTAAAGGATGTTATACGTTCTTCTCGAGGTGACAGTGTTTCGTCTGAATAATGAGAATAGCTCTGTTGAAGGTCAGTTTGACATTCACATAATGGAGGTCTCCACGGTTTCGTCGATCCTTGGCCTCTGCTAACAAAAGAGGTTAGCCCTGAAGTTATTGATCAATACGTACGAGTTGAAGTCTATTATCTTTAACTGTCTCCTGTTTTCCTAAATCGATAATGTTGCAGGTCATTACCTAAAAAGGCAAAAAAAATGTCTACAATAAAATAAAATAGAAATAATTGGGAAAAATCAGAATTCATAATACTGACAAATTAAAAGTGGAGGCCTAATTTCTCGTCACATTTAATCATTCTTCTTCAGTCTCTTTCATAAGTTTCAGATTCGCAAGAAATGGCAACTAAAGATAAATTTCTAAGATTATTAACTCTAAATCAGAGCATCATAAATGATTTTTAGATAATTCAAATTCCAGTGAAACGAGAGACAGTAATTATAAACCGTTCATAAACGTAACGCGAGTGAAAATATAATACACACCAAGCAACAGCCGGCCGCGGTGGTCTAGCGGTTCTGGCGCTGCAGTCCGGAACCGCGGGCCTGCTACGGTCACAGGTTCGAATCCTGCCTCGGGCATGGGTGTGTGTGATGTCCTTTGATGTCCTTAGGTTAGTTAGGTTTAAGTGGTTCTAAGTTCTAGGGGACTTATGACCTAAGATGTTGAGTCCCATAGTGCTCAGAGCCATTTGAACCATTTTTTGAACTAAGCAACATGACTCTGTAATTTCGCAAGTATACTGATTATTCAAACTCGCATAATCTTTTCAGAAATATGTGGGTAACGTACGGGCTTCGTAAGTAACTGTGCAAATTTAGATGTGGTGGGCGTTGTCATGAGAATAGCGTGGCCATCCTTGGTGGCAAAATTATAAACGCCAAGAGAAATTCACTAACGCAGGTAGTTTAACTTGGCTTCTGCCATTTATTCGGAAACGGGGCTCGCCGAAAGGTTGCATTAAGCCATTTGGGCTTTCTAGTGGGTTCCTACAGGGAACGATTGCACATAGGAAAATCTGTCACATATTGTCTCGCGAAGGTATGAAGCTGAAAATCTTTGTACCTCAGGCCACAGAGGTTCTTTCGTAGTGCCAGTAAAAGAGATAAAGGGAGAGAGACAAAATCTCAAAATCCCACTCCTGGCATTGCTCAAGCGTCTCACACAATCTAGGTACAGCATGTCCTGACTGAAACGTACTACACCATTGTTGACAGTTTAACAAGAGTGAATTTAATACTACAAACTGTAAAGTTATTTTAATTACTCGAACATAACTTGTTTACCGAGACAACAATCGTCGAACTTGTTTTAAGCGCTCTTCTACGTTTTACTTGCTGCATTTGTTTCTGCTTTCGTGAATATGTGTTGGATCTTCATCATCAATAACAAAGCGCTGTGTACCTTCAAAAAAATGGTTCAAATGGCTCTGAGCACTATGAGACTCAACTGCTGTGGTCATAAGTCCCCTAGAACTTAGAACTACTTAAACCTAACTAACCTAAGGACATCACACACATCCATGCCCGACGCAGGATTCGAACCTGCGACCGTAGCGGTCGTGCGGTTCCAGACTGTAACGCCTTTAACCGCTCGGCCACTCCGGCCGGCTGTGTACCTTCACTCTGATCGATTACGAGATCAATACGACTGCTCTCCTACACTCAGCTTAAAGATTTTGTTACAGCTAATAATCGCATCGCAACAGAACTTAAGCGGCTCAAGTTGTTCACAATTCCCAATAAAATCGAAAAGAAAATAATATACTGTCTGAGACTGAAATCTAACTGATGTAAATGTTTAGGCTTCCTCAACAAACGTAGATTTGAATAAAATACTTTTAGGGCATTGAAAAACACTAAAAACAAGCCACAAAACCGGCCTTCCGACCGTCTTTCTGGAAGTACTCCTCATGGCAACTAAACTTCTAGCTTCTTCTGACGATCTTGAAACGTCTTTGCTAAATGAGGCTGACTCAGTAACAGCAGGTAATTACAGTTTCACTTTAGATTTTTGTGTTTCAATATATTTTAATTCAAGTCGCATGCAAATTTGGCATGCAGGGACATAGAGCTTTCCATGAATTGTGTTCATTCGTTTCTCGCGTGTATTCTGGTTTCTGGTATCCATGTCGGTCAAAGATGCTACGTTAGCTGTTGTTCGATAAGACAAATGACTGTCTAGCTGAGCAGAAACTGCAACCACTGCTCAAGTGAGGTGTCTCAAGCTCAAGTAAAGAACTTAGCGGAAACGGCTGATCAAAAGACCGCCAAGCCGACGAACTCTTAGAGACTCAAGAAGATAGATGTGCCAGGAACGCTGCTTGTCTTACCGTCGCCGCCAACGACGACGGAGTAGCTTGGCTGATATAAGGCTTTTGCGACGGAGTGAGAATTAACTTAGCCTCACTTTGGCCATTACGTATATCAGTTTAATGCAGTCAGTACCGTAACTTACTTCACGAAATTAATCTATTCAATGAAGTCCCTTCAAAGCCATTGCGGTCCCCAGCCACTACTCAGTTTTAATATTACCTTGCTCGTTTATTCCACACATGCTTGTCCTTGAAATGTTTTATGTGTTGCCAAAAATACAATGCTTCGCAAATTAATGCACAAAGACTTAGCTTTGAATTATCTGACATGTTTCTTTCTATAAGGTCACGTTTATTTGTGATCGCTTCTCGGTCTTGTATACTGTAACTATTTGAGAACTTCTTTCTTCGCAGTGTGTGGTGTGCTTGTAACATCCTAGAGAGAAAGTTCGACACTATATAGCACCCGTTGGCCAGTAAATCTCACTTTCTTTGCTTTATCAGGTAGTGATTAATGATTGCAGTTGTTTCGAAGAAAATGCCTTTTTCATGCAGCACAATGAATTTTTATTTTCATTTACGCACCCAGTGATTGATGAGTTCAGAATCTTGTGTTTATTTTTTGAACCTGATTTGATTATAGCCATCAGGCCTTCTCTTACAATGGACCAGGTGAAACTAATTAGTTTTTACTTAGTAACTGAAAACTGTGTGAGACAAATCTGTCGCTAGTAATGTGAAAGCAAATAGTTTGAATTTTGGTTGCAGCGTGATCTACCCTACTTTTAAACACGAACATAACTGTCCAAATTATTTTTGATATATGTGTGTTATGAATTAATTCCAAATTGCATCTATTTGTGAATGAGACTGAACATAATGCATGGTTATCAATAATACTCAGATGACGTTCTCATGAAACAAATCACATAAAATGACTGACAACTATCGAAAACTGTGCCCTGTTATAAAACGCATTCACTCAATTTATAAGAAATTTTGTAAATGAATATTGTTCATAATTTTATCTCAAAGTCTTTTTTAGGTTTTGTAATAGATTCTTATGTTTCCAATGGATAGCTCGACTCTACTCTCTCTGCACACTGCAAGGTTGTGAAGTGCTGAGCTGCACTTACGTGAAATAAATCAGTGCGTGGCAAACTGCCCCATCTTATATTATTTTTTTCATAATCTCATTAAAATTTGGTTCTTTTTCTGAAAATACGATTCACTGGTGACGCAAAAGCGCAAGGTGACAAGTACAGCACATACACTCCTGACACCAGGTACCATGTGTACCTTGTGTAGGTTTTTCAAGATATTGTCAAAATCTGATTATATAGCATCCGTCTTTTGTCACTGTTACGTTTGATATACGGAAGTGTCTGATATGACAAATATGCATTTTTAAACCAACAAATCGCAAGGGTACGAGATTTTCCAGATTTTTGTGGCCAAAGTTTTTGGAAATAAATAATTTCGTTAATTGAGGGTGAACTCCCTTACTAATTCTGAATATAAATGAACAAGCTTTACTAGGAGAAGATTTGTTCGTTTGCTATGTAGAAAAATCGTCCAGAACTTAAAAGTTTAATTACTACGTAAGAGGATTTAATAAGGAGCAAGTCTTGTTTCGAATGTTGCACTATATGTCTGAGGTATTCCGCGTGGGCTCCGTGCCGTCCCAGGAGCCTTAAAGCTGTACTTGGCGTCATGATGTGCAAAGTTATCGGAGGTGGCGAGAGTCTTCTGCGCAAACTCTGGGGTCAAGGAATACCAACAACTAGAAGATTACAATAGTATCTGACGTATTAAAACTTTTTTTTTTGAATTTTGGGGTTCGTTCAAACGATCTGTAACTAAATGACTAACTTCTGATATTTTGTAAATAAAGGCACAATAAAGCCTTCCTGTAAGTGAGAATTAACGAATCCTATTTTTTGTTAGAAGTTGAGTGCTTCTACATACGTAATAATTACAAACGAGTCCGGGATTCGCAGACTTAATTTATAAATTAACTGAAGCCTCTCAAGATGTTACATTTTTTCTTCCATTTGATGATGGTTGAAATAGCTGAAGCCGGTTAAGAATAATGTATAATATATACAGCTGATGGCAAGTAAAAGTGCTTTTGTATAAATGTCTTATAGCTGTAGCTAGTTACCTACACTAATTTTTAACTGAACCTAGACTGCCGAACGCTTGTCTGAACCGTCATCCTACTGAATCCATGTCCTTGCGTGCCAACCACCTTTGATTAATCGACGTGACGAATTCGTTGGGCCCACTTCTTCACAACGACGGCCATCTCGTTACCCACGGATTGCCTTTCTTGTGCAGGATAATTAATTCCCAACCTTCATATCTTATACCTCGCATCCACTCGCGAACCCAACGTCGTCTCATTTCCACTAGAGAACGCTGACCAATGGGACAGAGCACCAGCGTTGTCGCCCACTGTCGTCTGGTTCCATTACCAAAGAACTGTGGAATGGGACTTATTTTGATAATTAGAGCTAAACTCCGGACCTAATATGCTCCGCTGACGTGATGTACAATAGAATTTTTCACATTTTACTGAATACTACAATAATACAATCTAAACCAACATTTGAAATCAGTGTTTTACAATAAATAACCAGGAATAAAATGGAAAGAATCAGAATCTTACTGAAGTAATTGGATTAACTAGTTGATTAAATGAATCTTTTAAGGGCATTTGCTACAAACATTCCATGAAAATCTTTTAATTTGCTGACATCTTTGATAGCAAATAATGATGTATTAAATTATGATGCGATTAACACACATATTAATTTTACGAGCCTATCACATCAAAAGTGCTTGCCTGAACATCCAGGAAAAAAGGCACTTCTTGAACCCTTACAGGAAATACCAGCAGAAATTAAGCAAATCAGTGACTATCTCCTTCAGCTTCGGAACTCTGAGAGATGTACTCTTTAATACTGCAGTTGAACAAGGTAAGGGATGAGGGAAAGAGAAAAAGATGGGTAAAATACGGAACAACGGCATGCTGACCTCTGCAACCAATTTAGACAGAGCTGAAACGCGTTGGAAAGTCTCATTAAACAATAAATTTTTAAAACATTCATTTCGACCGAAATTACAGACCGCTCCATGTAGGCAGCTACGGAATTCGGGAACGTTTCTTTTACGACCAAGAAGCAAGCTACTGAAACAACACTCATAAACTAGCTCGTGCTATTCGAACAACAACTGGTGTTGAAATTACCCGTTGGAGCTCTCCTACTGAAATTATGCATGACTTCGCGAAATCAAGCCAGGAGGAAGACTTGATCCTTCCTTCGTTATACCAAAGGAGTTTGCCTCGCAGATACACGAAATAACTGAAAAAGTAATCGTCCCTTAAGGATTTAACTCTTCTCTCATTGCTAACCTATTAGAGGCGAAGTTTTCTGGAAGTATCCGGCAGTAGTTTAAGGCACACTGGGAGCACCTAGGCTGGACTCATAATTAATGGCAGCAATTTTTTCTTTCCGTTGCTGGTTGTAGACCCGAGAAAGTACAACGAGAAACATTTTTTGAAACTCATATATAGCCTATTATCTTCCTCATATTGCTGGCACTATGGTTTGCGTGACAGTTTGGTGAAGTCTACGTATGTAGCTGCACTGGCAGCAATTGCTTTTACACAGGGAAATCGTGGCGAAACTTCATGAGATTCTGTGATCTCCAAAACGCATTGTCAACTTATTCATCATTATAAAGTCCGTAATACTCTACCGCCTGTACGACAACAGCACACACATAATGAAAGACGTGTATCACTTTTCCTCCTGCACGCTGAATACTCGTGAAATGGGAGAATCTCTTACCAGGATAACTAGAACTTTACCTATATAAAACAGAATCTGTAGATCACGTGCCCTACGAAAGTTCTGTATTCTAAAACCGCAGCTCTTTTCCGATCGTCTCCGGTATATTTTTAACAACACATGGAGACATTCTACTTGAGAGCCAATGCTGAAACAAACGGTATTGCGATAACTAGTGGCGAAATGAAAATTACGTAAATTTGTTTAACACAGGTAAGCCAAATGTAACTTACGTGGTATCTGCATGATTATACGCAGCTTATGCAAAAGAAATTGCTCCCACTCAAGAAGAAGCCTTTTGCAGGTCACTACAAAATGTAATATTTCCAAGTGGCTAGAAAAAGGGCTTTGCTCTGTTCGCAGTTAAGTTTGTCGGATAGATGCTTATCGTTACAGAACTATATCACTGACGTAAATCAGTTGTACAGTTAAGTAACACATTTTTCGCTCCCATACAGGGATCCTGTTGTGCTCGCTCTTGAGATTCAAAAAGTCAAAGAGAATCGCATCCCGGCTGATGTGATGTTTCTTCACTTTCGGACGGCATCCCATAATCCATGATGGCGTGCATCAAACGCTTGCGATACAGTTTGGCATCATCGTTTGTAGTGAAGAAAATACAAGCATTTAAATTGGATTCAGGAAGCGTCTACGATGCCACTATTTCAGACGTAAAATTAATTTCGGGAATACTCCCAGGGAGTGTTATAGGACCGTTACGTTCACAGTATATATACGCATAAATGATTTAGTGGCCATGTCAGAAGTTCCACGATACTGTACGCGGATGATGCTGTTGTATTTAGGAAATTCTGCAAAAATTCACAGATTGTCTTCGGAGAAAACCCGCAACCACATGTGGTACAACAGCAATCTGATGTATACAGGAAAGTCTAAACGCCAAAAAGTTTCAGCGAACTGTTTAAATACCTGCAGAGGATTCACTCTTGGTGCACGGATTGGCGTTTGACCCTCAGCCTCAATAAATATCACGTGTTGAACAATATGCCGATACACATATTATTCTTCGCTTACGCTATTGAGAATATACTATTGGCAACAGTAAATGCGGTAAGATATCTAGGAAACGTCGTCTGCAGCAGCCTAACGCGGAAAGACCACATATATATAACTAGTTGGACGCAAAGAAGGTATTAGACTAAAATTAACTGGAGCATGCCCGGTTAGCCGCGCGGTCTAACGCACGGCTTTACGGACTGGAAAGGAGCGCCTGGCCCCGGCACGAATCCACCCGGCGGTCTTGTGTCGAGGTTCGGTGAGCAAGCCAGTCTGTGGATGGTTTTTAAGGCAGATTTTCCATCTGCCTCGGTGAATGCGGGATGGTTCCCCTTATTCCGCCTCAGCTACATTATGTCGGCGATTGCTGCGCAAACAAGTTCTCCACGTATGCGTACACCACCATTACTCTACCACGAAAACATAAGGGTTACACTCCACTGGTGTGAGACGTTCCCTGGGGGGAGGGGGGACGGGGTCCACCGGGGCCGAACCGCACAACAACCCTGAAAGAGTGGTTTAGTGTGGGGCAGCGGAATGGTGAAGTGGACTGCGGTAGTCGTCGTGGGGTTGTGGACCACTGCGGCTGAGGCGGGGACGGAGCCTCTCCGGCGTTTCCTAGGCCCCCAGTTAACACACAATACAATACAAGATTAACTGGAAACATTTTAAGGCAGCGTAAATGGAAATGAGCGTATGGCATCATTGGCCGGGATGCCCCTAGTCGGTGAAAAGCGGCCGCCAAGTGCAAGTCTTATTTCTTGCGGAGCCACGTTGGGTGACCTGCACTCCGGTGATGACGATGAAATGATGATGAGGACAACCCAACATCCAGTCCCCGAACGGGAATCGATTCCGAGCCCACTTGCAAGGGAGGCGAGAACGGTACCACCCGGATAAGCAGGCGGACTAAGGAAGTGTAATTCAATTACGAAAGACTTACCTTACAAAAATAGTTGTTTGGCTGATTCTTTAGTGTTGCACGTCAGCCTTGAGCCATGTCATATATGGTTAACAGAGGTGATAAAAACCCAAATAAAAGTGGCGCGTTTGGACAATAGTATGTTTAATATGCTCTAAACCTTTACGAAGGTAATCATCAAACTCAAATCGCAGATGCTGTGAGTCAGCCGTTGTACATCGATAGTGTACGCTATAAGACGAGAGGCAACGTACTACTTCCTACAAAAGACCATGAAGAGAACAATCTAGGAAATTTGAGCTCACATGTAGACTTACCGATAACCTTCGTTTCAGCGTACCATTCTCGACTGAAAAAGGGTCTAAATCGTAATGGTACCACAAGTTCCCTCCATCGCAAACAGAAAGTTGCCTTTAGTAGTATAAACATATCAGGAAAGGAAGGAATTTTAGATACAATCGCCATGATTAAACATTAATAACCTGCCTGATACAAAATTCTGTTGCTTGTGAAGAAAAATTTGTGCAAGTGAGCTCCATTTACTTGCTGTTCACCACTTAACCAGATTGTGTTATTGCGACAGTAGTGCCTTGTTGCTAAACAGACTAGAAAAACCATGCAGAATAATCTTATTAAGAAAATAAGGTTGTCAATGAACGTAAACTTCGATTCTGGAACGTACAGCATTATGTCTGAACGGTATTCCTATCTGCAACCCGCCTATCTAAAGTAATATCCCAGTCAATAACTTGCAATTACTCCGGCTCAAGTTTTCTAATATTAAACTCTGGATTGAAGAGTTTGTGTTGGCTGAGCAAGGAGGAAGGGCGGTGGGGTGAGGAGGCGGGGGGGGGGGGGGGGGAGATAGGAAAGGCGAAAGAATGATTGATTCCTTGCCTCCTCCCTTCCACAGCCCTTTCTCCGTTTAAAGAGTGTGTATAGATTTATTACTTCGAACTCCGAAGAGTACTGGTTTATGTTTATCTAGTTAGACAACAGCCATCGTCAACACAAACTGAAGAATGGTGAAGGTTACTGAAGCATAAACTCGCAAAAAACGTAGTAATTTCGCCACCTCCACAGAAGAACTACTAGCGATAGCTCATATAATGAGTTGAGAAACAGTCATTCCATGAGCTGTTGGTAATTTCTGTAGAGTCTACATTGGAATAGACACGATATTACCTTTCGAGTTTTTTTCTGTAACAAATTTTACTGCGCTGGAAGAATTTGTCAGTAAGTTTGCTCCAAAATTCTGTAAAGGAAGAAGGTAGTGTAGAAATGTAGGTATGATGGACGTCCAGAAAGTAAGGGCACCGAGCCGCTGACACTATAAGAAATTTTTTTCTTCGTCAAAGTTGGCAGCATTGTGTTCAAAGACAAGATGTTGGCTGTAAAACGCATGGCTGTTTGTCTCAGTCAGCTGAAAACGCCCATTGCATAGTCGTGTTGAAATAAATGTGTCTGTTCTGAATACCGCCAGCTGCAAGATGAGCGTATTCGTCTTTCTTCTTCCATAGGGAAACGTGCCGTTCAGTATTTTTAACGAAATTAGAGCTGTTTATGGCGACAGTGCGATGAAACGTACTAATCTACACAAGTGTTGTGAGTTTAAAGCTGGCAAGAATGTTTGAGATGAACAAGGGAATCATCGACCATCAGTCGTAACAGACGACATGGGTAATAACATTGAACAAATGATTCGTGACGATTGTGGATTGCATTTGGACGAAGTGAACGCAATGTTTCCAATAATATCCAGATCTCTTTTACATGAAATCTTTAATCAAACACTTGCTTTTCCCAGTTTGTGCACTGTGAGGTTACCAAAACACCTCGTAAATCAACACAAAGTAAATATAACCGCATCTTCCTTGACTCTGTGGTGACTGGCGAGGAAACATGGATGGATAGCTACATTCCTGTGACGAACAGACTATCAGTGTGGTGGCAACATCCCTTTTCACTGTCAGTGAAAAAGTTCAAAACCGTTTGGTACAGAAAAATAACCTCTATTGCAGTATCGTGGGATTACGCCTGTTCCGTTTACAACCAACATTACACACGAGCTACGCGGGCAGCCGAACTTTAAAACCGAAATTCGAGAGTTGCGTCGCTGCACGCGGCGAACAGTTAGCGACCGAAACCAACAAATATTATCGCTAGGCCAGCCAAGTAACAGTAAGGAAGACCGAATGTATTCTTGCACACGATGGCTGTTCTTAGGCCAACGCGCGGGCTCTGGGGAATTAGTTCACTCCGAATGGACTTCTTGGAGCAGGCGCCGTATGCTCATGCATTCTAACAGTATCTAATTGAAATCAGAAACGCACAGCCATCACGTCCTAGAGGAGACAAGTTTTACAATTGTAGCAACGTTGATAGATAGGATTAGCTCGTACTTGTCAGACACGTTGACGATGGTACTAAAAAATGGATCCCAGTTTTTGTCCTCTATCTTGAAGTAATCTTCGGTGATCGTCACAATGGTCAGAGGCGCAACGTCCCAAATTCAAGATAAAGACGTATACATTATTACTGACAAATGAGGAACATGCGCCAGTGACTGTCCAACCTGTACGAAATACACCTTTGAAGAAGTCTAAGCCTTCGAAGAACCCATGCAGTGGATAAGATAAAATACATGAGGGAAAATTTGGTGAGAAATCGAAAGATAGCAGTTAGTCCTCTCGTATTTACGTGACATCTCGTGTGCCACACCGATTGCGGGATCAGGAATGTAACATATATGATGTCCAGCGAAGGAGTCCCTGATTTCAAAAATAAATATTGCGAAAACTAAGATCGATAAAGTGCAACAAAAGGTATGTTTATCGTAAAAGTTGTATGAATGTTATGCCGAAGTTACACACAAGTTTCGAAATCGAAACGCTGCTAACAGATGGCAGTGTGCTCTGGAGATCGTACAGTGTCAGCGTGCGTAATTAAACTCCTCCGCTACAAACATCCTTCGTGAACACATCACAATCTTTTCGACATGTCCACCACTCGCAGCATGGAGGACAGTGAAATCTGCCATCACATTCTATGGTATCTCAACGGATATTAATTAAGATGCCACATAGATTGCAGACTGAAGCCCTTCCAACTTGGTGGGATGGTTACGGCAGAGAGTGTCTTTCAATGTGCTCCACCAAAAGTAATCCCAAGAAGTCAAATGGGGCGGCTATGGAGGACAATTGACCATTGCACCAGTAAAGTTCCAATAATTCAACGCAATGACCCTGTCTCAAGAATTATTCTTAAAGAAAGCGAAAGGCTTGCTCGATGCGATGAGGTCTGGCCCGGGATTCCATGCACCACTTCGTGCTTGGTCAATCCTCCAATGTTGGCTGTGTGACAGCATATTGTTTCGAAATTGCAATATAACTTTCATTAGTGGTAAATTCTTGAACGAAAAATCAGCCAATAGTGCGTATGCTGCATACCGCAGCCCAAAAATTAGCCTTAGAAGAGTACAGTGGCATACTTCACACGAATGCGGATTTTCGAAACCGGGTAGAGCTGTACGTCACCTGTGAATCAAATGCAGCCGACCTCAAATCCTTCGTTACCAATTATGGTAAGAATCTGGCTCACCCAGGCTGTAAAATGTAAACTTTCACGTCCAGAAATGTCAAAATTAATAAAATGTTCCCGGCTGTTATGCCGTGGTTGAATGTGCTTCACCTTAAAACCCACCGTTTCGTCACCATCTGTGGAGGACAGTTTAAAGTGGGATCCTAGCTACTTTGACTGTCCGATTCACATCATGGCTCGCAATTAATTGCAACAAAACTCCGCTACCATGTGCCAAAAAAAAGTTCAAATGGCTCTAAGCACTATGGGACTTAACATCTGAGGTCATCAGCGCCTAGACTTAGCACTAATTAAACCTAACTAACCTAAGGGCGTCATACACTTCCATGCCCGAGGCAGGATGAGAACCTGCGACCATAGCAGCAGTGCGGTTCCGGACTGAAGTGCCTAGAAATGCTCGGCCACAGCGGCCGACCCTTGTGGAAGCACATGCAGTGGGGTGACGTCACATTCTTTGACTGAGCGAGCGCAATTTGCCGTTGTCCACTGCCGCCGTCTGCTGAGGTGAAAGTAGGCGTATGACCACCGAGTAAAAATCACAGCGGTACTCAAGCGTCGGTGAAATCGAAAATTTTCCCGACTTTCATTAAGGAAGTTACTGACCGCATAGGAAAAATCTTGAAAAAGCGGAACATCGTGGTAATATAAAAACTCACTAGAAAGATACAAGATCACCTAAAAGCGACCAAGGATGCTCACCAACCGCTGGAAATCAGGAATTTATAGGATTCCGTGTATTTATGGGGAGGTGTAATGGGTACTACAAAAATAACGGTCAAATAATGCCCAGAAGAACACAAAGGTAATAGCAGCAGAGGGGAGAGTGGCAGATCAGCTGCTGCGGAACATGCTTTGCAGCCAGGAGACCACCACATTCATTTTGTTAAATGTCAAGTACTGGCAGCCACAAGCCGATACAGAAAGGCCATAGGGATTATAAAACACCCCGCGAATTTCAGTAGGAAGAAGGTGCGAAACTGAATGACGCTTGGATTTCTGTGCTGAAGAAGATGTATATCGGTCTGCCACCATAAGGTGGCAGCAACAGCGGATGACGCAGTCTACAACGGCCAATTGCGCTCGTGCATTCAAAACACGTGACGTCACGCCAGCGCGCGGTAGCTCGCGGAAGCGGAATGTCGCTTTAGTCAGTAGCGAGCCAGGGCGTGAATCGGGAGTTCAAAGTAGCTACGATCTCACTTAGAAATGTCCTCCGCAGATGGGGGCGAAACGTTGGGTTTTAAGGTGAAATCGATTCGACCACGCCATAATACCCTGGAACATTTTATTAATTGTGTCAGCCCTCTGTCGCACAGCTGATACAGGTATGGTATGGCGAATCTGGCTTTGAATGGAAATGTGTGTAAGCTCTGTCTCAGCATTTTATGCATGCTGGAACGCTTCAAACAGGTCTCTGCTGGAGTTCCTCTGGCGGACTCCCTCGAATTTTTCTGAATAATTCCAGACGCCGTGGCGACATTGCCTGGGGCCAACATTCCCCGATAGATGATCAGCCACACTGCCTGTCCGTTGGTATTTGCGGAACAGCTTGCGAATGGTTCTTGCAACGTGTCCTTTCAGAACACTAAATCGCCTCTGAAAACTATGCCTTGTTGCCGTAGGACTATGTTCTAACCTGTTGTATTTCAGTGCCAGAAAAACACCTTGTTCAATGGAAAACACGATTTCAACCTATTCCTTGTGTATAATAACCTCCCCTCACGTGTCAGCCGTGGAACTTATCGCTCTGAACTCCGGCGCACTATCTATAGGGACTACTTACTGCGATTACAGCACTATCTGTAAGCAGCCTTTCGAACTATTTCGAAAGTTCTGTATACAATTCTTACAGCTTTCACAATAAACATACCATTTGTTGCACTCGTCTATCGACCTCAGTCTTCGAGATATTTAATTTTGAAATCAGAGCCCACTTCACTGGACACACCATATCTGGGCGAATAATAATCATTCAGTAAGGGTTAGTTGATACAATTTTCTTCATTGTCAGGTGATCGCAATCGTTGGGATGGATTTTCATCTGTGAATGTAGCGTCATCGGAAATTCTGCTTCCTACCGACTTCCCATTACCGAACACATACCTCGGCAATAAGTCGCTCTTTTATCAAGAAAAATGTGTCAAATATCGTAATTTTGTGGGAGCTACTTCTCTTTGCACAATTACTTGCAGCAGTATTTTCGAATTACCTTCTTGGACATCACATGAAAGGGGGAAAGAGAAATGTGATGCCGGTTAGGGCCACAAAAGGGAGAAAAAGTTGCAACAGGACGCATTATGAGGCAAGAGAAACAAACGCGGACGCTGGAGCAACGCACGGCGAGTAATCTCCGGCGCGGCGGCTGTTTTTATTCCGCAGTAATTGCGAGCTTCTGCCGGCAGACGGCCGCCGTAAACAAGCGGCGTTCCGCCAAGCTTCAGAGACGCCGGCACTCCGCGAAACCCCCGCGTGCGCGTGAGCGCTGGATTCGAAAGTTGCCCGCCTGTATAAACGCGGCGCTGGCCAAAGTGATCCGGCTGTCCTGTCGATGGGCAAACAGCGCTCCTTCAGAACTTGTCGCGGACTAATAAGTGTTTATCCACGGCAGAGTTCTCTGCGTCGTGTTTATGCAGTGGCAGTTTGTTTCATCTCAGTGGAAAGATTCTGGTTGCGAACCTGACGCCGAACTGGTTCAGAGTTTACACGTCAATTATAAAATGTTTCCACCTACTGCTTCATACGCCGCGCTGGATCATTTCCTCATATCTATTTCCGACGCGTTTATAAGAACATTCCCTGTTTCCAGTACCTATCTATGCAGGGCGTCCCGAAATTCTCACTGAAGCTCTTCATGCCGGCGCCGAGCTGCTGCGCGGTTAGAGGCGCCGTGTCACAGATTGTGCGTCCCACCCCGCCGGAGTTCTCCCTTGGTCATGGATGTGTTCTTAGCATAAGTTAGTTGAAGTTGGACTAAGTAGTGGGTAAGTCCAGGGACCCATGACCTCAGTAGTTTGGTCCCTTGGGAATTCACACACATTTGAACATTTGAAGGTATCCACCATGCAATGCAATTTAGGACTTTAAAACAAAATAATGTTTCTACAAAATACCGTACAATCTAGCGTTTGTGAGAAAATCTCAAACAACAATGACCTAGCGAGGTGGTGCAGTGGTTAGCACAATGAACTGTTTAGGTTTTCCATGTTTTCCCTAAATCGCTTCAGGCAAATGCCGGGATGGTTCCTTTGAAAGGGCACGGCCGACTTCCTTCCCTATCCTTCCTTAATCCGATGGAACTGATGACCTCGCTGTTTGGTCACCTTCCCGAAGCAACGAACCAAACAACATGATGTAAAACTGCAGAATTCGTATCACGGTATACCTCAACGTACGTCTCTCTCTCTCTTTCTTTCTCTGTCTCTCTTTCCGTGCGCGCGCGGTTTTGTGTGTGTGTGTGTGTGTGTGTGGCACGACGTAAGTTCTCACAACATACGTAATCGATTTTAGCTTTACATCCAAAATAAACCTCCTGTATCTGACCAGTCTCCGGCAATTTGGACTACCCGGAATCGCGTCCGAATGGACGATGAGAGATGCACAGACACTTTCAACAAGTGGGAGAAGGCTTCAACACCACACTGAGACTGTAGCGCTGAAGGCCAAACAGTTGCTCATGTTGTATCAACAAGTTCTGCAAATGCCTACTAGAGTCCTTTCGAAAATTTCGTGATAGTAACGAAAAGAGTGAGTGTCCCTCGCATTTTTCTGGTGTTTCGACGGATATTTGCAGTTTAGTGTTTTATAAAACGAAGCTGTTGTCATCCCAAATAAATGATGCTCATCAAGTCTTTCAGGCGACAAGCAATGTCAACGGAAAGCGTCGGTTTGTTTGCCGTTACAAACAAATTTATTTGTATAACTGGATTTTAAGCGTTCATTAGATTGAGCGGACACAAATTAGTCTAGTGCCATATTTGTTTTCTCCGTATGTACTAACAGGAACAGTAAAAAACGTAGAATAAGAGTACTCCAGCCGCGAAAGCACTGTCCTGGCCCGTGTTGACCGCTACCGCCACGCGACAGCGCTTCTCAGTTATCGCTGGAGCAATGGTTATTCATCGTCTTTTACTGTCCTTGTTAAAATATATCGCACTCCGTCTTCAGGCCACGAGTGGCCTACCGGGACCATCCGACCGCCGTGTCATCCTCTGAGGAGGATGCGGATAGGAGGGGCGTGGGGTCAGCACACCGCTCTCCCGGTCGTTACGATGGTACTCTTGACCGAAGCCGCTACTATTCGGTCGAGTAGCTCCTCAGTTGGCGTCACGAGGCTGAGTGCACCCCGAAAAATGGCAACAGCGCATGGCGGCCTGGATGGTCACCCATCCAAGTGCCGAAAAATCCAGACAGTACTTAACTTTAAAATGTAGCACTACACTAATTTGGGACCGCTTTATCGAATGGGCACTTAAATGGCAAATATCTGCCGGAACACGGCCCTTAGATGGCACACACTGTATAAAAGACCTTGATATTCGTCTATAACTTCTGCCGTCTATATTGGTATTATCCTGGAGAGCTGTGTTGAAATGTTGGTATGTTGTAGATTAATCTTTGTATCATCATTGTTATGATTCTAGAATTCTTTAACGTACCATAACCGATAAACAATAATATTCGTGACACATGAATATGAGTGTGGAATATAGAATGCATTTAAACGTTCTCAAAAGTGGCAGTGAAAGCGATTAAGCTCAATTTGAATAAAGTCCAAAATCTACAACCGTTACTTTTCTCCAATGAAAACATCCTTCAATAGCAGGAGTAATTTCTCAAGCAGTAACTGGTGAGAAAAAAAGCGTCACTTAATTTGTCCAGTAAAGTATACGACCTCAAGAGTCTCTGTCATCCACAATTTCTGCCCACATACTGGTACTTAATCCAGTCTAAAACTTCCACCATAGTTCGTGTATTCGTATCTGTCAATATGTCATTACTGTTAAAATTTATTAAACCGCTCTCTGAAACCCGCCTCTCCATAAATAGAACACAGGCAGTCACCTGTTAATCTTCAGCGCTTCGATGTAGGTGCATTGGATGAAGTGTATTCTGCCATGGTGGTCGTGATGACAAAGAAATTTCACACGCAAATTCTTTTGTACAACTGACTATGCAAGACTGAGTCATGCCTTCAGCAGCTCCATTTCTTCCCACATATTTCAGGACCACATTCTATTCGTTCGACATTCGTTCGTCCATATCCGGTGTGCAGACTGTGCAAGACCTACAACTATACCTTGTTCTCGTTGTTTCCGTTGCTAAGAGGCAGTGGAGGCATAGGGATGGAGGGAGGCCCTGGTGTGACTATTCGAAATGATCTCAAATGGAATCATCAGATTACACAAGTAACGGGCAAGGCGAACTCTAGATTGCGGTTTATTGGTAGAATCCTGAAGCGATGCAGTCCTTCAACAAAGAAAATAGCTTACAATACGTTAGTTCGTCCAGTTTTAGAGTACTGTTCGCCTGCATGGGACCCTTACCAGTTGGGTCTGATTCAAGAGCACTGTACCAAAAAAGTGAATCACAGATAACACTTCAGCTATATCACAGCCTACCCAGCGATTTAAAATCGCAGCAACATATAAATCTTTTTAAACATAATCTTAAGTCATTTCTAATGGAAAAATGTTTTTACTCAGTAAAAGAATTTTTAAATTACAAAAAAGTAGCCTGGTAAACAATGTTTATGTAACAGTGGTTAAATTCAAATTGCTATATAGTCCCCTAAAACTTAGAACTACTTAAACCTAACTAACCTAAGGACATCACACACCTCCATGCCCGAGGCAGGATTCGAACCTGCGACCGTAGCGGTCGCGCGGTTCCGGACTGAAGCGCCTAGAACCGCACGGCCACACCGGCCGGCCTGTGTGTGTGTGTGTGTGTGTGTGTGTGTGTGTGTGTGTGTGTATTTCTGCTCCTTTCGCAATTTTGACTTGTCCTATATTCAATGTACTGTTTGAGTATGTAATGTATCAAATGGACCAATAAATAAATAAATGTATGAAATGAATGAATGAAATGAAGGGATTGAGAAGGTCCAAAGAAGAACGGCAAGATTCGTGACTGGTACATTTAGCCATCACGAGAGCGTTACAAATCTCATAGAAAGTTTGAAGATAGACGGCGCGCTAAACGGAAGGGGCTGCTCACTAAATTCCGAAATCCGATCTTCGCCGAGAATGTAGAGCATATATTTCTACCAACCAACTTTCAAATCGCGCAATGATCACCATTCAAAGATAAGGGAAATTAGAGCTCGTACTGAGGCGTTCAGACAGTCGTTTTTCCCTCGCGCGGTCAGCGAGTGGAACAGAGGGGGGGAAATATGACTTTGGCGCGAATTGTGCCCTCCGCCACACACCGCTTGGTGGCTAGCGGAGTATATACATGTAAATGTAGATGAACTCATTCTGGTGCTCTTCGAACCCCTCACGTACAATGCAAGCTGTGTGAAGCGTTGCATTGTCTTGGTGGATGCCATCGTGCAGAGGAAACACAAACTGTACGTTCGGTGGACATGGTCCCCAACGAAAGATATATACTTTTGCTGATCCATAGCGCTTCCCAGAATGACGAGATTACCCACGGAAACAATCCCTGGATCATAAAGCATTCAGGGTGTTAAATGTTTCTCGCCGAACACGAAAACGGCCATCTGTCCGATGGAACATAAAACGTGATTCATCTGAAAACCTCACCTGTCGCCATTCAGTTTGCGTCCAGCTGCGGTATTGACCCGAAAATTCCAGTCTGCGTCGCCGATGAAGAGCAGTGAGTATGGATGTATAACCCAGGTGCCTGCTGAGTGACCCATACTCAGCAAAGATCGCTGAACGGTCGTTGAGAGACACTGCTGGTGCAGTAAATGGTGCGAATACTGGCTAAGGCCAAAATATGGGCTAGTTGTTACCTAATGGCACAGATGTGCTGCAGTGTGGTGGCAGAAATGTTAAATTGTGAATGAGGGAGCCAAAAAGCCAATGGGAGCAGCTGATCGCTTGCAGTCGAAGTGTTTGTATGTAATGTTATAAAACGCCTCATTTTGCCATTTTCACCGCCTTGTAATATTTTGTAGGTATCTTGAATTTATTATATTACAATTAGTTTTTACAGAAAGGCGCTCGTGCTACCAAAAGAAACTGCAACGTTCAGCTGCTGCACGTAATTTTCCTACATCAGCGTGAAAAAAGTTTATTTCTACATGTAGCCAATGACAAATCAACAATATAAAGTATGACTGGCTAACTGAAATAAAATATTGCATGGCAAAGCACCATGTGCACAGTTGTTAATTAACAACACAACAGTCGACCAAAAGTACTATAATACAAGATTTCCATCTGCACAAGGTCCCATTATTACTTTATAGATTTTCATATTGTATGCTTTTCTCTCAACACTTGCTCTAAGGGGGATAGGTAGGCTGCTGGCTTGTTGATGTACAGAATATCTCATAATAAATCGATACTTAAACATACTACTCTAAAACCGACAGTATATTTAAAACCTGCAGCCGATATTTTCATACACCGATATACAGATACTGCTCCCGTAGCAGATTCAATACGAGGATTCTGAGAAAAGCAGCACGAATGGTCACGGGTTTGTCTGAACATGGACGAGGGTTGGGGAGATGCCGAAAAAAGTGCCCTAGCACACACTTTATGATTAACGAAAAC
This sequence comes from Schistocerca cancellata, assembly GCF_023864275.1. Lineage (NCBI taxonomy): Eukaryota > Metazoa > Arthropoda > Insecta > Orthoptera > Acrididae > Schistocerca > Schistocerca cancellata. The sequence continues at coordinate 179,802,652 of NC_064632.1, forward strand.
TATCCGGTGAAAACCTACTTACATGGGTTCTGTCGATATATCGATGTCCGGCAAGGTAAATATCGACATATCGAATTGTAGATATTTTCAAAATATCAACAATCCTTGTAATTACCCTATTTTTGGCTTCGTCATCCTTTCGGTAGCGATACGCAGGGGGATGAAACATATAAATTCTTTATTTAATACTGTTTCACTGAACGTTTTCAGTGGGCTTCCACGGAAAAATTTCTATCTTAAGACATCTGCAAATTCAGTAGCTTCAGCACATCCGTAACCCTCTCCAGTAAGTCCATAAAAGATTAAGCACTGCCCACTTCACCTCATATGGAATAAACAAATACCAGGAAAGGCTATTTCACTACACACAGAGGATAAAAATAGCTTTTGATAACGATTACTATCGTAGTTTTAAGTAGTTTTAAGTCAAAAAATTAGTGAACAAGGTTTATATTGTACAATGTATTCAGACTAGAGTGGAAAGGCCCCAATTAGCTGTCTCGTGTCTACAGCTGCTATCTGACACGTAGTTAACTGAGCATTTTCGCGCAGTCCTTTGGCGTCTGTCTGTCTCTACTGGTTAAGATCTTGAGACTAATCCAGCAAAGAGGACAGGACCGCCCGTGGCAGCAAGCTAAAAGCTGCCCCAAGTTGGCACAGCAAGAATTGCTGCAGATGCGATCGAAGGCTTTCTCCTCGATGAAATGAACTGCTGAAGTCCAGGCTTTTCAGCCAAGTCAAGTCGTCGATATAGAGTAATGTTTCGAAAAGTTCCCGAGGAATGTTTATCTTCCTGAAGTTCAAGAAGCAGCACTTTCTGCAGATGGCATCCTCCCACGGTGGCTGCGTTCCCCAAACGGTTTCGCTACTGCATTCTGTTGTTTTCGTTTCTAAAGACACGATTTTGGTGTTACATAATAACAGTATAAGGCACATTTTTCAGCACATTACAACTTCTTGTAACTATTTTGTATCAAGAAAAATTTGGCAGTTTTGATTATCTGTCATAAACACTTGTTAGTTTCAGAAATTCTGAGTCTGGAAGAACAATAGAATAACTTGTCACTATATGGATTCTTGGGAACGAAAAACATTAATAACATTCATTAGATCATGCAAAAATTAAACTTCGATTAGATAAAACTGTTTCATGTAAAACAATTACGTTTAGTTCGGAAATTTTTCTATTCACATTCGGACCTGCAGTGCTCATAGAAAGTGTCTTAATGTGTCACTTCAGCAGTAAAAGTACTACAGTAAAAACTTATTTCTTTCTTAACAACGTGTAGCTTTGTTAGTAATTCAACTAGATGCACAATAGTAAACGTATCAGCCCTAGACATTGTTTACGATTCAGATACGTAGCGGATTCTTATTTGCAGCTTATTTAGATTCACTGTTTTCTCACAAGAAAAACTGACTAACAAGCAAATGGGAAATAAAACTGTGTAATAAACAGCAGGATAAACGACATGCACATTTATAAACAGTACAAAAATAATGTAACACACGGAAATTACATTGTTATATTCTGCCTATTATATTTGGAAAACCCTCAAACTAAAAAGTTACCGGTCGTAAAAATAGTCCAGACATTTACATTATGCGCAAGCTAAGAAATTCATTCAGGATTAGTTTACAAGTCACCGGTATATGGCTTTTATTATTGTCTCAAACATTTTGGATGTCGCACACTGCGATTGTTGAAAACTGACGATTGGTTTCCGTAAAAACTGCAACTAGTCACTTTACGATTAATGAGATGATTAACTAGGTGGGGCTGCAGTGCCTCTAAATCTGCCTAGCAGGCTCTACATTTCAGACACTGTAAAGCAAATGGTTGCTGTTCCTTCCCTACGTGAACCGCTAATACACATTTTAATAACGAAATTGTACAATTGAGTTACTTTTTTTTCAGCAGTAAAAAGAACAAACAATAAGAAACGATAAGGCTCCAAGGATTCATGAATAACGGCTGTTATCTGAAATATCTATAACACAAAGTACAGGGAGAATACATTCCTCATGGTGGGAACGGGAAGTTGGTTCCTTAACGTTTCGAGTTGTTACCCGACAACAATGGTGCCAACTCTTAGAGGAAAGTGTGTTGATCTTCACTATTTAGTACGTAACTACTCGACTCGCTAATGAACAAGCATATAAGGTGTTGCAGAACTTTTGGAAAATAGTCAATGTCGCTAGTGAGTCTGTGGAGCTATGCTAGGCGCAGACGTACAATTTCTGACTGTAGTTTTAGCTATTGTGAACTGATATAAAACAATGGACAATGATTTCCTAGCAGGTAACACCAACCTTAACATTGCAGGAAGTAAAAGAAGTGAAAATATGAAGCACTTACGGTAGATCCTTGTTTAATTCTTCCTACAGAAAAGTTCCTAACCTCAATTTTACCTCAGTCTCCCACGAAGTTAATGGCAATAGTCATTCCATCTACATTTATGCACGTCAACTGAACAATGAACCATAAAGCAACATGCAGTCTGAGAGGGTGCATAAGTGTGTAGCAGTTCCCATGTATACTACACTCATGCTCATAAACTAAGGATAATTGCAGAATGTGGTGCCACACAACGTGGCACTACACAAAACTGGCTCTAATAGCATAAGCACATAGGGAACACACACGACACAGATCTGTAAGTCCACAGTATTGGTGATAAGTTGAGAAAACCGTCCCGAAACACATGTGCTACAAGCCACTGTTTCCTGCTCATGTATTCGGGAGGACGACGGTTCAATCCCGTCTCCAGCCATCCTGATTTAGGTTTCCCGTGATTTCCCTAAATCGTTTCAGGCAAATGCAGGGATGGTTCCTTTGAAAGGGCACGGCCGATTTCCTTCCCAATCCTTCCCTAACCCGAGCTTGCGCTCCGTCTCTAATGACCTCGTTGTCGACGGGACGTTAAACACTACCACCACCATCCTGCTCATGTACCCTGACATCAATGTAGGATATAATCACCATGCACGCGTACAAGGGCCGAACAACGGGTTGGCATACTCTGGACCAGGTGGTCGAGCAGCAACTGGGGTATAGCCTCCCTTTCTTGCACCAGTGCCTGTCGGAGCTCCTGAAGTGTCCTAGGGGTTTGAAGACGTGCAGCGATACGTCGACTGAGAGCATCCCAGACGTGCTCGATGCGGTTTAGGTCTGGAGAACAGGCAGGCCACGCCATTCGCCTGATATCTTCTGTTTCGAGGTACTCCTCCACGATGGCAGCTCGGTGGGGCCGTGCGTTATTATCCATCAGGAGGAAGGTGGGACCCACTGCACCCCTGAAAAGGCGGACATACTGATGCAAAATGACGTCCCTATACACCTGACCAGTTACAGTTCCTCCTCTGTCAAAGATTTGCAGGGATGTACGTGCACCAATCATAATCCCACCCACACCATCAAACCACGACCTCCATACAGGCCCCTTTCAAAGACGTTAAGGGGTTGGTATCTGGTTTCTGGTTCACGTCAGATGAAAACTCGGCGAGACTCACTGTTCAGACTATACCTGGAACCGTCCGTGAACATAACCTGTGACCGCTATTCCAATGACCATGTACTGTGTTCTTGACACGAGTCTTTACGGGCTCTCCTGTGACCAGGGGTCAGTGGAATGCACCTTGCAGGTCTCCGGGCGAATAAACCATGTGTGTTCAGTCGTCTGTAGACTGTGTGTCTGGAGACAACTGTTCCAGTGACTGCCGTAAGGTCCCGAACAAGGCTACCTGCAGTACTCCGTGGCCGTCTGCAGGCCCTGATGGTGAGATATCGGTCTTCTTGTGTGTTTTACACTGTGGACGTCCCGTACTGTAGCGCCTGGACATGCTTCCTGTCTGCTGGAATCGTTGCCATAATCTTGAGTTCACACTTTGTGCCACACGGAGGGCCCGTGCTACGAACTGCTGTGTTTGGCCAGCCTCCAGTCGCCTTAGTATTCTACCCGTCATAACGTCATCAATATGTGTTGTTTGAGCCATTTTCAACACACAGTCGCCATTAGCACGTCTGAAAACGTCTGCACACTTACTCGCTGCACCGTACTCTGACATGGACCAACACACCTCTGCGTATGTGGACTGCAGCCAGCGCCACCATGCGACGACCGCAGGTCAAATGCACCGCATGGTCATACCCCGAGGTGATTTAAACATGCAAACCGCCCACCAGAGCGTTCTTGCACCATGTATCAACATTATTCTTAATTTATGAGCATGAGTGTGGTATTTGCGGCGCTGCCAAACCAATTACAGATTATGAAAAACGGTGGGTAGCCACGGCGTCGCTCTGGACTTTCGCCAGCACAGTCCCATTACTCCGAGTCATTACTTCTTTCTTCTGTTTCTGCCTCAGACGCAAGACTCGGAAACTGAGAAAGCTATTCCGCGGATGTCACCTAGCCACGGATGGAAATTCAGCACACTTCCCGGCAATTTTATTTCTGTAATCTGTTTACTCGACGAATGATATCTTTCCCATTAAAACTTATTATTCCGAAGTGACGTTAGTTTAAACAACGTCGACTACATATCGATGCAATGACATTGCCGTAATAGTTTCCGTCTAGATCCAGTATTTTAGAGAAATACTGTTAAGTGAAACACTAGGTGACCATTTAACTCAACACATTCCATGCTTCTGACACACGTAAAGACTGCGCGGATAAAAAATGTGACTGCAGAGCGGTCATACTATTTGCTAACTATACTACATGAGTCAATTCATAGAAATTCATGGGTGTAAAAGTTTACAGGGCATGAAATGGAAGGACCACATAGGGTTGGTCGTTGGTAAATAAGTGGCAGACTGCAGTTCATTGGAAGGATATCGGCAAAATGCAGTCAGTCTGCAAACAGGATTCCTTGCAAAACACTCGTGCGACCCATCGTAGAGTATTGCTTAAGTGTGTGGACCACACAAAACAAGAGGATTCCGAGAAGGGCAGCACGAATGGTCACTGGTTTGTGTGACCCATCGACGAGCGCCGGGGAGATGCTGACAAAACTGCGCTAGCAGACACTTGATGAATAATGCAGAGTATTCCGTGGAAACCTACTTACGTTGGAAATTTAGGAATATATTTCAGTCCACTAAGTACGAATCCAGTTGGGACCACGAAGCCTAGGTAGGCGCAATGCTAGTTGCAATGCGTATAAAGGCATTTCAGCAGTCGTTATTCCCGCTCTTTATAAGCGATTGAAATGGAACGAACCACTGATAATGATTAGAGTCACGCACTTCACAGTGGTTTGCAGAGTATGTGTAGATGTAGATGTAGATTACCGGCCACCTGTCTTATCTGAGGTCGCTAATGCACGCTTCTGGCGAAATCGGAGATAACCAGTTGAGATAGAGGAAGAAAAATTCACCGCCAGTATTTCTCCGCCAGGAGGACGAGCAGTGGATGCATCAAGTTCCTGACGACCGAACCTCTCTGCAGTTCCTCTTGGCACTTTTCATGGTATTCTGTCCCTGTCAATTTAGGGAATGGAATAGGAAAGGGAATGACAAGCACTGGTCAAAGTACCCTCCCCATGCAGTATAGGGAGGATTGCGAAGTATGTACGCAGATGTAGACGTAAGTGTAGTTGTAGACACATATGTAGGCCTTAAGCAATAGGCTCCTGGGACTAGTCTTTGCATCGTGTTTCATCGTTTTTCTTTCCTTCGTCAGTTAAGACACAAACAACACTACACTGTACAAAAATTCGTCACAATGGTATGCACGACACAGATACACGCACCTGATAATTTTGTGTCGTCTCGTTGCCACTGTCGAGTCTTGTACCATGAGAAGTAAGGAGAGGATGTTGTTAGGTGGCTGGCATCCTCTTTCTATAACACAACTGCAAACGTATATTAACAGGGTTCTTTATTCATAAGATCAAGAAGCAACTTATATCCAAGTAAGGTGTTGTGGTACAAGCCCTTCCGTATTAGTTTACGTTAGCCTCACTGCTGGTTAAGTACAAGCCCCACAATAAACACAACACTCTCTCTGACAGACACAGACTACAATACTGACTGAACTAGTAACTGAGCTGACAGCCAGTGAGACTGACTGACTGGCTGGGCTGTTGACAGATGCGACTGTAACTGGGTGACTGACGGACCTCCGGTCCACGGCGGTAATCTAAATACTGGTGACCGAGAGAACATTGCGACGCGTTGCTTGCAAGTCTCTCTTTGACCTCTCTCCTGATAGGCTCGCTTTATCCAGCACCTATTATCGATCTTCTCTCAACCTCTTTGCCGACTAGTGCGCTGGCGATAGCTTATGCCAGAATAGATACTTTGTAGCATGTTGCAGGAAGACAACGCCAAACAAACTCCACTGCGGTCTTCCTGGGATGTGAATGTGTGATTCCCACACCTGTCCTCAACTTTGATTTCCTGAGTATGACACTGAATAATTTTTAACATCAACACACCAGATCGTAGTTATTTCCATGAAAATGGTAACTGTATTACTCTTATGTGATGGAAAACAAGTGGATATAAAGAAAATCACCTAATCAAAAGTATCTCGATGCATATTAGTTGTGGAACTCTGCCGTGAACTCTTTCAGTGAGGTGTTTGAATGTCTGTGGAGGAATGGCACCCTACTCTTCATCAAGAGCCGGAACTGACCAAGATAATGATGTTGGCCGCTAGGGTCTGGAGCGAAGTCGACGTTGTAACTCGCCTAAAAAGTGTTCTAAGGTATTTGTGTCAGGACTCTTGACAGATTAGTTCGTTCCGTTGACACACAGATGCTGCTTTATGATAGGGTGCAATGTCAATCTGATACAAACTCTCCATCTCAGAACTTTCCTCCACTTTATGCAGCTCACATTGCTGTAAAATAGTGTTCATATTCTTCAACCTTAAACGTTTTCTTAAGCACATTGAGGGGTCCAACCCATAATCACGGAAATCAACCCCCTACTGTAACATCACCTCCTCCCTACTTTCATACTGATGTGCGCATGATGACAGAATACACTATTGGAAATTAAAATTGCTACACCAAGAAGAAATGCAGGTGATAAACGGGTATTCACTGGACAAATATATTATACTAGAACTGACATGTGATTACAGTTTCACGCAATTTGGGTGCATAAATCCTGAGAAATCAGTACCCAGAACAACCACCTCTGGCTGTAATAACGGCCTTGATACGCCTGGGCATTGAGTCAAACAAAGCTTGGATGGCGTGAACAGGTACAGCTGCCCATGCAGCTGCAACGCGATACCACAGATCATCAAGAATAGTGATTGGCATATTGTGACGAGCCAGTTGCTCGGCCACGATTGACCAGACGTTTTCAGTTGGTGGGAGATCTGGAGTATGTGCTGGCCAGGGCAGCAGTCGAACCTTTTCTGTATCCAGAAAGGCCCGTACAGGACCTGCAACATGCGGTCGTGCATTATCCTGCTGAAATGTAGGGTTTCGCAGGGATCGAATGAAGGGTTGAGCGACGGGTCGTAACACATATGAAATGTAACGTCCACTGTTCAAATTGCCGTCAGTGCGAACAAGAGGTGACAGACGTGTAACCAATGGCACCCCATACCATCACGCCGGGTGATACGCCTGTATGGCGATGACGAATACACGCTTCCAATGTGCGTTCACCGCGATGTCGCCAGACATGGATGCGACCATCATGAAGATGTAAACAGAACCTGGATTCATCCGAAAAAATGACGTTTTGCCAGTCGTGCACCCAGGTTCGTCGTCGAGTACACCATCGCAGGCGCTCCTGTCTGTGATGCAGCGTCAAGGGTAACCGCAGCCATGGTCTCCGAGCTGATATTCCATGCTGCTGCAAACGTCGTGTAACTGTGCGTGCAGATGGTTGTTGTCTTGCAAACGTCCCTATCTGTTGATTCAGGGATCGAGACGTGGCTCCACGATCCGTTACAGCCACGTGGATAAGATGCCTGTCATCTCAACTACTAGTGATACGAGGCCGTTGGGATCCAGCACGGAGTTCCGTATTACTCTACTGAACCCACCGATTCCATATTCTCTAACAGTCATTGGATTTCGACCAACGGAGCAGCAATGTCGCGATACGATGAACCGCAATCGTGATAGGCTACAATCCGACCTTTATCAAAATCGGAAACGTGATGGTACGCATTTCTCATTATTATACGAGGCATCACAACAACGTTTCACCAGGCAACGCCGGTCAACTGCTGTTCGTGTATGAGAAATCGGTTGGAAACTTTTCTCATGTCAGCGCGTTGTAGGTGTCGCCACCGGCACCAGCCTTGTGTGAATGCTCTGAAAAGCTAATCATTTGCATATCACAGCATCTTCTTCCTGTCGGTTAAATTTCGCGTCTGTAGCAACTCATCTTCGTGGTGTAGCAATTTTAATGGCCAGTAGTGTATGTTCTCCAGTTATTCGCCAAACCTAAGCCATTCAATCCTATTGCTGGGGGGCACCGAATGAGTCATCACGTCAAACCACTCGTTTCCAGCCATACACTGAGCAGTGGCGTCGCATCCTCAAGCTTCGCTTAGCACTGACGTCAGAGAAGGGCGACTTACAAGGAGCTGCTCGACCACTGTACCATTTTTTTTTTTTTTTTAACTCCCTGCGCACAGTCGTTGAGCTAGATGGACTATTGGTGGCACTCTGGAAGTCACGAATGGTGCATTCCGCTGATTTCAAGTGATCTTTTACGATCACATTCCGCAATATTCGTCAGTATCAGATCATCCTTGTCTTGCTTCAAGTGTTGTTGTGCCTTCGAGTTTCCACTTCACAAAAAGGTCACCAACGTCGATAGCTTTAGAAGTAAGCGAATTGTGCAGTACATAGAGTTGCCCGAATACTTAATATGCGATATTGTTTATCTGCACGGAAAAGCACCATGGCCGTTTCGTTCTCCTGTACCGACAGACAGTTCGTTTTCGAAAATTATAATACATGTACAACCAGAAAAACACCAAAAACACTGTCATTATGTGAGCTTAAAATAAATTATCATTCAAAATAAAATTAAATTAGTGATCTGTTGAAATAAATTAACAATACCAACAAAACTAAATTTATATTACATTGAATGTACCAATAAAATAATATCAGTGCTAACTTTATTTGTAGTATTGTTAATTTAGTTAATTTGCTATGTAGACACTGCTTTTCAAATTTAGTGTTACCCTTGCTTATGGTTTGCTCATTTATACACTAAAGCGCCAAAGAAACTGATATATGCATTCGTATTCAAATACAGAGATGTGTAAACCAGCAGAATATGGCGCTGCGGACGGCAACGCCTGTATGTGACAAGTGACTGCCGCAGTTGTTACTGCTGCTACAATGGCAGGTTATCAGGAGTTAAGTGAGTTTCAACGTGGTGTTCTAGTAGGCGCACGAGCGATGGGCCACAGCATCTCCAAGGTAGCGATGAAGTGGGAATTTTAACGTACGACCATTTTACGAGGTTACGGTGAATATCATCAATCTGGAAAAACATAAAATCTCGGATATCTCTGCGGCCACGAAAATATCTTGAAAGAACGGGACAAACGATGACTGAAGGGAAACTTTCAGCGTGACAGAAGTGCAATTCTTCCGCAAATTGTTGCAGATTTCAATGCTGGGCCGTCGGCAAATGTCAACGTGCGAACCATTCAACGAAACATCATCGATGTGGGCTTTTGGAGCCGAAGGCCCACTCGTGTACCCTTGACTGCACGACGCAAAGTTTTACCCCTCCCCTGGACCCTTCAATACCGAATTGGACTGTTGATGACGGGAAGCATGTTGCCTGGTCGGACGAGTCTCGTTTCAAATTGTATCGACCGAATGGACGTGTACACTTATAGAGACAACCTCATGAATCCATTGACCCTGCATGTCAGCAGGGGGCTGTTCAAGCTGGGAAAAGCTCTGTAACGGTGTGGGGTGTGTGCAGCTGGAATGATATGGAATCCCTGATAGGTCTAGGTATGATTCTGGCAGGTGACACGTGCATGAGCATCCCGTCTGATCACTTGCATCCATTCATGTCAATTGTGCATTCCGACGGACTTGGACAATTCCAGCAGGACATTGCGACACCCTATACGTCCAGAATTTCTACAAAGTGGCTCCAGGAACGCACTTCTGAATTTAAACACTTTCGCTGGCCGCCAAACTCCCGAACTCCCCAGACATGAAAGAGCACATCTAGGATACCTTGGAACGCGCTGTTCAGAGGAAATGTCGGAAAGAACAGATACCATCTTCATACAGATAATACTTACCGGCCAATGATCTTCTTCAGTGTGGATGCACTCACATTGCTCAAACTCTTACGGGAATCCGTAGTTGACAGCCGCGAGTAATGAGTATAGTGGGCAGGGGCACTACAAAAGTGGTGAGTGGACAGTATGTTTGAAATGTGGGTCTCACGGGGAGGGTGCCAGAGGTAAGTACCCGTAGTCGTACAATCTTCTGTCTCTTCGATGGCTCAGTCGGGTTGCCGGCACGGTAGCTCAGCGTCTTCGGTCGGAGGGCTGCTCGCCATCTGTAATAAAACAAAATTGAGTAAAGGAATCAACGATCATCTTGAACGGATGTCTTGTGACGTCCGCCCAGACCAAACTCAACGAGCAATACCGAACAAAATTAAAAAAAAGAAAAAAGTCGAATAAAGCGTCTCCCATGTAAGCAGGAGATCGCGTATTCGAGTCCCGGTCAGGGCACATATTATTAAATGTCCCCGTTGATATTTATGAACGTCTGTAAACGGCTAATGGTCTGGATTCATTGTCATTTCATTCTTCGAGAGCTACATGATCACCAACAGTATCTGTTCTTCATACAGTCATTTAATGTCTGATGATAACATGTAAGATCGTTTAGAGAATATACAGTACTTTGTTTTTCATTAATAAATTTCTGTTTTTTTTGGGTAAATTACTGAAGATCATTTACATACGTAACAAGAATAAGAGTGAACCCTCCACAGAGCCCTGTAGTACAACTGTGGGGATTATTCCCCAGTTTGAAGATAATGTTTCGTTGTGTACGAGCTGTGGGTGTCGTGACATGTCAAAAAATATCAGCGTCCTCGAAGTCAAACGGCAAAATTATATCAGGGAAGTATCACCACTTCCTAGTCCCTGCCGTATATCAGATGCACGCCTAAAGCAATCTAATATTTTATGTGTAGAAACTGTATGCAGTAAAAAGCAACACCCTTTCAAGCGCAGAAAGTAGCGCTCGCGGTGTAAGCGGATTACTACTGATACACAAGTCCTGCCAAACCATGTTTTTGGGAGACAGCTCTTTGAAAAGAAGAGTATACGCGAAAGGGGAGCCGGCAGCTGGGACCAGGTAAGCCGATGGGATTCTGTCAGAAGCCCGCAAAACCCCAATACGGGCATCACGTGGCACCTCTCGCCTTTTTTTAACACGGCCCGCGGAATAAATCTGCTTTTATAGAGGCTCGCGAGCGGACATCACACGCATTGAATACAGTCGCCCGTTTGACGCCGTGCCCTCTTTGTAATGAAAATGTGCGTAGGATCGCAGATGCCTTTCGCGAATGGAATTACAGCGGTATCGCAGATTAGAAGCTCTGCCTTACTGATGGCCGGCCACCTCTGTGTGTGCAGCCAGTTAACTGTGCGATTCCGCGAATCGGCACAAAAGGCGCAGCAGGTTATGATCTCCGTGCATAGGCGCACATAAAAGCGAATTGCCGCCCTCAGACTGCGCAGTCGTAACGAGGTTGCTGCGTCCCCCCGCCAACCGCACTGCTGTGCCGCAAACCATGTGTGCGTAAGCGAAATTGCAACACACAGTTAACATGCACAATTTCTTCCAGCTTCGTTCGGTTGCCTGACTATTACTACTGAATGAACATTGTATAATGCGCGCCTTTTGAAGTTGAAACAAACATTAGAAACAGTAACGGTTGTTTAGAGCGCGCTTTCTGACGTTCAACTTGAAAGCCTTCCACGCCTCTTGTAACTGAATCTGAGCCGTCTTATAAGAATATTACCTAGCCTTACACCAGATATGACTGTACTTTACCCATTGACAACGCAGTCTGACCACGAACATTAAGTTCAGGAACTGGAAAAACTTTTGGAAAGCGCAACAAGAAAAAGGGGTCATTCACATGTAACAGAGCTGAGATCTGAATTAGAATACCAACTCTAAACGCCGTATTATACTGCTTCAAGGTGTGATAAATTGGGCCTTATAGTCACAATTTCTGATTGAAAAATGTGTTTGTCATTTGTGGCCAACACTGCCTAATAATTTGAAAACTGAAATCGTGTGTGGTGGAAGCAATAATTTTCGACGACACCTTCTCTGCCGACACGTCTTCCGAAGTACTGCAGTTACGTCACCGTACCTGCATTGATGAAAATTTCTTACGGAAGACAATTGTAAGTTCTGCTTATCTACAAAGGGTGATTCCATGATGACGTAACCGAGCGAGGTGGCGTAGTGGTTAGCACACTGGACTCGCATTCGGGATGCCGGCCGCTGTGGCCAAGCGTTTCTAGGCGCTTCAGTCTGGAACCGCGCGACCGCTACGGTCGCAGGTTAGAATCCTGCCTCGGGCATGGATGTGTGTGATGTCCTTAGGTTAGTTAGGTTTAAGTAGTTCTAAGTTCTAGGGGACTGATGACCTCAGATGTTAAGTACCATAGTGCTCAGAGCCATTTGAACCATTTTCGCATTCGCTAGGACGACGTATCAACCCCGTCTCAGGCCATCCTGATTTGGGTTTTCCGTGATTTCCCTAAATCCTTTCAGGCAAATGCTGGGATGGCTCCTTTGAATGACCTCGTTGTCAGCGGGACGTTAAACACTAATCTCCTCCTCCGTGATGACGTAACAAACTTGCAGGGATGTAGGGAAAGTGTAACTTTGTCACTTTGAATTAAGGGATCCTGGGGCAGAAACTACCGAGTTATAAACGAAATGCCTTCTGATATCTCTGAATATGGAATACATCTTCCGTTACTGTTGTTGCTGAGACTATAGGTCAGGCAACTTTCAGAGGTGGTAGCATGGACTAAAACAAGAAAAAATGTCTAGTATACATGCGCTCTGAAATTCATACCATAAGAACTATGAGCACTTGTTCATCTACGTTACAATGAAACATGTGGTGCACTGAACAAGTGCCCATATTCCTTAAGGTATGCATTTAGAGCCCTTATTTACTAGACTTTTTTTATTCTTTTGCTGCATAATATCACCTCTGAGAATATGGCAAGTAAAAAACTTGAAATGGAAGAGGTCTACCATCAAAGGTTATTTACTTGATTTATTTAGTCTTGCTACTATGCAGAACATAGGTTTCTTACGAAGCTCCGTCAACGTGCTCAATTTCTGGCGAGGATCTTGAATTCTGCAAACGTTTACCCTTTCTTGGCCTCGTCCTGCTCACTGATGTCCTTGGTCTTCCTTGTTTCTTTTTACCCTATGGGTTGCAGCTTCGGAAGGTGTGTCCGATGCAGCTCCACTTCCTTTCCTTCATTCAGATGACGATAGGTTCATCTCTTGTTCTCTTGTTGTACATAACATTTTGTCTAAACATTAAGACATCTGTTGAAGACTTGGAAACTCTTGGTGATTGCAGAGGTAACCTTCCAAAATTCGCATCCGTATAGCAGTACTGCTTTCACGGTTGTTCGGAATATTCGTTGTTAAGTTGCAATGGAAATCTTTCTTGGCTCTCATAATGGATACAGCTACACAACTATCCCATTCGCCTTTCGGATTCTTGCTCTGACAAACAGCTGCTTCTCCGTCTTCAGTAACTACACTCCCAAGGTTTGTGAACTCGTTTGACTTTTTAAACCTCTTTGGTCACTCTCAGCTTTCTCATATCTCTTTTAACGATTTTCGTAATTTCCTCCTTGGTGGCATTTACGTTCGGCCCAGTAGTCTTGGCTTCATATTCAAGATCCTGCAGATTTCCTTTTATGTCATCATGGTCCTGCGAGAGAAGGCAGTGTCGTCGGTAAAATCAAGATCTTTCAGTCGCTCTGACAGTACCCATTGTGCCCCTCCCTTCTTATTCTCCACCACTTTTTCCGTCACTTTATCCAGGACCAGTAAAAAGACAGTTGCAGATACAACACATCCTTGGCGAACTCTGAACATAATTGGGAGTGTTCTATGACTACGTTCATGGATCAGATGACATGTGTAGTTGTCGCAAGTCTCCCTGATAACCCTCACCATCTTCTCTGGAATAGCGTACTTTTAAAACGATTTAAGATGTATTAGAACCATTTCCATTTATAACTTTGGACTCGTTCGTTTTCCGAGCTGGCTCCCTTGCCTCAAGTATACTGATCAGCCAGAACATTATGACCACCTACCTAACAGGCGGTATGTTCACCTTTGGTACGGAGAACAGCGACGAAGAGTCGTGGCATGGAAGCAATGAGGCCTTAGTAGATCACTGGAGGGAGTTGGCACCACTTCAGACAGACAAATCACCTGATTCCCATAAATTCCGGCGAGGAGGGCGATGAGCTGTGAGGCCACATTCAATAACATCGTAGAAATGTTCAATCGGGTTCAGATCTGGGGAATTGGGGGGCCAGAACATCAATTGGAACTCGCCACTGGGTTCCCCGAACCACGATCCTGGCATTGTGACGCGTCATACCATTTGTTGAAAAATGCCGCTGCCGTCGGGAAACATGGTCTTTACGAAGGGGTATCCTTGGTCTGCAACCAGTGTAATATACTCCTTGGCCGTCACGATGCCTTGAAAGAGCTCCACCGGACCAAAGGATGTTTACGTGACTGTTGCCCAGAGCATAATGGAACCTCCGCCAGCTTGTCTCCGTCCCGCAGTACACGTGTCAAGGAGGTGTTCCTCTGGAAGACGACGGCTTCGTGCCCTTCCTTAGGCATGATGAAAAAGGTATCGGGATTCATCGGATGATGCAACGCTTTGCCACTGAGCCACAGTCCAGTGCCGAAGGTCAAGTGCCCATTTCAGTGGTAGTTGCCGATGCCGTGGTGTTAACATTGGCACACGCTTGAATTGTCGGCTGCGGAGGCCCATCGCTCGAGGCGTTCGGTGCACTGTGTGCTCAGACACACTTTTACTCTGGCCAGAATTATAGTCTGATATTAGTTCCGGCACAGTTCGCCACCTGCCCTACTTTACCAGTCTCCCCATCTTGCGACATCAGACATGTGTAATGCGCCCAATTACACAATGTTTGTGCGTGGTTTCACCTTGGTTTCTCCATGTGTTGAAAAACTCACCACAGCGCTCCTCGAACACCAGACAAGTCGTACAGTTTCAGAAATGCTCGTGCCGAGCCCCAGGGCCATCGCAATCTGCCCCTGGTCGAACTCAGACAGACAGCGCAACTTCCCCATTCTACACACGGACACGGAGTAGCAGTCATTCCTCACCAGGTGACACTGCTATTGCCTGGACGGGTTTATATCGAGGATAGGTCAGTGATCATAATGTGTTAGCTGATCATTGTATGTACATTTACTATTCCTCGTCATCCCCGAATGTTCGTTTGTTCATCACTATCACTCTATACATCGTAGCCCCTGAAAAGATGGTAATGTAAGTCAATAGCTCTCTTTTTATACGGAGCAAAACTTAAGTTTCACACATGGCGTTAAGACACACGTGGTGGAATTTGTGAACAAAGCAAAAGGTGCAAGATAACAAATTCGCGAAGACTGAATTGCAGCGCAATATCTGAATAAGCAATATACACAACGTTAATCATCGTGGATAAGCACTGGGCAGGCTGAACTATTTAACGTCTCCTCCGAACATCAAGGCCCAAGAATATTAAAAGAATAAATTTACGAACTTCTGAAAAATTATAATGCAAGTGAGGGAAGGTGTTTGTTCAAAATGGTTCAAATGGCTCTGAGCACTATGGGACTAACTTCTGAGGTCATCAGTCCCCCAGAACTTAGAACTACTTAAACCTAACTAACCTATGGACATTACACACATCCATGCCAGAGGCAGGATTCGAACCTGCGACCGTAGTGGTCGCGCGGTTCCAGACTGTAGCGCCTAGAACCGCTCGGGCATTCCGGCCGGCAGGTGTTTGTTAATAACTTGAATTTATAGAAGATTAACCGAGAGGTTCTGTTGTATCCACGGACCCAACCAACCAACCAACCAACTCTTGGATGTTACTTGGACCTGTCTTGCTGGTGCACGTTTCGTCAGAAATAAAGATAAGTTATCTCTTCATTCTAGCTGGCGCAATTCTTGTCATTAATTAATTTTCGGCGAACAGACATAGCTACATCCTGGTCACTACCCACGCTTTATACAATATGTGGTGGCTGCCCCAAAAGTACCGCCGAGGACCTTGGGTTTCGGAGCCGTCACAAAAGGATCCGATGAGATCAAAAGCGACAGTAAAAGCATAACAATTTTCACGACATTTTCGAATGCAAAATGCGGCCCAAAATAGGCACCATATCAACATGCGAATACTACGCCAATGCTCCCCACTTGGTGCTATTTCACCATAGCGATAAAGGTTGCTAACCAAGGGTGCCCACATCAAATGCACAAGACAAGTGTCTAAATGACGTTTTCTTGATAGACTACCAGGCGACAGAATGCTTTGTACTTAACCACACGAGGCGTCCAACTGAGAAATACGCGCCGCGCATTCTGATTGGTTGTCACCAGCCAAAGCTTTTACGTCTTTCCAAACGATACCTGCCCTTTCCTGTTGTAAGGATGTAGAGCTCGAGTGGACAGAGTTTGGAGGTGACGAGTTGTCTGAGTTGACAAGTGACTTGCGGATAGCGCGTGAGTGCGCGAATTATGAAAGACGTCCGTGCTACGCCGATCGTCCGTCAAACTGAATTATTTGTTCAGTCCGTCACAATGAAATTTCGTGCAAGAGATTTTTGTATATAGATCTGTCAGACAAGGAAGGATTCGGTAAACAATGGAAACACCCACGAATAGCATTCTGAAGGAATGGGTACTTAGGTCGAGAGACTGAGCGGGCGATACAGTGAAAATCACCAGTAACTAAGGAAGAAGCTGGTATTGAGAAATACAAAGAAAAGTCACGAATAGTTTGCCTGCCTTACGCTGGTTCAATCTTTGAGATGAACGGTAGAGTCCTATGGAAACTTGACAGCCAAGGTATTTCGCTCAGGTCAACATAGATAAGAAGACTTCTTTGTAACATTAAAGACGATTTGGTTTACTGAAAACCGTGTGTGCATCGGATTCAGTGCAAATGTGGCACGTCTTACGTGACGAATATTATCAAAGCGGCCCAGGTGAGGTGTAAGGAGCATTACCGAAATATCCGACCAAAATAACCAAGAAATCAGCTGTCATTGCGTCAGGTATAATCATAAACACGACTATGCCAACAGGGTAGTGTCAGCGCCAAGTTTCTGGGTCGGCGTAATTAAGGACTCCATCCAAATGAGGACACCGGGAACTCTAATAAACACGGACGGAGTTTTCAATTTAAAGGAGGCTTGGGGTCTGGCACTCAGTTTATTAAGATCTTGCCGGCAACCTCATCTACCAGAGCTACATGGAGTAATAGTTTAAGCTCTGAGAGAAGGGTGTAGTGGACGCCGGGAGTCGAAATAGACTGTAAATAACGACGCGGCACTAACTGTAGAGTCCGCGCAAGATATGGTGACCGATAGCAGTGACCAATTTTCGTCCAAAAACTGGGCGAATTCACTGGTTTGTCCAGAAGGGGAAGCCGTCAGTGTTTGCTACCTTTCGGCCGGACTCCGATGACAGAATCGAGACGCAAGCCCTGTAGCCTTTCTCAAGCGCTTTTAAAAACACTCAGGTAAAAAATTTAATATTTACATTACTTACGGCTTTATATGTCGGATTCATGATGATGTGCCCATCACTTCGTTAATGACTAGTTATTCCGATATTTACGTGGAAGTAATACACTGCGCGAAATTCGAAAAAGTTTGCAATGAAAAATAGGGATAGCTATGATTTTCCATTCGGTGGAATTACATAATATGTTGCTGCATGTAAAATTTAGCTAACACACCAGAATTTTTCTTTAGGCTTGGGTGGAGGTATATCTGCACCAGTCTCGAGAAAAGTGATCTGACTTAGCATACTCATTTGCGATCGCGCTACGTCAGCGAAAAAGCCAGAGTGAAATTTTCACAATTGTCCAGGACACGGTGACCCGCATGACTTGACATCATGCGTCCCGTAGCCATAGCCCTTCTGCACAACACTCCAGACGCCATTTTTGAGAAAGACGATGCACGACCTCATATTGCTGCGCGAACAAGTGACTACCTGGTATCAAAGTACGTCAGCATTTTTCCCTGGCGCGCCATATTATCAGACTTGTCGCCAATCGAAAACGTGTGGGATATGGTGAAACGATGGGTGCAACGCTGTGACCTAATGCCAACCACCGCGGATGTACTTTGAAACAAGGTGAATGCAGCATGGATATTTATACCACAGGACGTCATTCGCACCTTATACGCGTCCACGCCGTCAAGTATGGAACAAGTTATCAGAGCCCATGGTGGTTGACCCTGTGCCTACTACACAACAGGGCACATGCTGAACCGAGGAGACCGAAATGCTAATAGTTTCTGCAGAACATACCAATGTACATGTCCTGTGAATATGAACGTCCTATTTCTAGTCGTTCACGGTGCTTTTAGTTTCTTTTTTTTTGTGTATATTATGGGACAGTGGGTCTATTCGGAAAGTAGGGCCCGATCGCTCGCAAAATGGAAACCACTGTGATAATCAAAAATGTTTTATTTGCAACATTTAGCTACATGTTCAGCTACTTGTCCACGTAGTTGTCGCTTCGATTTAGGCATTTGTCGTAGCGTTGCACAAACTTTCCAGAACCCTCGTCAAGGAAGGCCGCCGCCTGTGCTTCCTGACAATTCTCCACGCTGGTCTACAGCTTGTTATCTGTGCCAGAACATTGTCTTTATAGTCACTGGTTCATGTGAGCAGAGATAAAACTCACAGAGAGTCAATTATGGGCTCTATTGTGGGTGATAAAACACTTCCCATTGAAAAAGCTGCAGGAGAATCTTCATTGCCCCTGCAGAGTGCGGTCGAGAATTGTCATGCAGAAGGAAACGCATGACAGCTATGTCATGTAGGCTGCATGACATCAGGCGAAATCTCACACCAGGCCACAATACCTCGAGGGCTACACTATTGTTCTAAGCATTTTTACGTGCTCAGTGTACGCTCAGAACTGAAAAGAGCGACGTGATGAGATCGACAAATATACTAGAGGTTCTCCCCAGTGAATCTGTGCAAAGTTTCATCGGATTTTCACTGAGGTTTCCATTTCACACCCCATCGTATCTTACCTTCCGAACAGCCCTCGTACTTATAACGTAATACAAAGGTTGTTCAAAAAGTTTTGCAGAGTCGTCTCTAATTTTTTAATTTTTTCCAGGAGGAGAATGAAATTTTTTGTGAACATACTTGGAACAATTAGCTGTAAGATAAGTATTTTCTTTTATTTACGGGTGAGCCATAACGGACCGTGAAGTAGATGTCAGGTTGCGACAACGATCGGTGATGGAGTTCCTCTTCAAGACCGGCGATGACTCTGCCACATCGATTCAGAGGAAGTTGCTCCCTGTTTATGGAGAAGACACAGTGGATTACAGCAGTATCCAGCGGTGGTTGCAGAGGTTTAAAGAATGTGATCTCTCTGGACAGTCCACAATGCGGTAGACCATTGATCAAATCATTCAAAATGACAGATTGTGACGACACGTCAGCTTGCTGAAATGACTTGTTTGTCGTTGGGTAGTATGGTATCACTGGTACAGTCACTAGGGTACAGAGAAATCTGTGCACGTTGGGTGCCTAGATTATTGACAAGAGAAATGAAAACGATGAGGAAGAATGTGTGCGAGGCTGTAATGAAGACCATTACGGAAGAGTGGAAACAGTATTTTGACGGCGTCATTATCCAGGATGAAACATGGTTGTTTTAGTCCGAACCTGAGAGCAAAACCCAATCCATGGGGTGACGTCAACTGGGGATCCCCTCGGAAGAAGAAACCAAGACTTGCACGAACAGCAGACCGAAATGTGATGGCCCACCTTCTCCTGGGATCAGTGTGGTGTCATTTTCATCGACTCTTTGGCACCTGGAGACCAGCTTTGGGGTCAGCTCATCAGACTACACCATGATAGTGCCAAACCCCATACAGCCCATGACGTAGGAGAAAATCAGGAAAATGAGTTGGAAAATTTTTCGTCATCCTCCCTACAGCCCGGACTTGGCTCCGTCCGATTTTTACCTCATTGGTCGTCTGAGCGCCCACCTGCGCGTTAAACATTTGATAGTGAGAAAGACCTTATCTCCTGTGTCAAGCGATGGTGTAAAAGTCAATCCCCAGAATTTTACCAAAGTGCATTTACATTATCGAAAGAACATTGGGCCAGATGCGTCACAGCTGATGGAGGCTACATTGAGTAGGCTCAATAACTTTTGGTCAAGCTTGTTTCGCCCATGTCAATATGTCCACAAAATTTCAACCTCCGTTCCGTATTTCAATCAGTAAAAACGGAACCTTTATAGGAGAACTTCGTTGTCTGTCCATTTGTTAAGGCTCCTTCTCTTGAACAAGGTGTAGAGGTAGCAAGATGAGATGAAATTTATGTCATAACTTCAGGGTCTATGATCCCGTGGCGGTGTAAAGCACTTAAGCTTGTAAGTCAGTGCAGTCAAACTATACGGCTGTTTGTATCACACACTTCGATATTCGCAAGTTCACTCATCAAAACCTATAGAGGGTACAATGGACATACATAACAAAGTTCGTACCGACCGCTGAAAGAGCAAGTCTCAACTCGTACTTGCCCCGTTTTCTTTCTTTGGTCCTAAAATCCCTTCTTTCTTTTATTCCAAATAACTGTTGATTGTAAGACATTCTGCGATATATAATCCTCCTAGTTCCGCGTCTAATTTGGGCCCTGTAAGGTAACACTTGTGCGTTGTACCTGCTCTGGATTACATTCTATGATAATAATAGTTCATTAAATGGAGGTACACAGAAAGTACGAATAAAGAAAATTTTTACGATTTATGTGGCTGAAGTAGCAGCGAATTCTTCAGGTAACAAACACGTACAACTACCACAATACTTGAAGTAGCGTAATTATCGTTACATCTCAAAAGTAAGTAACGAACGCTGGTGCTGTTTGCGGATTTTCATTTTGTGATGGATTATCGGCAAATTTCAGTTGTTATATCTTTTCACTGCAACTTCCATTTCCTTTGCAAATTTCTTTTTGGTTCAAAATGGCTCTGACCACTATGGGACTTAACATCGGAGGTCATCAGTCCCCTATAACTTAGAACTACTTAAACGTAACTAACCTAAGGACGTCACACACATCCATGCCCGAGACAGGATTCAAACCTGTAACAGTAGCGGTTGCGCGGTTCCACACTGAAGCGCCTAGAACCGTTCGGCCACCCTGGCCGGCTCTGTTTAGTTTCCATTACTCATTGTTCAGGGTACATATTGAATAACATGGAGAATACCCATTCTACGGCCGGCCGCGGTGGCCAAGCGGTTCTAGGCGCTCCAGTCTGGAACCGCGCGACTGCTACGGTCGCAGGTTCGAATCCCGCCTCGGGCATGGATGTATGTGATGTCCTTAGATTAGTTAGGTTTAAGTAGTTCTAAGTTCTAGGGAACTGATGACCTCAGATATTAAGTCCCATAGTGCTCAGAGCCTTTTGAACCATGTTTGAACCCATTCTACTCTTTTCATACTCTACTGAGTTTTTTAATTACTGTGCACAAATTCCGCCTTTCACAGTACTTGCTGCCTTAGATCATATACTCTTTTACATATTTCAGTATTTATACTGAATGATGGTGAGCGGCGCCACAGAATACGGATAAATGCGGTATTTCGACCAGACTGAAATAGTTATTATTGTCAATGTAAAATTAATCGCTTTTGGAATCCGACTTACAAAGATAGATTTTTTTTTTTTTGCGAAACTTTGTCCGATTGTGAACTGCATTACCCCTTTGAAGAATGAAACAGTTTTCGAACTACGTCAGAGCTCATGTGATGTCGGTGACTTACCTAAGACAATTACAGAAAATGGATGTATATCTATCATGTAAGATGTGAGAGTGATATTCCTTTGCTTCAGCACGTCTATGGCCCACAAAATATGAAAGATATCTATGAACCGTGAAATGTAATTGAAGTAGCATATGTAGAAAATTATTACGTAGTAAGCTTTGCGTCTCCTTTACACGCAGTAACATTTGAGCAATATCAGCCGTATGCTTGAGCTGGAAGATATTTCGATGAACGTAAAACGCATAAGCGAGACAAGTTTGCGCCGTCTCAACGATTTATTCCTCCCAAGAGCCCCAAACGCACAAAATCCTTATCCGATCCCAAGCGAGCTTACACGGTTTAGCGCAGACCTTCTAAAGCTGTGGGTTCGAAATACATTATGCTAAACAGCATTACATTTTCCGTATTTTTGTGATGAATAATTCATGAGTGAACACATCGGTTCGCCAGATATAAGGGCTTTGCTACTACTAGGAAACATCTAAGGCCTTTTAATGCAGATATTATGTGAAGGCGGCCTGCGCCTTTGAACTTAAATCTGGCTTTAGGCTTCTCGCAGAGTGAAACTGCCAGAAAGATAACTTAATTATGAATTTCCTTTGCGGAATAATGTGGCGACCTTATGGTCAAGCAGACAGATGCGTTAAGACAGCTAATAACCCAGACACGCTGCCCTATCCTTTAATATGATACTTGTTACTTTGATGCAGGCGGTAGTTGCTCACTGCATAAGTACTTTTATTTTTATTTTATCACACTGCTTTCGCGTCATTGAGGAATGGACTCTATTGAAAACATTAATTATAAGTGTGAACATAAGATTCAAATGGTTCAAATGGCTCTGAGCACTATGGGACTTAGCATCTGAGGTCATCAGTCCCCTCGAACTTAGAACTACTTAAACCTAACTAACCTAAGGACATCACACACATCCATGCCCGAGGCAGGACTCGAACCTGCGACCGTAACAGTGGCGCAGTTCCAGACTGAAGCGCCTAGAACCGCACGGCTACCGCGGCCGGCGAACATAAGATAACAGGTCATATATGTTACTAGAGGGATCCCCAATCCCCATAACACAAAAAATGTCGAGGAAGACAGCGGTTTGAACAACATCTCCTTCCAAGGGTTACGTGTTGTAACCATCTGTTTCGTCTCTACCATCCATCCATCCATTCATCCATCCATCCATCCATCCATCCATCCATCCATCCATCCATCCATCCATCCATCCATCCATCCATCCATCCATCTATCTCTGGCGAAGTCACCCTACTTCTCTCTCTCAAGTCGGCCGATAATTCGTTATCCTTTTGGCACTGTATTCGCCGTCATTCTATCAATATGATCCTTCCATTTCATTCTGTCCTCTTCTGTCTTGCCATTAAATAAATAGATTTTAAAATCTGATCTTACTCTCTCATTCCTTATTTTTATCCATTTTATTACAGCCTCTTACACATCTCAAGAGCTGCATCTCTGCTGCTTGTATACGTGACCTATTCTTTTTGTTATTGTCCATGACTCGGAACCATACACAATTGCAGGTACAGCCGCAACTTTACAGAATTTATTGTGCGTGACACAAATAGCGGCTTTCAACGGAAAGAATTCAGCCAGATCGTAAATAATAATAAATGAGAAAATTGTTGGACAACTGTCCCACTTCAGTGGTCTAGGATGTGATATTAGTTCTAACTATGGCAAAGAAATTTAGAAGAAGATTAATAAATTTCAAGCTATTTGAGATTTGAATATAGAAGACAAATAACTGGGTAGATTCGATGTAAGTGCTATTACGACATGTATGACCTAAAGAGATTTATATGCCAGAACTGTGCGTACTGATAAGAGATGAAAAACAGATTTTCTTGACAAAAATGACAACCTCACAGACTGCGTTTGATTCTACAAGGTAGTTGCAATTAAACTTTCCTTACTTGTGCCAGCGGAGTCGGAAAGATATTTACCTATAGCTGGCTGGTTGATTTCCGGAAGGGGCCATCTGTCCCATCGGATTAGGGAAGTTGGGAGAAGGAAGTCCGTCGTGCCCTTTCACAGGAACAATCCCGGCAGTTGCCTGAAGCGATGTAATGAACTCACGGTAAACCTAAATCACGATATGAAGATGGTATCTGTTCTTTCGGACATCAGTGACCATGCAGCGCTCTAGAATGAAATGATAATTAAATGAAGACCCGACGCTGCCGACAGGCGTTGATATGCAGTCGTCCACCCTGTTCCAGGGGAAGCTTCTCGGCCCGCAAGGTCTGGACATTCACAAAGGATGGTATACATCAACGGGGACAGTTTAAAATGGGTGCCCCTACCGGGACTCGAAGCCAGGATCTCCGACTTACATGGTAGACGCTCTATCCATCTGAGCCACGTAGGGCACAGAGGATGGTGCGACTGCAGGGACTTTTCCCTCGCACGCTCCCCGTGAGACCCACATTCTTAACTTGTAGTCCACACACTACATTCGTTGTGCCCCTGGCCATTACACTCATTACTCGTAGCAGACAGTCTTACCGAGCCCCGTAAGAGTTCGGGCAATACGTGTGCATCCGCACAGAAGGTCAATGGCCGGTTAGCCTTAACTATATGAAGATGGTATCTGTTCTTTCGGATATGAGCTAATGAGTGTAATGGGTAGGGGCACTACGAACGTAGTGTGTGGACATTAAGTTGAGAATGAGGGTCTCACGGGGAGCGCGCAAGGGATACGTTCCTGCAGTCGCACTGTCCTCTGTGCCCTCGGTGGCAGGGATGGATAGAGCGCCTGCCCTGTGTGCAGGAGATCCCGCGTTCGAGTCCCGGTCGTGGCACACATTTTCAACTGTCGCCGTTTATGTATATCAACGCCTCTCGACAGCGTAGGGTCTTGATTTAGTTATCATGCGAGTCCAGTGTGCTAGCCACTGCGCCACCTCGCTCGGTATTTATTTACCTATGAGTATCAAACATTATAAGAATGATGTTCAGACTGTGCGCAGCGAGAGTTGTGTTGTTAGTACTGTTAGAGTCATGTCTTGCCGTTGGGCGCCGGTACTGGTTAAACACAAGCACCATGTGATGAGGCAAGTTCTGCATTATTTAAGAGATACAGAGGCGAGCGAGTGTGCCGGGACTTACGCCAGTTCACTGCTAGTACCCCACGTCACCATAAAGCGTCTGTGCATAGCACAAAAGTATTGCACCATAATTTAAGAACGAAATTGAAAGTTAAAGTTCCTTTTCCAAATTTTGTCAACATGTGCTTTAGTATATTAAAGTTCAAACTGTGAAATCTCAGATTGATCAGATGAATATTTTTCCCTAATTACATGGTTTTAAGAAAAAAATAAGTGGCGCTAATAATAAGTGCGGTTCTATGCTGCCTTGGATGCAAATGGTCGTCACAATGAGCGACGTTTGTAACCTCCTAGGAGGAATAGTCAATGGTCAGTGGTATGACAAGAACGGTAATTTGAATAAAAAAACTTCATATGGGCATATGTATGTCCTATTTCGAATACAAGTTGACACTTACATAGAAGATTACAGCAACGAGCCACTTCTTACAATGCTATTTATTTATTTAAACTGCGCCGTTACTGGTTTCGAACAGACAGGTTCATCTGGAGACGGGTAGTTCATGTTTTTAAATTAAGTTTTGCCTTTTGTTTCCCCAACTGACGCAATTTCCTTGTGTGAGTTCCCTACAACCAAAACAAGATGTGAGACAACGTCTTTTTAACTGTAATTGTGCCTCATCACTTAAAATCGTTGTGAGGCACAATCACCCCAAGGAAATTTGGTCAGTTGCGGAAACAAAAGGCGAAAGCTAATGTAAAACGTGAACTAGCAGTCTAAAGATGAACCTGTCGGTTCGAGACCAGTAACGGCGCATTTTAAATAAATAAATAGCATTATAAATGGTGGCTGGTTGCTGTAATCTATCTGAGAGTCAACCTATATTTCACACACAGCCACGGTCTCAAGAAGGCAGTTTTTACCAAAATGGTACTATTACGAATAGTTTCCGAGACAGAACATATTTAACGTATACTGACATTTATTTTCGGTATTATTCAATATAACAGTTCATCTGGAATATTCACTTGCATTTGTACACCCCAGACTTCATCCAAAACCATAAACAAAAATCTAGTGGCGTTAGGTCTGGCGATCTTGGGGGCTTCTTCATGCTGGCATTTCATTGTGGCCCGCGTGGCCGAAGGGAAGTCTTAAGGTGATCCCCAAATGAATTTTGCAAAAAATGTAAGTAATTCTGTCCCATCATTCGTTCTTACGAAATGAGTGATAATATACACTAATGTGTTCTATCTCGAAAATCATTCGGAAAAGGGGATATGTCCATATGAGGCTTTTTGCTTCAAATGAGCGTTTCTGTCATATCCCCAAATACTGAGCATTCCTCCTGGGACACCATGCATATATTTGTTCAATCTGCAGCTTCTGTTGGTGATTATGGTGGTACTGTAGCGGTCCCATTCTACCACAGTAGAATATTTTATTCAAAATCAGAAATCAGTTTTAAAAATTAAAGCAGCTCAAACGTACAAAAATTTAAAACTGCAACATAAGTCGAAAATAGTCTCCCTGCATTTTCGTGCTCTGGAATAACATTCAATCTCATTACGGAAAACAGTTAATGTAAATTGCTTCAATCCTCCGCGCCTCAATTGGCCTACCGTTTTAGAGTTATTCTCGCACATTTTTCCTTTTCAGTATGCCATTGGCAGAAATCATAACAGACAATTTCAGCATTCGCAAGAGTTTCAGCGTATGGGAGGGCCAACAATATTTTCTCATTCTGCATTCGTATATGATATCGATTGACATAGCTTATGCTACATAGCTCCGCATTGCCGGAAAACTCAGTACTGCATTCCCACTCGGCTAGCCGCGAGGTTTAACGCGCTGCTTCTCGAGCGGGAAGGCGTGCCAGTCCACAGCACGGCGGATTGGTGTCTACGTCCGGTGTGCCGACCAGCCTGTGGATGGTTTATAAGGCGGTTTTCCATCTGCCTCGGCGAATGCGAGCTGGTTCCCTTATTCCACCTCAGTCAATGTTTCACACCAGACGACGACGACGATTTGGTTTATGGGGCGCTCAACTGCGCGGTTATCAGCGCCCGTACAAATTCTCAACCTTTGCTCCCCAGTTTCATGAATGATGATGAAATGACGAGGACAACACAAACACCCAGTCATCTCGAGACAGGTGAAAATCCCTGACCCCGCCGGGAATCGAACCCGGGACCCCATGCTCGGGAAGCGAGAACGCGACCGCGAGGTGTGGACTATACCAGACGAGTTTAACCCCAAAAGTTTGCAGGGTAGAGTAATTATGGTGTACGCGTACGTGGAGACAGTGTTTGCGCAGCAATCACCGACATAGTGTACCTGAGGCGGAATAAGGGGAACCAGCCCGCATTCGCCGAGGCAGATGTAAAACCGCCTTAAAAACCATCCACAGGTTGGCCGTCACACCGGACCTCGACACTAATCCGTTGGGCGGACTGGTGCCGGGGACAGCCACGCCTTCCCGCTCGGAAGCAGCGCGTTAGTCCGCGCGGCTAATCGGGCGGGCACCTATTGGTCAACGTCACAGAGCTCTCTCGACCGACCCATTCTGCTGTTGCTGCTTCTCTTCTGACGGCACGACACTCCCCTCCTCAGTTAATACTGGTGTGTCGGCCTGTAGTGATATAGATTAGTCAATTTCGCATTAAATAGGAATGTCCCTATATTTTTCATCAGGTAGTCTGTTTATCATCTGTGTTCTGAAAAATTTGTTTGACCGATTTTTTCCGGCTTGCAGTAATTTTCTGTAATACACTCCTGGAAATTGAAATAAGAACACCGTGAATTCTTTGTCCCAGGAAGGGGAAACTTTATTGACACATTCCTGGGGTCAGATACATCACATGATCACACTGACAGAACCACACGCACATAGACACAGGCAACAGAGCATGCACAATGTCGGCACTAGTACAGTGTATATCCACCTTTCGCAGCAATGCAGGCTGCTATTCGCCCATGGGGACGATCGTAGAGATGCTGGATGTAGTCCTGTGGAACGGCTTGCCATGCCATTTCCACCTGGCGCCTCAGTTGGACCAGCGTTCGTGCTGGACGTGCAGACCGCGTGAGACTGCGCTTCATCCAGTCCCAAACATGCTCAATGGGGGACAGATACGGAGATCTTGCTGGCCAGGGTAGTTGACTTACACCTTCTAGAGCACGTTGGGTGGCACGGGATACATGCGGACGTGCATTGTCCTGTTGGAACAGCAAGTTCCCTTGCCGGTCTAGGAATGGTAGAACGATGGGTTCGATGACGGTTTGGATGTACCGTGCACTATTCAGTGTCCCCTCGACGATCACCAGTGGTGTACGGCCAGTGTAGGAGATCGCTCCCCACACCATGATGCCTGGTGTTGGCCCTGTGTGCCTCGGTCGTATGCAGTCCTGATTGTGGCGCTCACCTGCACGGCGCCAAACACGCATACGACCATCATTGGCACCAAGGCAGAAGCGACTCTCATCGCTGAAGACGACACGTCTCCATTCGTCCCTCCATTCACGCTTGTCGCGACACCACTGGAGGCGGGCTGCACGATGTTGGGGCGTGAGCGGAAGACGGCCTAACGGTGTGCGGGACCGTAGCCCAGCTTCATGGAGACGGTTGCGAATGGTCCTCGCCGATACCCCAGGAGCAACAGTGTCCCTAATTTGCTGGGAAGTGGCGGTGCGGTCCCCTACGGCTCTGCGTAGGATCCTACGGTCTTGGCGTGCATCCGTGCGTCGCTGCGGTCCGGTCCCAGGTCGACGGGCACGTGCACCTTCCGCCGATCACTGGCGACAACATCGATGTACTGTGGAGACCTTACGCCCCACGTGTTGAGTAATCCGGCGGTACGTCCACCCGGCCTCCCGCATGCCCACTATACGCCCTCGCTCAAAGTCCGTCAACTGCACATACGGTTCACGTCCACGCTGTCGCGGCATGCTACCAGTGTTAAAGACTGCGATGGAGCTCCGTATGCCACGGCAAACTGGCTGACACTGACGGCGGCGGTGCACAAATGCTGCGCAGCTAGCGCCATTCGACGGCCAACACCGCGGTTCCTGGTGTGTCCGCTGTGCCGTGCGTGTGATCATTGCTTGTACAGCCCTCTCGCAGTGTCCGGAGCAAGTATGGTGGGTCTGACACACCGGTGTCAATGTGTTCTTTTTTCCATTTCCAGGAGTGTATGTTTACAAACGCTTCCGGAGGCCGAAAGGACAGCTTATGGCTACATTTAGAATTAGAGGTGTAGTTAGGCGATCGCCATTTTGTGAGTGAGGTGTGAACATTACTTTCTCAGGAACACTGACGGAAAAATTTCATCAACGCATCAGTACGTACGTAAGTTTCAATTATATACACACCTGAAACTTCCTGACAAATTAAAACTGTACGCCGAACCGAGACTAACTCGGAACCTTTACCTTTCACTGGAAAGTCCTCTACCAACTGAGGTTCCCAAGCACGACACCTGCTAAGAGCTTTACTTCTGCCAGTAACTCGTGCGAGGTACCTCTCCCAGTACGATGTACTGGCAGAAGTAAAGCTGAGAGGAGGGATCGTGAATAGAGCTCGGGTAGCTCAGCTGGTAGAGGACTTGCCCACGAAAGGCAAAGATCCCGACTTCGAGTCTCGGTCCACCACACAGTTTTAATCTGCCAGAAAGTTTCATAACAGCGCACATTCCGCTGCAGCGTGAAAATTTCATTCTGGAAACATCCCCCAGTCTCTGGCTAAGCCGTGTCTCGGCAATATTTCTTCCAGGAGTGCTAGCTCTGCAAGTTTCACAGGAGAACTTCTTTGAAGTTCGGAAGGTAAGAGACGAGGTACTGGCAGAAGTAAAGGTGTGAGGACGGGGCGTGAGTCGTGCAAGGGTAGCTCAGTTGGTAGACCACTTGTCCGCGAAAGGCAGAGATTCCGAGTTGGAGGCTCGGTGCCGCAAACAGTTTAAATCTGCCAGGAAGCTTCACAGCTGTGATGCAGAGTGAATATTCCATTCTGGATACACACACCTGCTTCAGGCAAATGCCGGGAGTTGAAAGGCCACCGCCGATATCCTTCCCTAATCCGATTGAACCGATGACCTCGCTTTTTGGTCCCGTCTCCCAAATCAATCACCCATCCATACACACACCTACATTCATAGGATACGGTATGCTTAACTTGAAAAACTAGGAGAACGACGGAAAGATACTTACAACGTTTTCAAGCAACGAGCAACAACTCAAGCTGTAACTATCAATTACGTCCGTCGCGTGACGGGAAGATGGGCGAGTGGGAAATAAAACACTTGCAGAACGTTGCTTGCGGAGCTTAGCCGCTTTTGTCCTGGTCATACCGCAGAAGGCGGAGATGAATGGGAAGCTGCTACTGTCACTGAGGGAAGCGTATCTGGTGTGCTTAGGTTCCATCCGTGGACGGGATAAGAGACAGAAGATAAATTATTGGCGGGTATCGTCGAAACAACAGTGAAGGGAGAAAGTCGGTCACCGCGAAACGCGTCAGCAGTTGTAAGCTGTATAGCAAAAACAAATTTCAACCAGGAAGGGAGAGCAAGTGAAAGTGAGTGAGTGAGAGTTAGGGAGTGAGAGAGAGAATGGGAGGGAAAGAAGTGAGGGTGGGGTGGGGGTAGGGGAGGGACACTAAAACACTCAGAGCGGTCGTGCAGAATCTGAAGGCAGCTCCATCAACAGCGGGGAAGTTCTCTGTGAGCAATTACTGGCCGTCTTCAGCGCTAGTAATGTCGTGTCTAACAGAAGACAGAGTGCCCTTCTGTGCTCAAACTCGTTTATCCCTCCACTCTGGAAGGAAACGGGCGTGAAGGCTGGTATATACTTTAGCACCACACTCGAGTCTGAGCCGAGAAGTTCCTGTTTCCATCTACTCTCTTCAGCAAGTGCAAATTATGAGAACCGTAAGCGCACTGCATGTTGCTTAATGTAAGTCATCTTCCGAAAGACATCAGAAAATTTTGTACAATACTATGTAATGTTAGCAATTTTCAAATAGTCATCCCTGTGACAGATGACGGTGCAAAGGTATACTTTAAAACAGTAGCAAATAAGTATGTATTTACCAACGGGTAATGAAATATCCTTCAAAACATTACTGGATATGGTCCACGCAACGCTTGACAGTTATTTGACTGAATTTCGAGGAGGACCTAGAAAGGAAAGATCTTATTCAATTAGTAAACCTAAGCCGTGAAACCATTATAGACTCAATCTGAAAAGCTAAATTTACTGATAATGTATCCCGACCTTCCAAAATAAACATAGATGGCAGGCAAGGTGACGGCTTATCCAACACCCTTTTCATTTGCTTCTTGGTAAAATATGTGATAATTTGGAAATAAAAATTCAGAGATACAGAGATACGTTTCGATAGAAAACTGCAGCGAACTGAGGAACATTTGAGAGTATTTTAGGGGTCTGGTGTTGAGCAGACAACGAAAGTGTAACTTTCAACGTTTCTTTCATATCACCATACTTTAATGTACTTTCATACGACAAGCACGTACGGAGTGAGTATGATGAACGATCAACTGATGGGCAGTCTGACTAAATATTTTCCACCAAGTTACGTTGCAGTTCCTCGCGTCAAAAGAAACTGGAGAAAAATTACGTCCTCAGAGCAAGTAACACTGAGCCTTAGACATTTTTACCGGCTGGTCATGTTTATTGCTTTTACGTTATGTGTCAATCATTCATAATAGTACTTTGCCGATACTCACAATATGCTATGTTTCTATTTACAGAGCGACAATTATTGAACAACACGAAAAAAATGTAAATCAGTTGCAAACTACGGCGTGCAGACACTTTATTCAACATGTAAACGTCACTAGAGATATTTGGATTTAGGTAATGACATTTTCGGTATACATGCCATCATTGATGATGTGGCGCACGAATAGTGAAATTCTGTCTGTGCGGCTGGTCCCGGCAGAGGTTCGAGTCCTCCCTCGGGCATGGGTGTGTGTGTTTTTGTTCTTAGGATAATTTAGGTTAAGTAGTGTGTACGCTTAGGGACTGATGAAAAAAATGGTTCAAATGGCTCTGAACACTACGGGACTCAACTGCTCTGGTCATAAGTCCCCTAGAACTTAGAACTACTTAAACCTAACTAACCTAAGGACATCACACACATCCATGCTCGAGGCAGGATTCGAACCTGCGACCGTAGCGGTCGTGCGGTTCCAGATCGTAGCGCCTTTAACCGCTCGGCTACTCCGGCCGGCCGGGACTGATGACCTTAGCAGTTAAGTCCCATATGATTTCACACACATTTGATTTTTTTTTAATTCTGCACAACCCGCTAAAGTGTCAGAACATCGATGCTGTCGATAACCTTCTGAATGGCTGTTTCCAGGTCAGCAGTTGTTTCGTGGTTCTTGGTGTACACCTTGTCTTAAATACAGCCCCACAAAAAGGAGTCGCTTGTGTTCAGATACGGAGAATATGGCGGCCAATCGAGGCCCATGCCCCTCGTTTCTGGGTACCCAGAGTCAGAACGATATCCCCAAAGTGCTCCTCCAGGACATCAAACACTCTCCTACTTCGATGGGATCGAGTTCCATCTTGCATTAACCATCTTGCCGAAATCAGGATCTCTTTGTATAAAGGGGAAGAAATCATATTTCAAAACCTTCACGTACCGTTCGGTAGTCACTGTGGCATGAAGGAATATCGCACCGATTATTCCGTGACTGGACATTACACACCACACAATCATCCGCAGAGGGTGAAGACACTTCTCGATCGAGAAATGCCGATTCTCAGTCCCCCAAACACACCAATTTTGCTTACTGACGAACACATCCAATTGAAAGTGGTCTTCGTCGCTAAACCAAACCATATTCGCGTCAACTAATTCCCATCATGCCCCGCGGCCAACCGTGAAGTTTGAACGATCTAACGCAAACCGTTCAGAAGTTATGACGATTTTATTTCATATACTTTAATAACGGTCATCCTGTAATTTAAATGAAAAAATTATTTCAGCACGATGTGTGATGACGTTTAATACTAGTGCAAACGACAAATTCTGTGGCTCTACGTAGATCATAAACTGAAGACGATGTAATTCCCAAATCTGTGAACCAGTTCCGACACGCGTTGAACTTTGCAGAAAATATTGTCTTCAGGAAAATATTGCCTCAGCAACGTTAAATTTCAGTGCATTTACTAATATCAAGGAGATACTATGAAAAATAGGCACAGAGAACGGAGGAGTTTGCGTCGGTGAGTAGATTTCGTTTAGTTAATATGTACGAAGTAACGTCTAGAGACGCCTTTTTGACGTACTAGCTGCTCACTTCAGAGGTTACCTACGGAGATATGTGTCTTCTGTGCAGTAGTACATCAGAGTTACATATGAACGTAAAAGTATATTTTAATACTACTTAATTACCCTCATAATTCAAGGAGACTGTAATAATTCCAATTGCAAAGACTGTGAGTGCAGACAGGTGTGCGTATTACGGAACCATCAGTTCAGTAAGACATGGTTGCAAAGGATTACCTCGGAATATTTGCAGAATTATTGAAAGAATGGTAGAACCTGGTCTCGGCTAAAATTAGTTTAGGTTCCGGAGGAATGTAGGAACATAGGGGGGAACATCTGGGGGCGATTGTCCCTTCGAGTTAGTTTAGAATATAGACCGAAGAAAAGCTAACACAATTGTAGCATTTACAAGATTAGCAAACGCTTTTGGTAACATTAACTGGAAACTATTGTTTGAAATTCGGAAGGTAGCAGGGATAAAATACCCGGAACGAAAGATTATCTCCGACTTTTACAGAAACCAGACTGCAGTTAGGAGAGTAGAAGGACATAAAAGAGTAACAGTAGTTGAGAAGGCAGTGAGTCAGAGTTGAAGGCTACCACCGATGTTAGTCAACGTGTGCACTGCAGTAAGATCATCGGATGAAAAGTTAATCAGCCCTAGAGAAATCAATGCATGTTTAATATATTGCCGCGTTATTCTGCCCCTAGAATTGATAACCGCCTGGATTCGGTTAAGAAGTGAGTCCACAATACTGTGCAAATACCTCGCATCCAGGTTAAGCAACTCGCCGAGAATTTGATCTCGCTATTGCTGATGTTGGTGTTTTTCCCTGCTATTCCATGTCCTACACATTTTCTATGGGGTTCAAGCCAACTGATTTTGCAGATCAGTCGAGATGCAATAGTGTGGGGGAGTGTTTAGAAAACTAGTCATATTCCTCCATCCCGATGAACTTCGCTGTTCTTGTCTTTACATGCCTGTGTGAGCAATAGCCTCTTGCAAAGTGACCTACTCCAAATATTCATTGCATGCACTGCCCGTCGTAGCGTTCTTTCACTAACAGATTGGGATAGACCTTCATTCAATGCGTGCGGCAAGTACTGTCAGGTTTGGAAGCATTTTTGATTCACATTCCCCTCGAACGCGTCTTCAGCCCCTCTCAGTCATGATCTTTTTCCGACCGCAATTCTGACATCGTTCTTTGCGGCCACGGGTGTTACACCACTGCTTGTAGACATGTTGAACAGTTTGCCACGGAACATCAACAAATGCAACTACTTCACACACCGTATTGCCATGGGCACGGCCAAACTCGATTGCCCCTTTGCCATTGTGTCACGTCCTTACAATTCCCCATGTCCACTACAAACATAATTGTCTCATTGATCGCTACTTCCTTATGCTCACGTAGAGGCAGTGCGTTTGCTGTTGAGCACGCAAGTCGATCGCTGCATCTGTAAAGGCTTAACGGTTCACCTGTGCTTGAGCGCAGGAGTGACAAATTTCTTGTCCGTTGAACTTAATATTGGAAACCAAGGGAAAATTTCGAAAGTGAATGAAACCTTAGATATAAGGTATAAGTATTTGAGGGTTACTGATGCTGCAGTACTCCAGTTAGAGACGGCAAAGAACGCAGATTAATAGAACTGAGTGGATGATGTCTTGAAGAGCAAAGGTTATATGAAACAAGAGTAATGTTATAAGTGGAATAATGGAACCGAATCGAATTATATTAGATTAAGAAATGATGATCTAGCAACAATAGACGGATTCTGCTACTTGGAGAACAAAATGACTGACAAAGGCCGAAGTAAAGAGGATATAAAGTGAAGAGTTGCAGTAGCAAGGTAGTAGAAAGAGATATTTGTTAACGTCTAATATAAATTTATTAGAAAGTATTTTCTGAATGTATTTGTCTGTAGTGTAGCCTTATCCAGAAACGAAACGTGAACGACACACAGTTCTGACAAGGAGAGCACAACAATTTTTTAAATGTTGTACCACAGAAGACTCTTCAAGATTAGGTAGGTAGATATTATTACCAAAGGAGAGGTAATAAATCGCAACGGGGAGACAAATTTATAACTCAACTTCACTAAGAGGAGGGATCATTTGATAGGACACATCCTGAGGCATCAAGGAATCGTCAGTTTGGTAATAGAGTACAGAGCAGTATTTAAAACAAGCAGTGGGAGGCCAAGGTTTGACTATGATGAATACATGCAGATCAATGTCGATCACAGTACTAATGCACAGAAGAAGAGGATTCCACAGTATAAACTATCGTGGAGAGTTATACACTACTGGTCATTAAAATTGCTACACCAAGAAGAAATGCAGATGATAAACGGGTATTCATTGGACAGATATATTATACTAGAACCGACATGTGATTACATTTTCAAGCAATTTGGGTGCATAGATCCTGAGAAATCAGTACCCAGAACAACCACTTCTGGCCCTAATAACGGCATTGATACGCCTGGGCATTGAGTCAAACAGAGCGTGGATGTGGTGTACGGGTACAGCTGCCCATGCAGCTCCAACACGATACCACAGTTCATCAAGCGTAGTGACTGGCGTATTGTGACGAGCCAGTTGCTTGGCCACCATTGACCAGACGTTTGCAATTGGTGAGAGATCTGCCGAATGTGCTGGGCAGGGTAGCAGTCGAACATATTCTGTATCCAGAAAGGCCCGTACAGGACCTGCAACTTGCTGTCGTGCATTATCCTGCTGAAATGTAGGGTTTCGCAGGGATCGAATGAAGGGTAGAGCCACGGGTCGTAACACATCTGAAATGTAACGTCCACTGTTCAAATTGCCGTCAATGTGAACAAGAGGTGACCGAGACGTGCAACTAATGGCACCCCATATCATCACGCCGGGTAATACGCCAGTATGGCGATGACAAATACAGGGTTCCAATGTGAGTTCACTGTGATGTCGCTAAACACGGAGGCGACCATCATGATGCTGTAAACAGAACCTGGATTCATCCGACAAAATTACGTTTTGCCATTCGTCTACCCAGGTTCGTCGTTTAGCACAACATCGCAGGCACTCCTGTCTGTGATGCAGCGTCAAGGGTAACCGCAGCTATGATCTCCGAGCTGATAGTCCATGCTGCTGCAAACGTCGTCGAACTGTTCGTGCAAATGGTTGTTGTCTTGCAAACGTCCCCATCTGTTGACTCAGGGATGTAACTGAATGTTGCTCTCAATTCAGCACAACCATCGCAAGTGGGAGAAAAAGTCGTTTCATTACTATAGTTCTAGGAATGTTCTCCAAGGGTCGACAGCAACTGGTATAGTATATGCAGATGATGTGATGATATGGGAAGGAAACGAGAAGAAGCTGGAAGAACAACTAAAGAAATGGCAGAAAGTATTTGAAGAAAAACTGATGGAAATAAGGTTAACAAAAAGAGAAGGAAAAATTTAAAAAATAGGGTGTAACTTAAAATGGAATAATTATTAAAGAAGTAGATGCTTTCAAGTATCTGGGAATTAAATTAACAAAGAAAGGAAACAACCAGGATGACATCTTGGAGAGAATAGAAAATTGTCAAATTTTATTTTTTTGTACAGCGCATAACTAGAAATTGGAAAATACCTGATACATGAAAGGTCGTGATGTACAAGGCTTACTATATACTAATTTTGACGTATGGATCAGAAAATAAGACTTGAACGAAGAAAGTATGAGCTGAATGCGAGCAACAGAGATGCGCTTTCTACGAGGGATCGATAATACGAGAAGAGAGAGTAGTAGTGTTAAATGATTTGGCCCGTCTAAAAGAATGGTACCAGGAACACTTCCGAAAAAAGCCATAGAATGGACAGAATCTGGACGAAGACTAATTGGAAGACCATGAACAAGATCAAGAGATCAGGTGAAGGATGATTTAAACTGAAGAGGACTACACTGAGAGAAGAAGCTAAATGATAGAATGTGGGAGAAACGACAAGCATGGAAGAGGCTCGGTGAACGACCGGCATAAGCAAAAACGTATCAGGAAGAAGTAGTTCTTTAAAGGTGGCTGATTGCACGCTTAGTAATTAAACACTTGTTTCACAGGCGGACCCTAGAGCAGTAATGTGGCAAGACGATAAGAAATGCCACTAACATTGATTAAGAGTATGCTACAAAATGGTACTTTGGTACAGGTTGATGTGTGGTACAATGTGATGTGTGGCACTTGATGTACTAAACCTAGTACAGTGAATTCTCAATAACTTTGCAGTTTCTTGGCAGTCTGTGAAATAGTCAAAATGGTTCAAATGGCTCTAACCACTATGGGACTTAACATCTGAGGACATCAGTCCCCTAGACTTAGAACTACTTAAACCTAACTAACCTAAGGACATCACACACATCCATGACCGAGGGAGGCAATCATAAAATGCGTTTTAGACAGGTACGTGCCGAGTAAAACTGAGGGACGGGAAAAACCCACCGTGGTTCAACAACAAAGTTAGGAAACTACTGCGAAAGCAAAAGAGAGCTTCACTGCAAGTTTAAACGCAGCCAAAACCTCTCAGACAAACAGAAGCTAAACGATGTCAAAGTTAGCGTAAGGAGGGCTATGCCTGAAGCGTTCAGTGAATTCGAAAGTAAAATTCTATGTACCGACTTGACAGAAAATCCTAGGAAGTTCTGGTCTTACTTTAAATCAGTAAGTGGCTCGAAACAGCATATCCAGACACTCCGGGATGATGATGGCATTGAAACAAAGGATGACACGCGTAAAGCTGAAACTAAACACCTTTTTCCAAAGCTGTTTCACAGAGGAAGACCGCACTGCAGTTCCTTCTCTAAATCCTCGCACAAACGAAAAAATGGCTGACATCGAAATAAGTGTCCAAGGAATAGAAAAGCAACTGGAATCACTCAACAGAGGAAAGTCCACTGGACCTGACGGGATACCAACTCGATTCTACACAGAGTACGCGAAAGAACTTGGCCCTCTTCTAACAGCCGTGTACCGCAAGTCTCTAGAGGAACGGAAGGTTCCAAATGATTGGAAAAGAGCGCAGGTAGTCCCAGTCTTCAAGAAGGGTCGTCGACAAGATGCGCAAAACTATAGACCTATATCTCTGACATCGATCTGTTGTAGAATTTTAGAAGATGTTTTTTGCTCGAGTATCATGTCGTTTTTTGGAAACCCAGAATCTACTCTGTAGGAAACAAATGGATTCCGGAAACAGCGATCGTGTGGGACCCAACTCGCTTTATTTGTTCATGAGATCCAGAAAATATTAGATACAGGCTCCCAGGTAGATGCTATTTTCCTTGACTTCCGGAAGGCGTTCGATACAGTTCCGCATTGTCGCCTGATAAAGTAAGAGCCTGCGGAATATCAGACCAGCTGTGTGGCTGGATTGAAGAATTTTTAGCAAACAGAACACAGTATTTTTTTTTTTTTGTTTGTGGTTTTAGGGCGCAAAACTTCTATGGTCATTAGCGCCCAGCCCGTGACTTAAGACAGTAAAAAACCGAAATAGAAAACCAGCAGCAATGGGAACAAACTCATAAAATTGGAGAAACTAAAAGTAGAAAGAATGCTTAAAAATCCACTACAGACAGGGGGTGGTTGTCCCCAAAAAAAAAAAAAAAAACTTCAAATGACTGACGTCATTTCACTGTCACTAATAAACTGGAGAACGCGGTCGGCTGAGCGCGTGTCATCTGCTAAAATCGACGATAGATCAGGCGATAGCTGTAGACGGGAGCGTAACGGATTAAAATAGGGGCATTCAATTAAAAGGTGTCTGACCGTCCACGGCTGAGAGCAGTGGGGACAGAGTGGAGGAGGATCACCGCTTAAAAGATGTCTATGGCTAAAAAGACAGTGCCCTATCCGGAGTCTAGCTAAAATTACCTCCTCCCGACGACGTGTTCGGGAGGAAGAGGTCCAAGCGCAAGGAAGGGCTTTCACTTCCCGCAATTTATTACGGGGAAGTGTTGACCAATGCGCATGCCATAAACGAGCAACTTGGCGACATAAACCGCTCCGTAGATCGGTGAAGGGAAGCGACTGAATAGCTGGCCGAGGAAGAGAGACTGCAGCCTTGGCCGCCATATCGGCCGCCTCATTCCCACAGATACCAGCGTGTCCCGGGAGCCAGAGGAACGCCACCGAGACGCCCCCCAGGTGGAGCAAGCGCAGACAGTCCTGAATCCGGTGGACCAGAGGGTGCACAGGGTAAAGAGCTTGGAGACTGAGGAGAGAGCTGAGAGAATCGGAGCAGATAACGTACTGTATCCGCTGATGGCGGCGGATGTAGTGGACAGCCTGGAGAACAGCGTAAAGCTCCGCAGTATAAACCGAACACTGGTCGGGAAGTCGAAAGCGATTTGGGGTGTCGCCAACAATATAGGCACTCCCTACACCTAATGATGTTTTCGAGCCGTCGGTGTAAATAAATGTGGCGTCCGTCATTTGTGCACATAGAGCAGCAAATGCCCGACGATAAACAAGTGTAGGGGTACCATCCTTGGGAAATTGACAAAGGTCACGGAGCAGGCAGATCCGGGGACGGAGCCAA
This sequence comes from Schistocerca cancellata, assembly GCF_023864275.1. Classification (NCBI taxonomy): domain Eukaryota; kingdom Metazoa; phylum Arthropoda; class Insecta; order Orthoptera; family Acrididae; genus Schistocerca; species Schistocerca cancellata. The sequence continues at coordinate 179,842,695 of NC_064632.1, forward strand.
GGCGGTGCTGTACCCCAAGTTGTCAAGAAGGTTTTCGGAAAGCGGCAGGAAAGAGAATGGAGCAATTGACGCAAGCGGACTCCCGGGGGTAGTAGGGAGGAGGAGCGGCCTGCATACCCTACATCAAAGGAGGCGTCGAAAAAAAGGTCATGGGCTGGATTAGCAGGCACGGCAGACAGATGGCTAGCATAACGACTCAGGAGGACTGCTCGCCGATTGGACAGCGGAGGTTCAGCAGTCTCAGCATAAAGGCTTTCCACAGGGCTAGTGTAAAAAGCTCCAGACACTAAACGTAATCCACGGTGGTGGATAGAGTCGAGACGCCGAAGAATAGACGGCCGAGCAGAGGAGTAGACTATGCTTCCGTAATCCAATTTTGAGCGCACTAAGGCGCGATAGAGGCGGAGAAGGACCACTCGGTCCGCTCCCCAGGAGGTACCATTCAGAACACGGAGGGTGTTAAGCGATCGCAGACAGCGAGCCGAAAGATAGGAAACGTGGGAGGACCAGCACAGTTTTCTGTCAAACATAAGACCCAAGAATTTAGCGACGTCTGAAAACGGAAGGTTGACAGGACCTAGATGTAAGGAGGGCGGAAGAAACTCCGTACGTCGCCAAAAATTGACACAAACGGTCTTACTGGGTGAGAAACGGAAGCCGGTTTCGATGCTCCACGAGTGGAGGCGATCGAGACATCCTTGAAGACGTCGTTCAAGAAGGCTGGTCCGTTGAGAGCTGTAGTAGATCGCAAAATCGTCCACAAAGAGGGAGCCCGAGACATCAGGAAGGAGACAATCCATAATTGGATTTATGGCGATGGCAAACAGTACAACATTCAGCACGGATCCCTGGGGTACCCCGTTTTCTTGGGAGAAAGTACGGGAGAGAGTAGTGTTCACCCGCACCCTAAAAGTGCGCTCTGCCATAAATTCGCGAAGAAAAAGGGGCAGCCGGCCTCGAAAGCCCCAAGAGAACAGTGTGCGGAGGATGCCTGTCCTCCAACAGGTATCGTATGCTCTCTCCAGATCAAAAAATATTGCTACCGTTTGGCGTTCCCGGAGAAAATTGTTCATGATGTAAGTGGAGAGAGCAACAAGATGGTCAACTGCAGAACGATGCTTCCGAAATCCGCATTGGGCTGGTGTTAAAAGACTACGGGATTCCAGCCACCAAGCTAAACGGTAATTCACCATACGCTCCAAAACCTTACAGACACTACTCGTGAGAGAAATGGGGCTATAGCTAGAGGGGAGATGTTTGTCCTTTCCAGGTTTCGGAACGGGAACGACAATAGCTTCCCGCCACCGTTTGGGAAAGGTACTGTCGGTCCAAATTCGATTATAAAGGCGAAGGAGGTAACGCAGACTAGGGGTTGATAAATGCAGCAACATTTGGACATGGATACCATCCGGTCCTGGGGCGGAGGAGCGAGAAGATGAGAGGGCATATTGGAGTTCCCGCATGGAGAAAACAGTATTGTAGCTTTCGTGATTTTGAGAGGAGAAAGCAAGAGGTCGCACTTCCACTGCGCGTTTCTTCGGGAGAAACGCTGGCGGGTAATTTGAAGAGCTCGAAATCTCAGCAAAGTGCTGACCCAACGAATTAGAAATTGCGACGGGGTCCACTAAGGTATCATGCGCGACAGTGAGCCCAGAGACCGGGGAGAAACTAGCCGCGCCTGAGAACCGTCGAAGCCGACTCCAAACTTCCGAGGAGGGAGTGAAGGTGTTAAATGAGCTAATAAAGAATTTCCAGCTTGCCTTCTTGCTATCGCGGATGACGCGACGGCATCGCGCACGGAGCTGCTTATAGCGGATACAGTTGGCCAAAGTAGGATGGTGACGGAAAATGCGAAGAGCACGTCGCCGCTCACGTATTGCGTCACGGCATGCCTCGTTCCACCAAGGAACTGGGGGGCGCCGGGGCAATTCGGAGGTGCGTGGTATTGAACGTTCCGCAGCTGTAAGGATAACGTCGGTAATGTGTGTGACCTCATCGTCGACGCTGGGAAAGCGACGGTCATCGAATGTCGCGAGAGACGAAAAAAGTGTCCAATCGGCTTGGGCAAACTTCCAGCGTCGCGGGCGCATATATGGCAGTTGAGGCTGCAGTCTGAGGACACATGGAAAGTGGTCACTCGAGTGTGTATCATCAAGGGCGAACCATTCGAAGTGCCGAGCTAGCGGAACAGTACCGACCGCAAGGTCCAAATGAGATAAAGTTGTCGTGGAGGCAGACAAAAATGTGGGGACCCCAGTGTTGAGGCAAACTAGATCCGCTTGGTGGAAGATGTCTAGCAATAGTGAGCCACGTGGACAAGGATGTGGAGATCCCCAAAGCGGGTGGTGGGCATTGAAGTCCCCAACCAGCAAATAGGGGGGTGGAAGCTGACCAAGAAGATGAAGGAGATCAGCTCGTGCCATTGGTGTGGACGATGGAATGTATACAGTACAAAGAGAGAACTTGTATCCGGAAAGGGAAAGACGGACGGCGACAGCTTGGAAGGAAGTGTTTAAGGGGATTGGGTGATAATGGAGAGTATCATGGAGAAGAATCATGAGTCCTCCATGGGCTGGAGAGCCTTCAACAGAGGGGAGATCATATCGGACGGACTGAAAATGAGGGAGAACAAAGCGGTCATGGGGACGCAGCTTTGTTTCCTGAAGGCAGAAGATGACCGGCGAGGAGGATCGTAAGAGGGTCGACAATTCATCCCTATTGGCTCGAATGCCGCGGATATTCCAGTGGATAATGGACATGGGGTGAACAGAAAATGGAGGAATGTGACCAAAGGTGCTGTCAAGTCAAAGACTGCTCGGAGCTAGCGACCGACAGCATGGAATGGCAGTCAGCCGAAGGCAGAAGATCCTGATCCATAGGTTGGTCAGGAGCAGCTCCTGCCACCAGCGATCGGCCGGTTGACCGGCCACCAGCAGTGCGCCTCGGCGTCACAGATGACGGCCGAGGGCGATTTCCGCCAGGTGGTGCTGTAGATGGGACACGCCTTGGCGGAGAAGGAGAGGAACTGGGTTTCTTTGTAGCCTTCTTGGAAGAATGATGTTTAGATGAAGGAGGAACCGATGGTTGGGAAGTTGCGGTACGTAAAAACTCGTCACGAGTATGCTCTTTTTTCGAAGACTTGGCGTCCGACTTTTGGGCTCGAGATTTAGCAGAACCCGACGAAGGGTGAGCCATAGAGTGGGCAGGCGAAAGTGGTGAGGTTGAACGAGCGATCCTTGCGCTGGCCGATCTGACGACCGTGGCACTAAAGGTGAGGTCGCAAGTCTGCGTGGCCGCCTCCTTTGTTGGCCGAGGAGAAGCAAGGACAGTGCTGTATTTTCCTGTCTGAGGCACGGTGGGCTTGCGACTGGCGAATAATTTTCGAGCAGCAAAGGTCGACACCTTTTCCTTTACTCTTATTTCCTGGATGAGCTTTTCGTCCTTAAAAACGGGGCAATCTCGAGAGGAAGCAGCGTGGTCACCCATACAGTTGATGCAGCGAGGGGATGGAGGTGGACAAGCTCCCTCATGGGCATCCTTGCCACACGTATCACATTTGGCCGGATTGGAACAGGACTGGCTGATGTGATTGAACAGCTGACATCGATAGCAACGCGTAGGGTTTGGGACGTAAGGGAGAACGGAAATTATCTCATAGCCTGCTTTGATTTTCGATGGGAGTTGAACTTTATCAAATGTCAAGAAGACAGTGCGGGTTGGAATGATGTTCGTGTCAATCCGTTTCATAACTCTATGAACTGCCGTGACGCCCTGGTCAGACAGATAGTGCTGAATTTCTTCGTCAGACAATCCATCGAGGGAGCGTGTATAAACGACTCCACGCGAGGAATTTAAGGTACGGTGCGGTTCCACCCGGACAGGGAAGGTGTGGAGCAGAGAAGTATGCAGCAATTTTTGTGCCTGGAGGGCACTGTGTGTTTCTAACAACAGGGTGCCATTCCGTAATCTGGAACAAGACTTTATAGGACCTGCAATTGCGTCGACACCTTTCTGAATAATGAAAGGGTTGACCGTGGAGAAGTCGTGACCTTCATCAGACCGAGAAACAACAAGGAACTGTGGCAACGATGGAAGAATCGTCTGTGGCTGAGACTCAGTATACTTACGTTTGTGAGCAGACATAGTGGAAGGTGAGGAAACCATTGCGGAAGAATCCCCCATGATTACCGGCGTCTCCGATGGCGCGCTCCTCCCTTGTGGGGGCCCTCTCTGAGGGCACTCCCGCCTTAGGTGATTGTTCACACCTCAGGTCACACCTCCCGACAAACGGACGGAGGGACCAATCGGCACTTTCGGAAGGTATCAGCTCGGGTAATCACCCCTCCCTGGGCCTGGCCGTTACCAGGGGGTACGTACGTGTCCTACCTGTCTACCCGGGGCGGGGAATTACGCGTTACCCCGTCACCGGCTACGCACAAAAGGCGTGGGTCGGCCTTCAGACACGCACAGGGAGGAAGAAAGAGAAAGGGAAAGGAAAGAAGAGAGGTCTCAAACGCCACAGCGGAGAAAAGGGAAAGAGAAGAGGTAAGGAAAAGAGAAGGACAAAGGAAGGAAGAAGACATAAAAGCAAGGAAGGCGAAGAATGCAGTACATTTACGAGCGTCCGTCTCCGGACGTAGGCACAAACCATACTCCCAGATGGGGAGAAAAGGAAAGGAAAGAGCCAGAGGTGAGGGGAGGAGGGGCGAAGATAGGGATGGGGAAGGATGCGGAAAGGGAAGGTATGCAGCCCGGAAAGGAAGGAAGGCCACAGTAGCTCGGGGTCCCGTGCTCGCTACGCACGTATCCACAAAAGAGTTGTGGACCCCCTGGGGGGAACACAGTATGTTGTTATCAATGGAGAGACGTCTACAGACGTTAAAGTAACCTCTGGCGTGCCACAGGGGAGTGTTACGGAACCATTACTTTTCACAAAATATATAAATGACCTAGTAGATAGTGTCGGAAGTTCCATGCGGCTTTTCGCGGATGATGCTGTAGTATACAGAGGAGTTGCAGCATTAGAAAATTGTAGCGAAATGCAGGAAGATCTGCAGCGGATAGGCACTTGGTGCAGGGAGTGGCAACTGACCCTTAACATAGACAAATGTAATGTATTGCAAATACATAGAAAGAAGGATCCTTTATTGTATGATTACATGATAGCGGAACAAAACACTGGTAGCAGTTACTTCTGTAAAATATCTGGGAGTATGCGTGCGGAACGATTTGAAGTGAAGTGGAATGATCATATAAAATTAATTGTTGGTACCAGGTTGAGATTCATTGGGAGAGTCCTTAAAAAATGTACTCCATCAACAAAGGAGGTGGCTTACAAAACACTCATTCGACCTAGACTTGAGTATTGCTCATCAGTGTGGGATCCGTACCAGATCGGGTTGACGGAGGAGATAGAGAAGATTCAAAGAAGAGCGGCGCGTTTCGTCACAGGGTTATTTGGTAACCGCGACAGCGTTACGGAGATGTTTAGCAAACTCAAGTGGCAGACTCTGCAAGAGAGGCGCTCTGCAACGCGGTGTAGCTTGCTCGCCAGGTTTCGAAAGGGTGCGTTTCTGGATGAGGTATCGAATATATTGCTTCCCCCTACTTATACCTGCCGAGGAGATCACGAATGTAAAATTATAGAGATTCGACCGTGCACGGAGGCTTTCAGACAGTCGTTCTTCCGCGAACCATACGCGACTCGAACAGCAAAGGGAGGTAATGACAGTGGCACGTAAAGTGCCCTCCGCCACACACCGTTGGGTGGCTTGCGGAGTATAAATGTAGATGTAGATGTAGAGGATTCGAACCTACAACCGTAGCAGCCGCGTGGCTCCGGACTGAAGCGCCTAGAACCGCTCGACCACAGCGGCTGGCTGTGAAATAGTCACTAAGACTGAAATTAATATTGCAGGCATTTGATTGACCTCGTACTCCATAAATGGAGACTGCTAAGTCAGAAGATAGTATTCAGAGAACTCTGCTGAACTGGGTGTAGGCACTGAGCTGAACTGTCTAAATGCTAGTTCGAAAATGTGTGAGTATCCGCGGTGCATCGTGTTTTGTGTCTCAGCAGGAGTAGTTCTGTGTCTGCAGCACAGGGTGGATGCAATGTAGGATGACAGTGCTCCCTCTGGTGGTCACCCATACTTTTGGTGGACGAGTAAGAAACACTGAAGGGTGTGGCACATAAGCAGGGAGAGGTCCGTGTTTGTATATGCCATCTGGAGGTTTCTGTGCAGACCAAAGAGGCACCAGGCGATTGGTTGCTCCTTGATGGTCATGCATTGAGTGTGGTAACATCTGCCGTCACCGACGTGAAGACAGAGTGACACGTCTTCTGTCTCCGAGCTCTCGACTGACACTACTACAACCACTCTCGCAGACACACCTCGTCTCACAACAATGCTTAGAATCGCGCTCCCATATTTCGCTCTCAGATTGTCAATATCTGAGTGCTTACGCAATGCAAAGAATAGCGTTCAGTTGGATATATTGTTTTCAAGGTAATGGAGAGTTTTGCCACATTCCTTACACCCAACAAGAGGAACTCCCATATTGTAAAAATATTACAAAACCTAACAACGAGAAAACAGGCTACTAAAGGACAAACTTTATTGTATCAAATGAAATTTTATTTTCTGGCCTTCAGTATTTTTACTCTGTTTTCTAATTTCTGTGCTGAATGTAAGTGGATGAGATTAAGATTACTTCACGTGTAATGGCAGCCTCAATGTCAACTACAGGCGAAAATATTGAAAGAATCGGAAATTTTATTCGAAAAGACCGTCGCTTGAGTATTCTTACGGTTGCTCATACTGTAAGAATAGACAAAGAAATAGTTCTGCAGATTTCTGCATGGACATGAGGAAAGTTTCTTCAGAAATGGTGCCCAGGAACCTGACGCCAATCAAGTAGTTCCTGGCTAAGCATGAGATTCCCGTGTCGAAACATCCATCCTACTCACTAGATATTCCTACGTGTGACTTTCTTCTGTGGCGGAAACTGGTATCTGCACTGAAAGGAACAATATTTGAGAAATCCGGAGACGTGATAGTAAAAGCGACGGAAACCGTGAACATGGTTCCAGAAGATAGCTTCATCCTCTGTGTCGAGCAGTGTAAAGTCGGCGAGGAGTGGAAAGGACTTTTTTAAGGTGATAATGAAAAAGCTGTTAACTAAAAGTAAAGAGTATTACATCCCTATTCCTCGTATAGAATATACGTAGTCTATGAGATATAGTCGTCGTATAACGCGTTGGGTATGACAGGAAAATGTAGTTTCATGCCCAGATCAGTATTCAGCTTTTAGCTGTTATATATTTTCAGGTACTCTTAGCAAATGTGTCTCGTATAGAAATCCGCACTTGCAAGTACTTAATAGGTAATCATTCTGTCACACGCAAGCAGAGTCGATTTACTGTGCCGCATTGTTGGCGTCTATGAGGCTGCGAACGTCCGTGCTCCAATTGTTAGGGGAGACAAAACGCAGATACATCATACCTCCTGTCAGTTGCAGGCGCTTCCCTATTTCAGCGAGACACGACCACATTCCACGCGGTGATAAATACGCCGCAGTCAGTGTTTGTATGCGGCTGTCTCGCATAATTTGACGTCTCATGGGGCAGCAAATTGGTGGCGTAACGCGAGGGAAGGGTGGCGGTGGAGGAGGAAGGGGGGAGGTAGATGGACATCAGGCAACCCGCAGCAGGGGAGGCAGAATAAGCGGAGGCAATGCGCCTTGCATATACTTTACTGGGACTTGCAGGGATTTGCCGTACAACACCAGAAGATGTCATGGTGTCTTGAAGGATGCAGCTTACAAACTATACGGTATTGATATATCTGGTGGTTGAAATTAAACTTACAGTACTCCAAGACCTGTCGTGCAGGCTGTATACATCTCATGATACTGGAACATCATGTGTTTGTTCACTAATCAGTGCACTCACGAAGTATGTGAAAGAAACAATAATCCCACTTTCCACCATGGCGCTATAAGCAGTCAGAAATTGAAATGATTCTTGTTTTGACACCAGTAAACTGTTCATTCCTTTTGTGAACTGACGGTTGGTATAAAGTCTTAAGAAGTTTGAAGTTTTCTATACGAAATGCAGCAGATATTGTGAAGAAAGGCCATATAACACTGGTTAAATTGTTTTATCAGAACGGCTGCAACAGCAGCGCTGCATTGCTGGAATATCGCCAACAGAAACAGCTGGAAAGAGGTCACATGTCAATAAACGGACTGAGGAATATGATTAAGAAATTTGAAGAGACTTGAATTATGTGGAATTGCAGGGAAAGGGAAGCGGCCCATTCCCATGGCAGTTGTTGATGAAATTACTATAGCTATAGCAGACAATGCGACACATTCCCTATGAAGTGTCGAAACAACATGTCATTACACATTTTACGCAGCGACACAAACTCAGCACAATAGGTTGTAGGGTGGTAGGACTGGACCAAAGTAACACATCAGGCAATCACCATGGACAGTTGCACCTAACATTTTACTTGGTACCTTTAATCAAGAGCACTTGACAAAACCATCACATGTTTAAAACTACCACACATCTTTAAAATTTACCATTCAGATGAAAATAAATTAGTTCAATTGTAAACATTCATAAAAACACGACACTTATGGCCTATTACACATTTACTGAAATGAGTTAAATTTTATAACTAATGTACTTTTTCATTCCGACAGTGATTGTTATTACCAAAATAATTCAGTTAGTTTAGCATATAGCATAAAATTTTAAGTGAGGAAACAAGCTCGTGAGTTTCAACAACTACGCTCAGAAAACACACGCACACCCTTTCAGCTGTTTCCAATACAGCCTCGACGTGGACCCCCAGACGGGAGCAGCAACGGTCACGAATGGGCACGGGAAAATCCCAGAACTAGTGGGTATCTACAACAGACTGATATCTGCCTTAAATAACGAGAAACACAGTAACCCATTTCAACACATCAGTAAAATTAGTACATGAAATGAGTGACAATATCGGTCTACTGTCATTGAAGGAATTCTAATACCACCATCAATAGAATACGTTAGGCCATTAAACACACAACAATAACTGGCCTCTCTATAACTGGGAAGAATTTAGGAAACTACTGATTTCAAAATTATACACGTGTCCCTCACACACGCTATTAGTTCAAACAGAAATGTAACAGTAATGTTATTACACTTCAGAGATAAATATATCCACGGAAATATTTTATATATATACGTATATCAATAGCAACTGACCATCTTAACTCTGTGGTGTGATATAAGTACAATAACCAGGCGATACTTAAAAGAATGGTTCAAATGACTCTACGCACTATGGAACTTAACATCTGAGGTCATCAGTCGCCTAGACTTAGAACTACTTAAACCTAACTAACCTACTAACCTAAGGACATCACCCACATCCATGCCCGACTCAGGATTCAAACCTGCTACCGTGGCAGCAGCGTGATTCCGGACTGAAGCTCCTAGAACCGCCACAGCTGCCGGTGCGCGGTACTTAAACAAGGACCAGCAAACTGTTTTCAATGGTGGTTAAACCTTGACAGTAGGGATCTACAACTGAATGTCTCAGCACTCCAGGCCCTCACATATGTTAATGATTACACCACATACACATTAAAATGTTAATGATTACACCACATACACATTAAAACATTACATATTAAACCAATTAAAATCAATACATTGTAAGTTAGACTCAGTAAGACTAGCGACGGCCGCCCAAGAAAATACAGTCAACCGCACAGAGCCCAGTAGTGGATTCAGACCACGATTTACAGAACAAGCAAAGGCCTTATCCTCTTGCTTGTTCGACGAAGCCAGCTGCCGCAGATCCCGATGTCAGGAGACATGAAGCAAACGGAAAACCAACGCCAATGGCTTTCCAATAACGTCTCTTTCCACGCTGGCGATATTTGCCGCGACGCTGTCACCCGGGTAAACAGCCTCTTCTGGACGTGTCCTGCTTGCCGGTTGACACCGGACCTTAGCTGTCCGCCACAGTTCCCAAAACGCCGTTACTGCTGGGCGTCCACAAGCAAAATCACTCCATCTGCCTCAGCTTTTCCTCTCGCTCCCGATCGGACCGGTAGGTGGCGCCAGCGCGCGCTCTGCGCACACCACCGGAAAGATGACCCATGCCGGCGGCTGGAATATCGCTGATCGAGCCACAGACTCACCTCACTTTCTGCAACTCTGCTCGAGCTGTGTCACAATAATTCTTTCCCCTAGGCAACAATTGAAAAGATTTTCCGGCGAATTTTACACTGGTATTGCTACAAAATTCAGAATGTATACCAAATGAAGTGCCAAGAGAGGCTACAACGCCGTATCTTTGCTCCTCGTTTTTTGGCGTGCACGGAAATGGATGGCATGTGACCGGGGAATATTCTTTGAACAGACGAGGCACATTTTACCCTGCACGGTGTCGTGAATGTACAGAAATGTTGCTTATGGTGTTCTGCTCCGCTACGTGTTGTGCAAGAACATCCACTGCGCTCGGCTTACAAGACTGTCAACTGCCCAGGTGAATGATTTGCTTCGAGAAACGTTCGGTAACGACCGCATCATCTATAGGCCATTTCAAGATGTTTGGCCTTCCAGATCACCCGAATTAAATCCATGTTTATGATTGCTGGTACCTGAAAAATCGTGTCTATCAGGGATGTATCAAGACTCATGACAGCACACGACGACATACTGCTCCGATTACACCGGATATGCCGCTAGGAACTGTCGACCAAGCCGTGTTACGAATGCAGCACGTGCCTGAGTTAGGAAAGCATACTGAACACATATTGTAACTTGTGACGATATCCTGACAAACGTTTCAGGTCCACCCTTATCATGTATTTGATCATTCCTCCTCCTTTTCTGCACCCGTATCTCATCCCGACTGCTTACAGCGCCATATTTTCATTTGGTGGCAGAAAGTGGAATTTTTTTTCAGCCTACTCCTAGAGCGCACCGATTAATGAATATGAATACTGTGTTCCAGCGTTATGCGATGTATACAGTCCGCACTAAAGCACTCGCAACACCATCAGTTTAATTATAAAGACCCGGTAGGTACGGAGGAGCAGTATGCTGGCTCAAAGACGACGCACACATAATGTCCCTGATATTAGTGGCGATTATCCGAATATAAAGTTAACAATCAATATATAGACATGAAAATGTCTGTGTGTTTTTTCACTATTGCGTAACCTTGTTGGGTAAATTTAGAGAAACTGTATTCGATTGTACAACCATTAGTCCTCCACCATAGCGTGAAGAGCATGAGAACGAGACACTATGGCACGTACAGAGGCATACACGGAGGCTTTTCCTTCACGCAGTATGTTAATGTCATAGAAAATAAAATAGATGATACTGCTACACAATGTGATCAAAAGTATCCGGAACCTGGCTGAAAATGACTTTCAAGTTTGTGGCGCCTCCCATCGGTAATGCTGGAATACAATATGCTGTTGGCCCACTCTTAGCCTTGATGACAGCTTCCACTCTCACAAGCATACGTTCAGTCAGGGGTTGGAAGGTTTCTTGGGGAATGGCAACCCAGTCTTCACAGAGTGCTGCACTGAGGAGAGATATCGATGTCGGTCGGTGAGGCCTTACACGAAGTCGGCGTTCCAGTAACATCAGAAATGTGATCGTACAGGTCAGTCCATTACAGGCATGTTGTTGTCGTGTAACCACTCCTCCACAGGCCGTGCATTATGAACAGGTGCTCGATCATGTTGAAAGATGCAGTCGCCATCCCCGAATTGCTCTTCAGCAGTAGGAAGGAAGAAGCTGCTTAAAACATCAATGTAGACGTGAGCTGTGACAGTGCCAAGCGAAACAAGGGGTGCAAGCCCCCTCCGTGAAAAACACGACCACACCATAACACCACCGCCTCCGAATTTTACTGTTGGCACTACACACTCTGGCAGATGACGTTCACCGGGCATTCGCCATACCCACACCCTGCCATCGGATCGCCACATTGTGTATCGTGATTCGTCACTCCACACAACATTTTTCCACTGTTCAATTGTCCAATGTTTACGCGTCTTACACTAAGCGAGGCGTCGTTTGACATTTACCGGCGTAATGTGTGGCTTGTAAGCAGCCGCTCGACCATGAAATCCAAGTTTTCTCACATCCCGCCTAACTGTCATAGTACTTGCAGTGGATCCTAATGCAGTTTGTAATTCCTGTGTGGTGATGTGGATAGATATCTGCCTATTATACATTTCGACCCTATTCAACTGGTTCAAATGGCTCTGAGCACTATGGGACTTAACTTCTAAGGTCATAAGTCCCCTAAAACTTAGAACTACTTAAACCTAACTAACATCACACACATCCATGCCCGAGGCAGGATTCGAACCTGCGACCGTAACTGTAGCGCGGTCCCAGACTGTAGCGCCTAGAGCCGCTCGGCCACTCCGGCCGGCCCTCTTCAACTGTCGGCGGTCTCTGTCCGTCAACAGACGAGGACGGCCTGTACGCTTTGGTGCTGTACGTGTCCCTTCACGTTTTTACTTCACTATGACATCGTAAACAGTGGACCTAGGGATGTTTAGGAGTGTAGTAATCTCGCGTACAGACGTATGACACCCTATCACCTGACCACGTTCGAAGTCTGTGAGTCCCGCGGAGTGCCCCATTATGCTCTCTCACGATGTCTAATGACTACTGAGGTCGCTGATATGGTGTACCTGGCAGTGGTTAGTAGCACAATGTTCAAAATGTTCAAATGTGTGTAAAATCTAATGGGACTTAACTGCAAAGATCATCAGTCCCTAAGCTTACCCACTACTTAACTTAAATTATCCTAAGGACAAACACACACAACCATGCCCGAGGGAGGACTCGAACCTCCGCCAGGACCAGCCGTACAGTATCACAATGCACCCAATACGAAAAACGTATGTTTTTGGGGGTGTCCGGATATTTTGATAACAAAACAGGGTCCACAGCCGTTGTAAACTTCTTCAGAGAAATGTGTTTCCTGCACTGGCTGGTATCAATTGTCATTTCACTTGAGTTTTGCGTACTACGGCATTTCGGCCGTGTAGCAGTTTTCATGTAAAACCCGTTAAGTACGAACCTTTTGTGTTACTGTCATAGAATTTCATGGCCAATCCGTGGAGCATGGAGTGTCCTGTATTTTATCGGAACTATCTGGGCATCCTTTAGTGGATACTACGGCTTGAACTCTACTAGAGACACTTCTAACGAAGTGTCTGAATGTCTGTGGCGGAGTAGCAGCCCATTCTTTTCGACAGCCGAAACCACAGAAGATAGTGAATTAGGACTCTGGAGTCTGCAGCGAAGTCGAAGTTATAACTCATTTCCAAGGTGTTCAGTTGCATTCAGGTCTGGATTCTGGGTAGGTCTGACGACTGTAAAAGTGTTATTGTACACAAACCATTGCCCCATAGTTACTGTTTTATACTGTTCCTCTACTGTCCGTAGTATACATTGCTGCACAACGTATTCATATCCTTCCTTTTTTAGCGTTTTGTTAAACACAATACAGGGACCACACCCTAACCATGAAAAACAATCCCGTACCCTAACACCACCTCCTCTGCCCTTCACTATTTGCCCTTCACACAATGGCAGATAATGTTTCCCCGGACTTTCATGAAATCCAAACACATACCAAGAAAAAAGACAGCAAACACGAAAAGTAACCTCAGCAGTACTGAGAGATGTGCCAATGAATCAAGGGTTACAACGCGAAGAAAAAGCCTCCACAAACAGAAAAGAACACAATTTAAACGGAAATATGGATATTCTACACTCATCAGCCAGAACATTATGATCACCTAATAGCCTGAATGTCCACCTCTGGCACGGATAACAGCGGCGACGCGTCGTGGCATGGAAGCGGTGGATCCTTGGTAGGTTTCTGGAAGGAGTTGACACCACATTTGCACACACAAATCACCTAATTCCCGTAAGTTCCAGGGAGCAGGCGATGAGCTCTCACACAACGTTCAGTCACATTCCACATGCGTTCGATCGGGTTCAGAGACTTTCTCCGTTCAGCACGTGTTATTGTGCTGCCTAGATAGCAGAATTACTTGACTTTGTCTACAAGGTGATCCCCAATTCTGATGTTAAGTTCCTCGCTGTTCTCATTCTGCTAGGTATATCTTGTTACTTTCGTCTTGCTTCGATTTACTCTCAGTCCATATTCTGTACTCATTATAATGTTCTTTCCATTCAGTAAATACTGTAATTCTTCTTCATAGTCAACGAGCATAGAAATGTTATCACCTAATCTTATCACCGATATACTTTGGCAATGAATATTAATCCCACTCTTGAACCTTTCTTTTATATCCGTCATTTCTTCCTTGCTGTACAAATTGAACAGTTGGTCGAAAGACTGCATCCCTGTCTTACGCCCTTTTTAATCTGGGCACTTCGTTCATGGTCATCCAGTCTTGTTGTTGTTGGTTCTTGTACATAATGTATATTACCCGCTTTTCCCCATAGCCTACCCCTGTTTTCCTAGTATCAAACATGGGCCTCATTTTGAGGAAGAAATTTCTGAGAATGTACGTTTGATGTACTGCACCATATTATAGTGAAACATGGACTGTGGGAAACCGGAACAGAAGAGAAACCAAGCACTTGAGATATGGTGGTACAGAAGAATGTTGAAAATTAGGTGGACTGCTTAAGGTAAGGATTGAGGAAGCTCTCCACAGAATCGTCGACGAGAGGAATAATGTGTTATGACATTAACGAATAACTTCCATGGTATTATAGGAAGCTGTAGAGGATAAAAAATGTAGGGTAAGACAGAGATTGGAGCACATCTAGGAAATTATTGAGGACGTAGGTTGCAAACACTAATCTGAAATGAAAAGGTTGACACACGAAAGGAATTAGCGGACAGGCCGCATCAAACCAGTCAGAAGAATGATGAAAAGAAAGGCAGTTATATAGATGTCGGCAAACTGCCTAACTTCTCTTGGCGCAAGGTAGTCTTTCAGCAGCTTTTCTTGTTCAGATGCAAACACTTGTAAAAATGAATTTGTCTTAGCTATGTATTTGAATAATCCTTGAACTAACAAAAATTTCGGAAAATTTTTCGTGAACTTAGTTTTTTATATTACTTCTATTTCATTTTCTGGTGTTATTAAAGTAGCAAACATGTTACATACAACACTACGAAACAAATAAATATGTTACCCGAAACCTTTTCGCGAAGCCAAATATACCACAAAATTTCTATCCGTTTGAGAAGGTTCTAAGTCTTTGAATACGTTGCAACACCTCTCTTACGATTTTATACGTATGTTAAACTCTTTGATCACTTCCCCAACTGAATTTCCTTGCCGCTATCCTTCTACCACTGCTTATCTTATAGTTATCTGAGAGACGCCTCCTCTTTTAGACTCTTTTTATAATTCAAAAAATGTTCGAATGTGTATGAAATCATATGGGACTTAACTGCTAAGGTCATCATCCCCTAAGCTTACACACTACTTAACCTAAATTATCCTAAGGACAAACACACACACCCATGCGGGAGGGAGGCCTCTAACCTCCGCCAGGTATAATTTCTAACCATGGCAAACACAAAACCAGAACGACGAGGCGTAAAAATATGACTACTTTCGAAGACAAATGTAGATCTGATACTTGAAAATGTATATCCTGCAGTGTCCCATAAGTAATAATTTTAAATTTATAACACAATCACTTTCTTTGAACATAAGTTACTAGCTTTGCAAGAAGTAAAGAAAAGAAGAAAACCTCGCATCGATATTACCTATTTAAAATCAGTATAGGACACAATTTGCTTATGTAAAATTGCATTGGATATGATCTAGACTTTGACTATATTAATGAGAGTACTTACTAACAAAAGGACAGCGGGGCTGGTTGGCTATCTCAGCTGACGAGCCCCTTTTTTAAGTACACCACTGTACCGCATCGACATACTGGAATTATTTTTGTTCGTTAACGAAAACACTTTAAGCACGTGCGTCGTATACACTGGAAAATAATCCGAAAACTATGGAGTGTAAGAATCGTACTTACTTTTATAGTGAGAGCATTGTTTTGGGGCAGACAAATAAAATTTACTTTAATCAGCAAGATAACATTAAGCGCGTGTCCTTCCTCGCTCGACATTCTGCAGTGACGGGTTTGTGGAATTGTTGCCACCAACCTCCTTAGTCAGTGGCGCATTCTGGTGGGCAGATTAACGAAATAAAACCAACTGCCCACCGTGCCCCTGTGGACAATCGTGTGTGAATTGAAACAATCAATGTGTTCGTTTCGCCCAGCGTGAGTTTCAGCGTGTTACCTGCACTAAAATAGAGGCTCAGTGCGACAGTTTCAACACATTTTTATTTTTAAAGATTTTTATGATTTCACACAAAAGGTTTTCTACTACTGAAAATGACCCTTTTATTCTGCACACGATACGTTGTACGTTTCTTTTTTGTAGTAATGTGCACTGTGTGCCATAGCTAATTGACAGAATATCTCGTAAGAAGGCAAATAAATAAGCAGACGTCAGCGAGTCTGACTGATCCTCAGAGGGCGTTCCGAGGCTGGACAGAGTCGTCCTGTTCCCAGGAAGATCTCTCGATTCCTCATCTGGGCCTGTGGGTGCAGCCTCGTAAAATCCGTTTCCTCGAAACAAGTTCGTATTACGACCGGCGCAGGGAATAAGACGGAGAAGAAAGAAGGGAACGCCGTCCCGCAGTCGCGCTTTCGGTAAGCAAAGAACTTGGTACTTCAGACTTTCTCGGCGGAACTTTTATGGGACAATATAAAACTGTTGTTGTCGTGATTGCGGAGCGGAGCTGCGGGGAACAGCCAACTTGTATATAATCAGTGATGGAGGGGAGATGGGCGGTATAACAGCAAATGCTGTCGCCGCTGAATGTTATTACGCCTATTTCTTCCAGAACGACTTTCGCAGAAATAAGCTTAACGCATATTGTGTTTCGTGCTCGTCTAAGAAAAGATTACTGTGATTTGTAAGCGTTAGTGGTAAACGAGTGAACCATTTACGAATTCAGAACTGAATTATGATCCATAGGAACTGACTGCTACATCGTTATAGAAACACAGAAACACATCTGGGGTTGTTTAAGTTTGGAAATGAACTAAACACGTCTGTAGAACGTCTGAGGATGTCTCCAGCGTTGCGAAATGAAGCGATAGGAACAGAAACGTACCGCAGAGTGCGACATAATGGCCACAGAACAGAAATTGTTATACGTAGGGTGTAAAGGGGAATAAGTGCAGATATAACGCTAATTTTGTGCTTGATGTCCAGCAATATATGTTAATGACACAAACTTAATCACTTGAAGATGGCGTTAACAGCCGAAACCTAGGTCATAATTAAATACACAACAAAGAACAATAAGCCACTTACAATTGCAGCAACTTTACAATAACGATGAGGAAGAAGTGTACAAAAATAGTAACGCAACAGTGAAATGAGAACAGGAAATCACACAATAATCAATATTAGCCTAGAGTCCAAGGCCTGAAAGATAACCAACCAGAAGCCGACACCATACCTAACACCAAAAATGGAATTATTTATTTGTTTATTTATTTACAATTTTCCTTTATTCTGTTGTCTGTATAAAAGAACAGACTGAATGTTGCACATGAACTGAACTGGCAGGAAAATAGCACACAATACTTTAATATAGTTTCAAACGCATTATTAATAACTAAACATTATGCTGTTTAGGGCGGAAAATCTACATAGAAAATCTGCATAAACATAAAAAATAATAATAATAGCTGAAAACGTCTATATACACTACTGTCCGTTAAAATTGCTACACCAAGAAGAAATGCAGATGATAAACGGCTATTCATTCGACAAATATATTATACTAGAACTGACAGGTGATTACATTTTCACGCAATTTGGGTGCATTGATCCTGAGAAATCAGCACCCAGAACAACTACCTCTGGCCGTAATAACGGCGTTGATACGCCTGGGCATTGAGTCAGAGCTTGGATGGCGTGTACAGGTACAGCTGCCCATGCAGCTCCAACACGATACCACAGTTCAACAAGAGTAGTCACTGGCGTATTGTGACGAGCCAGTTACTCGGCCAACATTGACCACACAATCGCAATTGGGGAGCGATCTGGAAAATGGGCTCACCAGGGCAGCAGTCGAACATTTTCTATATCCAGAAAGGCCCGTACACGAAATGCAACATGCGGTCGTGCATTATCCTGCTGAAATGTAGGGTTTCGCAGGGATCGAATGAAGGGTAGAGCCACAGGTCGTAACACATCTCAAACGTAACGTCCACTGTTCAAAGTGCCGTTAATGCGAACAAGAGGTGACCGAAACGTGTAACCAATGGCACCCCATACCATCACGCCGGGTGATACGCCAGTATGGCGATGACGAATACACGCTTCCAATGTGCGTTCACCAAACACGGAGGCGACCATCATGATGCTGTAAACAGAACCTGTATTCATCCGAAAAAATGACGATTTGCCATTCGTGCACCCAGGTTCGTCGTTGAGTACACCATCGCAGGCGCTCCTGTTTGTGATGCAGCGTCAAGGGTAACCGCAGCCACGGTCTCCGAGCTGATAGTCCATGCTGCTGCAAACGTCGTCGAACTGTTCGTGCAGATGGTTCTTGTCTTGCAAACGTCCCCCATCTGTTGACTCAGGGATCGAGACGTAGCTGCACCATCCCTTGCAGCCATGTGGATAAGATGCCTGTCATCTCAACTGCTAGCGATACGAGGCCGTTGGGATCCAGCACGGCGTTCCGTGTTACCCTCCTGAACCCACCGATTCCGTATTCTGCTAACAGTCATTGGATCTCGACCAACGCGAGCAGCAATGTCGCGATATGATAAACCGCAATCGCGATAGGCTACAATCCGACCTTTATCAAAGTCGGAAACTTGATGGTAGGCATTTCTCCTCCTTACACGAGGAATCATAAAAACGTTTCACCAGGCAACGCCGGTCAACCGCTGTTTGTGTATGAGAAATCGGTTGGAAACTTTCCTCATGTCAGCACGTTGTAGGTGTTGCCACCGGCGCCAACCTTGTGTAAATGCTCTGAAAAGCTAGTCATTTGCATATCACAGCATCGCGTTCCTGTCGGTTAAATTTCGCGTTTGTAGCACGTCATCTTCGTGGGGTAGCAATTTTAATGGCCAGTAGTGTACTATCATTTGACCTTCTAGTGCATAGGTATCTGTTCATAAGGAATCCAGAAGGCACATGCTGCTGGTCTGTAACACAATGCAGCGTTGGTGGATCACACTTGTTATGTAATTTATAATTCTGGACTATACTGCTACAACACTAAACTATCCAGCATTACACTACTATACTTGGTACTACAACCGAACTTTTACGTTGACGATTAGCCCCCGGTGCGCTGAGGTGCAACTCATCAGCTCCATATTTAGCAATTATCTACAACCGCTCGCTCACATTATGTTCCGTATGTAAATACTGGAAAATGGCTCTAGTCACACCAACACCCAAAAAGGGAAGTAGGAGTAATCCGCTGAATTACAAGCCCATGTCACTAACGCCGATTTCCAGTAGGGTTTTTGGAACATATACTGTATTCGAACATTATGAAGTACCTCGAAGAAAACAATTTATTCACACATGGTCAGCATGGATTCAGAAAATATCGTTCTTACGAAACATAAATAGCTCATACACGTGAAGTAATGGGTGCTATCGACAGGGGATGTCAAATTGATTCCATAATTTTAGATTTCCTGGAGGCTTTCGACATCGTTCCTCACAAGCGTCTTCTAACCAAACTGCGTGCCAATGGAATATCGCCTCAGTTGTGCGACTGGATTCGTGATTTCCTGTCAGAAAGGTCACAATTCGTAGAAATAGACGGAAAGCCATAGATAAGATATATGTGGGGTGCGAAAAGAGGCAATTGAACCTGAAGTTATTCACATGAGTACTAAAAGAGATCCGCAAATTTCGAATACTCGTTAAGTCAAATAAATCTGAAGGCTGTGAATTCAACTAAATACTTAGGGATTACAATTAAAAACAACCTAAACTGGAATGATCACATAAATAATGTTGTGGGTAGAGCAAACCAAAGACTGCGATTCATTGGGAGAACACTTAGAAGGTGCAACAGGTCTACTAAGGAGACTGATTACACCAAGCTTGTCCGCCCTATTCTGGAGTATTGATGTGTGGTGTGGGATCCGCATCAGGTGGGACTGACGGATGACATTGAAAAAGTTCAAAGAAGGGCGGCTCGTTTTGTTTTATCGCGAAGTAAGGGAATAGTGCCACAAACATGAAACGTGAATTGGAGTGGCAATCATTAAAACAGAAGCGTTTTTCGTTCCGACGGGATCATCTAATGAAATTTCAGTCACCAGTTTTCTCCTCCTATTGCGAAAACATTCTGTCGGCACCTACCTACGTAGGGAGAAATGATCATCACGATAAAATAAGAGAAATCAAGGTACGCACAGAAAAATTTAAGTGCTCGTTTTTCTCTTGCTCCGTTCGAGACTGGAACGGTAGAGAGACAGCTTGAAGGTGGTTCATTGAACCCTCTGCCAGGCACTTTATTGTGAATAGCAGAGTAATCACGCAGATGTAGATGTGCGATTCAAAGGGGCCGTGCCGTTGTGCCACTCGAAGTGTAGAGATAGTGAGATGGCTGTGAGGGTCTCAGTAAATCACTCGTGGTCCTCCCCGTGGATAGTCTCTTCACTGCTGCGAGAAGAATGTTGTACGTGGATGTACGGCCGTGGCGCGTCTCGTCGCCATGATGTATGGCCTGTTCTTGGTTGTCTCTCAGCCGCGTAGGCATTCACTTCATAACTGGTATCTTAGCTGTCAGCAAGTTCAGCTTATACTAAAGTTCCTCATTCTTTATAATATTATATACTGTTTTATTTCGAAATGCGTTGCATTCCTGGTATGTGACATCAGTTAACAAGACAGTAAAAATAAGTAGTAGAATACACCTATTTAGGTTACCCCTGCTTGGCACAATAAATGAGAACAAGGAGACAGTGAATTCCAGCAACACGGAGAGATTAAAACTTCATTCAACACGCCAATAATACAACAGATTTCCCAAAGTTAATAGAACACGCCCTACACCAGTCTTGTCTAGGGAGACCGGACTTGGTGCCCCGAATGTAGGGGGAATTAATGCCCCTCCGCATGAGTCCAGCTGATATTCTAACATGATAACCCTGAACTTTACAGATTTTAGACATCTTATATGCTTATTAAATTAATTTAATCTTAAATGTGAAAATAACTTTGTCCTTACCTGTCGATGATTACCCTTGCAGGCAAGCCATCGGTGGTGTCCGTTAGCTGGAGGTAATTACTCTTATTACATAACATGATTAATTTAGTTTAATGGTTTTCTAATTAACTGGCAGTCAGGTCTGCAATTAATATCGACGAATTCGTAATTTTGGAATCAACTCGACTCTGTGATTTAAATTACCAAGATAATTATATTCAGCCCTCTTTCTTTATTGTGAGGACTGGACTGGACAGCGGTTGTGGTTTCGCCACATACGTTGCAAGTCTCCGAAAAGTCTCCGTGTTACAGAACGCTGTACGGGACGAATGTTTGTAGGTAAGTCTTGATGTGCACTCTAATCTTACCTTCGTGGTATTTTCACGAGATATGCGTAGGAGAAATCGTTATAGTGGTTGACTCTTCTAGCAATTAACTCGCTAGGAATTTTAGCAGTAATTTTTATCATGATGCATAAGGGTGTCTTGCAGCGTTTGAGCTGGAATTGGGTGACCATCTCCATAATGATATCGTAGTTACTAAGCGATCATGTAACGAAACGGACTCCTCCTCTTTGGATCTTGCCCATTTAGTCATCGTATCTGATACGGCTCTCACAGACAATGAATTTTCAAGCATCAGTCGAACGAGTGTTGGTGCAAGATACCTTCTTTGTGGTTGCAAAGCGTTACCTGGCAATCCTTCCAATGAACCTCAGGCTGGCATCTGCATTTCCTACACGATCTAGTCACATTAATGTGATCAACGCCTTTGTTCAACAGCAAGGTAGAGAAACCACTAACAAACGCCAGGTGGCAGCACTAGCAGTGAACGGTATTTAAGGTGTATCGAGGGGACAAGGAAAACAGTTCAGTCGTTGTCGCAATGCGCAAACGGAGCGATTTATCTGACGCTCAAAAATGTGTCGCACTGCTAACTGCTAACTGCTAACTGTCAGTTGCTCCAAGATACATGTCTCTTATTTCGTAGACGTTTCCGCTACCGCGGGCTATCATGGATGGCGGTCTTCAGAAAGAAAGCTTGTAGTTGAACTCACTCTGATCACAGTTCCATACAGAACCCTTCTGGTGTTTTCTATCGTGAAATGCGCGTTTACTTCGGCAACAAATGCTAGAGCTCATCGGATCATCTCTTCGTCGTCGTCCTTGTCTTAGTAATAAATCCCACTATACTATAAGGATTGCACATCTGAGATTTCTGGCGATGTCCAGTGCAAACTGTTTTAAACGCCAACAATGAACGGAAGGATCGCATTCTAGTGCTTCCATAAACTTTCACCATTACACACTGCTTGATAATATTGAACTGTGGTTTTCCTTTGAAAACTGTGTTGCCTTCTCTTTTCTTTGCCACGTAGATCAGCAAGCTTTAATATTGCTTTTAGCCTTCAGTGTGGGGTGTCTTTTTCAGGAGCTTTTCATAGGTGTTGAGATCTCCGACGTGATTATCATCGTGTATGTTCTCTAGCGTGTTGTCATCAAACATCGTGATGACATTTTCGGCTTCAAACGTATTATCAGTAGAAGAGTGGAATTGCTTGCACTGCTTCCATCGCCTCTTCTCCAACTTGTTGTATCACCATGTCTTGCAGTGAGGTGCTCGTTATTAACGCCACTTGCATCATAATAGTGCGTAAGTGTTACAACAACAAAGAAAAATTCGTTGTGACTTCATCTCCAGCAATGGCAGTTCCATAGCAGGGTTGATTACCAATTGGCGACCCACCTCACGCTTCACTACACAAAGAACTGCACAAAATGCAACTTGACATATACGCTACACCGCCTCTACTTGTCTCTACAGGAAAAGGTCGAATTCGGCATGGCATATTCAGTGGCCTCTAATACACGACTGCAGAGGTTTGCAGGTAAACGAATATTACAGGTGTAATAAGAGCTTTAAATGGGCCTCCACGGGATTGTGGTGAAAATGTATTCGTTCGAGTCCAACAATAGCCAGGATAATTAGACGAACAAAAATACTTCCGCAAATGTCAGTTGTATGACATATGGTTCTATTGGATAACGTCGCAATGGATAACGTTCGGCTGGTCCCGGCGGAGGTTAGAGTCCTCCCTCGGGCATGGGTGCGTGTGTTTGTCCTTAGGATAATTTAGGTTAAGTAGTGAGTAAGCTTAGGGACTGATGACCTTAGCAGTTAAGTCCTATCAGATTTCACACACATTTTTAACATTTTTTTTCTTTTGATAACGTTCGAAGTTCCTGCTACTGTTAGCATCCCTCGAAAGTTACAGTGAAGTGCAGTGAGACTTGAAAAGCATCGACGCTTGGTACACGAATTAGCAAAGTACTCTTAACATAAAAAAATGTAGCATATTGCACATGAGTAAGCAGAAAAACCCTTTATTATATATGAAGGTGGTATCTGTTCCCGCAAGAACAGATACCATTGATGACCGTGCAGCTTCTCTAGAATGAAATGATAATTAAATAGAGTCCCTGCAGTCGCACTGTCCTCTGTGCCCTCGGTGGCTCAGATGGATAGAGCGTCTGCCATGTAAGCAGGAGTTCTCCGGTTCGAGTCCGGTCGGGGCACACATTTTCGGCTGTCCCCATTGATGTACATCAACAACACCTGTCGGCAGCTAAGGGTTTCGATTTAATTATCATTCCTTTATTATATGTTTACACGATTGCCAAACAAGCATTGAATGCAATCAAATATACTGCTGAATATACACTGCCCTGTCAAATTAATGCCACCACCTATCAAAAGCCTCAAAAACCATCTTTTGCAGCAGGGACCGCTGCGAGATGTTCAGGAAGAGAGTCACTGAGGTTCTGGAAAATTCCGACAGGGATGTGGAGACATTCGAACTTCAGTACCGTGGACAGCTGCATTAGGTTTCTCGGTTGAGTATCCATGGAGGGAACAGCCGAACCGAGATGGTCCTACAATTGCTCGACTGGGTTTAAGTACGGAGAGTTTGGCGGCCTGGGGAGTACGCTAAACTCATGCTGGTACTCTTCAACCACGTAGGTACACTGTGAGCTGCATGAGACTTTGCATTGTCGTTCTGCTCAATGGTATTGTGCTGAGGAAAAACAAACTGCATGTTAGGATGGACAGAGTCCACAAGGTCCACTGTGCGTTCCAGAATGACGAGATCTCCCAGAGAATGCCACGAAAACATTCCCCAGAATGTAACGCACCCTCCTCCGAACTGGACCCTCGCGACAGGGTGTTTGCTTTCATTCATTTCACACCACTGCAGCACGAAGCGTGATTCATCCGAAAAGGCCCACCTCTTGCCACTCAGTACATCCTGCAGCGGTAATGGCGCGCATTTTATAGAGTCAGCCTGATGGACAGCAGTCACTATGGGTGAATGAACCCGGCTCCCGCTGTTCACACTCATACGCACAAACGTTCGCTGAAGGGTCTGTGAAGAGACGCTTTTAGTAGCCCTTTCGTTCATCTAGGCGGTCAGTTGCTCAAAGTTACGTGTCTCTTAGCTCGTAGACATCTCCGCTACCGTCTTTCATCCCTGTCACCTACGGCCGCGCTGCTGCACAGATACCTCGACGCTGGTTTTTGATAGCACCATTTTTCCATGCACGATATATTTTTACAACAACGTCACGTAAAGACTTTACAAACTTGGCCGTTTCGCAAATGATTCCACCGTTGACCCAAAACCGAATGATCGTGCTCTTTTGGGCGTCAGATGAATCGTTCCGTTTGCACATTGCGACAAGGACTGAACTGTTTTCCGTGTCCTGCCCGATACACCTTATATACTGTTCACTGCTAGTGCTGCCACCTGCAGTTTGTGAGTGGTTATTCTACCTTGCTCTTGAACAAAGGCGTTGATCACATTAATCTGACTAGATCTTGTAGGAAATGCAGATGCCAGACTCAAATTAATTGGAAGAATTGTCAGGTAATGCTTTGCAACGTGTTACACCAACCCTCGTTCGACTGATGCTTGAAAATTTATCATCTGTGGGAGCCTTATCAGATACGATTGACAGAGGAAGTGGACAAGATCCAAAGAAGGGCAGTCCGTTTCGTTACATGATCGCTTAGTAACTACGAAAGCATTATGGAGATGCTCACCCAATTCATGTTGCTATATCAATGGACGGATTATTGGCAGACAGGTTCTATTTATGCTTCCAAGAAGCAAATAGAAAGTTGGATCTAGTGTATTAAGGAAAACAGGCAAAAAGTGTTCTCGAAATGCCTTCTCAGATGCAAGTGTGAGCGGGAAGATGACAAAAGAACATCTGAAGATCTTTTTTGTCACTTTTTAATCCACATTTGCCGAAAAAGTTGCTTGTACTTTGTAACTCCTGGTCTGGACATAGGGATGAACAAGTACTATTGGAAGCCTATGATGGAAAAGATGTAGTTTTGAAAATCATTGCACTAAAACCACAAAATAAGCACAACCTCTGAACCTCTTCAGGCGATATGAATACACTGAAGAGCCAGTGAAACTGTTACACTTGCCTAATATCGTGTAGGGCTCCCGCGAGCACGCAGAAGTGCCGCAACACGACGTGGCATGGACTCGAATAATGTCTGAAGTAGTGCTGGAGGGAACTGACACCGGGAATCCTGCAGGGCTGTCCATAAATCCATAAGACAGAGATCTCTTCTGAACAGCACGTTGCAAGGCATCCCAGATATGCTCAATAATGTTTCTGTCTGAGGATTTTGGTGGCCAGCGGAAGTGTTTAAACTCAGAAGGGTGTTCCTGGAGCCACTCTGTAGCAAAGCTGGACATATGGGGTGTCGCATTGTCCTGATGGTATTGCCCAAGTACGTCGGTATGCACAATGGAAATGAATGGACGCAGGTGATCAGACAGAACGCTTACGCATATGTCACCTGTCAGAGTCGTATCTAGACGTATGAGGAGTCTCATATCACTCCCACTGTACACGCCCCACACCACTACAGAGTCTCCACCAGCTTGAACAGCCCCCTGCTGACAAGCAAGATCCACGAATTGTCTACATCTACATCTATATTTATACTCCGCAAGCCACCCAACGGTGTGTGGCGGAGGGCACTTTACTTGCCACTGTCATTACCTCCCTTTCCTGTTCCAGTCGCGTATGGTTCGCAGGAAGAACTACTGCCGGAAAGCCTCCGTGCGCGCTCGAATCTCTCTAATTTTACATTCGTGATCTCCTCTGGAGATCCATACCCATACACGTCATCCGCTCGATACAATTTAAAACGAGACTCTTTCGACTAGGCAACATGTTTCCAGTCGTCAACAGTACAGTGTTGGTGTAGACGGGTCCAGGCGAGGCGTAAAGCTTTGTGTTGTGCAGTCATCGAGGGTACACGAGTGAGCTTTCGGCACCGAAAGCCCATATCGATCAAGTTTCTTTGAATGGATAGCACTCTGACAGTTGTTGATGGCCCAGAATTGAAATATCTTTCAGTATTTTATTGAAAGTCCTCAATTGCATTCGTAGTTATCTGTATTGTCTGTGGCTTCTAGATTAACATCTACAAAGCCCGTTTGCAGAGTCTTGCAGAACAACTATACTCATCAACACTAACTAAAATTTCATTCTGGTACGTTTGTGCTATCATAAACACTTTTCTTGTAAGTAATTCTTGATTAAATGAGATGTGAAACGGCCGTGGTATGGCAGAGGCGACTGAACAGGCGGCCTACGCGCTGGCTTTGAGCCCTACGTGGCTCGCACTATGCCACAACGGAGTCCATTGTCTGACATCGGCTGGGTGTTGGCGCAGCAGGATAACGCTAATTGGAACAGGCGCTGCGGGCTGTGCGTCTATATCTACATACGTACTCCATATGCCACCGTAGAGTGCATGGCGAAGGGTGTACCTTGGACCAGTACTAATCATGTCCTTCCCCTTTCCACTCGCAATTACAATTACAACGAGGGAAAATGACTATCTATATATCTCTGTACGAGGCGTAATTTCTCTCATCTTATTTTCGTGGTCTTTACGTGAAATGTTCGCTGACGGCAGTATAATTATTCTGCACTCAGCTTAAAATACCGTATCTTTAGATTTTCTTAGCAGCTTTTCACTAAAAGAACGTCGTCCTCCCTATAGGGATTCCCATTTGCGTTCCAAAAGCATCTCTGTAACACTCACGTGAAAGATCGGATCTACCGGCGACAAATTTAGCAGCATGCTTTTGAATTCATTCTATGCTATCCTTTAATTCGACGTGGTGGGGCTCCCAAACACTTGGCCAATACTCGAGAATGGGCTGGACTAGTATTCTGTATACCCCCTCATTCACAGATGAATCATACTTTCTTAAAATTCGCCCAGTGAACCAATGTCGACCATTCACGCTTCCTATCCCCAGGATTAACCTGCGCCGTGTCTGCCTATCCTCCTAAAAGTCCCTTCAGTCAGCATTAACCAGCGGTGGGTCTGCCTCGCCTCCTGCCACGCCTCCTAAGTGTTTCCTCAGTTAGGATTAAATAGCGCCAGGTTTGCCTCACCTCCTAAATGTCTTCTCTTCCAGGATTAAGCAGCACTGGGTCTGCCTCGCCTCCTAGATGCCTCCTGAGTCAGGATTAACCAGCGACGCATCTGCCTTGGATCCTACTTGTCTCCTGAGTGAGGATTAACTAGAACCGGGTGTGCTTTGCCTCTCAAATGCCTCTTGAATGCCTACGCGGAGGAAAAGGCACTCACTATGAATTCTGCATAAAGAATTACACACTCACACTCTCCCACACAGTTTCCAATAAATTAATCTCCACAGCCGTCACAGATACCACTGTTTTCACAACATAAATAATTAGAAACGTTTATTACTTCTCCTAGCTCATCGATTTTAAGCGTTCGTTTTTCTGAGGAAAATTCAGGAGTAATATCCCAGTGTAATAACCGCACTGCTGTACTCTCATAAAAAAAAAAAAAATTTGCAGCCAAGAGCGCACGTTGAAATATTTTTACTTCCTCAATGACCAGTTTCGACAGAGTCTAGCTGTCATATTCGGTTGTTCTGGAAATAATATTACTGTGCATGAATCGCATAACCATAACGAGAGAGCCCAGCAAGTTGTGCAATTTCGACTCTGACCAGCTAAAATATTACGACCAACGAACACCACTTGTTGGCGATTCCAGGCACGTGACATGGCAACGAATGTGTTCATAACGAGCACAGAGGACGAGGTAATAGTTCTAACAGCGATACGGGCCACAAACGGGGACGTCCAATCACGTAATTGACTTTTACTAAGTGCAGTCTGTAATGGCCAGCGCCTGGAGAGGTTCCAATTGGGGACCAACAAGTTAGTAAGCATATGGCCATTATGGTTGGTTGGTTGGTTGATTTAAAGAGAGGCGAAGGCAACAAACTGCTAGGTCATTGGTCACTTGTTCCGATTAAAACAGTTCCACAGGGGTGAGAATAAAACAAAAACAGAAAACTGGCAGAAAGGAAAAGCCCCAAGAACGACGGAAGGGCAACAAACACTACGAAAGGACAAAATAGAACAAGAAATCGGCAGAGACCGAAGGAACAGGTAGAAGGGAATAAAAAAAGGCGGCAGATGACCATGGCTGGCCGATCACGAGAATAAAAAGGATAAGCCAGCCACTCTGCAACACATGAAAACTTCCAGCCTGAAAACACTAGGGTGGGGGATACAGAGGGACAAAGTACACTCGCCAAACCTTAGATAGAACCATAAAACCCACACTCACGTATAAAACGTAAAACTAAATCAGCTGAGGAGGGACTGTCTGCTAAAATTAACAGTAATGAGTCTGGTAACCGAAGATTATGGCGCAGGGCAGCCAAAGTAGGACAGCGCAACAGAATATGGGCCACTGTCAACCGGACGCCGCATTGATACTGAGGTGGGCCTTCACAGAGGGGGAGATAGCCATGGGTCACCCACCCAAGCGTTGCCAGTGCGGAGCCAGTAGAGAACCACAGACTCCCTGCGAGAGGCCTGCATGGAGGACTTCCAAACATTCATTATCTCCTTAATGAAACGCATTTCGTTGTGCATACCGTAGTTATGCCATTCCGTCTCCAAAAGCCTAAAAGCCCTGCCGGTTAATAATGAATGCAGGTCAGTTACAGGGATACTGATCACCAGAAGCCGTGTAGCGTGTTTGGCTAGCCCGTCAGCAAGTTCATTCCCTGGGATTCCGATGTGTCCTGGGGTCCAGACAAACACCACTGAAAGACTGCAGCATTCCCTGGCATAGATAGACTCTGGGACTGTCGCTACCAAAGGATGGCGAGGGTAGCAATGTTCGATAGCTTGTAGGCTACTCAAGGAGCCACTACAAAGAAACGGCTTGCCAGGGCATGAACAGATGTGCTCAATAGCAAGAAATACGGTCGCCAGCTCTGCAGTGAAAGCACTGCAGCCATCTGGCAAGGAGTGCTGTTCGATATGTCTTCTGTGGACATAGGTGAAGCCAAAGTGACCATCAGCCATCGAGCCGTCTGTGTAAACCACCTCAGAGCCCCGGGACATGTCAACAATCGAGAGGAAGTGACAGCAGAGAGTGGCAGGGTTAACTAAATACTTAGGGCCATGCGAAAGGTCCAGACGAAGCTTCGGCCTAGGTTTACACTATGGAGGTGTACGTGAATGGATCTCGAGTAGAGGTGGTAAAGAGAAGGACTCCAGTTCAGACTTCGGGATCGGATGTGAAGCGCAATTGTAAGCCCTGGTATGGGCCGCCGATGTGGGAGATGAACCGCAATGCTTGGGAAAAGACGAGGGTAATTTGGATGCTCAGATGAGAAATGAGTGTGTGCAACGTAACTGGCGAGCAATTGTGCATGCCTCATCTGTAAGGAATGACTCCAGCCTCCACCAGTACGCTGGTCACCAGACTCGTCCCGAAAGCTCCCGTTACTGATCTAAGTCTGCAGTGGTGTCCTGGGTCTAGTAACCGCAACACTGAGAGCGCCGTCGAACCATAAACCAGAGTCCACAGTCAAGCTGGAATTGAACAAGGGCTCCATAGAGCTGCAGCAGTGTAGAGCGATCTGCACCCCAGTTGGTGTTGCTCTGGCAGTGGGGGACATTAATGTGCTGCCAGCACTTCCGCCTAAGCTGACGAAGATGAGGAAGCCAAGTCAATCAGGAGTCGAAAACCAATCCTAAAAATCGATGTGTCTCCACTACCATGAGCGGATCGTCATTAAGGTAAAGTTCTGGTTCCAGACGCATGGTACGATTCTGACAGAAGTGCATGACACGCAACTTCACAGCTGACAACTGGAAGCCCTGGGCTAGAGCCCATGACTGCGCATTGTGGATGGCTCCCTGTTGGTGTTGTTCTGCAACACCAGTACTGGAGAAACAGTAGGAAATGGTGAAGTCGTCTGCATACAGAGAAGGTGAGACAGACGGCCCTACAGCTGCTGCTAGACCATTAATGGCTGCTAAAAATAGACACACACTCAATGTGGAGCCCCATGGGACCCCATTCTCCAGGATACGGGGGGACAATGGAAGGAACCAACTTGGACACAGAAAGTACGGAGTGACAGGAGGTTCTGGATAAATGTTGAAAGTGGGCCTCAGAGACCCCACTCACATAAAATGGTAAGGATATGATATCGCCAGGTTGTGTCATAACCTTAAATTGAAAAAGAGAGCAACCAAGTATTGGCATCTGGAACAGGCTGTTTGGATGGCAGACTCGTGGGACACAAGATCATCAGTGGTAGAACGACCCTGGCAGAAACTGCCCTGGCTTGGAGCCAGTAGTCTCCATGAATCGAGGAGCCAACACAACCGCCAACTTAACATGCATCCTAACAGCTTACAAAGAACTTTGATGAGGCTGATGGGCCGACAGCTATCCACATCAAACGGGTTTTTACTGGGTTTGGGTGCTGGAGTGATGGTGCTTCCCACCATTGCGATGGGAAGACGCCGTCGCATCAGACCTAGTTGAAGATGACGTGGAGATGTCGCTGGTAGTCCGAAGAGAGATGTTTAATCATCTGACTGTGGACCCTATCTGGCCCAGCAGATGTGTGCAAGGGCGCTGAAGAGCTCCCACTCAGTAAATGGAGCGATACAGGATTCACAGTGACGCTTATTGAACGAGAGGATTTTCCTTCCATCCACCGTTTGAGGGTACGAAAGGCTGCGGGGTAATTCTCTGACGCAGAGGCTCGAGCATAGTGCTCAGCAAAGTGCTCGGCAACTGCGTTTGCGTCGGTAGATAACACGCCACTGGCGCTAATGCCATGGGCACCTGTAGGGTTCTGGTACCCAAAAACATGTCTGATCTTCGTCCAGACTTGGGAAGGTGACATATGGCACCCAATAGTCGAGATGTACCTCTCCTAGCACTTATGTTACCGTCTTTTTATAAGCTGGTGAACACAGGCACGAAGCTGTTTAAAAGCTATTAGGTGCTCCAGGGAAGGGTGCCGCTTATGGTGCTGTAGATCCTGCCTACGCTCTTTAATGGCCTCAGCAATTTCTGGCGACCACCAGGGCACTGTCTTTAGCCGGGGGCACCCTAAAGAGCAAGGGATCGCGATTTCTGCAGCAGAAACGATCGTCTTGGTGACTCGCCCAATCACGACATCGAGTTTACCATGTGAGGAAGATTAAACGATGACGCCAGAGGTGAAAGCTTCCCAGTCTGCCTTGTTTAAAGCCCATATGGGTAGACATCCATGGGCATGACACTGGGGGAGTGACAGAAAGATGGAGAAGTGGTCACTACCACACAAGTCATCATGGGCTGTCCAGTGGACAAATAGGAGAAGTCCTGGGTTGCAAAATTATAAATCAATGGCCGAGCAAGTACCATGAGCATAACTGAAATGTTTGGGGGGGGGCGGGGGGGAGCAGTATTTAATAGGTAGAGGTCGAATTGAGACAGTAAATTTTCGACACCTTTACCCTGGCCAGTAAGCATGGCTTCAGCCTGCCCAGTTGGCCATGTGGTCTAATGCACGGCTTTCCGTGCGGGAAGGAGCGCCTGGCCCACGGCACGAATCTGCCCGGCGGATTTGTGTCGTAGTCTGGTGAACCGGCCAGTCTGTGGTTGGTTTTTAGGTGGTTTTCCATCTGCCTCGGCGAATGCGGGCTGGTTCCCGTTATTCCGCCTCAGTTACATTATGTCGGCGATTGCTGCACAAACAAGTTGTTCACATACGCGTACTCCACCATCACTCTACCACGCAAACATAGGGGTTACACTCGTTTGGTGTGAGACGTTCCCTGGGGGGGTCCACCGGGGGCCGAACCGCGCAATAACCCTGGGTTCGCTGTGGGTCAGCTGAGGGGTGAAGTGGACTGCGGTAGTCGTTGTGGGGTTGTGGACCACTGCAGCTGCGACAGGGACGGAGCCTCTCAGTCGTTTCTGGGTCCCTGGTTAACACATAATACAATACAAGCATTGCTCCACCCCACAAGGGGTTATAGGCGTTAAAATCTCCGAAAAGTAGGAAAGGTTTAGGGAGTTGATGAATCAGTGCAGCCAATACGTTCAGGTGTACTGCACCATCTGGAGGAAGAAATACACTGCAGACAGTTGTTTCTTGTGTCATCCTTATCCTGACAGCCACAGCTTCAAGGGGAGTTTGAAGGGGCACAGGTTCACTACATGCCAAGTTCAGGACATAGACGCAAACTCCACCTGCCACTTTATTATGTTCGCTACATTTCTTGTAATATCCACTATGTCCATCCCAATAGCTGAGTGGTCAGCACTATGGACTGTCATGCCAAGGTGCCCAGGTTCGATTCCCAGCTGGGTCGAAGATTTTCTCCACTCAGGGGCTGGGTGTTGTGTTCTCCTAATTATCATCATCTCATCCCCATAGACAAGCATGTCGCCGAAGTGGCATGAACTCAGAAGACATTCACCAGGCGACCGACCTACCTGATGGAAGGCCCTATCCACATGACATTCCATTTCAATAATCCCTATAGTCACGAAGAGCAGGGGTCCACATTGCTGGAAACACATTTCCTGGAGGGCAATCCAAAAAGTAGATTTAACGCTTAAAAGTTAATGTAACTCAGCCAGGTGGGAGAAGAAACCACTGCATTTCCACTGGATGATGACACTTTCTGGAGTCGGGGAAGGCATGTAGTGACCAAGGAGGCAGGTTATGTGTCAGCTGCACCTGCCTCCAATGGTTGAGTATTTGTATCCATTCCGTTTGTGGATGAGGCATCAGTGATATCGAGGTCCTCAGGGGACGCTAAAATCTCCACGTCATCTTCAGATGCAGAACCAGTAGGGAGTGGTGGTGCTGGGGCCACTGGAGGGGCCTGTTTCTTACTAGTCTCCTGCTGTTTGCTTTCCCTCTCGCTTGTCTTTAGGGGCTTGCTGGGAGGACTTCTCCGAAGTAGCTTCAGGCACAGAGGAATACCGTGAAGCTTTCCGTTCAGCAACTTTTGGCTCCTTTAGCCACTGGCGAGTGTTTGCTGTGGTACTAGTGGAGAATTTGGAAGAGAGAGTCCCAAGGGACCCCTCCCACACAAAAGGAGCCGAAGGAGGCTGTTGCTTCTCCGGCTGAGGGGAGGGGACCAATTATTATTTATTATTTAGCGTATGGCAAGTACAAATCACGTATGAAAAGTCTAAAAGTACATAACACACAAAACAGTTACAATATCACAAACAAACATCTAGGTTAGAAATATAATCGATTGCACTGTTAGTCGCATCCATGAAATCCCTTGTTGGCCCAGGGTAGGCCCTCAGAGGGCATTCTACCACGATATGGTGAATTGTCTGCCTGTCAGCGCCGCAGTCGCACTGTGGTGATGGCACTATGCTCCATTTGTACAAGGAGTCCGAACAGCGGCCGTGGCTCGTCCTGATCCTGTTAAGGGTAGACCAGATTTTGCGGGGCAAGTCAAAGCCCCGAGGTCTGTTAGATGTTCCCAATAAGGTGTTAACCTGAGGCGGTGTCTTTTCCTCCCATTCTTCTCTCCAGCGGTCCTCAAGAATAAAAGCGTTCTTTACCAGATCTTTGGCACTTGCGAGAGGGGGGTGTCTGGATTTCAATCTATTTTGCTCAATTCCATTACTCAGGGTGTGGATAGGAAGATCTGGCTATTTTGGATTTTTCGACACTCCCTGACAAGTGCGTGTTCTCTGCGCAAGTGTGGCGGCGGGATATGGCTCAATACAGGCAGCCATTGGACAGGAGTTGACCTGATCGTTCCAGAGATAATCCTCATCGTTTGGTTCAAGACTGCATCCACCTTCTTGATGTGAGCACTATTTAACCATATTGGGGAACAGTACTCTGCTGCAAAATAGACAAGTCCTAGCGCAGAGCTACGCAGAACGGAGGCAGTGGACCCCCAACTAGTGCCACAAAGCTTTTGGACAATGTTGTTTCTAGTTCTGACTTTTTCAGCAGTGTTTACAAGGTGTTGTTTATAGCTCAATGTTCTATCGAGTGTCACGCCCAGATACTTTGGTGTTCTATTATATGGAAGAATGCCGCCATCAAAGCGGATCTTGAGCTCTTTGTTTGCTAACAAACAAGTGGAAACAAGTGGCCTCTGTTTTGGATGGGCTGGGTTGGAGACTCCAGTCACGGAAGTATTTTCCTAGAGTGGTCAAATCGCTGGATAGTGTGATCTCAGTTTCCTCCATCACTCGATGTTGTGTGGCCAAGGCCCAGTCGTCCGCATATCCGAACATTTTGGATCTCGTCCTAGGCATATCGGCTATATACATGCTGAAAAGCAGTGGAGCCAGTACTGAACCTTGGGGCAGGCCATTATTAAGTTTCATGAATTTACTTCTGTTGTTACCGATGACAACCTGGAATGGTCTATTGCAGAGCATTTCGTTGATAAGGTTAGCCGTTTTTAGACATGGCACGATGCGGAGGAGCTTATAAATCAGGCCCTGTCTCCAGACAGTGTCGAACGCCGCCGTCAGGTCAACAAATACCACTGATGTTTTTTGCTGTCTTTGGAAGCCCGCCTCGATGTAGGTTGTTAGAGCGAGGACCTGATCCGTGCAGCTTCTTTTCGGCCGGAAGCCCGCCTGCTCTACCGGTACAGCCTCCAGGATGACTTCGCTCATTCTGTTGTACATAAGTCTCTCCAGTAATTTGTAGATCATGCTGAGTAAGGCGATTGGGCGGTAGCTCTGAGGTTGGTCACTCGGTTTGCCCGGTTTTAATATGGCAACAATTTTAGCCTTTTTGAGAGTGTGCGGAATTTTTCCAGTTTGCAACACGTTAGAGAAGAATCGCGCAGGCCATAATCTTGCAAATTTACCACAGTGGAGCAGAAATTCTGGGTGAATCCCATCAAACCCTGGGGCCTTTCCTGGTTTTATATCGTTCAGGGCCATATTTAACTCTTCGAGTGAAAAGGGTTGGGAATAAGATGTATTGTTCTCTGCTGTCGATTTTAGCTCTTTAAGCTCCTTTTTAATTTTTATAGTATGGGCTCGTTCCTTTGGGGCCCTGGACGTCTTGCTGATGTGAACCGCAACTGTATTTGGGGACATAGCACTGGTCATTCGCAGATTTTTACCTCCACTTCCAAGTCTCCGAAGCAAAGACCACGCCCTTCTGCTTGATCTTGTAAAATCCATTTGTTCCACGGTCTCCATCCACTTAGCACGCCTGGCCGCGTCTAGGCTATGTAATAGATCGTCTGCAATTTCTTTATCCCCATTGTCCAGAAACTGTCTATAAAGCCGTTCACTTTCCTCGCTCCATCCTGGCACATATTCTTTTCTGAATCCTCTGGGCATACTAACTTTAGCTGAGCTGATGACGGCTCCAACAAATCTTTCGTAGTTCTTATACGTTGGGGGTATCCATCCAATGCATTTATCAAGTTTCTCCGAGAAAGCAGCCCAGTCTGCCCTCCCAAAGTTCCATCTAGGACGAGGATAAGAGGATATCAGGGGAATAGTAAGACCTATTTCTAAGAGCACTGGGCGATGCTGAGAGTGGGGGAAATCCTCAGGTACCCTGCGAGAGACCGGCAGGGGTTTGTTGTTCTTGTCAGTTGTAACAAAACTGAGGTCAGGGCAGGTCTCAGTTAGCCAAGCGGCTGATTTAAATGGACCTCGGTCTTTGGCGTCAAAGATTAGTTGAGTATTATGATCTTCTGTCCATTTCACCAGGTCTTCGCCGTTTTGGTCAGATATTCGATATTTCCACAGTTCATGGTGGCTATTAAAGTCACCCACGTATATTGCTGGGTGAGGCAGGGTTTGAAGTGCTTGTGGGGGCCACGATTTCCCTGGAGGCTTGTATGTATTATTTATTGTGACTTCACCCACTTTTATAATGACTTCGTGAATCTCGTTTGTGGTAGATGTTGATACGAGAGCCACTTCTTCGATATTTCTCCTGACGTATGTTGCCGTGCCATAATGTCTGTGGTGTGTGGCGCCTATTAGGTCATAGCCAGATATTATGCCCCTTGATCTTAGCTGCTCGTCATCTTCAGTATGGGTCTCCTGAATTGCGACTACGTCAATGTCGTTCTTTGTTAAAACTTTATGCAAGTACATGCATTTGGCTCTACTTATGCCTTCAATATTCAGGTGGCAGACTCGAATCAGCGATCCGAGTTCTCTAGTCAAAGGGTTCGTTTTGCTAGAATTCATCGTGATTTGCCGTGACCAGGAGATCAACTAAGGATTATCTGGTCGCCTGTACTTTGCTAGTTCATTTAGCGTTACCCAGGGTGCACGTGTAGTATTCTACTACGGACGCGAACTAGCTTTACACCCCAGGGGACCAATGTCCCCTGTGTTTGGGAGAGGGGGGGGGGCATTGCTAACAAAGTAGGTACTGAGGGAGAAACAGAAGAAGATTTGCCCCATACCAGCAAGGGGGCAGATGTACTCTGGTGGCCCGGAGGGCCCACTGTTCGTGGCACAGAGTGTGGAACTACTGTCACTTATGAGGGTGAAGTAGCTGTAGCATATGTGGACGTCAACCAAATGGTGTGTAATCGTTCAAATTTACGTTTAGCCTCTTTGTAAGTCAAGTGGTGCAGGGTCTGTGCCCCATGATTTTCCGCTCCTTTTGTAGTACTGTACAGTCTGGCGAGCAGGGGGAGTGGTGCTCTCCACAGTTGATATAAGTGGTAGGAGGCGCATATGGAGTATCTGGAAGCAGTGGACGTCCACAGTTTCGACATGTGGCGCTGGAATTGCAGCAGGAAGACATGTGCCCGAATTTCCAGCACTTAAAACACCAAATAGTGGAAGGGACGTATGGTATAACGTCACAGCGGTAAACCATCACCCTGACCTTTTTCAAGCAATGAATCACCCTCAAAGGCCAAGATGAAGGCACTGGGAGCAACCCTGTTGTCTTTGAGTCCCCTGTAAACGCGCCGGATGAAATGAACACCCTGCTGTTCTAAATTGGCGCGGAGCTCGTCGTCAGACTGCAAAAAGAGGTCGCCATGGACAATAATTCCCTGCAACTGATGTTCGTCTTATTTCGTCTTAATTTATAAAATTATTTGTTCAAAGAACTTAGAGGCAATCCGTGTGAAGAGTGATCTTCATGTTGCTCATTTCCTCTTCTTTTCGTTTTTGTCTTTGCTTCATGTTGTGTACATATCTAAACATTCTGTGTGGTGTCTGTTTGTTCTATATCGTGTCTCCCTACCACTTTCGCGCAACGACGCTCTGAGGGTGTTTTTTTAGGGAATTGAATAGTTTGAACCTGGGACCTGTTGCTGGTAAGGAGACGCCAGACCACACATGACATGTAGAATTCAGAAGAGTTCAGTGAGACTAGCGATGATATAACCAAACACTTAATGATTTCAGCGTCAGCTCCACTGCACTCCCTGTAAAGGAATCTTAATACTAACTAAATTTACTGGAAGGGGTTCAAGGCTTTCCTATTTTTTGTTAGCTGATAAAATAACGTCGAAAAAGCAGTTAAGTTTACCATTTGAAATTTTATTTTATTCACAAAACATCGTTTACAAATTGCACTATTGATAAAAGGAAATGTTTTAATACAGGATGGTAAAAACCAACTGCGTTCAACAAAAATGTGAACGAATATTCCCTGAATGGGTTTCCAAGTTGTACAATGGATCGAAGGATGACCTATGCCATATCACATCTATAATCTAGGTTTAAATTAAGTTTCACAAAAGAGAAAACTATCAAAATGGTCTACAGTGACCCTCAATTATCTTTAATTACTTATCTAACTTGTCGTAAATTACAGTGGCTGATGTAGCTTCTCAATAACCATATAACAGAAAAATCATCGCGTTTCAGATTTTTACTTCAAGTAGCACATGTGAACACCATGAGCTTTAATTGACGATCGACACTAGTATTACGCAAAAAGGGGTTGTAACAGATGAGACTTCTGCAGTTCTGAGTGAAGCCTTATGCGCTCAAAAATGCGGCATCGCGTTCGTTCATTACCTTGTCGGCGTTCGTCAGGGGGCGGCGGCCGGCGCAGCTCCGTCCAGCTCGCCCTCTCGGGAGCAACTCTCACCTCGCTGTCTCGGAAGCAACTCTCCTAACTTCTCCTTACTACAATTTACCGAACTTGGTTTTAAAAAAACTATCTGGCTGTATTTTCATCTGACCAATCAGGGTCTTAATGTTAGCCTTAAGCTCCGCCTACAAAAATTCTGTCTATCCAATGAGAAACGTTATACTTTTCGTGGTGGGGCAATGTTTTTAAAGTTTGCAACGTAACAGAGACGCGAAAAAGTCTCACGCTAAAACTTGCAGCTGGTGTGGTCCTTTCAGCGTTATCGTAAGATCTATACTGTTCTTCTGGAGGGCTCTAGCTTTTAACATGGGCTGGGGGGTGGTCCTAACGTAACAGAGACGCGAAAAAGTCTCACGCTAAAACTTGCAGGTGGTGTGGTCCTAGCTGTTAGCTGGCGACGTGGGTGTCCGTCCGTCCCTTATCGTAGGGCCTTCCAGCTTAACATGGTTCGACTCTCAGATTCTGTTCTCGTGTCTCCCCTTGGAACTGCGTCTGTCTCACGGTGGGAAGGTATGACATGCATTTAGGCATTCTTGTGTTAGTCTGTGGTATTCCATTTGCTCACTCGTTACTTGTATTACTTTGGTTAATTTAATGTCACGATTTATTCTGAGCTATGTGACATACTACTGGATTTGCTTATCATGTCAGGGTTTTCATGGAAGGTGTTGGATTTGCCTGACACCTTACACATAGTTCCGCATAGTCAGCACGTACACAACTTTCCCACTAGAGCCCGCCCTGCTAAGCACAACAGCGCAGGCGTAGCGCTCGTCCATCTACGCACTACGAGATGGCGCTGCCATAGAGACGGACCAAATTCTGCTTCTGCCGATTTGCGTATTAATATGTAACGCAGCCAAAGAGATTGCTGCTAACGTAGAACCTTTTCTCCTCGCGGATCACACTTGCACAGTGACACATGAACACGCGAGGTATTATAATGAGTGTACAGACCTCCAATTAGTCAGTCTGCATTAGTCTGTACCAGTCTGT
Source organism: Schistocerca cancellata (assembly GCF_023864275.1). Classification (NCBI taxonomy): domain Eukaryota; kingdom Metazoa; phylum Arthropoda; class Insecta; order Orthoptera; family Acrididae; genus Schistocerca; species Schistocerca cancellata. The sequence goes on from NC_064632.1 coordinate 179,882,509, forward strand.
ACGAGTTCTACAATTGTCTGTACTAGTCTATAGTCAAGTTTCAGTCTGCGCCTAATAAGATTACCATATTCCTGTACATAGCCATGAAGATAAATGTATAGACACTTTTATCAAGTATCAGAGATATGTGAGAATAAGATTAACGTACCAAGACCAAAGGAACTTCAGGTTGTCAATTGTAAACAGCATCGAGAAACAAGTTAAGTAATTTCTATGATTTTTATTATTTTAATAAATGTGGGTGAAAATTAATCAAGTTCTGTTTAAAGTTGGTCACCGTCAATTTGCTACTCTAAGCGTGGAAATGGCATTTCTATCGCCTGACCTAATGGCAGAAGATAAACACGCCACGATAAGACCACGAGACATATTGCTGACACTCGCCTACTTCGTTAGGGCGACGAGTCAAATAATCTGCTGGTGTGTGTACTGAAGGTCTTACAGTACACACATCCCACTTCATTAGTTGTTTGTTCTCCAGAAGAAACCAGTTTTGAGACACTAAATAAATAAAGTGAAAGTAACTTTTTTGCGACTTTTTTTTTAATTCACCCTGTCTTACGCTGACTGCCATGAAGTATAAATATGGAAATATTAAACGTGACCTTATACAAGGGCGGCGTGAAATGTGTATAAGAATAACGATATCTAATTAAACTTAATCCTTTTTTTCGACTTGAGTGCCAAGTTACTAGCTGGACGCTTAGGATTCTGCTCGCATTTTCCAGAGCTCCGTTACGGGAAACTCAAACCGGAAATTTGCATATGAACTCGGCTTTCGCAATCAGGAGGCGTTATGTGTGTGTGTTTGTATGTGAGAGAGTCCTCGCCAAGTGCGAGGCAGGCTTGTAAAGCAGCCGAGGCGCGGTGGCGAATGTTAATTAGCGTTACGGCAGTATGCAGATGAAGTAGGGCACCCACTACTGGAATCTGCGAGGAGACGCGGCGCGAATGCAGAGGCGACGGGCACCGAGACTTGCCGAATGTAGAGCGCTGTCTTCCTCCCCCCCCCCCCCCCCCCCAACCTCCGCGGTGCGAAATTGTCGCACGTCTAGCCGTTGGGGGAAACAGGGGCACGATAGAAGACTTACAAGATCTTATTGTTAGTTGAGCGACGTTCTCTCTGCTAAGTAGCGGATCGTGCTCGGAGAGTCGAAACGTGTGTGGAAAACGTAGCAGTGATTTACTTATTCCGCAACATAAGGTTGGCGGCTATTGCGGTATTCGCTTGCACCGATTCTTTCCGTCTCCACTGTAACCCGACAGTTAAAACTGTTCAAACTCACCGGTTTCCAAAGTAACTGATTTATTTTTTATAGCTAATAATCGTAGACATCGAACAAAGACTACAAAATTTCAATGAAGGTCAACAGTAGGAGATCGTGATCGATATGGGGTTGAGGCTGTGGCAGAAATCGGCCTCATTGTCCCCAGAAAATATGACGAAGGCAAATGAGAGGGACGAGGTCAACGATCTATATAAATAAATAGACTGGCCAAGATGCCGCCATATTTGAAGCCAATTGTAAACATAGCTGTCATGTTTTGCAACGTCAGGTTGGGAAATACTAGTCTCTGCTAGCATTGGATCATACGTTTGTTTTTGTCACACAATAGCATTTGTTACTGCCGACGTGTTTCGGGAAAAGATACCGACAACAAAGTGCATTTGTCGTATACTGTCTCGTCTTATGCGTGACATTTGCGATGTGTGAGCTGCTTTATTATTTTGGTGACTTCACTGTAATGTAAGCAAGCTTATTTTTGTATCGACGTATCTTTCCATGCAGATACGTGCGCATTCGTTTATATCTTTTACATTCGGTTATTCTACTTCTGACTCGAAAGACATTTCGCACTTGGAAGTAGGCTTACTGCTTTGCATATTTATCGTAGGACCATTTAACAAATCATTAGTACCGGTATTTATAGCGAAACCAAATGACGAGTAAATAAACAAATCAAAATGTGGTTCGAATACTTAATTGTCGTTGCAGTTTAGAAGAATTACATATAGGTAGGCAGGATTTTTCTTGTCGTTGTTGCTGCTGTAGCGTTATGTTGCTTTTGTATGGCTTTGAGCTGTTGTAATGGAAGCCAGGACTGTCATGTTTTATATCATATTTCGTTAGAACATATTTTTCTCGGAAAAGAGTAATTACGATATCCCCTATGATCAATGCACCTAGGTTGAATACTCATATAGTTCTGTAACCTGCTGCGTGATTCAACAACCTACAGGACACCATAAATCTAATGTCAACCTGTTGCAGCCGGCCGCGGTGGTCTCGCGGTTCTAGGCGCGCAGTCCGGAACCGCGCGACTGCTACGGTCGCAGGTTCGAATCCTGCCTCGGGCATGGGTGTGTGTGATGTCCTTAGGTTAGTTAGGTTTAAGTAGTTCTAGGTTCTAGGGGACTGATGACCACAGCAGTTGAGTCCCATAGTGCTCTGAGCCATTTGAACCATCAACCTGTTGCTGTCATTGTGTAAAAGGAGGTATAACTGGTTAACAAGCAAACCCACTACTTCTGCAATGGCAGGCATTCAAGGTCGATTTGGTAGTGGATAAATAAATGTGAATCTTATTGTTGCGTGTTTAACTCAGAATGAAAAACGAATCTCTACTGATGGTCTAATATTTCTGCTGTACAGCTAATAGGAATAAATAGAAATGAAAGTAAACACTTTTATGGTATACAGTAACTGACAAGTATAATTATACATTTGCTCTGTTTAGGTCTACAGTTATTCAATATTAAAATGTACTTGAGACTATATTTCTGCATTAAATAGGCCAATTTGCAATAACAGCCTATCATTGCTCTTTAAATAATACTAAATTTTGTACATTTGGCTGATCTATTTCCCTCTGTTTTCCATTGGTTTAATTTTGCGCAAATGATGTAACTGACAAGTGAAATAATGTTTTAACAACAGTTTTATCAGAATACACTAATGATATTGCTTTCCAAATTCAAAGGAAGCCATTAGGTCATCAAACCCAGCAAATAAACTCCGTCTGTATAACAGCATTCTGAATACTTCGAGATATAAACTTAGGAGAAAAGTGTTCTCCTCTACTGACATTTGGCCATTCCTTAATACCCTTTCTCCCCATTTGAATAATTGCTGGGCAAAACATATGATTCATAAAAACACTCTTTCACTTAATTTTTGATCACAAAAGAAAGCCTCTGTTGCATGGAAAAGGTATATAATATTTATTCAGGTCCCTGTTTCGCATCCACGTAGCTAACTAATATGCTGAGCGTGTTGACGTTACAGACTTGGCGGCTAGCATTGCTTGTTGCTGCCACCCAGAACGCTGTTAATGCTCTGATAGCCTCTCTATGTTGATTATATTCCTTTTTGGGAGCGGCAATAGCAACAGTGAAACAAGTTGATGATTTTGTTGCATCGTCAGTATTGGACGGTATCAGTTTTGACCCTGACTCAACCACATAATTACGAGTTGAGTTATTACCCAAGTTTAGAGCACGTCAATAAAGTTATTGGTGTATCAGTCAAATTTACATTTTCTTCCAAGAAACATTGTGGTCGTTTTCTCCTTATATGATGTCGCATGTTTGTTGTACCTTCTTGCTTTTTTTATCTTTTAAAGCAGCTTGAGCATTGCACTGCATTGCTACCCCACTTCGTAAAACATTTCCGAACTATGGATGGTGCCATTCTGCAATCCAACCCATACCTATGTACGACAACGTGAAACTACGGTATGGACCAGGCAGGGGCATTGCAGGCGCAGGCGTACCCTCTAATAGATGACGTCAGCGGCAATAAGTATATTATTGTCTTAGAATGGTGTACCGACTCTTATGTCATATGCTTCCTACTAGCTTTTAAATGTAGGCGTTGTTGTTAAAATAGTGCCCATCACTTTTCGCTATTACTGTAATAACCGAATATTTCAAAGCAGTGAACATTTTACGAATAAACATTACTAGTCTTTTTCAAAAAAGTTTTATTTAAAAACAAAAATTGTAGCACTTACGCAAAATTAATATGCCGGTGTGTTTAACCAGTTATTATTAAGGTCATCAAACCCAGCAAATAAACTCCGTCTGTATAACAGCATTCTGAATACTTCGAGATATAAACTTAGGAGAAATGTGTTCTCCTCTACTGACATTTGGCCATTCCTTAATACCCTTTCTCCCCATTTGAATAATTGCTGGGCAAAACATATGATTCATAAAAACACTCTTTCACTTAATTTTTGATCACAAAAGAAAGCCTCTGTTGCATGGAAAAGGTATATAATATTTATTCAGGTCCCTGTTTCGCATCCACGTAGCTAATATGCTCAGCGTATTGACGTTACAGACTTGGCGGCTAGTATTGCTTGTTGCTGCCACCCAGAACGCTGTTAATGCTCTGATAGCCTCTCTATGTTGATTATATTCCTTTTTGGGAGCGGCAATAGCAACAGTGAAACAAGTTGATGATTTTGTTGCATCGTCAGTATTGGACGGTATCAGTTTTGACCCTGACTCAACCACATAATTACGAGTTGAGTTATTACCCAAGTTTAGAGCACGTCAATAAAGTTATTGGTGTATCAGTCAAATTTACATTTTCTTCCAAGAAACATTGTGGTCGTTTTCTCCTTATATGATGTCGCATGTTTGTTGTACCTTCTTGCTTTTTTTTATCTTTTAAATCAGCTTGAGCATTGCACTGCATTGCTACCCCACTTCGTAAAACATTTCCGAACTAGGGATGGTGCCATTCTGCAATCCAACCCATACCTAAGTACGACAACGTGAAACTACCGTATGGGCCAGGCAGGGGCATTGCAGGCGCAGGCGTACCCTCTAATAGATGACGTCAGCGGCAGTAGGTATATTATTGTCTTACAATGGTGTACCGACTCTTATGTCATATGCTTCCTACTAGCTTTTAAATGTAGGCGTTGTTGTTAAAATAGTGCCCATCACTTTTCTCTATTACTGTAATAACCCAATATTTCAAAGCAGTGAACATTTTACGAATAAACATTACTAGTCTTTTTCAAAAAAAATTTATTTAAAAACAAAAATTGTAGCACTTACGCAAAATTAATATGCCGGTGTGTTTAGCAGTTATTATTAAGGAACAGAAAAATCTTGTTGTAACCGAGACCAAACAAATACCAAAAAATAAAGGAACTAAAATACCAGTATCGGATTTAATCGGTTTGTTCCTCTACCTGTCCCAACATACGTGGCAAATCACAGCGCCGGCCGCTGTGGCTGAACGGCTCTAGGCGTTTCAGTCTGGAACCACGAGACTGCTACAGTCGGATGTTCGAATCCTGCCTCGGACATGGGTGTGTGTGATGTCCTTAGGTTAGTTAGGTTTAAGTAGTTCTAAATTATAGGGGACTGATGACCTCAGATGTGAAGTCCCATAGCGCTCAGAGCCATTTGATTTGAAATAACAGCGTTAAACATATGCATGAAGATGAGACCATAGCCCTGTTCTTATTGTGATTCTCAATCCAAAGACTGGTTCGGTGCAAGTCTACCCGCTAGCCTATCCTGTGCAAGCTTCTTCATCTCTGCATAACAAGTACAATCCACAGTCATTTGGGTCTGATAACTGTAGCCAAGCCTCGGTCTTTCTCCACAATCTCAACCCCCCCCCCCCCTTTCCCGCCCGCTCAAACTTACTGCCAATTTCAAATTGGACGTCTCGTATCAAGGGGGAACTTCTTTTAGTGAAGAATTTTATTTTTCCCCGATGCGATTCACTACCTCCTCCACGCATCAAATCCTCAGCATTCTCTCGTATTATAACAGTTCAAAAAACTTATGTTTTTCTTGGAACTACTTATCGTTCATGTTTTATTTCCGTACTAGTGTAAACCCCACACAAATGCCTTCGGAAAATATTTCTTAACTTTTATATTTGTATTACACTTTAAACAAATTTCTCGTCATCAGAAATGCTTTTCTAGCTATTGCCATCCTGCATTTTATAAATCCTCTCTAGTTCGGTCATGATCAGATACTTTGGTGTCCAGATATCAAAACTCATCTACTACTTGCAGTGTTTCATTTTCTAATATAAATCCATCACCAATACCTAATTCATTTCTACTACATTCCATTCTCCTTCCTTTACTTTTGTTGATGTTCACTTTATAATGTTTTCTTTGTCGAGACATTACCCAAACCGTTCGGCTAATCTTCCAAATCATATGATGTCTCTGACAGAATTACAATGTCACAGGCAAACTTTAAAGTTTTAATTTCTTTTTCATGAACTTTAATTCACTTTCGGGATTTCTCGTGCTTTGCTTTGTTGCTTGCTCAATGCATACATTCAATAACGTTGGTAATAGGCTGCAATAATGGTTTACTTTTTTCTCAGTCACTGTTTCTCTTTGACGTGCCTCAATTCTTACAAATGCCGTCCGGTTTCTCTCCAAATTGCAGTTACCTTTCGCTCTCTGTATTTTGCGCACGGTACCTTGAAAATGTCAATGAGTGTAGTGCAGTCAACTATAAACTTGAATCCAGGATTCATTTTTTCCCTGCAGCGGAGTGTGTGCTGGTTTGAAGTAGGTTAAAGCTGTGTGCTAGGCCGGGACTCGAATCTAGGACCGTTGACTTCCGCGTGTAAGTGTTGCACCGACATGCGAATCCCAACGCGACTCACGACCACGCCTCACAGATTTACTATCACCAGTAACTCATCTTTTCCCTCCCAAACTTGTAATTACTAGTTAGAGTCGGCTCAGTTTCACAAAAAGAGCAATAAAATTATGGAAAAGAACGTTGTTTCCAGGACACTGGCGTATGTGCGCAGTCGACTGTTGTTGCTCTCTGACTGCCATCTGTGGAAAACGGATGTCACGATCAACTTTCTTCAATACCGATAAACTGTAAAATTCGCAGTCTTCACCACATTTTGATTCACAGGGTGTTTCAAAAGAGTGTGTCTTCTAGATGAATGAAGATAGAAACTTAGGAAAAATTTTAACTTAGTAAAGGACAACAAAGCTTTTATTTTCGAAGCGAACAACATATTTTAAGTTCCATGTGCGCTCCGACCGACGCACGAGAGACATCCACAAGAGTGTCAAACTCGTCAGATACTTCTGAGAACGTACCTAGAGTTGGAGGAGAAGTACGTTGACGGAGTCTTTTACGAACCTAAAAAAAAAAGACCTCGTGGTGTGTCACGAGGCGAGCTTGGAGGCCAATGCGATGCGATACGTGTACTCCCCGAAACAACTAATCCATCTTTCAGCAGCTGATTGTAAAGACACGATCTTAAATGGAAGTGCCAGTGTGGTGGTCCTGTTGAAAAATGATTGAAAAATGATATTTTTGGAATGTTCTCGCAATTTTTGAAACGAATGGCCATTCAGTACGATTTTTTGCCAGTAATAATGCAAGGACCATTCCTTTCCCTATTAATTTAAAGACATTGTTATCCACGATGAGTAGAGCAGATGTTTAATTTACTCTCTGGGCGTTCATTTGTCTCCCTCTTTGCGAAGGCGGGGACGACGCCAAAGAGAAACGGTTCACGTTCATCAACTCAAAGTATCAGAAGCTTTAGTAACGAATTCCTCCTTTTGTGTTTACGCACCACTCCAAAAGGCGTGAGCAATTTAATACTATCTGCCGAAAAATAATTAAAGTAAAAGTTACCTGGAGTTGAATGAGTGCACACCGTGCTAAACTTTCCTTCTCGAAGCGTACATAGACAATAAGATAAAAAGAATTTCTCTGTTTTTTAATCAAACCAGAATTTTATGTTCTCAGCATTCAACGGAGGGCCAGAAAAAAAAGTAAGTTCTATGTGATTCTCTTGCCTGTAAAAAGAAATGTCACGGTCACTTAATTGTTGAAAAATATTCAAAAACTGGGGACTCGAAGCAGTAACAAAATCAGATAAAATGAAATGTAACTTTGCGGAACGAGAAGGGGATCATAATAAAAGACACATCTCCAGTATATCAAGGTACATGATTCCTGAAACCGTCTTATCTGTAAAAAACAACTGGTCTTAATTTTTTCCCTGGTAACTGCGGAGAGTCTCTTCTGTTCGACTTTGATATATCACTGATATGTTACTCAAACTCTTACGCTGTGGAGTTTCATTTCTCCAGTCCATTCCAAATCTGACAAAAAAGTGGTATACTCCATCTCCACGCCAAGAACAGATTCACAGAACGCCATCGTGAAGGCCTTATAGCAATCGAATCCTGTACGATTTGAAACACGAACGCCTCCGCAAAGCACGCAACACAGACACGTTAGGAATGACCTCACTCTTGGCACTACGAGTAAATCTCTGTGGTCCATGTGCAAAACTCTGTTGAATGCCCTCTATATTTTGAACGAGCGCACGGGGATAACTTGCGAATTTCCTCTTACAGACAACCTTCTCACCCCCAGTTCTTTAAAGATGTTTACTGCCATGTATGAAACAGTTTGAAACGCCTTATCACTTTACAAAAATGTTCAAATTTGTGTGAATTCCTAAGGGACCAAACTGCTGAGGTCATCGGTCGCTAGACTTGCACACTACTTAAACTAACTTATGCTAAGGACGGCATACACACCACTGCCGAGGGAGGACTCGAACCTCCGGCGGGAGGGGCGCCGCAATCCGTGACATGGCGCCCCAGACCATGCGGCCACTCCGCACGGCTTTTACAAATCCGTTAGTGTTTATGAAGTGGTGGAGCATGGAGGTAGTGGTAAGATGCTGAGCGGATATTACATTAGACATTTGGGTTAAAGTAATTTATGACATAGAAATTCAGACTTCAATATTAGTGTCCAGAACCCTTGTTTTAACTTTCACAGAATGAGTAATATATGCTCTGTACTTCGTATTGCAGTTTATGATTACGATATGCTACAAGAAATACCAGTTTAATACTCCGACGGTGATCCACATGAAAACACGATCTAACCATAAATTTTACATGAAAAAAGAAAGTAAAAACCCAAATGAATTTCAAACACCTTAGATAACAAATACACAACCACAGATCCGCTTGATATATAAATTAACACTTGACGTGACCAACGTAATTGTGCTTACGAAATTTTTGAAGCAACGCATTTACAGTTACTTGATCAAGCTAATATGATCTTGCAACTATAATATAAATTATTACACCTTCCAAATGGAGTTATGCCAAAGTCAAGCACAATGAACAGATTTAAAAAGAAAACACAACGGTAATTACATAACTTCAATTCGGGAACAACTCTTAAAATCTAAAGCCTGCTTAAACAAATGGGAACTAACATTATCACAAGCACACAATCTTTTCAAAACGATATAACCTATAGGAGCCGACTTACTGGATTACAAGGCACGCAGTTCAATCAGACAGTTCGAAAAACATTAACGACAGCTTGGAACTAAATGGCAAATTTCTGGAACCAGCAGTTTGCATAGTACACAGAACTTGAATAGCGAAATACACTAAGTGATCAAAAGTATCTGGACACCCCAAAAAACCTACGTTTTTCATATTAGGTGAATTGTGTTGCCTTCTATTGCCAGGTACTCCATATCAACGACCTCAGTAGTCATTAGACATCGTGAGAGAGCAGAATGGGAAGCTCCGTGGAACTCACGGACTTCGAACGTAGTCAGGTGATTGGGTGTCATACGTATGTACGCAAGATTTCCACACACCTAAACATCCCTAGGTCCACTGCGATAATGAAGTGGAAACCCGAAGGGACACGTACAGCACAAAAGGGTACATGCCGACCTCGTCTGTTGACTGACCATCACACAGGAATTCCAAAATGCCTCAAGATCAACTGCAAGCACTATGACAGTTAGGCGTCATGTAACAAAACTTGTATTTCATGGTCGAGCGTCTGCTCATAAGCCACACATTACGCCGGTAAATGCCAATCGACGCCTTGCTTGATGTTAGGAGCGTAAACACTGGACGATTGAACAGTGGAAAAATGTTGCGTGGTGTGACGAATCACTGTACACAATGTGGCGATGCGATGGCAGGGTGTGGGTATGGCGAATGTCTGGTGAACGTCATCTGCCAGCGTGTGTAGTGCCAACGGTAAAATTCGATGGCGCTTGTGTTATGGTGTGGTCGTTTTTCTCGCGGAGCGGGCTTGCACCTCGTGTTATTTAGTATGACACTATCACAGCACAGGCCTACATTGATGTTTTAAGTGGCTTCTTGTTTCCCACTGTTGAAGAGTAATGCTGGGATGGCGATTGCATCTTTCACCACGATCGAGCACCTGTTCATAATGTACGGCCTGTGGCGGAGTGGTTACACGACAATAACATCCCTGAATTGGATGGAACACCTTTGGAGTGATTTGGAACGCCAACTACGTGCCAGGCCTCGCCGACCGACATCGATACCTCTCCTCAGTGCAGCACCCCTTGAAGCATGGTATGCCATTCCCCAAAAAACCATCCAGCACCTGACTGAACGTGTGTCTGCGAGAGTGGATGTTGTCATCAAGGCTAAGGGTGGGCCAACGCCATATTGAATTCCAGCATTACTGATGGAGGGCGTCACGAACTTGTAAGTCCTTTCCAGCCAGGTGTCCGGATACTTTTGATCGAATTGTGTAATAAATATTACTTACAACAGGATGACAAATCAAAAATGAATTGACTTAACTACTTAAAAGAGCCTAGTTCCAAATGATGAAACATACGTACAGACCCTACTGTAAAATGGCTGCTCCGTGCGTTTATTTTTCTTCTCAGTACGAGCTCTAATTTCCCTTAACATGGTGATCATTGCGTGATGTGAAAGTTGGTGGTAATAATATAAGCTCTACATCCTCGGCGAAGATCGGAACCCAGCCCTTTCCGTGTAGCGCGTCGTCTATCTACAAGTGTGTCCCACTTCAAACTTTCAATGAGATTTGTAACGCTCTCGCGATGGCTAAATGTACCAGTCACGAATGTTGCCGCTCTTCTTTGGACCTTGTCAATCTCTTGAATCAGAGCCAACTGGTAAGGGTCCCATACAGACGAACAATACTGGACGTCCTAACGTATTGTAAGCAATTTCCTTTGTTGAAGGACTGAATCGCTTCAGGATTTTACCAATAAACCGCAATCTAGAGTTCACCTTGCCCGTTACTTGTGTAATCTGATCATTCCATTTGAGATCATATCGAATAGTCACGCCCAGATAGTTGACGGATGTTACCGCTTCCAAAGACTGGGCGTTCATTTTGTACTCACACATTAATATGGAATTTCGTCTTGTTATACGCAGTAGGTTATACTTACTAATACTGAGAGTTAACTGCCTGTCATTACACCATGCATTTATTTTCTGCAAATCCTCATTGATTTGTTCACTAATTTCGTGTGATACTACTTTCCTGTAGACTACAGCATTATCGGCAAACAGTCTAATGCCGCTGTCAATATTATCAACCAGATCGTTTATGTAAATCGTAAAAAGCAGCGGACCTATTACGCTGCCCTGGGGCACACCTGAAGTTACGCTTGTTTCTGTTGAAGACACCCGATTCAGGACGACATACTGCTCTCTGTGCGTTAGAAAACTTTGTATCCAACCACATCACATATGTCATCGGATAGAGCGTAATCGCGCACATTTTGGAGCAAGCGACAGTGCGGAACTGAGTAGAAGGCCTTCCGAAAGTCTAGAAATATGGCATCAACCTGGGAGCCGGTATCTAGAGCCGGTTGTATATCGTGCACAAAGATGGCCAGCGGTGTCTCGCATGACCGTTGTTTCATAAAACCGTGCTGGTTCCTACAGATGAGCTTCTCAGAGTCTAGAAAGGTCATTATGTCTGAACACAAAATACGTTCCATGATTCTACAACAAATCGATGTCAGTGAAATTGGCCGGTAATTGTGTACATCCGATTTTCTCCCCTTTTTATAGATTGCTATGACCTGGACCCTGTTCCAGTCCCGTGGAACTTCCCGCTGTTCCAGTGATATCTGATAGATGATGGATAAGAATTGTGCTATATTTGTAGCATAGCCAACATATAATCTTCCGGGATACCGTCTGGGCCAGACGCCTTCCTGGCGTCTAAGGATCTTAACTGTTTTACAATCCCAGATGCAATGAACACTATGTCAGCCATCCTTGCGTTTGTTCGATAATTGAAATGGGGAATGGTGCTGCAGTCCTCTACCGTAAACGAGTTTTTGAAAGCTAGGTTTAGAATTTCGGTCTTCTGTTTATCACCATCCGTTACATTACCCGTACTATCAGCAAGAGAAGGTATTGAATTATTTGTAGCGTTCATATATTTTACGTACGACCAAAATTTTTTGGGGTCGTTTTTAGAATCTACAGATAAAAGCAACCGTAAAGCGACGCACGGTTTTACGCAAGCGGCAGCCACGCTGACCACACCACAGGTAACTTCTCCGGCCCCGTCGCCCCACTCCGCGTCACTCGCGACACGTCGTGGGAAGCCGCCACGCAACCCAGGCGCTGCAATCCAAGTCTCTCGTACTGCAACGCGCAAGCACCAAAATAGCCTTCCGCTCTTTGCACAGGAAAACACTTGACGGGAAGTTCCGAGAGAACGATCGAACCAACCAAGCATGTACAAGTTGTAGCAAAAGTATCGCAAAACCCGATTTGCTACAAGCTAGCTACAAACGGTTCGTGTTACGGGTGTATCAAAAAGAATCATACAATTTTAAAAAAAATCATGACTATTATATTATTTAAGGTACGTACTGTTGGAAAGAGCAAATTCTTGAGTTTTACATGGTTCCCGCTAGGTAGCACCATTGTGCGCCCACCTCAGTTCTAGTAACAGTGGTGTGGGGACAACAGAAAGCATTTTGTATTCCACGCTTTGCGCATTGCGAGTCAGTAATAACTGGTCAGCGTGACTTTCGTACTAGATATGGAGTAGATCCACCTACACCACAGAGCATGAGAAGATGGCATGAACAATTCCGAGAAACAGGTTGTTTGTGTAAAGGCAAATCACCAGGCTGTCCGCGAACGTCTGACACAGAAGTCGAACGCGTGCTCCATATTTTCACAAGGAGTCCCCAGAAATCCATTCGGCTTTTTAGCTCGACAGCTCAACACGCCCCCGATGTCCGTCTGACGTGTGTTGCGGCGACATTTACACATGAAACCATACAAAATTCAGCTACTGCAAGCTCTTAGTGACGGTGACAAACAACAACGTGTGGAGTTCTGTGATTTCGTTCTTGGCAAGATGGAGGATGAGAGTTTTCTTCCACGCTTAGTGTTTATTGACGAGGGAACATTCCAAGATGGACCGTCGTAATGTGAGAATATGGGGTACGGAACAACCAAATGAAGTTGTACAGTATGAGGAGCACTCTCCAGAATTTAACTTGTTTTGTGCAGTTTCACGGGAAAACTTGTATGGTCCATTTTTCTTTGCCGAGAACACTATTACAGGAATAACATATCTCGACATGCTTGAGGCCCCGGGCAGAGAAAATCCCATATCCGGCCGGGAATCGAACCCGTGACCCCGTGATCCAGAGGCAGCGACGCTAGCCACTTTTTTAATAGTTAGTTGCATTTGGTCTGGGCAGACGTCACAAGACTTCCGTTCAAGTTGATCGTTGACTCCTTGACTCAGTTTTTTTATTACAGAGAGCGCGCAGCCCTCGATAGAACACGCTGATCTACCGTGCCGGCACCACTAGACCACGAGCTGCGGACATGCCGCACTGACATATGCTATACATCTCAAGGGGGGCATATGGAACACCTATGAAAACGTATGAAACAAAACTTTTTGAGTTTTCCGTTCATCAAAAAACAAAATTCATTGATTACGTTCACTAGTTTCAGAAATATAGACGTGCCAAATCGGATGATATTTTTGATACACCCTGCATATTTTATATTAAGCTTGTTAAACCTTTATGGTTAAAGACATTACATCTCCTGAATTATGTATCACATAATATATAATTTTGCAGGAGCATTCAGTCGTATATGCGGATACCGTCTCCAAAATGAGTTGCCGATATAATAATGAAGCAATAAATTAGTACATCAAGATCGATGGTGAAGTACAGTGACAGAAAGAAAAATCGCAGCAACAAGAAGAAGTTGTCCAAGAAGTAGAAAAGAGTCATAAACGGTAGTTGGTAGGCGTGTTCTACATCTGAAAGATTATGTCTATTTCAATTTCACGCTTGTCGCACAAGACTGCCGCTACTAAAGTCACACTATGAGAATGCAAATCAGGTTTGCTTTGAGTACACGCTGCATCGGTCCTGTGCTTCGGTTACCTATGAGACTGAAGGTAGGGAATTGATTTTAGCCAAGACTGCATTTAAGACGGCAAAGACGCCATTATCAGAACATGACAGAGTTTGAAAGAGGCCGTTTAATAGGGCTGCGAAAGCCGTATGTTCCTTCCGCGATATTGTAGAAACGCTTAGCAGGAATGTAGCCACTGTACCTGATTGCTGGCAGCGGTGGTCACGAGAATGTACGGTCGCAAATAGACCGGGCTCCGTACGGCCATGTGTTACTACCGAGAGGAAAGACCATAGTGTTCTGGTGCATCGCATTGCATCTGCAGCACAAATTTTAGCAGCAGTTTGCATCACTGTGACTCACTGATCTGTTACAAATCGGTTGTTTCGAGGACACTTCCGAACCAGACGCTCTACAGCGTGAATTTCACTGACCCCAAAATCGCCGCCAGTTGCAGCTTCAGTGATATCAAGCGAGAGCTCACTGGAGGGTAGGGTGGAAGTCCGTTGTGCTTTCTGATGAAAGCTGGTTCTGGCTCGATGCCAGTCGTGGCCGTGTCTTGGTTAGGAGGCCTGTTAAGTGACCTGCAACCAACCTGTTTGCACGCTAGACACACTGGACCTAACCTTAATGAGTCGATTGTGACCGAATTTAAGTTTTTACATTCGGTAAGTATTTACATGAAATGCTGGAAAATTAAATCTTTCTTGCTCGTGTAAACTTTTAAATGGGGAACCTGTAACTGGAGCTGGATTGACCATTTCAGCAGCTTTGTAATGTAGGTGTAATCTACATCTACATACACACTCCGCAGACTGTCGTACTGTGCGTGGTGGAGGGTACCTTGCATCACCACTAGTCATTTCCTTTCCTGTTCCACTCGAAAACGGAGCGAGTGAAGAACAAGTGTCTAGAAGCCTATGTACGAGTCCAAATTTCTCGCATGGTCCTTAAACGAAATGTGCAACGCCCACCTGAAAACACTAATTAGCGAAAACACTGTAGGAGACACTGTTAAAGCAAGTAATCGCATCCCTGCAAAGAAAAGACAAAGTAGAATTAAGGCTCCAGCAAAACACAATAGAAAATCCTTGGCAGCCAAGCACGGGGTTCTTCTTAATATTCGTCGCCAATGTTGATTACTGCCTTGACGTCAAATATGTGGGGTCTAGGAAACCTCCCTCCTGGGATTGCTAGACCGCATTCAAACAAATCATATTAATAAATTTTATTACGAAATGAACAATGACAATAGTTAACTTTGACAAGAGCACAAAAGAGTCGCAAGCAAAGGGCGACATGCAAACTAAACAATATTCTTCAGTACACACAATTCCTGAATCACTGGTCTTGAAGTGCCTCATCTTGATGTCGAAGCGGGGCCGCAAGCAGTCGGGAGCGGCGTTTATGTTTTCTTCGACTGGAGGCCGCTACCGTCGCGTTGTCGTCTTAGAGAGGGGTCGGTCAGCGTGGAATTGGCTGACGTCGTCTCACAGCCCTCTCTGCTCTAACGTTCCCGACTGTCGTTCTGGCACTTGACTTTGCGCCCCGACAAAATGTACTTTGGCGGCAGCAAAGTTTTTCTGCAGTCGGCCTCAAAATACCGTTTCTCTAAATTATGCAGTAATGGCTTGCGGAAAGAACGCCGTCTTCACTCAGAGCTTCCCATTTGAGCTCACGAAGCATCTGCGTAACACTTGCGTGCTGATCGAACGTACCAGCAACGAATCTAGCAGCTCGCCTCGGAATTACTTTGATGTCTTCCTTTAATCAGATCTAGCGGGGATCACAAACACTCGAATAGTACTCAAGAATGGGTCGCTCTAACGTTCTACACCTAGTTTCGTTTACGGCTAATCTACACAAAATCCTCCGAATAAAACGAAGTCATTCGCCTTCCCTACTACCAACCTGACGTGCTCATTCCACTTCAGATCGCTTTGCAACGTTACGCCTAGTCGAGTGAGTGACTCAGACTGCATCCTACTAATTCTATATTCAAATGTTACAGGATTGTTTTTGCTACCCATTTACATTAACTTACTTTTTTCTACATTCAGAGCAAGTTGCCATTCATCACACCCACTAGAAATTTTGTCTAAGTCATCTTGTATCCTTCTACAGTCGCCGGCAGGTGTGGCCGAGCGGTTCTAGGTGCTACAGTCTGGAACCGCGCGACCGCTACGGTCGCAGTTTCGAATCCTGCCTCCGGCATGTATGTGTGTGGCGTCCTTAGGTTAGTTAGGTTTAAGTAGTTCTAAGTTCTATGGGACTGATGACCTCAGAAGTTAAGTCCCATAGTGCTCAGAGCCATTTGGACCTTCTACAGTCGCTCAACGACGACACCGTCCCGTACACCATAGCATCATCAGCAAATAGCCGTAAATTGTTATTCACCCTGTCCGTCGGGTCATCTATGTATATAGTGCATAAAAGCGGTACTATCATACTTCTCTGGGGTACTCCTGATGACACTATTGTCTCTGGTGAACTCTCGCTGTCGAGGACCACGTAGTGGTTTCAACTACTTAAAACTTCTTTGAGCCACTGGGAACCTAAACCCTATTCTCGGACCTTCATCTGTCTGCCTTCAATCTATTAGTACTATCGTCGAATACTTAGAGCTATAAGTGTTACGGTGACATAGTCTCTAACCAATCGGCACCTGCTGACAGTGAGAACGCAAATCACCCTTTGTCGATGGTTTATTGCCTTAGCGGCTCGGCAGTTACTGGGTAATTACCCAGCGACCTAGCTACACCAGGGATACTTCTGCCGGTAAGTTACAACAAGGCCAAGCTAAACGTTTACTTTCGATGCGTAAAATAAAGTTCACTCCAAGTTTCTATTGCATTTTATGTAGAGGATCCAGATTACAAATCGGATGAATCTTTTAGGAATACCCTATACATAAAGCAGTTAACGGCAATGGTGTTACGACGAATATCAGTCTGGATTCCATTTGAAAATTCTGTACGAAGCTTCCAGCTAGTGCTTCTCCAGGAAACCGAATGCTTGGGAATTTTAAGGTGAAGAACCATATACTTGCATGGATTTCAGATACGATAGATCTGTTGTTGAAAGTGGTAATCTTTTTAAATACATAAAAATGTGGTGCGATTCTTGAAGTTTTCCCTGCGATATGTGCGTTCCATAAAGTTTCGGGATTGCAGCCTTATGACGTCGACATCTTGCCACCATATTTCGGCTGTCAACCATTCAGCCATCTTCAGATTAGTCTACACCAGAAATTGCTGACGCAAGTTGCTTACTTTGTACCGCTAATTTGCGTGGTGGTACATGCGCGTATGTTTTCTCTACTTGACTGTCTTCTGTCTAATTTGGCGACCTGTGTCGAGTATTTCACGATCCATACGCAACGTTGATACTAAACGCAGCACTCACCTCTCTGTCGAACTGCGGGTCGGCAGAGCTAATTTCATATACCAAAATAATAGGGTCAGTTACCTCTGCATGTGTAATTAGGCGTAAAATCTGGTAGTTTTGAATATATCAGAGAAGCCACAGAATGAAACTTTCCTGGCAGATTGCCGGACCGAGACTCGAACTCGGGACCTTTGCCTTTCGCGGGAAAGTGCTCTACCAACTGAGCTACCCAAGCACGACTCACGCCCTGTCCTCACAGCCTTACTTCCGCCAGTACCTCGTCTCCTACCTTCCAAACTTTACAGAAGCTCTCCTGCGAACCTTGCAGGACTAGCACTCCTGAAAGACAGGATATTGCGGAGACATGGCTTAGCCACAGCCTGGGGGATGTTTCCAGAATGAGATTTTCACTCTGCAGGGGAGTGAAAATCTCATTCTGGAAGCCACAGAATCTCAAACCGGCCGCCATCACGATCAATAAGACCTTCCGCCATACCCATTTCCACAGATTCCTTAATTATTGAATGTCACAAAGATATAATCGTGGCGAGGATTTTACGCCTAATAACACGTCCAGCGTTATTATTTTGGTAACTGAATTTTGTCTCTGCAGGCCCGTTGTTCGACAGAGGTCGTGCACGAATTATCACCATAGCACGTTGCGCCTGGGCGCCATAGATGGAGCGCTAAGTTCGACAGAGGGCGGTCATGCAGAGAAAACCTATGTGCATGTGGCACCGTGCCAATTTTCGGTATAAAGTGAGAGACATGCACCAGCAATCTCCAAGGTAAAATCATCTGAAGGTGCCTGAATGGCTGACAGCCGAAATAATATCCTGGCAAAATGACGACGTTAGCAGGCTGCAAGTCAGAAATCTCATGAAATACACTTGTGATTTGGACGGTGAATTTTTCTGTTTATTCGTGCACGGTCCAGTCACCACAGGTGTTTGACATCAACGTGCAATAACCACTCACAGACGTCATGTGGCAGCATTAGCAATGGAGGATATATAATCCTATAATCTTGTGATTGTTTGGAGGGGGATGGGGAGGGGAGAGGGAGGAAGCGAAAAATAGTGCAGTCATGGTCGTCTGCGGTAAACAAGCGATTTATCTGACGTCCAAAGGGTCATGATCACTGGCTATCGGGCCAAGGGTGGAGGCATTTCCGAAACGACTAGCCATAGCAGCACGTGAATAATTTGCAGACTTAAAGTAAACCGTGAATGGCAAAATGGCTCTATCCAAAACCGGCGCCGAGGCAACTGTGATGCACCGTGGGCCATAGATGACAGAGGTGAGCGACGATTGTGGAGACGTGTACGAGCGAACAGACGTGAAACCTTTGAGCAACTGATAGCCCAGATAAACCAAGAGGCTACCAACCGAGTCGCCTCCATGACCGTCCAGCGAACGTCGCCTGCTTTGTGCTGACTAGAATTTACACGCCAGTACCGCAGTTGGAAGTCCCACGAGTGGTGATAGGTGGTATTTTCTCATGAACCATGGTCTATGCTTCTCGGACAGACGGCCGTTGGCTTTTACAGCGTGAATCGTCTGATAGCAAGCATCCTGCAACAATCGCCGGAAGGATCCAGTCTGGAGGATACTCCTTGTGTGATCTCGCCATTCTGTAAGGCACAATGGATCAGCACAAATATTCATCGATTCTGGATACTGTGTCTACCCCCAAATGGAGTTAGTTTTTCCTCGGCACGATGACGTCTTCCAGCAGGATAATGCAACGCTCCGTACAGCTCACAGTGTACGTGCGTGTTTCGAAGGGCACCAGGATGAATTCACTGCATTCCCTGGCCACCAAAATTACCGAATTTAAACATCTGTGGGACCATCTCGATTGGGCTGTACATGCCATGGATCATCAGCTGAGAAACCTAGCGCATTTGGTTCACAACACTCAAGTCAGCATAGTTCCACATCACTGCCGGTACCTTCCGGAGCCTCATCTCCTCCTGGGTCCGCGCTGCAAACAGTGGTTGTTCAGGATTTTGACCGACGGCCGCATTAATGAGACAGATGTCTAAGTGACCTCATTCCAAAGTAGAGCTACTAGATTTGTTACCGGTAGGTTCGATCACCCCCCCCCCCCCCCCCCCCCCCCGACCATGAACCTTGGACCTTGCCGTTGGTGGGGAGGCTTGTGTACCTGAACGATACAGACAGCCGTATCGTAGGTGCAACCACAACGGAGGGGTATCTGTTGAGAGGCCAGACAAACGTGTGGTTCCTGAAGAGGGGCAGCACCCTTTGCAACACTCTGGATGATTGATTGATCTGGCCCTGTAACACTCACCAAAACGACTGAAAGCAAGGGGAAACTACAGCCGTAATTTTTCCCGAGGGCATGCAGCTTTACTGTATGATTAAATGATGATGGCGTCCTCTTGGGTAAAATATTCCGGAGGTAAAATAGACCCCCATTCGGATCTCCGGGCGGGGACTACTCAAGAGGACGTCGTTATCAGGAGTAAGAAAACTGGCGTTCTGCG
The DNA here is from genome assembly GCF_023864275.1 of Schistocerca cancellata. NCBI lineage: Eukaryota > Metazoa > Arthropoda > Insecta > Orthoptera > Acrididae > Schistocerca > Schistocerca cancellata. Next base: position 179,902,653 of record NC_064632.1, read on the forward strand.
GATCGGAGCGTGGAATGTCAGATTTCTTAATTGGGCAGGTAGGTTAGAAAATTTAAAAAGGGAAATGGATAGGTTAAAGTTAGATATAGTGGGAATTAGTGAAGTTCGGTGGCAGGAGGAACAAGACTTCTGGTCAGGTGAATACAGGGTTATAAATACAAAATCAAATAGGGGTAATGCAGGAGTAGGTTTAATAATGAATAAAAAAAATAGGAGTGCGGGTAAGCTACTACAAACAGCATAGTGAACGCATTATTGTGGCCAAGATAGACACGAAGCCCACGCCTACTATAGTAATACAAGTTTATATGCCAACTAGCCCTGCAGATGATGAAGAAATTGATGAAATGTATGATGAGATAAAAGAAATTATTCAGGTAGTGAAGGGAGACGAAATTTTAATAGTCATGGGTGATTGGAATTCACAGTAGGAAAAGTAAGAGTAGGTGAATATGGATTAGGGATAAGAAACGAAAGAGGAAACCGCCTGGTAGAATTCTGCACAGAGCATAACTGAATCATTGCTAGCACTTGGTTCAGAATCATGAAAGAATGTTGTATACATGGAATAATCGTGGAGATACTAGAAGGTTTCAGATAGGTTATATAATGGTAAGACAGAGATTTAGGAACCAGATTTTAAATTGTAAGACATTTGCAGGGACAGATGTGGACTCTGACTACAATCTATCAGTTATGAACTAAAGAAACTGAAAAAAGGTTTAAGGAGATGGTACCTGGATAAACTGAAAGAACCAGACGTTGTACAGAGTATCAGGGAGAGCATAAGGGAACAATTGCCAGGAATGGGGGAAAGAAATACAGTTGAAGAAGAATGTGTAACTTTGAGGAATGAAATAGTCAAGGCAGCAGAGGATCAAGTAGGTAAAAAGACGAGGGCTAGTAAAAATCCTTGGGTAACAAGGATACTGAATTTAATTGATGAAACGAGAAAATACAAAAATGCAGTAAGTGAAGCAGGCAAATAGGAATACAAACGTCTCAAAAATGAGATCGACGGGAAGTGCAAAATGGCTAAGCAGGGATGGCTAGAGGGAAAAAAAAATTGTATGGATGTAGAGGCTTATCTCACGAGGGGTAAGATAGATACCGCCAACTGGAAAATTAAATGGACCTTTGGAGAAAAGAGAACCACTTGCATTAATATCAAGAGCTCAGACGGAAACCCAGTTCTAAGCAATGAACGGAAAGCGGAAAGGTGTAAGGAGTATATAGAGGGTCTATACAGGGTCGATGTTCTTGAGGACAATATTATGGAAATGGAAGAGGATGTAGATGAAGATGAAGATGAAATGGGAGATATATTGCGTGAAGAGTTTGACAGAGCACTGAAAGACCTAAGTCGAACAAGGCCCCAGGAGTAGACAACATTCCATTAGAACTACTGATAGCCTTGGGAGAGCCAGTCCTGACAAAACTCTACCATCTGGTCAGCAAGATGTATGAGACAGGTGAAATTCCCTCAGGCTTCAAGAAGAACATAATAATTCCAATCCCAAAGAAAGCAGGTGTTGACAGATGTGAAAATTACCGAACTATCAGTTTAATAAGTCACAGCTGCAAAATACTAATGCGAATTCTTTGCAGACGAATGGAAAACTGGTAGAAGCCGACCTCGGGGAAGATCAGTTTGGATTCCGTAGAAATGTTTGAACACGTGAAGCATAATGACTCTACGACTTATCTTAGAAGAAAGATTAAGGAAAGGCAAACCTACGTTTCTAACATTTGTAGACTTAGAGAAAGCTTTTGACAATGTTGACTGGAATGCTCTCTTTCAAATTCTCAAGGTGGCAGGGGTAAAATACAGGGAGCGAAAGGCTATTTACAATTTGTACAGAAACCAGATGGCAGTTATAAGAGTCGAGGGATATGAAAGGGAAACAGTGGTTGGGAAGGGAGTGAGACAGGGTTGTAGCCTCTCTCCGATCTGTATATTAAGCAAGCAGTAAAGGAAACAAAAGAAAAGTTCGGAGTAGGTATTAAAATCCATGGAGAAGAAATAAAAACTTTGTGGTTCGTCGATGACATTGTAATTCTGTCAGAGATAGCAAAGGACTTGGAAGAGCAGTTGAACGGAATGGACAATGTCTTGAAAGGAGGATATAAGATGAACATCAACACAAGCAAAACGAGGATAATGGAATGTAGTCGAATTAAGTCAGGTGATGCTGAGGGAATTAGATTAGGAAATTAGACACTTATAGTAGTAAATGAGTTTTTCTATATGAGTAACCAAATAACTGATGTTGATCGAAGTAGAGAGGATATAAAATGTAGACTGGCAATAGCAAGGAAAGCGTTCTGAAGAAGAGAAATTTGTTAACATCGGGTATAGATTCAAGTGTCAGGAAGTCGTTTCTGAAAGTATTTGTATGGAGTGTAGCCATGTTTGGAAGTGAAACATGGACGATGAATAGTTTAGACAAGAAGAGAATAGAAGCTTTCGAAATGTGGTGCTACAGAAGAATGCTGAAGGTTAGATGGGTAGATCACATAACTAATGAGGAGGTATTGAATAGAATTGGGGAGAAGAGGAGTTTGTGGCACAACTTGACTAGAAGAAGGGATCGGTTGGTAGGACATGTTCTGAGGCATCAAGGGCTCACCTATTTGGTACTGGAGGGCAGTGTGGAGGGTAAAAATCGTAGAGGGAGAGCAAGAGATGAATACACTAAGCAGATTCAGAAGGATGTAGGTTGCAGTAGGTACTGGGAGATGAAGAAGCTTGCACAGGATAGAGTAGCATGGAGAGCTCCAGCAAACCACTCTCAGGACTGAAGACAACAACAACAGGTTCGATCAGCCCACAAGTGTTACGCAGATGCCTCATGAACTCGAATGGGGAGCCCTGAGGGAAGACGACGTTATTTCCGCAAGGCATTATTGCATAAATTTAGAAAAATGACATTTGAGGTCGACTGCAGGATAACTCTGTTGCAGCCGTAATACATTTCGCACAAGGACCACTGTCATGTCAGAGCCTAGGTAGCCCCTGATGTCTGGCAACCCATATTACACCACAGAGGACGAGGTTGTCTATGTCCGAAGCGTACCAAAAGCACCATGGTTAACACCGGCTATTTACGTACAAGATAATGGAAACAGACATTTCGAGCACTACTTCCTGCAGGGGGAGCTCGAGCCACGGTCTGCAGGAAGTGTCACTACGCCAAAACGTGATCGGGTGGAACTATTTAGGGGCTAGAACCAACCTCGAAGTTCAGTTCACTCCAGATGCCGACCTCGTGTACTTCGACCGCTGATGATTGCGTCTTCGTCTCTGAAGTGCACTTGTACTAGAGTGTGTGTATGTGTTACGATGAACCTTTGCGGAAATTTAGAAGTGAACTTTTGTTTGCCTTAATTAGGAGACTTTCACTGGCATCGTTATTGTTACCTTTCGTTTGTTTTTCAGTCATCAACCGCGTGAACTTACATCAATAAAAGTTGTGTTTGTGAAAAATAACGAATTGTCAGTCACAACAAGCACAAAGATAAAATAAGAGAAATCTGGCTTTGTGTAATTGTACTTAAAGGTTCGAAAACATTGCGACGCTATTGTAGACTCATGTTGCATATCAAAACGAAACGCAGACAACTACTGAGCTGTTGGTACGCAATTTACTCTGTGACATTGTTCCTTCGAGGAGCGGTAGCTCAGGTTGGTATGCAGAAGAGCTCATGTAACAGTTGGAAAGTGAGAGGAGCGGTGCAAGCACAATTTAGGCTCTGTTGGCAAGTCGTGAACCGTGTCTGGATAACTCCTGCATACAGATTTCGTATTTAATAAACTTTGACAACATCGCACGCCCCTCAGGAGGGTGAGTGGTTCAAATGGCTCTGAGCACTATGGGACTTAACATCCACGGTCATCAATCCCCTACAACTTAGAACTACTTAAACCTAGCTAACCTAAGGACATCACACAACACCCAGTCATCACGAGGCAGAGAAAATCCCTGACCCCGCCGGGAATCAAACCCGGGAACCCGGGCGCGGGAAGCGAGAACGCTACCTCACGACCACGAGCTGCGGACCGGGGTGAGTGATTCAATCATCATGTTTTCTGATAAGTCACATTTCCAGAATTTTTCTAGCTTCTGGAATGTCGTGAACTTCACTTAACTTGTAAAATAGTTCCACCTTCCAGAGAGACTAGTCACGCTTCACTTAGCGAGGAGTTCGGTGCACCTTGCGTCACCAGTGAACAGGAACGGGTCACTGCAAGCATGTTCCTGAACAATCGACTCGGAGTGTTCTATGTTCTGGATGAAGGAAACTGCAGCTCTAAAATTTGAGTAAAACCGCTGCATGATCTGGGTACTAAAGAATTCAACAGGCTAAGGCGGCGCAAAGTTTCTGAAATTCAAAGACGAAATTCCAATACCCATTAATGATCAGCGCGAGTGTGGAGCTAAGAATTTTTTCTCGTCATATAAGTAAACGAACAGCACTGGGCCGTAAATTGTTCTAACAAAAGTGGCTGCGTTCTCTATCAAAAGCAAGAGATACCATTATTTACAGATATCAAATACCACAGAAACAGCGGCTTCGCTTTTACATACTTATAAACCAACAAAAGACGGAAGTTGCTGCGTAACAACATTAACCACTTTCTTTCTTACGTTCCTGTATGGACTGCAAGAAAAATTACCTTATGTGACCCTATGCGGGATATATAACGGAGGCAGAATTGTTGCAATCTTCCTGCAGTAATGTGCTCTAGATGTATACAATAGTGTTCGGTCGAACAACGTCACCTGTCTTTATTAGGGAGGACGACGTTTCAATCTTGCGTCCGGCCGTCCTGATTTAGGTTATCGTGATTTCCCTATATCGCTTCAGGCAAATGCCGGGATGGTTCCTTTGAAAGGTCACGACCGTCATCCTTTTCTAATCCGATGAGACCGATGACCTCGCAGTGTGGTCTCTTCCACCAAATCAGCCCAACCAAACTCGCCTGTCTTCCCAAATACCCCATAATTACAAGTATTTGCATACAATAAAGACATTAAGACGTTGTCGCCTTAGTTACCTAGTCTTTTAAAAAGAAAAGATTGCTTCTTTTCTGAGACGCCTCTTTGTCGTATGTCAGATCCGCAGATGGTGATTACGGTTATAAAATAACTGTTCACGAAATTTTATGAACAGTAACTGAGAACATAATGACAATATAATTTAAGTTTTCTGAGTCCCCTTCATTACACTTTTGTACGGGCTATACTAGCCTCTTACTATCCTAGCAGCGTGTTGGGTGTATTCGTTGGATGTTTCCGTCATACCTGTTTGATAAGAAGTTCAAATGGTGTAACACTACTTTAGAAAAAAGTGTGTACGTGATCATTAATATATATAGCTGCCAATTAGTTGGAAAATCGGCTTAACGTTATTGCTATTTTGGCCATTGAGAATATTTTCATTTTTGTTTATGGAGCCCTGTATGAAAATACTGAGTGAGTATACGCTTCATTCTATTATTAAGGCATAAGATTGGCTTGTCTATTTTTATACCATTGTGGCTATGTGTTTCTTCCATTTTTCCTGCACGTACTGAGAGAGTTCCATCACTTTTCGAAGACCTTATGTGTTTTTTTTGGACTAGGATTTAAATTTCTTGCAGTCACTTCAATATATTTGTAACTCTATTTATTGCATTTTTATTTGCATATTCGTGAACTACTACTTATCTATTACTTCTGTCAGCGCCTTTTCTTAATTTCCAATGTGTAATTTGTCTTGATGCTTTTTTAAGGTGTTGCTAGTTTTTTATGTGTGCTTGTTGAGCTATGTTATGGTGTGCCATTTTCTGTTTTTGTTGTTGGATAGTTTTCTGATGTGAGTATGAATTATGTGTTACCGTTGTATGTCACTACATATGGATTGTTCTTGATTTTGATTTCTTTTTGTGTAATCCTCTTAATGGTATTTGTAGCTGGAATACCTCCTTCCTGATGTATCCGCTGATCTGTGCTATGATGATGATGATCACGCTTAGCTCTTCTGGACTGCTTTTTCTGCTGAAAGATACTCTGAGTAGTCTGTGTACCATTTATCAGAAAATTTACAGGTTTTGAGAATGTGAGTAGTTTGATTTCTTGTGTGCTATCATGCCTGTAGCTCTTTCGTCTCTGAAAATGTTGAAGTTGTGTCTGTTCTTGAATTTTGTAATTCTGAATTAAGGTGAAGGTACGAGCGCATCTAAGATGACTACGTCATCAGACAAGTACTTTCAGTTCCCTTCCCCGTGCAAATACACTATGTTACTTTGCTTTCATCATGATAAAGTAAATTACCTGAAATTTGTAGAAGACACTTTTCAAGAAAAGAAATTGGCTTAGTGGATTGCTTGCACTAGATACTGAAATTCGTTCTATCTTCCTTCACATGTCCTCATCCATCTCACCCCACCGGCGGGGGGGTCTCTCCCTGTATCTCTACCTACCTCTCTCTCTCTCCCTCTCTCTCTCTCTCTGCTTCATACGTGGGTGGCAGTTTTTTTTTAATCCTGTGATAACACTGACAACAATTACGACCCGATTATCCTAACATTCTTCTGCGAGGCTCCTGCATGTCTTGTGGACATGAGTATTTTTTGTTCCACAGGCAGATTACTTGTGCTGACCAAACGAAAACTCACTATGTTTAGTTGTACAAAACTACATTTTCATCTCCAATGGATTTTCTGTAGAAAATTTATTTCATGATTTTCTTTGTGAAACTGGTAAAAATTTTAAGAAAGGCTCTATGTGAAATATAAATAATATTAAATAATGTGACGTCCCAAAAGAGCACCCTGAGTTCTTTCTTTCTCTGTCTTGAAAAAAGTACATAGAGTAACCACAAGCAATTATATGACTGTAAGCACATACACCACTTTTCATGCACAATACGCCTCCTGATTTAGGTAGTAAATCGCGGAACGTGATTGATCAGCCCTAAAGATCGTCGGTTACTTTCCGGTAGCGCTTAAAATAATCTCAGCAAGGGCATCATATCGCCTACGTATTTGTTCTTACAGTTCTGAAATTGTTGAACACGTTTTGTGCTTCTATTAGTTAACTGATCCAGAGTAATTGTCTGACTTTGGTGTGTTCTTCCTTAATACCAGTCATACTCGTCAAGCTCTGATTTCTCAGAAAATCATAAATGTTTCAATAATATCAAAGGAGTTTTGCAACGACCTTCTTTATGTTATGTGTGCCGGAAAACCTACGATAGCTATACAAGTTGTTATTTGGCTAAAATTAACATAATAAGACCTAGGCGGTGTGAAAATGCGGACGAGTTTTATGTTGTTGATACTGGCCCACTATTAATTTCTTGTAAGGTAGACTGGGTAGCAGTATCATGTGATGTTTGTTAGTGAATAATGGCATAAAGCGTACTACTTCGTGATACATGGGGTATTTAGTTAGAGTTGAACACCTTATTTAAATGGACACATTAGACCCATACCATCGCTCTCCCATAGTTGATTCATTTCGATGTTTGCTTGAAATTTTAGGAAATCGCAGGCAAGGGTAGTATCCAACTAGTACGCAAGTGGTGTATTCCTAAATACGATCATGAGCCAAAAGTTCATGGATCGTTCATAGGATCGTCGAATTCACACACGTAGATAAATAAGAGAAGAAGGCTAGTGGAGTCTAGAACAAAGGTGAAATGCTCGAACGGTCCACAGGTATACTGCCGGTTCATAGTGTCCAACGGGCACAGTATTTCAGTGATCAGACATGTCGCCATCGTCAGGTGCGCTGACGATGGCGACATGTCTGATCGCCGAAATATTGTGCCCGTTGGGCACTATGAACCGGCGGTATACCCGTGGACTGTTCGAGCAACAAATACGCCGGGAGAAACTGAAGAATCACAAAGGTGAAATGGATAGAGAAGATACACACTATGTTACAATTATGTATTTGCACGTACTACTTTTCGAAAGTTAGGATCCACTGTAGGAGATGTACTCGGAACTGGAGCAGAGTAACAGCATCATGAAATGTGGAACTCTACCTCAAATTCAAAAGCACGAGGGAAAAATCGTTTGCAATTTTTTTGAACGAAACACTCAAGATATTAAATTTTAACTTTAATCCTCCTGCTGCTTTAAAGAGCAAAATTGGAACTGGACGTCGATGTAGACAGTCGCTAAAAGGAGAAAAAAAAACAGATGGACAGCGTACATTAAATGTGGGAAAGAAGAATCACTTATCAGCTTCTACAACGATTTTAACATTTAAATTATTGCCATTTCTAAAGCCGTTACAGGTGTATAAATAACACGTCTCATCTTAAGGTGACTCCACCACATTTATGATAAGGCGTTACTGACAGATTCTTGTATCTTTTAATACCATTGGAATATCAAAATATTTCCAGATTTACACACATGAGCATATTAATAAATGTGTTATTGACGATCATAATGGCAGAGTGGTAAGTTAGCAATCTTAAGAGACCGCCAATCACTAAATTGATACAATATTTAAACACCTTAATACGTTTTGTTAAAAATACTGTACGGAACACTACACAACATGAGAGAGAGAAAACGAGTATCCAATTCTCGAAAAGAGTTTCAACGCAAGCAGGTGATACAAAGAAACGCTGTATGACTCTCTCTGAGATCGTGATGTTCGTATTTGATGTCCTTGTGGTAGACAACTTAGTATTTTAGGCGATTGGTGCCGCTTTTACGGTTACCAGTATTGGAAACCATTAATTATGAAATTACGTTCAACAGTTTCGAATATAAGCCTATAAACTATAGGCTTCGCCAAGAAAGAATGCAAAATCTTTGACTCAAACTTCCAAACTGTCGCACTGTAATAATCTAGATCTCACATCAATGACTGTTGCTTACATTTTGCTAGCATCTCAGCTGTTTTTCTACGGATTGGTAGATCAACGTAGTAGCACGGAGTAGTGTGCAATTCCACAACGAATAGTAGTCATTCACAGAAAGATTCTATTTCAACAGTGATGTTTTTAACTATATGGTGTACAAGTTTACTCAGTAAGAGACGACCTTATGTTTCCTTCTCGCTTGCGCTTTCTTGGACATTAAATTTCGTAATTTCATCTTTGTACTTAGTTCTGAACATCGTTCGGGTCACATCGTTTTCCTTCTTTACACTGTTGCTGCGTTACACAATGAACATCTGTAGTACTTTTCATCAACGATGTTCGTTCTCACGAATTTAATCTCACTTTTACGTAAAACTATATCACAGATGTAAATGTGTTTTGTCAAACAAACCTCTCGTCATCTGCATTTAACTACTCTGGTATATTCTAAAGTTCGCATTCAGTGTAATTCTGCTAACATACTGGAGAATTCTTTCACTTCCTCTACGATAAAGGTAATGCCGCACAAATCTCAATTGCGTTTTATGAGAGAGCGGCACTTAAAAATGCGCTGCTAGGACAGATACATAAGACATATTCGTAAAAAAAATGCAATTATGAATGCAGCATGAAGCGGTGCTGACATGGAAAAAAAGTATGAAGACCTAAACCGACATTTGGAACATTCCACGACAACTGGAATATCTCCCGTGAGACATTGTCTGAAACTCGGATATTGGAAAATCGTCGTTCTGCAGCTGCGCTGAATGTTAAGGAGGTGCCATTTGTTCCAACAACGCTGCTATCGTAATATCAGTTCCTCATCTGCATCCATAATGTTACTCGTACGTTTGCGTTGAAAAGTGGAATAACGTAATGGAAACGAATGCGGCGTCATTGATTTTTGGTCTGTAGGTACATAAACTTCTCGTATCTGTTTCTTTCTCCCTTCTTCCTCTACCGTATATGACACCTCCCCGTCTCCATCCTTTCTTCCACCCCCCCCCCCAGCCCGACCTACCCCCTCTCTAATCTTTCTCTTTCTCTCTGTCTGGCTCTAAGTTAAGTATTGAATAGTGGTGCCATGACCCAGGTACTGAATTTGCATTCGACAGTACGGGATTTCAAATCCCTATCCTCCTCTCCATATGTTGATTTTATTCGTAAACTTCTTGACCGTTTCGTGGTTGTTGGATACGATGTCCCACTAAAGTAAGATGCAGTTTTGAGCGTTGGAATGTCTATATCTCGTGTCTCTCTAACGCAGGCAGGTAGCGAGATGCCTTCGTAACTTAAAGAAAAATGTTACGTACCACGGGGTGGATACAGAGATGGCTGTTAACGATGAAATGGGGCAGCGTGTGTTTGTAGGTGGCACAGTGCGTCTGTTTCACAAAAGTCAGATCGAAGGACAACCTTCTCCAATCAAACAATGTCTGAAGTAACTGTGTTTTCTTGCACATCATAGGCATTGTTTTGAGACATTTCTACACACCTCAGTAATTGTCCTGGTTTGTACGTAATATGTATGTAGTGGTACATATATGTCTAGAAAAGTTCATAGAATGTACAAAACCCTGGAACTTGGTATGTCAAAACCATATTCAAACATTATTCTGAGGATTTGTGTGCGGTATTTCACGTTTTTCACTGTCATGAGAATAATTGTACTATGCTGCTGATGTGCTATACTTTCTCCCATAATTGTCATCCAAATAAAATCATTCTGAAACTGAAATTTTAACACTGAAAACTAAAAGTTCACGCGAAAACATGAATCTCGTTAGTTCCGTGGGACACATGTTTCCCATGTCACCGGTTTTCAAAATCAATCAGCTTAAAATTTTGTTGGCAGTGAAAGTGTATTACTTTTCATAAATGAAGACAGATTTCGACCTTTTATTTTTCAAACATAATCATAATAAATTTTAACCATGAAAGAGTTAATGTGAGTTCCGTGTTGGTTCTTTACTTCTTTAGAAAAGAACACGTCCAGCTTTCTCCCGCATCCTTATGGCGACTGGAGTTTGTACACCGTCTTTAATGGTCTTGTAGTTGACGGTATTTTAAACTTGTGTGTTGTGTATTGGACCGGAGACCTAGAAACGACAGAGAGGCTCCGTCCCGCCGTAGCTCTTAGTGGTTCACAACCCCACAACAGGCCACACCAGTCCACCCACTCCACCACCGTATCACACTGAACCTAGAGTTACTGTGCGGTTCGGTTGCCAGTGGACACCCCCTGGCCCCCCTCCCCTCCGGGAACGTCTCATACCAGACGAGTGTACCCCAAATGTTTTGCGAGGTAGACTAATTATAGTACGTGGAGACAGTGTTTGCACAGCAATCAAATGGTTCAAATGGCTCTGAGCGCTATGGGACTTCACTTCTAAGGTCATCAGTCCCATAGAACTTAGAACTACTTAAACCTAACTAACCTAAGGACATCACACACATCCATGCCCGAGGCAGGATTCGAACCTGCGACCGTAGCGGTCGCGCGGTTCCAGACTGCAGCGCCTAGAACCGATCGGCCACCCAGGCCGACTTGCACAGCAATCGCCGACATAGTGTAACTGAGGTGGAATAATGGGAACCAGCCCGCATTCGCCGAGGTAGATGGAAAACCGCCGTAAAAACCATCCACAGGCTGGCCGGTACAGCGGACCTCGACACTAATCCGCCGGGCGGATTTGTGCCGGGGACCGGCACGACTTCCCGCTCTGGAAGCAGCGCGTTAGACTGCGCTATCCGTGTGGGCAACTTTAAGCTTACTTTTCATTGTTAAGCGTGTTTCTTCCGATGTTTCGAATGTCCTAATAACTCACGGAGCACAGTTGTATAGGCGCCCTTTAGGGAAAGGATGATAGTGATTTGCTTCAGGCTTTTGCCCACTGTATCCCGTGTAGTTGTGCCGTGCTGTACAATGGTCAGATTATCAGGCATACAGAGCATGAGCATCACACACACTTTCGGCAGCCGGACAAATCTACGACTGCGGAGCAGTGTCTGTGTGGTGCCCGTTGCTCAATGGAGCATTAAAAAAAAAAAAAAAAAAAGATATTCTGGCGTGCACTTCACTTTACTGGGGTAGTGTTATTACGGAAGCTGTCGAGGTGAAGCTACCAACTTATCTTTTAAAAAGAAACGGAGGTTTGTGCCTAAATTCTCCTTGGAATCGTGCTCTCTCCGTAGTTCAACAACAGAGAAACAGAGTTAGCGCTACTCGCTCACGCGATGTTGGTTAATACAACGTCTTATTTCGGTCATCTTGTGTTTTGTGGTGGCGCTGCTGGTTGTTTAAGGTGTGAATTATCTTTCTACATACGCCTTTTTTTGGTTTCGTGGTTAGTTAGTTGCTTCGTTACATGTTACATCTGAAAGATTCTTGTGTCGAAATGATGTGGAACGACTCATTTTATAGGATTCATATATGTGATTAGTGTTAATGTTAATGAAAACATAATCACTTTTCCCTACCCACGCAAGATGCCTGCGTGACGTCTGTGTGCGAACATCAGATATTATTATTACTGCTCGTTTTTGTGTCATCAATAATTTGTTTCTATGTGATGAGCTGTTCCAGAATATTCTTCTGTACAACATTATTGAGTAGAAATATGCAAAATATATCAGAAGATTGATACGTTTGTTTCAAAGATTAGAAATCAAGCGAAGAGTGAAAGTAGCTTAACTGAATTGTTTGAGAAACTCAGTAATATACTTATTCCAGTTCAAGCTTTTGTCAATGTGTATACTCAAAAATCTGGAGCATTCTGCAAAACTTACTGACGCCTGCTGACCAAAGGTTTATATTGTCATGCACACTGACCTCTACGGATCTCTCGTTTCATTTTTGCCTTGAAGATGACGGCGTCTTCACCTGTCGAAATATTGGGAGGTTGTGGAAGATGGTTTCTCTTCCTTCACTATAAATGTGAGTCAGACAGTCCCCAGATTCTCTGCTACTTGTTCTTAGCTGGGTAAACCAAGAGCGCAACTTATCATCTAAAAATTACCACAAAGGTTCATTAATTACGCATGTTCATTCAAGGAACTCAAGGAGCTACACCAGGTGGTGTGTATTATAGTGTTCAGTTACCTATCCCCAGGCAATTCCAGAAGTGTGAATGGAATCACGGGCTGTACGTCACAGACTTAAATTTCAATTATATAATTTTGTACAACCAAAAGTATTTGTTTTTCTTCAACTTTGGTTCAAATGGCTCTGAGCACTATGCGACTTAACTTCTAAGGTTATCAGTCCCCTAGAACTTAGAACTAATTAAACCTAACTAACCTAAGGACATCACACACATCCATGCCCGAGGCAGGATTCGAACCTGCGACAGTAGCGGTCGTGCGGTTCCAGACTGAAGCGCCTAGACCCGCTCGGCCACCAGCGGCCGGCTTCAACATTGGAGTTTCACCTGTGAGTAGAAGAAAATATTATTTTGTTTGTTCCGTATTTGATACGCGTTTAGCCCGCATCTCGTGGTCGTGCGGTAGCGTTCTCGCTTCCCACGCCCGGGTTCCCGGGTTCGATTCCCGGCGGGGTCAGGGATTTTCTCTGCCTCGTGATGGCTGGGTGTTGTGTGCTGTCCTTAGGTTAGTTAGGTTTAAGTAGTTATAAGTTCTAGGGGACTGATGACCGTAGCAGTTAAGTCCCATAGTGCTCAGAGCCATTTGAACCATTTTTTTGATACGCGTTTAGTTAAACGATTTTTAACAACCATTGTAAATCTGTGTTCGCTATTACACTGGGTCGCTGTCAGTAGAGTAATGTAAAGAAAATTTGGTGTTTTTTTTTATTCGTCAGAGAATAAACTGATTTTTTTTTGGCTACGGTTCTGAGCATTCCCTGGTTACTTTAGAATGTACTAGTGAGCTTATGGAGTGGATGTGTGTATCTCGTGCAAGACGTGAAATTTGTCAGATATGTGGATGACACTTTTGTAGTTTGGCCACAGGTGACAGCAACGATTCCTGCATTTCTGGAGCATCGTAACTCCCTCCATCCCAGCATTTGCTTCACCATGGAAGTGGAAAAAAAATGGAGACCTCCCGTTTCCTGATATCTTGGTCCGCAGAAAAGAAGATGGTTCCTTGGGTCACAGTGTGTTTCGGAAACCAACTCACACTGACCCATATCTACGAGCTACGAGCTGTCATCACCCATCTCAACGCAGTAGAGTGTGACGGACTCTCACTGATACGGCTAGAATTGTCTCTGATGCAGGCAGCTTATCAGCAGAGCTTAGCCGTTTGCGTTCTGTATTTGTACAAAACGGGTACTCTGATAAACAGATCCGTAGTGCATTTAAACCTGCACGCACTAAAGCTCAAGAACAGCCAGAAGAAATAGAGAACTCCAAGACAGACAGTTTTTCTACTGTATGTTGGTGGCGTGTCCTTTAAGATTAGCAGGTTGTCCAAAAAACATCAAATAAAATGTGACTTCCACCTTCCAGTGCGTGTGCAAACTATGCTGGGTTCTGTTAAAGACTACCTAGGTCTAAGGAGATCAGGGATATATAAAATCCCGTGCCAGTGTGGGAAATCTTACATTGGCCAGACGTGTCACGCCGTTAAGGATAGATGTGCTGAACATAGACCTCACCCCAGACTGGGTCAACCAGAAAAGTCTGCTGTGGCTGAGCACGGTACACAGCACGAACTACGGAGAGACACATATCCTTTCACCAGCTTCCACATACTGGGATTTCATTATTAAAGAAGCAGTCGAAATTCGTATAAGTAACGACCTTATCAACAGAGACACGGGATTTCAACACAGCAAGGCATGGGAACCGGAGGTGTCGATACTAAGGCACTGTCGGTTGCAGTCGAACGAATCAGATTCAACACTGATCGAGAATCAAAGTCCGCACAATTAAACTGGGCCCCAACATTTTGCCCGAAAGCGCGTTGGGCTGCTATTTGCGGCCGCGCTTTTCCTGCGTCGCGAATGAGAAGCCTGTGGCCCGTTTGTACGGCAGGGAGCACTGGATGGTGTCGCGCTCTATGATTCGTCTACGATGACGTTATAGCCTTAACTCTTGGCACCTGTTCTCTCATAGCGAATCGGCGTATGCATTGGTCAGCTACTGCAGCAATACGCCACCTCCAGCATATCCCTGCCCGGCCACAACCTCACCTCAGTGACCCGAATGAACACCTTCTCCTCAACATCTTTACTCCCTGCCTCACCATCATCTGTGCCACTACCTATATCTGTTCCACAGCTCCCTTCCCCTACGATTTCATTTCCCATGTTCTCCGTGTCATCTCCACCTATGTGATTGCCTGCGACCAAACCATCCACAGCCCTGACCCTGCCACCTTTCGGCGGTGGTATCAGTTCCTTGCCATCCTCCGTGGTGACCCGGTTCCTCTCCCACAACACATCCATCCTGAAAGTAACTCCACCTTGGATGTTATCCCCGCTTCCACCGACCTCCTTGGTCATATCGCAGCAGACGTCTTCAATCCCATTGGTAGTGACCACCTCCCCATTCTTCTCACCATCTCCTCCGCCCATGCCGCCCCCCCCCCCCAGTCCTCCACCCAGCTGCCCTTCCAAAGTCCGTCCACGACTACCACCGCGCCGACTGGGATGCTGACCAGAAATCCATTGCCTCACAGGTCGATAGCCATCCCCTCACCTTTCATCATACCGCTGACATCACTCATGCTTCTTCCGTCCTTCAGAAGACCATCACTAACGCTGTGGACGCCCATGTTCCTACCAAACTCATCTACCCTCACTGCCCTACACTTCCTCCACAGGCTATCCTCCTTCTTCGTGAATCCCTCAGGCTCTACAGCTCCTTCCTCAACACCTGTCACCGGTATGCACTCTTCCACCACCGGCAAGTACAGTGACACATCCGGAACCTCCTTACAGCAAAGAAACGCCGAGACTGGCGCCAGACATGCACATGCCTCGACTCTAACTTCTCTGTCAACTACTCCAAGTAGTGCTCAGCCTTCCACCGCCTTAGTGGTAGCCATCCCATCCTGCATTACCCTATTCTCCATGACAATCGCCCCTTTCCTGACAACCTCAGTAAGGCTAACCATTTTGCTTCACACCTATCTGAGGTCTTCTCCATTCCTGATAATTCCCATTTCGTTTACTCCCTCTTCCCTACTATCCTTGAATGCACTGATACCCCTGTCCCACTGCTGGCCCCTAGATTGCTCTACTTGGAACAGTTACACCCCCTCAGACATCAACACTCCCATCACCACACATGACATCACACTTGTCCTCCTCTCCAAATGCAACACCGCCCCTGGTCACGATGGTGTCACCTACCGCAACCTCAAGGAATAAAAATTCCACCGTCGTTTGGGAATATTAAGTCCACGAATGGCTTCATATGGTCTCCAAGTAATTGAACACAACAATTTACAATCAATGATCGTTTACTTTGGACCAGAGGACCCAGTTCATTCCATGTGAACACATCCCACATGGAGCCACTTACACCTAGCGCAGTGCCTTGTTGACACCTTGGGTCTATGGCTTCATGGGTTCTACACCATACTCGTACCCTACGATCAGCTGTTACCAAATGAAATCGAGAATTATCTCACCAGACCAAGGTTTTCCAGAGGTCTAGCGTACAACCGATATGGTCACGGGCCCAGGAGTGGCGCTGCAGGTGACGTCGTGGTTGTAGCAAGGCACTCATGTTGTCTGATGCCACAGCTCGTTAACGCTAAATTATGCCGCACTCTCCTGACGGATACGTTCATCGTACGTTCCACATTGATTATGCTGTTATTTCACGCAGTGCTGCATGTCTGTTAGCACTGACAACTCTACACAAACGCCGCTGCTCTCGGTCGTTAAGTGGAGGCCGTCGGCCACTACGTTGTCGGTGGTGAGAAGCAATGCCTCAAATTTGGTATTCTCGGTACACTCATGACACTGTGGAATATTGAATTCCCTAACAATTTCTGAAATGGAATGTCCCCTGCATCCAGTTACAATTAACATTCTGCGTTCAATGTCGGTGAATCACCGTCGTGCTGTGATAATCACGTCGGAAAACTTTTCACGCGTATCACCTGAGTAGAAATGACGCCTCCGCCAATGCACTGCCCTTTTATACATTGTTTACGCGATACTCCCGTCATCTGTGAATGTACATATCGCGATCCCATGTCTTTTGTCATCTCAATGAACAATGCTGTGGTCGAGACGTACATCCCCTGAAATTTTTTCCACAGATTAACGCCAATGTTTGCTGTTCAGAATTACTATAGGAGTGTCGGATAAGACGAAAGTAAAAGGGCGAAGTACATTCGGGAGACATGGAGCGTATTCCGTCAATCCCACTGTACCTGTAACCCCAGAAATCCTCGAAGTTGCCGAATCGTCATCCTGCTACAACAACATTTCCCGATTGAACAGTGTTTGAATTTCAGGCGCCATGTTGCCCTGTGTGATCGCTACACCCTGTGATTTTGTTTGTTGTCGTTTTTATTTTTGCAGGAGTTAATATTTTATTTGTTGTTCCTTTTATTTATGCTGTAGTACTTAACGATCACTGTAGAAAGTTCCTGGGAAATTTTGAGCGGATGCTGGATGGCACCACGGACGCACTATGCTGATCAGAAGAAACAATTTTTTTCCAGAAGTTATTACTATAAGGATTTTCCCTCACTTTTCGCCGTTCTCCCATCACTCAACAACAATCTGAAATCGGTATCTTCCTGTGGTCTCTCAGGCTTACTCGGCGCCATTGATTAACGCTGTGGCCGAAGTGGCCGAGTGGTTCTAGGCGCTTCAGTCCGGAACCGCGCTTCTGCGGTCGCAGGTTCGAATCCTGCCTCGAACGTGGATGTGTGTGATGTCCTTAGGTTAGTTAGGTTCCAGTAGTTACTAAGTCTAGGGGACTGATGACCTCAGATGTTAAGTCCTATAGAGCTCGGAGCCATTTTTTTTTTTTTTTTATTAACGGTGTGCTCCTGGGAGATCTGCCGAGCTGTTGTTTCCGTGTTCTGCACAATTTTACGGCGACCGACCCAGCCGCCTTCTTGACGTGGCTCGAATTCTGCTGTTGTGTGTACTCGCTGCGTCGTCTCCGCGCTCTTGTTTCTAGCCGAGTTCATCTCAGCAGAGCCCTTTGATGCTCCTTATTTTTTCAGAGCTCGTACTTACATAAGGTGAATGCAAATGCTCTCAGCGTTTTCCAGTTCTAGTAGACGTGATGTCCGGCAAGACTTTAATAAAATGAGTACCGGCCGCAAATTTTGTTTGAATTACATCTGTCATCGTTTAACAGGTTTTCCGACATCTTTATCTCGATGGAGTCTTTAACCCATTGACTTACTAATACTTTTCCTCTTAGTCGAGCCTATATTACTATTTACGAAAGTCAGCATATTTTGCCTTACACACTTTTCTCAAATTTATATAACTTTTTGGATAGGAATTCTTTACATATCTAGTGATCAGGTGTGAAGATAATACTGTTTTAGAAGTTTTTGTTGCTGTGGTATAACCAAAAAAATACAAGCATGTACAAAGCCACCGGACATTTCTCACACTCGTACCGTGTACCACTTTTCTTTTTGTTTGTTTTGCACACTACACAACTTCCAGTGGGTGTTTTCTCGACAGGACTGAGGGGAATCAACCTAGCAAAAACTGAAAACTACTGCTTATCAATCGGAAAATAATGAGCGCGTTGTACACCACTAAATAGATTGATTTCTCTGCTTTCCAGTGGTGGTGGTGGTGGTGGTTAGTGTTTAACGTCCCGTCGACAACGAGGTCATTAGAGACGGAGCGCAAGCTCGGGTTAGGGAAGGATTGGGAAGGAAGTCGGCCGTGCCCTTTCAAAGGAACCATCCCGGCATTTGCCTGAAACGATTTAGGGAAATCACGGAAAAGCTAAATCAGGATGGCCGGAGACGGGATTGAACCGTCGTCCTCCCGAATGCGAGTCCAGTGTGCTAACTCTGCTTTCCAATGGTGTATAACACATAATGGCATTCGCTAGAGGAGGGGAAGAAACACTAGAAGAAACTATAGCTGCTCGGCCCATCTTCCAACCGGCAGTATAATAAAGGACTTGAAACTTACGACTGTCTCTGAGCCGGCTGTATAAGCCAGTGGATTGATTATGCCATCCCAGAAACTAGTCGTTTACACCACGATACTGTTCCCATCTTATTTCACTTCATAATTATATTCGACGACAGCTGATTTGCTGGTTGTTTTAGTCGGGCGTTCCTTGCATCTTTCCTCGACTCTTCTGCCCCACGTAGGACATGCCACATTCGCATGGAATGTGATGCATACCCTGCTGTCGGGCAACAAGACCGTTGTTATCTGTACAAAGTAAACATTTTATCTTAGGTGAAGAGAGCAAAATGCTATGGATACCATATTTCCGTAGGAGTCCACCGATCTCTCTGGATATTGGGCTAGAATAAGGTAGATAAGCGACTTTTGGCTAGACTCTCAACGTCTTTTCCGGCGTTCTTGCTTTCGAGTAACTCACCCATTCAGTTTGATGACCTGATCAGTCATTCCTGCGGAATACTTTTCCTAGATGTTCTACAGAAAGGCTCTCCTTTCTGAAAGTGTTCGGGCTCAATGGACCAGAGCCTTTCGCACCGAATTTCTTTGTGATGCATGAAATGGAAACAATAACTGGACATAACACCTAGAAGAACACCATTAATACGCTATCTAGTCACTTTACTGTGACCACCTGTCAAAAACCTGAATAACCACCTTTTTCAACGTTAAGAAGCTTGAAGAGTGTCAGAATCCTATGGAACGTATTGACATTGATGAGGAGCAATGCTGACTCCAGTCCTGCGGCTAGCTGCGATAGGATTCTCGTTTGAGGATCTATAGCGCGAACAGCTCGATCGAGGTGGTCCCACAGAATTTCGGTTGGGTTTAAATAAGGGAGTAAGCTAAACTCATTTCGGTGCTCTTCGAGCAACGCACGTACATCGCGAGCTGTGTGAGACGTTCCATTATCCTCCTTGCAGAGGGCACGAGCCGAAGAAAAGACAAATTTCATATACGGGTGGACATGGTTCCCAAAGACAGATTCATACTTCTGTCGATCCACTGAGCCTTCCAGAATAACGACACGAACCCAAGCAACGCCAGTAAAGCATTTCCCAGACCATAACGGTGTCTCTTCTAGCTTGGACACTTCCGACGATTGTCGCAGGGCCGTACACAGCTGCCACCTGTCGATGGAGCATAAAACGTGGTTCACCTGAAAAGGCCACCTGTCTCCACCCAGTGAAGGCGCAGCTGTGGTACTGGCGTGCAGTTTCAAGCCTTCGTCGTCAATGAACAGTAGTCAGCATTGCTGCGTGAACCAGGAGCCTGCCTCAGAGGCCCATCTGCAGAGGTGTTCCCAGAAGGGTCGTTGAGGAGGCAGTATTGGTGGCCCCTTAGATCATGTGGATGGTCAGTTGCTCAACAGTGGCAGGTCTGTTCGCAAGTGTGCACGGGCGAATAGACCCGCAACTGACCGTTCGCAGCCACCGTTCACCCATGTCATTAATGTCCCAAGTTACACGACAGTTGTCTCGGCGTCTGTTTTTAATAGCGCTACTTGGCTACACGCAGTTTACTTTAACCACGGCGGCAATCGAACGGTTTACAAACTTAGCAGTTCCGGATATGCGTCACCCTTGCCCCCAAAGCCAATGTTCATACTCTTTCGGAACTCAGACAAATCATTCCATTCCCACATTACGACAATGACTGCACTGTTTTCCGCGTCCCCTCGACACGGTTTATAAGCCCTGCACTCCTATTTCTGCCACTTGCCATCTGTGAATGATTATTGCACGATGACGTTGAAAAAAGGCGGTGGTCACATTAATGTGACTGGACCATTTATTTTTCCTTTCCGTGTATTGGAAATTAATACGGCCGTGAGGGGTAGCCGAGCGGTTTAAGGAGCCTTATCACGGTCCGCGTGACTCCCCCAGTCGGAGGTTCCATTCCTCCCTCGGGTATTGTTGTGTGTGTTGTCTTTATCGTAAGTTAGTTTAAGTTAGATTAAGTAGTGTGTGTGTAAGCTTAGGGACCGATGACCTCAGCAGTTTGGTTCCATAAAACCTTACCACAAATTTCCATATAAATAGTTTAGTGGAAAAAAGAAAAGTAAACTTATGTAACTGGACCCTCAGATTTAGTCGTAAGGTGGCCCTGTGGACACCCTGTCAAAAACTGATCACACATCAAGCATGAAAACAGGAGGACGGTGTGCTGAACTGTGAAAAAAGAAGGAAAATAGAAACAGAGAACGGTCCAAGCTCAAGATATGCTGCACTGAGCATACAGCGACGCCGTGTGGGTATATGGTTATGGTGTTGGACTGCGAATGGGGAGACCCATGTTCAAATCTTTTTCCGGTCCAATTCCTTTTTTTTTCCTTTTTTTTTTTTTTGTTTCGCATATTTGTGAACTGTCCGTCTGGTTATTGATGTGTGTGCTCGCTGGATTCAGATTTGTGTCTGTGTCGTTGTGTAACGCCGGTTTGCAACAACGAGGTGCAAGAACGGGATCTTCAGACGTACGTACCTATTTGTTCTATACAAGTGCCCAATGTTATGGTTCTTGTGGGCCGTTTTGGAAGTTCTGACTTTCGAACTCCTTTGTTGTAAGATAGTTCACACCCGCTTATTTGTTGTTTCCATTTCTGTGAAAGGTCGATGCAGCATCTCGCCTGCTCCCACAACTCAACACATTTACTTGCGACGGTAATACTCGTATATTCTTACCACACGATATTTTCTATAACCAGTGTATAGTACGGCAACTGACAAGAGTAGAGGAGGAAATTCAAGTCAGCGACCCGAAGGAAAATTCATAATATCAAGAAAAAAAATTGGGGCACGAACGATATTTGAACATGGATCTCCCGCTTGCCAGTCCAACACCGTTACCATATAACCACGACGCCGGAGCTGCGCTATACTCCTTAATGATGCATATCTGGAGCTTGGATCGTTCACTGCTTCTATTTTGATTTTTTTTCATAGTACCGTACACTTTCTTCCTGTTTTCATGCTTTATCTTGTAATCTCCCTTCTCCTTCCTTCTTCCATCTTATTGTACACATTAAACAATGTCCAGTCCAAGTAATTAATAAGCAAAGTCTTTTATCCACATTTGTGAAGGGCGAAGACTACAATAAACTTTTAGGTTTACTTAGCTTGTCATGCTGGGATGGCTCCAGTTCTTCTTGTCCAGAAGTCTGATTCCTGAAGCTGAAAATCTGACATCAGGTCCTCACGGTTGGTTTGAACTAAATAAATCGGAACATTCTTGTTGCAGAATTTTTTACGTAAATATATTTTCCACTGATTTTCTCACATTTTAGTATTTGATACATTATTTTGATTTTTCACATTAACAAAGCCGAAATTACATTGTTCGAACCTATTGTGCAGAAGTACGTCCGATCACATCGGAGGGAAGCTTACGGCACTCACATTCTGTGGAAATAACAATATTCCAAAGGGTTTACAATTTTTCTTAACAAATTATATTATTAATTTAGATTATTATTTCATAAATGAATCCAGAAATAAACATAGTAAAGAGTACACGATTGCGTAATTAATAATAGAAATTTTAAGTGTGCAAATAATTCGTAATTTCAAATGTTTCTAAAAAAAATAATTCTGCCTCTATATTCAGAACTAAACTAAAATATTTTGTAAAGTAATTACTTTTCATAAATTTTAGCTTGAAATACAACATACTGTGTATAAAATTGTATGAAAGTTATCAGAAAAGCAACTGAGATACTGTTGACTTGTCCAAAATTTGAAAAAAAGTACTGGTATCGACAACTACATTTCAGAAAAAGTAATGCTAGAGGAGGATGTCCCGTTACAATCCGTTTTCAGTTTCTGACGCGCTATCCATTGGGCCATCTAACGATTAAATCTGGTGGGGCGGGGGGGGGGGGGGCGATGGGGAGTTTCCTTTGTTAGCTGATCCTACCCACCTTCGTCATTGGGAAAATAAAGTCAGCTGCTTTCACCTAAACAACGGAATGTCCAATGCGAAGTTGAATGTCACCTTTGATGTTCAGGTCCTTAACCACCAAGACTCTCCAAAATATCTAGGAAGCACATAGAAAACATCGCATCAAAGCTGAGATCCAGCAATAACATCATATAGAAGCTGAGTGGTACCTCATGGGGCGCAAGAGCTACGACACTGCGATGCGCTGCCTTAGGGCTGGTCTATTCCGTTGCTGAATACTGTGCCCCGGTGTGGCTCAATAGCACACTTGTGAGAAAAATTGAAGTGGAGCTAAATGCAGCAATGAGGACAGTAACAGGCTGCATCAAATCTACTACTGTATACTGGCTACCACCTCTAAGCAACATTGCGTCACCAGACCTCCGAAGACAAAATGCCCTCATGAGGGTACTCTGTCCGACCCTGGCAGCTGAGTGGTCCGTGCGACAGAATGTCAATCCTCAGGGCCCGGGTTCGATTCCCGGCTGTGTGGGAGATTTTCTCCGCTCAGGGACTGGGTGTTGTGTTGTACTCATCATCCCCATCGACGCGCAAGTCGCCGAAGTGGCACCAAATCTAAAGACTTGCACCCTGCGAACGGTCTAGCCGACGGGAGGCCCTAATCACACGACAATGCACTCTGGCGTTCCTGCGCTCGGAATGAATCTAGGCAGCCATCTGTCCTACTGGCAGAATCTCTACAGGCAGCTACTTTCAGTACCAACAACAAGTGGACGGAAATGTGGAACACTATTACCCACGAGGAACATCAGATGCTCCAAAGACCTGACACAAGACTAGCCGGTACGGAAGTAACGCGACGTGCCTGGAAAACTAACCGGATCCGTACAGGCCACGGCATCTGTGCTGAAAACCTCTGCCGATGGGGAAGGTAGCACAAGAGCCTACCATAGGAACAAATCAGATATAATTTCTAGACATGTTTTAAGTTATAAATTGTGAAATTAATGTATTTTTGTAAAATATTGTAAAAAAATGTAATCGACAATTGCTAGTCCCTGTTCGTGTGTAATGCATTAGGCTAAATAAATAAATAAAGGAAGTGCTGCAGTGTGACGGGCTCGTTGTGGTGAGTGAGTGAGTGGCGAGAGTCTGCCGCAGTGCTGACGACAGCACGTTCGCCTCGCTGGCCGCCCTGCGATCGTCCTGCCGCCCTATTACCGGCCTTAGGGCAGAGGCAGCGCCGGCCATTAGTGCTGGCCCCGTGCCGTCTGCCCTGATTGTGTGCTCCGCCCTTAATGGCGGGGGCAGCGCAGCTCCGGGCGCCGGACTTTGTCTCGACTCGCCCAGTTCCGGCCGGCGTTCGGCGAGGATCAGGCGGCGGAGGCCAACTCCGCTTCCCTGTGAGCCCTGTAAGCGGAAGGGCTCTCTCTCTCTCTCTCTCTCTCTCTCTCTCACACACACACACACACACACACACACACACACATTACACAAACTTCCACTTGTTCTGGTTTAGTTGTCTGAAGGATAGTTTCGTTTACTCTTCCCCATTTCTTGGAGGGACATGTTTAAGGCAGATTGTTGATTATCTTGACCAGCCCAAATAACTTTGTCTAGAAGCAAAACAAAAAAATAGAAATGTATTGGACAACTGTTAGTTAGCTACCAGGGTGACATTACCCAGCATGAGTGCCTCTCTTTTAACTTCGTTCGCCAGTTTGTATTTTTCACGACTTTTGCGAGGCGTTAAATTTTGAAGATAATGTTACTCTCTCAGAAAACTTAAGTTTGACAGCTCTGACGGTTTTACACACAACCAGTTCAAAACATAGTTAACAAAGGGAATATAAAAAATTGTGCTGTATAATTCAAATCGTGCTGGAATTGTAGAAAATTTTAGTGACAGGGGAGAAATCACGAAGAGAGTCCCACAGGGTTCAATTTTGTGCCTCTCCTATTCCTTATACGTATGAATCACCACCTTCCACTTAACATTCAAACAGAACAATGGCTACTTTTTGCAGATGATGCTAATGTTATTATAAACCCTAATAGAGAGAAAGCAGCAGAAGAGACTGTTAGTAGTTTTTTCAAGCAATTATTAAGTGATTATCTGAAAACGGACACTTCCTAAATTTTGAGAAAACTCACTGTATTTAGTTTTGTATAACAAAGTCATATCAACAGTTGATGTAGCACATAAACAGGAGTCACTAATGGGAGTAGAATTCTCCAAAATTTTCGGGTGCACACATTGATTGAAACCTGAACTGCTAGGTGCATAATACTGACATTCTCAAACAATTCAGTTCAGCTAGTTCTACCCATCTTTGAATTGCTACTCATTAAAAATGGCTCTGAGCACTATGGGACTCAACAGCTTAGGTCATAAGTCCCCTAGAACTTAGAACTACTTAAACCTAACTAACCTAAGGACATCACACACACCCATGCCCGAGGCAGGATTCGAACCTGCGACCGTAGCAGTCCCGCGGTTCCGGATTGCAGCGCCAGAACCGCTAGACCACCGCGGCCGGCGCTACTCGTTAAAACAAACACATGAGCCTCCTGGCATATTTTGCAATTTCCACTCAATAATGTCTTACGGAACAAATTCGTGGAGTACGTCTCACTTATTGAACAAAAAAGAGCAATAATAAGAATAATAATAATAATAATAATAATAATAATAATAATAATATGTGATATTCACTCGCTGTCGTCTTATAGGCACCTCTTCCGAGAGTTAGCCGTTTTAACTGCACCATCACAATACGTATGTTCGCTAATGAAAAGTAAAAGTTATCTTCTTCTTGAAATGAGATAAATTTTCGTATTACAGGTTTAACTTCCGGTTTCTCAAATAGAATTTCAGTTTTAATATTAATATTATGAATGTAAGTTTGCTTGACATTTATGGTGAATTTCTTTTTAGTGGTTTTTGCAAATTCTCGAAGGAATAATGGCTCTCGTAATTGAAACAATTACTACGCTGTTTTGTAAATTACGGCCGCCGGACAAGGAAGCATCAGACTTCCGATATTCAAAAGATAGAGGTTACTGGTCTGAAAGGACACATATTGTAATACGAGACCGCAAATGAAATGTTAGTTAACGGCTATTACGCTTCGTCAGTTATCTTCGTTCTGATTGCTGCTAAATATTACTACACAAGTACAAGTAGTTTGTGACCGAAGCACTTACGTTCTGTATACTGTCATTTTAAATAAAACACCGATACTTTCGATGACTTACATTATCAACTAAATAATTGTGCAGCGTCTGGTAGATTACGCTAAGACGTTCCTTTCAAAGCTCTAAAGGCAGAACAGAAGAATACTAATTGAAAGTTTGTGTCTTTTGTCTTAGAAATAAAAATTATCTGAGATTATTTCCTACGCGTGTCACATGTACGTGAATTAATTCTTTGCCGCTACTTCGCATATTTATTGCACACAGAATTTTTCATCTTCCTAAAAGATCTGTTACAAAAGCGTCACAAATCTATCACAACTGGAATAGAATATTGATGTGCATACCTACAACACTAGAGGAAAATAAGTAACACGTTCATTAACGTTAACAGTACTCAAGTACATAAAACGCTTCACTCGAGATAAAATGACTTATTTTTGTGGACATTTTAAATTCAAAGCGCGTCAGACACCTTCCTTTGAAGACAAGTGTGACATTTTGTTTGCAAATTAAACACTTCATCACTTTTCTAGATTTTGTTAATTCAAAAAGTTGCATAAAATACGTATTTTCAACTGTTACGCAGATGGATAGTCCTGAAGTTGTGCAATGTACGACATATATCCCGACTTATGGCCAAAATTAGTTGTATATTGTCAAGAAAATTACAAATGATATTCTCAGAATCTGACGGACGTGTCAATCACACACACCCATGATATATGTCTACCTGTAACTTTGTTTCTATCTGAAATTTCAAAAGACTGGAATTGAAGCAGATTACATGGTTTACACTTGAAACGGAGTTGTCATTAACGGAACCATGACGGATTGCACGAACATAAGCTACGACGATATTTTGTAGCCTAACAATTTCTTCCTTAGATCTTTGATTTCCTTTGCGAAATTCGCAAAAGATTGTTATACAATACATTTTATTGGCCTTATTGAATGCATTCAACCTGTGACGTAGCATGTAAATTTTGCTGATGATTTGACAGGTTACCCTTTTAACTGTCAAAATCAGGTAAGGAGTTGGTTCATGCAGACGTGTTTTTAGAAAAGGAGTGCAGTTCAGAAGGACACTAAAATTTGTTCTCTTCAATTTCCTACAAGTGAGAACTAGTCAGAACTTGGTTCTTTTCAGCCAAACCAGTAACCACGCCACCCCCTGTCCTTTAAGTAACTGAACTCGCGTGTATAAAACAGCTTCAGATTATATGTAAAGTTTGGTGGAAGTCACTAGATGCTCGCATTAACAAACACTGTATGAGTGTTTCCTGTTTAATTTGCTCTCCTTTTACGAAAAACTATTTTTCCGCGCGTCATTGTTTGTGGTGCTATACCTCCTGGATTGTGTGTTGTCCACTGATATAATTTTGCAGGTACTTTCAGAGGTGAATGTGGGCACTGTGCAAAAACTACATTACGAATAGAGTTAGTAGTAAAGAAGAAATAAATTAAAACGTCCAATCTGATGCTTAAGTTTGTACTTCATGAATAGCTTTCAACTTTATTCCTTTATTTTCTCTCTCTTTTAGTTAGTAGGGGGTTTTCGAAATTGGTTTGACTTAAGGGGATATGTCGTCAAACGTGCCAACTTGGAGCAGGAGAGGCACCATAGACATTTAAATTTGCACTGTCTATACTTTTACAAATAAATTCATAAAATTTTGTCAGCATGACCAGGAAGGACGCAAGATTCACTCTAATATCAGTGGAAGTCCAGAAACCAAACGAAATAATTTTTTTTACATGTGAAATTCCATCATTTTTTCACGTACTATTGGCTGCATTTGTTGCTATTGGTATGCTTTTCTTGATAAGTAAGAGAGATTCTTCGATTAATTTTGTACAGCATACAAACCATGCTTACAGGTGTATGAAACTCTACAATTTTCCAAATATATTAAAAACTGTGGTAAAAATTGAAGTAATTAAATATAAAATTTGAGTTTCTTCTAAACATGAAGTTTAAAAGGTAACAGCACATTCATTTTTTCATAAATTAATTAAATTCTAGAGTTTCATACGCCTGCAAGTATGGTTTGTATGCTGTGCAAAATTCATCTAAGAATCTCTCTTACTTACGAAGAAAAGTGTACCTATAGCAACAAATGCAGCCAATAGTAAGTGAAAAGTGATGAATTTTCACATGCTAAAAACATATATTTTGCTATGTTTTTGAACTTGCACTGCTATGAGTGTGAATCGTAAATCCTTGCTGACAAAGTTGTATCAATTTATTTGTAAAAGTATAGACAGTGGAAATTAAAATCTCCTATGGTGCCTCTCGTGCTCCAACTTCACCCATTTGACGTCCTACCCCTCTTAGTAACAACGTGCTTTCATTCTCAAATAATGCTTGAAAATAGTCTGGGTTATTGGCGTGAGAAGATGTATAAACAGTTTCTAACTTTAATAGTTCACATATTGTGTTAAACCTTTCAAGTAAGATTATACCTCTCAGTGAGCATACGTCAGAATTTTAAATTTCTCAATTTTGTCAGCATTTAGATGACATACTGAAAATAATTTTTTTTCCTATGAATGTCGTAACCGATGTGAGCATTAAACGTGATCACAGAGAGTTATTTGGTGAAATTTTATTGCATTTGTTGCGATGTGTCACAGCTGATAGTGGTGGTAAGTGAGAAATTCGACATAAGCAAACGAGAGACACATTTGCAGGATACACGCTATCTTCAGGTGCAAAGTATTACATGTGCCTTCCACAACGGCCCCTTGGAATCGCCAATACTTTAAAAATTGTTCAAATGGCTCTGAGCAACATGGGACTTAACATCTGATGTCATCAGTCCCCTAGAACTTAGAACTACGTAAACATAACTAACCTTAGGACATCACACACATCCATGCCCGAGGCAGGATTCGAACTGCGACCTAGCAGTCGCGCGGTTCCAGACTGAAGCGCCTAGAACCGCTCTGCCACTGTTGTTGGCTTCGCCAATACTGCAGTCTCACACCGTGCCACGACCTGCTCGAACCACCACCGTCTGTGAGTCGGGCTATAGGCTCATGGATATCGCAGTAGGCTGGGAGTGAGGCGGAGCAATTTCCAATAGCGAAAATGTTGGAGAGGGCTTACTGTTCCAGGAATCGCCTGATAACCGACGGAATTACCCAGGAACTTCTTGCAGATATGTGGGATTTGAACTACTTTAATTTATGAGTAATATTGTCAGTCGTCAGTCTAAAATTAAATTTTTATGCGGTGTGTGTGTGTGTGTGTGTGTGTGTGTGTGTGAGTGTGTGTGTGTGTGTGTGTGTTGTGCGTGTGTGTGCGTGTATGTCTGTGAGCCCACGTGCGCGTAGTTTGACGTCAGTACCCCGCGTGACCGTTACGAGTTGAGGCGCTCTTTTTGCGCATGATGCCGCGAGAACAAGGGCAAAGTTGTCACTTTCGGATGTTGGCTTTGTAGAGTCCTCAAACTAACGAGATAAATTTTGCTTCCCTCCAACGGTTAAGGTGAAGAGAATTTCAAAATCCGTAAATTTTTTGAATGGTTTTTCATTCGATTAATACGGCATTATCAATTTTTGGGGATTTTCGAACTAATAGTGCCCCAGTTTCTCGATTTCTCTTTGTGCACTCACTTGCACGTAGTTCAGTGGACTTGTAGGGTCTCACTGTTTTTATAGGGCCGACGGGGTACTTCATATGGGCGGCTTTTCAGTGAATTAACTTTTGTATCTCACTTTAGACTGCTCCGCATGTTATATTTTTGTCGGTACTAGGTTATCCTCTGTGATGAGGGTGCACGGTTGTGAGAACGGATTTTTCAGAGTTTCTTGATAGTTCAATCATTTCGGTTCATGTTTCCTACAGTAACAACTCTTCTTTTGATTAAAACCATCTCCGTCAGTAATTTTTGTTCCTGATTCCAATTTAATCATTGCTTTTTTGTGCATCGCGCTCTAATGCTGCTGGAGAGTGTTATACAGTCGTTCATGTCGCTATCTAAATTTTGTCATCACTTTCTTTCTTTTAAAGTCAGTTATCTTTGTATTAACTAAATTGTTCGGGTTCTTTTTGTGATCTATTTCGTGAATTTTTCTTGGGTCTCTTTGAGCATCCAGAAGACGTGTAACAAGCTACATAATCGCACACAACAGCATGTGGAGATCAGGTCGTTCTTATGCAACCACTTCCCAAATTTTTATTGTGGACATGGAGATTACCCACGTGAATTTGTACACATTTAGATGTACAGTGTAACTTTTTCTGTTTCGTTACGACGTGATTACCTCACTTTCTTTACACGAACTGATGACTCACGACAATGATGCCAGCAGCCACGTGGGTGCGTCTCCTTTACCGCCAGCATGGTCTTTGCAACTATTTCTGTGCAATAAACGGAACTACGATGGGATGCTGAAAAGTAATTCAAGTAATTCCCCCTTCTTTAAGTGAAAAATTTTGAACCTTCTTGAATAAAACAAACGTTATTAATATTCTACGTCTTTATTCTTCATGTCTACATGTTTATTTCTCAACATAGTCACCCTGACGACGAACACATTTCTCCCAACGAGAGACCAGTTTGCTGATATCGTCAGTGCAGAATGTTTGTTGACGGGGCAAAAATCTCGTCTCTGCTTGCGCCACTTCATCAAAGTCCTTGAAGGTGTTCTTTAAGTTTTGAAAACAGATGAAAGTAGGATGGGACCAAATCGCGAGTCTATGGAGGGTGATCGATGTCAGTGAATCCAAGGCGTTGGATTGTTGCAAATGTTATAGCGGCCATGTGTGGTCAGGTATTGTCATGCTGAAAAAGAGGGTGCTCCATGTGTGGAAGAATTCTTCAAATTCTTGCTTCCAGTTTCCTTATAGTACATTGTAGAGTTCAGGGCGATGCCTTTAATTACGAGTTCGAAATGTTCCACACCTTGAACATTCCAGAACAATGTGAGCATGACACTCCCGCTTATGGCATGTTCTTCAATTTTTTTGGTGTCGGTGATCTTTTGTAACGGAACTTCATTGGTATTCTTTTGTTTTCGATGTCGAATTGGTGAATCCAGATTTTATTACCTGTCACCGTACACAACTTGCATTTTTCTGCGGATTTAAATTAGAGACACGTTTCCTGTAGCTAGAAATTCGATTACAGCACGTTCTTTCTTAAGTACCGACGTAGTTACTTACACTCAGCCATGTTGTATGCTACAATTCGGAATCATCTTAAGGCAGAGGGTGCAAAGTTGCGCCAGCGAAGTAGGAAAGTCGATCGGGCAATATTTGTGATATGTAATACCTCAACCGATATCGAGAACATAACAAAAATAGGGAGGCATTACTTTTCAACACGCTCTCGTATATTTGAGAGTAAATTGCTTACGCTATAATTCGTTCGTTCTCTCTTACCCTGCAGTCCATTCAAAAGTGATAAAATTTTCTCGGGCTTCCAGCCGTGTCCAGTGGTTTAAAACCTAGTGGTTTAAACCAGTGGACGAGGCTGGAAGCTCGCAAAGATTTTATCAGTATGTATCGCCGCGAAGTTGTGCATTCGTACATTCATAAGTGGTTTAAAGTGTAATTCATCCGACTTAAATGACGTTTCGTATCTAGTTGCGTGCAGTTTCCACGTATGTAAACATTGTAACAGATAAGGTGGGGCTTGAGTGGACCTTTTCTCTTCTTCAGAGAGAGACAAATCAGTAAGTTGACATATTTTGCATATTTTCATTAAATAACGTCATATAGAATAAAGTTGTGGGGTAACTCGTCTTTAAGGAAGAAAGTCTTCATTGCTGGAAAACGCACTGTAATAATAATATGTTGTGCTCGGTCGTGCTAATCTTCTAGACGTTTGCTTGAGGAGTTGGGCATTTCGCTTACTACTTGACGGTATACTTATTTTCTCGCAGTGCTTGTTGTAAATATGTATGTTGTATATTTGAGAAAGAACACAAAGAAATAAAAATATAAGAAATAGCTTATAAATTTTTAGCATGTAGTTATATTTATAAATTGATATGTTATATGAATGTAATATGACTCGTTCCACGTCATTACGATTTATCGTGTAAATGTTCCAGGGCACATGTACCTAACTAAATAATGTATACCTGCAGACTGTACGCGACGATTGAAAATTTGTTCGAAAGCTGGGATTCGAACTAGGCACTCCTGCGCACTAGGAAGATGCGTAAGCCACTGTGCCACCGTGGCGCATTGAGTTTGCACAATGGCACGGATTGCCTTAGAACGCCTCTCTCCTGACTCCAAATTCTCATTCATGCCTCAGCCCACTTGGTATTCTCCCTAAACTCAAACAGCGTTGCAGAGGCTCTTCAGCTGTATTGGAACAGCACCTCAGCGTCGAACTAAATGGAGGACCCAGCCGGAAACCGAGGCGTAGGTACTTTAATAAGATGCAACAATATGGTTCAGAAACCTATTTAAGTCTCAAACATCTACGCTGTACATATGTAGACTAAAGAGATGGATGAAAATTTGCTTTTTCGGACCGAGGTCTCCTCCTCACTAGGCAGATGTTAGAGTGGCGCAGTGCCTTTGCGCAGCTGCACAGACTACCCTAGCACACTTCTCTCCTCAATCCAGTCCGAGTTTAGGGGGAATAGGAAGGGGACTGAGGCGTGAATAGGATATGGATTGAGGAGGGAGGCGTGCCAGGGTAGACCATGCAGTTATGAAAAGCCGCTGTGTCAGAGTGACGCAGTGGTTAGTGCACCTCTCTAGTGGGTAAAAGACCTAGGTTCGAATCCCGTCATGCTACAAATTTTCATTCGTTGCTTAAGTCTGTTTATATACATCATAGATGTCTGAGACTTGAAAAGGTCTCTGGAATCATGTAGTTTCATTTGACTAACTAAATAAATTTTGAATTACGTATCCGAACATGTTGGGACCATTCCAACTGCTGAGAGACGACACGTCAGCATTCACTGGGCTCTTGCAAAATGACTTCATAGAAATACTTTAGAGCTATGGAGAGATATCGATCGAGACTTAAAAGTACTTGTTGTCCCCCTCCCCTTCCCCTCTTCCTCTCCCTCTCCCTCCACCTCTCTCTGTCTCTCCCTCTCCCTCCTCCTCTCTCTGTCTCTCCCTCTCCCTCTCCCTCCACCTCTCCCTCTCTCTCCCTCTCCCTCCACCTCTCCGTCTCTCCCTCTCCCTCTCCCTCCACCTCTTCCTCTCTCTGTCTCTCCCTCTCCCTCCACCTCTGCCTCTCTCTGTCTCTCCCTCTCCCTCTCCCTCAACCCCTCTCCCTCTCCCTCCACCTCTCCCTCTGTCTGTCTCTCCCTCTCCCTCCACATCTCCCTCTGTCTGTCTCTCCCTCTCCCTCCACCTCTCCTTCTCTCTGTCTCTCCCTCTCCCTCCATCTCTCTCCCTCTCCCTCCACCTCTCCCTCTCTCTGTCTCTCCCTCTCCCTCCACCTCTTCCTCTCTCTGTCTCTCCCTTTCCCTCAACCTCTCCCTCTCTCTGTCTCTCCCTCACCCTCCATCTCTCCCTCTCTTTGTCTCCCTCTCCCTCCATATCTCCCTCTCTCTGTAACTCCTTCTCCCTCCACCTCTCCCTCTCTCTGTCTCTCTATGTCGCTCTCTCTCCCTCCCCAAATCCGTGCTCTCCCTTCCTCTCTGTCCCCCCCCCATTCCCTCCCCTCTGTCTGTCCCTCCCATCCTCTCTGTCGCTCCTTCTCTGTGTCTCTACCTTGCTCTGTGTCTCTCCCTCCCCCTCTCCCTGGTGTGTTCTCTCTCTCTCTCTCTCTCTCTCTCTCTGTCTCTCAGTGTGTGTGTGTGTGTGTCGCTCTCTCTGTCTTGCTCTCTCTGTCGCTCTCCCTGTCTCTCCCTCTCACTAGCTCTGTCTCTGTCTAGCTCTCTCTGCCTCGCTCTCTCTGTCGCTCTCTGTCGCTCTCTGTCTTGCTCCCTCTGTCGCTCTCTCTGTTTCTATTGTTTCTCCGTTTGCGATGAGGTACTGAAACTTGATGAGCAGATCGTCCGAGAATAGACCAGTGGAGAGTGGACTGCGCCTAAAGGTCCAGTAGACGGGCTGCTCACTTCGCTGCAGCGGCACATGATTGGCTGACGCTGCGCCCTGCGGACACGGGGCAGAGCGGAGAGTTGGCGAGCAGAGCTATCGGCGTATCTGCTGCCGTTAATCGCCTGCAAGTTCCGATAATTGGCGCAGCACGCCGGCGCAACGTGCCCTCCCGACCGCCGCGCCGCCCCACTGGAATAACGCGCTCCACTCTGCCGGTAAGCGCGTCTAGTGTGCACGGTAATGCCTGTGGCGCCTACCCGCGACTAGCCCACTGCGTACAACACACAATTTGCAAGTTACGTGCTTGCGTTGTCTCTTCCAGCATCCCCACGAATAGAAGAGCTAACTGTCGTAACTGTGTGTAACTACTGCTACTGGATACCGGAATATACATCCGCATGACTGCTCTCCAATTGACACTTTTCACAGGAGGAACACATAACCGCTTTGGTAATTTTTCTGTTCGTTTCAGCCTCCATTACCCCTTGGGAAAATCGAACAAAAATCATCCTGTGCAAGCTCTGATTTCCCTTACTTTAGCAGGATCGTCGTTTCACCGTATGTACGTGTCGTCAGCACAAAGTTTTGGCATTCGCAGGAGGAAGCTGCCGATTGTTAATTCGTGAAAATTTCATGACACAAAGAAAAGCGCCTTTATTTCAATGATAGCCACTGCAAGTTACTTATGATATCGATGATTCTCTCATTTTCCGCAATACAACAAAACTACAACAAAAAGAGCTGCTTTTATTTGAACTTTTTCTGTGTCATACGCTAGATCTATCAGGTGAAGTCCCCATAAGACTCAGTAGTACTCCAGAAGAGGACTGAGAAGCGTAGAATAGGCAGTCTCTCTAGTAGGGCTGTTGTATCTTCTATGTGTTCTGCTATTGAACTGCAGTGTGTCCCCGCCCCCCCCCCCCTTCGCCCCCCTCCTCCCACCCTGCCCCAACAACATTTTCTATACAACGGTTCCAGGTGAAATTATTTTTAATTGTAATCCTTAAGTATATAGTTCAATCAACAATCTTTAATTTTGTGTCACTTATAATGTAATTGGCCACCGGCCTTGTCGCAGTGGTAACACCTATTCCCTTCGGATCACCGAAGTTAAGCGCTGTCGGGCCGGACGAGGTGGCCGAGCAGTTCTAGGCGCTTCAGTCTGGAACCGCGTGACCGCTACGGTCGCAGGTTCGAATCCTGCCTCGGGTATGGATGTGTGTGATTTCCTTAGGCTAGTTAGGTTTAAGTAGTTCAAGTTCTAGGGGACTGATGACCTCAAACGTTAAGTCCCATAGTGGTCAGAGCCATTTGAACCATTTGGAGCGCTGTCGGGCTGGGCTAGCACTTGGAAGGGTGGCTTTCCCTTCTGCTGAGAGCTGGTGGCAAACGGGGTGCACTCAGCCCGTGTGAGGCAAACTGAGGAGCTACTCGATTGAGAAGTAGCGGCTCCGGTCTCGGAAACTGACATACGGCCGGGAGAGCGGTGTGCTGTCCGCATGCTCCTCCATATCCGCATCCAGTGACGCCTGTGGGCTGAGGATGACACGGCGGCCGGTCGGTACCTTTGGGCCTTCATGGCCTGTTCGGGAGGCGTATAATGTAATCGGAATTTAATGTACTTCTTTTAGTATTCATGTGGAAGACTTCTCACAGGCTATATAATTTTGTAATTAGTTTTTATTTTCTCATGACTTCAGTAATCAGTGGACGACGGCATCATCTGTAAACAATCTAAGAGGACTTCTTAAACTGTCTCCTAAATCATTTATAAAAATTAATAACAAGACCTACAACACTTCCTTGGGGAATGGCAGGTATCACTTCGATTTCACTTGATGACTTCCCATCAGTTACTATGAAGTGTGCCCTTAATAACAGTTGTACAACTGAAACTATGTTCTACAGCCACAGGATTTGATTAGAAGCCACATTTGTAGAACGGTCTCAAAAGCCTTCTGGAAATATACAATATGGAATCCATTTGAGATTAGCTCTCGATATCACTCATTACTTCGTGTGAATAAAGAGCCAATAGTGTTTCATAAGAACGATATAATTTTAAACCACGGGGCTATGTGCCAGGAAATCGTTTTCTTGGAGGTACTGTATAATGAAAGAGAGTATACCAGTATATTCCAGAATCTTACTACAATTCGATGTCAATGATATTCTATAATTTAGCCGATTACTTCCATTTTCTTTACTGCGTATTGGTATGACCTGTGGAACTAACCAGTCTTTACGTATGGATCTTCAGAATTATGGATTTTTCTGCATCTTCGTCTCTGAAAGAATTTCCGAAAACTGTTTCTAGTAATTTCTCCATATAAACGCTCTCATTGGTAACGTTACCAATGGCTATAGAGCCTTTTCGTTATCATGTCCATTTTATCTTTTGAAACTTATATATTTTGCCAACTTGTTCTGCAAATCTGAAAAAAATTTCCTTCCAAACGAATAACACACTACAGTCAGGACTACGATGAAACTAGCCGATGATATGAACAACAAAAGCACACATGACCGGGGGTGTACAACGTAACGTATGGAGACTGTGGGATGGAATATATTTTACAGATAGGTTGGAATTTTGAGATGGGTTACAATGTGAACAAAACCATACAAAATAATTAAACAACCTTTGTGGTGCACATTTTCAACAGCAACCGTTGCGTTCAAAATCTTAGCGATCTAGCTTTATGAAGGTGAGGGCAGTCTCTTAAACCTACTGGAAGAGACTGAAACACGATAAACAAAACGGAACTAAAGCGTAACAATCAGGATGAGTTTGAACAAATCACATATATCAATATTTAAAGGGATATTATCACTTAATACGGATGTTACGTATGACAGTGAGACGCTGGTAGAAGATGTATTTTTACCTCTGGGGTGGTATGTTTGTCTTGGTGGTGTGTGTAACACACAGCGCGCTGTTTGCGCAGATGGAACGCACCAAGCTTGATAGATCCACACACTCGACCGAACCAAAGCTGTGCTAGTCGGGCACTGAAATACCAACGATTCTACAATAATTATGAAATCAAATTTACTTTTTGTGTTGTTTTTTTTCTCCCCATTTTCATTTCCTATTTCGTTTTATTTTATGACTTCCGTAACTTTCCTCCATTTAATCTTCCAATAATTTCAAGATCGTAGTCGACAATACACACCATCGCAATTGCAAAAATTGTAACTGGTTTTACTGAAGTAGAAACTTTTAGCATTTTAAATCACACTTGCCTTATTTTACCTTCCTCCGTAATCGAAGCAGGAAATTCACGATCGTGCGGTGGCGCTCAACTCAGGAGAATCGAATCCCGGTGGTTGGATGAAAATTTCTCTGCCAGCATTTGGCCCGCAACGGGAAGAGAGATAGTGGCGTAAATTATCCTTTGAAGTCTTGGCGCCAGTGTCTTGAACTCAATTCCAAATATTTCCGAAGAGAGGGTATGTGACGCTGTTGACGATCCGTCCGTCGGAAGGGGTTCGTTAAGCTCTGTGGCCACCTTGTTGCTATAGGAGAGGAGTAGGTTATGTGTCGGCAACGGATTTCACCCTCTCCCTTGCCTTTGTCCTTGACAACACAAAACCAACACTACACTGTAGAAGCGCTCATCATAGTCATTCACATAATGCAGACACACACCTGACATTTCATAACAGGTCGGAGGAAGCAATGGAAAACCACCTCCACTAAGACCTCGCCTAGAAAGGCGACCCGGGTTCCTGCATCTGCTCCCCTGCGGTCATTCCATGAGTGTAGGAGGGGTCTCACACCGAATTGACTTGTTTTACTTATTTTAATGAATGTACCTGAAACAAAGCAATAACTTCGCATTCATTGTTTTACGCTACGCGAGCGGCACGTGACAACATTGTGACTTTTCTATCATCGGTCGGGTACTGCTAATAGTTCGGTTGACGACGTGCGACAGACGTTGCGATGAGATTTACATTTAGTCTATCTTTTAACTTTCTTTCGTAGATATTTCTTCTATGTGACAGAACTAATTTTAATTACTAACATAAAAGTTTTAGAACTGAAGTTTAACTGCAAGAAAGATTCGAAAGTCATATACAAAAAATGAAAAAGGGAGAAAATGAAAAATTAGATTTTACTCAGCCATGATGCTGTACTGTCTCAGATCGCTTATAGCAGCAAACTGCCCCAATCTCGAAGCATCCATAGTACCTCCTACCTCTATAAGTGACCAAAGTTCACCATTGGCAAGTTATTATGGTTGACTAGCCAGCACAGATTCTCTGTCTTCTCAGCCGTATTATTTGTTAGCAACTTCCGTTCCTCTTGATTATAGCCTTTTTTAAAATTACAGGAGACGCCTAAACATTTCCATACTAAAAACATCCAGAGTAATCCTTGCTTTTCCGCTATCTCTCTCAGAATCTGCCAACTCTGTGACCTGTTGAGGGATAAAGTTGTAAGCTACTTCTTTATTGGGTTCTTGTGATCCATGATTCGACAGCTATCGCGCCACTCATAGGAAGGTCAAACAACCAAGAATCCTCTCTTCCCCTACCCCTCTCAACCAGTCAACGTTGCTGGAACGTTAATATCTGCCGAGATACTGTCTTTCCCACCCAAGTATTGCGACACCGTAATCTTCACTCCTGGAATTACTAGCTGGACTGCAGAAATGTGTTAATGTCATTATGATAATTCAGTGGGATATTGTAAAGAAGAAATCATCAGGGTCTCCTGTTCTTGAATTTTTGGTTTGTTGCTAACGGGTCGATACGAACTTCGCTGCAGTTAACTTGTATTTTTTGTGTTTCAATGTGTGGCACTGTATGAAACACAGTACTTAGAAACTGCATGAATCATTTGTAGCGTAATTTCAAGACTGGCAGTAAAATGACTATCCGTTTATTTTATGTGTAGAAAATGCATTTATTTGAAACTCGATGGTATATTTACATCATTGCATTAAATGAAAAATCTATTTATTTTAAATATATTTTAATTCAAAGCTAAGTCAGAATGCAATGCGCAATGTCCTGTAGTAAAAAGTAGTGATAAGCAATATTGTTGTTGTTGTTATTGTTGTTGTCGTGGTGGTCTTCAGTCCTGACCCTGGTTTGATGCAGCTCTCCATGCTATTCTATCCTGTGCAAGTTTCTTCATCTCCCAGTACCTACCGCAACCTACATCCTTCATCTACATCTACATTTATACTCCGCAAGCCACCCAACGGTGTGTGGCGGAGGGCACTTTACGTGCCACTGTCATTATCTCCCTTTCCTGTTCCAGTCGCGTATGGTTCGCGGGAAGAACGACTGTCTGAAAGCCTCTGTGCGCGCTCGAATCTCTCTAATTTTACATTCGTGATCTCCTCGGGAGGTATAAGTAGGGGGAAGCAATATATTCGATACCTCATCCAGAAACGCACCCTCTCGAAACCTGGCGAGCAAGCTACACCGCGATGCAGAGCGCCTCTCTTGCAGAGTCTGCCACTTGAGTTTGTTAAACATCTCCGTAACGCTATCACGGTTACCAAAGAACCCTGTGACGAAACGCGCCGCTCTTCTTTGGATCTTCTCTATCTCCTCCGTCAACCCGATCTGGTACGGATCCCACACTGATGAGCAATACTCAAGTATAGGTCGAACGAGTGTTTTGTAAGCCACCTCCTTTGTTGATGGACTACATTTTCTAAGGACTCTCCCAATGAATCTCAACCTGGTACCCGCCTTACCAACACTTAATTTTATATGATCATTCCACTTCAAATCGTTCCGCACGCATACCCCCAGATATTTTACAGAAGTAACTGCTACCAGTGTTTTTTCCGCTATCATATAATCATACAATAAAGGATCCTTCTTTCTATGTATTCGCAATACATTACATTTGTCTATATTAAGGGTCAGTTGCCACTCCCTGCACCAAGTGCCTATCCGCTGCAGATCTTCCTGCATTTCGCTACAATTTTGTAATGCTGCAACTTCTCTGTATACTACAGCATCATCCGCTAAAAGCCGCATGGAACTTCCGACACTATCTACTAGGTCATTTATATATATTGTGAAAAGCAATGGTCCCATAACACTCCCCTGTGGCACGCCAGAGGTTACTTTAACGTCTGTAGAAGTCTCTCCGTTGATAACAACATGCTGTGTTCTGTTTGCTACAAACTCTTCAATCCAGCCACACAGCTGGTCTGATATTCCGTAGGCTCTTACTTTGTTTATCAGGCGACAGTGCGGAACTGTATCGAACGCCTTCCGGAAGTCAAGAAAAATAGCATCTACCTGGGAGCCCGTATCTAATATTTTCTGGGTCTCATGAACAAATAAAGCGAGTTGGGTTTCACACGATCGCTATTTACGGAATCCATGTTGATTCCTACATATTAGATTCTGAGTTTCCAAAAACGACATGATACTCGAGCAAAAGACATGTTCTAAAATTCTACAACAGATCGACGTCAGAGATATAGGTCTATAGTTTTGCGCATCTGCTCGACGACCCTTCTTGAAGACTGGGACTACCTGTGCTCTTTTCCAATCATTTGGAACCTTCTGTTCCTCTAGAGACTTGCGGTACACGGCTGTTAGAAGGGGGGCAAGTTCTTTCGCGTACTCTGTGTAGAATCGAATTGGTATCCCGTCAGGTCCAGTGGACTTTCCTCTGTTGAGTGATTCCAGTTGCTTTTCTATTCCTTCGACACTTATTTCGATGTCAGCCATTTTTTCGTTGGTGCGAGGATTTAGAGAAGGAACTGCAGTGCGGTCTTCCTCTGTGAAACAGCTTTGGAAAAAAGTGTTTAGTATTTCAGCTTTACGCTTGTTATCCTCTGTTTCAATGCCATCATCATCCCGGAGTGTCTGGACATGATGTTTCGAGCCACTTACTGATTTAACGTAAGACCAGAACTTCCTAGGATTTTCTGTCGAGTCGGTACCTAGTATTTTACTTTCGAATTCACTGAACGCTTCACGCATAGCCCTCCTTACGCTAACTTTGACATCGTTTAGCTTCTGTTTGTCTGAGAGATTTTGGCTGCGTTTAAACTTGGAGTGAAGCTCTCTTTGCTTTCGCAGTAGTTTCCTAACTTTGTTGTTGTACCACGGTGGGTTTTTCCCGTCCCTCACAGTTTTACTCGGCACGTACCTGTCTAAAACGCATTTTACGATTGCCTTGAACTTTTTCCATAAACACTCAACATTGTCAGTGTCGGAACAGAAATTTTCGTTTTGATCTGTTAGGTAGTCTGAAATCTGCCTTCTATTACTCTTGCTAAACAGATAAACCTTCCTCCCTTTTTTTATATTCCTATTAACTTCCATATTCAGGGATGCTGCAACGGCCTTATGATCACTGATTCCCTGTTCTGCACTTACAGAGTCGAAAAGTTCGGGTCTGTTTGTTATCAGTAGGTCCAAGATGTTATCTCCACGAGTCGGTTCTCTGTTTAATTGCTCGAGGTAATTTTCGGATAGTGCACTCAGTATAATGTCACTCGATGCTTTGTCCCTACCACCCGTCCTAAACATCTGAGTGTCCCAGTCTATATCTGGTAAATTGAAATCTCCACCTAAGACCATAACATGCTGAGAAAATTTATGTGAAATGTATTCCAAATTTTCTCTCAGTTGTTCTGCCACTAATGCTGCTGAGTCGGGGGGTCGGTAAAAGGAGCCAATTATTAACCTAGCTCGGTTGTTGAGTGTAACCTCCACCCATAATAATTCACAGGAACTGTCCACTTCTACTTCACTACAGGATAAACTACTACTAACAGCGACGAACACTCC
Source organism: Schistocerca cancellata (assembly GCF_023864275.1). Lineage (NCBI taxonomy): Eukaryota > Metazoa > Arthropoda > Insecta > Orthoptera > Acrididae > Schistocerca > Schistocerca cancellata. The sequence goes on from NC_064632.1 coordinate 179,944,532, forward strand.
ACCACCGGTTGCATGCAATCTATCCTTTCTAAACACCGTCTGTGCCTTTGTAAAAATTTCGGCAGAATTTATCTCTGGCTTCAGCCAGCTTTCTGTACCTATAACGATTTCAGCTTCGGTGCTTTCTATCAGCGCTTGAAGTTCCGGTACTTTACCAACGCAGCTTCGACAGTTTACAATTACAATACCGATTGCTGCTTGGTCCCCGCATGTCCTGACTTTGCCCCGCACCCGTTGAGGCCGTTGCCCTTTCTGCACTTGCCCGAGGCCATCTAACCTAAAAAACCGCCCAGCCCACGCCACACAACCCCTGCTACCCGTGTAGCCGCTTGTTGCGTGTAGTGGACTCCTGACCTATCCAGCGGAACCCGAAACCCCACCACCCTATGGCGCAAGTCGAGGAATCTGCAGCCCACATGGTCGCAGAACCGTCTCAGCCTCTGATTCAGACCCTCCACTCGGCTCTGTACCAAAGGTCCGCAGTCAGTCCTGTCGACGATGCTGCAGATGGTGAGCTTTGCTTTCATCCCGCTAGCGAGACTGGCAGTCTTCACCAAATCAGATAGCCGCCGGAAGTCAGAGAGGATTTCCTCCGATCCATAGCGACGCACATCATTGGTGCCGACATGAGCGACCACCTGCAGATGGGTGCACCCTGTACCCTTCATGGCATCCGGAAGGACCCTTTCCACATCTGGCATGACTCCCCCCGGTATGCACACGGAGTGCACTTTGGTTTTCTTCCCCTCCCTTGCTGCCATATCCCTAAGGGGCCCCATTACGCGCCTGACGTTGGAGCTCCCAACTACCAGTAAGCCCACCCTCTGCGACTGCCCAGATCTTGCAGACTGAGGGACAACCTCTGGAACAGGACAAGCAGCCATGTCAGGCCGAAGATCAGTATCAGCCTGAGACAGAGCCTGAAACCGGTTCGTCAGACAAACTGGAGAGGCCTTCCGTTCAGCCCTCCGGAATGTCTTTCGCCCCCTGCCACACCTTGAGACGACCTCCCACTCTACCACAGGTGAGGGATCAGCCTCAATGCGGGCAGTATCCCGGGCAACCACAGTCGTAGTCCGATCGGGGGATGCGTGGGACGAGCTGGCTGTCCCCGACAAACCCCCATCCGGACCCCCACAGTGATGACCATTGGCAACAGCCTCAAGCTGTGTGACCGAAGCCAACACTGCCTGAAGCTGGGAGCGAAGGGATGCCAACTCAGCCTGCATCCGAACACAGCAGTTGCAGTCCCTATCCATCCTTCTGAATCTGCTTAGTGTATTCATGTCTTGGTCTCCCTCTACGATTTTTACGCTCCACGCTGCCCTCAGATACTAAATTGGTGATCTCTTGACGCTTCAGAACATGTCCTACCAATGAATCCCTTCTTCTAGTCAAGTCGTGCTACAAACTCCTCTTCCCCCAATTCTGTTCAATACCTCTTCATTAGTTATGTGATCTACCCATCTAGTCTTCAGCATTATTCTGTGCCACCACATTTCGAAAGCTTCTATTCTCTTCTTGTCCAAACTATTTATCGTCCATTTTTCTCTTCCATTCATAGCTACACTCCATATAAATAATTTCAAAAACAACTTCCTGACACTGAAATCTATACTCGATGTTAACAAATTCCTCTTCTTCACAAACGCTTTCCTTGCCATTGCCAGCCTACATTTTGTATCCTCTCTACTTCGACCATCATCAGTAATTTTGCTCCCCAAATGGCAAAACTCCTTTACTACTTTAAGTGTCTCATTTCCTAATCTAATTCCCTCAGCATCAGCCGACTTAATTCGACTACATTCCATTATCTTCGTTTTGCTTCTGTTGATGTTCATCTTATATCCTCCTTTCAAGACACTGTCCATTCCGTTCAACTGCTCTTCCAAGTCCTTTGCTGTCTCTGACAGAACTACAATGTCATCGGCGAACCTCAAAGTTTTTATTTCTTCTCCATGAATTTTAATACCTACTCCGAACTTTTCTTTTGATTCCTTGACTACTTGCTCAATATACAGATTGAATAGCATCTGGGAGAGGCTACAACCCTGTCTCACTCCCTTCCCAACCACTGCTTCCCTTTCATACCCCTCGACTTTTATAACTGCCATCTGGTTTCTGTACAAGTTGTAAATAGCCTTTCGCTCTCTGTATTTTACCCCTGCCACCTTCAGGATTTGAATTAGAGTTTTCCATTCAACATTCTGAAAAGCTTTCTCTAAGTCTCCAAATGCTAGAAACGTAGGTTTGCCTTTCCTTAATCTATTTTCTAAGATAAGCCGTAGGGTCAGTATTGCCTAGCACTAGGGAAACGAAAGCTTGTGAGTAGAAGCATGTCTGTTACCACCTGACGTGAATCTAATCTTTGTTTTTCGTTGTTTCAGGTAAGCCGCTTCTGATGATCAAGGTGACTCACTTCTACACCACCGTGTGCGAATTCTCTTGCGTTACTCGCTTGGGAGCAGATGCATATTAAGATGCTACTGGGCTATAGGACAACAGTACGACTCACGGTAATGTGCTTCTGTATCTTTGGAGCTTTCAGCGTTGTGATTGGCGTATCGAAGGCTGGACTCGTCTAGGTAAGTCGTCGTCGATCACGTACAATGAAAAATCATTCGTCACTAATGGATGCACCCAAAACTGTGTGTATATCATCTTCGCAGGATTCTCCCTCAAGAAATGTGTAAGTATTTTCTAAAGAAAAATATGATTTTCCAAATGTTTTCATAGTATCACCAAATGTTAAAAATTGCTTGACGTCCATTTTGAGAGCGAAAGGCAGCATATGAATGGAGGCACTCTGACATCGCGTCTAAAAAGCCCGTAATTTCCAGATTACGCAACATATAGATCAGGGATTTTGAAGTTGATACGTTGGGAGGGGTGACTACTTTTGTTGACTTTCTCGAACCTGAGACAAACATTATAAACGAATAACAATGCTCGCCTTTGGTCAGTTTGCAGTACATTTTAAGGGAATCAGATTATCATAAAATCTGCACGCCGAAGCTACATTCAAGAGACAATAATCTCCAACAGCACAGATAGTGGTCAGATAGGATGGACTTTGATGTCACAGCCATCAACGGTGCTAATAAACAGAGCAACAAAGTATTATTTCCCCGTCCTGTCTTCCATTCACGATATAATCAGACTGCTAACAGGTGTCGGTACGATAATCTTCTGCACGGAAGCTGACATTCAGATCAACGGACAACCACACCACCGATGATGTCAGGACACCTGTCAAACTGGGTAGCGCTTGTCCGTTAGTCTCATACCGACATTTGCTGTGTACACAGTCACAGACGGTGAGCATTTGCACGCAGAAGACGCCTACCAGACCATTTGCGGTGAAGGGCCCGGGAAGAATGGAAGGAGGACAGTCACTAACTGATGTGAATCGTTCTGTTGTTTCTTGGGAGTGGCGACAGTTTACAAAAACCGAGACTGTATCCGGAAAACCACGGAAGGTTCGACCACTTGTGACATTAGAGAGGACCGTTATTTGATTGCAAAGGCAGGACGGTACCCCCTTAGTACTGCACGGCAACTGGAATCTGACCTTACAGTATTCACTGGACGCATTGTATCGAGGAAAATGGTGTACAGAATGCTTCGGCAGAGCGGCCTTTATTGTCGGAGACCTGCTATATGTGTGCTCATGACGCGTGTTTACAGAAGGAAACGTCTAGAGTGGAGCCGTCAGTATGTCATCTGGACCGTCCAAAAGTGGGCCAATGTTCTTTTCGCAAATGACTTCCGATTTCGTCCGAGAGGTGATTCTCGATTGATTCGCATCTGGAGGGAAGGTGGAAAACGATTCGGGATCCAGACATTATGGAAAGAAATCAATATCGAAGAGGATCCCTAATGGTGTGAGCAGGGATTACGTTGACCGCCCGAATACATCTTCTTGAAACTGTATGGTTGAATTGGCATGGTTTAACTACTGTCAGGCATCGAGACAAGATCTTGGAACCTCATGTGCAGTTGTTTAGAGGCACTGTGGGCCCAGACTTCGTACTGATGGACGATAATGCCCGACCTCATAGAGCACAGGTGGTTGATATTGTCTTGGAGACGGAAGATATCGCACGGATGGCGTGGCCTGCTCGCTCTTCCGATTTGAATCCCATAGAGGATCTCTGGGCTTCACTAGGGAGACAGGTTGCAACGCGTCAGCATCCACCAACACTCCCCAAGACTTGGGACCAGCTCTGCAGGAAGAATGAGCGTTACTGCTTAAATATGAGATTAATAACACCATTCACAGCACGCCCCATCGTTGTCAGGCCGGTATTTCTACCGGAGGTGGTAACACCCCATATTGAGCACAATTACCTGTTGTCGGAATGTGTGTGAAAATCCGTTAAATTGGAGTAAACAAAAACATTTTGGTCTACCGTTATGCATGTTTCAGTTGTTTGCTTTATGTATTCTTTACATTGTTTCTACTTTACTATCGCCTGTTTATACTCTTTTGTGGCAAAATAAAGGCAACCACGAAAAATTTCCGTTTGTTGTTTTAATTTTGGACATCAGTGTAGAATTATCGGATGTCTGTTGTCCATACAGATGAAGTTCAATAATCCACACAGTTTGAAAGTGGCGACCACCTTATCACGTGTATAAAAAAAGTGGCGCAATAACAAAAATCAAGAGATCTAAGCCTGTACATTCGTGTTGTGGATATAAAAAAATCCTACAGGTCAGTGAATTAGTTGAAATGGGTGACGTTTCCAGGGGGGAATTTTTCGATCTACAAAATTTCATATTAATAGCACTTACTATTATCGACCTACGAGGATTCTCTGATTCTTTCTGATCGACCTTCATGTGAAAACTAAATATATCATGTATTCCGAAACTGGATTGATCACTTGTAACCACAGCGTATTATGACGAGAAACACGATGACTTTCCACTGGTTCTCATGAATTATTTTACTTCATATTTATTGGAATGGACAACTGTGTAAAAGACACTGTGTGTCATAACAAGTCATAACGTAAAGGAACATTTTGAAAGAAAATACAACGGAATGAAATACACGAAGTTATGAAATTCCCAACTGGAAACAAAACTGAAAATTGTAGTTATAATAATGATAGTAACAAACATTCAGTGCAACTATTAACATCATTTTGCAAATGTTTATAACGATCGACGAACTGGCGTGGAGTCTTTCGTTCTTGAATAGGAACGTCCGTGGCAGTCGAATGGAATTTTTCAGGAAACCATGGAAAATCCAAAACACTGTTGGTGGATCAAGTAAAGAAACGTGGAAGCTTCGTAAATGAACAGCTTTCCTACTTCTGAATCCAGTTTAGTGACTTGCAAATACAATTAGAGAATAAAGGACTCTTATCTGGACTATGTTGTCCACTGTTCCTTTCGTTTCAGTGAATTACATACCTTAAACATAATTAAGTCGTCTCCAGTTGTCACTCACATCTTTCGTATCTAAGAGAAGACTATTGAAAATTAATGTTGAAGAGTACTGCTCACGATTTTGAACACTGAAGCATATTAGGCTTCACAAGGATCGTATCCATATTTTTTTGTTAAATCTGATCTGACTTTTAAATAAATTCATGTTATAAGATTCTCGAAAACTAGTAGGTATACTATAAAGTGAATGAAACGGTCACCAGTCATTACAGAAAGAGCTACATTAGCTTCGCGAATCAACGCTGGGTGTGCCGGTTTTTCGGAAAAAAGGGTACGTAGATCATTAAATTGAGCAGAAGTTGCAGTCAAAACGCACAACGTTCGAGGAAGAGGTTGACACTGAGAAACGGAAAGAGAAGCCAAGAATCTCTTATCTGCTTATGATGGCCCAATCTCCGGAAAACTCAGTAGACTCTTGCAGAAACGTCGCATCAGGAATACTTCGATAGCATCAGCGAGAATAACAAGTCTTCCTTTTAAAGACGATAGAGGTCTCCGACGGTCCAGTGTTTATTGCATCCCACGCAATTGTGGCCTATCTTAGGTCTAGGGCGTGCAACCCTCAGCTCGCGGACTGCATGTGGCTCAAAGCGAGTAGCAAAGGGGCCCAAGAAGTGAGCATCCATCACAAGATCAGTAAAAAACCGATAAAATCCCTGAATCCTGCCTCGGGCATGGACGTGTGTGGTGTCCTTAGGTTAGTTAGGTTTAATTAGTTCTAAGTTCTAGGCAACTGATGACCTCAGAAGTTAAGTCGCATAGTGCTCAGAGCCATTTGAACCGATAAAATCCCTGTTATGTAAGGTTATGACAAACTGAATATTATCAATGCGAAACTCCAGCCATATGATGCTACCCTGTCATTAGGCTATCCTTTTTTTTTTTTTTTTTTTTGCAGTAACTGTAAGTGTTAAGTACATTATGTGTGGCTAAAAAATACTGCTTTTCTTCCTGTGGTATGACGTATCGATACCATCACACTAGCGTTCTACAGTTGGTAATGGAATACCAAGTTTCCGTCTGACACTGATACTGGTCACGCAGTATCTGTGGGAACCAATGGTCCGTGCCTGCTGATCCACGCCACCTGCAGCTTTGAAGTACGAGCACTTTCTGTCGCTGTAATATGGGATAGCCAGCGGCAGCCACTGTCATTTGGAGCCTCATTTTTACAGCACTATCATTCGTGCTTAGTACAGCGAGCCCCTCCTAGTTGCTACTGTATGAGCTGTATTATTTGTTATGAGTCTCCATGTGCTTGAAGAAATACAAGTTAACTCTTCGCTTGTCGTTTGTTCTAGTCATTCCTTTCGTGTTCAGCTTTCAGACAGTTGACGCACCACTCTGTAGGCCATCTGTCCTTGTGAATTAAGTCTTACACAACACATCCACTGCGGCCCAGGTAATCTAAAAGGTTTATCACACTTTTTTTGAAGTGGATACGACTCTTAGAAGAGTCGAGGATAGTTTCAAGGAATACCAGCAACAAAATCATCCAAAGTAACCAAGAAAATCAGCTAGGGTTTTACTGGAAACTCGATGGAAAAAAATAAACCCCGTCCTAGCAGAGTTACACAAAGAGCGTCCACAATATACTATTATACAGGGTGTTACAAAAAGGTACGGCCAAACTTTCAGGAAACATTCCTCACACACAAATAAAGAAAAGATGTTATGTGGATATGTGTCCGGAAACGCTTAATTTCCATGTTAGAGCTCATTTTAGTTTCGTCTACCTACGCTCAATGGAGCACATTATCATGATTCCATACGGGATACTCTACCTGTGCAGCTAGAACATGTGCCTTTACAAGTACGACACAACATGTGGTTCATGCACGATGGAGCTCCTGCACATTTCAGTCGAAGTGTTCGTACGCTTCTCAACAACGGATTCGGTGACCGATGGATTGGTAGAGGCGGACCAATTCCATGGCCTCCACGCTCTCCTGACCTCAACCCTCTTGACTTTCATTAATGGGGGCATTTGAAAGCTCTTGTCTACGCAACCCCGGTGCTAAATATAGAGACTCTTCGTGCTCGTATTGTGGACGGCTGTGATATAATACGCCATTCTCCAGGGCTGCATCAGCGCATCAGGGATTCCATGCGACGGAGGGTGGATGCATGTATCCTCGCTAACGGAGGACATTTTGAACATTTCCTGTAACAAAGTGTTTGAAGTCACGCTGGTACGTTCTGTTGCTGTGTGTTTCCATTCCATGATTGATGTGATTTGAAGAGAAGTAATAAAATGAGCTCTAACATGGAAAGTAAGCGTTTCCGGACACATGTCCACATAACATATTTTCTTTCTTTGTATGTGAGGAACGTTTCCTGAAAGTTTGGCCGTACCCTGTATATACGCGAGAACTGCCTCATTGAAATTCGAAGTATCTCAGTACTGCTTAAAATTGTCGCAATATGCCGGGAGATATGCGGAGAATTGGCGGTTGTTGCAGACATTAAAAGCTGACACTACATACAGAAACGCACCGTATTGCGAATAAATAGGCCTAAAGATCTGCTATTGTATGTTTAAACATCTTCCAAACAATCACAGTCACATTCATTCGTATCTGGGAGTATGCTAACCGAACAATGTAAAGTGAAAAGTCGATATAAAACCTGTCTCAGGAAAGGCTATACCAAACTGAGATTCATTGGAAGAATCCCGAGGATTCGACGGAAGAGCTAACTTACAAAACCCTCATTTGACAAATACCTGGGAACTGCTCGTCACTCGCCGGCCGATGTGGCCGAACGGTTCTAGGGGGCTTCAGTCCGGAACCGCGCGACTGCTACGGTCGCAGGTTCGAATTCTGCCTCGGGCATGGATGTATGTGATGTCCTTAGGTTAGTTAGGTTTAAGCAGTTCTAAGTTCTAGGGGACTGGTGACCTCAGAAGTTTAAGTCCCATAGTGCTCAGAGCCATTTTTTTGCTCGTCCCTCTCACCTGGACGGACTGATACAAGAAATGGAGAATATTCAAAGAAGACCCGCGGGTTTCGTTACTGCTTCATTTAGCAAATGCGAAAGTGCTACTGAAATGTTCGTCAAACTGCTGTGGTAGGCACTACACGAGAGGTGTTGTGCGTCGCGGTGCGGTTTCCTGTTAATATTTCGAGAGTGTACGTTAATAGAAGAGTGAACCAATATACTGCTTCATCCCGCGTATCTCCTGATAAGCAGTCGAAGGTAAAATTAGAGATATTCGAGCTCACCAACAATCGATCATTCCCCGCAAGCACTTTCCGCAATAAGTTGGTTGCAGAGTATAGCTGCAAATGAGTTACAGTCCTGTCTTGCACCCTTCATAGCACGAAAGTGTGAGCTTCGGCGTACGAAATAAGGTATTCGGTTACAACAGCATTGTATATGGAGATAAGAAAGAACGAGGCGTCAAAAGACGAGAGCATCAGATATCGAAATGTAGGCCGTCGGAAGAGGCTCCTGCGAGACACTCGATCGGAAAATCCGTAGTAGCTCAGGAGAGCCATCGAGAGCGCTCGGAGGGAGCGAGACGGGCTATCGGTCTGAGAGAAGAGAGAGGGACAGAGAGAGAGAGAGAGAGAGAGAGAGAGAGAGAGAGAGAGGGAGAGAAGAAAGGCCTGACGAAGCGCATCGCCCTGTCTTCTGCCAGCGTCCCGCCCTGCGGCAGAATAATCGCGGTGTCCGCCTGCTGGGTAGGTTTGGATAGGATAGGGTAGGGTGGCAGACATAGAGTAGGATAGACCCAGTAGGCTGCGGCAGCATCATCGATTAGCCCGCACCCCCTCTCCTCCTCCCCCTTCCACCCTCCCTCCCTCAGACCGCTCCAGGACGCATCGGACACGACACTGGTGGGAAAAGGAAGCAGGATTAGCGGTTAACGTTGAGCCACACAATGAATGGAGCGTTCCAGGTGTCTAAATGGTACATACAGCGTGATTCAGCTGCCCCTGGAGATGTCGTCTTATGCAACCCCCAGTGCAATATCTGCCAGTATCTGAGATTTTCATATTCCCCCCACGCCACATGCAAACTACTAGTTCTACAGAAAACAAAATTAAGAGGGCATTTTTGTAGAAAATTTAATGTAGTAAAATTTTGTACTGGGATACGTTTTCGCTGGAGGCAATGGTTGTCGAATTGCTCAAGGATGAAGTACAAAAGTGAACTTCAATCGCATTTGCACACCCACAACTCGTACCTCACCAGTCAGTATTTCTAGTATGTTGTTCGTGCCACTCCCTCCCAGCACTGTACAAAAATTACCGACTACACGAAATATTCTCGATATTCGACCTTCTTGAGTCTCTATTGACTTGGCTGTTACGTTGCCAGCATTGTCGACTATTTCGTAAACACTTTTAATTTCAACGTGCCTCTTAGGGTAAGAAGGAAAAACGACTTTTGTAGATGTTACGCTAAAACTAATTACGCTGACAATCAATCCAATCTTAGTCTTTATATGCACAGTAGTTTTGTAGTCTGAAGGCCTGACGAATAGAACGGTGTAAATGTTTATTTTATCCTTTTCAAATTCACAAAACTGTAAGGTATTCACACGATCGTCAGTTTTACAATTCGTAAGTGCTCAACTAAGCGTGTGGCGTAATGAGGCCAGTCAATGAAGACCAAAACCGGGCGAACGTGAGAAATAATTCGTTCAGTCGCAAATTTTTCCACAGTGATAGGAGGGAGTGCCATGAACAACATACCAAAAATCCTAACCTTGGGGGGGCTGAATGTAGAAATGGGGGTACGTTTAACACGAAAACTATGGCCTTTAGCGAAAACATATTCCACTACAAAATTTAACTACTTAGATATCCTAGGAAAAGATCGTGTTAATTATTTTCGAATAACTAATAGTTGGCGCATAGAGAGCGGGAAAACGTGAACATCTCGTTCGCGTTTTTTGAAAGGCAGAAACAACATTGCGGGTTGCAAAAACTAAATCAGTATGGGCAGCTGAATCACTTACACCGCATGTAAACAATAACTGTTTGCAACGTACCACAGAGGTGTAGCCAAAGTAGAGACTAACAGTTTAATACAGGACACTTGAGCCGGCCGTAGTGGCCCAGCGGTTCTAGGCCCTACAGTCTGGAAACGCGCGGCCGCTGCGGTCGCAGGTTCGAATCCTGCCTCGGGCATGGATGTGTGTGATGTCCTTAGGTTAGTTAGGTTTAAGTAGTTCTAAGTTCTAGGGGACTGATGACCACAGCAGTTAAGTCCCATAGTGCTCAGAGTCATTTGAACCATTTGAACCAGGACACTTGTGCGCTATGAAGCAGGAAAAGCCTACAAAGGCTCCTTATCGATGGTGAATGCGCGAGATTTTCAGTATCGTCTTGCTCTATTAGGACAACTGCCTAGTCGGCTACTTCGTTAACACTATCAATTTAAAATTTCCTGTGCGGATAATGAAAGAAAATTACTTTTTGTAAACTAATTACCTTTACCATCTAAAATCAGCCCTTCAAAGATAATTAGTTTTGGAGTAAGAAGACCAGGAAAACAATACGACATAATTTTTTAATTTATGCTGTTAAAATTCAAAATATTGTGAGGTAAAATTTACACAAACGTCTATTTTACATTTTCTAATTGCAAGAAGAAGGGGTTTTTAATGTTCAAGGACGATTTTAGGAAGAAAGTACGTGGCCTCATGCACTATAGCTAAAGGGGCTTTTGTAGGCTAATTTGAGACACTTTTCCGGCTTAATAGACAACGAGATCCATCTGCCATAGTTGCTTTATTTTTGGTTTGGAATCGCAATGACGCGACTTCCGCAAATCGCGTGAACACTAAGAGTAAGCAGCCAGTCGTATTGCTCGACACGAATAATCACCTGCTTCCTAGAACACGTTCTGCCTTGCTGGGTGGACTTGCTAAACTGTTTAGTGCAGCTGCTTTCTCTTGTGACACTGAAAAAGGACACACTGCAGTAACATCGTCCAAGGTACTTTGTAGTCGTATTTTACGTGAGCTATGCTAGTTCTTTGTTTAGCTTCACAACTTGGATGGAAAACGTGGGAATATACAGTCCGTCCGAGAAAGGTTGCGACAAATTTCGAGGGGTAGTAGAGGGTTTTTTGAGGAACAAATCGAAGATAGGAACCCGTGTCCTCAGACGTCATGCAGGGACACTACGTAATGTCGAAGTTATAGGCGCTGGCTCCAGCCATTTGGCCACCCCTTCGGCGGCAAAAGTGATTGTGTACCCTGACAGACCGTAGACGGAACGTCTCATCAAAATGTTGTTTGTTATTCAGTGATCACGATTGATTGCCACGATCGCCAGTGGAGAAGATACTGCGTAGAAAGATCTTGTCTCATATGAATGCTATACTCTATTACCATGATGGATGATGGTTTTGGTCACAGATTTCCATCTGCAGTTAATTTTTCTCCTGTGTACCAAAAACCATAAGAGATTTCCGAGGGCTCCAGGAGGAAAACGAGCTACCGATGGAAATTCTTGTCCAAAACCGTCATCCAGCAAGGCAACAGGAGACATGGCCTTTCTATACAGCAGCGAACTCCATCTTCTCCACTGGCGACCGTGACAACGTGGTGATTACTGAATAACAAACAACATTGCGAGACGTTCTGCCTGTGGTCCGGCAGCGTACAAAATCATGTTCGTTGCCGCAGTTGTGGCCTAGTGGCCGGCGCCGTTACCTATAACTTCGACGGTCTGTGGCGACGTTGGATGACGTTTCTAGATACACCCCAGATACAGGGTCCTAACCCGGATTTGTTGCGTAAGACGCTCTCTACAACCCGTCGAAGTCTGTCGGGCATGGATGTGTGTGATGTCCTTAGGTTAGTTAGGTTTAAGTACTTCTAAGTTCTAGGGGACTGATGACCTCAGATGTTAAGTCCCATAGTGCTCAAAGCCATTTGAACCATTTTTTTGAAGCCTGTCGCAACTCTTCTGCAGCACCCTGAATATTCCTTTTGTTCAGTCATCTGGGTCTTCAGGTTATTTATTCACTTGCTTTTCCACTCATTAAGTAATATGATAGACATTGATCTTAACACAGGATTACTTTTCTCCCGTTTGTAAATGTATCGAGGTTTACGGGTTCTTGCATCTAAGGCACCATATTTTGTATTCATTTTCTGCACAATATATACCCACTTATTCACTGTTCATATAATCTGCTGTTCTTACAAAGTGACTTTCTACTACTCTGATCATCAACTACTCTGATCATCAAATCCTCACATGCGCTCATCTAAGAATTTCACTCAGAAGATAATTACATTCAGTTCCATTATATTTCAAGACGAAAGAAAACTGATCTGATTTCAGCAGAGAGGATACTTCTGTTTTTGAATGAAGTAAGTGCGATTGGCAGTAGAGAGCCGAAGCATGTGTTTTCAGTGACGAAGATGTCGAGATTTAGCAATCATACGCTCTGAAATTATTAAGTGTTGTAGGATACAGTGTACAAGTCCTTTTGTATGGGACAAAACAATTCGACGAATATTGATAGGGAGTAGCTACATGAGATTTATTGCGAAGGTTACGATTTCAAGTTATTTTGGTCTAGTTTGTGTTAAATCCCCCTTTCACTATACTGTTGCGCTACAATTAACTTCCTGATCGCTATAGTATATAAGCCAAAATTAGCCACACCGCGTTGTTGCTCACTTATAAGTCAGGTTTCTTTTGCATGGGAATGTTTCAGGACATAAAAATCCCGACCATAGCATTTTATGAATTTACAGGTTAAAGTGTAATGAAGTGACTGGCTTCCAAGGTGTACTAAGATTTCATTATTTTATTTGTATTTTTCTACTTCTGGACTTAGGAACGATGTTGATTTTTCTAATATCCCCAAAAAATTTAATGTTTGCTATGGAATTACATAGCATAATGTTCAGTTATATATTTTCAAATTTCTCTCCAGGGTAAGCCTTACAAGCTTTCAGCTTGACTCCCAAGAACGAAATAAATCCTTCGCAGAGGGTAATGCATTTTTCCCGTCACCTGCGGCGACTGCCTGGACCTTTTCACCTCTCTGGCTCAGAGCCAGTGCGATATCGGCTGCATCCGGAATACGCCGGGTGACTCGGGGGTCTGGAAGCAGTAAATCGCCCCTCCCGTTGCGTCGCTAGCTGCCGACCCCGACCCACAAAAGCAGAGCTGGCAGGGCTATCTCTGCAGGTTGCTATGCACTGCGCGGCCTCTGCCTCAATACACTGAAGTCCTGTCACGGTTGCCAGTTGCTTCTTCCATGCTTCTCGTGTACACAGCCCTGAAAAAGGAATTGGGGTAACACGGAAGGGGTCACGCCACTGCAGATACTGTGCGTTATTGACCTAAAGACAGCAGCGGGGTTAGTCACTGTGACCCACAAAGGAGTCTGTTCTTCCATACCTTCCGAGTTTAAACTCTAGCGCTCGAAACTTTTCTATGCTTTCTACGTAGCTCAAATAAAAAAACGCAGGTTTTCTCTTCCCTCTCGTAACGTACTTGATTCCACTTGTATTCCTTGGTTGATATGACTTGGATTTCAAAGATTTACAACATGTACAACTACTGGTGATATTTTGTTTGTACGTGCCTGAGATAAGAACAAAATTGTTTTCTTATAACAGTGATGCTCTTTGCTTGTTTATTGTTGAAATGTGTTTACTTACACAACAATGTAGGTCGCTTATTATGTTCAAATTATGAAGGTTTATCGCTACCAGTAATTTTTAATCAATTGTATGAAGCTGTCACAGTTCACACAGTATACTCAACTCAGTAATTCCTATGTCCGCCCCTGGTAACTGAGTGGTCAGCGCCTCGGAATGTCAGTCCTAAGGGCCCGGGTTACATTCCCGGCTGGGTCGGAGATTTTCTCCGCTCAGGAACTGGGTGTTGTGTTGTCCAAATCATCATCATTTCATCCCCATTGACGCGCAGGTCGCAGGTCGAACTCGAAAGACCTGCACCAGGTGAATGGTCTACCCGACGGGAGGCCCTAGTCACACGACATTACTATTATTTAGTAATTCCTTTGTGGCCATAATGACGAAAAGGTTTTTTTTCTGACAACCAATTTGGAGCATTAGCACAAAGAAAAACAACCAGTGGCGACAGCATTCATCATCTGCAGCAAAAGACATTTCAGACGTTGATACCTAGTTAGGGTAATTAGATTAAATAGTATAATATTCAGTGATATATTTGTAAAGCTCTGTCGTCAGTAAGCTTCTCATATTTTCATCATGATGCCCAAGAGCCTGCTGCTGTGGCCGAGCGGTTCTAGGCGCTTCAGTTCGGGAGCGCGCTGCTGCTACGGTCGCAGGTTCGAATCATGCCTCGGCCTTGGATGTGAGTGACGTCCTTAGGTTAGTTAGGTTAAAGTAGTTCTAATTCTAGGGGCTTGATGACCTCAGATGTTAAGTCCCATATTGCTCAGAACCATTTGAACCATTTGATGCCCAAGACAAAAAATAAGAAGTATTCGCAATGTGCAAGCGGTGCAATTGGTTTAATCAGTGGGTCGTTCGCTCGTTGAAAGAGTAAGAAATGGTACGTATACGTGTGTACAGGTGTGGATGGAGCCTCGCCACGTTGTCCTGGGCATCTTGAGGGTTCCTGTAAACGATAAAACTGGCTGAAAAATTTAAGACTTGCGATATATTCTGTGTACGGAACAGAGATCTGCGCCCCTAGGTCGGTCTTCGAGGCCATCAGCTTGGCAGCAGAGAGATGGAGTTAATTTAGGGCCGCAACAAAATCCGAAGGAAGGCGCACGGAAAGTATCACGTCATTGCTAACTGGAAGCCCGTATCAGAGATAGCGTCCAAGGTGGATCCGACGCTCCAGGTGGGGACCAGCACACATCACGTGACTTCTCTCCCATGCTCTCTATTGGCTACTCACAATAAGTGCATAGTAGGTAGTGGGCAGATTGTCAGCAGGTCGCATTCCACAGCGCTAAGAAACTCTTCCGAAGGAGTGCTCCTACTCGACACGTGCGCCACAATGACTTATACTCTACCATCAGAACATTAAAAGGAAAATTTAATAATGTAACGAAAAATATGAAATAAGTCAGACTGGTTAGGCGACCTACAAGCGTAAGATTTTGTACCATGGAGCCAGTGGGACCAATAGGGAATCTGGAAGCACTAAACATATCCTCCATGACTTTCTTAAGTCGCTGTGTGTAAATGGTAGTATGGTTCCTTTGAAAAGACGCGACCAATTTCCTAGGCCATTTCACTAGGTCTTCTTGGCAGGGCGTTCAGCATTCATTATCCTTTTTTCCGAAACATCCCTTAATTACTACCGAATCTTCCATAACACGTAAAACTGTAAATGAATGTATGGCTTGCGACAATGCGGATTAAGTCACGAAAGTGTTTGTGCAAATATTTTTTTTATTGTCGCGTGGGTGTAAGCAAAGAAATGTAACATATTCTTCCCCGAATTGTCGGCAGTTGCTCTCGGTTAGTGATAGAGTGCTCAATGTTGACAATGCTTTAGTTTTATCACCTTTACCAATAACAATATCGATTCCCGGTAGTTCAGTAACAGAATCTCTATTTTCTCAGTGCACTCACTTCAGATGCAATTAACATAAAATGCATTTCAAATCGGTTTAAGCGATAGTAATTCACATGTTCCAAGAACACAAACGGAAAAAACGAAATTCTCTCTTCTGCAACCATACAGTCAGCCACGTACAACAAATGGTATGTGTTAGCTTACAAGGAGAAAAACAAACATCTGCAGGGTGTGGCGCTGAAATCCGGACAAATGAATCTTCTTTTAAAAAGCAAATTTAGTAAAACAAAATAAAAATGAAAATCATTTTACACATATGTAGTGGTATCTTTCAAGAGCAACATTACTTGATGTAGCCCTCTTCAGCCGCACTTTCTCGTGAAGCGATCGCACGCACTCTTTAGAACAGCGCTGTCCATATTCGCGAATGCTGCTCTAACAGCGGTGCGTAGAGATGAGACATGGGGCGCCTCGTCTTATTGGTAACTCTTTCGAGTACGCTCAGGAAATAGTAGTCGAGGGGCTTCAAATCCGGTTCCTTCAGGGTCCAGAACTCCTTTGACCAGAACATGTCAACGTTATCCGAGAGCCAGTTTTGGACTAATGGCTCGTGTGAGGTCCTCCTCTGTCATCTGACGCATTGTTGACATTCAATACTGACGCCAGTTTCCTCAGCGAATGCCCCGCGTCCTCCCTCTGAAACCAGCGCCCGTATCTTCTCGATGATTGCCGCAGGCAGTTCGTGACACGCTTTTCCCCACCGGGTTAGCAGCGTCAACAGTCGAATTCGGGTACCCGAAGAATCTACGAGGGTCACTCCAAAAGAAATGCACACTATTTTTGTAAAAATACAGTTTTCATTCTGAAAGGTTTACATTGTGTAGATACATCCTTCGCGCTTGTTTTCAAACTTAGTTCAACCTGTTCCCGTGAGTGGCGCCGTCACAGCTTGTCTTCAAGATGGCTGCTGCACTTGACGTTCGTCAGAAGCAACGTGCTGTAATAGAATTCCTGTGCTGTGAAAACGAGACAGTGGTAAACCTCCACAACAGGTTGAGAAAGGTGTATGGAGATGCTGCTGTCGATCGCAGTACAGTTAGTCGGTGGGCAAGCAGGTTACGTGATGAAAGCGGGTAAGGCGATATTGAGGATTGTCCTCGCTGCGGCTGGCCTCGTACTGCACACACTCCAGACAATGTGCAGAGAGTTAACGAATTGGTGATTGCTGACAGACGCATCACAGTGAACGAATTGTCACGCTACGCTGGGATAGGGGAAAGAGGTGTTTGCAGAATACTGAAAGTGTTGGCGTTAAAAAAGGCTTGTGCCAGGTGGGTTTCCAGGACGTTGACAGTGGCTCACAAAGAAACAAGAAAAATTGTATGCAGCGAACTTTTGGAACAGTACGAGAATGGTGCACATGAATTTCTTGGAAGAAGTGTGACAGGTGATGAAACATGGCTCCATCATTTTTCACCAGAGACGAAGAGGCAATCAATCGAGTGGCATCATGCAAATTCACGCAAGAAAAAAAATTCAAAACCACATCTTCTGCTGGAAAAGTTATGGCTCCGGTGTTTTTCGATTCCGAAGGACTCTTGCTTGTGGACATCATGCCAAGTGGAAACACCATAAATTCTGATGCATATGTGATGACACTAAAGAAACTTCAAGCTCGATGGAGCCGTGTTCGACCACATCGGCAAAAGCAGGATGTTTCGCTGTTGCACGACAATGCACGGCCACATGTCAGTGTTTGACCATGGAAGCGATCACAAAACTCGGATAGACAACACTGAAATACCCGCCTTACAGTTCTGATCTGGCTCCATGTAACTATCATCTCCTTGGGAAACTGATAGACTCTCTTCGTGCAACAAGGTTTGAAGATGATGACTCCCTTGTGCACGCTGCCAAACAGTGGCTTCAACAGGTTGGTCCAGAATGTTACCGTGCGGGTATACAGGCGCTGGTACCAATATGCCGTAAGGCAGTTGAGAGGGATGAAAATTATGTGGATAAATGAAAACATTGATCCTAAAGGATGTATCTACACACTGTAAAACTTTCAAACGTGTAGAATAAAAGATGGGTTTAAAAAAAATTGTTTGCGTTTCTTTTGGAGTGACCCTCGTATTTCAGAGGGCGAATGTCCAGGGCTATGACTTTCATAAATTGCGGCTCTTCGTTTGTAATCTGTCCGTAAGACCTCGGCCATTTTGAGGTTCTGATTGTCTACTAAATGACTGTCTTTCAAGCACCCCAATCGCGACTTCTGGGGGAACTATGATATGGCGGGAAATTCAAATTGAAATTTGCTACCTTTAAGCACCACACCCTGTAAGAAAGAATCTGAGTAAAACTACTGAAATTTACGTAAGGCAGACTACAAAAAAATGTTATTCCTGTCCCATCGTTAGCAAAAATTAGGAAACAGTACTTTGATGACACTGCAGGAAGTGACACAACGCCTCAAGGTATCAAGCTAAAGTACGTTTCAGTCTCTTACTATGATGTAAATATTACATACAAAGCAAGATTTAGTAATGAAACTTTTAATTCTGTATTCTGTTTTCGAATTAAAGTTCTAGTGTCGTTCTGAACTACGACACGGGTCAAATATTCATTTATATTTAATAAACCTGTCACGCTGCGGACTGTATACAAAGAACTGGAATGCGAATTTTGTGAGTATTTAGCTCATCATGCAAAGTATTTAAGAGTTCTTTAAAAATGTCTTAGTTTACAAATCTTTTATTCTTGACTTTATATAATTTTCAGGACCTCATTCACCGTGAATCTTTGGTTTCGTATGCTGTATTAAAATAAATTTTGAATGTACATAATGTGTTAATTATGACAAATACGAAAGGAGCATTACCTTAAGAAGTTTCTTTAGGTTAACCAAGACTTCAACTCCATTTTAATGATTTAGCACTGTTTTTTCTCCACTTCAGGTCATTTTCAGAGGAACTGAAGTGGTAAAGTAGAGCTACGCAGTACGAATCAGTTCCTGGATTCCATTTTCATGTTTAATCAATCAACGGAACTTCGCGACATGTCGGGCTAATGGTTTGCGTAGCAGCACGGAAGGCAAACAAGGCCGTTAATTTGAAACGCAGGTACGCATTTCCAGCAACACTGTTGGCCGTATACTAATGAAGACGCTGTTGACAGTTCACGGAATTCAATTCATTTCCATGTTTACAGCCGATAAACTAATGCCTCGGTCGTCCTACTGTCGATCAGTATCAAACTTACCCTTTTTTGTTACTTTTTGATAACGATTTAACAGTCGAAGGAAGTCAATTTGATTGGCTATTTAATATTTGTTTCATGAAGTTTTCCACCCGTATTTCATCACACACGAATCTTTACAGTTAGTCCCATATGTTAACCAAATGTATGAAGCTGAAATGAACCAGTAACACCAATTTGAATAATACTTTAGACCAGCATTAATTTAATGTTTTCACATTTAACACAAACCTTTTGTTACTTACATCATTTATCATGGTAACATACAAAGGAGCAGCTGTAATTCTGACGATAAACTCCTCCGTTTTCTGTCCTTTCCGTAACGAAGGGGACTCAGATACGACAACGTGAATCTCTGAACAGAGTACTTCTGAATGATTTGTCACACACTGTTCGCCTATCACTCTGCAATAAACAGGTGAAGATCAGCATCAGACGCTCAAGTCAAAACAGACTACAGGAATTTTACTGTTTACCACATTTAAAGAGCAGTTGTTAAACATTACTATATACTGCAAACAGAAATAAACTGTATTGGCGTTCGAAAATAATATTTATTTTATAGTTCGTTGTGAGTCGGCTTTTCGTTTACTAGGACAGCTTCATACATTTTATGAGTAAACGCGTAGTTCACAGAGGTGTTAGATTGGTATAGGGTTTTATTTTGCTTGATATTCCGGATACTACGACTTTATTTATCCACGAGGATGAGTCAAATGAAAACCTTAAGTTTGTAATAACAAATCGAAATTTGGCGCCGTTATCCTGCAAGTTCGTAAGCGTACTACAAACAGCGCGCAGAATGGCCTGTAGGTGTCAGCATAGCGCAGATGCACACATACCGTCGCAGTATCAGTATAAAGATGGCCGCCCCACTTGCGACTTGCACCAGGGAAGAACAGCGTTCTGTTATTCGGTTTTTGCGTAGTGAAGGTGTGAAAGTTATTGCAATTCATCGACGAATCAAGGTTCAGTACGGTGATGGATGTCTCTCACAACAACAAGTCTACGAATGGAGAAGGAAATTCGCAAGTGGTGTGACTTCAGTGGAAGATGCTCTTCGTCCAGGTTAGGCGCAACGAGTTGTGACTCCACAGAACATTGCAGCAGTAGAAGCCATAGTGAAGGAAAACCGCCGAGTGACACTGAAGGACATTGCAACATGTTTGCAGATTAGTCATGGGTCAGCACATCACATTGTGCATGATGTGCTCCAGTTTCACAAAGGGTCTGCGAGATGGGTGCCACGGCAGCTGACGCCTGAAATGAGAGAACGACGTGTTGTTGCTTGTGAAGAACTTCTTCGGTGCTTTGAACGAGAAGGTGATGGCTTCCTTGCCAGAATCGTTACTGGGGATGAAAACTGGGTTCACTTCCACCAACCGGAAACGTAGAGAGCGAGCAAGGAATGGCGCCATTCCTCATCACCAAAACCAAAGAAGTTTCGAACGCAACCATCAGCAGGGAAGGTTATGCTGACTCTCTTTTTGGAGGAAAAAAGGCGTCATTTTGGAGCATTACATGCCTCGAGGGACCACTGTCACCAGTGCATCATATACAGATCTCCTAAAAAATCATCTGCGGCCTGCAATGAAATCAAAGCGACGTGGATTGCTGTCAGCAGGTGTCCTTTTGCAACATGACAAGGCAAGGCCCCACACTGCCCGTACAACTGTTACAACAATCACATACCTGCATTTTGAATGTCTTCCTCATCCACCCTACTCACCAGATCTTGCCCCAAGTGATTTCCATATGTCTGGACCACTCAAAGATGCAAAGGGAGGAAAGAAGTGTCGTTCTATGAAGAGGTACGCCACGCGGTGCATGAGTGGTTGCGCGGTCTGCCAAAATAATTTTTTTCTAAAGGAATTTATGCACTTTGTAAGCGCTGGAGGACTTGCATTGAGCATGGGGAGGTTATGTTGAAAAGTGATACAGCTTTGTACCATTTCTGCACAATAAATAACATTTAAAAATGTTTGAGGTTTTCATTTTACTCACGCTCGTATTTTTGTTTTTTATTTGTATATCAGTGTTGCTAATGGAGCTAACGTTGTCATTTGGTCATTTGGAGGTAGTGAGTGGAGTTGTGGAGGTCAGAAAATAGAGCACCAAGTGGAGAAATCGGAACATTTACGGCAATTTTGTTTTTCAGTAGAGGGGTGACTGCAGCGGAGGCAGCCAGAAACATTCGCGACGTGGAGGGGGATAACGCCATTGGACAGAGCACGTCAAGCAGATGGTTTCTCTTTTGAAGGAGGATCGTTTTCACATTATTGACTCTCTATAATTGCGAAGACTTTCAGGGTTTGATGAAGCGACTTCTAATCAAGCTGAGGGCCTATGGGGTATCGTCTCAGTTGTGCGACTGGATTCGTGATTTCCTGTCAGGAAGGTCGCAGTTCGTAGTAATAGATGGCAAATCATCGAGTAAAACTGAAGTGATATCAGGTGTTCCCCAGGGAAGCGTCCTAGGACCTCTGCTGTTCCTAATCTATATAAATGACCTGGGTGACAATCTGAGCAGTTCTCTTAAGTTGTTCGCAGATGATGCTGTAATTTACCGTCTAGTAAGGTCATCCGAATACCAGTATCAGTTGCAAAGTGATTTAGAAAAGATTGCTGTGTGGCAAGTGGAAGTTGACGCTAAATAACGAAAAGTGTGAGGTGATCCACATGAGTTCCAAAAGAAATCCGTTGGAATTCGATTACTCGATAAATAGTACAATTCTCAAGGCTGTCAATTCAACTAAGTACCTGGGTGTTAAAATTACGAACAACTCCAGTTGGAAAGACAACATAGATAATATTGTGGGGAAGGCGAGCCAAAGGTTGCGTTTCATTGGCAGGGCACTTAGAAGATGCAACAAGTCCACTAAGGAGACAGCTTACACTACACTCGTTCGTCCTCTGTTAGAATATTGCTGCGCGGTGTGGGATCCTTACCGGGTGGGATTGACGGAGGGCATCGAAAGAGTGCACGTAATAGGGGAGAGAGTGTGGCAGATATGATACGCGAGTTGGGATGGAAGTCATTAAAGCAAAGACGTTTTTCGTCGAGGCGAGATCTATTTACGAAATTTCAGTGACCAACTTTCTCTTCCGAATGCGAAAATATTTTGTTGAGCCCAACCTACATAGGTAGGAATGATCATCAAAATAAAATAAGAGAAATCAGAGCTCGAACAGAAAGGTTTAGGTGTTCGTTTTCCCCGCGCGCTGTTCGGGAGTGGAATGGTAGAGAGATAGTATGATTGTGGTTCGATAAACCCTCTGTCAAGCATTTAAATGTGAATTGCAGAGTAATCATGTAGATGTAGATGTAGAAATGCATTAATCCTTAATGATCCACCTCAATGTACTCGGTAACTGCCAAATGTGATGAACTGTCATCATTCCACCGTTGTGCGACATTTGTATGCAATAGAGAAGATTCAAAAATCGGGTGTATAGTACCGTATGCTCTAAGACGAAATCACGAAATTCAGTGGGTAGCCATGTGTGCATCTCTGCTTGCTCGTTCTCAATTGGCTCGTGAACAGCACCGACAATTCCTGTCTTGTATTATTACTGGTGACGAGAAGCGATGTCTGCACGCTAACGTAAGGAAGGGAGTGGTTGTCAACAACTGAAACGTCTTGCAGACGCAGTCCAGTAACAACGACCAAGAATGCGTGAAGTGATGCTACTCCACGCTAACGCCCGCCCACATTATGATAGAGTGGCGAAAAACAGTATACGGGAGTTGGGTTGCGAGGTCGTTATACACCCACCTTATTCACGTCATCTTGCGCCCTCAGATTCACCTTTTCCCTTCTCTGTCGAACATTCTTCAAGGAACTTGCTTTCCTGATGAAAATGATTTCCGAACGGCTCGGCGAGTTCTTCGCCTCACAACCACGTGATTTCTGTAGTCGCCGAATCGACAAGTTGCCCCAGTATTGGCAGACTGTTGTAAGTAGTAAAGGAGAATATATTATTGATGACGAAAACCTCTGTTATGGGTATCTGTTATGTTTATTAAATTTATGGAAAAACACTACGAACTTACACACAAACCTAATAGTCCACAGAGTTGTATATCATATTGCCATATGACATATCGTCATGTCACCATATGATGTACATGCATTGAAGTATGTCAAAGTAGTTGCTTACCAAAGGTGTGCTCGGATCTCAGTAGTTTTTTATGACGAGTGACACTGAGTAAGTAAGCTGTTGTACGTGCAATAGTATCAGCTGCCCTCACGTGTCTGCCAGTTGCAATAAACATAGCTAGTGATGCCGGTAGTGTTCAGATATTTTCGTGATCCGATTTGATGAAACAAAGACTATATGCTGCCCCAAACTACGCTCAAATCATCTGCGAAAAAAATAAAAATATTTAATTGGGACACAAACGACCTTCTCCACCTCAAGTAGTATGAACATAAGGAAAGCACCGTTCGACGACCGGTACCTGGAAGGAAGTCACGTGGTCAGATACATTGCTTTACTCGTTGTTGCAAGGACGAGAGAAGGGATAGAGTAGGTGGAAAACCGTGTCAGGAGAGTATCCCTCCTGACAAACGGGCACCGTTGAGGAGGGTGATGAAGATATATTCGAATGAGAAATGTCTGCACGCACTTGGGTGGTATTCCTGATGCGTCTTGATCGTCTCTAGTTTGAATAGTGTATTGGTGGATGATATACATCCTAATATAGTGGTCAACAGGAAACAACTAGCCTGGCAAAGAAATGACCAAACCTGTAGGCGTGATGGTGCCTGTGTGTCTTCTGCCCTCCCTAATGCAATTCTCCTCCTCCCTTTCCCATACCAGCCCAGATTACATGAGCTCTTTCCCACTGAACTGTCATCGAGACAGATGTATTCACCTTCTGCGCTAGCCACTGTACACTGCATGGCGGTGAGTAATTTCTACCGTTGCTAATAATTTCGTAAGCGGGGCTAAGAAAAAAGATGATTGCTCTTTACGAGTGATGAACGTTCACGACGTTAGAAACGTTCTACAGACTTTCCCAAATGCAAGTTCTCTATACTTCCTCAGTATCTCTTCAAGATATATCAACTTTAAAAATGAGCCATACCATAACACTTGTACTGATATAACCGACCTGGTTGGGATGCTCAACCATGAAGCAGTACTCAGTAATGGTCAGCACAAGTGTCCAAAGATAGCGATATGCACATATACAGATGGCTGTAGTACCGTGAAGATAAGGTATAAAAGGGCACAGCACTGGTGAAGCTGTCGTTTGAACTCAGGTGAGTCATGTGTAAATGGTTTCCGACGTGATAATGGCTACACGACGGGAATTAGCAGTCTTTGAACGCGGAAAGGTTGTAGGGCTGGATGCATGGGACATTTCATTTCGGAAACAGTTAGGGAATTCAATACTCAGAGGTCCACAGTGTCAAGAGGGTGCCAAGAACACCAATTTTCAAACATTCTCTCTGACAACGAACAATGTAGTGGCCGACGCTCTTCACTAAACGTCCGAGAGCAGCGGCGTTTGCGTAGAGTTGTCAGTTCTGACAGACAAAAAACACTGGATGAAATAACCGCAGAAGTCAATGTGGGACGTAGGACGAACAAATCAGTTAGCATAGTGAGACGAATTTTGCCGTAACGATGTATGGCAGCAGACGTCCAACGCTAGCGCCTTTGCTGACAGCACGACATCTTCCGCAGAGCCTCCCCTGGACTCGTGAACGTATCGATTGGACCATAGACGACTGGAGAACCATGGACTGGTTAGATGAATCCAGATTTCGGTTGGTAGGAGCTGGTGGTAGGGTTCGGTGTGGCGCAAACCCCACGAAGTCAAGGATCCAGGTTGTCAACAAGGCACTGTGCGATCTGGTGGTGGCTCTACAATGATAGGCTTTTTATACATGGAACGGACTGGGTCCTCTGGTCCATTTGAACCGATCGTTCACTGGAAATGGTTATGTTCGACTACTTGGATACATCTACATCTACATCTACATCTATACTCCGCGAGCCACCTTACGGTGTGTGGCGGAGGGTACTTATTGTACCACTATCTGATCCCCCCTTCCCTGTTCCATTCACGAATTGTGCGTGGCAAGAACGACTGCTTGTAAGTCTCCGTATTTGCTCTAATTTCTCGGATCTTTTCGTTGTGATCATTACGCGAGATATATGTGGGCGGTAGTAATATGTTGCCCATCTCTTCCCGGAATGTGCTCTCTCGTAATTTCGATAATAAACCTCTCCGTATTGCGTAACGCCATTCTTGAAGTGTCCGCCACTGGAGCTTGTTCAGCATCTCCGTAACGCTCTCGCGCTGACTAAATGTCCCCATGACGAATCGCGCTGCTTTTCGCTGGATCATGTCTATCTCTTCTATTAATCCAACCTGGTAAGGGTCCCATAATGATGAGCAATACTCAAGAATCGGACGAACAAGCGTTTTGTAAGCTACTTCTTTCGTCGATGAGTCACATTTTCTTAGAATTCTTCCTATGAATCTCAACCTGGCGCCTGCTTTTCCCACTATTTGTTTTATGTGATCATTCCACTTGAGATCGCTCCGGATAGTAACTCCTAAGTATTTTACGGTCGTTACCGCTTCCAATGATTTACCACCTATGGCATAATCGTACTGGAATGGATTTCTGCCCCTATGTATGCGCATTATATTAGATTTATCTACGTTTAGGGAAAGCTGCCAGCTGTCGAACCATGCATTAATCCTCTGCAGGTCTTCCTGGAGTACGTACGAGTCTTCTGATGTTGCTACTTTCTTGTAGACAACCGTGTCATCTGCAAATAGCCTCACGGAGCTACCGATGTTGTCAACTAAGTCATTTATGTATATTGTAAACAATAAAGGTCCTATCACGCTTCCTTGCGGTACTCCCGAAATTACCTCTACATCTGCAGATTTTGAACCGTTAAGAATTCACTTTCAGCCGTTCATGGACTTCATGTTTTCAAACCGATGGGATTTTTACGATGATAGTGCGCCATTTCACCGGGCCACAGTTGTTCGCAATTGACCTGAAGAACATTCTGGAAAATTCGAGTGAATGACATTGCCACCCAAATCGCCTCACATGAGTCCCATCGAATATTTATGGGACATAATCGAGAGGTCAGTTCGAGAGACAAATCCTGCACTGGCAACACTTCCGCAATTATGGGCGGGTATAGAGGCAGCAATGGCTCAACATTTTTGAAGGGAACGTCAAACGACTTGTCGAGGCTATGTTACGTAGATCTGCTGCACTAATCTGGGCAGAAGGAGGTCCGACACGATATTAGCAGAAATCCCATTGCCCTTGTGATATCAGTGTACTTGCGCACAACTCCCCCAATATAGTCGGCCGTTCACCTTCCCTATAATTAGATCCAGTTTTCACCTGTTGGCGTGAAGGGGCGGCGGTTGATCCATCATGACTAAGAAACGTGCTACAAGCAGGCAGATTCGTAGGGGCTTCAGAAAGTACGAGGGTGAGTCGAATGAAGACCTTAAATTTATAATAACAAATCGAAATTTCGCGCCGTTATCCTGTAAGTTGGTAAGCGTGCTACAAACAGCGTGCAGAAAGGTCTGTAGGTGGCAGCATAGAGCAGTTGCACACATACCGTCGCAGTATCAGTATTAAGATGTCCGCACCACTTGCGACTTGCACCAGAGAAGAACAGCGTTCTGTTATTCGGTTTTTGCGTAGTGAAGGTGTGAAACCCATTGAATTTTATCGACGAATGAAGGTTCAGTACGGTAATGCATGTTTGTCACAGCAGCAAGTCTACGAATGGAGCAGGAAGTTCGCAAACGATGTGACTTCAGTGGAAGATGCTCCTCGTCCAGGTTAGGCACAACGAGTTGTGACTCCACAGAAAATTGCAGAAGTTGACACCATAGTGAAGGAAAACCGCCGAGTTACACTGAATAACATTGCAGCATGTTTACAAATTAGTCATGGGTCAGCACACTACATTGTGCATGATGTGGCCCAGTTTCACAACGTGTCTGCAAGATGGGTACCACGGCAGCTGACTCCTGAAATGAGAGAACGACGTGTTGATGATTGTGAAGAACTTCTTCGGTGCTTTGAACGAGAAGGTGATGACTTCCTTGCAAGAATCGTTACTCGGGACGAAACCTGTGTTCACTTCCGCCAACCAGAAATGAAGATAGCGAGAATGAAATGGCGCCATTCCTCGTCACCAAAACCAAATAAGTTTTGAACACAACCATCAGCAGGGAAGGTTATGCTGACTCTCTTTTTGGAGGATAAAAGGCGTCATTTTGGAGCATTACATGCCTAGAGGGACCACTGCCAGCAGTGCATCATATACAGATCTCCTAAAAATCATCTGTGGCCTGCAATCAAATCTAAGCGACGTGTATTGCTGTCAGCAGTTATCCTTTTACAACATGACAATGCAATGCCCACACTGCCCGTACAACAGTTGCAAGAATCACATACCTGCATTTTGAGTGTCTTTCTCATCCACCATACTCATCAGACCTTGCCCCAAGTGATTTCCATATGTTTGCACCACTCAAATACGCGATGGGAGGAAAGAAGAGGAAAGAAGAAAAGTCGCGAAATTAAAACCACTGTGGAAATTCGATGAAGCGTTGCCCAGATGTGTTATGCAGTGTCTCTAGTATGTTCATCGATGGCGTCACGTCGCACTTTTCAGTTCTGAGCACGCAATGAGAAAGTAAAGATGGCCAGAACAACGAAGTCTATCGGCAAGTGTTAAGTGCGTACTGCGATTTGATGTCTTCCTTTGATGGGTTACGCCTGATTTCATGCAGCCCATGTAACGTCACTGTCATACCTGACAGGGAAGCGTAGCTTTGACGCAGGATCTTTGAAGCAGGACGTACAGTTATTCACATTACAGGCAGTCACGGAACGTAGAGAGTGTCAACCAATGATCTTGTTCAGTGAGTTGAATATGTAATTCGAGAAAATCGTCTATGAACGTCAATTCAGAACAATCAAAAAAGAATGTTGTCGTCAGGCATTGTCCTCTTCGTGAAATTTTCGGCCGCGCACTGCAGCTGCAACAAAGACACTCCTGTAGCATTTTCGATGGGAAGTGTTTGATCACTTACCACACAGCCCGAACCGGACTCCCCGATTTTCTACTCTTTTCTCACACGAACCGCTGCCTATGAGGAGAGCATTTTGGCACAGACAATGGGCTGCTAACCATTGTAGAAAGTTATCAGAAAGCAGGACAAATGCCTAAGCCGGAGTGTCGAATATGTACAGAAGTGGATGGAGGGAGTAACTAAATGTTGCAATTTTTTTTACTTTCGCTGCAGTTGCCGTTTCGCGATCCACTGGTTCTGGATAAAATGAGCCCTCGAAATTTACAAATGTCTTCTCTTGCTAAGACCACTGCGCAACAAGAGTAGCCCATTGTCAGAAGGAAGTCATATTCCGGATTTCTTGCAGACACAATTACGCTGTGGTACGAACAACAGATGCATCACAGCACGCGACTAAAATGGCGCAGCAATTGAAAATTTAGTTCAAAGCTGATGTACGTAGAACAGTACGATTCTTGATGGAACTCTGTCTCAATTGGACACTGATTCATTGGGAAAAATTGCAATTTCGCTCTCATCCTTAGTGAAATGGTGCTAACTATGAAAGGTGGCAATCTACTCTCTCACTTTAACTACTCTGTTGGTCAGATTAATATAATTTTGGTCATGATCTCATTGTTCCCCAATACTACCTTTGGTATGTGAGGCTTACGACTTTTTACATGGGGGAAGTGTGAGCAGACTGCATGTTTAGCCTGTAGAGAACTTGTACCCGAGGGCCCGTAGTGGAGGCGATGGAGAACAGGGAGAAAGATGGATTGCGGGCGATAAATGGTAAGTCGAGCAACCTGGCTGTGCGAGTGATTCGGGGAAGCAGCGCTCTGTGAAATGTACCTGGAGGGAGACCTTGGACCATGGCACTCTGCTCTCCCCAATTACGGTCGGAGTAGGAGGGCGCCAGCTCGCAAAACATTTTATCTGGGACCGGCGACGATCCATCGCGAAGGCGGCCAGATGTCCGAAAGTTTGTGGAGGAAGCCATTTAAGACAGACTGCTGTAATCTGACCTTTGGGCAAACGGCGGACAGTCCTAACTATAAGCATTCTCATGTTAAAAGCTGGGACGATAGGGTCAGAACGGCTGGTGTTCGTGTTTAGTTGAGGCAAGACTGTAACTCCCCTGACGACAGGATCTTTTAGCGAACGAAAAAAAAAACATATTTCACAGGCACGACCGTCTGGGAATCTTAACAGGCTTCTTTCAGAAATTGGAAATCGTCGGCGTGGTAAGATTAGATCTCTTCGTAAATGCTGGACTCCGGTCTCGTACAGGTAGACCTTTTTTGCTGGAATGTAGCCATGCTTACCGTGAGGACAACGTCCCCCTAATCTAAAATCTTATTTCAGACAAGAGATATTTTGAGTCGCTAATGGGCTCACCCTCAGGATACGCAAAGCGTGAGGACCTCGGTGCTGTGTCTGGATTGGCTACCAGGCCATCAGAACAGTCAAGAGGGGAGATTCAATGAGTGACGCATAGTTCGACTCGCTTGTCCAACTTGGAGGTGGGATTTTTCTGCCAATTTGGCTCCTGTACGAGGCTTGGTGGAAAGTGATTGTGATTATTTGCCTTTTCGTCTTTTGCTCCTCCCCTGGTGGAGAACTTCAGATCTTTTCCGTAGTGGGTGAGACTTGTGGTAGCAACTTGTGGAGGACTAAGAGCCAGTAGCAGTTTCCAACAGTATCGACAGTGGAACTGCACATCATCTCTGACGTATCATGCGTCTTGAGGGTGAACTCACTCATTCTGAGTCGACCGTCTGACATTTGACAATTCCAGCATGCACCGTCGTGCCCGTGAGCCAAATTGGTTGGCTAGATCAGCGAACGGGTGCACGTCACACTGAAATATGCCGAAATTTCAGGGCTCTGATGAGAAAGTTTCGCGCGCTTTAGTAATAAGGACTCCAGTCTGCGTAGTTTGCAACAAGTTTTCGTGGACGCGTCAGAGCATTACGTCTGCCGCCACACTCCGCTCCCCCCCCCCCCCCCCCCCCCCCCTCTCCCGCCATGGCGTGGCGTTTTCTGCTGCGCCTGAATCAAGGTGAGAGAGTGAATTATTGCTGCACCGGCGTGGGATTGTTTGATGGTATTCATAGCTCCCTGTTCTCCGTGAACCATAGTTGGTTGTAAAATGGATTAATTAAGGGGAGCACTTGTATAGTCTCCACCCCTATGAATGCTTTGCCAATCAACCATCATTCCTTTTCTTATTTATATATGTCTTTTTTTGTAAGGTTTATCAGCTCGATTGTACTTATAAAAGGATGAATAAAATCGTGTCACTATTTTTGTAAACTTAAATACGCCACTGTTCTCATTCATACTGCCCCAGCCTTTCACTGTTCTTAGTTTATTGTGGTCATACGTGGATACACCAGCAATTCAGAATGCAGTTGTACTAAATTAGTTACTTTGATGACTATTTTGAATTCTGAATGTGACCACAGACAAAGGCAACATAAGTGCTACTAGTAAATTCATTAATTTCATATATAAAAATTGAGGATGTACCTCACTATTTGAAGATTGTTGAGAAGATAATACTTTTCTATACGTAAAGATAATAACATTTAGCATCACTTGGACATCCGCTTATGAGAAAGCAAGCGACTGGTTGTAACTATTCGATCAAGGCCTCACAGATGTGGGTTACGCTTTTAGGCAAGATGAAATAAAATAGGGGAGGAAAAGATTTTACAACGATGACGATGACGATGTGGCCAAAGAGGATTTTTATCCTCGAGGAAGTGAACGATTGGCAGTACAATCAGACCATTGTCGAAAAATAGCGTGATCTATCTATGTCACTCTGAAGTGTCGTGCAGAATTTAATGAAAGTTATTTGGCCCGACATAAAATGTGTAATTACTTATGAAGTCCCTTCCGATCCCCAAATAAGTTGCTTAGGAGAGCACGTGGGGTACAAGCGAATAGGGTCTTCATCTTTGAATTCTCATGTAGTACGGTATGTTGTGATGGTGGTGATAAATGCTCTGTTAAAAAGTGAGGACGTTTTGTACAGGGCAATGAAAAATACAGCGTAAAATGTTCGCTTAAATTGGCTTTGAAGGCGAGTTACTATTCACTGTTGTTGTAGTTGTGGTCTTCAGTCCGAAGATTGGTTTGATGTAGTTCTATATGCTGCTCTATCCTGATTGAATCTCTTCATTTCCGAATATTTACTACAACCTATATCCTTCTGAATCTGCTTCGTGTATTCATCTCTTGGTCTTCCTCTACAATTTTCACCACCCACACTTTCCTCCAGTTCTAAATTGGTCATCCGTTGATGTCTCAGAATGTGTCCTGTCAACCAATGCCTTTTTATAGTCAAGTAATACCACAAATTTCTCTTCTCGCCAGTTCCGTTCAGTACCTCCATATTAGTTACGTAATCTACCCATCTAATCTTCAACATTCTTCTGTAGTACCACATTTCAAAGCTTCTATTCCCCTCTTATCTGAAATGATTATTGTCCACATTTCACTTCCCTATATGGGTACACTGCAGACAAATACCTTTACAAAATAGCTTTAGTGTTAGGAAATATCCCTTCCTCAAAATCACTTTTGTTGCCATCACCAATCAACATTTTATTTTGTCTACTTCAGCCATCATTTATTTTGCTGCCCAAATAGCAAAACTCGTCTACTATATGCCCTGATTTAATTCAACTACATTCAATTAGCTCGTTTGTCTTTTTTTGTAACTGTTCATCCCATATCATACTTCACGATAGGGTTCATTCCGTTCAAATGCTCTTCCAAGTTCTACGCTGTCTCTGACAGAATAATAATGTCATCGGCTCATTATTTTTCCTCTTTTAACTTTAATGACAATTTTTTTCTTTGCTCTCCTTTACTCCTTACTCAATGTACAGGTTCAGTAACTTGGGGACAGACAAGAATCCTGTCTCACTTCGTTCTCATCAACTACTTCCCGTTCATTCTTGTAACTGCCTTCTCCTTTCTGTAAAAGTTGTGTGTAAGCTTTTGATCAATATATTTGAGTCACCCTGCTAAACCCACAGGACAGCACAGGTAGTTTAAGTTGTGGAAAGGGGCCAATATACGCGGCTGTCAGCTACACTCGAACATACAACCTTTTATTTGATCGAACATTACAAGAGCCAAGAAATTATGTTTTTAAAAAAACACAGCTTCAGTTTTTGAACTTAATTAGCGGTTGAATGCGCCGTGCAATTTCATGCCTTAAGGGCAAGAACACTTTAATTTGAAAACGGCTGAAAGCCAATAACGTAAAGCTCAACCAAAATCAGAAATTTAAAAGGCAAATCCTTACCTTAAAACAGTTTCTTAATTAGGCTGAAGGCCCAAGGAATCTGACACTTTAAGAGCAAAACAAGTTAAATTCAAAATCGGATGAAGGCCCAGCACGTAAGAGTCAATAACATTAATTTTTAAAGATGCCAAAGGCTTTATGTAAAACAGTTCTTAAATTAGGCTGAAGGCCCAAACCATGTGACACCTTAAGGGCAAACAAACGTAATCTAAAAATCGGCTTGAAGCCATACAAGCACTAACAACAAGAACAGACAAGAAAAGGCAGTACACCCAAGGGCGCTCAGATGTTCCAAGGGTCGGCCTGGAATTGAAACACTAACACTCGTTTAGGTGAGACAGACAGTCGGTCCAACCAACTGACAGTCGCCGCACCCACCGACAAGATAACCTGTGCTTCACCCGACCAGCACACAACAGGGAGTTCAATGGAACAACGTAGAAGGTATTGGCGCCCGCAACCAATCATACATTGAGCTGTCAAACTACGCACTGTGCTGGACAGCGACAACACGGTGAGGAAAATACACTGCATGAATTTACGTCAACAGCCAGGGCAGGTAACCGAAACGTTAACGGCCACAAGGCAGAAGATTCCGCTGGTTCACTTCAGTTCAAATAACCAAGTGCAGTTAAACTCCACTGGAGGGTGGCTAAAATTTGCCAACTTGAAAACACATGTTGTTGCTCACGGGAATATTCCAACAGCCGACAACGAACTCCAAACGACACAATGTGAACAGTCGTGACTTGCTGGTAGATTAAGTCAAAACTCAACTTTCATGTCTATGGTCGGTGAGCCACGAACCTCGTAGCAATGGGAACAGCACCACACACTCCGACACCGCGTAGAGCCCCCAGTAGGTCCGGCCAAACTAAGCGCTGCGGAGATTCCCTCACTGCTCTGCGCCAACCGACCAACTGCCCAGGTCTGGAAACGGACCAAATATACGTCGGCCGATGAGACGACCAACTGAACGACCGAGCGACGGTCGTCTCGCACCAATCTGCCTCCGTCGGACAGTTCATGTGTGTCACCAGCGGTCGGGGAGCACTGGCTGTCAGCGCCTCACCGGCGCTCTGTCCCCGACTTCACTGCTGCTGCGTCTCGCCTGCACTGCTGGTCCGTCTCCAACTGAGTGACCTACACACATCGACCCAGAAATACTATCAGTCACTCCAGATATGGTATGACAGTGCACTTATAGATACACACTGCTGCTGCCACTCACTGACAAGTAAGGCAGGAAGTTAGTGACGCCAGTAAACGGAATAAGAAAACGAGGTGGCAGTACCATAATAGAAGATGACAAACAATAAATGGCATGAACACAAGCTGTGTATGGCTCATTATTTTATCCCTGTATTCAGTGTATCAAATGTGTATTTTTAATCATGTGCTCTAAATATTTTTTGCCTTTACTTATTGATCGTATTTACCTGTGGTCAAGTGTAATTCCAAAGTACAGCTGCCTGACTCAGATGTCATGGTGCTCCAGGACGGTAATGCTTGCTCCACATTGCACTGCCACATCTGCCAACACTTTAAGACACACTGCATTACATTACATTTATCATTTTCCATGGATCCCTTGGAGAGGAGTCTCTGGGATATGGAAAGAGTCAAAGTTTTTTTAAACTTTTTATGCTTCTCAACTCACATACATGGATATTGTACAATTCTAATGCAGACAGAATTGTGAGCTATAATCCTTGTGAAGATATAAACGTCGCCCAGGCTGCTGTTTGGAAATGCTTTGTTTTCCAACACCGGTTATGTTCAATGAATATCCTCAGGTGTCAGATATCTCTGAGCCTGAAATGTGCTCTGGTACACAAGAAAACGGTTTCATTAGATATAATTTTACGTGGAGCGTAATGGTACTTGCAGTGAGTAAGGTGGTACCATGATTAGTTCACTGTAGGGAGGATGACCGTTCGAATCCGCGTCTGGCCATTCACATTTAGGTTTTCCGTAATTTCCTTAAATCTCTCCAGGAAAGTGCTGGATGGTTCCCGTGAAAGGTACGACCAAGTTTCTTTCCCATTTCGCAACAATCCAAGTTTTTGCTCCATCTCTAATGACCTCCATGTAGACGGATCATTATACCCTAATTTTCCTTTCTTCCTCTTCCATGCTACATGCCTGTATTTTACGGACAAACTGAAGCTTCATGGTACTATGAAAATGCCATATTGAACCAAAAGGATGCAGGAAGTTGTACTTAATAATTCAATCAGTGTAGTCCGGGGAAATAATCCTGACTGGGGAGAAATCACATATGGCAGTCTCCAATGCTTAGTCTTAGATGCACTAATGTTCCTCGTATATGTAAATGATCCTTCATCTAATATACAACAAGCAGAATTAGTTCTCTTGCAGATGCCATTACTATTGGTATTAATGCAAATATACATACAGATACTGAAGAAATGGTAAACAATGTTCTTAAAAGTATCATTCACTGGTATCCAACCTGTTCTCTCACCCTCAATTTTAAAAGTCCCAAAATATGCGGTTCTACACGTCGATGGTTAATACACCAACAGTAAATGTAACACATGGTGAGGAAATACACTACTGGCCATTAAAATTGCTGCACCACGAAGATGACGTGCTACAGACGCGAAATTTAACCGACAAGAAGAAGATGCTATGATATGCAAATGATTAGCTTTTCAGAGCATTCACATAACGCTGGCGCCGGTGGCGACACATACAACGTACTAACATGAGGAAACTTTCCAACCCCAACCAATTTCTCGTACACAAATAGCAGTTGACCGGCGTTGCCTGTTGAAACGTTGTTGTGATACCTCGTGTAAGGAGGAGAAATGCGTACCATCA
The DNA here is from genome assembly GCF_023864275.1 of Schistocerca cancellata. Taxonomy (NCBI): domain Eukaryota; kingdom Metazoa; phylum Arthropoda; class Insecta; order Orthoptera; family Acrididae; genus Schistocerca; species Schistocerca cancellata. Next base: position 179,980,020 of record NC_064632.1, read on the forward strand.
CCTTTCCGACATTGATAAAGGTCGTATTCTAGCCTATCGCGATTTCGGTTTATCGTATCGCTACATTGCTGCTCGCGTTGGTCGAGATCCACTGACTGTTAGCAGATTATGGAATCGGTGGGTTCAGGAGGGTAATACGGAACGCCGTGCTGGATCCCAACGGCCAGTCGAGATGACAGGCATCTTATCCGCATGGCTGTAAAGGATCGTGCAGCCACCTCTCGATCCCTGAGTCAACAGATGGGGACATTTGCAAGACAACAACCATCTGCACGAACAGTTCGAAGAAGTTTGCAGCAGCATGGGATATCAGCTCGGAGACCATGGCTGCGGTTACCGTTGACGCTGCATCACAGACAGGAGCGCCTGCGATGGTGTACTCAACGACGAACCTGGGTGCAAGAATAGCAAAACGTCATTTTTTCCGACGAATCCAGGTTTTATTTACAGCATTATGAAGATCTCATCCGTATCTGACGATATCGTGGTGAACGCAGATTCGAAGCGTGTATTCGTCATCGCCATACTGGCGTATCACCCGGCGTGATGGTATGGGGTGCCATTGGTTGCACGTCTCGGTCACCTCTTGTTCACATTGACGGCACTTTGAACAGTGGACGTTACATTTCAGATGTGTTACTACCTGTGGCTTTACCGTTAATTCGATCCCTGCGAAACCCTACATTTAAGCAGTATAATGCACGACCGCATGTTGCAGGTCATGTACGGCCTTTCTGGGTACATAAAATGTTCGACTGCTGCCCTGACCAGCACATTTTCCAGATCTCTCACCAATTGAAAACGTCTGGTCAAAGGTGGCCGAGCAACTGCAAAAAACACATTTTGGAACTCCCAAAACATTCAAGTTCAACCTCATTTGCACTTAGAATCATTGCAAATCTTAAGAGAATTCTATTTCCATTTTAGACAAGATCCTCTGTGAATAAACTGCTTATGTCATTGGTCCTTAAGCTTACACACTACTTAATCTAACTTTGTCTGTAATTACTGCATTACAGTAGTCAGAACGTCCAACTCCTTAAAAAAGTTATTTATTCCCTAGTGAAGTTTGTTGAAAATAATCTCCTGCAATTAAAAAGGCAGAATTATGTACATAATTACAAAACCAGAAGGAAAACTGACGCTCATTATTCCACACTACGGTTGTCTTAAGCTAGAGAAGTTGTGCACAACGCCGCAACCAAAATTTTTGATCAGTTAGCAAGTAATAAAATGTCTGACAAACAGCGGAGTAAAATTTTAAACCGAACAAAATGTTTCTCCCAGACAACTATATATTCTGTTCAAGAATTTATATTATTACAATGTGTAAGAGGTGTGACAGGAATTTTTAAATCTCAGCTATGCACTAAAAAAAGGGGAAACCTTATAAATATTCAGCTTGTAGCCACATTTACAATTTAATTTGCAATGTGAATGAAAAATTACTCGTTCCACATCGTTATGATTTACCGTCAAAATGATCCATGGAACATGTAACTAACTATGGTGTATCTTGCCTTAAAACTATTGTGCTCGTTCAAGAGGGAACATGTAGGTCGGACAGTTTGTAACTAAGACAGTGACAGCGGCTCAGCCATTGATTAGTCGTCCACAGAGGGTTGGAGCAGAAGAGGTAGGTTGTTAGAGGGCGAGAAGGGGCGGAAGTTTGGAGGCCTCGCTTGGGAAGCAGCAGTGGAGCTACGGGGTTGCGGCGTGGCTGTGCCTTCGCTGCTTTACCAGTAGAGGGCAGCGTCGGCGTAGCTCTGCTGTTCTGTTAATGCCGCCCTGTTTTTCCTGACAGGCCGATGAGTGTTCTGTGGCATTTCGCAACTTCAATGAAGCAAAAACTAATGAAATGAGAGAGAGAGAGAAAGTGGGTTGGGAGGGTGAGGGGGGGGGGGGGTCAGGCTGTCCAGCAATGGGCTCCCCGATTTTAAAATTAAATAACATGAAAACAACCGATCTTTTTTTATTTGGGTATTAATACCCGTGAGGGAGCACCTGAACAACAGATACCCTCAATATGCGTCGTTCTAATGCATACACTGAGACCTCCCGCCTACACTCTGAACAACGGCTGTGAAATGGTGTCTACAGGCTTTTTGCGCTTGGGTTCATGGCCATTACAAATTTCTTTAAAGAAGGAATTTACCTGCTTCAGGCTGTTTATATCTTAGGCAGAGATTAGGGTGAGTAAAAGACATCACCAGTATACACTTGATGCAGGCAGGAAGATCGCATGGGCTAAAGAGTTATGGTAGCCGCTAGCGTATGACGATGACAGGACACGAGTACATCGAAAGTCACAGGGTGTGATACATCCTTCTACTGTGCTTGGCAGTGGGGTTCCGTTTGGGCAGATCCCACTTGGTGGATGAACACAAACCTCGACACGTTTGCCGCCGTCCAATTTCGTCGTATGCGTACGTCTGTTTGATATACCACATCGCGCCGGCCGGAGTGGCCGTGCGGTTCCAGGGGCTACAGTCTGGAACCGAGATACCGCTACGGTCGCAGGTTCGAATCCTGCCTCGGGCATGGACGTGTGTGATGTCCATAGGTTAGTTAGGTTTAATTAGTTCTAAGTTCTAGGCGACTGATGACCACAGACGTTAAGTCCCACAGTGCTTAGAGCCATTTTTTATACCACATCGCAGATGAACTATACCTTCAGGACAACTATGGAAATTGTTGTCGCTCCTGAACAATGCAGAATAATTTGAAGAACACTTCACGGACTTCAGGTTGTTCGTATGGGTCTGCACTTCAACGGAGCTCAGTGCTGTTAATCTCTCGGTCGAACAGTGAACCCAAATTTGGTGGAAGTGGAGGACTTGGTATTAATTGTCGAGGCTGAATTACTTCTGTACACAGTTCCAATTACACTACTGGCCATTAAAATTGTTACACCTACAAGAAATGCAGATGATAAACGGGTATTCATTGGACAAATATATTATACTAGAACTGACATGTGACAACATTTTCACGCAATTTCGGTGCATAGATTCTGAGAAATCAGTACCCAGAACAACCACCTCTGGCCCTAATAACGGCCTTGATACGCCTGGGCATTGAGTCAAACGCAGCTTGGATGGCGTGTACAGGTACAGCTATCCATACAGCTCAACACGATACCACAGTTCATCAAGAGTAGTGACTGGCGTATTGTGACGAGCCAGTTGCTCGGTCACCATTGACCAGGCGTTTTCAGTTGGTGAGAGATCTGGAGAATGTGCTGGCCAGGGCAGTAGTCGAACATTTTCTGTGTCCAGAAATGCCCGTACAGGACCTGCGACATGCGGTCGCGCGTTACCCTGCGGAAATATAGGGTTTCGCAGGGATCGAATGAAGGGTAGAGCCACGGGTCGTAACATATCTGAAATGTAACGTCCACTGTTCAAAGTGCCGTCAATGCGAGCAAGAGGTGACCGGGAGGTGTAACCAATGGCACCCCATACCATCACGCCGGGTGATATGCCAGTATGGCGACGACGAATACACGCTTCCAATGTGCGTTTACCGCGATGTCGTCAAACACGAATGCGGCCATCATGATGCTGTAAACAGAACCTGGATTCATCCGAAAAAATGACGTTTTGCCATTCGTGCACCCAGATTCGTCGTTGGGTACACCATCGCAGGCGCTCCTGTCTGTGATGCAGCGTCAAGGGTAACCGCAGCCGTGGTCTCCGAGCTGATAGTCCATGCTGCTGCAAACGTCGTCGAACTGTTCGTGCAGATTGTTGTTGCCTTGCAAACATCCCCATCTGTTGACTCAGGGATCGAGGGGTGGCTGCACGATCCGTTACAGCCATCCGGATAAGATGTCTGTCATCTCGACTGCTAGTGATACGAGGCCGTTGGAATCTAGCACGGCGTTCCGTATTACCCTCCAGAACCCACCGATTCCATATTCTGCTAACATTCATTGGATCTCGACCAATGCGAGCAGCAATGTCGCTATACGATGAACCGCAATCGCGATAGGCTACAATCCGACCTTTATCAAAGTTGGAAACGTGGTGGTACGTATTTCTCCTCCTTACACGAGGCATCACAACAACGTTTCACCAGGCAACGCCGGTCAACTGCTGTTTGTGTATGAGAAATCGGTTGGAAACTTTCTTCATGTCAGGACGTTGTAGGCGCCGCCAACGGCGCCAACCTTGTGTGAATGCTCTGAAAAGCTAATCATTTGCATATCACAGTATCGTCTTCCTGTCGGTTTAATTTCGCGTCTGTAGCACGTCATCTTCGTGGTGTAGCAATTTTAATGGCCAGTAGTGTAATAAAAGATCAAGCTTTCCAGGACTGCTGGCACCCGACACCCTCTGAATGATGGGAAGATGGAAGGCGTCCTTTCGGTCCTGCTGGTGGAATTCGGGGAGACATCCCGCAGGACCGGCTCGTGGGATTGACTCTGTGGCCCAAATCGCAACACGCCGCCGCTGCGGCATGACCCCTGAAACTACCACCTCAATTACTACATGCGTCCTGCAAGTGACTTAGCACAGACAGCAACGACGACAACTACAAAAGTTCCTCCGACATAAACAAATATTATTTATACTGCACTCCTTTAACGGCACGAGTGCGCCCCTTAACGCCTCTGCTGTGCAATACCAACGCCAGGAACCCAGTGACTTAACACTATTATGTGTTTGTGTGTCACAGACCTCAAGGGTGCCACGCAACGTAAAGATCAGCGCTTAATTTTATCAGTCAGCTTAAACTGCATGAGAAGCAGAGCTGAAGCTTCAGCAACAAAAGTTTTAAAGCTTACTATACTTCAAAAAAGTCCTAAGGCTGGCCAAGCTCACAACTACTCTGTTCAAATGCAATTAAGTTACTCCGCACAGAGTGAGCGATACGCCCAGAGAATCACAAAATCAGTTACAGACGCCGATAAACTTATCAATAATTCGACGTGGCCGCGGAAAGGGCAAACACCGCACAGCTTTACCACTACCGACCCATGGGAGCTGTGCAGAACAAACCAGGTAAGACAGTGCGACCGTACGCAGATTAATACCTACGGCCAAGTATCCTTAATTAAAACAACTAATGTGGTACACAACTTCACTATTCTACAAAAGCGATGAGACCTACTTTACACGAACGTGCTCCACAATAACAGTCGCCAACAAATCTATGACAAGCTCTAAAATCAACTCAACAAACCAATGCCAATCACGAACAAAACAACTTCAAATTCAGATGGCTCTAAGCACTATGGGACTTAACATTTCAGGTAACCAGTCCCCTAGACTTATAACTACTTAAACTTAACTAACAATACAACTGATTTCACAACGCCATGCACCGTCGGGAACAGTTTCAACATCTGGCAACACACCACAGGGATGCGTCAATATTCCATGCTCCAAGTTACACCGTTCCACAAACCACTCCAAGGCGGTAGCCCACCAATTCTTCCCTTTTTCGATAATCCGACCCATACCATACTCCTGAGATGAGATGTGACCACCAGCAAAGTGACGGCCATTTCCGCCACGTCACGAGGGCGGGTAGGCGTTATAGTACTCCTTTGTAGATACTATACAACCAACGTTGCTGTCGTAGGCAGTCCTTACAGTACTCCACAACAAATTCTTGACGGCGGCATGCTATATCGATGTTTCCTTCTTCTAACTTGAAGTAAACGTTTTCGAGTCGTCATTCGCAGCTGTAAGGCACCGTTACCACTTTGCTGACAATAGTGAAGCTACACACAACAGATATCTACCGACCACTTAATAACCACCACTCTTGGCTACAAAGTACGCAAGCCTGTACTTTGACTGTGGCCTATACAATAACCAAAGGACAACAGCGAGCAGCAGCGGTGGGACTCCACACACAACGACACGCTTAGTACCACAAGACCGCTGAACTTACCACCAGGCTACAGTCGAGCTAAACCCGCAACCCTATTCAACACAAACTCTACCTGGTTGCCGTAGTGCCCCTATTCAAAGCTGTGCTCGTAGACACGGGCAGTCGGAAACTACACTACTGGCCATTAAAATTGCTACAACACGACGTTAACGTGCTACACAAGCGAAATTTAACCGACAGGGAGAAGATGCTGTGATATGCAAATGATTAGATTTTCAGAGCATTCACACAAGGTTGGCGCCGCTGACGACACCTACAACGTGCTGACATGAGGAAAGTTTCCAACCGATTTCTCATACACAAACAGCAGTTGACCGGCGTTACCTGGTGAAACGTTGTTGTGATGCCTCGTGTAAGGAGGAGAAATGCTTACCATCACGTTTCCGACTTTGATAAAGGTCGGATTGCAGCCTATCGGGATTGCTGTTAACCGTATCGCGACATTGCTGCTCGCGTTGGTCGAGATCCAATGAATGTTAGCAGAATGTGGAATCGGTGGGTTCTGGAGGGTAATACGGAACGCCGTGCTGGATCCCAAAGGCCTCGTATCACTAGCAGTTGATATGACAGGCATCTTATCCGCATTGCTGTAACGGATCGTGCAGCCACGTCTCGATCCCTGAGTCAACAGATGGGGACGTTTCCAAAACGACAATCTGCACGAACAGTTTGACGACGTTTGCAGCAGCGTGGACTATCAGCTCGGAGACCATGGCTGCGGCTACCCTTGACGCTGCATCACAGACAGGAGCGCCTGCGATGATTTACTCAACGACGAATCTGAGTGCACGAATGGCAAAACGTAATTTTTTCGGATGATTCTAGGTTCTGTTTACAGCATCATGATGGTCGCATCCGTGTTTGGCGACTTCACGGTGAACGCCCATTGGAAGCGAGTATTCGTCATCGCCATACTGGCGTATCACCCGGCGTGATGGTATGCGGTGCCATTGGTTGCACGTCTCGGTCACCTCTTGTTCGCATTGACGGCATTTTGAACAGTGGACGTTACATTTCAGATGTGCTACGACCCGTGGTTCTACCTTTCATTCGATCCCTCCGAAACCCTACATTTCAGCAGTATAATGCACGACCGCATGTTGCAGGTCCTGTACGGGCCTTTCTGGATACAGAAAATGTTCGACTGCTGTCCTGGCCAACTGATTCTCCAGATCTCTCACCAATTGAAAACGTCTGGTGAATGGTGGCCGAGTAACTGGCTCGTCACAATACGCCAGTCACTACTCTTGATTGACTGTGGTATCGTCTTGAAGCTGCATGGGCAGCTGTACCTGTACACGTCATCCAAGCTGTGTTTGACACAATGCCCAGGCGTATCAAGGCCGTTATTACGGCCAGAGGTGGTTGTTCTGGGTACTGATTTCTCAGGATCTATGCACCCAAAGTGAGTGAAAATGTAATCACATGTCAGTTGTAGTATAATATTTTTGTCCTAAAAATCCGTTTATCATCTGCATTTCTTCTTGGTGTAGCAATTTTAATGGCCAATAGTGTAAGAGACGGCCCAAGGGTGTACCACACCTCACGGCCATCGCGGACCCCGCTAGCGCCACCTCACCGAAACGCGCTGACGTTGGATGTCGAACACTCCGTGGAATACAGAGGGACTGTACAAGGTGGCGCGATGTCGCGAATTCTAAATTGCCTAAGGAAGGAGATCAAACAGCACAACAGTCATCATTGAATGCAGCCACATACAGTAATAAAACTTACAAATGTAGCTATAACATACTTCTATTATTTTCTTGGGATAACAATCTTAGATTCATTTCACGGCTTGCTTTGTATGCTATTACATAGTCCTGTGATGACCACCACTGGCTACCACAAAATTTTGTGGCTCTATTACTAATTGAAACAATTTCTACTAACAATCAGTTTTTCCTCGGAAAAGGGGTAGTACACTGAAAACGAGTCAAATGGAAAAATGTCAATACACTGTTTTATTATTTCAAAAATAATCGCCGTACCTGTTAATACATTTATCTCGGTCTAAGACAAGACGGCAAATGTCTTCATAGAAAAGTCGGAACAACATTCGCAACATGTGGGCCAGATCGCACGTTTCGTCTACGATGATGAAGTTTCGCTTGGAAGCCCTTACACATTCTCCTGGTCTCTCCCATTGCTATTTCCATATTTTTGGTATCCCGAAGAAAGACAATCATGGCCGTCAGTATGCGTCGGACGGAAGAAGTGCACGCCTGGAGAGAACCATTCTTTCGTAAGCAACGGCAAACGCTTTTCCCACGAAGGCACTGACTGCCTTGTCTCACAGTGAGAAAGATGTATTAACAGTAATGGCGATTACTTTTGAAATAATAAACAGTTTACTTGAGTCTTTTCCATTGTCACCTTTTCATATGATTGCCTCTTATGCAGTAGTGATAATACAATAGGAGGCAATGAACGAATGATCACTATACTGCAGTCGCCAGTTTAGTTAAGCAATGAGTGGACCATAAGAGCAAAACGACAGTTTACCTCACAGGCAATAAATTGTACACCGAATAAATCAGCAACAAAACATTCAAAATTTAGTCCACACTTTTGCTATTATTAAAATCCAAACTAAGGCTACAGCTATACACCGATAAACTGCTTTTCGGTTTCACTGGATTACGTACATATCGCGAACATCTGCAACAGCGGGCAGTCTCGCTTAATAAGTCGTCCGCACTAAACAAAGTTCACGTTTGCTTGGTTCACTTTACTCGTCGATGATAGTTTACGTACCCTAGGAGATGAGCTCTGAACGGATTAAGATAAAATATTGATCCCAAAACTTCGCTGAAAGAACACGATTCAGTTCAAATGGCTACCAGGAATATGCTACAGGCAGTCACTATCGATAAATAAGTTAACCGATTATTTTTATGACAAGTATTCTAACACTACTCCTAACCTCAGTTTGACAATAAGTATCTCGTTTAACGAGAATTGACTGAAGTATTTAAATATTGTCTTCACAGTCTCTCTGGCAATTCAGATTAAACGTACAGAAAAATAATGACTTGGCACATTTACGGAATGATTCAAAATTACTACGACAGGCTACTAGGGTTCATGGATGGTTAATCACCCTATATAAATACGGTACTTTGCTTGAAAATATAGGTTGTCCATATGAAAACTCTTTGATTTCCAAACGCACTCAAAAATACTATGAGACGTATACCTATAAGACGTATACTGAACAGCCAGAGCATTACACTTACTTAATATCTGGTATGTCCATCTTAGGCACGATAACAGCGACGCGTCGTGGCACGGAAGCAGTGAGGCCTTGGTAGGTGGCTGGAGGGAGCTGGCACCACATCTGTACACGCAAGTCACCTAATTCCGCAAATTTCGGGGTGGGGGGTGAATGAGCTCTGACGTCACGTTCAATCACATCCGAGATGTGCGCGATCTGTCGAGTTTGGGGGCCAGCACATCAATTGGAACTCGCCACTGTGTTCTTCGTACCACTCCATCACATTCCTGGCCTAGTGACATGGAGTATTATCTTGCTGAAAAAGGCCATTGTCATCGGGGAAACATAATCGTCGTGAAGGGGTGTAAGTGGTCTGCAACCAGTGTACGGTGCCCTTTGGCGTCACGGTGTCTTGCACGAGCTCCAGTGGACCATGGATGCCCACGTGAATGTTCCACTGTAGCTGCCGCCAGCTTGTCTCCATCCCGCAGTACAGATGCCAGGGAGCTGTTGCCCTGGAGGACGACAGATTCGCGTCATCCCATCTGCATGGTGAAGGATCGGATGCACCAGATCACGCAACGCTGTGCCAATGCACCAACGTCGAGTGCCGATGGTCACATGCTCGATCCAGTCATAGTTGCCGATGCCGATGTCGTGGTGGTGTTAACATTGGCACATACGTGGGTCGTCGGCTGCGGAGGGCCATCGTTAGAACTGTTCGGTGCACTGTCTGTTCAGGCATACTGGTACTCTGGCCATTATTAAAGTCTGAGGCTATTTCCGCCACAGTTCACTGCCTGTCCAGTTTTACCAGTCTGTCCAGCCTTACGACGTCCGACATCTGTAAAGAGGAGTGACCCCCAAACCCACGACATCTGGAAGTGTTTTCACCTTGGTTTCGCCGCGTGTTGACGATACTGACCACAGCACTTCTCGAACTCTCGACAAGTCGTGCAGATTCCGGAATGTTCGTGCCGAACCTCCGGGTCATCACAATCTGCCCTCGCTCAAACATAGATGAATCGCCCGCCTTCCCCGTCCTACACGCCGACAATGCTCTGAAGCTACATGCATCGTGTGTGTGTCTCAGCAACAGTCATTCCTCGCCAGGTGGCACTGCTATCACATGGGCGGGTTTGTATCGATAGCAGGTCGGTGGTCATAATGCTTTGGCTGCTCAGTGTCCATACTTGGGGTTTACGGCATGTGTACAGTAGCTCCTACAAGTTTTGTACACAGGATCAATACACTTCTACATGGGCTCCTTTCGAAACCCGTAAAATTTGTAGACAGTCTCTCAACTCACGTGCGCACTTACATCTGTGGGCTGATGGAAGCTCTTGTATCCACAATTTTTCTGCTGAAATCGCTTAGGTCATGTGCAGACAAGGAATAAATAATGTCTTTTACATAACCCCAAGGAATAAATCTGCTGGGGTTATGTCTAGAGATCGCTGTGACCATTGCCGCGCGGGATTAGCCGAGCGGTCTGTGGCGCTGCAGTCATGGATTGTGCGCCTGGTCCCGGCGGATGCTCGAGTCCTCCCTCGGGCATGGGTGTGTGTTTGTCCTTAGGATAATTTAGGTTAAGTAGTGTCTAAGCTTAGGGACTGATGACCTTAGCAGTTAAGTCCCGTAAGATGTCACACACATTTGAACGCTGTGACCATTTGGTTGATACATAACGCCCTATCCGTCAACGTACTGCAAAAAAAAAAAAAAAAAGTGTGTTTCAAATGGCTCTGAGCAGTATGGAACTTAACATCTGAGGTCATCAGTCCCCTAGAACTTAGAACTACTTAAACCGAACTAACCTAACGTCATCACACACATCCATGGCCGAGGCAGGATTCGAACTTGGAACCGTAGTGATCGCGCGGTTCCAGACTGAAGAGCCTAGAACCGCTCGGCCACAGTGTCCGGCAGTCTCGTTTCAAATTGTATCGAGAGGATCGACGTATGGAAACAACCTCATGAATCACTGCAGGTAGGCGGGTGAAGGGGAAAAAAATCTGAGGGTCAACAAACTGCTCAACAAACTGTTACTGCTTTGCGCGGTGAAGATAATGGTCTAACTATGTGTTGTTTTATCAGCGCACATCAAGACATGCACCTTTTCGCTGTCTCAGACTTTACCGAAGATATGTGTTTTCTGAACCTCTGATGCGAATGCTTTGCCGGTTAACTTTCCCTCATGTGAGGGATGTTGCTTCGTCATACGAAACGACATTTTCTAGGTAGACAAGCGTTTTCTCCAGTGGGGTCCTACATATCAATGGCACATTAGTTAGGAACTTACAAGTCATTTACCTTCAATGCTTGCACAATTTTTACGTATAAGAGTGCAAGCAAAGTCTTTAAGTAGCACCTTGTGAAATACCGAGCTAGGGATGTTTAGCTCTCGTGAAGCTAGGCGAACAAACTTTGATGGCCTTCTTTGAAAGGTCTCTCTGATCTCGTCTACCATTTAATGAAATATGCGTTTTCTGCCAGATCCCGACCGTTCGTTTACACTGTAAGTGACTTGGAACTTTTCATAACAAACATTAATCGTCCCAAAGTCTGGTGGCTCCCTTTGAACTCCATGTTGGAAATTTCGGTGATTTCGTTTCAGCCTGCCACAGCAAGCACTGCGCTCTAATTTGAGGGCCAAACGAGGTGGCGCAGTGGTTATCACACTGGACTCAACCTCTAGAAGACGACTGTTCACATTTACGTTTTCCTTCATTTCCGTAAATCACTTCACTCAAATACCAGGACATTTTCTTTGACAGGGTACGACCAATTTCATTACTCATATTATAGTAATCCAAGCCTGTGCTGTGTCTGTAATGGCCCCAATGTCGACAGGACGTTGAATTCTAATCTTCCTTCTCTTCTTCTGTGTTTCCATGGAGTCGTTGCTGATAGCTATTTAGCTCCTGCAGAAAATAAAAAGGAGTCTTTTAGGGAAAAATCTACACGAAACTGTTCTAGTCGCTTTGCATGATGCCTAAAACCGCAAGAATCCTTATCTTATAGCTTTTTAATTGCATTTGGAAATCATCGTGGACACTCTGTATGGGCAACAACTTGGGCACTGAATAAAACGTGACACCAATTCAAGAGATTTTACTGACGAAGGCGGCGCAATGGTAAGACTCGCATTCCAGAAGAAACCGGATGAGATCTCCTTCCAGTCATCCAGATTTAGCTTTTCCGTTATTTACGTATATCGCTTAACGTAAAAACGGATACTTCCTTAGCCCCGCTGATGTCCTTCCCCATCATTCACCAGTCTGCGCTAATATTTCGTTTGTAGTGACCCCGTAATCATTGGGAACTTACACTCTAATCTTCCTTTCTTTATTAAAATTTTGTAAGCATATTCAGGTTAACTTTCCAAGAAAGGAAAGCGTGGTTCAACAACCAACATCAAAAGCTTCTTTTCAGATGGCCCACAACATACATTATGTCAATGAATGACATATTAAATATTTTCCTGCGTTCTATTACAGAATGAGTTTAATTGCTCATTATTTACATACACGATGAGTTCCGTTTCGGCAGTTTGCCATTTTCTATCTTGCAATATACGGTGTACAGTTTGTTTCGTATCAAATTATAAAATGAAAGTTAGATGACTTACTTCTATTTTTGTAAATATTTACGTTTTTATGTCACAATGCCGCCTTCACTTTGATCGAGAGCTGTGGCTTTTGCGTAGAGATGTCAGTGCTAACTGGCAAGCAACACTGCTTGAAATAAGCCCAGATATCAATGTGGAACGTACAACGAAAATATCCGTTAGGAAAGTGCGGCGACAATTAGCGTTAATAGGCTATGGCAGTAGACGACTGAGCCGTGCGGTTAAAGGCGCTGCAGCCTGGAACCGCAAGACCGCTACGGTCGCAGGTTCGAATCCTGCCTCGGGCATGGATGTTTGTGATGTCCTTAAGTTAGTTAGGTTTAACTAGTTCTAAGTTCTAGGGGACTAATGGCCTCAGCAGTTGAGTCCCATAGTGCTGAGAACCATTTGAACCATTTGAAGTAGACGACTGACGCGAGTGCCTTCGCTAACGGGAACACATCATCTGCAGAGCATCTCCTGGGCTCGTGACCATATCGCTTGGACTCTAGATAAATGAAAGACCATGACCTGGTCAGATGAGCCCCGGATTCAGTTGGTAAGAGCTGATGGTAGGGTTCGAGTGAGGCGCAAACCCCAGGCAGAAATAGGCCCAGTTTGTCAACAAGGCACTTTGCAAGCTGATGGTAGCTCCATAATGGTGTGGGCTATGTTTACGTGGAATGAAATGGATCCTCTGGTCCAACTGAACCGATCATTGAAAGGAAATGGTAATGTTTGGCTACATTGAGACCATTTGAAACCATTCATGGACTTCATGTTCCCAAACAACGATCGGCATGTTAGCGGGCCACAATTGTTCGCGATTTGTTTGAAGAGCATTTTGCACAATTCGAGCGAATTATTTGGCCACCCAGATCGCCTGACATCAATCGCACTGAATATTTATGAGAAGTAATCGAGAGGTCAGTTCGTACACAACATCCTGCACCAGCAACGCTTTCACAATTATGGGCGCCTATAGAGGCAGCATGGCTCAATATTTCTGCAGGGGACTTGCAACGACTTGTTGAGTCCACGCCACGTCGAGTTGCTTCACTACGACGAGTGAAAGGAGATCCGACACGATAGTAGGAAGTATCACATGAATTTTGTCACCTCAGTGTTTGTCGGTTAACTGTTCCCGAGAAATATCTGAGAATAAACATCTTTCCGTAAAGCTAGCATTCATGAATATACGTTGCAGTATCTCCGTCGCAAATGGTTGTCAACAAGGTTTATCGTTCGGCATCAGATGTTTCAGAATTGGCACTTTGTAAGTATAGAAACGACGTCCTGGCGTACCATAAGACGGAATGTTGCTCAGGCTACATTAAGTTCCCTAAATGCCTGCTGAATTGACTCACGTGGGCTTCTGAGGAATGCTTGTCAAATTTCCTCCACTCTCCCTTCAAAAACATGCGCAACACCAGAATGTTTCAGAACACTTCCAATTGAAAGAAACCATTCTTTAATTGTTTTCACCTCAGGTGAAACACTATCCATACAACATCCGATAATTTCTGGCAACTGGCGATCTTTTTCTTCAAACCACACTACTGGTTGCTCCTGTAGAGTCGCCATTTTAATCTCATGCAATTATACTTCACTCTGGTGACAACAGGTGACACGTCTGACGGAGTGCTCTAGCATATGGTCCAATTTCAGTACGATACCTCAGCAGGTTTTTTCTTGGGCCTTCGAAATGGAGGACTGAAAGGGACACCCTGTGCGAGGGCGGTTGGATAAATCTGCCAAAAAAAAAAGAAATAAAAATAAAAACGATTGTTTGGCAGACAACTCGTCTTACTTCGCGACTGTCTCCTTTGTGCGATATACACTTTGTCCAGCTATCCTCCGGCTTTTTTATCCCATCGAAAAAATATTTGTCACGCTCCGCAATATATTCATTGACTGGAACTATCTCTTTCTCGCTTGATGAAAATTTCTTCCCCAGAAAGAGAAAGTTTCAAATTAGATAACAGAAAGACGTTACTTGGGGCTAAGTCTGGTGTGCAGGGTGCATGAGTAACCAATTCAAATTGAAATGCACGTTCGCCATTGTTCTCGCCGATGTGTGAGATGGTGCATTATGCTGGTGAATAGTACATTTTTGCTTGCCGAAGTTGAACGTTTCTCAGCCAACGCAAATTTCAAACGATCCAACAATGCAGCATAATAGCATCTTTTTCCAACAATCTATGAGGATTATTCCGTGGGAACCCCAAAAAAACAGTGGAAGTCACCTTACTAGCTGTCAAAATTGTCTTTGCCTTCTTCGGTGCGCTTTCAGCAGCCATTGTGCTTTGCTTTAACTACCGTTTGACTTTAATGAATAATGATGGACCCAGGTTTCATAAATAGTCACAAATCAGCACAAAAGCTCTTGCGGGTGGCGATTAAACATCGCCAGGCATTATACGAGGGTCAGTCAAAAAGTAATGCCTCCTATTTTTTTTCTACGTTTAATTGTCAGGAAATTTAAATGCAATTACATAGGTTGAAAACCACAATATTGAGGATCATTTTGTCATTTTTCAATGTAATCTCCGCCCATCTCTACAGTTTTGGTCCATCTTTGAACAAGGGCATGTATCCCAGCACGGTAAAAATCACAGCTCTGCTTCCTAAGCCATTGACGCACGGATGTTTTGACGGCCTCCTCATCTTCAAAATGAATCCCACGATGAGCTTCTTTTAGTGGCCCGAACAGATGGAAGTCTGATGGTGCCAGGTCAGGGCTGTATGGGGGATGAGGCAAAACTTCCCATCCAATTTTGACAATCTCGTCAGAGGTGTGACGACTGGTGTGTGGTCTTGCATTGTCATGCAAAAGAAGAACATCTGCCATTGATTTTGTTGGGCGAACTCGCTGAAGACGTGCTTTAAGTTTGTTGAGGGTTGTGACGTATTGAACAGAATTTATTGTGCATCCCTGCTCCAAAAAATCAACTAGAATCACACCCTCTGTATCCCAGAAAACTGTTGCCATAACTTTCCCTGCCGATCGCACAGTTTTGAATTTTTTCTTCCTCGGCGAGCTTGTGTGACGCCACTCCATTGACTGCCTCTTTGATTCGGGTTCAAAAAAATGCACCCATGTTTCGTCCCCGGTCACAATTTTTTTCAGAAACTCATCTCCCTCCAAACGGAAGCGCTCTTTATTCTGATCGGTTAACATTCTTGGAACCCACCGTGCACAAACTTTTGAGTACCCCAATTGTTTAATAATCGTGATCACACTGCCTTTACTAAGAGAAATAATGCAACACACTTCATCTGCAGTCACCCGACGGTCACCACGAATGATGTCATCAACTTGCTGAATGTTGTGTGGAGTCACTGCACTCACCGGCCTGCCGCTCCGCTTTTCGTCAGTCAACGGTGTTTGCCCTTCAGCTTCCTTACAACGACGAACCCATCGTCTAACAGTGCTGACATCCACTGTCACAACACCATACACCTTCTTCAGTCTTTCATTAATGCGTATGGGCGTTTCACCTTCTGCATTCAAGAATTCAATCACACAACGCTGTCTCAAACGAACATCGATGTCGGCCATCTTACAAACTTCTGCTGTGCTGCCACCTGTTGACACAGAAAGTTACTACTGCAGTGGATTGCAGAAGAAGGTTTGAGGAATGGCGCCAAATTCAAATTTTTCACTTAACTTAATTTCTTTAAGTAGAAAAAAAATGGGAGGCATTACTTTTTGACCGACCCTCGTAGTAAAATGTTGTGCCGGATGCTCTGTTGGTCGACTGTGAGCAATCGCAGCAACCACCTCGCACACAACTTCTTCATAGCCAATTCTCCGTGCAGGATATTATGCACTCGCTCAGTTAAGGTACCTGGTCTCAGCAATCCAAAAATGGTTCAAATGGCTCTGAGCACTATGGGACTTAACTTCTGAGGTCATCAGTCCCCTAGAACTTAGAACTACTTAAACCTAACTAACCTAAGGACATCGCATACATCCATGCCCGAGGCAGGATTCGAACCTGCGATCGTAGCGGTCGCGCGGTTCCAGACTGTAGCGCCTAGAACCACTCGACCACACCGGCCGGCGTCTCAGCAATCTCACGAATCCTTATTCGGGGGTCTTGAATTATTATATCACGGGTTTTGTAAATGGTTCCCTTAATGGTGATCTCAATTGGACGGTCGGAGCATGATTCGTCTTCGTTGCTTATCCAGCCGTGTTTAAATTCATTAATCCAAAACTAAATATTCTTCAATGATGGTACTGTGTCTCAGTGAACTTCATCCAGTTCGGATTTAATCTGTGCGGCCGTCAAACTGTTCAAATGAAAATGCTTACTAACGGTAAGAAACTTTATTTTCTCCGTTTTCAATCGCAATCGACACACTGGCCAGTTCACAGAGCATTGTTGAAATTCCTTATACGATCCTTGGAATAATCAAGCTCATCAACCATGATGACACAACAAAAACAATCAAAATTTTCATGGAAATTAACCAGACTTATCAAACCACTCTCGTATATTGAGAAGCTGTAGTTAGAATGCAGTAAGAATCCCATGGAGCTGCGCTAACAGAGTGACTATAGGGAGACACCACGCATTACTCCCACTGCTGGATTTTGTGATGAATTAATTGTGCCGTTAGATAATGATGAGTGGAAACAGACAAAATGCGTTATTTTCAAGTCCAGAACTTATGCCAAGAGCAAAAGTTGGAGGACTTACCTGTGTGAGAAGCTGTATACTCTATAGCATGATTTTACTAGTGCAGTATTTCACAAGTATAGTCATCCAGAAATTTGAAGCATTCTACCATATTCAATGACTGTTGTGGATTAATGATCTATATTCTCCTCTTTGTTGTACAGAAATGAGTACATATAGTTCTCATTCTACCATTCTTTCCGGTAGTAAATAAAAGTTCATTTACGGAAATCCGCTTCTTAATTCTCTAAAAAACCTTATTAACAGTTTCTTTTTCGGTTGCTGCCTCCCTCATCGGATGAGTTAAACTTTTTTTTAATTTTGCTCATAATGGCATCTGATGTTCCCGGTAGTGCCTGAATCGAATTAACATTCGTACTTCAACTTCTTAAATTTTATTCCTGTTAACTGTTTGCGTAATTTATCTCTAGAGTTCCGAGAAATCGTGCTATGTTGTCTGTGTACCTATGAGTTCAGTCCTGCATAACTCAAACGGCACGTAACTAACTTTTCCGCTTGGACACATAAATTCTTGGCGACTGCCTGGGTGGGTTTTAAATTCTGTGAGCACCGTAGGACGTGCAGGTTAGCACTTTAGAGGCCACCCGCCATCCGTAACTTCCAAGGAAGTTTTTCATCACCGCCCCACCCCTTCCTCCCTCCCCATTTTACCTCTGACCAGGTCACGAGTGCTACGTTTACGTAACTTTCGTCAATAACTTTGGCGCCATTCCGAAAACCGCAGCGATATCGCAATTTCCTGCACTACACTCAAACAGTCTGTGGTGCGAGGGCTGTTCAGGAGTCAACCTTCTACAGGATATTAAAAATACACAAATGCTTGGTCACTTTTGAGGTTACGTTGGCTTTCAGCGTTCATCATTGCATAAGCAGCAAAAGAATGGATTTGGAGACATTCTTACAATTATTTTAATGTGGAAAACGTATACGTTCAGATCGATCTTGGGGCATGTGCCTCTGATCTGAGCGTATGCCTGTTACACAACATTAGAGCTTTATGAATGTCTCTCAATCGATGATAATCTTATGATGCCCTACAAAGGCGAAACAAGTCATTTCAAGATTAATCATTACGCAGTTGCTGTAGCAATCGGCCAGATGGAGTGGGAGATGTTTTATAATAAATGGACAGTGTTACTCTGTCTCCCTCCAACAGCGAAGTGCGTTCTGCCATTCAGTTCTTGGAAGCAAAATGATTTCAGGCCCCCGAGATTCATCATCGATTTTGTCGTGCATTTTGGGATGGTGTTGTGTGTGACGTATGAGTGATGATGCTGTGAGGGAGTGTTACAGAAAATTCAAAGCCGATAGGACAGATGAACATGATGAATGTCTCAAGAGAGAACTAACGAACTTGGAAAACATATTTACAAAATTGTGCTTGTGAGATGTAGGTTCACAATTCCCGGATCTTCAGAAGCGCATCACATTTGAAGGGCAACCATAACAAATTATTATAACATAGAGTTGCAAATATTTTATAAATAAACTATAAATTAAAAGAACTATGAATAATAGTTATTAACAAAAGTGTTGATGAAAAGTACATTGTTGCTAATAAACAATAAGTTATGTAATGTAATGTCGTGTGGCGACGGCCCCCCGGCGTGTGGACCCGCCTGGCTGTGCAAGTTAATTTGTTGTATCAGCGTTATTATTTACAAAAGAATCTGTTTCTTTCGCTAGAGTACAACTGAGTAAGCTCATGCAATTGAACGAGAGAGAGAGAAGGAGGAACTGAAAATTATTGTTAACAGTTCAGCAATTAATTTATTATTATTATTGTTATGATTATTATTCATAACAAAGGTGCTCCTCTCACTGTGGTAAACAAACATTGAGTGATGAGGGTCCTGCAATTGAACTAGAGAGGAAAGGAGTAGGGGGAGTGGATTCCCGCCACTTTAATGTTCTCCCTTTCACTCAGAGAGAGATGGGATTGAGATGCGTGACCTCCATTTTCCCGCCAGTTTTAGACTAAAGTGACAGAAGTTAGGGGACACTTCCTAACATCGTATCAGACCTCCTTTTGCTCGGCGAAGTGCAGCAAGGTAACGTGGCATGGGCTCAACAAGTCGTTGGAAGACCGTGCAGAAATATTGAGCCGTGCTGCCATCCATACCGTCCATAACAGCGAAACTGTTGCTAGTGCAGGAGTTTGCGCACAAGCTGACCTCTCGACTATATTCCATAAATATTTGATGGGATTCATGTCACGCGATCTGGGCGGCCAAATCATCCCCTCGAATTGTCGAGAATGTGCTCACATCGCATACTGTCATCTAAAAAGATTCCATAGTTGCTTGGAAACATGAAGTCAATGACAGGTTCAGTTGGACCAGAGACAGCAGTCTGTTCCATGTAAATACAGATCACACATGATGGAGGCACAAGCTTGCACAGTACCTTGTTGACGACTTGGTCCATGGCGTCGTGGAGTCTGTGCCACACTCTAACCCTATCATCAGCTCTTACCAACTGAAATGGAACCTCATCTGATCAGGCCACGATTTTCCAGTCATCTCACCCACACGGTCACAAGCCCAGGAGAGGCGCTGCAGGTGATTCGTTGCTCGCGTATGTCATGTGCTGCCATAGCCCATTAACGCCAAATTTCCAACACTAGCCTAACAGATACGTTCATCATACGTCCCACATTGGTTATTGTGCAGTAATTTTACGCAGTGTTGCGTCTCTGTTAGCACTGACAAGTCTACGCAAACACTGCTGCTGTCGGTCGTTACGTGGAGGTTGTCGACCACTGAGGTGATGCCTGTAATTTGGTATTCTCGGCTCACTCTTGACACTGTGGACCTCGGAATATTGAAACCCTCAACGATTTCCGAAATGGAATGTCGCATGTGTCTAGCTCCAACTACCAATCCATGTTGGAAGTCTAATGGCTCTGAGCACTATGCGACTTAACTTCTGAGGTCATCACTCGCCTAGAACTTACAACTAATTAAACCTAACTAACCTAAGGACATCACACACATCCATGCCCGAGGCAGGATTCGAACCTGCGACCGCAGCGGTCGCTCGGCTCCAGACTGTAGCTCCTAGAACCGCACGGCCACTCCGGCCGGCTGTTGGAAGTCTGCCAATTCCCGTTGAGCGCCTATACGGCGGAAACCTTTTCACATGAAATACCTGAATAGAAATGACAGCTCCGCCAACGTAATGCCCTTTTATACGTCGTGTACGCGATATTACCGCCATCTATATATTTGCATATCGCAAATTAATGATTTTTGGTCACCTCAGTGGACGTCGCGCAGTTGTCCAAGGTGGATAGTCCGAGTTTCAGGTTACATACTGACCTTGACTGTACCACACAGAGATGCCCTACAGGCGTTGATGATCACGTCACAGGTATCCTGACCACGAAGATACCAAGTACAGTTGTCCTATGTGTAAAATTACATCCTAATATGTTAGCCGAACTGACTTTGCGATCAGAAGGTTACCTTTTCTCGTTCACTCACTGATCCTTTACTAATACAGGATTATTCATAAGTACCTCCTGTGCCTCAAAACCCGACTTCGGAAAACTAAAAAAGATTAAGCACATCAGTGAACAGAGAATGTATCGAAGTTTCGGTTCGTGAGGCGTGCGGTGACCTAATTGCATTAGGGGGGGTGCATATCTACATGTACTCAGCTCGCCCTATTTGCCCAAGAAATTCACAGTGCCGTAGACACTGGCGAGCAGATTGATGCCGTATTCCTGGACTTCAGGAAGGCATTTGATACGGTTCCGCACTTACGTTTAGTGAAAAAAATACGAGCTTACGGAATATCGGACCAGGTTTGTGATTGGATTCAGGATTTCCTAGAAGAAAGAACACAACATGTCATTCTTAACGGTTCAAAATCTGCAGATGTAGAGGTAATTTCGGGAGTACCGCAAGGAAGCGTGATAGGACCTTTATTGTTTACAATATACATAAATGACTTAGTTGACAACATCGGTAGCTCCGTGAGGCTATTTGCAGATGACGCGGTTGTCTACAAGAAAGTAGCAACATCAGAAGACTCGTACGTACTCCAGGAAGACCTGCAGAGGATTAATGCATGGTGCGACAGCTGGCAGCTTTCCCTAAACGTAGATAAATGTAATATAATGCGCATACATAGGGGCAGAAATCCATTCCAGTACGATTATGCCATAGGTGGTCAATCATTGGAAGCGGTAACGACCGTAAAATACTTAGGAGTTACTATCCGGAGCGATCTGAAGTGGAATGATCACATAAAACAAATAGTGGGAAAAGCAGGCGCCAGGTTGAGATTCATAGGAAGAATTCTAAGAAAATGTGACTCATCGACGAAAGAAGTAGCTTACAAAACGCTTGTTCGTCCGATTCTTGAGTATTGCTCATCAGTATGGGACCCTTACCAGGTTGGATTAATAGAAGAGATAGACATGATCCAGCGAAAAGCAGCGCGATTCGTCATGGGGACATTTAGTCAGCGCGAGAGCGTTACGGAGATGCTGAACAAGCTCCAGTGGCGGACACTTCAAGAAAGGCGTTACGCAATACGGAGAGGTTTATTATCGAAATTACGAGAGAGCACATTCCGGGAAGAGATGGGCAACATATTACTACCGCCCACATATATCTCGCGTAATGATCACAACGAAAAGATCCGAGAAATTAGAGCAAATACGGAGACTTACAAGCAGTCGTTCTTCCCACGCACAATTCGTGAATGGAACAGGGAAGGGGGGATCAGATAGTGGTACAATAAGTACCCTCCGCCACACACCGTAAGGTGGCTCGCGGAGTATAGATGTAGATGTAGATGTAGATGTACGTGATTACTCTGCCATTCACAATAAAGTGCCTGGCAGAAGGTTCAGTGAACCATCTTCAAGCTGTCTCTCTGCCGTTCCACTCTCGAACAGCGCACGGGTAAAACTAGCACTTAAATTTTTCTGTGCGAGCCCTGATTTCTCTTATTTTACCGTGATGATCGTTTAGCCCTATGTAGGTGGGTGCTAACAGAATGTTTTCGCAAGCGGAAGAGAAAACTGGTGATTGAAATTTCATGAGAAGATCCCGTCACAACGAAAAACGCCTTTGTTTTAATGATTGCCACTCCAATTTACGTATCATGTCTGTGACACTATCTCCCCTGTTTCTAGATAATACAAGACAAGCTTCCCTTCTTTGAACTTTTTCGACGTCATCCGTCCGTCCCACGTGATGCGGATTCCACACCGCACAGGAATACTTCAGAATAGGTCTGACAAGAGTGGTATAAGCAGACTCCTTAGCAGACCTGTGGCACCTTCTAAGTGTTCTGCCAATTAATCGCAGTCTTTGGTTTGCTCTACCTACAATATTATCTATGAGATCGTTCCAATTTAGGTTATTTGTAAATGTAATCCCTAAGTATTTAGTTGAATTTACAGCCTTCAGATTTGTGTGACTTACAGTGTAATCGAAATTTAGCTGATTTCTTTTAGTACTCATGTGAATAATTTCACGATTTTCTTGATTCAGTGTCAATTGTCACTTTTAGCAACATACAGATATCGTATCTAAATCATTTTTCAAGTCGTTTTGATCATCTGATGGCTTTACAAGACGTAAATGACAGCATCATGTGCAAACAGTCTAAGACGGCTACTCAGATTGTCTCCTATGTCGTTAATACAGATCAGGAACAGTAGAGGGCCTATAACACTTCCTCGGGGAACGCCGGATATTACTTGTGTTTCACTCGAAGACTTTGCGTCTACTACTACGAACTGTGACCTTCCCGACAGGAAATCACGAATCCAATCGCACAACTGAGGCGGTACTCCGTAGCACGCAGTTTGGTTAGAAGATGCTTGTGAGGAACGGTGTCGAAAGCCTTCTAGAAATCTAAAAATATGGACTCAATTTGACATCCCCTGTCGATAACAATCATTACTTCATGAGTTTAAAGAAATAGTTGTGTTTCACAAGAAAGATAGTTTCTGAATCAGTGCTATGTGTCAATAAATCGTTTTCTTCGAGGTACTTCATAATGTTCGAATACAGTATATGTTCCAAAACCCTACTGCAAATCGACGTTAGTGATATGGGCCTGTAATTCAGCGGATTACTCCTAGTTCCCTTTTTGGGTATTGGTGTGACTCGAGCAATTTTCCAGTCTTTAGGTACGGATCTATCTGTGAGTTTCCGGAAGCGCATCGGTACCACAGTAGATGATTCTGACGAATGAAAGTTCCTCTGACCACATATTTTATGCTCCTCGTGTGTACAGGCTGTGCGAATAATGCAGGATACTGTAAGCGACAGAACCGTCCAAGAATCACATTCAGAACGAGATGTTTGTGTACAGCCAAGCATATGGAAACGGTCGAGATGCAGCACGGCTACTCCAAAACAAGTATCCTCAAAGACACCAACCACATTACATAACATTTCAAGCCCTTTTTAGGTGTTTCTGTGATAGTGGGTTCTTTCAGACAGACTGAACGTGCAGTGAGGTGGCAGACTGGTTATACACCAGATTTGGAGGAGTGGTTTCTACAGGATATTGAGACTAACGCTAGTACAAGCTCCAGACAAGTGTCATTGATGTGAACCTGTTGACAAATCATCCTCTCTGTATGCTCCCATTGAATTACCTCGCACCAGCATGAGGACAGGAAACCCAGTGAACAGTTTTGCGAAACGAGCCGCAGCCGCTGCGGCTTCAGTGTCTTCAGTTAATACCATGCACGTGGTCTCCTGCCCGTACTGACGTTTGCCACGTAGTAAACTGCGCCCATATTTAGCGCTTGTGATCTGATTTGAAAGCTTGGGAAGAGGCTTTATCCACTGAAATGTGTGCTGGTGTCCTGCAGTTTCCCCTTGCTGTTGTCTTTTGAAACATCAGAGGAAGAGAGGTTGGACAAAGATATGGAAACACCGCGAGTAAGGAATTGTTGGATATAAATGCAGATGCTAGCCAAGACAGCATGTTGCGCTGGAGTATTTGGACACGAACTGCACCTGTTCAATGTAGTCAATACGCTACAGGTGTCTGCTGTTGTCACGACAGTGTACTGCGTAATTGTGAGTGCATTTTGTGGAAGCCAAGTGAGTCCTAATGTGTGCAAATTATTGGTGATCGTGTGCTTGGTGCTTCCGTACACAAGCTAGCCGACGTTTTAGTTGTTTCACGAGCCATCGTGTTAATATTTATAGCGCATACAAGGAAAGTGGGCAAACATCATCCGCTAAGTCACAGAGTGGGCGGAAGTGTGTGGTGAGTGATCGCAATAGACGGTTATTGAAGACGATTGTGATGAATAAAAAGAGGACAACAGCTGCAAAAGTCGCTGCAGAACTGAACGTCGCGTTTGCGGACCCTGTCAGCATCAAAAGAGCACGAAGAGAGCTTCATAAGCAGGGAATTGCAGGGTGAGCTAAATTCCAGCACCGCACATCAGAGTTGCAAATGCCCGTATGAGGTAAAATGGTGCCAAATCCATAAACCTGGACACTGGAGCAGATGGAAGGAGGGCATTTGGTAGAATGAGTCATGTTTTACGCTTGCTAACTTTTGCCCAAGTTTACGTCCCAGGAATATAACATGGCGAGGGTTCGGTGATGATTTGGACAGCTAAATCGTGATATTCCATGGGCCCCATGGGTACTCAACAAATTTGTGGTACTACCAAGTTTTTGTGACTATTTTGACTGGTCAGGTTCTAACAACCCTACCACAACAAAGGTCAAAAGTTAATTATGATTGTAGTGTTGCTCATGCTGCTAAATGTTGCATTTTTGGGCAACAACAAAGTTATATTATGTGGCAGGTATCATTAGAGCACAGTTAATAAAGTCATTTCTTGAAATAATGGATAAACTAGGCACTCATCTTTTAGTGTTTCCCACGCTGGTCTCGTTGTCACCTCATGGCTCAATCGTCGAAAATCTATGTGGTGATGATTCCAAGTTCGGATGCAGAAAGGCCAAGGTGTTATTCTGCGATATTCAAAAGTCATATAGATGCGCTTCACGAACCATTCTTGAAGATTAAACTTTTGCATGTTAGGACGATGGTGATGTAAAAATGTAATCAGCACTCCGAACTTAAGTTACACTCCTTTTTTTTATTATTTTTGTAGCAATATAACTTCACAATACAAAACATACTTGAAAATATCGTTCTCACTGTTAAAGTTCACATTTCATAAACTGACTATAATTTGCGTCTTTTCAACATGACGGCCAAGACTTGACTCTCTAATAACCGCTTACGCGCCAAAAAATCAGACTTACAAGTACGTCAAAGATCATAGTGACAAAAGAAAGAATTCACATAAGACTAATATCAATGCAATACAAACATATCGATGTATCAAAGTACCTCTACATTAATGAAATCAAATCTGAATGTTGTCTCACAAATATGTTAGCTACTTGCTGGCATCGAGAGGTTGAGGTGAGGTTCCGTAATGTTTATGTAATTCAAGTACCATTACAAGGTCCATCACGTGTAACAGTGTTTGTTCGCCAATTGTCATGCTGTTTTCCAAGACGACAGGGCCCCTGCTCTCACACCTCACATCGTCCACGACTGTTTTTGTGAGCTCGAAGATGAGTTGTCGCATCTGCCATGGCTACCAGAGTTACAGGATCTCGTTAATACTGAGTCACTGTAGTCTACTATGGAGAAAAGTGTCGCTACCCATCTCCATTACCGTTATGTGAACTTGCCACTATTTTAGAGGTAGGGTAATATGATATTCAATAAAAAGCAGGATCTGTATTTATACACTCCGAGGCGAGGGCAAGCTGTTTTGAATGCCACCCATTTTCCTACTGTATATTAGGGACTGTAATCTGTTGTGCTTTTGGTGTTTCCATATTGTTTTTCCACCTCCTGTAACCCTGTATCCGGCTACGCCTAAGGGCTGATTATGACACGGCGGCCGATCGGACGGTGTTTGTCTGTTTTGTATCAATAACCTCTACGTCTACTGTAGCAACAGTCCATGTAGAAAATGTCATTTTGACAATATGGTTCCTATTAAAGAGAGAGGTGAGCCAGAAGGACCATGCATACATCACCAGTTGGGCTACAAGCATCACCATCTCTGAGCGACTGGTGGAGTGAGGATGTAACGGCTCGTAGCAGCTCGGCTGCTGTGTGCCTA
Organism: Schistocerca cancellata; assembly: GCF_023864275.1. Lineage (NCBI taxonomy): Eukaryota > Metazoa > Arthropoda > Insecta > Orthoptera > Acrididae > Schistocerca > Schistocerca cancellata. The sequence continues at coordinate 180,006,608 of NC_064632.1, forward strand.
ACAGGCAGAAGGCCGCTGTGTTTCTGTGGGAGCAGGCAGGGTCTCATGCCGTATTTAGAGCTATGGATCGACTATCGCCGGAGGTCGAACGTTAGCGTGGAATGCGTAAGGCGGGGCCTTGGCCGCCATCGGCGGGCAACGAGCTATTCGTTGCGTGACACGCACCAAACTAAGAACCGGTACTTTCAAGGCTAAGTCGTACTGTTTTGTACTTGTTTTCGACGGCTGTTGTCGCTTTCTAGTAGTGGTCAGAATCCCGATTGAGGTCTCCTACCCTAGGCAGCGTGGGCGGAGGAGCGAGTAGACGTTGAGGGCACCCTTGTGCCTTGGCGTCCGAAACTACTCATAAAGCCCTGTGGATGTAAAACGCGATGGGAACCACTGCATTAACGACACATAATGTGTATCCACAGGACATGTACCTCGTAACTGGAAAAAGTATCACAATTCCGACCAGCCCTCATTATGGTCTCCAGGGTCGTACTAAAAAGAGAACTACAAAACCTCAATATAGGTACGTCAACAGCAGTAAGCTATTTGATCAAAAATGTCGGGCCACATCTTAGTCGACATTGTTAAGAGGTACATCAACCGCATTCATGATGAATACTTGAAATCCACAGGTGACTCTTTCAGTGATGAGGATGACAAACTAAACGCCTTTCAGCCGTCAATTTTCAACCTTATTTCATTGGGCAACCAGCTTCAGCGTTTTACTGCGCCATCTTCAGGCCCCTAACCGACCTGTACGAATTACCTACCTCGCTTGGATCAAAACAGGGGCCAACAATACTGGTATTAGTAGATATTTGTTGCAGTGACCACTTCAAGTATCACCTGCCGGCAGCAACGGTCCTATCACACTTCCCTGCGGTACTCCGGATTTTACCTTTACATATGTCGACTTGGTTCCGTTAAGACCGATGTGTTGATTTCTAATAATCTAAAACTAACAACACTGTATCGTTATAGATCCCACTAATGATACTTTAGAACTAGAAAAAGGCGAAACGCGTCTGGGGTAGATAAATTAAGTGGCAGTAGGAAAATGCGGTTTTATTTACAAAACAAGTGTTGAGTTCTATCAGCAAGAAAGTCTTGAATCCAATCGCAAGTCTGCTCCGATACTCCGTAAGTTCGTATTTTTTTCATCAAACGGCAGTGCGGGACGGTGTCAAATGCTTTACTGAAATCAGCGAACACGGCATCAACCTGAGCGGCGTTGTCCGCTGCGCTGTAGATCTCATGGGAGAACGGAGCGAGCTGAGTTTCACAGGATCTGTGTTTGCTGAATCCATGTTGATTTCTATAGAGGAGATCTTTATTTTCCAAAAACGTCATAATTCTTGAGCATAAAACATGTTCGATAATTCTACGACATATTGACGCCAACGATATAGGTCTATAACTGTGAGGATCTGTCTTGCAGACTTTCTTAAAAGCGGAGATGACTTGCGCTTATTTCCAGTCGTTAAGTACCTTTCGTTGCTCAAGCGATCTACGTTAAATTACTGCTAGAAGGGGAGCAAGTTCTTTCGCATAATCTTTATAAAATCTTATAAGTATCTCGTCTGGCCCTGACGCCGTTCCACTATTAAACGATTGTAGCTGCTTTTCAATTTCACGATTGGTTATCTCAATATCTGCCATTTCCACGACGATTGAATGGAGCTACAGTGTTATGATCTTCCGCGGTGAAACAACTTCGGAAGACCGAATTCAGTATTTCGGCTTTCTGGCTCTGAGCACTATGGGACTTAACATCTATGGTCATCAGTCCCCTTTCGGCTTTCTCTCTGTTATCAGTTATAGTACAGTTTATGAGCAGCTGCACGACCATTGTACCGTACCCTTTCTACGACCGTACACACAGTGCTATCTGGACTGTAGGAACGTGTAGAGCTCACGAGTGATTCCTTCTGGTCATTTCATGCAGTTTTTTACAAATCACCCTCCGTAATTCTAGACGGTCTGTGTCAGTCGGTACGTATCTCTCTGGTCTTGGTTTAGCTGTGAGTGTTCCTGCGCGTGCCCACTTCACAGTCACATCACCAACAGTCGACTTGGGCATGGTTGAAGGATTGAAACATCCGTGATGGATATGTTACTCAAGTGACATCCAATGATGGGTCCAGATTTGAAGTCACTCAGCTCTCCTGAACGACCCATTCTGCTGTTACCGTTACTCTGTTGACATCTCAATACTGTCCGCCTCCTGTCGCAGTGGCGTGTTCGCCTCTGGTGACAAGTCAATTACGCTTTGCGTAGGGACTTCCGGATACTTTTAATTGCACAGTGTAAAAGAAAGATTGAGGAGCGGAATTAAAATGAAGGCATGTCAGTGATAAGAGCTGATGACAAAATGGTTCAAATGGCTTTGAGCTCTACGGGACTTAACATCTGAGGTCATCAGTCCCCTAGACTTAGAACTACTTAAACCTAAGGACATCACAGACATACATGTCCGAGGCAGGATTCGAACCTGCGACCGGACCAGCCGTGTAGTTCCGGACTGAAGCGCCTAGAACCGCTCGTCCACAGCGGCTGGCACGATGATGACATTTTTATCCTAATCGAAAATGACGAAGAATTACAGGAGTTCTTCAATGGAATAAACTGCCTAATGATGACAGAATACCGGCTGAGAGTAAACCAAAGAAAGACGAATAGTGAGATGTAGGAGAAACGAGACTGGCGATAAACTTCCCTACAAAACTGGGGGCCACGCAGAACAATAAGTTAAGGAACTGTGATACGGCGGAAGCGCAGTAACGTATGGCTGATAAACAAGGAATTCAAATGGTTCAAATGGCTCTGAGCACTAAGGGACTTAACATATGAGGTCATCAGTCCCCTAGAACTTCGAACTACTTAAACCTAACTAAGCTAAGGACATCGCACACATCCATGCCCGAGGCAGGATTCGAACCTGCGACCGTATCAGTCGCGCAGTTCCGGACTGCAGCGCCTAGAACCGCGTGGCCACCGAGGTCGGCATAAACAAGGAGTATGTGTGAAGATGTCTACCGCAGGGAAACAGAGAATTCGTCGCTAAAAGAAATGTAGTGGTATGGAACACAGAACTCAGTGTCAGAAAGCAGTATTTTATAATGTCCGTCTGAGGTCAATCATGGGCTGTGGGGAAACGGGAGAATAGAAAAGGGAACGTTTATGATGTGTTGTAGAAAATTACAGAAAAATAAGTGAAATAATGAGAATTGAGTGCCTGAAGTAGTGATCGGATGATGAAACATGTGCTAAAACATCAAGGAATAATTTCCATGATAGGTATGGGAAGACAGATTGAAATGTTTTATTGAGGTCTTCAGTCAAAACTGGTCTGTTTGGAGCTCTGTAATGTTTCTGGCTTTGCAGCCATCATATTCGGCTACAAGAAGCGCTTTATACTGCGGTTGAGAAAGCAGCTGTGGCAAAATGACGTAATGCGGTGTGAGGTACCGATGAGAGATGGTTTGTTCGGTACGGGTATCGTGAGAAAGACCGCCTACATTGTGGTCCTTCTCCGCGATTGGCTGCTGCGTTCGGAAGTTGCGCGCCAAAATGATAATCCTCTGTTACTAATATTTGAAGAATTAAACAGCGTAATTAGTTGAATTTCAAATTAAAGTGTCTCTCAATAGCTTGCTACCTTTCCATTACTTCACAAATATTAATAACCAACAGAACAGTAAACAACTGCAAAAGGAAAAGGCAGACGAAGCGCTTCGGTGATCTTCGGATAGCGCCTAACTTGGATGGCGGGCGGAGTGGTTCTACTGTAAGATCAGAGCTCGTTCGGCAATCTCGGAGAACGGACATGTTGTCCGCCACGGTATCAGTTAAGACTTAGTTAGCAATGTCTAGTGTGTAAATCAGAGCTGATTTGGTAGTATCGGAAGACAGATATGTAGTCTGCTGCGGTCAGTATTAGTAAAGACTTTATTAGTAATATATGGTTATTTGGACAAATAGTTGAGAACAGTGTGATACCATTTACGGAAATACGCAGTTCAGCAATTTTCTGAAGAATAAAAGTCATTTGTGACTCTAAAAAGGAATGTAATTATGCGGTTTCTCGTGTTCAGCCAATAAAAAGCAAGTGGCATCCTGTGTAAACAAACTGATTGGAAATTTAATTATTTCTAACACAACAGTTCCTCGCTAAGAGTTTCTCACAGCCTCAAGATTACGGATTCCCGACCTACGTGCAGTTTTCTGCGCAGGAGACAACAACTACAGACGACTGCAGATTGGTGAACAATTGTTAGAACTTACGCATTTCACTCAGAGCGGTGGAAGCAAATAAGCAACTTGCGTGTACTGCAATCTTAGTGCAAATGAGGTCAGTGAAATGAAAAATGGTTCAAATGGCTCTGAGCACTATGGGACTTAACTTCTGTGGTCATCAGTCCCCTAGAACTTAGAACTACTTAAACCTAACTAACCTAAGGACATCACACACATCCATGCCCGAGGCAGGATTCGAACCTGCGACCGTAGCAGTCTCGCGGTTCCGGACTGAGCGCCTTAACCGCGAGACCACCGCGGCCGGCGAGGTCAGTGACACGTCATCTGAGGTAACACAGAGGCAGTAGGAAGAAGAGAAATATTTTTGTGGGAAAGGGTTTATTGTACACTCGTATTTACATCACTCCCTCTCCTTCTCAACTCTCTCTTTTTCAATTCCTTGTTGCTCTCCACGCTGCTCTATGCTGCCCAAGCCTCTTCATCAGTCCATATCTACTGAAACACACATCCATTTGGACCTGCTTATTGTATTCATGTCTTGGTTTATCTGTACAATTTTTAGCCTCCGTTACCAAACCGGCTATTCGTTGATGCTTTCGTTTATTTCCTGTGACCTGATTCCTTCTCTTGCTGAAGTTGTGCCATAAATTTCTGTTTTTCCGAATTCGATTCAATCGTTCATTACTTAATGCATCTACATCTACAGACATACTCCACAAGCCACAGCATGGTGGATAGCGGAGGGTTCCTTCTACCACTGCCAGTCTTTTCCTTTCTTGTTCTTCTGTAGCGTTCTTCCGTAGCGCCACATTTCCAAACTTTCTGTTCTCTTATTGTGTGAACTGATTATCATCCACGTTTCACTTCCGCACCAGATTACAATGCAGATTAAATCTTTCAAAAAATACATCTTAAGACTTAAATTTATGTTATATGTTAATATTTTAGTCTTTTCAGAAACGATACTCTTGCTGTTGACATTCTGCAGTTTATATCTTCTCTACTTCTGCCGTCATCAGTTGATTTACTGGACAATACCCATACCAAATAAGTAATCGACGCCATAGGACGTATATGCTACTTTGAGATGAAGAGATTGGCACAGGAGAGGAAGTAGTGGTAGGTAGCATCAAACAAGTGAGAAGACTGATGAACCAAAGAAAAGGCTGTCGGCAGGTGAATTTCCTGTTGAAACAGTATAGATGGAATATTTTTCTGAGTAATGCCAAATATCAACATTCCGCTAGCTGTTGGAAGAATTTTATTTTATTTATTCTTGCGAGATTATGGACAAAACGCTCTGTCTTACTTCGAACTATGTGTGCTACTTACTACACATTACCTCAGTTATGATCCACATGTTACAAGATGTCTTATATTTGAAGGCAGCATATTTGCAAAACTGCAGTATACCAGCAAAACCAGTAGCTATTTCTAAAAATTGTTCAAATGGCTCTCAGCACTATGGGACTTAACATATGAGGTCATCATTCCCCTTGACTTAGTACTACTTAAACCTAACTAACCTAAGGAAATCACACACATCCATGCCCGAGGCAGGATTCAAACCTGCGACCGTAGCGGTCACGCGGTTCCAGACTGAAGCGCCTAGAACCACTCGGTCACTGCGGCCGGCCAGCTATTTCTACACTAATAGTGCTGGTTGTACAGTATATGCACTAGTACGAGTCGAAGATACTGTTAATCACGCTAAGGGAAGAAAAGTTGATGATTTTGTGCCATACATTAGTCAGGAAACTACTAATTATAGTCCAGCAGACATTCTTGTAATTTATGTTGCTTTTATCAAAGTAAAAAGTTTCTTGATTTTCTTCAGTTAATAAAATTAACATCGAGTATAGATTTAAATGTCAAGAAGTCGTTTCTGAAAGTATTTGTATGAAGTGTAGCCATGTATGGAAGTGAAACGTGGACGATAAATAGTTTAGAAAGGAAGAGAATAGAAGCATTCGAAATGTGGTGCTACAGAAGAATGCTGAAGATTAGATGGGTAGATCACATAACTAGTGAGGAGGTATTGAATAGAATTGGGGAGAAGAGGACCTTGTGGCACAACTTGACTAGAAGAAGGGATCGGTTGGTGGGACATGTTCTGAGACATCGAGGGATCACCAATTTAGTATTGGAGGGCAGCGTAGAGGGTAAAAATCGTAGAGAGAGACCAATAGATGAATACACTAAGCAGATTCAGAAGGATGTAGGCTGCAGTAGGTACAGGGAGATGAAGAAGCTTGCACAAGATAGAGTAGCACGGAGAGCTGCATCAAACCAGTCTCAGGACTGAAGACCACAACAACAACAACAACAATAAAATTACATGTAAATGTTAAAATTGCCTTCGTCATTTAGGTATCAACCATAATTGTCGTCATCCATAGCCTTCAGCTTCAATTAAAATTGATTAGCATGGACAGTGAGATTTTGTAGTAACAGCGACGCTAGCCACGGTTATTATGTTTGAAGAACAAAGACGGTTTGATTATTATTCATCACCTAACATCTGTGACATTTTATAACGATATAGACTAAATCTACTGAGTTATATAACTTACGCACTGGAACAGTGGTTACAGGTTTATGACTGACACGAGTGGTATGCATCATTAATTACACTGTAACGTTCAAATTTGTTTTCAGAGGAAGGAAGCCGCACGAAAGGCATACACTTCCTTGCTTCTCGTGTACGAAGTTCATGCCTGATTCCTAGAGCTTGGAGAATGAAGGAAAGAAGATTAGAATTTAGTATCCCAAATAATGCAAGATAATTAGAGACGGAGCAGAAGCTGAAATTGGGAAACGGAGGACTAGGAAGCCACTTGGAATTTGCCTTCAGCAATTTAAGGAAATCACAGAAAGCGTAGATCTGGCTGGTTGGCTGGGCATCTGAACCAGAGTCGTCCCGAATGCAAGTCAAGTGGTTTACCACTGCACTAAACACTGGGTGCGAGCTAAGATTTGACCGAGACGGTTACCTTGTGGAATTGATTGAGGAAGAAAATTGATCTGTTCGGCTTTAAGAAAGGTAAAGGCAACACGGAGACAGGTCTGTTGTCCTGATTGATACTGGGAGCAAGGCTTAAGAAAAGTTAAGATACCTTTAATGTGTCGACCTACGAAAGGTGCTCAACAACCTAAAATGTTGCTAGAAGTTCGACATTATCATAAATAGGTGCGAACTACAGGGAAAGATTGGTAACACATAAAATACTTATAAAAAACGAAGAAAGGACAACAAGAATGGAAGAAAAAGAACTGACAATAGTTCTTCAATTTGTAAATGGAAGAAGCAATGACGGAAATAAAAGATAGGTTCAGTAGTGTAATTGCAACTCGGGATTAAAGAATATCAGCGATAAGATTCGCTGATGGGACTGCAATTCTCAAAGACAGCGACGAAGAATTATAGGGTGAAGAAATAAGTCCACTGAGCACAGAATATGGTTCGGAGTTGTCCTAAGAAAGATGAAAATACTGACGAGTAGGAGGAACCAGATTAGTGAGAAACTTACCATCAAAACAGTGGACCACGAGGTAGATTAAGCTAAGGAATTCAGCTCTCTTGCAAGTCAAATAACGTATGACGGACGAAACAAAGATGATACAAAACGCAGAGGAGAGAAGGCAAAGAGGGTGTTCCTGGCCAAAGGAAGACTAGTATCAAACACTGGCTTTAATTTGGGGTAAAAAATTTCTACGAATGTAAGATTGGAGCACAGCTCTGTAGGGAAGTAAGTCGTGGATTGTGGGGGAAAGCGGAAAAGAAGGCCGTCAGAGCGTTTGAAATGTAGTGCTCTACAAGGATATTGAAAACAAGGTGGCCTGATAAGATAAGAAACAGCGAATAAAATGTTCCTGGGTTGCCAGCCACGTCAAATGATTAGAAGTACACGAGATTTCAGCCACGAACTTATTGGCCATCGTCATGTGGTATGACTACCAGTTGGCTGCTAGTACACCCCTTATACACAAAGGGCTTTCAAAAAGTTTTGCACAGCCGTCTCTATTTTTTTTATTTTTTTGCAGGAGGAGAATGAAATTTTTTGTGAACATACTTGGAACATTTAGCTATAAATTGGTATATAAAAGTATTTTCTATTATTTACAGGTGAGCCATAATGGACCGTGAAATAGAGGTCAGGTTGCGACAACGGTTGGTCGTGTAACTAGGGTCTCCCGTCGGGTAGACCGGTCCCCGGGTGCAAGTCTTTCGATATGACGCCGCTTCGGCGACTTGCGCGTCGAAGTGGATTAAATGATGATGATTAGGACAACACAACACCCAGTCCCTCAGTGGAGAAAATCTTCAACTCAGCCGGGAATCGATCCCGGGCCCTTAAGATTGACATTCTGTCGCGCTCATTACAATCCGGACTTGGCTCTGATTTTTATCTCTTTGGTCGTCTGAAAGCCCACCTGCGCGGTAAAACATTTGATACTGAGAAAGACCACTCAGCTACCGGGGGCGGACAACGGTCGGTGATGGAGTTCCTCTTCAAGACCGGAGATGACTCTGCCACATCGATTCACAGGAAGTTGCTCCCGGTTTATGCGGACGACACAGTGGATTGCAGCAGTATCCAGCGGTGGTTTCAGAGGTTTAAAGAAGGTGATTTCTCTTTACTGGACAATCTACGATGCAGTAGACCATGGACGGCAGTGAGTGATGTGAATAAGGAGACCATTGATCAAGTCATCCAAAATGACAGATGTGTGACGACACGACAGCTTGCTGAAACGACTCTATTGTCATTGGATAGTGTGGTATCACAGCTACAGTCAGCAGAGTACAGAAAATCTGTGCCCGTTCGGTGCCCACATGATTGGCAAGAGAAATCAAAACAATGAGAATGAATGTTTGCGAGGGTCTTATGAAGACCTTTACTGAAGAGTGGAGGCAGAATTTTGACGGCGTCATTACTCAGCGCAAACCCGAATTCCTGGAGTGGTGTCATCCGGGTTCCCCTCGGAAGAAGAAACCAAGACTTTCACGAACAGCAGGCGGAAAGGTTATGGCCTCAATCTTCTGGGATCAGTGTGGCGTCATTTTAATTGACTTTTTGGACTCTGGCTCCACAATTATCCAGGACCGTCATTGTTTGTCATTGGACAAGCTGCGACCTGCCACCAAGACCAAAAGACCAGGGTCAGCTCATCATACTACACCATGACAATGACAATCCTCATACAGCCCTTATGACGCAGGAGAAAATTTGGAAAATGGGTTGGAAAATTGTTCCACATCCTCCTTACAGTCTAGGCTTGGCTCTGCCTGATTTTTACCTCTTTGGTCGTCTGAAGGCCCACCTGCGCGGTAAAACATTCCTGTGTCAAGAAAAGGTACAAAAGTCAATCCCCAGAATTTTACCAAAGTGCATTTACATCATCGGAAGAACGTTGGGCCAAATGCGACACAGGTGGTGGAAGCTATATTGAATAGGCTCAATGTATAGCTAAATGTTCCAAGTATGTTCACAAAAAATTTCATTCTCCTCCTGCAATAAATAAAAAATTAGAGACGAATGTGCAAAGTTTTTAGAACGCTCTTTGTACATCAGCTGCTGACTGTGACGTCACTGGTGATCGCGGCATCGCCATATATGGGCATACGTTGACTCGGCGTTCGATGTGGCCGCTTCCACCACACGATCTCCGGGACCCAAGCCGTCCTGTGTTGCAGACCACCGTCTCTATTTAGAGTGTTATCGGTGATTTTTATTTCAACGGCTTCCATAATTACGCAGTCCTAGACACAGTTAGTGAGAGCTACTACGGATGTTTCGTCAAATTTTATTCAGTGACCGTTTTTTAAAGGTGACTCGGCTGAAGCAGATTTCTCAGGGTAGTGCAGGCGATAAAACCTCTCATGCTCCTTCCTACGTTATTTCACATAGCGGACCATTCGTCCGACGTAAGAGTGACCAAACACACAAGTTATGTTGTAGACCCCAGGAGTTCTGAGAACTACTGCGTATTTAACTAGTCTAGAGAAATTTTTATCGGAGGCCTGAAGATCGATTTGATCTTGTGTCTTTTCGGCAGGCGACTTATCTTTCCCGACATGGAGGCACAGAACGGCAAGAAACTAAGTTTCTTTTCCTGATCATCGTCGGTGGTCTTATTGTGATTCTTGCTTGAAATTACTTCATTCCTTCACGAAACTAACTCTCTTGCCGCGGCTGGAAACGCGAGAACTTTTGTTGAATGTTACCGCCGCGAGAGACTCCATTCGTACAAGAAATGAGGATGTTCTACGCAGAATCGTCGAGGAAATAAATATGTATAAAACACTGACAATAAGAAGGGAAACAATGACAGGAAATGTGTTAAGACAACAGGAAATAACTTCCATGGTACTCGATTGAGATTTAGATGGGAAAACTGCAGGATAAGACGGAGATGGGAATTCATCATCCAACAAACAATTGCGAAAGTTGGATGTGAGTGATACTCTGAGATGATGATGTTGGCACAGGAGAGGATATCTTGTCAGGCTGCGTAAACCAATCAGATGACTGATGGCCCAGAAAGAAGTGGTGGTGCTGTTGGTGGTGGTGGTGGTGGTGGTGGTGGTTCTGATGATATTGATAAACGCTAAGTGCTGAACTAACATATTTATTCACCACGTCACTGACATGGAAATATCGGAAAGGTGGCTGACTACGAAAGTAAGCTACAGCCACAGAATTGTCCATAAATCTTTGTATATCCATCCTTGCGATAGTTGGTTGCAAGTACTTCAGCTGTTCAGTATGAATTGAAAATTAAAACACCTGCAGGAGTCTCTTTTCCACCATCTTCAGGCCCCTTGACCAATGTAAATTGGGGAGAATCCTATCTCGAGTGCAGTGGTAACAGAAAAAAAAGCACTAAGTCTTCAGGCTAAAAGTGGCCCATCGGGACCAGTCGACCGCCGTGTCATCCTCAGCTGAGGATGCGGATACGAGGGGCATGTGGTCAGCACACCGCTCTCCCGGTCGTTATGATGGTTTTCTGTGACCGGTGCCGCTCCTCAGTTGGCATCAGGGGTCTGAGTGCACCCCGAAAAACGGCAACAGCGCATGGCGGCCCGGATGGTCACCCATCCAAGTGCCGGCCACGCCCGACAGCGCTTAACTTCGGTGATCTGACGGGAACCGGTGTATCCACTGCGGCAAGACCGTTGCCACCAGTCGTAACAAAAGCCAGTATTAAATAACTGGTATCCGCAGATATCTGGTTTACACGACAGTATCCCTTGTTATTGCAGTGAGATTAGATTCCTCTCAATTTACGTTGGTCAAGGAGCTGGAGAAGGTGTAATGAAACACCGAAACTGGTTTCGTAAATAAACTAAAAAGGCAAAAGATTCAGCTGCAAGTGTTTAAATTTTCATTTCATCGAACTGTATACAGTCTCTATTTCTTGGGGAAATTAACATAATTACTCTGCATTATCTTCATTTCATTGGTCCCCATTACATCAATGGCGTTTAGAGGTCGTACGTTACAGTGCGTTTAAGTAAACCAGTGCTGATGACGATCGAGAAGATAAATTAACGTCAATGTCCTGAAAGAGCACAGGAAAGGCGCGATATCCGAGCTTTAGGAGGCATGAGATTAAAAAAAAGCTTTGATTTTGAATTTCGTATGTTTGCTGCCTACGGAATGGATCACACATCTTTGTCACTGTTGTGAGCTACGTAGTTTCTCGGTGAAACACCCAAAATCTAGGAGTACGTTCTCGTAAACACACTTGAAGGTTCTTGTTTAGGAAAAGAATAAAATACTCCCCAATTCTGTCGCAGTTCTCCACCGTATCACGTCACTGTTCAACCAGTCTGTTTAAAATAGAGCTCCGATCCATTTGTTCATTAGCTGAATGGGTGGCACTATGCTTATAAAAGCAATTAGAGGTAAACTAATTTACTAATGGAAGCCCGTGCGCGTCGGACAAACGAAGCAATTCCTTAAGCGCGTTCTCCAGTGTTATTACTGCGTGTACGTCGTTAAGAGAGTGCAAATTTTCACACTTTATTTGCGCGCCATTTCCACAAATAGAATACACGTGGCACGGTATCTTACATTTCTACGTCATGAGGGTACTTCAACATGTGACTGATTGTTGGACGGAGATATCCGAGCGGCGATATGAATTAGTGAAATTCCCACAAGTTTTCCGCCGAGTACTCCTTATCCATTCTCGCTGCTGTTACATTCATCTTTACTGAATCTGCTTTACATTAACAGTGAAGTTTTAACACTGTTGTATGCAGTTTTGTCTTTTCAAGAATCTTACTTGAGGCTGTCGTTGATTAAAGGCTAAATAAATGCTTTTAAAATACGGAGACATGTCTTTTCTAAACTCTGCATTAGAGTACATTCGACAACTAATGGAAAATACTACGCGCAAATAAATGCAGTGTTACCAACCGCACCTTGGTGTCATGGACTGACGTGTAGACGAAAATTTGCATTTACCGTAGCGCGGCTAAAATTATGTCACTGCCGCTTTGCACAGCACCTACACAACGTAAGCATAGAACCATCTCTGCTTTGTGACAGTGACATAGTGGAAGACACGAATCACATTTTCTCTAGATGCATCGCCCTATGGGACCTCACATCATAGTTGCTAAGGAATGTAGTGACTAAGAAATACCAGTTACCAACATATGTGCCGACATTATCAGCAGTGTGTAAAGAACGTTAATCCTTTGGTCTATATCATCAGCATTAGTGTTTGTTCTATTCACCTGATTTTGTTATCTATACCAGCTGTATGTAATTATATGGGTGGCTGTATGAGGTTCACTCAAAGGCCAATATACGAAAAAGGAAAGGGAAAAAGAGTGTATTCTGTGTGTGAATAAAAACAACAGAAGCACAAGTAAATAAAGAAAAATAAGTGCGTAATAGGCAATCATGAACAGTAGATTCACAAGAGTCATAAATAGGGTATCATTTGGGAGAAACCCAACAGCTATCTGAAACAATCTAAGTTATCACATGCAATATTTACATAGTCATTGTTTTCATATAGAAATTGCTGTGTTTTCGTATGCTCTTCTTTTATTCCTTACCTACGTGTAAACACGGCGTTTCAATGAAGTGATTACAACACACCAGAATGGAACAGCATGCACGCTTAACAAAATTTGAACATCTTAGATTATTTTCAGTGCATCTGCGCTGCAATAATTAAATATCACAGGTCAACTGATAAAATTATCCACATCTCTGCCACTAAGCGTTCCATTCCGTTGAGTTCTAAACACTTCAGTGAAATTCCAAATTTGTACTTTTGTGACGAGTAAGGCGAGAACGTAAGGCTATATAGCAGCTTCCATTTTGGGACAAATGACTCCAAGAACCGCAAGTGTTAACGTTCCTTCGTTAATTTTCTAGCATCGATTGTAGGCAAATGAAATGTACAGTTTTACCCGATAAATAACGTTGATGGGTTGTGCAATAAACACGCCCCCATTACTTGTATTCAGTTGTAGCAATTCGAGCCGCAGTACTTCCCTTCTTATTGTTATTTCTTCTCGACCACGGGAGTAACGTTGACTGCCTTGACTCGATGATGCCGTTGGCTGTCGTATGTGACGTCAGTGCTGCTAAGGTAAGGCACTACGTACGTTCTGTTCAGCCTCTCGTTGGGCGCAACCCACGCTGTACTTACTTGCATTGCGCCACTTTTACGTACCCTGTTTTACAGGATAATATTTTCAATTGCTCCTTTTAAAACACAGTGACAGAAACCAATCGTCCTTCTAATGACAGCAGTGACATCGAAATTGATCCCAGTTCAGATTTCCCGTGATTGGCGCCAAGGGCTTTCTAAAGATAATGCTTACTCAGTCCGTCATCTATTTCAACAAAACTTCATTCTCTTACGACGTTATGTGACATTATTACTCCGTAGTGCGTCTATCGTGTCTTTAAAAATGTGACAGAATGCTAGTTTATTTTTTAAATGAATAAGTAACTTCCTTTTCCCTCTTTTAAGTTCCACTTACAAAATTATAGGAAAACTAGAAAAATATATTAAAATCCGTTTTGTTCCTTTAATTTAACACTTTATTATACACAAAATCAGAACATAATGTCAACTTTTCAGTTTTAAATACCATAACGTCTATACAGGGCGTCCAACCTAACTCTGCCAGCTCATATATTACCTAAACGAAACAAAATGTGAAAAATTCAGTTGTCCAGAGATACACCTACGTCAGCGTCTCACACTGTGGACAGGCATGCACTATATGTAAAACCAGTTTCAACCCAAAGTTATGTTTTTCTCTTTTTTCTTTCCTCTCTCTAATGCTACATGTAAGCTTTCTCTACGGAAACAGGAAATTGAGGTACAGTTAGTGATGAAAGACATGGTTTCACTATTCTAAGCCTCGTACGTTATGAAGCTGGTAGACTTTAAAGGATGGCAATGGCGCCACAGTTTCTGCCGCAATACACAGAGCAGGGATTGCCTGCGGCAATTTTCAGAACAGTGCAGGCAGCCCGCATTACGGCACTAGAGCAGTACGCCAGAAACTGCGGCAGTCTTTCCACTATTTAAAGTCTACGTATTAAGGAAGACATACGGTTTGGAGCAGTGAAACCAAGTTTGCCATCACTAACTGTAGCTCTAGTTTTCATTTCGGCAGATAAAATATACATGTGCCATTTAAAAAACGGAACTTCGAGTTTAAAGTGACATTTGTTTACTTTTAGGGGCTGTGCGTTTCTTTACATTGTGTGAGTCCCTGGTCGATTGGATTTTTCACATTTTGTTAATTTCGGAAATATATGAGGTGCAAAGTTAGGTGGGACACCTCGTACAACGCAATACACGGCTTCTATCGTAGGGTTATTGGAAGTAGACCCGAGGATGGTCTAAGAAAGAGAAAAACGGTTCGTGAATAACCAAAACCTGTCATAGAACACTGAGTAAGCGTTTATTACCTACTACCAAGCTTCAACGGAGAATTCAGTTAACAGTGGTACATATTTACAATTAGTAAACAAAGATTATTGGAAATAAAAGTAACTGACGTCCTTAAGTTAATCACTAACGGACAGTAAGCTTTGTAGTCAGAAGAGCGAAAGACAGCACGAATCAGGAAAATCTTCTAACGGTGAGTGGCATAGCAAGAAATGTAGTACTTTCAGGTAAATTTAGCGAAGATAACTTTAAATATGAACGACGATCTTTCTGTAGCATTAATTGGCGGGAAATGCCCCAAAACAATTCATATGCAATTATCTACGGTAACGATATTATTTGTACAGAAGGCTGCTGGCAGAAACTATTACACTAGAACATTCAAATTTAAAGAACAGTTTTATTCACCTAGTGCTGAGGAGTAATAGGCATATAAGTCCATTTTGGCAACAGTAGATTCAAGGGAATCCTGACTGCGGACTGAAGAGACTTTCAAGAACAGTAATACAGTGGCAGCTTTGTGAATTGGTAAGACATTCACTTTATAGAATTTTTTATTTATTCAGAAGTATGTGTAGGAGGCAGTTACGAGGCAGTGAGACGTGTCTTCTGCGGAAATATTGACTACTTTCTCCAGATTGTGTGAGAACATACGAAAGCTGCTCCTCTTATTAAGAATCAGTGTCCAATTCTTACGGCCTTTTCTTGTCCGCTACCCGTGGGCTCGTGGGAAGTGCCAGGGCTTAGAACGACCCTCGCTTTGAGAGACCCTCATCAATGCTCACGCGGAAGGAGAGCATCGATCCACGGCTGCCTGGCTCTTCCGTACCCTGGGGACAAAATCCAGACACAATTGCCTGAGACTCTCCAGGAGATTGACTTCGGACGAGCCGTTCTGGAGAGCGCTCTGAAGATGACGTGATTGTGAGGAGGGGCTATTCGGCAAGGCGTCATTGCTACGAAATTATTGGAAGGGGCCTTTTCTCCAACGCGGACAAGGGACGTCCACTATTCTTCTTCGTGTAACAGCTACTCCATATGGAACGAAACGGCGTCTGGCGGAGAAGAGCATAGTCTGCCCCTTCCTATTCTACTTCCAACGAGCGAGGTGACAAAGTGATAACAAGGACCCGCATTGGGGAGGACTACGTTACAAAAAAGCACCCGACCACGCAGTTGTTTAGTTACATAGCGATATGATTCCTCCGAGAATTTTCTTCCCTCTAATTCCTAAGTGCGAAATTATGGTCCGTCTCTGACGGATTCAGCGTCGATAGAATGTTAAACCCCAGTCTTCTTTCTTTAGCCATTCCAATCACCGAGCGTAATGTGTAGTCTAACTCACTCTACCTCACTACTTCGAAAAGGACACCTACAGGCTATTTCCTTCTGTTCTAGCATACCTTTCGCAACACGAGTGGCAACAGAATGATGAGACGTTATGAAAAATATATAGACTATAGAAGTTACTAACATAAATAACGCAAGAAATGAACATCAACAGACTATGCGTAAAGCAGTACACTCTGAAATCACCGCTAAAAGAAAAACTGATTCTTATTTATCCCGTACTGCAGTTGAGGGGTGCTTCCGGGAAACACAATTTCCTCCACCATAAGCGCTGCTCGCTCTTAACTTTATGTGCCGACTATATGGCAATGACGGTGATCTTGATGTAGGTTACGTGCAGACTTCCTTATTACATCAGGGGTTTTCTTTCTCCATAGCAGTCCATCGGAAACAGCTCTTCGGCCAGAATGAGCTCACTGATGACTTAGTGATCTCCATTCCTCTCTCACAATGATGAGTCGTATGCAGTGATCATTTGTAAGGTGTCAGGCAAATCCAATACCTTCCATGAAAACCCTGACATGATAGCAAATCCGGCAGTATGTCACATAGCTCCAAATAAATCCTGACATTAAATTAACCAAAGTAATACGATTAACGAGTGAGCAAATGGAATACCACAGACTAACACAAGATCTCCTAAATGCATGTCATACCGTCCCACCGTGAAACAGACGCAGTTCTGAGGGGAGAAACGAGAACAGAAGCCGAGAGCAGAATCGTGTAGGCTACGAGGCCCTACGATAAGGGACGGACACCCACGTCGCCAGCCGACCGCCAAAATCACCCCCAGCCCATCTTAAAAGATAGAGCGCTCCAGAAGAACAGTAAAGATCTTACGATAACACTAAAAGGGCCACACCAGCTGCAAGTTTTAGCGTGAGACTTTTTCGCATCTCTGTTACGTTGCAAACGTTAAAAACATTGCTCCACCACGAAAAGTATAACGTTTCTCATTTGATAGACAGAATTTTGTAGGCGGAGCTTAAGGTTAACATTGAGACCCTGATTGGTCAGTTGAAAACACATCCAGACAACTTTTTTTAAACCAACTTCGGTAAATTGTAGTAAGGAGAAGCTAGGAGAGAGTTGCTTCCGAGACGGCGAGCTGTATGGAGCTCCGCCGCCCGCCGCCCCCTGACGCTGCCTAGACACCGTCAAGGTAATGAACACACGCGATGCCACATAATAGCGCCTAACGCTTCACTCAGAACTGCAGAAGTCTCATCTGTTACATCCCCTTTTTGCGTAATACTAGTGTCGATCGTCAACTAAATCTCATGGTGTTCACATTTGCTACTTGAATTAAAAATCTGAAAAGCGATGATTTTTCTTATTCAGAATCCACATCAGCCACTCTAATTTACGTCAAGTTAGATAAGTAATTAAAGATAATTGAGGGTCACTGTAGACCATTTTGATTGTTTTCTCTTTTATGAAACTTAACTTAAATGTAGATTATAGATGTAATATGGCATAGGTCATCCTTCGATCCATTGTAGAACTTGGAAAACCATTCAGGGAATATTCGTTCACATTTTTGTTGAACGCAGTTGGTTTTTATCATCCTGTATTAAAACATTTCCTTTTATCAATAGTACAATTTATAAACAATGTTTTGTGAGTAGAATAAAATTTCCAGTGGTAAACTTAACTGCTTTTTCGACGTTATTTTACCAGCTAACTAAAAATAGGAAAGCCTTGAACCCCTTCCACTAAATTTAGTTAGTATTAAGATTCTTTTACAGGGAGTGCAGTGGAGCTGACGGTGAAATCATTAAGTATTTGATTATATCATCGCTAGTCTCACTGAACTCTTCTGAACTCTACATGTCATGTGTGGTCAGGCGTCTCCTTACCAGCAACAGGTCCCAGATTCAAACTAGTCAATTCCCTAAAAAAACACGCTCAGAGCGTTGTTGCGCGAAAGTGGTAGGGAGACACGACTTAGAACAGACAGACACCACGCAGAATGTTAGACATTGACATCTATTTGGCATAGAAAGAGCTCTGGAAACACGAGTCGTAATACTAGACTTACTATTAATATTTCAGAAAAGAGTAAAGGAGGCACAGGACACATAAACTGCCTTTGTCGACTTAGAAAAATCAGTTGAGAATATAGAATGGCGTCACATTTTTGAGATTCTGGGGGAGAGTAGCGTAAGGTATGGGGACAGAAGAGTAGTGCAGGGACTTTATAGAGAGGAGGCGGCTGTGATGAGAAGCGGAGAACGTCAAGAAGATGCTACCACAGAAGAGTATACGACAGAGCAGCTGCCTGTAGTTCCATGGAGGCTATTTAATGATGTTCTCACAAACGTACCCTCATTTTGTTCCTTCTTCTTGTCAATGTTCCCCACATGTCCCTTTCTTCACAGATTCTGCGGAGAGGCTCCTCACTTTTTATCAGTCCACACAATTTGCAACATTTTTCTGTAACGCGACATTTGAAACACTTCGATTCTCTTCTGCTTTTCCTACAATCCATGTTTCGCTACCATACAATGTTGTGCTCCAAACGCACTTTCTCAGAAATTTTTCCTCAATTTAAGGCTTATGTTTGATACTAGCAGATTTCTCTTGGCGCGGAATCCTGCCTTTGCGTATACTAATGTGCTCCTTACGTCCTCCTTGCTTCATTCGTCATGGGATATTTTGTTTCCAAGGTAGCAGAATTAAAATGGTTCAAATGGCTCTGAGCACTATGGGGCTTAATATCTGAGGTCATCGGTCCCCTAGAACGTACAACTACTGAAACCTAACTAAGCTAAGGACATCACACACATCCATGCCAGCGGGAGGAATCGAACCTGCGACTGTAGCAGCAGCGCGGTTCCAGACTGAAATGCCAAGAACCGCTCGGCCACAGAGGCCGTTTACCAGAATTCCTTAACTTCGTCTACATCATGGATCACCAGCTTCATGTTAAGTTTCTCGCTACACTCATTTCTGCTACTTTTCATTACTAGGAACTACGGGAGGAATCAAAGTCCAAGGTTGAAAAATATACCTGTTGAGATTTTTGGATTTCTATCATGCTGTGTTAATGATAGGACAGCGACTTGTGTTAACCACTTTGATGTAGAAAACAGCCAAATCTGCGAAATTCAGTTTCCTTTAATTTAATTGATGTCTGGTTTCGGGTATCAGAACCCATTCTCAAATCATCCAAACAGAAAAATTTGTGTATTACGCGATAGCACGCAAATAATGTTAATATGGTACATACTATCTTGTAAGTTAAGTTTATCGGTGACCGTTGGCAGGACAAACATACAACACACACCTCTTTTCTGTACAGTCTCTGCACAAGTGAAGACTGGGCGCGATTAAAAGCAGTGCTGGCTCAGATGGAAATCACCCTTAGCTCTTGCAGTAACATGGAAATTAATAAAGCTAAATCAAAAATCTTATTGGTGAGTGGATAAAACACCGTTGCTAAACCTTACCACACCCAGTTATGTAGACAAATCACCCAGGAAGACGCCATAAAAAGCTTTTTGGAGTGTGTTGCTGTAGCGATGTGAAACACGAATACTCGGAGAAGCAGAAAAACAAAATAACAGCCTTCGGACTGTGCTGCTACGTCATAAGTTTAAAGATGGTCTGGGTAAACATGGTATCAAATTAAGTAGAGCTCCACAGGATGGAGTGAAAGAAGCCACGCCTCTGGAAGCTTGTTAAATACAGAAGGGACCCATCGGCGGTTCATCTGTTGAGATGTGATAGTGCCATTAAAAGACCCACTGACAGGACAGTAGAAGGCGCGAACACAAAAGGCAAACCGAGACTGGAATACATTAACTAGGTGTAGATTCTTCTCATTTTCCTGACAAGAGCGACTTAGATCACTGCCCAGTCGTGGAGGTTTAGCATGGTAGTAGCAGGCGGATTCAGTAAAAAGATAATTGCCATCGCCAGGCTGAGTTACTTGAAAGGAACTAGGGTGACTTTCTTAACCGTTATCTACGGGGTAGGTTAGAATCTAGCACTGCACTGTGCCATAAAGTCTGGAAGGTTTCTTCTATGAGCAGGATTGGAGCTGCCTGCTTCCGAGTCGTGTCTCCAAAGCGTATGTAGGTTATTCTTTTATTCAGTGAGAAAACTGATATTGTAGACCAACAGAAAAAAAACAAGTTCTACCGAGGTTTATCCATTCCAAGATTTTTAAATTTATTTATTCATTTTGTTATTCTCGGAATCCGGGATTTAATATGAACAGTTCCAGTGCTCCAAAGCGTAATAACACCTCGTTGTAGCAAGATCGAAATTGATCAGCTCTCCGTTTCCCAGTAGCGAACTGCAGTATCTTTCAGCCCGTATGGTAATGCGGAGCAGCGTATTGTTATTCCAGCTGCTGCTCTCCATTTAAAAACGTGAAATCAATGCCTTCCCAATTTTCCGCACCGACGCGACCTAGCTGTGAATTTGCTCCAGATTTTGCAGCGCAAAATGGCTTTCCAGTTCCATCTCCTGCCAATTCATTATTCGTACATCGACGCTCTATATTACTCAGCGGATTTTCACGAAAATAAACATCTCGTAGAAGACTATTCCGAAATGGGCTGCAATTTTGGTTGGTGATTCTCGGAAATCTGAAGTTTCGAATTACTTCAGCAATGATTTGAAATCCAGAGGTTCTCTTTGATATGGAGGATTGATATTTTAATGTTTGTCGGCCATGTGCTGGCCACTGGATACTGTGGCTACACGCGTCAACTGGCGCTTGAAAATGAGATAGTAGCTAAAAGTGGTTAAAAGTTGGAAATAAATAATAATTAAAACCGAAGTTGGAAAATGTTATAATTTCACAAATTTTATGCTGCTGTAGACTCCCACCTGAGGTCTTTCGGAGGCCTCGTGCAACTCTTTCTATTTGAAGTCACTTTAGTGACTTGTGTTTCTTTGTGATCTTTGCGAGGAAATTGATGTGCAATGGTTAGGAGAAAACAAACATCCAGTGCTGGAGCGAAGAAAACTTTCGACCTGCCGAGAGTTGTACCTGGGACCTCGTAGTGTAGAGGCAGTGACACTAATCACTTTTTCTTTTCTTGTTTAACACTTCCTGATACACTAGAGACCTGAAATTTTAAATATATCTCAGAACTGAATTACAATGCAATATTAATTAGTTTTCTTGTCTATTCGATAGGTGTGGGGAAGAGTCTGAGAAAGGTTGCTAATTCCTGGCATCTCGGCTGCCCTGGAGAATCTGAGTGTTGTGCGAGTCTATCAGAATGCCTTCCAGGTATTCCCAAGAACCTCAAAGCCTTTGCTACATACTAATTCAGATGTGATGAAAGATAAATGACAATAAGTGCAAAATGTCATGAATTAAGTGCACGATGAAATAGATCGTGCTTCACACATTTCATTCCTCCCCTTAGGAAAGCGTCTTTGTGGGTAGGCGAATCGTATTAATAAATTAGTATTTCGACAGCTGCTTTGGTCACACTTGGGTCGGTGGCGTAAAGTGCTGAGTGCTGCACTAACGCCCTCTCTCTCTCTCTCTCTCTCTCTCTCTCTCTCTTTCTCTCTCCCTCTCTCTCTCTTTGAAACAGTCCTCTGACTCATGCGACGCAGCTCTCCCGCACCAATTACTTCTTCTCAGAAATCCAGTACCCTATGACAATCTGTATTTTCCGCTACGGGTTTTATGCTATGTAGCTCCTCCTACGAGAACGGGCTGGAAAGTAAAGCACTCAGAACGCAGGATTCACCATTATCATCGATCCGACGTGCACCTGGTGCTTCAGTGACAACAAGGACCATTCACAGGCGGCTCACAGAAAGGGAGCTGGGCTCACGATGTTCCTTGCTCCGACTACCGATGAACTCTGTACACCAACAAACCCATTTTCAGTGATGTGGGACGCATTCCTGTGAAAATTCTGTAGAGTACTCTAAGCTACTCTGGCAGCATGTGGGCAGCCCTTAAGCATGCTCCACACAGTGCCGATTCCTCCCCGTGCAATTTCTCTAATTTTGGAGTCCTGAAGATAGCCTGAAATCTCATTGACTGCAACAAAATTATCTTCGGCGATGAATCCCGCTTCTAACTGAGACCCGATGATCAGTGAATGCGTCTGTAGACATCTTGGACGAGGGTGGGACACCATCCTCTCCCCAACAATATGGCCTCACAACATGAGTGATCGTCTGGAGCGCCATTTCATTTCACAGCAGCACCCGTTTGGTTTTCATCCGCGGTACACTTGCATCACAGCGACACGTCGACGATATTTTGCGCCCTATTTTGTTGCCCTTCATGGAAAACCATCCTGGGCTTAAATTTCAGCAAGATAATGCCTGCCCACACACAGCGAGAGTTTCTACTGCTTGTCTTCATGCTTGCCAAACAACTTGGCCAACAAGGTTGCAGTCCGCCGCTCGTGGTCTCGCGGTAGCGTTCTCGCTTCCCGAGCACGGGGTTCCGGGTTCGATTCCCGGCGGGGTCAGGGATTTTCACCTGCCTCGAGATGACTGGGTGCTTGTGTTGTCCTCATCATTTCATCATCATCCAGGAAAGTGGCGAAATTGGACTGAGCAAAGGTTGGGAAATTGTACGGGCGCTGATAACCACGCAGTTGAGCGCCCCACAAACCAAACATCATCATCATCCCAACAAGGTTGCAAGATCTGTCCCCGGTACAAAAAATTTTGGAGCATTATGGGCAGGGACCTCCGAAAATCTCTGAACAAAATTTGGCATGATGTCGCTCAAGAGGCATCCAACAACTCTACCAACAAGTGCCAAGCCGAATAACTGCTTGAATAAGGACCAGAGGTAGGCTAACACGTTACTGACTTCCTCAATTTTTGAAGCTCTTTCTCTTGAATATATCATCCAATTTTTCTGAATTTTAATCATTTGTTTGTTTGTACATGTACGGTACATCACATCTACTGATTTCCGTCCCATTCGGATAACTCCTTCATAGTGCGCCGCTTTTTGTCTTACAGTCTATTAATCGGTGAATTTTCCCTCTTCGCTGTCGCGAGTTGTAATCATTTGCCGTTAGATGGTTCGAAATAGTAAAGCGTAACATAGCGGTCTGTAACGTAATTATGTCCGTGCGTGAGAAACCACGTGTTGTAATCGAGTTTCTAACCACAGGAAACATGCCATATGTGGATCAGGCTCCTTTTCAGCTTGACAAAGCTGACACACGAGCGCTGCGAGATCTACAACAATCCCACGCACTGGCTTCACTGTCATCGATCATCCGCCATACAGTCTAGATCTGATGCCATCGTATTTGCATCTGTTCCGAAAAATTAAAGAACACCTTTGAGGACTTCACTTTGATAGCGATGAAGCGGTGCAAGCAGAGGTGAGGTTGTGGCTCCGTCAACACAGTCAAGATTTCTACAGTGGTGCTGTCAACAAACTTGTCTGCCGTTGGGAGAAATGTGTTCCCAGCCAGTGTAACTATGTTCAGGAATAAATATGTAGAGATGAATAATAAAGATCTAGAACCTTAATAACGTTTGTTTTATTTGAAAAGCGTTAAGAGTTCTCACATAAAAAGTTCGTAGGCATTGCTTTTCTGTACGCCCTCGTAGTACCAAGGAAGTTACTTGCTGAAGTATTAACACATTTCTTGTCAGCATTTTCCAAGCGTTCCTTTTTCCACTGATTCTACGGAGAATCTCCTCAGTCTTTATCAGTTCACCCGATTTTCAACTTTCTTCTGTAGAACCACATCTCCAACCCCTTGATTCCATTCTGTTCCAGTTTCCCCGCAGTCCGTGATTCACTACCATACAATTCTGTAGTCCAAACGCATAGATCGTCAGAAATTTCTTCCTCAAATTACGGCCTATGTCTGGTAAAAGTAGATTTCTGTCTGCTAGAAATGCCCTCTTTGTGCTTTTAGTATCCTTTTGATTTGTCCGTCATGGGTTATTTCGCTGCTTAGTTAGCAGAATTCCTTGACTACGTCTACTTCATGATCACCAATTTTGGTATTATATTTCTTAGTGCTCTCATTTCTGTCGCTTTCCATTACTTTCGTCTTCCTTTGGTTTACTCTTAGACCAAATTCTGTACTCTCTAGACTCCTCTTTCCTTTCAACGGATCCAGTAATCCCTCATCACCTTTAGTGAGGATGGTAATATCACCAGCGAATCTTAACATTGTTTCTTCTCACCTTCGATATCAATCCCACTGGTGAACCTGTCTGTTATTTCCATCATTGCTTCTTCGATGCATAGACTGAACAGTAGGAGATAAAGACTGCACCCCAGTCTTACAACCTTTTTTGTCCGATCACTTCGCTCTTAGTCTTCCATTCTTTTTGATCCTGTTTGGTTATTATGGATATTGTATACTACTCCTCTTTCCCTATAGCTTACACCTATTTCTCGGAGAATTTCGAACATAGTATTCCATTTCACATTGTTGAACTCTTTTCCTGAGTTGACAAATCCTATGAAATAATTTTTATAAGTCTTTCTCCCATTATTCCGCACTATGTCAGAACTGCTTCTCTGGTGCCTTTACATTTTTAAAGCCTAACGGATCCTCACACAAGAGATACTCAGTTTTCCTTTCCATTCCTTTATAAAGTATATTATCAGCAATTTGGATGCATAATCTGTTTGTCCGATAATTCTCGCACTTGCTTCCAATAACTATCTTCGAAATTGCGTGGTTGATATTCTTCCGGATAGCTGACGGAATGTCACCAGTCTGAGAGATCCTACACACGAACATGAGTGGTTGTTTGGCTACCTCATGACTTCAGGATTTCCAGAGGAATTTTGTGTATACTTTCTGTCTTATTTAATCTCAAGTGTTTCAAAGCTCAGTCAAGTTCTGACTGTAATACTGATTCCTCTCTATCTTCCTAATCGATTTACATTGCTTCTTCTGTCACATCAGTAGACAGTTCCTCCCATTCATAGAGACTTTCAATGTGTCCTATCGACCTTTCCGCTCTCTCATCTACAATTAACAACGGAATTTTTCCTGCAGTCATCATACTGACACATTTCCGCTTAATTTCAAAGCAAATTGTCTTGTGTTTTCTGTAATCTGAATCAGTCCCTCCGACGACCACATCTTTTTCAATTCCTTCATATTTTCTCTGCAGCTATTTGGGCATAGTTTCCCTGCATTTCCTATTTATTTCATTCCTAACTGTCTTACCGTGCTCTATTCCCGTCTTTTCTCGAACATCTGAGTATTTTTGAAATTTATTCTTTCATTGATCAGTTGAAGTACAAGGGGTAGTCAAATCAAAGCGAAACAGACAGAAAAAATTGAGTAAACTATTATTTCAAAATTAAACGTCAGTTCCTTCATGATAAAATGTTTGCGGCCGCCTATGAAACCAGGAGTGCGACTCTTCGTCTGAAGCAAATCGGCGGCCACAAATGTCAACTTGAGGGCACCAAAAATAAATCAGTCACACGGGGAGAAAACGGGACTGTACGGACGATGTGTAAGGGCTTCCCTGTGAGAATTCTGTAGAACACTCTAAACTACTTTGGCAACATGTGGGCAGCCCTTGTGCATGCTCCATACAGTGTCGATTCCTCCCCGTGTAATTTCCCTAATTTTGGAGCCCTGAAGATAGCCATTCGCAGCTGTCTATTTACTTCGGGCTAAGAGGCCACGCCTGGGTACAATCATATCTCCGGATGCGACCGCAAACATTTTTCCGTGGAGGGATTGACTATCTTTTCTCACAATGGGATAAATGTTTGAAGAGTTATGGCGATTACTTTTGAAATAGTAAATAGTTTACTTAGCTTTTTTCAGCAGTCTGGTGTTCGTTTGACTGTCCCTTACATTTCTAACGTTTCTCCGCAGTTAATTTCTTTGCATCAACATTTATGTGTCCCACTTTTCTACCACGCCCTTTTAGAGATGTATAATTCTCTTCTACTGAGCTGCATACTATGGCATTCATTATCGCAGTAAATACTACCTTATAGAACTCCTAACATACATCGTCAATCCTCAGTCTTTTGTATCTCACTTCTTTCCATGTTGATACTTTCTTAAGATTCTCTCAAGCTTCAGTCTACTCTTCATAATTATTGCTGTCGAGGTGTCAGTCTGCTCCTGGGTACGCCCGTTCCTGAGTTCTGACTCTCTGGTTCACAGTGATTCTGCAGGCCTTTTCTGAGTATACCTGATCCTCTTGTAATTTTAGAACAGCGTAGTCGCAATTACTGTCTAAAATGCAGAATGAAGTTGGTCTTTCTCCTGTCTCGTTACTGCTGCTGATCCCATGTTTTCCCGTTCCTTCTTCCCAATCCACTATGTTAATGAGATTATCATTTCCTTTTACGAACTGAGCTGCCAGTTTATTGCTCTCATACACAACTTCTATCTCCTCATCCACTTGTTACGTAGAAATGTATATCTGAATTATTATCGTCTGTGTTGGTTTGCTGTCGATTCTAATGAGAACTGACCTACGTTATTATTCATAACGAATCCTATTCCAGTTATAGCATTTTCTGTTGCTATTGATATTACAATATATTCTCCTGACAAGAAATTCTTATCTTCTTTTCCTTTCACTTCACTGACTCCTATTACATCCAGATTGAGCCCTTGAATTTCAATTTTCAGACTTTTCTCGCTTCATTACAATGTCCGAACTTCTTACATTCCAAGATCCAACTCGTAGAGTGTCACCTTTTTGTTGGTTAAGTGGCCGGAGGTATGCAACGGCAAACCATTTCCATAAGACCTCACACAGGGCAACAATACAGGACCCAGACATCTGACTCTACCACTCATTTCCTGCATATGGGAGATAGTTTGAGATCCGTATTAACAAAATTAACCCCCATTAAAATTGACTCTTCACTGATATTTTGTTCATCATAGTGAAAACAAAAGTTTACTGACAACAGTGCAATATATGTACCTAATGCTGTACAAAATACTTTGTAAATGGTATGTCAGACACAGGGAATAAAATAAAATATACCATTTTGCGTTCAAATCGTACTGAAAAAGAAATATACAGACAGAGGAATTAATGAGATCCACTGGCGTCTCTCAGTCTGCCACAAAGTTTAATTGTTATACACCACGATCCAACCCATAATTAGAAAGTGCCCCTGATTTCTGAAATTTCAGGACAACTGAAAGATGACGGTCACTCCGATACAAATGTGTACCAACAAAAAGGATGCCTTTTCTTCGAAGCATAGTAAAAGCGGTTACTGCAAACACTCTTGGAAATGTAAGTGTTCTTCTAACAAGTGCTTCTGTTTTAGTGTGCTATGAAAATTATAAAATATACCAAGTACTCTTTTTAATGCGAGCTAGTAACGTCAGTTTCTGACGTATGGTGTACTATTACTTTAATCGACAAGTGTACGTCCCCCAAACTTTGATGACAAATTTTTTCGTGCATTCAACTTCGTCCATAGTTGGTGTCATGTTACGATTTCCTAAATGTACGAACTGTACATATGTGGATACTGTAAAATATTGGTAAATCACTGTTCAGACTGTTTATATTGTGATTTCTGTGTATAATATTTCCAACAATCTTTGGCAGCGTGGTTCAATAGCTCTGAGCCCAGTAAAAGAAAAATAGCCAGAAAGAAACAGTGATAAGTCAGTATGAAGTACACAAAAGAAACACATCAAGAAAATTCAAGTTGGGGCAGTTGGTCAGAGAGAAAACACTAAGAAGCCCGTAACAACAATGCCCAAAAATAACAAAAAAGAAAGTGTTATGAAGGAATGCCTGTAATATTAACACACAGGCTGAAAGAAGACTCTGGAGTACCCTTTGTTGTACATTACTAGGTCCAATAGGTTTTAAAAGTTAATAATTATAGTAATAACAATAATAATAACAGCAATACACTCATCAGGAAAAAAAGAAACTGGAGGACTGATCTTGATGCATAGGAACAAGAATTAATGCCATCGAAGCCAGAAACGATAAATCAGTAAAAGGCCTAAATTGCGGACTCTGCAAAGAGGCTAACGAAACAACTGGCGCTATTTTGACCTGTTGATAAAAGATAACTCAGACCGACTACAGGCTGAAGCATAAGGATGTGGGTCAAATGATCCACTGGAACTTATGCCGAAACTACGATCTGCCGATTGTACGGAACTGGTGGACCAGAAGCCAGAAAAAGTCATCGAAAACGAACATACCAAAATACCCTGCATCTTCCGACTTCAAGCATAACAAATGTGGGAACAGAATACACCTGATATCACACTTATGGAGAAAAAGGAAGAATGTGGATGCCTGGTGACAGCAAAATCGACGAGAAACAACTTGAAGGACTTGCCAAAGACAAGAACTTTACTGTCAAACTACACAGAATCTAATTTAAAGAACAGTGGTTCTCAGCAAACTGGGAGCAGTACCAAAAGATCTTAATTGGCGCCTGAAAACCACTGGCACTGATAAAATATCAATGTGTATGAAATTTCTCAATAGATTGTAAACGTTCTGAAGAAACTTATCTTTATTTAATATATTTGACGACTCTTAAGTGATACACAGGGTGTAAATTTTAAGATGACAAACCAGAATAACTCGAAAAATAAGCTTCACACGAAAAAATGTGTAGAATCCAAAGTTGATTATTTTCGAGGAGGACATCTGCTTGTTATATAATTAGCCCGCCACCCCAGCCCCCTGGGGGTGGGGCGGGAGGCAACTTTAAAATTTCAAATGGGAACCCCCATTCTTTATTACAGAATCAAATTCTACAAAAAAGCTACATACATTTTGCCTTAAACATTTGTTTTGATTCTTGGCAGTTGGCGCTGCAATTCAAGAAAATCCATGTTCTCATTTTGAGTGGAAAATGGTTACGGATAGATAAAAAATACTTATTTACTTCGTAAATTTTGATTCGCTAAAACTGCAACTCTTCCACTCTCCCCATAGGGTGTGGTTTGAGAGAGAGGAAGTACACATTTTTTCGTGTGAACCTTATTTTCCGAGTTATTCTCGTTTGTCAACTTAAAATTTGCACCCTTTGCATATATATAAGTATTATATCACTTAAGAGTCTTCAGGCACATTTTCTCCGGTGTTTCTGCAGATATTCGAAATTTTGTTTCTGCAACATGCAGCTGGTGCCAGACCAAATAGATGCTGCTCATCACTGGTTTCATACGACGCCGAGGATTGATGCAAAGCGTCGGTTTATTTCCAATTACAAATGATACGATTTTTGAAGTCGTCCCAAATTAGTCTAGCCCGATATTCGTTTTACCGCTACGTATTAACAGTGACAGTAAAACACGAGGCTTAACGAGTACCGCAGCCAGGACAGCACCGCCATGACCTGC
The DNA here is from genome assembly GCF_023864275.1 of Schistocerca cancellata. Lineage (NCBI taxonomy): Eukaryota > Metazoa > Arthropoda > Insecta > Orthoptera > Acrididae > Schistocerca > Schistocerca cancellata. The sequence goes on from NC_064632.1 coordinate 180,036,454, forward strand.
GCTAGCTGCTGCCGTCATGCAGTAGTACGCTGGTCAGTTGCAACTAGAGTACTGGTTATTATTCTTGTTTTATGTCCCCATTAATACATACAGATAAAATGAATAACGCACAAGAGCAATCTGAGAGCAGTCTGTCGAACAGGTTATGTAAAATTACGATTTAAAAATTATTTTGTTTGTAAATGGAAAGAGATCAAAGCCCTCTGTCGAGGCTGGGCGTCGTATGAATGACGTGACGAGCAGTATTTGTTTGGCCTGAGACCAGCTACACATTGCAAAACTAATGTGCAAATATCTGTTGAAACACCACCCATAGGACGGGCATCCAGTGTATACTAGCTTTTTACCTGTGTGTGTGTCACATATATTGCATATGTTGCACACTCTCTCTGTCTACCCAGCCGTGCCCATCCATTCACATATTGCCTGGCATACATTCAGATACTACTCGCAGAGTGGTCTGGTCCTGTAAGGCAGCCGAGATGTCAGGAGTTATCAGGCTTTTTCATTTCCAGACCAACAAGCTCTGAGCTATGTTTAAAATTTCAAGTCTCTAGCTCGTCAGGACGTTAGAATAAAATAACTGCAAAATGTATGCTGAACACACAGAGAGACGAGGGAGAACCCTAGGAAATACATGTTAAAAAGTTACCCGAGCCCAATTCATTGATACGAGACTAAAAAAATAATAAAATGCACAATTCCTGCTTAATCAGATTCATATTTGTGTTGAGTCACGTTTGTTGCACCTGCACGTTTGTGACAGGGCTGCGTGAATAATCTCGGTGGTGGGCGTCACTGCGGCGTTTATAATGCGGCTCAGGTTGGCAAGGCGGTGGCGGTCCTTTCAGCTGTCGCAGTGAATGCCGGGAGCTGGCGGCGTGGCGCGGCCAGACAGCCAATGCATGCGAAATGCCGCCATTACCGACTGCGCTTCCCGTGCAGGGCCGGAAATGAATGGCGGGCGCGTCCCCGCCTCTGGCGAGGCAACGGGCGGCACGGCGCAGCACAGCGCAGCAGAGATAACGCGCAGCGCCTCCCTGTCTCTCTCTGTCCGTTATACCAGCGGCGGAGGCATGGGCGCTGGCGCAGGACAACAGAATGGACGGGTGCGCACTGCGGAGGTTGTGTGCAAGTAAACACGTCCCACTACAGGCCCACTTACCCCGATACATAACACTGCCGTTTTCTGGACGCCTCACTGGCCGAAACGCAGAAAAACTTTCTTTTTTTTCTTTCTTTCTTTTGCTTGTGCCTTTTTCCAGCAATGACGCAGGGTCGGCAAGGTTAATTGGATTTGGCACGGTTAATTGAAGGGGTGGCCGGATGCCCTTCCTGCCGCCACCCTGTACCCGCCGGGACGGAATTAGTGTACCCCAGCTGTCTGTGGCTAGTGTAATCCATGCAATAGTGCGAATTTGGTCAGATGTCTGCTAGCTGTGCAACTGAGGCGGGACGTGAGAACGAGCCCGGTATTCACCTAGGAGGATGTGGAAAACCGACTGAAAACCACATCCAGGCTGGCCGGCACACCGGCCTCCGTCGTTAAGCCGCCGGGTGGATTCGATTCCGGGCCGGCGCGCCTACCCGAGTGCAGGAAGCAGCGCAATACTGCTCTCGGCTAACCAGGAAACGCATAAAAACAGAAACACGAAAATAAACCTTTTTTAAAGGACGTCATTTTCCGATTATGGCTGCAGAAGATTTCAGTTTCTATTGTTACCAGATTCTGAAAAAGTCTTTTATTGGCCAAGATCGAAAATTATTATTTTTATTTATTACTTGTTTCGGCTGAAGCTGTTACCCATCTTTGGATCACAGGATAAGGAAAAACAAGTTCCGTGCACAATCACCAGTCGGTAGGACACATCGCTATAGATTTTATTCATATTTCATAGTTGCATTTATGACGATGCCCAGCGATTGGTTTCACATGGAATTCTCTTTTTTCGTATCCCATGGTCTGAAAATGCCTGACAACTTCAGCTGGAACTAGTTATCAATAAAAATAATTAAGGACAGGCGTACGCGAAAGCGAATGACGTTGTGAAAAGAATTTTATTGGAACTTCATTTACTACATGGTATTGAAATTTCAACTCCACTCCTAAGCGTGATAAAAATAATAACAAAAGGTTGCACGGGGCAACGCTCCTTTATTATCCTGTATTTCTTCATATTATTTATTCCTGCGGTGTTTTCTTCCAGTTTTATGCACTCACAATGTGAGGATTATTTCGGTGTTTAGCATATCCAGAACTTCTACAAAAATGTGTGCATGGAAAAACTCAAAATCCTAATGAAAGTTACAACTGTCTGACAGGAAAACCATTAACCATTAACCATTAACCAAGACAACATTTGTTTTCACAACTGCTGATGAAGCTGTAGAGTATAATGCTTCTTTAGTTCCTGACCTAATTTTGGCAGAATACGAAGGCTACAGACGCTAGGTTTTGACCAGAAGCTTGCAGATTGTCGATAGTGGAGGAAATCGATTACAGGAGAATTGATTCAGCTAACATTGTTGTTTGAAAATTAGTTTAACCTACGACGACAAGCAAAGAAAAGAGTGAAAAGAGTGCTTGAGGATGAAGAAGAGAATCGCTATGGTTTGCACTAGACCACTCAGATGCAGTATGGCCTAATACATACACTGTCAAAACTTTGATTCGGGTTTCCCGTAACGTACATTTTGACAACTTTATCCATCGTTTCCTCACAAACCACTGACATTATGTTACCTAAATTTTCAAAAATGGTTCAAATGGCTCTGAGCACTATGGGACTTAACTTCTGAGGTCATCAGTCCCCTAGAACTTAGAACTAATTAAACCTAACTAACCTAAGGACATCACACACATCCATGCCCGAGGCAGGATTCGAACCTACGACCGTAGCGGTCACGCGGTTCCAGACTGAAGCGCCTAGAACCGCACGGCCACACCAGCCGGCTTTACCTGAATTTGGCTTGAAGTTAATCAGTACTATAGTGAAATATTCTGTGGAGGATATGGTAGATTTTTTGCACAGAAATTTGGAGAGCTGAAAAAGAAGATACCAATCTAGCAAAAGAAAAATCTAGCAAAAGAAGATATCAATATTCTGTTCCATAGATATTTGTAAGAATGCTATAGCAAACTCCGTGCAAAAGTACATTAACTTCGTTTTGACAAACTTTTTTAGAAAAGGAACATTTTTACCCACTTCGTTGAAAAATAAAATTGTTTGTAGTTAAATATTTATAGCCTCAAGTAATATGAAAACTTATCTGTGTATCCGTTTAGCATTCGTTAACAAACAACTGTGCCAAATTTAGTTACACTGCTTTGAAAACTTTGGATTTTCTAAGTTTTTTTTAAAGTACTGAAACATCGGATACGGCCCCCTTAATTGCGGTCCTGACTGATAACAGATTTGTTCTGAATTCAAAAACTGTAAAAAAATTACAGATCGCGTACCTCCAACTTCACCACTTGAAGACACAACACATTTTATTTTCTTATTGCAATTTCGGTGACACGTCATTGTCGAGCATCTATAAACGTGCGATACAACGTATCGCGTTGTAATGTACAGCACTCAAGATAATGAACAACATCATTCTTAAAACAATCGATGACAACAAAGCGACTGTGATACCCTGGGAACAGCATGGCTTCATTCTCGGAAGATTTGCCAACCAAGCATTGGACCACGTTGTTCAATTGACAAGCGAAGCCCTATCTACACCCAAAGGCGGGCATACACAAGCATTGTAGACTACAAATTAGCTTTGGAAGGGTTAAACAGGAATAGCCAATCTGCCTAATATCGCTAACATCTGTTCCGAAGGCGATATGCAGGCTAATTTCGATTTACTGCGGTCAAGTTCGAGCTTTCTAGTGTCACTACATACGTCTGTAATATAAAAGTTCCTTACCAGTAACGGGGATTGACTTGTGAGTTTTCAGTCATTGTTCGCCAAGTTTTTGGCTATTCGACGTGGGGAATTGAGACCTAATCTTTTTCATGTTTATGTCACTTGGTGGTGGTGGTAAGTACCTATGGGTCCTAACCCCTGAGGTCATCGGTACCTAGGCTTACACACTACTTAATCTAACTTAAACTAACTTATGCTAAGGGCAACACACACATCCATGCTCGAGGGAGGACTCGAACCTCTGACGGGGGGAGCCGCGCGAACCGTGACAAGGCGTCCAAGGCCGCTCGGCTACCAACGCGGCTGACGTCATTTAAAGCGGCATTAAATGGATAGTCGTCTGTTAACAGTCTGTAGCAAAACATTACCTATCTAACAGTTTCTTTATGTTTTCTGTCAGCGACAACAGTTGAAGCTAGAAACTCAATAAGTATTACAACTAACTATCTTACTTAGGTTTCCAGCAAACGTTCCACTCTAACCGATTGCCGAGTGAATTTACTCAGCTGAATACGCATGCTCAAAGTAACAAGTGCATGAACATCTCCGTAATGTTCTCGCGCTTGCTGAACTGAGATATGACTTATTGCACTGTGCTATTCTGCCGATCTACTTTCACAGTCCTACCTTGTTATGGTGGAAGATTGGAGGTAAATAATCCAGAACAGGAGAAAGAAGGTTTTCGTAAGCTTACTCTTTCGTGATGTGGAAGGTGTGATTCGAGCATTAACTAAATCCGAACGGACTTGCAGATGAGGATAATACACTAAAGTAAACTGTGGAGGAGGGTGGTGTTGGGCGAGGGGGGGGGGGGACGAGGTCTAACATGGAAAGAAATGGAAATGGCACTGGACAAGACCATGGGAAGAAATTCGTTCCCCACGACGTACTCCATCATCCCTAGATGTTTTGATGGAAGAGCCTTGAAATGTGAATATAGCGCAGGGCCGCTGCGAGCACGCAAAAGTGCCGCAACACGACGTGGCATGGACTCGACTAATGTCTGAAGTACTGCTAGAGGGAACTGACACCATGAATCCTGCAGGGCTTCTGAACAACACGTTACAAGGCACCCCAGATATGCTCAATAAGGATCATGTCTGGGCAGTTTGGTGGCCAGCGGAAGTGTCTGAAGTTAGAAGAGTGTTCCTGGAGCCGCTCTGTAGCAATTCCTGCTGGGATTGCCCAAGTCCGTTGGAATTCACAATGGACATGAATGGATGCAGGTGATCAGACTGGATGCTTACGTACGTGTCACCTGTCAGAGTCGTATCTAGACGTCTCTGGATTCATGAGGTTGTCTCCATACTGGTACACGTCCATCCGCTGGATACAAATTGAAACGAGACTCGTCCGAGCAGGCAACACGTTTCCAGTCATCAACAGTCTAATGTGGGTGTTGATGCGCCCAGGCGAGGCGTAAAGCTTTGTGTCATGCAACCATGAAGGGTACACGAGTGGGCCTTCGCCCCGAAAGCCACTATCAATTACGTTTCTTTGAATTGTTCACACGCTGACACTTCTCCCAGCATTGAAAACTACAGCAATTTGCGCAAGGGTTGCATTTCTGTCACGCTGAGCGATTCTCTTTAGTCGTCTTTAGTCCCGTTCTTGCAGGATCTCTTTCCGGCACAGCGATGTCGGAGATTCTATGTTTTACCGGATTCGTGATATTCATGGTACGCTCGTGAATTGGTCGTACGGGAAAATCCCCACTTCATCACTACCTCGGAGCTACTGTGTCCCATCGCTCGTGCGCCAACTATAACACCACGTTCAGTCTCACTTACATTCTGATAACCTGCGATTGTAGCAGCAGTAACCGGCCTAACAACTACGCCAGACACTTTTTTGTGTTATATAAGCGTTGCAGATTGCAGCGCCGTGTTTTTTACGTATAAATGTCTCTGTATTTGAATACTCATGCCTATACCAGTTTCTTTTGAGTTTCAATGTATGCGGTGTGTCTTCTAACAGTCGTAAAGCGCACGTTTGCTTCATGCAGCTGGAGCCAGTTTCGACAGAAAGCGTCTCTTTGTTCCCCATTAAAAAGAAAATGATTTTTGAATCCTCATTTGACGTGCCCATTAGACAAACCGGTCTCAAATCAGTGTAATTCAGTAATCGTTTTATCGATATGTATTAACAGGAACAATAAAACAGGAAGAATAAACAGTACTGCAACAGCGACAGCGCTGCCCTGGCAGTCACTGACTGCTACCATTACATAGCAGCGCTGCTCAATTGCTGCTGGAGTACTCGTTATCCTTCATGTTTTACTGTCCATGTTAATACATAGCGACGAAACGAATATCGCATTGGACTGATATGGGACCGGTCTGTCGTAAGGGCACATAAAATTCCTATTTAAAAATCATTTTATTTGTAATGGGAAACACACCGACATTTCGGCCGAAACTGGGAGACGCAAGGGAGACTTAATGAGCGGTGTTTGTTTGGGCCGACTCCAGCTACACATTGCAAGAACAAAATTGAAAATATCTGCTGAAACACCAGAAAGAAATGCACCTGACGCCCTTGGGTAGAGAGACCCAGTATAAACAAGAGTGTGCTGAAAAGTAATAATTCTTAAACCTTTTTAAATAAAACGAGTTTTATTAATATTCTACATCTTTATTCTTCATATCTACATATTTTTAGACCTCTGCCACTAGAGGGCTCAGAGTTGTAGGGTGTACCGTAGCGGTTGTCACTTAAGTATGTTAGTGCATGAGAAACAGTGTGCTGTAATCGAGTTTCGAATTAGAAAAGTTCATTCATACATCTAGCATCCTGTCCTTCAGCATGACTACGCCATACCACACATGAGCGCTGCAACTGTTGGTACAATCCGACAATATTGGTTCACTGCCATCGATCACGCTCTCTAGGGTCCCGACTTGGCCCGACCCTATTTTCATTTCTTTCAAAATTTAAAGAACAACTTCGAGAAATTCATTTTATACAGGGTGAACATTAATAAAACAGTCAAACTGTTCCGACAAATTCCTGACTGGAAATGGATGAGGAAAAGGCCCTATGAACATGTGTAGGGAATTGGACGTTGTACGTGCAACAACAACAAACCGTTCTGGAAAGCAGTAGAGAGCTGCGTCGCGTCCACGTCACAACAGATGTTCAAAGCGGCCTACATGGGATGCAACGAAAACGTTCACACGTCGCATCATGGATTGCTACACTCTTTCGCACGCTATAGCCTCTCTTCGAGTAGCGTCACAGGCGTCGCGAAGACACTCTTGAAGGGTCTGCATATCAAGAACTAGTTCAGTGTGCACAACGCTTTTCAGACGCCCCCAGGGGCAGAAATCCAGGGGGGTTTAAGTCCTCTGATTTGGCAGGCCATGCTTCAGGGCCTCCGCGTCCTATCCACCGTCCGGGGAAGATGTTGATTTGGTGTCGGCGAACTGTAATGTGGAAGTGGGGTGGTATTCAGTCATTCATAAAGAACATAACCTGTCATATTGCCAAAGGCATGTTCTCAAGCAGTCCAGGCACAATAAGTTCGAGGTGTTGTGAAATAATAACTGGTCCTATTATGTGGCATTTAAGAATTCGTGCCCACGCAGTGATGATGAACCGATGCTGATGAGACGTCTCAACCATTCACCGAGGAATTTCTGCAGCCCACAGATGATGATTATGCAGACTGATATTGCCCATAAGTGTGATGGTCTGGTACAAAAAACCTTGAGAGAATTCTTCGTGTAGAGGGAAATCCGCTGCTGATAGTCCTTGAACTAATTGCGGGTGACAGGGATAGCAAAGGTTGGTATTCGGGATACACATAATCATACTTAGCGTTACACCGTGTTGGTTGGCCACTTGTCTGGAGCTTGTACTAGAGTTAGTCTCAATATCCTGTAGAAACCAATTCTCCAACTCTGGTGTATATAAAGTCGGCCACCTCACTGCACGGTCGTCTATCTGAAAGGACCCACTATCACACAAACGCTTAAAAAGGGCCTGTAATGTTGTGTAATGTGGTTGATGTCTTTGAGGGTACTTGTTTTGGTGTAGCCGTGCTGCATCTCGACCGTTTCCATATGCTTGGCTGTGCACAAACATCATCTCGTTCTGAATGTGATTCCTGGACGGTTTGTAACCTCCCCTCACTTATCGACCTTAATGACAGTGAAAAATTAAACAGCGTGTACCTAATGGAAATTTGGGAAAAGCAATCGTCACTGAAGTTAACCTGTCGGTAAAGAGGGAGGAAAGGGTTACATCTAAATGAAAGGAAAAATGCAAATGAAACTGGTGGAAATTAATTTTGAAAAGGGGTAAAGTTAATAAAGAAAGTGAATGTGCGGCCGTTACGTTAACAATTAACTAGCGGTAATTAGATATTTGAGATTTGGGGAAAATTACGGTCGCCAGTCCTATGGACAATTACTATAGTAACTGAAAAAGAAAGGTTATTACACATATAATTAGCACTAGAAGCGTGGCAACTGAAGGTTGACACGTGTAGTGTGAAAACTGAAACTTTGTCGGAAGTAATAAATTTCGCTACACTCTGACTTAATTTAGCAAAAGAATTAATAAAACAGGAAAATCGAAAGTTAATTTAGTGACTGAAGTTAATAGTGAGCTTTCTTTCTGAAGCACATCGAAATTCAGTAAAACACGGTTAGTCTTGGACTACCTCAACAATCATTTCAAAAGCTACTTGAATCTACGCAATTTAGAAATAAGAGATTTAACTTTGAACTTGAATTAAATGATTCTGAACAATTAACAATAGTAACATTTAGTACGTACCAAGCTGAGCTGCAGTCACAGGTAAGCTAAAATACGGTAACGAAACTCGCACTCTTAATTTGTGCTTGTGTAATCTAAATATTGTAGCCAGCTATGAATACCTTAACTGAACTTTGAAATTTAAGCAGTGAAATCGAATGATATTACTTTAATGCTGGCGTTTGAATTTCAACGACACTCGGGTTCATTCCGGAAAAGGAATACCCTTCTTGGTAATGCAATTGGGACAATGAGCAACAAAGGTTCAAGCTACGTTGCTGTAATTTAGTGAGAAAAATTTAACAGTTTGAAAAGCTGCGGTCTGCCATACGGTTCCAAAACTTTACGTGCTACCAGTCTTCCTTGTTGGTTGATTGAAGGTTTGAAGTCGTCGATCAAGGAGGTGGCAACAGTCACTCATTGTCGGCCGTCGCTGTTGCAGAAGCTGGATGTTGGCGCGCCTTCTTCTCGACACGGTCACCAGGCGAAACGGGCTCTTGGTGTGTGCCAGCTAATGCTTCCCGTCCGCGAAACCGTGTCAGAAACTATCATCACAAGTCGAGCGCAATTACATGCTGCCAAACCCCGAAAGCGCGGCAACTCGCGGGAGCGTCACACAACACACCTGCTCCACTGTCCTCCTTCAGCCAGACTCTACTCTGCCCGCGCTCCACGCGGCCGAGTTCACACTACCAAAGATCCTAAACACTTTGGTTCTCCACACGACCTATCGATGTATCCGTTCGATAGCATAGTTTTCCCTAGGCAAGACCCAGCGTAAAAATACAAATAGTATTTACGAAACAAACCAACATAAATATCTATATACAAATAGTAAAACAATTACAATATATAAAGGCGCAGAAATGTCGTATCTTCAGGTAACAAAATAAGGAAAAAAATTTATAGTACAATAGATGGAAATAGGAGGATATGCATTTCCGGCGTTACAGGTTCTGCCGCTTATGGTAGCCTACATTATTCGCACAGCCTGTACACACGAGGAGCATAAAATATGTGGTCAGAGGAACTTTCATTCGTCAGCATCATCTACTGTGGTACCGGTGCACTTCCGGACACTCACAGAAAGATCCGTACTTAAAGACTGTAAAATTGCTCAAGTCACACCAATACCCAAAAAGGGAAGTAGGAGTAATCTGCTGAATTACAGGCCTATATCACCAACGTCGATTTGAAGTAGGGTTTTGGAACATATACTGTATTCGAACATTGTGAAATACCTCGAAGAAAACGATTTATTGACACATAGTCAGCACGGATTCAGAAAATATCGTTCTTGCGAAACACAAGTAGCTCTTTATACTCATGAAGTAATGAGTGCTATCGACAGGGGATGTCACATTGATTCCATATTTTTAGATTTCCAGAAGGCTTTCGACACCGTTCCTCACAAGCGTCTTCTTACCAAGCTGCGTGCCTACGGAGTATCGCCTCAGTTGTGCGATTGGATTCGTGATTTCCTGTAAGGAAGGTCACAGTTCGTAGTAATAAGACGGAAAGTCATCGAGTAAAACAGAAGTAATGTCCGGCGTTCCACAAGGAAGTGTTAAAGGTCCTCTATTGTTCCTGATCTATATTAACGACGTAGGAGACAATCTGAGTAGCCGTCTTAGAATGTTTGCAGATGATGTTGTGATTTACCGTCATGTTAAGTCATCAGATGATCAAAACGACTTGCTAAACTATTTGGATAAGATATCTGTATGGTGTGAAAGGTGGCAATTGACCCTGAATAAAGAAAAGTATGAAGTTATTCACATGAGTACTAAAAGAAATCAGCTAATTTTCGATTACGTGATAAATCACACAAATCTGAAGGCTGTAAATTCAACTAAATACTTAGATATTACAGTTACAAATAACCTAAATTGTAACGAACACATAGATAATGTTGTTGGTAGGGCAAACCAAAGGCTGCGTTTCATTGGCAGATCACTTAGAAGGTGCATCAGGTCTACTAAAGAGACTGCTCACACCACGCTTGTCCGCCATATTCTGGAGTATTGGTGTGCGGTATGGGATCAGCATCAGGTGGGACTGACGGATGACATCGAAAAAGTACGTTTTGTGTTATCGCGAAGTAGGGAAGATAGTGTCACAGACATGAAACGTGAACTGGAGTGGCAATCATTGATACAAAGGCGTTTTTCGTTGCGACGGGATCTTCTCATGGAACCTCACCGGTTTCCTCTTCTGATTGCGAATACATTCTGTTGCCACCCACCTATATAGGGAGAAATTATCATGACGATAAAATGAGAGAAATCAGGGCTCACACAGAAAAATTTAAGTGCTCGATTTTCCCGCGTGACGTTCGAGAGTGGAACGGTAGAGAAACAGCTTGAAGGTTGTTCATTGAACTGTCTGCCAGGCACTTTATTGTCAATAGGAGAGTAATCAAGTAGATGTAGATGTGAGCGTTTTCCCTCTATTTCCAGTCAGGAACCCGTTCCTGCAATTTGTCGGTTTTATTAACGTTCACCATGTATATGTAAAACAAACACAAGATTAGGAAACTGACGAATTCAGCGGACACACAGAGGGATTTAACAAAGTACAGTGGCTATAGCCCTCTGCCTTGCACTTCATTGTGGTCTCCATAACGCGGATGTAGTTGCAGTTTTGTACCCCAGTTGGCGCCACTCTGTGCGCGGTGACAAGCCGGTCCACTGGGGGACACACAGTGTGCAGTAGCCTGGACACCGACGGCAGCTAACGCGGTTACTGGGCCCCCGGCTGCCCGCCGATAGCCGCCGGGAGGAATCTAATCAGACGCGACGCCGGCACAATTAGCCCCCTACACCAGCCACAGGCGCGCCGCCGCCTCTCTGGGGACGCGGCGCTGCGCGGCCACCCGGAACGATACGGGGAATCCCCCAGCCGTCGTTGCGGCACTTACCGCCAGGCGGCACTGGTCTGCGCCCATCGGTGTCGCAACCAAACAGACCTCAGAGCCAATCAGGCGTACTGCTGGAAGTTCGCTGCTGTATCGTGGGCAGTACAGGGATGACGGAAAAACTGTAGATGTGGATACCGATCCGTGCAATGCTTCTCGTACCTCTCGCGTCGTTAATTTTGTGCTCTTCCATCAAAAGACATACGTGTAATTGATGATGATTCCGGAGTAGTACTTAAATACACTGAGGTGACATAAGTCATGCGATGGCGATATGCACATATACAGATGGTGGCAGTACGCGTACACGAAGATAAAAGGGCATTGCATTGGCTCAGCTGTCATATGTACTCAAGTGGTGCACGTGCAAAGGTTTCCGATGGGAATTAATAGACTTTGAACGCGAAATAGTAGTTGGTGCTAGACATATGTGACATTGCATTTCGGAAATCGTTATCAAATTCAATATTCCACGATTCACAGTGTCAGGACTGTGCCAAGAATACAAAAGTTCAGGCATTACCTCTCTCCACTTAATGACTGAGAGCAGCGGCGTTTGTGTAGAGTTGTCAGTGCTAACACACAAGCAACGCTGCAAGTGTCAAATACCGGGTGATCAAAAAGTCAGTATAAATTTGAAAACTAAATAAATCGCGGAATAATGTAGATAGAGAGTTACAAATTGACACACATGCTTGGAATGACATGGGGTTTTATTAGAACCAAAAAAATGCAAAAGTTCAAAAAATGTGTCCGACAGATGGCGCTTGATCTGATCAGAATAGCAATAATTAGCATAACAAAATAAGACAAAGCAAAGATGATGTTCTTTACAGGAAATGGTCAATATGTCCACCATCTTTCCTCAACAATAGCTGTAGTCGAGGAATAATGTTGTGAACAGCACTGTAAAGCATGTCCGGAGTTATGGTGAGGCATTTGTGTCGGATGTTGTCTTTCAGCATCCCTAAAGATGTCGGTCGATCATGATACACTTGCGACTTCAGGTAACCCCAAGCCAATAATCGCACGGACTGAGGTATGAGGACCTGGGAGGCCAAGCATGACGAAAGTGGCGGCTGAGCACACGATCATCACCAAACGACGTGCGCAAGAGATCTGTCGGACATTTTGTGAACTTTTTTTTTGTTCTAATAAAACCCCGTGTCATTCCAAGCATGTGTGTCAATTCTTACCTCTCTATCTACATTATTCCGTGATTTATTAAATTTTCAAATTTATACTTATTTTTTGATCACTCAGTACGTCAGTCGACAGAACAAGGGCCGAGTCAAAAGATGGCTAAAATTCATGGAACACACAAAATATGCTTTCACGAGCTCTGCTCATCTCCAAAATACTTAGATCAGATTTTGGATACATTATGCGAATACAACGCTAGTACAAAATAGAGTGTAGCAACCACGTATTCAAGACAAACGGCACATTTGTTCACACAAATCACCTCGGTAATTGGCCGGCCGAAGTGTCCGAGCCGTTCTAGGCGCTACAGTCTGGAACCGCGCGACCGCTACGGTCGCAGGTTCGAAGCCTGCCTCCGGCATGGGTGTGTGTGATGTCCTTAGGTTAGTTAGGTTTAAGTAGCTCTAAGTTCTAGCGGATTGATGACCCACAGTGCTCAGAGCCAGTTTTTTGAAGATCTCTGATGTTTAACATGTCAAATAACATGTGATAATAAAAGCAGCGATTTTACAATGCGTTGCATCAATCAATAGTTGAGATGATGCCAAGTTTAACTATTTATTTGACTGAAACAGAAGTGGTTCTGGGATGGAAAACAATAAATCAGTGTAGAGGAGATTCTAAAATGCAGAAGGTAAACAAAGTATACCAACTCTTCTGTAAGTGAAAAAGACCCACCATGGTTTAACAAAGAAATCCGGAAAACGCTGAGGATGCAAAGTCTGTTGCGCTCTGAATTCAAAAGAGAACGCACAAATGACGACGAGCAGAGATTAGTAGACATTCGCGCGTCTGTGAAAAGATCTACGCATGAAGCATGCAGCTACCACTCCACATCTTAGCAAAAGTCCGGCCCTGGTAGCTGAATGGTCAGCGCGACGGAATGTCATACCTAACGGCCCGGTTTCGATTCCCGGCTGGGTCGGAGATTTTCTCCGCTCAGGGACTGGTTGTTGTGTTGTCCTCATCATCGTCATTTCATCGCCATCGACACGCAAGTCGCCGAAGTGGCGTCAAATCGATAGACTTGCACTAGGCGAACGGTCTACCAGACGGGAGGCCCTAGCCACACGGCATTTCCATTTGTCTGAGCAAAAGATCCGACAGAGAACCCGAGAAAATTGTGGTCCTATGTAAGATCGCTAAGCGGATCTAAGGATTCCATTTAACTCCTTGTTGACCAGTCTGGTGTGGCAGTTGAAGACAGCAGAACGAAAACCGAAGTTTTAAATGTCAAGAAATAGTTCACGTAGGAGAATCATACAAACATATCGTCATTTGACCATCGGACAGACTGTATGGACGAAATAGTAACGCATCCCTACCGTAGAGAAACAACTGAAAGATCCTAAGGCAAATGAATCACCAGGTCTGGACGGAATCCCAGTTCAGTTTCACAGGAACTACTCTACTGCTTTGGCCTCTTATTTAGCTTGCATTTAGCGCAAATCCCTCTCCTAACACAAAGCCCCAAGCGGCTGGAAAAAAGTGCAGGTGACTGCACTATGTGATAAGTGTAAAAGAACGGACCCGCAGTATTACCGATGAGTACCTAACATTGGTTTGCTGCTGAATCAGTGAACGTATTTTCAGCTCGAAGTTTCTTCGGACCGAGAAGACCTTGTGCGTAACCTGGGCGTAACGTTGCAGAGCTATATGAAAGGAGGGAGAATGTGAGTATTGCAGAAGGGAAGGTGAATGGTCGACTTGGGTTTATTGGGAGAATTTTGGGAAAATGTGGTACATGTGTAAACGAGACCGCATATACGACGCTATATAGGACGCCAGTGTCGCTTATTCTTGAGTACTGCTCGAGTGTTCGGGATTAGCAGCAAGTCGTATTGAAGGAAAACATCGGTGTAGCTAAGAGGCGAACTCCTACATCTGTTACTGGTAGGTTCGAACAACGCGACGGTGTTACGAGATGCTTCGAGAACTCAAATGAGAATCCAAAGGTTACATACATTTCGCCAAAGGTCATGAAGTTAAGAGGAGAGAAATGAGGGCTCATATACGGGGGGGGGGGGGGGGGGTGTAGACAGTTTTTCCCTCGCTCTCCTTGCGAGTGGAAGAGGAAATGACTGGTGATGATACAGGGTACCTTACGCCACGCACTGTATGGTGGCTTGCGGGGTATCTACACTACTGGCCATTACACCAAGAAGAAATTCAAGTGATAAACGGGTATTCATTGGACAAATATATTATTCTAGTATTGACATGTGATTACATTTTCACGCAATTTTGGTGCATAGATCCTGAGAAATCAGTACCCAGAACAACCACCTCTGGCCATCATAACGGCCTGGGCATTGAGTCAAACAGAGCTCGGATGCCGTGTACAGGTACAGTTGCCCATGAAGCTTCAACACGATACCACAGTTCATCAAGAGTAGTTACTGGCGTATTGTGACGAGTCAGTTGCTTGGCCACCATTGACCAGACGTTTTCAATTGGTGAGAGATCTGGAGAATGCGCTGGCCAGGGAGCAGTCCAATATTTTCTGTATCCAGAAAGATCCGTGCAGGACCTGCAACATGCGGTCGTGCATTATCCTGCTGAAATGTAGGGTTTCGCAAGGATCGAATGAAGGGTAGAGCCACGGGTCGTAACACATCTGAAATGTAACGTCCACTGTTCAAAGTGCCGTCAATGCGAACAAGAGCGGACCGTGACGTGTAACCAATGGCACCCCATACCATCACGCCGGGTGATACGCCAGTATGGCGATGACGAATACACGCTTCCAATGTGTGTTCACCGCGATGTCGCCAAACACGGATGATGGTGTAAACAGAACCTAGATTCGTCCGAAAAAATGACGTTTTGCCATTCGTGCATCCAGGTTCGTCGTTGAGTACACCATCGCCGGCGCTTCTGTGTGTGATGCTGCGTCAAGGGTAACCGCAGCCATGGTCTCCGTGCTGATAGTCCATGCTGCTGCAAACGTCGTCGAACTGTTCGTGCGGATGTCTTGCGAGCGCCCCCAACTGTTGACTCAGTGATCGAGACGTGGCTGCACGATCCGTTACAGCCATGCGGATAAGATGCCTGTCATCTCGACTGCTACTGATACGAGGCCGTTGGGATCCAGCACGGTGTTCCGTATTACCCTCCTGAACCCACCGATTCCATATTCTGCTAACAGTCATTGGATCTCGTCCAAAGCGAGCTGCAATGTCGCGATACGATAAACCGCAATCGCGATAGGCTAGAATCCGACCTTTATCAATGTCGGAAACGTGATGGTACGCAGTTCTCCTCCTTACACGAGGTGTCACAACAACGTTTCAACAGGCAACGCCGGTCAACTGCTATTTGTGTACGAGAAATTGGTTGGGGTTGGAAAGTTTCCTCATGTTAGTACGTTGTAGGTGTCGCCACCGGCGCCAGCGTTATGTGAATGCTCTGAAAAGCTAATCATTTGCATATCACAGCATCTTCTTCTTGTCGGTTAAATTTCGCGTCTGTAGCACGTCATCTTCGTGGTCTAGCAATTTTAATGGCAAGTAGTGTATGTTGATATTGAAAAAAAAATCAGTCGTTTCGAGCTGCGTGAGGAAAATCTCCCTGTTCGCTATACCACAGTATTCCCCTCTGCTGCGTCGGCTGTGTCGTTGTCGTGGGCCTCAGCCCGCAGACTGCTTTCACAAATCCTTCCACGCTAGTTTGTTCTGTGCAAACTTCTTCATCTCTGCGTAACTTCTGCAGCCTCCACTTTAACCGACTTACTGTGTTCCACTCTGGGCCTCGCTCTACAATTTTTACTCCCCCACACTCCATTGCCAAACTAACCACACCTCGACAGCTCAGGATGTGTCTTACCAACCGCTATTATTTTAACCAAGTAATGCCATATATTTCTTTCTTCTCGAGTTGAATTCAGTACCTCTTCTTTATTTATGGGATCCAAAGACCAAATGTTCAGTATTTTTCAGTAGCACCACGTTCCAGAAACTTTCGTTCTTTTCTTGTATAAATAGTAAGTTTTACTTACATTCCAGAGCACACTCCATATACACTGAAGAGCCAGATAAACTGATACACTTGCCTAATGTCGTGTAGGGCCCCCGCGAGCACGCAGAAGTGCCGCAACACGACGTACCATGGACTACACAAATGTGTGAAGTAGTGATGGAGGGAACTGACACCATGAATACTGCAGGGCTGTCCATAACTCCGTAAGAGTACGAGGGTGTAGAGATCTCTGCTGATCAGCACATTGCAAGGCATCCCAGACATCCTCAATAATGTTCATATCTGTGGAGGTTGGTGACCAGCGGCAGTGTTTAAACTCAGAAGAGAGTTCATGGAGCCACTTTGTAGCAATTCTGGACGTGTGGGGTGTTGCATTGTCCTGACGATATTGCTCAAGTCCGTCGGTATACACAATGGACATGAATGGACGCAGGTCACCTGTCAGAGTCGTATCTGCATGGATCAGGGTCCCATATCAGATATCAGTCCAACTGCACCCCTTACCCCGTCCCAAACCATTTCAGAGCCTCCAACAGTTTCAACAGTTCACTGCTGATACACGGGGTCCGTGTATTCATGAGGGTGTCTCCACACCCGTACACGTCCATCCTCTCGATACAGTTTCAAACGAGACTCGTCCGCGCAAGCAACATGTATCCAGTCCATGTATCCATTGGTGTTGACGAACCGAGGTGAGGCGTAAAGCTTAATGTCGTGAAGACACGAGTGGGCCTTTAGTTCCGAAAGCCCATATCGATGATGTTCCGTTGAATAGTTCGCACCCTGACATTTGTTGATGGCCGATCATTGAAATCTGCAGCAATTTGCGGAAGGGTTGCACTTCTATCACATTGAACGATTCTCTTCAGTCATCGTTGATTTCTTTCTTACAGGATCTATTTCCGACGGCAGCGATGTCGAAAATTTGATGTTTTAGCTGATTCCTGATATTCATGGTACACTCGTGAAATGGTCGTACGGCAAACATCCCTCCTCATCGCTTCCTCGAAGATGCTGTGTCTCATCGCTCGTGCGCTAATTATAACATCACATTCAAACTCACTTAAGGGGCTCCGGAAAGGCTCAAAATCATGAAAAGTTCAATTTTTACTTTTTTGCGTTTTCTGAATCTGCAGACTATTACCTTTTAATAGGTATATAATTTATTCAATTCCGAAGACTACAACTATTTTTAAATTTTTTTTGAAATGTGTTCTACATGGGCGTGACCCACTGTGGCGCTTTGCGTTATGTTAATTACCTTGGTGACGGTGATTTTAAAAGTTTCAAACATGTTCAAGGACGGAAGCCCTATGGTGATGATGTTGTAGTGCAGAAATTTGAGTGTATTGGACACGTACAGAAGCGAATGGGAACAAGACTTCGGCGACTGAAAGCTTCGTACAAAAAACAAAAACTCAGTGATGGTAAAGGGTTGGATGGGAAGGGAAGGTTAACTGACAGTGTAATTGACAAAGTACAGAACTATTATGGAATGGCTATTAGGCAAAATACACAAAGTGTCGACGAAATGAAGAAGGCTGTTTGGGCTATTTTTTTCATACTTCTTCAACCGATGAAAATCCCCAACATAGCTTGTGTCCCAAAGAAGAAGACAGTTGGTGTAAATATAACAAAGGATTGCTAACTGGTGAAGTGTACACTCATAAGCATAGTCTGCCTCATGCAATAATGGAGGTGATAAAACCTATTTTCAGAGACTTAGCAGCACCTGAACTGTTGAAAAAGTGTATTCACGGAAAAACTCAAAACCCCAATGAAAGTGTAAATAGTGTTATATGGTCGAGAATCCCCAAGACTGTATTTGTTGGAATAGAAACACTTCACTTTGGTGTGTATGATGCTGTTGCGACTTTCAATGATGGCAACATTGTAAGGTGCAAAGTATTTAGAAATATGGGAATGAAGATAGGTTCTAACATGGTACGAGCGATGCTTGCTTTAGACAAGGAACGCCTTCGGGCTGCAGACAGGGCTGTAAAGAGTCTAGAAATACAAGCAAGAGTAAACAGGAGGAGGGACAAGAGGAAGCTGGAGGAGGAGTTTGCAGAGGATGAAGATAATCCATCCTATGGACCTGGAATGCACTAAAATGTTAATCCAATCTTTGTCGCTCGATTCCCAAAACTTTTATTTTCTCATACTAATTACATGTTTTCTAAGGATCTTCCAAACATATTTGTTTCAAACTTTCAGTAAATGTTACACAGTACCTTCTGCATAATTTAACACAGCCTTTTCCCAAAAAACTGTATATTTTTGAATATATAAATAAAAAATTGCAAAAAATGTTGTGAATTTTCATTACAATTGAAAAAAAAATCATCTTTAATAACTGAACTAAAATTTTGTAAAATCCCTGTGTTAAGTTGTAGCCCATATTCCAATAAATAATCTGTAAAAACTTCAACTTCCTACCTCAAATACTTTGTGAGGAAAGATGTAATTTATAAGCGTTATTTTAACATTGCAAGTATAGGGCGTTCCGGAGCCCCTTAAATCATCATAGCCTGCCATTGTAGCAGCAGTGAATGATAACAACTACGCCAAACACTTGTTGTCTTTTATAGGCGCCGACCGCAGTGCAGTATCTTTCCTTTTTATATACCTCTGTATTTGAATACTCTTACCTATACCAGTTTCTTTGGCGCTACGGTGCAAATACCATCAGAAGGGATTTGCTAACAGTTTAATTTATAAAGGCTTTTAACAAATTTCTCTCTTTCAGAAAATCTTGTCTTGCTATTACCATTCTACGCTTTATATTTTATCTTTCTTGGACTCCGTCAGTTACTTTGTTGCTCCAATAAGGAAACTCGTAGACTACGTTTCGATTTTCTTCTTTACGATCATCAGTCTACTGACTGGTTTGCAACCTACGTCCTCAATTATTTGCTGGACATATTCCAATCTCTGTCTTCCTCTACAGTTTTTGCCCTCTACAGCTCCCTATAGTACCATGGAAGTCATTTCCTCTTGTCTTAACAGATGTCCTCTCATCCTGTCCTTTCTCCTTATCAGTGTTTTCCACATGTTCCTTTCTTCTCCAATTCTGCGCAGAACTTCCTCATTCCTTACCTTATCAGTCCACCTAGTTTTCGACATTCGTCTATAGCACCGGATCTCAAATGCTTCGATTCTCTTCGGTTCCGGTTTTCCCACAGTCCATGTTTCACTACCATACAATGCTGTGCTCCAGACATACATTCACAAAAATTTCTTCCTCAAATTAAGGCCGATATTTGACACCAGTAGACTTCTCTTGGCCAGGAATGCCCTCTTCGCCATTTCTAGTCTGCTTTTGATGTCCTCCTTGCTCCGTCTGTCATTGGCTATTTTACTGCCTAGGTAGCAGAATTCCTTAACTTCATCTACTTCGTGACCATCAACCCTCACGTTAAGTTTCTCCCTGTTCTCATTTTTGTTACTTCCCATTACCTTCGTATTTCTTCGATTTACACTCGATCCATACTCTGTACTCATTAGACTGTTCATTCCGTTCAGCAGATCATGTAATTCTTCGTCACTTTTACTCAGGCTAGCAATGTCATCAGAGAATCGTATCACTGATATCCTTTCATCTTGAATTTTAATTCCACTCCTGAACCTTTCTTTTATTTCGATCATTGCTTGCTCGACGTACAGATTGAGCAGTAGGGGCGAAAGGCTACATCCTTGTCTTACACTCTTTTTAATACGAACACTTCGTTCTTGGTAGTCCACTCTTATTATTACCTCTTGGCTGTTGTACATATTGTAATGACACGTTTCTCCCTGTAGCTTACCCCTACTTTTTTCAGAATTTCGAACATCTTGCACCATTTTACATTGTCGAATTCTTTTTCCAGGTTGACAAATTCGGTGAACGAGTCTTGATTTTTCTTTAGTCTTGCTTCCATTATTAACCACATCAGAATTTCCTCTCTCGTGGCTTTATCTTTCCTAAAGCCAAACTGGTCGTCATCTAGCGCATCCTCAATTTTCTTTTCCATTCTTCTGAATATTATTCTTGTAAGCAACTTGGATGCATGAGCTGTTAAGCTGATTGTGCAATAATTCTCGCACTTTTCAGTTCTTGCCGTCTTCGTTTTATAATCTACCTGTATCAGCACCACCTGATTTAATTAGAATACATTCTACTGCCTTTATTTTACTTATGTTGATCTTTATCTTAAAACCTCTTTTCAATTCACTATGCAATGTAACTGAGGCTCCCTACTTTGTCCCCCCTAAGGGCCGGTCTATTCTGGTTGCACCACAGAAGTGCGAATTTTTTTTCTGTCACCTAACGTGCGGCTGTTGTGTGAATGAAATCTCAGAAGAAGCATAAACTGTTAAATTTCGTCAGTACTGAGACTACAGTGGAAAAAGAAAGTAATAAAGTATACAAGCAACTTGATAGTGATAGTAAGTAATAAGTAAATGAAAACATACACGCTCAACGCCTGGTGAAAGCCTTTAGATTTGCCGCCACTTTAGTAGCTTCTGAATCGATTTCGATACCTACACTTACCTATTAAAGCAACTTCTCGTTTGACCGTAGGAGGCTCAGAGGACACAGTTCCACCTCCCTTCATCCCAAAAAAATTTCAGTTGATCACCAGGAGTTGAGCGTGTTGCCTCTGTGTTGTGCCACTCTAACAAACCGATTGCGAAAGTGTTAAGAAGCGGGTATCACAAGCATACTCCTTTGTTAAGAAACAGATCGACCAAGACACTATTATTTTATATGTTAAAGCAAGAGAGAAAGATAACCTCTATGCAGCAAAGTGTAAAAATTGTGTGTCTACACCTATATTGTGCACAGCCCACAAAACGGTAAGTGACGGCGAGTACGTCTGTATCCTCTATCGTTTTCCCGTGTTTCCTGTTTCATTCGCGAATTAATGACTGTTTACAAAACTCCAAGACTTTTCTGCCCATGGTCATTTCTTGAGACATTTGTGGGAGGAAGATATATGTTGCCCAAGTTTTCTTCAAAAGCACATTCTCGGAATATGTACCATTAACTTCTCCGTGATGATTAACGCTTCTCTCTTGTAGCGCCGACTACGTATGTCTACTGACCATAAATTTATTGAGCACCTCCGTAACGCTCTCGCTATCTCTAAACGATTCCGTGAAAAAAAACGCAATTGTGACATTACCTCCTGTCTCGTTACCTTCTGTCTCGCAATGAGATTCACGAATCGAACATATTTGTATATGCAATACTTTGGACATATATAGCTCTGAAAACGAATCTATCAGTTATAGTAGCCTACTATGGAGGGTGTATTTTTAACTTGAAACAACTACATATCTGGAAACCGACACATCGTACGGAAAACTGTTCTAGGTGAAAAGTTAATATTAGTAAAGGAGACATCTGACTGTGCTACAACTGGCCACCTCCCAACCACCTCTCCTGCGTGGGTGGGGTCAACTTTGCATTTTCAAATGGGAACCCTTCATTTTTATTCCATATTCGGACTCTACGCCAGAAAGTACGTACGGATTACTCAAATAATTTTTATTCGTGGCAGATGGTTCTGTAACCGAG
The DNA here is from genome assembly GCF_023864275.1 of Schistocerca cancellata. NCBI lineage: Eukaryota > Metazoa > Arthropoda > Insecta > Orthoptera > Acrididae > Schistocerca > Schistocerca cancellata. Next base: position 180,058,797 of record NC_064632.1, read on the forward strand.
AAAATGTCAAGTGTGTCTGTTTTTATAATTAAGAACCGATGCATTTGACGCCGTATTTAATTTACGACGTAAATGTAAACCTTTGTGTTCTAACGGTTGATACTTGGGTTCGAAATTTATTTTAGCGTTGCAAATTTGATTGTACATTGCCGTGTGATTAGCCGTCTCAGTGTCTGGTTAGAAATTATTTTTAGTCCAGGAACAACGATGTGGATGTAATGCTCGACATCGGTGATATCCCTTGCCTCTCACCATTGGAGTGCCTGATTTCGGTGAGTATCTATGGTGGGTGTGCCGTTATGGACATTCGACCCTATAAAAATGGTTGTGGTTTGTATTTCGCCGGTAACGGCGTAGCGGCCAACAGAGAGATACAGCGATTGGATGGAAATAAGCACAGAAATCAATCGCCATGAGGACAGGGTGCGAGGGCGGCCACCAAAATCAAGCGTTCCGATGGTTTGGGGACTCATCACAGTCAACCCCGCAGGGAACAGAAAACTACGGCACCATTCAAATAGCTCATTTGACAGATATATTAATGTCCAGCCATATTGTTTGTACTGTACGATCACATTTGCAACACTGATATAACGTTCAATCGTCAGTATCAGTCGTTAGAACACAAAGATTTACATTAACATCGTAAATGAAACGTAGAATAAACTGCGTTGGTTCATAATCGCAAAACAGGCGCACTTGAGATTTGTCGATTACGGCGCCATCTGCCACGAATGAGAAGCAATGGTTTTAGTAAATATTACATATTTTTGGGCGTAGAATCCGAATGTTGAATAACAATTGCGGGAGGGGGGGGGGTGATTCCCGTTCGAAAATGTAAAGTTGACCCCGCCCGCGTAGGAGGGTTGGTTAGGAGATGGTCAGCTGTAACACAGACAGATGTCAGTTTTACTACCATTAACTTCTCGTCTAGAACGTTTCTTTACGATGCGTCCTTTTCGAGATATGATGTTGTCTGAAGTTAGACAGACACCATGTAAATCGGAGAGATGACAGATAATCGTCAGAAGTGAAATTTAAAAGTACCACATTTACCTTTAGTCGATCCAGTATTGCATCTCTAATGTGAGCACTGGATTTTTTGTATACCTCAATACGTAGCACAATAAGTTATCTGAATTTTCTCTTGTAATTCAAAAGTGGTTTGCGAATGGATCTTCTTTCACAAGTGATAGCACTTCCTTCACATGTTCGTTTGATGCCACCTTGTTATTTCTGCACAAAATCCACTTCCAAACCCACAATTTATGTTTTCTACCCTTCTTATTCGATTCCTAGCTCAGTTCTAATGCCATAATATGAATCTCAGCTCTAATGTCCTTGCAAATAATCTCGGTTGACGCTATATTGAAAGCGATGTCACTAGAATTTTGACTTCTGAGGTTATCAGTCCCCTAGAACTTAGAACTACTTAAACCTAACTAATCTAAGGACATTACACGCTTCCATGCCTGAGGCAGGATTAGAACCTGCGACAGTAGCGGTCCCGCGGTTCCAGACTGTAGTGCGTAGAACCGCTCGGTGACCCCGGCCGGCAGAATTTTGGCATAAGCGTCTGTAAACAGCAGCACAAGGCGCCACTATCGGTGAAGCCGTCATGCCACTTCCTATGGCGTCACTTTAGTTACAAGTGGAAAAAAAGGGATGGCCGTTATCGCTGAGAAAAGCTGTTTTCGGTTATATAGGTTTGTCTCATCCCTAGTTCAACCTGCCTGTTAAATCTAGTCAGCGTTACCGTTTTCGGAAACAACCAGTTTTCGGATTCTTACTACTCTTATTGCTAGTAATAAATGTAGGTATCGGAAAAGATTGAAAAATTCTAAGACTACTTCAGACTTTTGCAGTATACGTTTCAAGAAAAGTAGAATCAAAATAACAGATTAAGTAGGTAAGTAGAAAGAAAGTTAATAAGCTGCTTCTCTCGATAAGTAATGACGGAGTTGAATACTACGAAAAGTCAATAGTATTCTCTTACTGATCCTAATTTTTTGAAACTATACTCAAAACTCATGTTGTAATCGAAGATCAAACCACTATTTGGGCACTGCAAATAGTCAATGCTAAAGGGTGAAACCAGATGGTAGGTAACTATAATTTTTCGTGTTAAGTTATTTGTTTCCAAAGACTAGACGCAGCCACGTAGCAAAAGACAACTGCATTCCATTTTTGTTATTAACTATGAATGAATTGTCAAATTTCTGATTTACTACTGTTGCCATAATTTCTTTGCTCTTTTATTATTTCATGGAGAATGCAGACAAATAACAAGCTTAAGTGAAAGATTTTTTTTACTGCTCCTTTTGTTTAATTATTTCAAATGAATAACCCGTATTGTCGTCGAATATGTTAATTTACTTTTTAACCAGGTGTGGGTAAGTCTCACACGCTGCACTTGTATGCACACCGTCTGATACTGCTTAGTGCACGTCAACGGGCGCATTATTGCTCAGCGGCACTGTGCCGATCCTCATGTCATATGTTTGTTGCTCTTTCTTCACAGTTGCCGTTGTTGTAAAAATGGTACTGATTGCTTTCCCAATCTCTATAATAACCCGTATTTCAAAGCAATGAAAATTTTACGAATAAATTCACTCCTTTTGTTCTAAGTTTTATTTAAAACCGAAACATTTTAGCACCACTTCTGTAGCAGAGTGATATCCCAGTTTTTAGCCGTTATTAGTAAAAAATAAAAAAATTACAGCCGAGACCAGATAAATACTGAAAAATACTTGTTATTGAGAACTAAAATACCGGTACCGGTTGTAAAAGGTCGTTTTTTCCCATCCCTAGAGGAAACCCGGTCTTAGAACCGGAAGCCCTGTCGCACTAACACTAACTTGCAGTGCGTAGTGTGGAGCGCCCAGCCTGCTGCCGGGACTTCCCCGCCTGCCGCCGGGACTTCCCCGAGGCGCTCGGCCTCGTCGCGATCTAATTAACAACCCCGTCCGGCCGGCGCGCCACGCCGTGCCCTCGCCAGCACGGCCGGCTCGCCTAATGGCCATTACCTGCAGAGCCGGGGGCGGAGGTGGCGGGGGCGGTGGGGGCGCCGCGCTCGCCCCCAGACGCCGGCGGCCATCTCTGGCGAATTTCTCATTACGTGCGGGCTGCGGCAGCGGCGTGGGCCAAGGCATGCTGCTCGCTCGATACGCAATCCGCGCTAATTGCTTCAGCATGGGCACAAGCTCGGGCAGCGGCAATTGGTTATGAGGGCTCGCCGTCTTCGCACTCGCTCCCGGAAGAAAAGTGAACCACTGCCGCAAGAGTCCGTACTACCACGATACACACATCGCCCGAGGCAAAATTAGTGCTCCTGGGCGTGTTGCATAAAACTAATTACCAAAACCGCTATGACACATAAATGAAAGAGCCACTGAACGCAATGAAAATTGCTTTAATAGAGATGCATAAGTGGATACACATTGTTTACTGTGCAGCCAGAGTATATACACTGGTGAGCCAAAACAATATGTTCATAGAAACTTCGTGGCAGATTAAAACTGTGTGCCGGACCGAGAATCGAACTCGGGACCTTTGCCTTTCGCGGGGAAGTGCTCTACCATCTGAGCTGCCCAAGCACGACTCACGCCCCGTCCTCACAGCTTTACTTCTGCCAGTATCTCGTCTCCTATCTTCCAAACTGGAACCGTGCTTGGGTAACTCAGATGGTAGAGCACTTGCCAGCGAAAGAAAAAGGTCCCGATTTCGAGTCTCGATCCGGCACACAGTTTTAATCTGCCAGGAAGTATCATATCAGCGCATATTCCGTTGCAGAGTGAACATTTCATTCTGAATATGAGCACTTCTACCGCCAGACTGTATGCTCCACGCTGGCGCTGAGGGCATGTGATGGGACAAGAGAAGTGTTTGAGCGGGGCACAGACGAATGGGGACTGATTCTGAAGACGATAAGTGGCGCAAAAGCAGAAACTCCCTGACTTCAGCTACTTACACAAAAGCCAGATTGTTATGACCCAGTGTCTGGGAGCAAGGATCTAGGTAATGGCGATGATGGTCGAACGCTTAATTGATACTGTCGTGAGCATCTATGGAAAGTGGCTGAAGAATGCTGAAACCACGAGTAGGCGACAAGAAGTTGCACGTCAGTACCTCAGCACAGAGCATAGGAGCCGGCCACTGTGGCCGAGCGGTTCTCGGCGCTTCAGTCCGGAACTGCACTGCTGCTACGGTCGCAGGTTCGAATCCTACCTCGGGTATGGATGTGTGTGATGTCCTTAGGCTAGTTAGGTTTAAGTAGTTTTAAGTCTAGGGGACTGATGACCTCAGATGTTAAGTCCCATGGTGCTTAGAGCCATTTGAACCATTTAGAGCATAGGGATCAGAGGCTTGCCCCCTCTCTAAAGCAGTATAGGCGGCGATCTGTGCTAGATCTGGCGACGGAGTACAGTGCTGGCGCGGGCACATGTGTATTGAAACACACCATTCAGCGCACAGTGTTGAACACGGTATTCTGCATCAGCGAACTGCTACTTGTTCGCACATAGGCCCAACAACATCGTCAATCATGATTACAGTGGGCATGGGATCATCTACACTACTGGCCATTAAAATTGCTACGCCACGAAGATGACGTGCTACAGACGCGAAATTTAACCGACAGGAAGAAGATGCTGTGATATGCAAATGACATGAGGAAAGTTTCCAACCGATTTCTCATACACAAACAGCAGTTGACCAGCGTTGCCTGCTGAAACGTTGTTGTGATGTCTCTTGTAAGGAGGAGAAATGCGTGCCATCACGTTTCCGACTTTGGTAAAGGTCGAATTGTAGCCTATCGCGATTGCGGCTTATCGTAGCGCGATATTGCTGCTCGCGTTGGTCGAGATCCAGTGACTGTTAGCTGAATATGGAATCTGTGCGTTCTGGAGGGTAATACGGAACGCCGTGATGGATGCCAACGGCTTCGTATCACTAGCAGTCGAGATGACAGGCATCTTATCCGCATGACTGTAACGGATCGTGCAGCCACGTCTCGATCCCTGAGTCAACAGATGGGGACGTTTGCAAGGCAACTACCATCTGCACGAACAGTTCGACGACGTTTGCAGCAACATGTGGACTATCAGCTCGGAGACCATGGCTGCGGTTAACCATGACCCTGCATCACAGACAGGAGCGCCTGCGGTGGTGTACTTAACGACGAACCTGGGTGTACGAATGGCAAAACGTCATTTTTTCGGATGAATCCACCATCATGAAGGTCGCATCCGTGTTTGGCGGCATCGTGGTGAACGCACATTGGACGCGTGTATCCGTCATCGCCATACTGGCGTATCACTCGGCTTGATGGTAATGGGTTCCACTGGTTACACGTCTCGGTCACCTCTTGTTCTTATTGACGGCACTTTGAACAGTGGACGTTACATTTCAGATATGTTACGACCCGTGGCTCTACCCTTCATTCGATCCCTGCGAAACCCTACATTTCAGCAGGATAATGCACGACCGCTTCTCGCAGGTCCTGTACGGGCCTTTCTGGATACAGAAAATGTTCGATTGCTGCCCTGGCCAGCACATTCTCCAGATCTCTAACCAATTGAAAACGTCTGGTCATTGGCGGCCGAGCAGCTGGCTCGTCACAATACGCCAGTCACTACTCTTGATGAACTGTGGTATCGTGTTGAAGCTGCTTGGGCAGCTGTACCTGTACACGTCATCCAAGCTCTGTTTGACTCAATTCCCAGGCGTATCAAGGCCGTTATTACCGCCAGAGGTGATTTTTCTGGGTACTGATTTCTCAGTATCTATGCACCCAAATTGCGTGAAAATGTAATTACATGTCAGTTCTAGTATAATATATTTGTCCAATGAATTCCCGTTTATCATCTGCATTTCTTCTTGGTGTAGCAATTTTCAATGCCAGTAGTGTAGATTGGACCGCGGATCAAGAGTTTCACCTGGTCGGATGTATCATGTTTATTGTCAAATCAGATGGATGGCCGCGTCGAGATACGCCGCCATCCAGACAAGCGTCTGCTCGAAACATGCAGCACGCCGTGGAACAGGTGTTATGGGAGACATTCACCTGGGGTTCCATGGTACCTGTGGTAGCAGTCGTAGACACCATGACAGCTGTGGACTATGTGAATATTAATAGCGACCACGCAGCTTACATCTTCCATAACAGCGATGACATCTTCCATTAGGATAACTGTCCACGTCACAAGGCCAGAATCGTGCTGCAATGGTTTGAGGAGCATGATAGCGAACTCACGTTGGTGTCTTGGCCATTAAATTCTTCTTATCTCAATCCAATGAAGTCCAACTAGCACGCTCCCAGGGACCATTTCTGCTCCCACAAACCCACCGCCCGTAATTTACGGAAAGTGTCTGACCTGTGCGAGGTCATCTGGTGCCTCAAACCTCTGGAAACATATCAAGTATTTGTCGACTCCGTTGTACGCAGAGTCACTGATGAATTTCGTTCCGGATGTGCAGCTACACGATTTTAAGTAGGCGGCCATAATGTACAGGCTCGTCAGTGTATGCATAAGACTATACAGGATGACACAGGAATTTATCCACGTATACGTAATTACTCTGCTATTCACAATAAAGTGCGTGGCAGAGGGTTCAATGAACCACCTTCAATCTGTCTCTCTACCGTTCCACTCTCGAACGGCACTCGGGAAAAACGAGCGCTTAAATTTTTCTGTGCGAGTCCTGATTTCTCTTATTTTATCGTGATGATCATTTCTCCCTATGTAGGCGGGTGCCAACAGAATGTTTTCGCAATCGGAGGAGAAAACTGGTGACTGAAATTTCATGAGAAGATCCAGTCGCAACGAAAAACGCCTTTGTTTTAATGACTGCCACTCTAATTCACGTATCATGTCTGTGACACTATTTCCCCTATTTCGCGATAATACAAAACGAGATGCCCTTCTTTGTACTTTTTCGATGTCATCCGTCACTCCCACCTGATGCGGATCCCACATCGCACAGCAATACTCCAGAATAGGGCGGACAAGCGCGGTGTAAGCAGTCTCTTTGGTAGACCTGTTGCACCTTCTAAGTGTTCTGCCAGTGAATCGCAGTCTTTGGTTCGCTCTACCCACAACACTATCTTTGTCTTCGTTCCAGTTCAGGTTATTTGTAACTGTAATGCCTGGCGTGCGGGATTAGCCGAGCGGTCTTAGGCGCTGCAGTCATGGACTGTGCGGCTGGTCCCGGCGGAGGTTCGAGTCCTTCCTCGGGCATGTGTGTTGTGTCTTTGTCCTTAGGATAATTTAGGTTAAGTTGTGTGTAAGCTTAGGGACTGATGATCTTAGCAGTTAAGCCCCATAAGATTTCACACACATTTGAACATTTTTGAACTGTAATCCCTAAGTATTTAGTTGAATTTACAGCCTTCAGATTTGTGTCACTTATCGCGTAATCGAAACGTAGCTGATTTCTTTTAGTACTCATGTGAATAACTTCACAGTTTTCACAGTTTTCCTTATTCACGGTCAATTGCCGCTTTTCACACCATACAGATATCTTTTCTAAATCATTTTACAAGTCGTTTTGATCATCTGATGATTTTACAAGACAAGACTGCAAACAGTCTAAGACGGCTACTCAGATCATCTCCCACGTTGTTAATATAAATCAGGAATAATAGATGGCCTATAACATTTCCTTGGGGAACGCCGTACTTATGTTTTACTAGATGACTTTCCGTCTATTACTATGAACTTTACTGACAGGAAGTCACGAATCCAGTTATGCAACCCGCAGTGCCTTCAGATACCACACACAAGATTTTTAAAGTCTGTTGCCCGCTATTCGCAAACTATTAGTCCTACAGAGAAAATGAACAGGGCCTTTATGTAAGGAATTTAATGTAGTTAAACTTTGTAATCGGAAATGATTTGTCTAGAGCCCGTAGTTTTCGAGTTATTCAAGACAAATGTATTTTCTTGGACATGACAATTGTGGCCTTCAGTGTAAACGTATCTCAGCACAAAATTTAACTAGATTAAATTTCCTAGAAAAAGAGCCCATTCATTTTTTCTGTGGGGCTAATAGTTTGTGCGTAGAGAATATGAAAATAAAACATATGGCTTTTGGAGGTGTGGATTGCATAAAACCTATTGGTAAGGGCAGATGACTCACCATGTATATGCAGCTGTTAGAACATAATGAGAGGAAGCTGGCTGTAAATGTGATAGTAACATTGTGAAACGTCCCCTTAGAAAAATTGTACACAACTGTGCTTAAACTGACACACAATATTTTTAGCGCAACGCAATCTGACTTTCAAAAATCCCTACAAAAAAATGTCCGTGACTAACATTAACCTATGCATTTCACAAATCGCTTACCTCACAAAAATCTTGGTTACTCGAATTACTGCAATACAGCAAGCGCCACTACTGCCAGCTAAATAAAAGATTCAAACTATGGAAGGCACTAACTACTGATAGGGATAGTTAGCAAATGAAAGATATTAATAGAGAACAAACAATATATTTACCTTAATATCATCAAAAGTCATTATATATATATAGCAGTTCATGACAAATTACAAAACTCCGCCATCTCTCTCCCCACATTCACCACTGCTGGCAGCTCACCTCCAACTGCGCAACGCTATGCGCTGTTCACATCCAGCTGCAGCTGCCCAACACTACAATGGCAGACAACAATGTAAACTAGCCACAGACTGCACACAGCACAGCCAGTGATTTTCATACAGAGCGCTACGTAACGTTGCCAATAAGAAAACATAAACAGCCTACTTACAATTGTTGTTGTTGTTATCAGTCCGAAGTTTGATTTGATACAGCACTCCATACAAGTCTACTTTCATCTCTGAATAGCTGCTGCAGGCTACCTGCATTTATGCCTGCTTATGGATGTGAACGCTTGGTCTGTCTGCACAATTTTTACCCCCCCCACCATTCCCTCCATTACCTATTAACGATTCCTCGCAGTCTCATGTTACGTCATCAAATGATCCCTTCTTTTGGTAACGTTGTGCCATAACTTCTCCCCACTATGAGTCACCTCGTTTCCAGCAATGATGCACGGCGTCGGTACTCCTTTGTTTGATATGGGGCTTTCTCGCCGTCTTTGACAATGACGCACAGCGCCTTTGATATGGGGCTTCATTCCGATATTCGTCAGTTTTTGCTACCGAGTTTATCATGCAATATTGATTGCTGGAAAACAGATGAGTCACAATATTTCCCGTGTGTTACGTAAGTCACTAGATTTTCCGTATGATCCAACATCTATGTAACTGAACATATAATACGCGGCTCTAGGAGTACGTAAAACGACAGATAATAATTTTTATCATTATAGTACAGTACTTTTGTTACGACAAAAGAGGCATAACACATTCCAGTCATAACATATTACGCGTCAATCTTGTTCGGCTGATCGGTCATGAGCCGGCCGCTGTGGCTGTGCGGTTCTAGGCGCTACAGTCTGGATCCGCGTGACCACTAAGGTCGCAGGTTCGAATCCTGCCTCGGGCATGGATGTGTGTGATGTCCTTAGGTTAGTTAGGTTTAAGTAGTTCTAAGATCTAGGGGACTGATGACCTCAGATGTTAAGTCCCATAGTGCTCAAAGCCATTTGATCGGTCATGACTGATTGTCAGCTAACTGAATAAACTGGCTGCTCAACATTGCGACTGCCTAGTGCGTTATAGCCCACATTGCTGAGGCCATCCCCCTGCAAGCTTTTTTATGTTTCATTTGTTACACTGTAAATCAAGTGAAGCTGTGCTCATCTCAGAGGTTGGTTTCAGCACTGCATTGCTTTATAGGAATGGGGGGGGGGGGTGTCCTTGAGTTCCTCTCGCCTCTGAACAGACTTATGCAGCCAGTAAGAAGGGGATCTATACCCCAAAATTCGGTGCAGCTTGATTTGGCGTTATTATAGGCGAAACAAGCGATACCTAACAGAGAAAATCGTAGGACGACCCAGGGATCGAATCCAAAGCCTGTAGTTTTGTAATTCGGAACTTAAGACACCGAGCCACAAAGGAAAATTTCTGGACAACCCACTGATAAGTTCTTCATTTTTCCCATCGTTCTTTAGTTGCTTCGAAATTCCTGGAGATAGGTTCCCCCTTTGCAACTAAATGGAATGTAGTTTGTTTCTCTACCATATGCATTTTGCCGGAAATTGACCATGTGGAGTATGGGGACCGAGTAAACACATCTCCAGGAACACACACATGGAGTAGCCACACTGGAAATCTCCAATGAAGATGCTTAATACATAAAAGAAGTGAAAAACGTACGGTAAAAAACTAGGTGCCTTTTATATAGTTGCAAGGATGGAACATACATTCAGGAAAATTAATAAGTTATTTATCAAACACATACTGCACTGAGAGCCAAGGGAACACATACTAATTCTGTACAAGAATCAAACAAAGAAATTATGGTGGCATTACATGTCATTCGTTTACTGGAGAACAAATGTGTTTCAGTGATCTTCTTATTCGAATAATTATTCAGCTATAAATCTGTACGAATAATTGCTATCACTTTTCATCACCATGCCTCACTCGTCCTTCCTTTTGCTGTTCATGTGCTCGATTTAAACGCGAAAGCCTACAATGTAGCTGGATTATAGGTTTTTTTTTTACTATTATAGTCTGTTGTGACAATCCTCAAAATAATTTTTTTCAATTTGTTCTGTTCAAACCATGTGTAAATGTCAGTGTGATCTTAGCAGCTGACTGAAAGGTGTCATTAATTCATTAGCTATTATTTAATGTAAATATACAATTCTACGGCTGAAACGATGACCTTCAATAACGTTCAATATTCGGTTATCACTTCAGTTTTCATTATACCACGGTAACTCTTGGTGAATCTCATGTGTAAAGCACTCACATTCTCCACAGAAAACAAGGAAAATCGGCAGCTAATAAGAAATTCTCATTTTAAATGTTTTCGAACGCTTGCCAGGCCCATTAATGCCGCCATGTGGTTTCGGTGATATGTAGAGTCTACGTTTCCTTACCTGCCTGGCAAGGCCACCTGGCCGTTGTGAGTGAGTGCCGCGTGATACCGAGCGAGTGAACTGCCGGCTGTGTGCTTCCGCTAGCGCGTGCGTAGCGAGTGACGTAGACGAGCGCTACTCACGCGGATTCGCCACGCGTATGCAGTGCTCTGTCATGGACACTCTCAAAGTCCGATGCCTGCACCCAGCTCAGTTCATTTCCGACAGTTCAGCTGATCCCACTGTGCCAGCGTTTTCTATAATTACGCTACGAAGCAAAACTTCGCAAGTTCAATTCATCGTCATCGTCATTCCGACGATTTGCAGAGCAACAGATACAGTCGTACGAGAGTCCTAAATCAATTTCGCAGTAATGGTGACGATATCATAGACTGCCAAGAGAGAGCCAAGTTATTAAGATTTCTACGTGTACATCTATGTCTGTACTTTGCAAACAACAGTAAAGTACATGGCAAAGGATACATCCCATTGCACCAGTTCTTAGGGTTTTTCCTTTTCCATTCAAGTACTGAGCGTAGGAAGAAAGATTGTTGAAATGCATGATAAATGCGTGCTATAAGCCATCTAATCTTGTTCTCACTAGCCCTATGGGGAGCCATATGTAGGGGGTTATAGTACATTCCTAGAGTCATCATTAAAGCCAGTTCTTGTAACTTAGTAAGTACATTTTCTCAGGATAGTTTACGTCTATCTCCAAGAGTCTTCCAGTTCAGTTTCTTGAGCATCACTGTGAGACTCTTCCACGAGTCGAACAAACCTGTGACCATTCGCACTGCCTTTCCCTGTACACATTCACTATTCCCTGTTAGTCCTATCTGGTTATAGTCCCAAACACTTGATCGGTATTCTACAATTGATCACATGAGTGATTTCTAAGCAATCTCCTTTGTAAACTGATTTCATTTCCCCTACATTCTGTCAACTTCAGTGTATCTGATACAGGACATCAAGTACAATGCGTCACAATGTTACCAAGGTTAAGTACAGTTTGTATCGTAAGTCATAATAGAAGTCATTTCTTACTACTTGTTTTGATATCACACTTCTGCCCTAGTGCTGCCCTGTCGATCAAGTGTATCATTTGATAGTACTAACGTGCAAACTGCCGCCTACTGTATTAGACTATAGTAAAAATGAATTTTTCTGCTTCCATGGATGTTTGATCTGAATTAATAATAACAATCAGTCACAACGTTCCAATATTATTTTATTTAACTTGGGGGCTCCCCATCAACACATTCGCATGGTGACCTAAGGATAGTAAGGGGTGTCGTGTGCACCATCTCTGAATCGTGTAAACTTTGCTCCACTTTGACGAAATTTTCCCAGGTTTATGAGCCGAGTCATGGCGTCGGGTTGCCGCAACGGGACTTTGAAGAATGAAAAAGTTTCGTCATATCTAGGAGTCATCCAGTTCACAGTATCGCTCCACAGGGTCTTTGCTGCTCTTTCTCGGCGCCTTGAAAAATGGAGAGTCATAAAAGACGGGCAGCAGGTAACGTTTACGTTCTGCATTTTTATCGTCGCGTGTCTGCAAATAAATGCGTCATGTCACTCAACGGAGAGTGAAGCACCCTCTGTCGTAGGTTCTCAAACCAGAAAACTTGCCGTGATGGACGGTTCCAACGTAATCACCACTCTTGCGTACTTGGATGTCAACGTAATGCGAGACATGTCTGCACTTGACTGTGAATGAGCCACTCTGCTCTAGCAAACAGATCCAGTAAACGTTCTTAAATGCTATTAAGGATCTATCAAGGAAGAACTTCTCGATGGTGGCTTTTAAGTATTTAACGATCACGTCCACAATGACAGTTGCGTCGTGGTAGACTAAACGAACACTTCTGGCGCTGAAATGCGCCGTAGGATAAACAGACTAAATTTCCAGACTGACGACAGTTCATAATGCGCTTTTGTTGTTATTACTGCGTTGGTATGAAAAGAATTCATAAGCACGGCTTTCTGAGCGAGGAATGTGGCTGTAATAGTCTACAGAACAAAAAGTACTTCACATTTTTTCATCTACATTTATAACGGTTAGTTAAATATGAAACAGTATACGAAACGTCACACAGCTAAAAAGAAAGGAAAGGAAAAAGAAAATGCGAATGGTGCAATGAATTTGTGTACTCAGCACATACATTTCACTAGTATATATCGTCTTACAAGTAATGTTCGAAGCATATTATCAAATTCGATGAATAAATATTTTAAACTGGACCTGATGTTAATAGAAACTCGTACACGTTCTGCAGTATCCAATATAAACAAAATCATGTTATAACAACCTTCGTTTTAATTAAACAGCTGCGAATGTGTTAATTTCAGCCAAAAAATAAATATTCAGATAGTAGTAGTTGAAATGTTGTCATAAGGATTAGTGGCAGACCGAACTGACTATCGAATCAGTCAGCTACATTAGAAATAGATGTTGTCTTGCTACTTTTGTGTTTCAGTAGTATTCGAAGCCATCAGAGACCATATTACGTCGCATTGGATCTCTCGTAATTGCTACGTTTACTCGAGACACAACGAAGACTAACCCTTCGAGAACAGTTTTCTCTTGTCGTACCAGAATTTTAAGGCCTCCATCGATTTTGAAACCCCTATAAAATAACAATTATCGATCATCAGTTGTCTTATTACACGTATGCCTTCTGGAAATTGGCTGTTCCGGTTTTCGATTTAGTCCGCACCATAGCTGTTACTATTCAGCAGAGTATAAGAAAGTGATAACTTGTTGCTCAATGTAACACTTCTTCTCCTTTTCACAAAACGTTTAATCCGTCCACTATAGCCTACATTTTTGAAAGCGCGTCGGAACCCGACCACCCACGCTCGTTTTAAAAACGTGTGAATGTCTACAAGTTGGCGAAAAATTATTGTGGGAGAGAAACCCGCCAGCTAATTCCATACTTGGAGTGTTTGCATGAGAAATCAAAAGCGGTATTGGGAAACAGGTATCCGAAAGCCAGTTATGGAAGCTCCGAGGAAAACATACTAAATGTGTATCGGTTTTCATGTCAGGTACGATCTGGATTTGGGATTCGCAGGTGTGTAGAAGGATGTTGGGATTGTTACGTCTGCATAAAATATTTAGGATAACATGGTACGCGCATCCGTATGCATGAATTCTTTAAGTATCAAAGCATAATTAATGCTATTCGTATGCTATAAGGTTGCCACAAAGTGTCGTTTACGTTATACTTGTAATCTTCCCCTTACTAATCGGTTAATGCAATAATACGACTGTGATCGCGTATGCCTAATGAACTTTATTTTGGCCAAAGCTCTCACCTCAGGAAAAATTTTGCCGGTAAGCGGATAGAAACGTACAAATTACTCTTCGGCTGCTGTTTCTGCTTACTTTAATTTTGTTTAATACTTAAAAGAGTGTCGTCACTCACATAAAGTACTAAACAAAAACCTAATACAGAAATTAATTAACACGGTCGCCAGTCGAATTGGGCAGTGTCTGTTTAATATCTGGGACATACGGTGAACAGAACTGAATACGAAACTGTTTGAGGGTACTTGTGGCAACAGAAGATTGACCCACGTTTTGTGACAACACAACACGTTACTAAATAATAATGAACAAAGAAAGCAATTGTCTTATATCCTTAGTACTCAGGTATGTTCATTTGGAAAGCATATTTAAACTCGTTAGTGGAAAGTGAATTATTAACTGGATTTAGTTCTTTTTTTGCGACAATAATGTACGTAAACTCACATTACCGTTTACTTAAATGCACCAGATTCCCGTGTATTGGAAGCTATTTATTTGGAAGGGATTTTATATAACATGAAAATGTACTGGCTTGAATAACCAACTGTTGGTTTACAACAGATTGGCAGCGCCGAAATACAAACCAAGCCGGCACACAACAGCATTATTACAACTGATACAGAGATGGAATATATTGACTTAAATTATTCGCCTAGTTTTGAGATTGCCAGAATTACTTTAAGATATTTTACCTTACGTTGTCTTCATTTAATTAACAGGAATAACGTTGCCTCTGAACATTAACCGAACAACAAAGTTAACTTATTGAAGTTTCAGTATTAATTACTTTGTTATCTTTTCTGTAAGGAAACAAAGTTGGCAATGACAGTCTTGTTTTAGTCTTCTTATAACTTTAAACAACAACATTCCGGTATTCAATAACTGGAAAGGAATTGGGCCCTATGTAGGTGACAATGAGTGAGGATAGTGAAAAGATTATTATCTAACGCTTCTACGTATGTTACTTGTTATTCAATCAAAATCTCTAAAATTATGCCACTGGGTAATACGTCACAAAGTTTCAAACGTGAACGAAAATGAAACGATCTTATAGTTCGTTACAGACGCTAAGCCGTCGTCTTGCATGACGTCGAGAGTGTGACACTGCGGTTACACCTTCATCAGTAATGACCAATAACGGGGTAGGATATTGTTATCATTGGAGCCTCTTACACCTGCTCCCACTTGTCATGCAATTGGTGCCACGCTAATAATAATTCCGGCTCACACAGGCGCGTGTTCCTCAACCAAGTATTCTGCTCGCTCTGCTCGTTCTGCTCGCTCTGCTCTGACGTCACACTCGCATCCAGAGACAGTGTTCGTACAAACGTTTCTGCTCTCTGCCAACGATGTTACTTTTCCTAATTTTCCTTAACGACATTAACCCAGTATTTATAATACATATTATATTTCTTATTACCATAGCATCTAAAAGCTTACAAAATGAAAAATGTACATCATATTTACAATAAACAAACCTGGCAAAAAGAGTTTAAGTAGCTAATCTGTATTATAGTTTCACAGTATTTGCGCCATGATGGTACGAACGTTCTGGGATGATAAACAAGATTAAATGTATAGGTTTGACTTTTGGAGTACTGCTACAGAGGCGGCTGAGTAGAAAGCTACGAGTACAAACGTATCTACATCTACATCCATACTCCGCAAGCCACCTGGCGGTGTGTGGCTGAGGGTACTTTGAGTACCTCTATCGGTTCTCCCTTCTATTCCAGTCTTGTATTGTTCGTGGAAAGAAAGATTGTCGGTATGCCACTGTGTGGGCTCCAATCTCTCTGATTTTATCTTCCCGGTCTCTTCGCGAGATATACGCAGGAGGGAGCAATATACTGCTTGACTCCTCGGTGAAGGTATGTTCTCGAAACTTCAACAAAAGCCCGTACCGAGCTACTGAGCGTCTCTCCTGCAAAGTCTTCCATTGGAGTTTATCTATCATCTCCGCAACGCTTTCGCGGTTACTAAATGATCCTGTAACGAATCGCGCTGCTCTCCGTTGGATCTTCTCTATCTCTTCTATCAACCCTATCTGGTACGGATCTCACACTGCTGAGCAATATTCAAGCAGTGGGCGAACAAGTGTACTGTAACCTACTTCCTTTGTTTTCAGATTGCATTTCCTTAGGGTTCTTCCAATGAATCTCAGTCTGGCATCTGCTTTACCGACGATCACCTTTATATGATCATTCCATTTTAAATCACTCCTAATGCCTTCTCCCAGATAATATATGGAATTAACTGCTTCCAGTTGCTGACCTGCTATATTGTAGCTAAATGATAAAGGATCTTTCTTTCTATGTATTCGCAACACATTACACTTGTCTACATTGAGATTCAATTGCCATTCCCTGCACCATGCGTCAATTCGTTGCAGATCCTCCTGCATTTTCCATTGTTACAACCTCTCGATACACTACAGCATCGTCCGCGTAAAGCCTCAGTGAACTTCCGATGTCATCCACAAGGTTGTCGGATAACCGAGCCAGCGGAACCTCGAAAGCGTGTCTAACGTTGTTTGTAAAATGTCTTCGTCTTTTTGCTGGTCTTTATCCCGTATCTACACGGTAAAGCATGTTAATTTGTGGGTTTGATAATGTTTAAAATACAGTTTTAAGTAATAAATTTTGTTTTAATCTCCGCTGTGCTGTAAAAGTAATAAAGACGAAGCAAAACGTAAAATCCGGTAGCTCCCTCAAGGAATAACACATAACTACATGATGATATATAGAAATGTGTATGAATAGCCACATCGGACTTATCAAAATAAAACAAAATTCGTAAAGCGACTGGTAGCGGGAATTTTTCTTGAGAAGTAACTTTCTTTCCCCTAGTCTTGCCCTTGTCTTGGCGGAGTCGGCATGTAAATATGGATTTGTAATCCGAGTGGAAGTGTGTGGCCGAATGCACACATCAGCGAGAGTCTAAAGCTGTAAAAGGTTTGCTTTTATATAGCTATTTGACATTTTACAATTATTTATCTATACAAAAACAAGGGTAGTATAATTGAAAAAGAAGCTTTGAGCAAATAAATTTTATATTATTTTTTAGCCAAAGATTGAAGGTATAAGAATGTATTGTTCAAAATTAGTGTCCAGTTGAGTATTGGCACAGATTAGTATGTTTGTTTGACAAAATAAGTCATGAATGTGATGAGCAGGCCAAAAACGTTGGGGCAGAGGGGAAACATGAATCGGCGGAATGTTGGTGGGGAACAATTATGGTATTTATAACAAGCATATTACTTAATGATGCGAAAAATGTTAACTTGCTGCTGCTACTGCTGCATAGGTGAATAATGGAACTGTGTTTGGTCAGCATTCTTTGATTAGTGTTTATTGGTAGCCTGGATTTATAGTAATGATAGTTTTCTGCCTATAGTTCCTATATGGAAAACCTCACACTTGATAACATAAAAAATAATGTCATTCATACAGAGCACGTTCAGCAAAGGTGGAAGCTTTTTATTGGAATCTCCAGCTCCTGTCATGCTCCGTTTAGTAGTTATAGCCCAGTCTTGATGATCTACACATAACATGCCACACCATACATCCCGGCACCCGACCCATCAGAATGCGTTGCTGGCTGCTGGCTCGAACGCTCTTTGCCAGCTGCAACGCGCAACGCATTTTTAGAGAGAGATTAGTGTAAAAGGTCTGTGGCTCTTCTTCCATCAGTCAGCAATAGTTCAGTATCATTATATTCCCTTTGCATTTTAAACTGATACTTCAACGGCATTACGAAAAAGTACGTAACTGGAGAGTTCCGACTATAATCGTGTAAAATCATGCTGGAACAGTTCGATCACTTGTAAGGTTGCCATTAGGAAGTATCCCACATCGAGAACGTTGTTTCAAAACAAAATTACATTATATTACCCCGTTTATCATTAAATAACTGTCGAACGGAATAAGTCACCATGGAGTAAAGCATCGTGAGGGGAGCCGAACATGCCATCAAGTGAGTGGACGTCAAGCTAAATGTAAAGTGCGTGCGCAGGCGGGACCGACGTTCACCGTGTGATCCTTTGCCAGTGACTTCACTGGGTGCGGCATGGAAGGATGTATTTAATCATTTAATTAGTTGAATCATTAGGAGCTTGACTATATCAGTAATACCATAGGATCCGTGGGAATACCACCAGTTTCGACAGTCAAAATGATTAAGTCAGAGCCATTGTTACGATTTCGTGTTAAATCTGAAACATGTCCTACCCCTTCCCGACCAGCACGTCAAAAGTTCGTTCATACCGTTAGAAACAGCCCTTTCGTCTTCCCATGAATATATTACAAAAGGGGCAATCAGGAGGCTCCATTTCCCCCAACAGGCAACTTTCTATCCTGACTTCGCTGACTGTTGCGACATTCACAATTAAATTCGTGAATTGCTATAACTCAAATGCAACATTCCTCTCTCGTTTTTATTCGATTTAATTAACCAAAAATTTTCTGTTGGCTCGTCCTAACAGACCGGCTACTTAGGTCATGAACATTTACAATTCCCGTGCCTGGCTGACCTCGTTTCGGTGCCAGCAATCATGACTCTCTGCATGGTACCATTACGGGTATGATAGCGAATGCTGGTCTCATCCCTCCTCTTGACTAGCTCTCTCTCTCCTTCTGTGAAAGCTTTCGAATACTTGCACCACCTTGACAAATTGAAGTCTCCAGTGCCTTAACAGCATTCTGAATGAGCAGCTATAATTACGCAATAAAAGCTTCTTCACTGGTATCAAGCCGTTACTTGATATTTGATTTCGTGCAGTTGCCGAAATAAGTCGAATGAGTTGACTTATAATTTTTTGTTTATTAAATGGTTTATATTAACTACATTTCATGTTATACCATTTTTCTGCTCTAAGAGTTCTTCAGCTCCCTTCGTATTTCTAAAATATCGTTTTCAGCCTTTAAACTATATTTTTGCGGTCTTATGTAGAGAAGCTGTTACCATGTCTGCTGCTGTCAAATAAAATTATTGCCTTTTACTTCATGTACTAAATAATATCCATCGTAACATTCGTCTGTCAATATTTTGAATGTTAAGTAGCCTGTTTGTATTTGCGGCTGCTAGATGGCACTCTTGGTGTAATGATTACCTATCCGCAACGTCTCAATCTGATTCGACCGTAACTCGACACGTGTGAGCAGCCCATAGTGGCTTGCCTTCTATGTTTTCTGTTTTAAAAATTTTGTGACTAAAACTTTATCGCTTGATATTTAGTTTTATACGTGACATGTAAGTACTGTTTCTTTTTTGATCTACTAGTTAGTACTTACAGTTATAATGTTCTTCCTATAATTTTGTAATTATGTTATAGGCCAGTTTGAGTATTTTACCTCTGATGGAGGTACTCATAGTAATGCCGAAACGTAGGTCAAAAGACTTCTTTTTGCGATCGAGGGCCGCTATTGCTTTAATTTTACCATCTTTGATCCTTATGGGTCTAAAGGGTCAAAACAAAAGTTTCGCATGCGGGAGCATGTCGTGATTTAGGTGGATCTCTTAAGATTCAAGAAATATCGCTGCCTATAACGCTATTAGAACACCAGAAAGGCCTGCGTAAAAGTGGGGAGCGCCGTTTTGAACATCTGCGACATAACGATATTTTCGTTTCGTAAACATATTGTACAGCGTGGCAGCCAGTCAAAGAATATTTGAGGGAATTGATTTAAAAGAGAATTACTTCAAATGCCCCAGACTATTTTTTGCAAGTTTTCTCCCAAAGTAGCTTTGGCTATGTGACACAATGCGTGCCTTTCAGAACCGAGGCACTTCTGCCTCGTTAAAGCTGCTCACAAGAGACGTCTCAGCTCTCTGCTGAAATTGCTAGCGAAATAACATCAACGGTTTATTTGACAGCGTACGTGGAACTCAGGTCACGTGTATGGATGGTGAAGGATTCTGCAGGGCGGAACACAGTTGCTTCACTCCCTTGTGATCCAGACCTCGACCAGAAGTGACGTCGTTTGGGAGGCAGAGCATGTGGCTCTGCGCCCTACGACCTGCCAGCAACAGAGTTTAACATGAAACGCCTGCCGCTGCCAACTTTATTTAGTTTCTTCGACGTCCTAGATTGGCCTGCACTCCCTACGCTAGGCACGCCTCGTGTATCCCGTGTGTTGAAATATTTTCTCTGTTCTATCACGTAACGTCAGCCTTGGACGCTCATCTGGTGAGAGTCCCGACAGATCGACCACTTGCACATCGTCATCAGAAGGGGAACGCAACAACCTCCCTGTCCCAGCACCTGTACAATATCATTCACTTAACGCTTTATTTTCCGTTATCTTCACCAGTGCGAAGACCCTAGCGTCTAAATGCATATCGGCCAGAGATTAAAGTTCTGTGCGGCTGGTCCCGGAGAGGTTCGAGTCCTCCATCGGGCATGGGTGTGTGTGTGTTTGTCCTTAGGATTATGTAGGTTCGGTAGTGTGTAATCTTAGGGACTGATGACCTTAGCAGTTAAGTCCCATAAGATTTAAAAATAAAAAATAAAGTTCCTGTAACGCCTTCATCTGATGACGAACCAGCAACGTTTCGAAAACTGGTTAATGGCACAAAAAATCTTATCAAAATCCGAAAGCGACTGGATAAATATCGTACCTACACATAACCACCAAGTTAAATCACAGTTGGTAGTTAATCATACACGATGGATATAATGAACTGAAAACGGATCTTCAGCGAGAAACGGAGAAGACGGCAAAATGAAAAACTGAAAAAGTTGTGGGTAAAAGTAATCATCGTCGGAAATAAGAAATTTCAAATTTCAAGTAATTATTGTGGGTGGTCCACACTTTTCCTGATTCGGGAAGAATAAATAATTCACTCATTCCAGAAACTTTTTGAGAGAAACCACTGTACAACGATAAATAATTAGGGTTGAGAGAAAATAAATGCAATTTTTCTGACTCACCGAGAACAAAATTGCTGAAAGGAGAATCGTAAAAATAGCTTACAGGTGACAGTGGGCCTTGATTACGGCTGCCGTGTGACGGCGGCGAACACCAGTGCGGCCCTAGTGCTGTACTTACAGGCGGTGATCCGGCGTCCAGCCGCACACAACACCGCCTGCTGGAGGGTCTTTGCAGGCGGGATTTATAGTGATCGTGAAATACGTTTATAGCGCCGGCCGCGCGCCGCGCCCTGCGTGAATTACGTTTACGCACACCTATCCGCCAACGTGTCTCCGGCAACAAAGTGTCGGCATTAATAACGTATCGGCGGCAGCTGCCGGCAGCGCGCTAAAATGTGATGGCGCTGAAGTCGGCTGTCCCGCGTCCCTGTATTTACTCTGCAGGTAAATAAAAACGAGAATTATGAAACTACCGTGGAAGAAGGCCGTGAGCGCATAGGTACGCTTTATTGGACAGTTTGAGGTTCGTTTACCTAAAGATAAATTACAGTGTGTAGCAGCATACAAATATTTCCAGTATGTCAGTCTATCCGACAACAAATAGTCGGAAAAAATATTTGTTTTTGTCTATCGTCGCAATTTCCCATTTTCCATACCAGTTACCGGTTTCGGTGCATAGCACTATCCCAGCCCATCTTATGATAAGCAAATCACAGCACATACTTAACAATATAATGTAAGAAACATTTACAAAATGTGTTCTCTCCGTAGTAGCAGTTTTATGATATACGGTGTAACCGTAAGGTACAGTGATCAGGCAGAGGATTATGACCAACTACCTAATAGCCGGTATATCCACCTTTGGCACGGATAACAGCGTCGACGTGGAAGCGATGAGGCCTTGGTAGGCCGCGGGGAAGAGCTGGCAAAAAATGGTTCAAACGGCGCTGAGAACTATGGGACTCAACATCTGAGGTCATCAGTCCCCTAGAACTTAGAACTACTCAAACCTAACTAACCTAAGGACATCACACACATCAATCCCGAGGCAGGATTCGAACCTGCGACCGTAGCGGTCGCGCGGTTCCAGACTGAAGCGCCTAGAACCGCTCGGCAACTGCGGCCGGTAAAGAGCTGGCAAGCTGGCACCTTATCTGCACACACAAGTCACCTAAAGCACGTCAATTCAGGGCAGGGGGGCGTTCAGTCACATCCCAGATGTGTTCGATCGGATTCAGATTTGCCGATTTGGTGGACCAGCACATCAAATAGAATTCGCCATTGTGTTCCTCGAGCCACTCCACCACACTCGTGGCCTTGTGAAGTGGCACATTATCTTGTTCAAAAATGTCACTTCCGTCGGAAAACATGATCGTCTTGAAGGGGTGTACATGGTCTGCAACGATACTCCTTCACCGCCATGGTGCCTTGCACGAGCTCCACTGGACCCGTGGATGTTCAAGTGAATGTTCCCCAGAGTGTTATAGAACCGCCGCCAACTAGTCTCTGTCCTGCAGTACAGGTGTCAAGAAGCTGATCCCCTGGAAGACGACAGATTAACACCGTCCCATCGACGTGATGAAGAAGGTATCGGGACTAATCAGACCATGCAATGCTCTGCTACTGCACCATCGTCCAATGCCTATGGTCACATGCCCATTTGAGTCGTTGCCGAGGTCGTGCTGTTAACATTGGTACATATGTGAATCGTCGGCTGCGGAAGCCCATCGTTGGGAGAGTTCGGTGCACTGTGTGTTCAGACTCACTTGTACTCTGATCAGCACTGAAGTCTGATGTTAGTTCTGCCACAGTTCTCAGAATGCCCAGCCTACGACGTCCGACATCTACACTCCTGGAAATTGAAATAAGAACACCGTGAATTCATTGTCCCAGGAAGGGGAAACTTTATTGACACATTCCTGGGGTCAGATAAATCACATGATCACACTGACAGAACCACAGGCACATAGACACAGGCAACAGAGCATGCACAATGTCGGCACTAGTACAGTGTATATCCACCTTTCGCAGCAATGCAGGCTGCTATTCTCCCACGGAGACGATCGTAGAGATGCTGGATGTAGTCCTGTGGAACGGCTTGCCATGCCATTTCCACCTGGCGCCTCAGTTGGACCAGCGTTCGTGCTGGACGTGCAGACCGCGTGAGACGACGCTTCATCCAGTCCCAAACATGCTCAATGGGGGACAGATCCGGAGATCTTGCTGGCCAGGGTAGTTGACTTACACCTTCTAGAGCACGTTGGGTGGCACGGGATACATGCGGACGTGCATTGTCCTGTTGGAACAGCAAGTTCCCTTGCCGGTCTAGGAATGGTAGAACGATGGGTTCGATGACGGTTTGGATGTACTGTGCACTATTCAGTGTCCCCTCGACGATCACCAGTGGTGTACGGCCAGTGTAGGAGATCGCTCCCCACACCATGATGCCGGGTGTTGGCCCTGTGTGCCTCGGTCGTATGCAGTCCTGATTGTGGCGCTCACCTGCACGGCGCCAAACACGCATACGACCATGATTGGCACCAAGGCAGAAGCGACTCTCATCGCTGAAGACGACACGTCTCCATTCGTCCCTCCATTCACGCCTGTCGCGACACCACTGGAGGCGGGCTGCACGATGTTGGGGCGTGAGCGGAAGACGGCCTAACGGTGTGTGGGACCGTAGCCCAGCGTCATGGAGACGGTTGCGAATGGTCCTCGCCGATACCCCAGGAGCAACAGTGTCCCTAATTTGCTGGGAAGTGGCGGTGCGGTCCCCTACGGCACTGCGTAGGATCCTACGGTCTTGGCGTGCATCCGTGCGTCGCTGCGGTCCGGTCCCAGGTCGACGGGCACGTGCACCTTCCGCCGACCACTGGCGACAACATCGATGTACTGTGGAGACCTCACGCCCCACGTGTTGAGCAATTCGGCGGTACGTCCACCCGGCCTCCCGCATGCCCACTATACGCCCTCGCTCAAAGTCCGTCAACTGCACATACGGTTCACGTCCACGCTGTCGCGGCATGCTACCAGTGTTAAAGACTGCGATGGAGCTCCGTATGCCACGGCAAACTGGCTGACACTGACGGCGGCGGTGCACAAATGCTGCGTAGCTAGCGCCATTCGACGGCCAACACCGCGGTTCCTGGTGTGTCCGCTGTGCCGTGCGTGTGATCATTGCTTGTACAGCCCTCTCGCAGTGTCCGGAGCAAGTATGGTGGGTCTGACACACCGGTGTCAATGTGTTCTTTTTACCATTTCCAGGAGTGTATATATACACAGCTAGGCTGAAAGCCTCAAGGCAAAGGTGGATAGACAAACATAAACAAGATGCAATACAAACGGCTGAAGGCCCACTATAAAGCCTCATTTGACAAATACTTGGGAACTGCTCGTCACTCGCCAGCCGATGTGGCCGAACGGCTCTAGGCGCTACAGTCCGGAACGTCGCGACCGCTACGGTCGCAGGTTCGAATCCTGCCTCGGGCATGGATGTGTGTGATGTCTTTATGTTAGTCAAGTTTAATTAGTTCTAAGATCTAGGGGACTGACGACCTCAGAAGTTAAGTCCCGTAGTACTGAGAGCCATTTGAGCCATTGTTTTGAACCCACAATAAAATTTTCAAGATTTATTTTAAAATTACCATAAATTTTAAGGGCAGACAGCCGCAATGTTTAAGTTTGAAAGGTGGCTGAAGACCCACAATTAATTTTTCAAAATAAAAAAAAAATATATAACCATAAGCCTTAAGTTTAATTAGCTGAAACCGCACTAAAGGAAATGACAACACAACGGCAATAACCTTTCAGCAAATATCCACTTGCTGGAATTCAAACTTACTTATACGCGGGTGATGACCTTTAATTTACATAAAACACAGTAAAACCAAAAATTATTTTATCATTGGATTTGGTAGATTATAAACAGATAATTAAACACCGGTGAGAAAGACAGTAAAGACGACGTCACTCATAAGCCTCCAGGGGGTCGGTCTGCTCTCGTTCACTTTTTTTTTTTTTAATCTCATTTTGTTCGCTTTTGTTCGTTGCATCTCCTCCGGGTGGACGTCGTAAGACATCCGTTTAAGTTCGTTGTTGATCCATTAACTCAGTTTTTTTATTACAGAGGGCAGCTAACCCTCTGACCGAACACGCTGAGCTACCGTTCCGGCTAACTTTGGTGAGACACGTGGTGAGCCCAACTACACTTGAGCCGTCGGAACCCAAGTAAGGGACAGCCACAGACCGACCGACAAAACGACTTGCTAGCCACCGATCGGTACTTGAGAATTCAAACAAAATGTTACGGACGTAATTATCTACAATCAAATATGTATATGTATTAAGGTGTCAAAACTACACATCGTGTTGGACAGAGACAACAGATGAGGAAAAGGACACTGCCTGAAATTACGTTAGTGGCCATGGCAGTTAACTGGAACCCTAACGGCCACAAGGCAGAAAATTCCGCTGGTGCACTTGAATTGTAGTCAACCAACATAGTTAAATCCACTGCAAGGCGGCTAAATTCCAGCAATACAAACACTCGGTGTTCCTCACAGGAAAACTTCACAACAGCGAAACTACAAAAGCGAACGACAGAACATTACTCAACGTGGCTTGGGAAACTTAAAACACCACACTCTGACTTCCTGGGTCGGTGAGCCACGAAGCTCGTAGCGATCGAACAGCTCCACACACGCTCCAACACTGGGCAGCGAGCGCCAGCGGATCCAGCCGACTGCAGCTCGCGGAGATATCCTCCCTGGTCGGCACCAACCGACCGACTGCCCGCAGAATGCCGGCAACATCTAAAGTAGTAGTCAGTGGAAATAACACCAACTACACTCCTGGAAATTGAAATAAGATCACCGTGAATTCATTGTCCCAGGAAGGGGAAACTTTATTGACACATTCCTGGGGTCAGATACATCACATGATCACACTGACAGAACCACAGGCACATAGACACAGGCAACAGAGCATGCACAATGTCGGCACTAGTACAGTGTATATCCACCTTTCGCAGCAATGCAGGCTGCTATTCTCCCATGGAGACGATCGTAGAGATGCTGGATGTAGTCCTGTGGAACGGCTTGCCATGCCATTTCCACCTGGCGCCTCAGTTGGACCAGCGTTCGTGCTGGACGTGCAGACCGCGTGAGACGACGCTTCATCCAGTCCCAAACATGCTCAATGGGGGACAGATCCGGAGATCTTGCTGGCCAGGATAGTTGACTTACACCTTCTAGAGCACGTTGGGTGGCATGGGATACATGCGGACGTGCATTGTCCTGTTGGAACAGCAAGTTCCCTTGCCGGTCTAGGAATGGTAGAACGATGGGTTCGATGACGGTTTGGATGTACCGTGCACTATTCAGTGTCCCCTCGACGATCACCAGTGGTGTACGGCCAGTGTAGGAGATCGCTCCCCACACCATGATGCCGGATGTTGGCCCTGTGTGCCTCGGTCGTATGCAGTCCTGATTGTGGCGCTCACCTGCACGGCGCCAAACACGCATACGACCATCATTGGCACCAAGGCAGAAGCGACTCTCATCGCTGAAGACGACACGTCTCCATTCGTCCCTCCGTTCACGCCTGTCGCGACAGTAGGCGGGCTGCACGATGTTGGGGCGTGAGCGGAAGACGGCCTAACGGTGTGCGGGACCGTAGCCCAGCTTCATGGAGACGGTTGCGAATGGTCCTCGCCGATACCCCAGGAGCAACAGTGTCCCTAATTTGCTGGGAAGTGGCGGTGCGGTCCCCTACGGCACTGCGTAGGATCCTACGGTCTTGGCGTGCATCCGTGCGTCGTTGCGGTCCGGTCCCAGGTCGACGGGCACGTGCACCTTCCGCCGACCACTGGCGACAACATCGATGTACTGTGGAGACCTCACGCCCCACGTGTTGAGCAATTCGGCGGTACGTCCACCCGGCCTCCCGCATGCCCACTATACGCCCTCGCTCAAAGTCCGTCAACTGCACATACGGTTCACGTCCACGCTGTCGCGGCATGCTACCAGTGTTAAAGACTGCGATGGAGCTCCGTATGCCACGGCAAACTGGTTGACACTGACGGCGGCGGTGCACAAATGCTGCGCAGCTAGCGCCATTCGACGGCCAACACCGCGGTTCCTGGTGTGTCCGCTGTGCCGTGCGTTTGATCATTGCTTGTACAGCCCTCTCGCAGTGTCCGGAGCAAGTATGGTGGGTCTGACACACCGGTGTCAATCTGTTCTTCTTTCCATTTCCAGGAGTGTACAAACACAACATGACAAACACTGCACGAAGACCTGAACGATACGCAACAGTAACGAAGCGCACATAAAGACAAACCGGGAGTCGATGCACGCACGCACGTACACACAGGCACACACACACACACACACATACACACACACACACACACACACACACACAGCCGACTCATGAGCGGTCGGCGAGCCAAAATGCGTCGTCCCATAGGACGACCGACCGACATACCACCAAGACCATGGCCCGGCTCAAGTGATACGTGGCTGCAATGGTCGGGCGAGCCATGTCAAAGCAGACCTCACTGCTGCTCCAGTCCGACTGCACTGGTGTCGCATTGCAACTCCCCGAGTGGCAGATCCGGACTGCGCTCCAGACGCGTTCCAACTGACTGGCACCCCGAACTCGCTTACGAC
This sequence comes from Schistocerca cancellata, assembly GCF_023864275.1. Classification (NCBI taxonomy): domain Eukaryota; kingdom Metazoa; phylum Arthropoda; class Insecta; order Orthoptera; family Acrididae; genus Schistocerca; species Schistocerca cancellata. The sequence goes on from NC_064632.1 coordinate 180,086,638, forward strand.
AGACAACGACCGGGAAGTAATAGCAGTCGAGCAAAGATACTACTAGAGGGGATATACAGGGTGGTCCATTGATCGTGACCGGGCCAAATATCTCACGAAATATGCGTCAAACGAAAAAAATACAAAGAACCAAACTTGTCTAGCTTGAAGGGGGAAACCAGATGGCGCTATGGTTAGCCCGCTAGATGGCACTACCATAGGTCAAACGCATATCAACTGCGTTTTTTTAATAGGAACCCCCATTTTTTATTACATATTCGTGTAGTACGTAAAAAAATATGAATGTTTTAGTTGGAGCACTTTTTTCGCTTTGTGATGGATGGCGCTGTAATTGTTACAAACATATGGCTCACAGTTTTAGACGAACAGTTGGTAACAGGTAGGTTTTTTTAAATTAAAATACAGAACGTAGGTATGTTTAAACATTTTATTTCGGTTGTTCCAATGTGATACAAGTACCTTTGTGAACTTATCATTTCTGAGAACGCATTTTGTTACAGTGTGATTATCTGTAAATGCCACATTAATGCAATAAATGCTCAAAATGATGTACGTCAACCTCAATGCATTTGGCAATACGTGTAACGACATTCCTCTCAACAGCGAGTACTTCGCCTTCCGTAATGTTCGTACATGCATTGACAATACGCTGACGCATGTTGTCAGGCGTTGTCGGTGGATCACGATAGCAAATATCCTTCAATTTTTCCCACAGCAAGAAATCCGGGGTCGTCAGATCCGGTGAACGTGCGGGCCATGGTATAGTGCTTCGACGACCAATCCACCTGTCATGAAATATGCTAATCAATACCGCTTCAAACCGCACACGAGCTATGTGCCGGACATCCATCATGTTGGAAGTACATCGCCATTCTGTCATGCAGTGAAACATCTTGTAGTAACATCGGTAGAACATTACGTAGGAAATCAGCATACGCTGCACCATTTAGATTGTCATCGATAAAATGGGGGACAATTATCCTTCCTCCCATAATGCCGCACCATACATTAACCCGCCAAGGTCACTGATGTTCCACTTGTCGCAGCCATCGTGGATCTTCCGTTGCCCAATAGTGCACATTATGCCGGTTTACTTTACAGTTGTAGGTGAATCACACTCCGTCGCTAAATAGAACGGGTGCAAAAAATCTGTCATCATCCCGTAATTTCTCTTATGCCCAGAGTCAGAACTGTACATGACGATCAAAGTTGTCGCCATGCAATTCCTGGTGCATAGAAATACGGTACGGGTGCAATCGATGTTGATGTAGCATTCTCAACACAGACATTTTTGAGATTCCAGAATCTCTCGCAATTTGTCTGCTACTGATGTGCGGATTAGCCGCGACAGCAGCTGGAACATCTACTTCGGCATCATCATTTGTTGCAGGTCGTGGTTCACGTTTCACGTGTGGCTGAACACTTCATGTTTCCTTAAATAACGTAACTATCCGACGAACGGTCCGGACACTTGGATGATGTCGTCAGGATACCGAACAGCATACATAGCACATGACCGTTGGGCATTTTCATCACAATAGCCATACATCAACGCGATATCGACCTTTTCCGCAATTGGTAAACGGTCCATTTTAACACGGGTAATGTATCACGAAGCAATTACCGTTCGCACTGGCGAAATGTTACTTGATACCACGTACTTATACGTTTGTGACTATTGCAACGCTATCTATCACAAAGCGATAATAGTGGTCCAACTAAAACATTCTTATTTCTTTACGTACTACACGAATATGTAATAAAAAATGGGGGTTCCTATTTAAAAAAAAAACGCAGTTGATATCCGTTTGACCTATGGCAGCGCCATCTAGCGGGCTAACCATAGCACCATCTGGTTTCCCCCTCCAAGCTATACAAGTTTCTTTCTTTGTAGTTTCTTTCGTTTGACGCTTATTTCGTGAGATATTTGGCCCGGTCACGATCAATGGACCACACTGTATATTGATACTCGTTGCTAGCGCCCCTCACATCAGGCAAAGCAGCAACTCAGTGACACCAGTAATTTAAATTAACGTAGTGCGGTGGAAGTATGTTAAAAACAGGGTGTAAAATACATGATGGCGGGAACATGAGCCACGCACGGCTCACATATGGCCGCGCGGGATTAGCCGAGCTGTCTCGGGCGCTGCAGTCATGGACTGTGCGGCTGGTCCCGGCAGAGGTTCGAGTCCCCCTCGGGCATGGGTGTGTGTGTTTGTCCTTAGGCTAATTTAAGTTAAGTAGTGTGTAAGATTAGGGACTGATGACCTTAGCAGTTAAGTCCCATAAGATTAACATGTTTTGGCTCACACATAACGTTTCCGTAAATGGACAACCTGTATTGTTCAGGATTACAATATAGATACACGAGCATAAAAAATAGCCGTCAGTCCCGCCTACGTCTAGTTAATAAGATCTACTAAACATAGAAAAGTTAAATACTGTAAAAAATCTAAAGAACAAAATCAGCATAAAGTATGAAACTTACGAAAGCACGTAATAAAGCAAGTAGCCTTGTTCACATTAACAGTTGGTGTACGGTTTATATCACTATAAAACATGGATATGAGCATGAATCGTTTAATCAACACTGCGTAATCATAATAATAGCGTTGCACATTCAAAACACGGCATTATATTTACTGAAAAGATATCCTGCATCTATGGCGAACAGTGCTGCACTGAAGCTAAGTGTTAGTTAGTCTGCAACTGTCAGTTGAAGATCTTTGGGGAGCATTTCTAGTTTCATGTTTATTTGATCAGTGTCCGTGGGTACGCTGGGCCTTTAGAGGGGGGGCGGGGGAGGGAGGGGCATTTCGTTTCCTCCACACTGTGTCGCACATCATCAACCCGCCAAAGTCGTGACAGCCAGCCCTCAGCGTGCAGCTATGAGAGGTTGCATCTATGGGGTTTGGTATTAGGAGAACGCCTCAGGACGAACCCATATTAGTTGTATCCAGCGATAAGGAGACGCATAACAAGTACTGGTTATGATTTGTGTTTTGCAGTAATGTTAGTGAGGGTTCTTTCATTCGGAAATGAATTCAACCACGTAAGTAGACCTCCTATTATACAGCGTGTGCAAAATCTGTAGGGTCTTAACTATTCAAACGATAAAGGATCCCAAACTGTCTATACTGAGTAAAGGGGCTAATGGTCTCAAATGGATATTTAGTTTTCTATTGAACTAAACAACTTCTAGCTCGTAGCAAATACTTGAACTCCTAGCAACGGTTCAAAGTGATAACCGCTAACGTCGTTTGATGCGCTATAAAGCCGCATTAACATTCTCTCAAACCTCCCTCTTGTCTGCAGCACAATGAGACAGGCAGTTACTATTCTACCAGCCATCCCTTAGAGAGTTTTTATTCGAACCGCATACAACAAAGTTTTACGTTACCTCGCAGGAAAGTATGCGGTAGTGGAGAAAGAGACCACGTGGGTTTCTGGCTATAAGGTAAACGACCTCCAGTCCATCAGTGAGGGCACCTACTCATTAGATGTTCGCTGACATTGATATACTCGTACAAGTGTCATAATGTTGAAACAATAATGTTCCGCTGCGATTCTAACGGCGGGGGGGGGGGGGGGGGGGGCGCAACGAATAAGGCCCTATTACTTGATTGTCAAGAATTTCAGTCCAAAGTAGAAAGAGAATCTATAACACAACGGGACAATTAATCAAAACTGACCGTGTAATCTAGTGGTCTATTGGTGACCAAATCTCTTTACCTTACACTCAATGAACTTAAGTGTTCGTCAAAAGCGGCATTTTGAGATAAGAAGGAAAAATCTGTCCAACTGAAAATATTACCGCTGTACTCATATACACGCCATGTACGTTAAATGAAGCTTGGAAAATGCAGGATCAACGATACATAATAAACATCAATCTCTGAAATTGTTTCCCACAAGTATAATAGTACCAATTTTGTTGAATAATTGTTATGCATATACCCAGAAATGCACTCAGTAGAGTCGTAAAACTATCGTAGGCTGCCATAGACTACCGTAAGTATTTCTCCTAAAGTATTTCTCCTAAAAGCTTTGGTCAGTTAAGCTCGTATCTGCATTACCTGCAGGTTGCGTGTGTTGCGTACATGTCGGGTGTTACCTCATAACGATAGCTTTCTTTACGTATGCAATCAGTGTCTTACTAGATTCCGCTAGATGCCAGATGCGATGAAAAGTCTGTAAACTGAGTAAGGGTATATAAAGGACCAAGTAAACTATGAAATATTTATATTCTAAATAGTTATCCTCCTGTCTGTTAGTTAAGAGTAAACAGTATTTATAGCAAATTGAAATTGTCAGTGTTTAATTCAGGTTTTATTCGAAAAGCGTTGATTCGTAACGTGAAACACAGGGATGTTGCAGTAAAAATAAAGAAAACAATAAAGTTTTATCACACACAGTTAGAACGACGTAAAATAAATAAATTGGCCAGGTTTCCGTACAAAGTTAATTATGTATGTAGACAATTCATCCACTCCAGGAATCTCGACGATATTTGCCTTTTATGGACATTGATACCGGCAAGATGTCTGTCTCAGGAATTCTAAGTCTGTCGAGAATGTATTAAAACGGATATAAAATGACAAAAGAGTATTTATCCATGTGATATAATTTCCAATTAATAGATTTCTGATTTTTAGCTTTACTTGTATAATGAAACATTTTTCCTTCCCAAATTTCATGATTTTACCCAAGGGTAAGTACAATGAAGCCGCTATATCTTTTGATTGCATTGACTTAGAAGCTACTGTTTATAATACCGCCAGGGGATCATAGACATTAGCATGTGGCACAGACTTGAACTTGATACGTCACCCGTTTCTGAGAAAAACCGGTCAAAGCAGACGGACAGACAGACAGTCTATTCAAACAACAAAAATTTTTTTCGTGTTATGTAGTTACATATTAACGGCTTTTGGAGTTTTCGCTTTGGTTGTAGTGTGAAACCTTGCTCCTTGACAAATTTCATGATTCTAGGTCAATGGGAAGTAGCTTGTAGCTTCGAATGAGTGAGTTTTCGAGTATCAAAACATGTGACATAAATGGCCGTATCTTTTGATAGCATTCACCTAGAAGCTAAAGTTTATTATATCGCAAAGATGCGACAAACTTTAGTATGTGGCAAAAATTTGAACTTGATAAGCGTAACCGTTTCCAAGAAAAGGTGTGTTAAGAGACGGACGGACAGGCAGAAAATCTGATAACAAACCTAATAAAAAAAATTTCGTTTCATGTAATTGGAAATTAACAAGGTGAAAGGGAGATACCCTGTAGGTGTTGATGAGCGAATTTGCGAGTTTGAGGTACGTGACAACGATGGCTGCATCTTTTGACTCCATTGTTTTAGAAGTTTCACTTTTTTGCGTCCCCAAGGGACAGTAGACCGTAATATTATGACATATGTTTCAAGTTGTTACCTCTGCACGTTCCTGAGAAAAATGGTTTTGCAAAGTCCAACAAACAGACCGACAGACAACAAAGTGATTCTACGATGGTTCCGTTTTCATCGACTGAGTTATGAAAGAAAAATTCAGACATCGAATCAATAATTCATCTAACTTTTAGAAGACGACTTTCTGTTATTCATAAACAACTTTCACATTCATCAATAATAGCAGGAAACTCTTGCCTTTGATCTTGATGGAGAGCGTTCTACTGAGTACAGAATAACGATGATAATTATATATTTTTTGTGTTGGTGTATGTAAACTTCACTTGCATCAAAACTAATTGCTTTGGTTACACAAAAGCCAGAAGTTACGCAATCAGCTAATTTTTATTACTTATAAAATGCAACTTATATTCTGTGAGGATATAAAATACACAATGGACTAATACTTAATGACGTGCGGTTCTAATTCTGTGCAAAACAAACAACCAAACAAAAAAAACAAAGAGAAATGGTCGGCTCCCAGTTTCTTTTAAACATTCATTTATATTTATTTCTCTACCAATTCTACGAATATTACCGGTAATCCTACCATTTACTGCGACATTTATGTACTGTACCAAAACGCAACGCTTCTCTAGCACCCAGTTACTCGCAATACACTGACGTGCGCATTCGGGAGGACGACGGTTCAATCCCGTCTCCGGCCATCCTGATTTAGGTTTTCCGTGATTTCCCTAAATCGCTTCAGGCAAATGCCGGGATGGTTCCTTTGAAAGGGCACGGCCGATTTCCTTCTCCATCCTTCCCTCACCCGAGCTTGCGCTCCGTCTCTAATGACCTCGTTGTCGACGGGACGTTAAACACTAATCTCCTCCTCCTCCTGACGTGCGCAAGCCATGCAAGTCACGTAATATTGTAAATGAACAGTCCCAAACGCATGTACACCAGCTGACGGATTTGAATGCAACGCCTGCTGCGGTTCTCGATCAATCAGGTAAAGCATATTTATGACAGGTTCGTGCGCATGCCGCATAATGGCGGTTTGCAAATATGGCAACTTAAAAATCTGAATTTTCCATTACGTCAACATCAGAATCTGTGGTACCCGGTAAATGCAGTGAATAAATGGGAGGACGCGTGACAACTATTTTATAAATGAACAGAAAATTTACTAGTAGGGGTGTGGAGCAAACACTACGTTTATATGGTAATAGCGGCGATGTAAATGTATGACAATATGACAAGCAGCAACATTTTATTTTAAAGAGATAACACACAATAGACAACTTTTTCAACTCAGAGCCTGATACTGTTTAGTAGTCTGTTTAAAAAATTTCCTCTTTACCTGCAGCTCAAGTCATTGCAAGGTTCAGAGACGGTGTGTCGACGACGACTTACGATACAGGTACCTGACGATTCCGCGTTCCAAATAATGTCTACAGATCCGTTATTCGTCTGTTCCAGGCAGTGGAACGACTTCCGTACTATCACAGATGTCGTCGGGATCTTGATGTCGCGAGAATGCAGTTCCATTGTGTCCACAACTTGAAACGTGGGGCACTAATGTGTTTCTGGAGTGTAGTTGTCTATACGATGTTCTACTCCATCTGGGAAGCAATTTTAGCTCACTGAGAGACACAACATAGTTCAAAGCTTATTAATAGAAAAGCAATAATCTTTTTAATGTCCAAATCGAACATCATCCACATACATTGTTTCGCCAGCGATGTACATCCTTTGAACAAGCGCGAGAACTGATTTAATTCATTCAGGAATGAAACCACAATTCACAGTCATAGTAATCAATGTGCTCCTGGAGTTCCCATCGATATGGTATATGTATTGTAACTTTCCCACAAAATATTTTATATTTAATTATGAACCATGAACCTAGTGTAACCTCTCCACAGAAATATTTATATTTTAAAATATTTACCAAGTGTAAACTCCCACGGAAATAATAATAAAAAATGAATTTTTGTGTAACCTCCGCACGGAAATAATAATTAAATGAATTTTAAATATTGTAACCTCTAAACAAAATTGGTTCCCATTTATAGTCTCCGTGCAGAAATGCATTCACATTTAATGTAACCACAAAATTCAATTCCTAAACCCGGAAATAATAAAAAAAATTCAGTAACCTGGTAAATTTTATGACGACAGCAGCGCTGCGCCTCGGCCCTGTATTCTGAATAACAAAGCAAAAATTCTTACCTCAATAAAAACTGCCAATATATCTGCTGTTACCTAAGAAATTTTCGGCACAGCTCCGTGCAATACTGGCCTATGCTTTGTGACTCGTGAAAGGAATTAATAATTCATTGGATAAAATCTTTAAATTGAAATGAATGCTTTTTTTAAAAAAAATTACTTTATATTATAAAAAAATTATTATTGGGGCATTTTTTTAAAGAAATTGGATGACAGTTAACATACATTACTAGATATGCGCAAGGCTGCTTCTTTACCTTGTACAATAATACTCATCCTCCAGAGTCCCGACCAGAGCAGACTGCCGACACGCGCAGACTACCGTCGACTACTGAAGACTAATGCAGACTACTGTCGACTACTGCCGACTAGCGACAAGCAACAACTAACTACATACTGCTCTCTGGTCAGAGTCTCTCCTAAGTCTTGCCTGTTGCAGTATTGTCAGTTTTTTGTCCATGTCCTCTCACGCGAAAGTCAGCCCATCAATCATGCCATCGCGTCAAATATGATCGTTTTCTTGTCGTCGACCGTACTTCTCGATTCACTTTCGATAGTCTGAACAGATTCTCTTATAGCAATGATATATAGAAAAAAATTACGTTCAGATTTATTTAAATGTAATTACGTTAATTAGCAAATATAATGAATAAAAGTTATATAGGCGCCCCAGAGCTAAAAATTTGCAAATATACACTGGTGACATCGAACTCCGGTAAGAGCAATGACCCAACTCGAAAACGCAATAGTGGAAAAATCAACTTAAAGAATTCAGTAAAACGTGTATTGAAATAGTATAAGCGTCCTTTATATTTCAGATGACTAATTTTGCTATTAAATTCCATAGCAATATATAGAACAGTGATACAGACATTTAGTTCCGTTCTCATCGAATTTGATGTGTTATCAGGTAAGTACTACTATATTTTTTGAACTGTATCACTTTTCTTGGTTCTCTGAAACCTTTTTTGTTTTTTTTAGGACCGTTGATGTAATACTTTCGCTCATTTTCCACGCAAAATAACATATTTCTTTTTTTTTTCCTTCCTGTAATATAATACGAAGTTCGATTTTACATCAGGCAGAGTTACTACGTAAGTTAAAATAAGGAACGATAAACAAGTTGAATTTATTGTATTCGAAATAACAATATGCGGAATTGCCATATATGAAAATTAATACAATTTGACAGATGTGAAAATTAACGAACTATCAGTTTAATAAGTCACGGATGCAAAATACTAACGCGAATTCTTTACCGACGAATGGAAAAACTGGTAGAAGCCGATCTCGGCGAAGATCAGTTTGGGTTCCGCAGAAATGTTGGAACACGTGAGGCAATACTGACCCTACGACTTATCTTAGAAGGGCAAACCTACGTTTCTAGCATTTGTAGACTTAGATAAAGCTTTTGACATTGTTGACTGGAATACTCTCTTTCAAATTCTAAAGGTGGCAGGGGTAAAATACAGGGAGCAAAAGGCTATTTACAATTTGTACATAAACCAGATGGCAGTTATAAGAGTCGAGGGACATGAAAGGGAAGCAGCTGTTGGGAAGGGAGTGAGACAGGGTTGTAGCCTGTCCCCGATGTTATTCAATCTGTATATTGAGCAAGCAGTAAAGGAAACAAAAGAAAAATTCGGAGTAGTCATTAATGTCCATGGAGAAGAAATAAAAACGTTTAGGTTCGCCGATGACAAGTAATTCTGTCAGAGACAGCAAAAGACTTGGAAGAGCAGTTGAACGGAATGGACAGTGTCTTGAAAGGAGGATATAAGATGAACATCAACACAAGCAAAACGAGAATAATGGAATGTAGTCGAATTAAGTCGGGTGATGCTGAGGGAATTAGATTAGGAAATGAGACACTTAAAGTAGTAAATAAGGTTTTCTGTTTGGGGAGCAAAATAACTGATGATAGTCGAAGTAGAGAGGATATAAAATGTAGACTGGCAATGGCAAGGAAACCGTTTCTGAAGAAGAGAAATTTGTTAACATCGAGTATAGATTTAAGTGTCAGGAATCGTTTCTGAAAGTATTTGTATGGAGTGTAGCCATGTATGGAAGTGAAACATGGACGATAAATAGTTTGGACAAGAAGAGAATAGAAGCTTTCGAAATGTGGTGCTACAGAAGAATGCTGAAGATTAGATGGGTAGATCACATAACTAATGAGGAGGTATTGAATAGAATTGGGAAGAAGAGGAATTTGTGGCACAACTTGACAAGAAGAAGGGACCGGTTGGTAGGACATGTTCTGAGGCATCAAGGGATCACACATTTGGCATTGGAGGGCAGCGTGGAGGGTAAAAATCGTAGAGGGAGACCAAGAGGTGAATACACTAAGCAGATTCAGAAGGATGTAGGTTGCAGTAAGTACTGGGAGTTGAAGAAGCTTGCACAGGATAGAATAGCATGGAGAGCTGCATCAAACCAGTCTCAGGATTGAAGACAACAACAACGACGATACCGAACATCAGTTGGATACAATTTAAGGGACACAATTTACGAAAGTATATAGAATCATAAATGGGCTTACATAATGTAGGGATATTTTTCACCGAGAAAAGAGGTTCAATATGATCTTGTTCCATATTTTTCTTGTACACCGCAACGCACGAACTTTCGTAATATTTATAACAGCTGTAGTCGTCAAAATAAAAGTGTCTGTTCCTTCAGAATTGCATGCTTGTGTGAAGATTATTGTAGTGTGAAGAACAGACACTGTATAAACACAGACATTGCGATAATCAACGATATTATAAATTACATTCAACTTACCTTACACGTGACAAGTTTCACAACTCAGAATGTGCCGCTCTTCTTGAATGACCCAACCAAACCTGCCAGTAGCAACGTTAAAGTGGGGCTGTTCTTGCCGTGGCGAATCATGCAGTACAGGTAGCCTCAATCAAAACTGACATAGATGCTGTGAAGTGGACAAATTGAGAGACACAAATGTGACGTTTCTTGTGCAACTTGGAGCACTTCACACATATTTTTCAGTGACAAAAACTAAAAATTGCCATTTTTGACGTGTCACTTTTCCTGCCGGGCTGCGATATAAAACGAGCGTTGCTTACAACGTTTAACCACTTCAAGGTGTTCAGAAAGGAAGATTACTCTCTAACGTCCCGCCGACAACGAGGTCATTAGAGACGGGTCATAAGATCGGATTATGACACTGTGGGGAACGAAATCGGTTGTGCTATTTCAAAGGGGTAAACCCTGCCTTTTTTCTGGAACGATTTAGGGACTTCACGTAAACCGAAACCAGGACAACTGGACGCTTGTTTTAAGCGTTATCCTCGCACATTCGAGTCCAGTGTGGTAACCACTGAGAGACCGTGCTCCTCTCCGCTCCAAACACGGCTATTATGTTAGGTGAGAACATAATCGTATTTGAAAGACACCTTATCTGTGAACAACGTAACTTGTAGAACGTTCAGCAGTTCCCTATCGCGCTCCATAAGCCATTCATAGAACTAAACTGCGACCTCAACATCCACTTCCGGTGGAACGTTCAGCGGCGCAATACTGCCCCCGATAAGCCATTGACTTCAAAATCAATTGGATACAGGATGCAGCAGTGCGCTACAGTCCTCGGTAAACCAGGGATAGAACTACGACTCAAAATGAATTGCTTGAATAAATTTTGATTATAGTGTAACTTGTAACCTCCCCCTCACTTATCGACCTTAATGACAGTGCAAAATTAAACCGCGTGTACCTCATGGAAATTTGGGAAAAGCGATCGTCACCGAGGTTAATTTGTCGGTAAAGAGGGAGGAAAGGGTTACATCTAAATAAAAGGAAAAATGCTAATGAAACTGGTGGAAATTAATTTTGAAATAGGGGTAAAGTTAATAAAGAAAGTAAATGTGCGGCCGTTACGTTAACAATCAACTAGCGGTAATTAGATATTTGAGATTTGGGGGAAATTACGGTCGCCAGTCCTAAGGACAATTACTATAGTAACTGAAAAAGAAAGATTACTACACATATAATTAGCACTAGAAGCGTGGCAACTGAAGGTTGACACATGTAGTGTGAAAACTGAAAGTTTGTCAGAAGTAATAAATTTCGCTACGCTCTGACGTAATTTAGCAAAAGAATTAATAAAACCGGAAAATCGAAAGTTAATTTAGTGACTGAAGTTAATAGTGAGCTTTCTTTCTGAAGCACATCGAAATTCAGTAAAATATGGTTAGTCTTGGACTACCTCAACAATCATTTCAAGAGCTACTCGAATCTACGCAATTTAGAAACAGATTTAACTTTGAACTTGAATTAAATGATTCTGAACAATTAACAATAGTAAAATTTAGTACGTACCAAGCTGAGCTGCAGTCACAGGTAAGCTAAAATACGGTAACAAAACTCGCACTCTTAATTTGTGCTTGTGTAATCTGAATATTGTAGCCAGCTATGAATACTTTAACTGAACTTTGAAATTAAAGCAGTGAAATCTAATGATGCTGGCGTTTGAATTTCAACGACACTCGGGTTCATTCCGGAAAAGGAAGGGACCCTGCTTGTTAATGCAATTGGGACAATGACCAACAAACGTTCATGCTAAGTTGCTGTAATTTTGTGATGCAACAATTTTAAAAGTTTGAAAAGCTGAGGTCTGCCATACAGTTCTAAAACTTTACGTGTTTCCAGTCTTCCTTGTTGGTTGATTGAAGGTTTGAAGCCGTCGATCGAGGAGGTGGCGACAGTCTCTCATTGTCGGCTGTCGCTGTTGCAGAAGCTGGATGTTGACGCGCCTTCTTCTCGACACGGTCACCAGGCGAAACTGGCTCTTGATGTGCGCTAGCTAATGCTTCCCATCCGCGACACCGTGTCAGAAACTGTCATAGCAAGTCGAGCGCAATTACATGCTGCCTAACCCCGAAAGCGCGACAAATCGCGGGAGCGTCACACAACACACCTGCTCCACTCGCTACTCCAGCCGGACTCCCCCTCTGCCCGTGCTCCACGCGACAGAGTTAACACTACCGAAGATCCTACACACTTTGATTCTTCACACGACCTATCGATGTAATCGTTCGATAGCAGTTTTCCCTAGGCAAGACCCAGCGTAAAAATACAAATAATATTTACGAAACAAACCAATTATACATCGACATAAATGCATAAATATATATATATACAAATAGTAAAACAATTACAATATGTAAAGACACAGAAATGTCATATATTCAGGTAACAAAAATAAGGAAAACAAATTTATAGTACAATAGATGGAAATAGGAAGATATGCATTTCCGGCATTACACGTGCTCCACATTGTCTGAGGATGTTCGTGTAACCTAAACAGACTCAGAAAATGTCCCAAAAAAGAAACAGCGGAAATGCATATGCTTAAAACATCAACAAAATTTAGCATTCGTCTAATTAACTGTAAACGAATTTTTAGACGATAATAATTGAGTGGAGACACTCCTAATCTTATTCCACTCTGTCATCTTGCTAAAAATAAAACAGGTTGACAACATATTAAAATTCATTGAAAACATAGAAAATGGTTTAGCTATTCTAAAAATCAAAATTCCTAGCAGTATCAAAAAATGGAATACTATTTACAAAATTAATCAGATTACACGGTCATAGAAAACAGGTATATCAAAATACGCAAATTAATAATTAATTACATAGAATACGTATTTAATATAAACTTTTCATAATTAATATTCTCGTCATGAGTGTGCACTTAACGCTAAACAAGAAAATAATATACAGCAGATCGACAAAAACATAAATATTGACAACAGAATTCTTTCACATCAGCTGTCCGGGAAGAAAAACAACTCCGCCTTCCGTACTCGCAAGTACAAAGAATGCTGACAGCGGCACAAGAGCCGACAGTGGCACAAGAGCCGACAGCGGCTCCGCCTCGCCAGTATTGTTGCGCCCGCCTGTGCGGCACGCTTGATCTCACTAGCCTGTGTAACGGTATTTCCAGAATGTTCGTTTCACTGAATTCTTTCGGAAAAACTCACTCCCGAGTAATCTCAAGGACTCCATTAACACTATCACAGTGGATAACTCAACACTGTCCATCATCATACGCATGTACTAGCCTGAAACTTAAAACAGCGTCTAAGTACATCGGCAATGATTAGTAAAACACACATTCATGAAATCTTACAGCAAGTTACAAAATCATATTTACATTCCTTAATCTACCGTGACTCAGCTGAAAACTTAAACTAGCAGCTTGGTTTTAAAATTGATTAATATTCAGTAACTCTTAAATCATTTAATCAACATTAATTACTTATTAATTACAACTTCTTTAATGACCTATAGGTCAGGCAAAAGCATCGCAACATGGCACATCCTTAAATCTTACACTCTATATTTACATACTGTACAAATTACCCTTTCTGTGGTATTAATCAATCCTTGGTTGGCACAATTTCAGGGCTACAATGTTCCGTATACCTAATAGCTTTCCAGAGCTTGGATACTCTAAGCAATAAGCATTTGTGTGAGGTATACCAATGACTTTATATGGTCCATTATAAACAAACTTAAATTTAGAGATTTCATTGTCTATCTCGCTCGATTTCTCATGAGCTTTTACAAGTACTAAGTCTCCGATTGCAAACTTAGCAAAACGCGCTTTAGCGTCATGACGACGTATGCGAGCATCGGCTTTTAGCTACATTACTTCTCGCAAACGATCTTTTTTCACACCAATACTAATGTTAATCCGTGGAGGGAATTTGATTATCTCTTCCACTAAACTTTTACTTCTGTCACCCAACAGGATTTCCTCTGGAGAAAATCCCGTCGATTCATGTCTCATGGTGTTCATAATTCTCTCAAATACTGCTACATATTTGCCCCATGCCCTATGGTTGTGATGGCAATAGGTACGGCAAAATCGGCCTCGTCTTTGTTCGTGTGTTACGTTTGACACACCGTCTACAAAACTTTCCAATTCACTTTCTACACTCTTGTCAATGCGGAGATTCCTCACGTTACCGTAGTTCAAATTCATGCCGACGTCAATGGCATCCGGCCAGTTAACAATGTGTATAGGCCGGTATTGCCTATGCACACCGTCTCCTGACTCGTCAAAACTAACTACTATTGTTTTATCTTGTGACGTACATGTCAAAGTTTTGCTTTCGCAATTAATCACTGCACGGTACTTTAATAGCCAATCTAACCCGATAATTACTTCCGTAGTTAAGTCTGGCACGACGACAAACTCTTGTTCAAATCGTGCCCCACATATCTCGAAGTTGACAAAAATATGTTTTGTGACCGGTTTACTGGCCTTCCCAGTAGCACCGATAATTTTCACTCCTGTTACTGGCATAACTACGATGCCAGGTCTGTCTTTCAGTAACTCAAATATTTTCCCAGATACAGCACTCAATTCTGCACCGGTGTCAATCAACACGTTTAGTTGTAGGTCGTGCATATTAACTGACACTACTATCTGTCTACACTTGTCCTCGACTGTTTCTTTATTTTCCCACAGTAAATCCTCGTGTATATCCAGGTCATTCCAGAAAAAACCATCCGGCTTTGATCCTAAATACTGCTTATCTGGCGGCTTTTTCAGTCTCTGTTCACATACAGTTTTAATTTCAACACGTTTGTCCTGAGGCTTAGTCTGTAGCTTCGCCTCCAATACCGAAACCTTTTCCTGTAACTCGTCAACTGGTGGGTGTTGCTTTGCTATCAGTTCACTAATTGTCACCTTCGTTGATTCCACTTTGGTCAGATTGATCTCATCTGCCAATCTACCTGGAGGAATGTGTCCAGTAGTATCTGCAATTACTTCCTCTGGACCTGCGCAACGCACACTGCTATCGTCTGACCGTATAATGTCAGCTCTAACGTCATACACGCTGTAATCTATGTGATTTTCTACCAATCGTGTCCGGCTATCACTGAAATGTTCGTAATCTTTCTCCTTAATACTCTCGCAATGTTTAAACTGGAGGTTTGCGTCGGATGGGTCGGCTACTTCTACCACTATAACTTTCGGTAAAGTCTGCCGGTTAGGGCCAGAACTTTCCGTTACTACTTCAAAATCCAACTCTTGCGGGACGAAACACGACGAATCTTGCTCGTACTCCCCATTAACATGAACTATTTCTGGTAAAGTCTGCCGGTTAGGTCCAGAACTTTCTATCACTTCACAAACACTATCTTCCTGCGGGACGAGACGCGGCAAATCCTGCACGCGCTCCCCATAAACACTTCTTCGTCGTATAAGCGACCGAACTGCCTTAACCAGACCTCATCCCTCTCTGCATCCCCTCGCTCGATGACGGACGTTTTATCCGACATCTGATCTTCTCTCAACACTTGCGAATCATTCTTAAACTCAATCTCCAGTTCCGCTGTGGGTATTACAGCTGCCACTTTATAATCGATTTCCGGAACACTACTTAAATTGTTCTCACTGACAGTGAATGTACTTCCTACTGCCGTGTATATAGCTGATCTACTACTTGTGGGCGCACTCCTTTCTCCTAACACTGGCACACTCTCCCGCCGTTGATTATTCCACACGGAATTTTCATAACGACGACACCTGGGTTTTCTCCTGTTATTGGGCCGCCAAAATTTCTCCACGCCCGGTCGGCTCCTCACCGGCGCGGCTAATGGTTTCCCTGTCTCGTCCCAGCAGATACGGTCCCCGGATGCTACTGAGGCGGCTGATCACACCCTCTGGCGTTATTACTATTCTGTGAAGCCCGTATCACGTTAGTATGATACTGGTTTCCGTCATTCCTGTTATTATTTGCATTGTACTGATTGTCATTACGGCCCGAACCACTATTGTTATTGCTGCCAAGATTGCGGTATGCATTATTCCCATAGTTATCGTTGTTGTGGTACCCGTTGTTGTTACCATGGCCTCTACCACTGTCGCGATTATTGCGCCAATAGTCCTCGTCCTCAACTCTTTCCAGGAAATCATTGATTGTCCTGTAATTGCTTCCTACGTATCGTTTTGTATCATCTGGAAGCTTCTTGTAGAGTTCCCAGACTATTTCGGATTCCGTGCGGCGATCACGCAAATATTCCAACTTGCGGATCCAGCCCTCACAAAACTCCTTCATCGAACCGCCCGAATTCGCATCGAAAGGCCTCGATACGACAAATTCGCGCCAGACACTTTGCTGTTTTTGCTCTGACCAGTATTCAGCCAGAAACAAATTTTTAAACTCGTCAAAAGTCAGCTTCGTAATGTTGAGGTTTAAGCCCCAACGCTTGGCATCACCAGCCAACACATCAATAACCGCATTAATTTTTCTCTCATTAGTCCATGATCTGGGTAAAACTCTTTCACAATTCTTAATGAAATCCGTCGCGTGTATACCGCCTTTTTTCAAGGGGTCGAACCGCTCCTCTTTCGTCAACAATTCCGAACTATGTGCATAGATTGGCACATAGCTCTTTTTTTCGTCAAGTTTCTTTTCTAATTCCGACACTCTCGTAATGACTTGGCAAGTGGTTGTCGCAAGCGTTTCTACTTCCCTTTTTTTCTCTTCGCAGGTATTAGCCTGCTTCGTCACTTTGGTATCTACTTCGGATACTAAAGCCTTTAAAGTTTCCACCTTCTTTTGATCCTCTTTTTTCACTAATTGAATTTGTTCCGTCACCTTATCCTCGATGATCGGAGCAACTGATTCTCCTACACTTTTCTCGATTCTGCTAATTTCGGAATAAAAACGAGTATTTATGCTCGCAATTTCCGCCTGAACGCCTATCATTTCCTGTTTAAGATTACCGATTTCGGTATTAATTACAACAATATCTTCTTTCATTTTATCAACTTTTGTGTTAACAACTCCAACATTGTTGTTAACAACGTTAATAGCTTTGTTCTGATTGTCTAGCATCCGTTCAATTTTTTCAGACTGAGCTTCTTGCTTGGCAGCCTGAGCTTCTTGCTTGGCAGCCTGAGCTTCTTGCTTGGCAGCCTGAGCTTCTTGCTTGGCCGATTGACTCTTGATTTCGTTAATCAAAACATTCAATAAATCAGTTAAATTCCTGGAAACTACCGGTTTTACTTCCGTAGCGGCTTCCTATTTAATTGTCCCCCCGTATTCGTCATCAAGGGATTGAGATTTGATTTTCACTTCCGATACCGAAACATTTTCTAAAGTTTGGAATTCCATTTCTGCTCTTTGTTGCGTTTCGGCGGTCGCGTCTTTCATGCCAGCCGCCTGCCCCTGAACAATGGGTACCGCGGTGCGCGTTTCCCACTGTTCGACCGATTGTTCCGTATCCAAGTCTTCCAAATTTTGGCAATTTTGCCTTCACTCATTTGAATAATTTTCAATATAAATGCCAAATCTCAAATATAATTAGGATTACTCCCACTACTTATTCTCGCTGATGTAACGGCCTGTACGTAACCAGTAATTTGTTACGAGAATTGCTCAATGCAAAATTCGTGTCCAGAACAACCTCAAATCCGAAGATTGTCCTGTCACCAGGTCGCCACGTGTAACCTCCCCCTCACTTATCGACCTTAATGACAGTGCAAAATTAAACCGCGTGTACCTAATGGAAATTTGGGAACAGCAATCGCCACCGAGGTTAATTTGTCGGTAAAGACGGAGGAAAGGGTTACATCTAAATGAAAGGAAAAGTGCTAATGAAACTGGTGGAAATTAATTTTGAAATAGGGGTAAAGTTAATAAAGAAAGTAAATGTGCGGCCGTTACGTTAACAATCAACTAGATGTAATTAGATATTTGAGATTTGGGGGAAATTACGGTCGCCAGTCCTAAGGACAATTACTATAGTAACTGAAAAAGAAAGATTACTACACATATAATTAGCACTAGAAGCGTGGCAACTGAAGGTTGACACATGTAGTGTGAAAACTGAAAGTTTGTCAGAAGTAATAAATTTCGCTACGCTCTGACGTAATTTAGCAAAAGAATTAATAAAACCGGAAAATCGAAAGTTAATTTAGTGACTGAAGTTAATAGTGAGCTTTCTTTCTGAAGCACATCGAAATTCAGTAAAATATGGTTAGTCTTGGACTACCTCAACAATCATTTCAAGAGCTACTCGAATCTACGCAATTTAGAAACAGATTTAACTTTGAACTTGAATTAAATGATTCTGAACAATTAACAATAGTAAAATTTAGTACGTACCAAGCTGAGCTGCAGTCACAGGTAAGCTAAAATACGGTAACAAAACTCGCACTCTTAATTTGTGCTTGTGTAATCTGAATATTGTAGCCAGCTATGAATACTTTAACTGAACTTTGAAATTAAAGCAGTGAAATCTAATGATGCTGGCGTTTGAATTTCAACGATACTCGGGTTCATTCCGGAAAAGGAAGGGACCCTGCTTGTTAATGCAATTGGGACAATGAGCAACAAACGTTCATGCTAAGTTGCTGTAATTTTGTGAGCTCTTCCCGGCGGGGTCAGGGATTTTCTCTGCCTCGTGATGGCTGAGTGTTGTGTGCTGTCCTTAGGTTAGTTAGGTTTAAGTAGTTATAAGTTCTAGGGGACTTATGACCATAGATGTTGAGTCCCATAGTGCTCAGAGCCATTTGAACCATTTAATTTTGTGATGCAACAATTTTAAAAGTTTGAAAAGCTGAGGTCTGCCATACAGTTCTAAAACTTTACGTGTTTCCAGTCTTCCTTGTTGGTTGATTGAACGTTTGAAGCCGTCGATCGAGGAGGTGGCGACAGTCACTCATTGTTGGCTGTCGCTGTTGCAGAAGCTGGATGTTGGCGCGCCTTCTTCTCGACACGGTCACCAGGCGAAACGGGCTCTTGATGTGCGCTAGCTAATGCTTCCCGTCCGCGACACCGTGTCAGAAATTATCATAGCAAGTCGAGCGCAATTACATGCTGCCCAACCCCGAAAGCGCGGCAAATCGCGGGAGCGTCACACAACACACCTGCTCCACTCGCTACTCCAGCCAGACACCCCCTCTGCCCGTGCTCCACGCGACAGAGTTAACACTACCGAAGATCCTACACACTTTGATTTTTCACACGACCTATCGATGTAATCGTTCGATGGCAGTTTTCCCTAGGCAAGACCCAGCGTAAAAATACAAATAATATTTACGAAACAAACCAATTATACATCGACATAAACGCATAAATATATATATATATATACAAATAGTAAAACAATTACAATATGTAAAGACACAGAAATGTCATATATTCAGGTAACAAAAATAAGGAAAACAAATTTATAGTACAATAGATGGAAATAGGAGGATACGCATTTCCGGCGTTACAAACTGCTGCTTTATCAGTAGTCTTAAGACTGCATTATTAGTAGCATGCATTTCACGGACAAGTTGAGGAATGCTTATCGATATTTTTTTTCGCAAGTTCAAATATCTTCTCAAATTCTATAATGCGATTAATTTTCTGTTTAGAACCCTGGCCAGCTCTCCTAGAGATGAACGATCCATTCCGCACGGTAACACATATTTTTCCACTATTATGACACGTGCTGTGGGATTTCTTATTCCGCGTAGTGCTTAGAATGTACGTCTGCTGGGAGGTGGTGTTTGATGCTTGGTGAGAATGTCTCACATCAGGAGTTCTGGTGCACTCATTGAAGTTACAGTCAATACCAACGCGGACATTTATTTAAACATTCAAGGAGACAAAGTGTTAGGTTTTCTTCTACGTCTTGATGAGTGTGACGTGGACACTTTCGTGTTCCAAGGTGATGACAGCTGTGTTCACAGAACTGCAAGCATAGATTTTTCTGGTTTCATGAACAGTCGGGTATCCTTTCGCACCTGACTGGTTCCTAAATCGTCTGATGCTTATCCCAAAGGAACTGTCTAGCACTATTAGGAACGGCGGTATCTGTACGAGGTCTGATCATGTGAATGCTTTCAACTAGATACGGTACACCTGAAGCAATTTGCAGACTCTCTTCTGGCCGATCGGTTCTAGGCAATTCAGTCTGGAACCGCGCGACCTCTACGGTCGCAGTTTCGAATCTTGCCTCGGACATGGGTGTGTGTGATGTCCTTAGGTTAGTTAGGTTTAAGTAGTTCTAAGTTCTAGGTGACTGATGATCTCAGATGTCAAGTCCCACAGTGCTCAGAGCCATTTCAACCATTTTTCTTCTGTTCCCATTCGTGCCACCCAGGCCACAAGTGGTGGCACGAAGTATAAGTGTGATATCTCTTCAGCATGACAAGTTGTCCGTCCCATATGTTTATTAAGCCGTTGTTAAATGAATCATTGCTGATAAAACCACACGCAACTGCCCATTTAACGAAAACATATCGTAGCCGGAACAAATGCGCCAACAGTCTACAATGTAATTCCATCCTGTGCCGTCTGCGTCGTACCATCTTCTCTGAGCTTTCGACCAATTGTGTAAACACACTGTAACCGAAAGTGCAGCACTATCTTTCATTAGAAGTATGTGGAATATTCGGATCGGCACTGTTGTCCTTTTATTAGAACGACCGTAGTAAATTTTAATGTGGTTTTACTCCATTAGCGACTACATATTATTATTATTATAACGATTGTTCCCCTTTAGAACGATTGAGTTTGAATTCATAATTTCATCTCCGGACGTTTTTCTTGTTTGCTTCCCAAATCTCTTCATCCTCTCAGAATGCTGTCCATTTCTTACCAGACTGGCGCGATGTTCTTTACTCAAAATTCACACTTGTGATTTTATTCCGGCACTGAGTGCGATCTTCGACATTTTTTATGCTGATCTGCTGCAGAACCCTCTGGACTTCTTTCAGCCATTTATAATATTGAAAAATTTCCTTGCTATCCTGAAGTCTTCCTCCTGTAGATATATGTATAAAATTTGGCTTGGCGTTTTCTGATTTAGTCTGTTACTGTGTTGGTCTTTATATAGAGCTCGTTTTGTGGTCTCCTCATCCAAATGCCGTTTTTGTTGATTGCCCCGTAAATCATCCGGAGAATTTTTCTTTCCTGACTTTCTATTTCCCTAATTTTTGAATGACCATCAATCGCCGTTGTTTCAGTTGCTTGGATTGCTTCTGGAAGAATCACTGTTCTTAATTTTGCGTCTTAATAAATGCACTTCTTGTCGTATTGCGTCCATGATATGCCTTCTATAGCTTGGTGATTCTTTGTTCATTGGCGATACGGTTTAATGCTGAGGACTGTATAGTTTCTCCGAGGTATTTAAGATGACAGACTTGTGCAATTTTACCATATATTGTGGTTATAGGGGATTTATTTTCTAGCTGTCTTTCCATGTATTTGGTTTTTTCATAAGATATCTGCAGTCCGCTTTTTGTGAAATTTCATGTAGTTTTTCCCTTCTGTTATGTTATTGTGATAATTGCAATATCGTTAGCGAAAGCAAGGCACTTGACTTTAATTCGGTCCTTTTTTTTGATACCAATTTGGATGCCCTTTACATGACATTCCCATTCCCTGATGATATTTTCTAGAACAATATTGGAAAGCATTGGGGATAGCCCGTCCCACTGTCGGATTCCACTTTTGATTTCGAAGGGTTCTTATGTTTCGCCCATGAATTTCACTTTGGATGTTGTTCCTATAAGTACCTGTTGTGTGATTTTTCATGTTTTTCGGTCGATCCCAAATTTTTCCATGATTTTAAACAGGGTTTCACGGTCCACTGAATCGTATGCTTTCCTGAAGTCTATGAATGTAATTACTGTGTTTCTGCATTTCCTCATTCGTAATATCGTCTTTAAGCACCAGATCTGTTCCGCACTATTCTGAATCCGACCTGGTATTCACCAATTAGTGGATCTGCTTGGGATTCTATCCTGTCTAAAAGTTCTTTGGAAAGGATTTTGTAAGCGACTGTGAGCAGGGAAATTCCTCTGTGATTGTTGATGTCTGTCTTTTCGCCCTTTTTGTGCAGAGGGTGAATTAGATCGCATTTCCAGTCCTCTGGTATTTTCCCCGTCATCCATACGTCTGATACGTCTGATACGTCATCCATATGTCTGGTGATGTGGTTTCTGCATTAGTATAGGATCATTTAGTTTCCAGAATTCAGCAATGATCCAATCTTCTCCTGGTGCTTTGTTATTTTTCAACTGTTTGACTATTTCCATTTTTCAACTGTTTGACTATTTCCATAATTTCCTCGAGATCCAGGGCATGTGAATACTGGAGAAGAGAAGATAAGTTTTTCTTGGGGTGGTTAGCATTTGAGGAGGGAACTGAAATATTGGGCTAAGATTCTGCAGTTTTTTTTCGTGTTAGTTTTCAAAGACCCATAGTGTTTCTCGAAGCACAAGCTAGGTGCTTGGTATCCCTGTACGTTTTCTCTGAAAGTCTTATAGAAATTACTTTTATTATTTTTGATGAAATCTTGCTGGATTTCGCAGAGTTTGTTGTTGACATATCCCCGTTTTTCTTTTCTAATTATTTTTGAAGTCCGTTTTTGGGTTTTGAGAAAGTGTTCCCAGTTTTCTTCAGTTTTGTGACTGCTAATTTTTTTCCACGCAGTTATTCTGTTGTCGACTGCCTGATTGCAGGTTGCATTCCACCAGCAATATTTCCTGGCGCGAGGGGGTTGTCCTAATTTGGTAAGTTCCTGAATTATCTCTGCTAGTTTCTTACAGTCTGTTGATTTTTCCTGATTGATTTGCATGATGTTTTTTTCTTTGTTGAGGTTCAGATATTTCGGATCTGGTTTGGTACTTTTGGGTAGCCTTTTTAGCATTCTATTGGTTTGGAATTTTGTTTTTATTTGGAGAAAATGATGATCTGATTCAAAGACACCTTTCCGGGTTCAGATATTTAGAATTTTTTTATGTTTTTCTTGGAAATTGCGAAATGGTCAATTTGGTATTCACTCGCTATAAGACTGGGTGATCTCCATATGGTTATTTATGTGCAGGTTTTTGAAATTGGGTACTCATGATCTTAAATCCGAAGTTTCTGCAGAATTCGAATATTCAAATAACTTACGGGTTTGCTGTCGGGTGACGTCGTCGAACACCGCCGATATTTCGACAGGGACATATTAACGTACCAATTGTCACCATACCTGTACCTATACCCCTTAAACGCTGTATATAACGAAAGGAAGATTGGATTTTTAGAGTTTCCGGATGCTGAGGATCAATTGTGAAAAGAAAATTTAATAAAAACGAAACCATACACTGCTTATTTAACAGATGTTTTTACCAAATCCTGTGAGGTTAACTTGAAGCTACAAGGCGACGGTCTAAATTTGAGAAAAACTAAATCCATCACTTCAGCTTTTCTTTCCAGAATTAAACTAATGAAGCAAAACACTGGACGGTGCGGATTATTCTAGTTTCCGAGTTTTTCACAGACAGACTGCCAAATTGAAAGTCACGTTTCAGTCTACATTCAACATTTAAATGTCCTTCACAGACACTGAAACTAGGTTTTACGATGTTTTGGCTGTGGAAATACCGAAGTGTATTATGAGTACACACAATGATTCTGAAAAAATGGGTGTAGTGGTACAGAAAGAACTGGTCGTAGTAAGCACTAAGGAAGAACTTAAGATGCGGAAAAAAAGGCCACAGTTTAGCTTGTAAGATGTCACATGGGCCTCAAATTTCATCACAGTTCTACTTAATTCTATAGTGTATGGGTCGCACGATCGTAAGGTCGTCACACCTCCTCTAACCCACATTTCACAACTTCTTTTGACGCCTCTGAAATGGAGGTCACAACCACAACGCACAGCGTAGAAACCCCGCGGCTTCCTTATCAGCAACTTGGAACATGCCAGACACACCGCCGCTCAAAATCGCCACGAAAAGGCCGCAGGACTTGGCTTTAATGGAGTGAATGAAACCACCCCTTTCAATAGGGCGTTGATTCCCAAACACTTTGCAGTCGGAAACGACGGTTCGCAATGCCATGAACAACAGAAAGACATTGTTCATAACCTTTGACACTGCCTGACATCCTCGGGAGATCAACCGTCCTATAAGGACGTTGTGGGGTTGCATCCTCATCGAGTGCTCGCACTAAGTTGGAGTTGAGCACGTCTGAAAATTTTTGCTCTTGTGTTTAGGCTGGAACCACCAGACGCCGTTCACAACCATTCGTCGAAATTCGTACGTGATAGAAAGTAGCAAATTTTGCTTACGCTTTTTCATCCCTCTTATTCTGCGTCTTCTCCGTTGGCGTGATCACGAGAGTATGCGACGCTGACACATGCGAATAAAATCGCAAAAGGTCTGTCTCAGACCATCCAATTCGGTCAAACCCTCGGCGGCTCCTGTCCGCATTTACTGAGAATTTCACAAATGTATCTGTATAGACAGAAACCGTGACGAAGTCTTAGTCACTTGCGGACCTTCACTCTCTTCGACACCGGCTGATTCTGGATGGCCTACAGTGAAGCGCAAGAGCAGCAGCGTAGCGGTGAAAGACCAACAGCGTTCTCTGCCTGCAGGCGCCTGGGACAGTTCGTACGTTCTGAGCTGTGGCCTTTTCTCCGCACGTGATGGCACCTTGTTGGTTGAAGGATTGACAAGCCCGAGGTAGACGTAGAAGGGCGCCTTGCTTTTGCACCGTTACAGAGGAAGGGTTTTCACACCTCTGAGCCGAATCTCAAACGAAAGCGTCGCAATGGGTCGCAATTGAAGGGTTTCGAAACAGTGATACTTTAATTCTGCTGTGCAATGTAATTAGTATTTGCATAACGTTTACAGAAGTCTTACCGTCACGGGAAAGTTTATATTAATAATGATGACGAAGTGGCGTAAGAGAGCGAGAGGGTACTGAAAATCTCAAAAAAAAAAAAAAAGATTCAAATGGCTCTGAGCACTATGGGACTTAACATCTGTGGTCATCAGTCCCATAGAACTTAGAACTACTTAAACCTAACTAACCTAAGGACGTCACACACATCCATGCCCGAGGCAGGATTCGAACCTGCGACCGTAGCGGTCACGCGGTTCCAGACTGAAGCGCCCAGAACCGCACGGCCACACGGGCCGGCTTGAAAATCTCATGGAGCATGCATGCGCTGTAGCTTAACTTCTTTTGTAGAGCAATTTGTGGCTGTTTGCCGGCTTGAGTGACCGCAAGTGTTCTGTATCACTTTGTTGGTCTCGACTCCCTCTACTAAACCACTGTGGTACGTTGTAAAACGTAATAATTACACCCTGAATACCAGTTCATAACCTCCCAGAAAGAAAGGTGAGAGCTAGGGCGGGGTTCGGGAAGGGTGGGTGGGGGGGGGGGGGTACAGAGGGTGTACTTGCTCTGTCCTGGAATCTGCGTACAGACTTTTTATTCATTACGGAATTCTCTACAAGTTCACAGAATCATTGTCTGCTGAGACTCCGCTAAACTGCGTATTTCCATTACCGACCGACAAGAAAAACACTGTAGCTTTAATAATCATTTTCTTAGTTGTGACTACGGTCACACGATATTACACTGATCCGTTGGTGTGGCTGCGGTGCAACAGGCATGAAATTCCAGCCCACAAACTGACATGTGGCTCCTACACAACACAATGCATGCGAGTTTGCATGTTCGCTTTAATATTCTGGCGGGTACACAGGTTGTTAATACAGCAGCGTTCCACTTGTGCAACGGATTATCTCGCGCTTACATTGACTTGTGACGTTTGGTGTTAATCACTTAAATGTGTTACCTAGACAAATCTATTCCCTCAATTTCATTACTGTACATTAATTATTTTTTGGTGTTGCGATTTTTTTCTGTCAGTGTACAGCAAGGTATATGAAGATCTTGTCAAATTTAGTTCTTTGGATACGAGACATTTTCAGATTCATAGAATGACTCAAACAAAAAAATTGACATATGGGAATCTTGCCCCTTCTTGGAAACATTTCTGCGGACAGGATGTACATGGTGTTACTGCTACGTAATTCGTATGGTTGCGTTGAAATGCTAACTATTTTTTATCCTATCATATACCGTGGAGAGCCAGAGAAATTGGTACTCCTGCCTAATACCGTGTAGGGCCCCCGAGAGCACGCAGAAGTGCCGCAACACGACGTGGCATGGACTCGATTAATGTCTGAAGTAGTGCTGGAGGGAACAGACGCCATGAATCCTGCAGCGCTGTCCATAAATTCGTAAGAGTACGAGGGGGTGGAGGTCTCTTCTGAACAGCACGTTGCAAGGCATCGCAGATATGCTAAATTATGTTCATGTCTAGGGAGTTTGGTGGCCAGCGGAAGTGTTTAAACTCACAACAGTGTTGCTGGAGCCACTCTGTAGCAATTCTGGACGTGTGGCATTGTCCTGCTGGAATTGCCCAAGTCTGTCCGAATGCACAATGGACCTGAATGGATGCAGATGATCAGACAAGAAGCTTACGTACGTGTCACTTGTCAGACTCATATCTAGACGTATCAGGAGTCCAATATCACTCCAACTGCACATTCCCCACACCACCTCAGAGCCTCCACCAGCTTGAACACTCCCCTGCTGACATCCTCTCGATACAGTTTTAAACAAGACTCGTCCGACTAGGCAACATGTTCCCAGTTATCAACAGTCCTGTGTCGGTATTGACGGGCCCAGACGAAGCGGGAAACTTTGTGTCGTGCAGTCATTAAGGGTACACAAGTGGGACTTCAGCTCAGAAAGCCGATATTGATGATGTTCCGTTCAATGGTTCGCACGCTGACACTTGTTGACGGTCCAGCATTGAAATCTGCAGCAATTGCGGAAGGGTTACACTTCAGTCATGTTGAACAATTCACGTCAATCGTAGTTGGTCCCGTTCTTCCAGGATCTTATTCCGTCCGCAGCGATGTCGGTTATTTCATGTTTTGCCGGATTCCTGCTTTCACGGTATACTTGTGAAATGGTCGTACGGGAAAGTCCCCACTTCATCGCTACCTGGGAGATGCTGTGTTCCTTGCGCAGACCATTTAACACCACGTTCAAACTCCCTTAAATCTCGATAACTTGCCACTGTAGCAATAGTAACCGATCTAACAACTGCCTCAGACACTTGTTGTCTTATACAGGCAATGCCGACAACATCGCCGCATTCTGCCTGTTTACATATCTCTGTATTTGAATACTCATGCCTATACCAGTTTCTTTGGCGCTTTAATGTAGCACGCTTCACGCCAGTTTGGCCTTTCTGTCACGCCGCCATCATGGCGTTGCAATTTTAATGGCTAGCAGTGCCCTGTGCAGATAAGACTGCAGAGACGGTACGCTTGCTTCGTCCGGCTTCAGCCCCTGGTGCTCGGCTGGCCGTGAAGGCTACGGCGAGGCGCGGCGCGGCGCGGCGCGGCGCGGCGCTGCGCGGTATCGAGCGCGGCCAGTCCTCGGTGTCGCGCCGTCTTTTGTCTCCGCACATTGTTGGGGCTGCCGCCGCTCCCCTGGGCGCCCTCGTGCTCTCGCTCGCCCACTCGACCTTCTAGGCGGGCCGACCTCCCGCGGCCGAAACACGCCCTGCCAGGTGAACCGCCGTCTCTCACATAGCAAGAGAACGCTGGTCATGTACACTCTAAGACAGGAAAAATTCACCACGAAGGAATCGTCCGAATGGAACGAAAATTGGTAGATGTAATGTACATCTACAGTCAAACTTAAGATTACAATTTCAGAAAAATTGTATTACTTATTCAAGAGAAAGAGCCTCACAAACTTAACGAATCAGTAACGCGTTGGTCCACCTCTGGCCATAACGCAAGGACTTCCTCGGTTTGGCATTGCCTCATAAAGTTGTTGAATGTCCTCCTGAGCGATAAGGCGCCATGTTCTGCCAAACTGATGTGTTAGAACGCCAAACTGTCGAGACGGTTGGATCGCCCTACCCATAATGCTCCATACTTTCTCAATTGGGGAGAGATCTAGCGGCCTTGCTTGCCAAAGCAGGTTTGGAAAGCACGAATACAAGCATCAGAAACTCTTGCTGTGTGTGGGCGGACGTTATCTTGCTGAAATGTGAGGCCCAGATGGCTGGCCATGAAGTGCAACAAAGCGGGACGTAGAGTATGGTGAACATACCGTTGTGGTGCTAGGGTGCCGTCGATGACAACCAAAGGAGTCCTCCTACGAGCCGAGCGAGGTAGCGCAGTGGTTAGACACTGGACTCGCATTCGGGAGGACGACGGTTCAATCCCGCGTCCGGCCATCCTGATTTAGGTTTTCCGTGATTTCCCTAAATCGCTCCAGGCAAATGCCGGGATGGTTCCTTTGAAAGGGCACGGCCGACTTCCTTCCCCGTCCTTCCCTATCCGATGAGACAGATGACCTCGCTGTCTGGTCTCCTTCCCCAAAACAGCCCCCAGTCTCCTACGAAAAGAAATAGCCCCTTTTCCCCACAGACCATCAGTCCTTGTTGTAAGGCTGTATGGTGTCAGGTAATTAGGATGGTATCCCACCACTATCCAGAGCGTCTTCAGGCACGTCTTCGGCCTGGAAACGCATTGACTGAAGTGATGAGACTCGCTTCGAATTGAACCGTAATGACCACAGAAAACATGTCCGGAGGCGACCCGGACAGCGTAGGTATAAAAGCCTGACTCTCGACCGCAATATGGGTCGACAGCTAGGACTGATGAGCTGGGATGCTAATTCCTTTCGTAGCAGGACCCCTTTCGTCGTCATCCGCAGCACCCTTCCAGCACAGCGATACGTCTCGAGCCTGTGGCCGAGCGGTTCTAGGCCCTTCATTCCGGAAACGAGCGACAGCTACGGCCGCAGGTTCGAATCCTGCCTCGGGCATGGATGTGTGTGATGTCCTTAGGTTAGTTAGGTTTAAGTAGTTCTAAGTTCTAGGGGACTGATGACCTCAGATGTTGAGTTCCATAGTGCTCAGAGCCATTTGAACCATTTGGTACGTCTCGACATTCTACGCCCAGTTTTGTTGCCCATCATGGCAAGCCATGCTGCGCCTTACATTTCAGCAATATATGCCAGCCTGCAAACGGCGATAGTTTCTACTCTGTGCCCACTAGAGTCTGTCTAGGCAAGAAGCTCGCTGCATTTCTCCCCAACTGGGAACGTTTCGGGCATTATGGACAGAACCCTTCAACCAGGTCGGGATCTGTTGACCTAACTCGCCATTTCGGCAGAATTTGACATGAAATCCATCAATAGGACAACCAACAAGTCTTGTCGATCAATGTCACAGATAGACCAACGCGTCACTGACTTGCTCAATTTGTGAAGCTTCCCTTGAATAAATCATCCATTTTTTAAAAATTGTTTTCATTTGTTCGTCTGTACATGCACATCACACCCACTGAGTTTCGTGGTGCGTCGTTTTGTATGTCTAATACAAACCATACCGGGCAGTGACCAGTGACTGAATTTGAGGTAAACGTCAATGACCCAGCTGTTACGAGACAGGAATATATGTACATATTGACTAAAGCAGATCGGGTAATAGAGAAGTGAATACAGAATACAGCAAATCACAAAAGTAATAGGTTGTATGAATTTTTTTTTCGCGGGCCTATAATCAGAAATAAGTGGGTAAGC
This sequence comes from Schistocerca cancellata, assembly GCF_023864275.1. Taxonomy (NCBI): domain Eukaryota; kingdom Metazoa; phylum Arthropoda; class Insecta; order Orthoptera; family Acrididae; genus Schistocerca; species Schistocerca cancellata. The sequence continues at coordinate 180,116,713 of NC_064632.1, forward strand.
TAATGTTTGAATCTGTCCTACGTTATGAATCAGTTTTATAGATTTAAACGCTGACCTAAAAGGAAGAGTAACAGCTGTGGAAGTGGATTAATTGCGAAGGAGTACCAGAATATCAATAAACGATAAAAAGATGAAGTAAGACGTAGAATGAAGTAAGATAAAAGAGTTTATAGCACTGCCGAGTACTACCAAATTAGCAATACACTGATAATGTTACTGCTGTGAAAGGATACTTATTTGACCGTGATATTGCATAGTGGAAAGATATCGGACTGTTTTTGGTTCTCTAGAGATTTCTATCGAAGGGAAGCAGTAGCAGGACAAACGGGAGTCGAACCAAGGTTCTATTAGTAATAAAGTAAACTGCACTTACGTAAAACAGAACTGTCGCCAGCCTAGTTAGGTAAAGTTATACGAAGTACTAGCATGGCGCATAAAGGAAGTTAGCTATTGGGGTTGACTTTACATGATATTTAAATTATGTTTTGCTGATGAGATGCAACACAGTGGCGCAATTTAACGAGTAATGTAACAGTGGTTTGACGTGAACTACACGGAGGAGTATAAATGAGTTTAGGCAACAACTGGATCTCAGTAACGCTTATTATCTGTACATTACAGTAGGAAGATAATCATTATACCTAAGTGGTTGTTATTAGTGGAAGACTTATAACTTGGACAAGGCGTTCTTCTGTCACTTTCAGTATTGGAAATCACTGCGATTGAAATAGTTCTCGAATAATTTTTACCGATTATTATTTGTATTCTCAAGGAGCATTCACTTCAAAAAAAATGCTCTGAACACTATGGGACTTAACTTCTGAGGTCATCAGTCCCCTAGAACTTAGAACTACTTAAACCTAACTAACCTAAGGACATCACACACATCCATACCCGAGACAGGATTCGAACCTGTGACCGTAGCGGTCGCGCGGTTCCAGACTGAAGCGCCTAGAACCGCTCGCCCACTCCGGCCGGTGCATTCACTTCCTCACATATATTTAGCTCAGATAAGACGTGTGACTCCCGAGTCTCGTACAGTTTGAATAGTTGTAGTTATTTGCTTACTATAGGAGATCAAAGATGTAAGAATTTAAGTTGTACTTCTGGGTTACTGTTACTGTAATATGAAATTTAAATCTGGTCCAGCTATTAGCTTGGGAACCCAGAAAATAATCTATCATTAAACTAAGATAGAGGTTGAACACTTCAGTCACAACACAATATGAGAAAGACAATTAATTATATACACCTGAAATTTCAAACACTTTTACTTCGCAACCTGCAAAATAATTAATCTTTATGCTACTAGATTACGCTCAGTGAATTATTATGAAATTTATTACTCTACGAAGTGTATTAATTGCAGTGAAAATGTACTGAAATGACTTTTCAGCACAATAAAATACGATACTCGGAAATACCGTAGCATTTGGGATACGCCCTGTCTAGATAAACGACTTAGGGTAAAATACGGGTGTTCAACAAAAAGTTTACAGAAAACAAACCGATTATTAAAAACGAAAACGCATAACTGATCCATACAATTATGTTGTACACAACCTATAGTTTTAGTTGAAGATGGTGGCAGTCTCGGTCTCTGCGGTATTAAAAAAAGACGGAAAAGTATTCGTGGCTCTTGCTGTTTAATCAGCTCCAAAAATTCTCTCCTTAGTGTCGGATTTTCGTGGTACACAGCAAGTCAAATATGTCATGAGTAATACGCCAAATTACGTCCACATCCGAGGCTGTTGCAGTTCTTCTTGCCTCGTTCAGTTCACAATATACGCACTAACTGACGGATAACCACCGACTGACTCATGCCACAAAGCAGCTCCGCAGTTCGACCGCCAGATCCACCTTTTCTATTCCCGCCAAGCCAGTTTGGTTGCAGAGGAGCTTCCCTCCATGTTTTGCATTATTACAAACTAACATGCCATATGCATGAACCAGTATTACAAGTAACGTTTTTAACATCTCTATTCTTTTATACCATATTACTTTCGAAAATTTGATCGATAGATTAATTACAGTTACATAAGTGGTCATACATAATGAATCACACATTGGGGAAGATGTTACTTCGAACAGCCTGGTGATACAAAAGTCACTTTAAATACAAATAGACAAAGAAATCAATAACACAATTATAAGTAATATCGATTATTGTGTTTCAAGTGATAGAATTGAGAGAAAATGGTTAAAGAAGAATGAACATTAGTTAAGAATGGCAGATGATTGGTGGCGAACGTAAATGCGGCACACCTCGACGTTCCTGGAAAGACCACATTAGCGAAACAACAGAGCATCGCAGTGCGCCTAAGGAGAATCCCCTGAATAATCACGCATGGTAGAAGATAACACGAATACAGCAAATGGTTCAAATGGCTCTGAGCACTATGGAACTTAACATCTGTGGTCGTCAGTCCCCTAGAACATAGAACTACTTAAACCTAACTAACCTAAGGACATCACACACATCCATTCCCGAGGCAGGATTCGAAGCTGCGACCGTAGCGGCCATGCGGTTCCAGACTGAAGCGCCTAGAACCGGACGGCCACACCGGCCGGCCGATTACAGCAGAATGATGTTATTAACTGATCTTTGTATTAATTATTCCTGCAGTAATAATAATAATAATAATTATTATTATTATATAACAATAATAATAACAATAAACAGCAAGTAGTAAAATTTGAGGTGCCCGGTGACACTGTAGTACTGTTATAGACGACAAAGGACTTGGAAGAGCGCTTGAACGGAGCGGGTAGTATTTCAAAAAGAGGTTATAAGATGAACATTGTGGTATCTCAGATTATCTCACACTATTGATTAATGGTATTCTACAGGGTGTTCCGTCTAATTGTTGTCTCCGTTTTATGCACCAAGCGGTCGTCTTCAGGTGCTGCGAAGTTTTGCTGTTGCGTGTACTCGCTGCCTGGACTCCAACCAGACTGTGAACTACTGCTGTTCTCATATCACTGTTCACACCCGACTTTGGTTCCAGACGACCACTACGCTCTTTGACACTCTTGGTTTGCAGAGAACTCACTGATATTTCGTGAAACGCAAGTTCTCTCAACGTCTTTCAAGTCTAGTGGATGTGCTGTCCGGCTAGATTTTAATAGGGTACAGCGGGGTATTCCACTCAAGCAGCTAATATCCTGAAATAAGAATGTTGCAATAGTGCATTAGTTCCTCGCAGAGTCAAGGTCTTTTGCCTTACGTTTGTGCCAGTATCTCTCTGTCGCCACATGTGTTGTAGGAAGGGTGTTTTCTGCTACATTATTGAAAGAAGAATAAATTCTAAAGGCAAACGAACTGTGGTGGTTTATTGCCACAGTTAAAGAACACAACCTAACGAATTAAGGTGCACCATGCATAATAACGTGAAATTTTTAACTATTATTGTTACTTGCATAAGAACACAGGTTATATAGGGTGTGTATCAACAAATATTGCTGGCTTTTTCCGCAAAGGTCTGATTTGCTGCTTCTTTCGAAATGTCAGCACATGGGGCTATTTCGCCCCTTACAGGTCTGTTTATTTCTGCTCAGTCAAATTATTAGTTTAATTAATGGTTTACTACGAAATTCTAGAGAACACGTTTCCTTGGTCTGTTTTCAGATGGCCCTATGTTCAAAGCGAAAACAGCCAAGTGATTCGTGGTCCGAGGAAGATATCAAACAAGCAGTAACACGTGTTGTAGATAGCTCCTCTGGATGGATAAAGAGTCAGCAATGTGCTATATTGTTTCACGAAGTGTGTATAGGTGCAAAAGGAAGAAAAATGTTTACTTCTGCTAAATGCTTGTGATTTTGACACAGGAATACGCTGGTCGGAATATCCTCTTGACTGGGTGCAGTAGCCCCACCATTTTTACCCACCTTGACTTCTGCCTTCTTAAGATGTTTGTCTAATAATTTGCTCGTGTAAAGGAATTTAAACCTTTTACGTACTGGAATATATTCGCAATTAACATACCGTAATTGTTTCACACTGATACATTTTTTAATAAAAGGTTTCATGTCATATTATACAGGGCTTAAAGCTGAAATGAGTGGAATAACTCCACTGTACCCTGAACAGAGCGCCGTATCCCAAGCGTTATTTGAAATAAAAACCGCCGCCCCTGTTTTATAAGGTTTTCTGACATCTTTATTTCTATAAGTCTGTAATTATGCCGTCCCAGAAACTTGGTGTTTGCACTACGGTACTGATCTCACCCTATTGCATTCCGTGATAATATTCGAGAGAGTGTTCGGCCCGTGCGGTTCTAAGCGCGTCAGTTTGGAACCGCGTGACCGCTACGGTCGCAGGTTCGAATCCTGCCTCGGGCATGGATGTGTGTGATGTCCTTAGGTTAGTTAGGTTTAAGTAGTTCTAAGTTCTAGGGGACTGATGACCTCAGTAGTTAAGTCCCATAGTGCTCAGAGCCATTTGAACCATTTTTGAGTGCTCGGCAACAGCTGATTTGCCTAGCTGGTTTAGTATGAAATGTCACTGCTGTTCATTGCATCTCTCCTCGACTGGTGTGATAGTCTGACCCACGTAAGACACGCCACACTGAAATGCAGTGCGACACACATGAGACTTTGGGGGACCTAGATCATTTTCAACATTACAAAGAATGCCTTTAATCTGAGTTGAAGGGAGCGAAAAACACAGGATGCTATGTTTTCGTAGTAGTGTACCCATCTTTCCGAATATTGGGCCATGATAAGGTAGACTCATGTACACTTACATTACTACTTCTGTGCAGTTCACAATTAAATGCCTGGCAGAGGGCTCAGCGAACCACCTTCAAACAGTTTCTCTGCCGATCTATCTCCAACGGCGATCGGGAAAAACGAACACATAAATCATTCCGTGTTGGCTCTTATTTGTCTTAGTTTGTTTCGAAGAGCATTTCTTCCTATCGAGGTTAGAGTTAACGAAATATATTCGGATTCAGAGGTGAAAATTGGTGGCTGAAAATTCGTGAAGATCTCGCAGCAACGAAAAACTTCGTTTTGGAGATTGTCACCCCACCTTGCGTATCATATCCGCGCCACTCTCACCCCTGTTTTGCGATAATAGGAATCTAGATCCTCTTCCTTGTCATTTTTCGATGACCTCTGTGAGTGCACCTGATACGCACCCGATACTGCAGAGCAATATTCTAGAAGAATTAGGACCAGCATAATGTTAGGGTCTCTTTAGTAGACCATCTGCAACTTCTAAGTGTTCTGACGACAAAATGATTTTAAAAAATGTTCAAATGTATATGAATTCCTAAGGAACCGTGCTGCTGAGGTCATCGGTCCCTAGACCTACACACTGCTTAAACACTAGCGCAAACCATTTCAGATGAGAATAGCTCGAGGTTGTACCGAGACCTTCTCATCTGAAATAGATAGAAATAGGCCATTACTAACCAACATGCTGCTTAGACTGTATTACTCATCCAAATACAGCATATCACTTCCCTCTATATATTACAAATTATTCTTATCAACGCTCATTGTGTTACATTTTCTTTTTCATTATTTTCTTTGACATTTGCATTGTATAAATTATATTCTCATCAACTAGGTAGTAACAAATTATATGGAACCATTTTAACAATCGTTAAGCATTCAATTCGCTGTAACCTCAGAGAAATCTTTATATATTATGTTCTTTATATTATTTTGAAAAAAAGCATTAACAACTGTATATCAATAAGACTGTAACAATGAGGAGTCTTTCCCATTAGATTCAGAAGCATCCGCCCCACGTTACATTTCAAGGCGGTAGGTTAATGGTTCAAATGGCTCTGTGCACTATGGGCTTGAGATCTGAGGTCATCAGTCCCATAGAACTTAGAACTACTTAAACCTAACTAACCTAAGGACATCACAAACATCCATGCCCAAGGCAGGATTCGAACTTGCGACCGCAGCGGCTGCGCGGTTCCAGACTGAAGCGCCTAGAAACGCTCGGCCACACCGGCCGGCGCGGTAGGTTACTCTGTACTGTTAATGAAATAAATAAATAATAAGTAAATAACTACTTTAACTAATGTATGATAAGAACAACACACACTCCCATGCCCGAACGAGGACTCGAACCGCCGGTGGGAGGGGCCATGCAATTCGTGACATGGCGTCTCAAACCGCGAAGCCACTCCGATTTCTGTGGTTATCTTTCCCCACAATATCGTCTACGAGATCGGTCGAAAAAAAATGGTTCAAATGGCTCTGAGCACTATGGGACTTAACATCTGAGGTCACCTGTCCCTTAGAACTTAGAACTACTTAAACCTAACTAACCTAAGGACATCACACACATCCATGCCCGAGGCAGGATTCGAACCTGCAACCGTAGCGGTTGCGAGATCGAATTTAAATTATTCGTAAATATAGTCCCTAAGTATTTAGTTGACTTGATGGCCTTTAGATTTGTGTGATTTATCGTGCAACCGAAATTTAACGGATTTCTCTTAGTACTCATTTGGATGACTTCGCGCTTTTCATTAAACACAGTCAGTTGCCGCTTTTCGCACCATACAGATATCTTGTCTAAATAATTTTGCAATTGGTTTTGATATTCTCATGACTTTAGGATACGCTAAATAACAGAATTGTCGGCAAAAAATCGAAGATAGTTGCTCTGATTGTTTACTAAATAATTTATGTATATTAGAAAAAACAGAAAGCGTATAGCACTTCCCTGGGGAACACCAGATATCACTTGTGTTATACTCGTTAAAGTTTAGTCAATTACTACGAACTGTTACCCTTTGGACAGGACATTACGAATACAGTTGCACAGCTCAGACGATACTCCATAGGCACGCAAGTTTTTTGGTAGGTAAGCGATTTTTAGCATATCTTCCTCAGTCTCAACCTCTTTATCAGGCATTTGATTTTGATTGCATCGTCCGTTCACTCTGTTGAGCTCCGTTTCAAGGCGCAATGAGACTTCTGAAAAATCAGAGTATCAAAGGGCGTAAGAGCCGTCTGGGATCGAACTCGGCTATAAAACCCGGCGCCAGATTAAGGATCGTTCATTGTGGTTGGAGAACAGGCAACGAGCACACATAACATCAAACTCGTAGCACCTGAAGACGACGGCTGAGCCTGTCTTCGAAACAGTGTGCACAAAATTGAAGCAATAACTCGGCATGACACCCAGAAACACAGTGTTAAGATGAACGTCGATAAAAGTAAAAACAAGGTTAATGAAATGTAGTCGAATAAATCAAGCATTGCTAAGTGAATTAGGCTAGAAAGTGAGACACTAAATACAGACATTAATTTTGTTATTCGGGCAACAGAATAACTGATGATAGCCGAAGAAGAGAGGATATAATATGCGGACTGTCAATAGCACCGAAAGCGTTTTCAAAAAGAGGAGTTCGTTAACATCTAATATGAATTTAAGTATTAGGAAGTTTTTTCTGAAGGTTTTTTACAGAGTGTAGCATTGAACTGTAGTGAACCGGTAAGCAATTCAGACAAGAATAGATAAAAGCTTTCGAAATCAGTTGCTACTGCAGAATGCTGATGGGTAGATCAACTAACAAATAACGGAAAGGGGAAAAAGAAACTTACGGCAAAACTTCACTTCGACTAGGAAATGCAAAATCAACATAAAACATGAAACTCTTTCAATTTCGTACGATTCGGAAGCTTAGGAACAAGAAATTATTTGGGATGACCAAGGTGGACTGAAACCAAACTAAGGAGTTCGTACGCGAAACGCTCCCAAGAAAATTATTTGTGAAAGAATGTGGATGGTCGAAATATTTTAAAAGTAGAGCTGATCCTATAGGAAATTTGGTGTCTAAACTCATTTTGCATGAAATCTTGCTATTGGAAATTTTACTCAAAACGGATATCATCCTAAGTGCAACAAAACAAAACAAAATAATAATCGTTTATTGTCCAACTCATATCCTGGGACCACTTATTGTTACTGAAGCAGCGAAAAGAATTCATCGCATATGAAAATGTGGAACCAAACAAACATTCTTTTGTGACACTAAATTTTGTTACCCATAGGCTTATGCTACAAGTTTTCATGGATAGTATGATTTCATGGACCCACAAGGTGCGTTAGCTTACCAGGAAACACTGACATCGTAAATTTCCACACCACACAGCAAAACATACGTCCACCAACGGTCAAGTTTGAATTCTGTGTTTTCTATAATGTCCGCCAGTGAAAGTTAGTCACAGATTATACTGAATTAATGGTAAGCTGGTTCGTTCACTTCGAATTTAGAAAAATGTTCAAATGTGTGTGATTCCTGAAGGACCAAACTGCTGAGGTCACCGGCCTCTAGTGTTACACACTATTTAAACTAACTTATGGTAAGAACAACACACACACCCATACCTAAGGGAGGACTCGAAACTCCCGCGCGAGGGGCCGCACAGTCCGTGACATGGCGCCTCTAACCACGCAGCCACTGCGAGCGGCTTCGAATTTAGAAATAAGTACACACATCAAAAAACGTTTTGAATCACCTCGGTTCCAAGAGTTCCGGAACCTGTACAGAAAAAATGGAATAGCGATCAACTTAAATACCATATCCGCACTTTTTATTGCTCATGAAAACCACACATTGCATGTTGTTCCACCGTACAGCGAGACGTTCAGAGGTGGTGGTCCAGATTGCTGTACACACCGGTACCTGTCCAGTAGGACGCCCTCTTGCATTCATGCATGCCTGTATTCGTTGTGGTATACTATCCACAAGTTCATCAAGGCACTGTAGATCCAGATTGTCCCTCAACGGCGATTTGGCGTATATCCCTCAGAGTAGTTGGTGAGTCACATCGTCCATAAACAGCCCTTTTCAATCTATCCCAGCCATGCTCGATAGGGTTCATCCCTGGAGAACATGATGACCACTCCATTCGAGCGATGTCGTTATCCTGAAGGAAGTCATTCACAAGATGTGCATGATGGGGGCGCGGATTGTCGTCCATGAAGACGAATGCCTCGCCAATATGCTGCCGATATGGTTGCACTCACGTATCGTACAGCCGTTACGGCGCCTTTCATGACCATCAGCGGTGTACGCAACTTCACATAATGCCACCGCAAAACAGCAGCGAAGCTCCACCTTGCTGCACTCGCTGGGCAGTGTGTCTAAGGCGTTCAGCCTGACCTGTTCAAAATGGCTCTAAGCACTATGCGACTTAACTTCTTAGGTGATCAGTCCCCTGGAACTTAGAACTTCTTAAACCTAACTAACCTAATGCTATCACACAAATCCATGCGCGAGGCAGGATTCGAACCTGCGACCGTAGCAGCAGCGCGGTTCCGGACTGAAGCGCCTAGAACTGCTCGGCCACAGCGGCTGGCTGCCTGACCGGGTTGCCTCCAAACACGTCTCCGACGATTGTCTGGTTGAAGGCATATGCGATACTCATCAGTGAAGAGAACGTGACGCCAATCCTGAGCGGTCCATTCGGCATGTTGTTGGGCCCATCTGTACCGCGCTACTTCGTATCTTGTTTGCGAAGATGGATATCGTCATGGAGGTCGGGAGTGTACTTGCGCGTCATGCAGTCTATTGCGCACAGATTGAATCGTAACACGACGTCCTGTGGCTGTACGAAAAACATTATTCAACATGGTGACGCTGCTGTAAGGGCTCCTCCGAAACATAATCCGTAGGTAGCGGTCATCCACTGCAGTAGTAGCCCTTCGGCGGCCTGAGCGAGGCACGTCATTGACAGTTCCTGTCTCTCTGTATCTTCTCCATGTCCGAACAACATCGCTTTGGTTCACTCCGAGACGCCTGGAGACTTCCCTTTTTGAGAGCCCTTCCTGGAACAAAGTAACAATGCGGACGCGATGGAACCGCGGTATTGACCGTCTAGGCATGGTTGAACTAGAGACAACAAAAGCCGTGTAGCTCCTTCGTGGTTGATGACTGGAACTGCTCGGCTGTCGGACCCCCTCCGTCTAATAGGCGCTGGTCATGCATGGTTGTTTACATATTTGGGTGAGTTTAGTGACATCTATGAACAGTTAAAGGGGCTGTGTCTTCAGGAGTCCTGGGAACCGGGGTGATGGAATACTCTTTTTAATGTTTGTATTTACAATGCGCAAAATTTCAACCTCTAATTATTTCGTAATATTCATTGAATCTTAGTTCATGTGCACGTCTATGTTTTTACCAGAAAAATTGTCGGAAAGCAAGCAAGGGAAAAAAATTAATTTCGAAGTGGTCTTTGTTGTTGCAGTGCGTAATAACAACCAAGACGTACTCACTCAAAAAATTAATGTAGGTGAATTTCAGATTACAGAAATAGAGTAATTCGATAGCCAAACTGTTATTAAGTTCTTTGTACTACAACAGCCTCTGATAAATTAAGAGGGTTCATTAGGAAACATTAATAAACGTGGCTAAGGCAGTCCGCTTTAGGATGACGGGATATAAAGTGTATTTTATTAATAACGAAGTCAACAATATTGAAACACACTACTTTTGATTTATTACAAAAGAAATATCTAACCTATTTAAGTAGATAACAATTAATAAACAGTATGCTTATTTTGTGGCTATATTCCAAGCTTCCGTAATAGCAATGGCTGTGCGATGCCGGAATTCCGCGATGTGCAAATTAAAGATGATTATCTGTTCATTTTAGATTATGATACTACTGTTACTTCACGAAAATTTTTAAAAAAATACACACGTAACAATGTCCCATTGCACGTATTGATCAGATTCCTCGCCTAACGCCTCTCTTTGGTCCTGAATGTTAATGAATAGCAAATTTCACTACCTCACGGCGCTGTTGAATTCTTCCGAAAAAAAATTTTTTAAGGTGCGGTACGACCACCAGAAAGGAAAAAAATACAGGAGCTGAAAAAAAAGGAAACATTGCGAGAAATGTTTGCTTGAACATGAATCCAGATGCTAGTCGTACATGCACGTTGCGACGCTGTATTTGACAACGAGCGGCACCTGTGCAGTGTCCTGTTTATGTTGGAACGTCACTCGTGGTGCCAACGGCCTTGTTGCAGTGGATGTACATGTATCTCACCGAAGTTAAGTTTTGTCGGGCTGGGCGAGGACTTCGATGGGCGACCATCCGGTCTGCCGAGCGCTGTTGGCAAGCGGGGTGCACTCATCCCTTGTGAGGCAAACTGAGGAGCTACTTGACTGAGAAGTAGCGGCTCCGGAGTCGGAAACCGACATACGGTCGGGAGAACGTGAGCTGACCACGTGACCCTGCATATCTGCATTCAGTGACGCCTGTGGGTTGAGGATGACACGGCGGCCGACCGGTTCCGTTGGGCCTTCATGGTCTGTTCGGGAGGTGTTCAGTTTTTAGTTTTAGTCACTCGTGGTCCCACCTGTGGGGTGTGTAGTTGTGTATGCTGTATGCTGGAACTAAGTGAACTCGAACGTGGGCAAATTTTGGTGCCCGCATGGTGGGCACTACTGTTGCCAAGATAGCGGAACTGTCTGTTGTTTCAAGAGACACAGTATTGAAAATTTATACCGCAGACAGGGTAAGCGGGAAAACATCGTCCGCTAAGCACCAACGCGGATAAAAGTGAGTGTCGAGTGACCGTGACAGGAGGTGACTGAAGAGGAGTGGGACGTAAATTTAGAGGACATCTGCAAAAGTCACTGCAGAACTGAATGTCGCAGTGGCGTACCCTGTCGGCACCAAAACAATGCGAAGGAGCTCGATAAGCAGGGAATTGTACGGCGAGCTGGAACTGCAAAACAACTCAACTGTGATGGAAATGCGCGTAACAGGGAAACGTGGTACCGAAGCCATAATATCTGGCACATGGAGAAATACACTCCTGGAAATGGAAAAAAGAACACATTGACACCGGTGTGTCAGACCCACCATACTTGCTCCGGACACTGCGAGAGGGCTGTACAAGCAATGATCACACGCACGGCACAGCGGACACACCAGGAACCGCGGTGTTGGCCGTCGAATGGCGCTAGCTGCGCAGCATTTGTGCACCGCCGCCGTCAGTGTCAGCCAGTTTGCCGTGGCATACGGAGCTCCATCGCAGTCTTTAACACTGGTAGCATGCCGCGACAGCGTGGACGTGAACCGTATGTGCAGTTGATGGACTTTGAGCGAGGGCGTATAGTGGGCATGCGGGAGGCCGGGTGGACGTACCGCCGAATTGCTCAACACGTGGGGCGTGAGGTCTCCACAGTACATCGATGTTGTCGCCAGTGGTCGGCGGAAGGTGCACGTGCCCGTCGACCTGGGACCGGACCGCAGCGACGCACGGATGCACGCCAAGACCGTAGGATCCTACGCAGTGCCGTAGGGGACCGCACCGCCACTTCCCAGCAAATTAGGGACACTGTTGGTCCTGGGGTATCGGCGAGGACCATTCGCAACCGTCTCCATGAACCTGGGCTACGGTCCCGCACACCGTTAGGCCGTCTTCCGCTCACGCTCCAACATCGTGCAGCCCGCCTCCAGTGGTGTCGCGACAGGCGTGAATGGAGGGACGAATGGAGACGTGTCGTCTTCAGCGACGAGAGTCGCTTCTGCCTTGGTGCCAATGATGGTCGTATGCGTGTTTGGCGCCGTGCAGGTGAGCGCCACTATCAGGACTGCATACGACCGAGGCACACAGGGCCAACACCCGGCATCATGGTGTGGGGAGCGATCTCCTACACTGGCCGTACACCACTGGTGATCGTCGAGAGGACACTGAATAGTGCACGGTACATCCAAACCGTCATCGAACCCATCGTTCTACCATTCCTAGACCGGCAAGGGAACTTGCTGTTCCGAGAGGACAATGCACGTCCGCATGTATCCCGTGCCACCCAACGTGCTCTAGAAGGTGTAAGTCAACTACCCTGGCCAGCAAGATCTCCGGATCTGTCCCCCATTGAGCATGTTTGGGACTGGATGAAGCGTCGTCTCACGCGGTCTGCACGTCCAGCACGAACGCTGGTCCAACTGAGGCGCCAGGTGGAAATGGCATGGCAAGCCGTTCCACAGGACTACATCCAGCATCTCTACGATCGTCTCCATGGGAGAATAGCAGCCTGTATTGCTGCGAAAGGTGGATATACACAGTACTAGTGCTGACATTGTGCATGCTCTGTTGCCTGTGACTATGTGCCTGTGGTTCTGTCAGTGTGATCATGTGATGTATCTGACCCCAGGAATGTGTCAATAAAGTTTCCCCTTCCTGGGACAATGAATTCACGGTGTTCTTATTTCAATTTCCAGGAGTGTAGAAAGAAGTCGGATGGATCTTGTTGGAAACAGTTTTCATTTTCTTACCGAGTTTACTTCCCAAGAATGAAACAAGGCGGAGTTTCAGTGGTGATTGGGCGGCCATATCATTCTATTCCATGGGCCCCATGGTATCTGTGCCAGGTCGCATTACTGCCAAGGATTATGAGATCAAGTCCATCCCATGGTAAGGAGTTCGTTCCCCAATAGTGATTCTGTGTTCCAAGACAGCAGGACCGCTACTCACACAGCTGGCATAGTCCAGAACTGGTTTCGTGAGTACGATGATGAACTGTCTGATCACTCTCGGCCACCAGTCACCGGATCTCAATACTATTGAGCCTTTGTGGTCTGCTTTGGAGAGGAGGGTGTGCGATCGCTATCCGGCACTACCGTCATTGCCTGAAATTTCCATATCTTGCAGGAATTGTAAGACTCCCTTGAAGACCAGAAAAGACCTGCATTTATCCATTCCGAGACGACTGGAAGCTGTTTTTACCAACAGCTAGTGCACCGTATTAGGAATGCTAATGAGTTGTCTTCTTCGTGTTTCCATGTTCTTGTCCGCCTGCTGTATTTACACTATTGGTTTTCGCAGAAAGATATGGTATATACGAGGGTAATCCCAAAAGTAATGTCTCCTATTTTTTTATCAGTACACTACTGTCCATTAAAATTGCTACACCAAGAAGAAATGCATATGATAAACGGGTATTCATTGCACAAATATGTTACACTAGAACTCAGATGTGATTACATTTTCACGCAATTTAGGAGCATAGATCCTGAGAAATCAGTACCCAGAACAACCACCTCTGGCCGTAATAACGGCCTTGATCATCTGGGCATTGAGTCAAACAGGGATTGAATGGCGTGTACATGTACAGCTCCCATGCAGCTTCAACACGATACCACAGTTCAACAAGAGTAATGACTGGCGTATTGTGACGAGCCAGTTGCTCGGCCACCAATGACCAGACGCTTTCAATTGGTGAGAGATCTGGAGAATGTGTTGTCCAGGGCAGCAGTCGAACATTTTCTGTATCCAGAAAGGCCCATGCAGGACCTGCAACATGCAGTCGTGCATTATCCTGCTGATATGTAGGGTTTCGCAGGGATCGAATGAAGGGTAGAGCCACGGGTCGTAACACATCTTAATTGTAACGTCCACTATTCAAAGTTACGTCAATGCGAACAAGAGGCGACCGAGACGTGTAACCAATGGTACCCTGTACTATCCAATGTGCGTTCACAACGATGTCGGCAAACACGGATTCGGCCATCATGGTTCTGTAAACAGAACCTGGATTCATACGAAAAAATGAGGCTTTGCCATTCGTACACCCAGGTTCGTCGTTGAGTACACCATCGCAGGCGCTCCTGTCTGTGATGCACAGTCAAGGGTAACCGTAGCCATGGTCTCCGAGCTGATAGTCCATGCGGCTGCAGACGTCGTCGAACTGTTCTTGCTGATGGTTGTTGTCTTGCAAACGCCCCCATTTGTTGACTCATGGCTCGAGACATGGCTGCACGATCCCTTACAGCCATGCGGATAAGACGCCTGTCATAAAAACTGCTAGTGATATGACGCCTTTGGGATCCAGCACGGCGTTCCGTATTACCCTCCTGAACCCACCGATTCCATACAACGTTTCACCAGGTTCAAATGGCTTTGCTCTGAGCACTATGCGACTTAACTTCTAACGTCATCAGTCGTCTAGAACTTAGAACTAATTAAACCTAACTAACCTAAGGACATCACACACATCCATGCTCGAGGCAGGTTTCTAACCTGCCACCGTAGCGGTCGCTCGGCTCCAGACTGTAGCGCCTAGAACCGCACGGCCACTCCTTCGGCGTTTCACCAGGCAACGCCGGTCAACTGCTGTTTGTGTATGAGAAATCGGTTGGAAACTTACGTCATGTCAGCACGTCGTCGGTGTCGCCACTGGCGTCAACTCTCTGTGAATGCTCTGAAAAGCTAATCATTTGCATATCACAGCATCTTCTTCCTGTCGGTTAAATTTCGCGTGTGTAGAACGTCATCTTCGTGGTGTAGCAATTTTAATGATCAGTAGTGTACATAGACCTGTTTATTCCTACAATGGTTTTCATCAGTTTACAGCTTGAACATTTAGCTATTTTTCGACATAATCGCCATTTCTGTCGATGCGTTTTTGTAGACGCTGTGGCTGTTTTTGTATGCCCATGTCATACCAGCTCGCCGCCATGATGTTCAGTAAGTCATGAACCTCTTCTTTCACCTCGTCGTGGGAGCTGAATCGGTTTCCGGCCAAATGTTCTTTTAACCTAGGGAACGGGTGATAGTCACTGGTCGCCATGTCAGGACTATAGGGTAGGTTGGTGATTATGTTCCACTGAAGCTGTTGCAGGAAAGCAACGGTTTGCCGAGCGATGTGTGGGCGAGCGTTGTCATGGAGTTGTGTACGCCATTGTTCAGTATTCCTCTTCTCTAGTTCTGAATTGTCCATTTAGTTTTTTAAGAGTCTCACTGTACCCGTCAGCGTTTATTGTGGTCCCAGCGATTCAGCTCCGACTACAGGGTGAAGGAAGAGGTTCATAACTTTCTGAACTGCATGGCGGCGAGCTGGTATGACATGGGCATACAAAAACTGCCACAGCGTCTACAAAAATTCAGCGACAGAAATGTTGATTATGTCGAAAAATAGCTAAATGTTCAAGCTGTAAACTGATGTAAACCATTGTATAAATAAACATGTCTGCCGGCCGAAGTGGCCGTGCGGTTAAAGGCGCTGCAGTCTGGAACCGCAAGACCGCTACGATTGCAGGTTCGAATTCTGCCTCGGGCATGGATGTTTGTGATGTCCTTAGGTTAGTTAGGTTTAACTAGTTCTAAGTTCTAGGGAACTAATGACCTCAGCAGTTGAGTCCCATAGTGCTCAGAGCCATTTGAACCATAAACACGTTATGTACTTATAAAAAAAATAGGAGACCTTACTTTTGTGATTACCCTCGTATATAATTTAAAAGCGGCTGTTTTGAGAAACAATGCGATTCATACTTACAGAAACAAATAAAATTAACAAAAATTAAAATTTTGTCTTCGCTTTCTGAGATATTGATCCAGTATAGAAAATCAGTGATGACCGCATCTAATTTGTCGGACGGCTGACGAATGTAAACATGCGATAAGTGTATGAGGGAATAGCGCCAGTAATTATCCGCATCTTAATCCTCGTGCAAGTGAAAAGAGTGTTAAATCAGTATTAGTATCAGTGGTGTTGAGAAAAAGCCGACATCCTTGAAACTGAACAAAACTCCAGGGCGTGATGCAATCCCTGTTAGATGGAATCCTGAATTTGCGGCTGAGTTAGTCCCTCTATAATCTGTCGTAGATCCCTCGAACAAAAACCGTGCTCAGTTCTTGGAAAAAAAAGGACGAGTTACATCCATATACAAGAAGGGCAGTACAAGTGATCTACAAAACTACCGTGCAACATTCTTGACATCAGTTTGTTGTAGAAACTTAGAATATATTCTGAGCTCAAACATAATAAGGTATCTTGACAGAATGTCCACCTCAATGCGAACCAGCATGGATTTCGAAAACATCGATCATGCATACCCTACTAGCACTTTTCTCACAAGACAGACTGAAAGCTTTGGATCAACACAGTCAGGTAGATGCAATACTTCTTGATTTCCGAAAAGCATTTGACTCAGTATCACACCTGCGCTTATTGTCATAAGTGCAATCATATGGAGCATCAAGTGAAATTTATGATTGGATTGAAGGCTTTTTGGTAGGGGGGACGCAGCATGTGATTTTGGAAGGAGAGTCAGTGTCAGATGTACAAGTGACTTCCGATGTGTCCCTGGGAAGCGTGTTGGAACCCCTGTCGTTCATATCATATATTAATGGACTTGCAGACAATGTGAACAGTACCCTCAGAATTTTTGCAGATGTTGCAGTTATCTATAATGAAGTACTCTCTGAAAGAAGCTACATCTGCATAAATATTCATTCAGATCTTGATAACATTTCAAACCGGTGCAAAGATTGGCAAATTTCTTTAAATATTCAGAAATGTAAAATTTTACGCTTCATAAAACGAGAAAATCCTAGTATCCTATGACTAAAATATGAATGAATTACTGTTGGAATCAGCCAACTCATAGAAATACCTGTGTGTAACTGAATGATGACACAGACTCAGTCACGGATAAAGCATGTCTCAGACTTCGAGTTATTGGTAGAATACTGGGGAATCGCAGTTAAGTCTACAAGTAGATTGCTTACAGATCACTAGTGCGATAGGTTCTAGAATATCGCTCAAGTGTGCGGGACCCATAACAAGTAGAATAGGGGATCTTGAACATGCACAGAGAAGGGCAGCATGAATGGCCACAGGTTGTGTTCGACCTGTGGGAGAGTGACACAGTGATACTAAAGGAACTGAAGTGACAGATTTTTCAAAACATACGTAAGCTATTACTAGAATCTCCATTAGCAAAGTTTCAAGAGCCCGCTGTAAATGATGACTCCATAAATACACTACTGGCCATTAAAATTGCTACACAAAGAAGAAATGATAAACGGGTATTCATTGGACAAATATAGTATATTAGAACTGACATGTGATTACAATTTCACGCAATTTGGGTGCATAGATCTTGAGAAATCAGTACCCAGAACAACAACCTCTGGCCGTAATAACGGCCTTGATGCGCCTGGTCATTGAGTCAAACACAGCTTGGATGGCGTGTACAGGTACAGCTGCCCATGCAACTTCAACATGATACCACAGTTCATCAGGAGTAGTGACTGGCGTATTGTGACGAGCCAGTTGCTCGGCCACCATTGACCAGACGTTTGCAGTTGGTGAGAGATCTGGAGAATGTGCTGGCCAGGGCAGCAGTCGAATATTTTCTGTATCCAGAAAGGCCCGTACAGGACCTGCAACACGCGGTGGTGCATTATCCTGCTGATATGTAGGGTTTCGCAGGGATCGAATGAAGGGTAGAGGCACGGGTCGTAACACATCTTAAATGTAACGTCCACTGTTCAAAGTGCCGTCAGTGCGAACAAGAGGTGACCGAGACGTGTAACAAATGACACCCCATACCATCACGCCGGGTGATACGCTAGTATGGCGATGACGAATAAACGTTTCCAATGTGCGTTCACCGCGATGTCGCCAAACACGGATGCGACCATCATGATGCTGTAAACAGAACCTGGATTCATCCGAAAACATGACGTTTTGCCATTTGTGCACCCACGTTCGTCGTTGAGTACACCATCGCAGGCGCTCCTGTGTGTGATGCAGCGTCAAGGCTAATCGCAGCCATGGTCTCCGAGCTGATAGTGCATGCTGCTGCAAACGTCGTCGAACTGTTCGTGCAGATGGTTGTTGTCTTGCAAACGTCCCCATCTGTTGACTCAGGGATCGAGACGTGGCTGCACGATGCGTTACAGCCATGCGGATAAGACGCCTGTCATGTCGACTGCTAGTGATACGAGGCCGTTGGGATCCAGCACGGCGTTCCGCATTACCCTCCTGAACCCACCTATTCCATATTCTGCTAACAGTAATTGGATCTGGACCAACGCGAGCAGCAATGTCGCAATACGATAAACCGCAAACACGATATGCTACAATCCGTCCTTTATCAAAGTCGGAAACGTGATGGTACGCATTTCTCCTCCTTACACGAGGCATCACAACAACGTTTCACCAGACAACGCCGGACAACTGCTGTTTGTGTATGAGAAATCGGTTGGAAGCTTTCGTCATGTCAGCACGTTGCAGGTGTCGCCACCGGCGCCAGCCTTATTTGAATGTTCTAAAAAGCTAATCATTTGCATATCACAGCATCTTCTTCCTGTCGGTTAAATTTCGCATCTGTAGCACGACATCTTCGTGGTGCAGCAATTTTAATGGCCAGTTGTGTATTATAGTCCCCTACATATCATAAGGATATGATTAGAATAATTACTGCACCCATACATGCATCCAAGCAATTATTATTCCCGTGTCCATACGTTAATGGACCGGGAAGAAACCCCAATAACTGGTGCAATGGGACGTAGTCTCTGCCACGCGCTTAACGATGGTTTTCAGAGTATAGATGTAGGAGAAGCCCGTGAAAATGTCTCGCAGCTATTGGAAAGAGCGCTAGCGCGCCGTCCACCCACGCGTGCACACACGAACACACACACACACACCTACCTCTGTGTAGCAGGCTCTCCCACCCCCCTTCCCTCCCCACCCCTCTCCTCTTAGCGTCAACACGGGGCGACGAGCACCGTAGAGCGGCATGACAAATAAGCAGAACCGCGCCGCCTCCAGAGCTGTGGGGCCGCGTCTGGCGCTCACCTCTCCTCGTGCAACAGTTTGTTATCCCGGCAGAGGTACGACTCAACACGTGATTTCACAGCGTGCAAGTTTATTTAACCGTCTGTGATTACTCTGTCTCAGGGAAAGTGCAGATCGCTACCGCTTGTTCTCGTATGTACACGTGCTAGACAAGGGGGCCGAAAGAGATGGGGAGCTGAGTAGATAAAATCGTTTTTTCTCCAAGTTGTTAGTTCTTTTACCTTTTTACTAAGTCGTAGATGTAACCCACACTCTGGTAGGAAAAGCACTGGTTAGAACGTAGGTTATGAGTAACCATTACTTAAATAGACTAAGCTTGTATCATATTGCAGAACACGTGACTGGGCGATGATTGAAAATAAATACAAAGTACTGCGACCAGTTAGTTAGTAATGATTTCTCTACATTGAGGTGACGTAAGTCATCGGCTAGCGACATGCACATATACAGGTGGTGGAAGTATTGTGTACACAAGGTATAAAAGAGCGCCGCGCGGGATTAGCCGAGCGGTCTGCCGACACGGTAGCTCAGCGTGTTCGGTCAGAGAGATGGTTGACCTCTGTAATAAAAAAAAACTGAGTGGAAAGAACAACAAACGAACTTGAACGGATGTCAGGTGACGTCCGCAATGACCAAACACAACGATCATGCACAAATGCACAAAAAAAGAGCGGTCTAAGGCGCTCCAGTCATGGACTGTGCGGCTGGTCCCGGCGGAGGTTCGAGTCCGCCTTTGGCATGGGTGTGTGTGTTTCCCCTTAGGATAATTGAAGTAGTGAGTAAGGTTAGGGACTGGTGACCTTAGCAGTTAAGTCCCATAAGATTTCACACACATTTGAACATTTTTTTTTAAATAAAAGAGCAGTGCATTGACGGAGGTGTCATTTGTATTCGCGTGATTCACGTCAAACGGTTTCCGACGTGATTGTGGTAGCACGGAGGTAATTAACAGACTTTTAACGAGGAATGTTGGTAGGAGCTAGACGCATGGGTCATTCCATGTAGGAAGCCGTCAGGGAATTCAGCATTCCGCGATCCACAGTGTCAACAGTGTTCCGATGATACCACATCTGAGGCATTCATTTAACGATCGAGAGCAGCGGCGCATGTTGAAACGTCCCCTTTAAACATTTATACAAGACTGTGCTTAAACTGACACACAATATTTTTTTAGCGCAACGCAATCTGACTTTCAGAAATCCCTACAAAGGAATGGCCCTGACTAACATTAACCTGTACCTTTCACAAATCACTTACCTCATCAAAAATCTTCGTTACTCGAACTACTGCAATACAGCGAGCGCCACTACTGGCAGCTAAATAAAAGATTCAAACTACTGAAGGCACTAACTACTGATAGCCATAGATAGCAAATGAAAGATTTTAATAGAGAACAAACAATGTATTTACCTTAATAGTCATCAAAAGTCATAATATATACAGCAGATCATGACATCCATTTTTTATAAATTTCAAAATTCCGCCATTTCTCTCCCCACATCCACCACTGCTGGCGGCTCACCTCCAACTGCGCAACGCTACGCGCTGTTCACATCCAGCTGCCGCTGCCCAACACTACAATGGCAGACAACAATGCAAACTAGCCACAAACTGCACACAGCACAGCCAGTGATTTTCGTACAGAGCGCTACGTAACGTTGCCAATAAGAAAACATAAACAGCCTACTTACAATGTGTAGAGTTTTCACTGCTGACAGACAAGCAACACTGCGTGACACAACTGCAGAAATCAATGTGGGGCGTACGACGAACGTATCAGTTAGGACACTGCGGGGAAATTTGGCGTTAATGAACTGTGGCAACAGAAGACAACGCGAGTGCTTTCCGTAACAACACAACGCCTGCAGCGCCTCTCCTGGGCTCGTGACCATATCGATTTGATCCTAGACGACAGGAAGACCGTGGCCTGCTCAGATGATTCCCGATTTCAGTTGGAGAGAGCTTCGAGTGTGGCGCACACCCCACGAAGTTCTGGACACAAATAATCAACAAGCCACTGTACAAGCTGGTGGTGGCTCGGTTATGGTGTGGGCTGTGTTTACATGGAATGGACTGGGTCCTCTGGATGTTCGGCTACTTAGAGACAATTTACATCCATTTACGAACTCACGTTCCCTTGACAATGCGCCATGTCAGCGTGCCACAAATGTTCGTGACTGGTTTGAAGAACGGACATTTCGAGCGAATGTTTTCACCACCCAGATCGACCGATATGAATCCCATCGAACATTTATGTGACGTAATCGAGAGGTCAGTTCGCGCACAAACTCTTGCACTTACAAAACCTTCGCAATTTTGGACGGCTATGGAGGCGGCATGGCTCATTATTTTTGCAGGGGACTTCCAACGACTTCTTGAGTCTATGCCACGTCGGGCTGCTGCACTACACCGGTCAAGAAGAGATTCGACACGGTATTAGGAAGTATCCTGAGACATTTTTATCTCAGTGTTTATTCATTTTGTAGGTTTCTTCCCTTTAGAGGCTCATCTTCAGGACAGGCGTGCAGAAATTGAATATTTATCTTCGCAAAGTGATGTTGGGCACCGACTTTTTGACGAGAAGACAGGAAACACTCTGCGTTTATACTCAAAAACAATTACGTGTTCAACAGGCAATGAAAATGGACCTTAACAATAATCCCGCTCATACTGCTGTATTAAGTAAATAGATACATTTTTTGACTCAATGTCGTATACAGTGTTCACTCATCGCGTGCCGTTAAAATGTTTCTTGGCTTCTAATCATAGAGTAAGTACACAGCATCTTGCTAGGAATATAAATGTATAAGTTCTCCGTGCCTCACCTGAAAAAGAGCCTGAAGAGGTCCGTAAAAGAATTGACGGAAGTAAAAAGAGATAATTTTTATGTAATACATAAATAGACATAACTTGCCCAGTCACTAAAATTTAATCATTTATTTATGATAAGTTTCAGAGGCTTCGCTCCATCATCAGTTGCCAGTTCTAGTGTTCAGCTCAGAATCCTTGCGTACGGGGTACCAATGATATCGAAATTTCGAGCATGTCTTGAATTAATCACTTTCATTGAAACCGCTTTAGGTGAATTAGGAGAAGTTCGACTACTTTTAGAACTGATGTCACATATCTCCAGTCTAGAGCTAAAAGTTTTGTTTTTACTAATCTGCTTAAAATAGTTGAAAACGAAAGTGATTTATTTAATAACAGCGTGGAGTGTAACTTCTAGTTAATGATTCTTACAGGAACAGTGTATGATGTATAACAGGTACATCATTCCGACACTTATAATAGAGTATCTGGATGGTCTTCTTTCCATTTTAAATTTTTGAAAAGAAAGAAAAGATCACAAAACAAAGGCAGATAGTTAATTTCAGATTTGTACTGAATTCATTGCTGACGACAACAGCTGTGTGTTGCTGTTCATTTGAGTCTCTGTTTAAAAGACTTATAATAAACTTAATTGTGATACACTCCATCGATTGGCCCACAAATAACAAAATTTATATAATTTTCGAATCAGGACCAACTGAACGACAACTATGTCGGTCTCTACCTACGGTATGCATGGCTGTTAATATATGGTCGGCGAAGAGGGGGTTTATTGAATGTAACGCTCCAGTTTCCCAGCCACTAATGTCAGTTGTCAGAGCCTACTCCTCTCCTGTAGCACCAGTGGGGCGACCGAACTTAACGTCCCCATCCGACGGACTAATCACGAGCAGAAATGTCACATGCCCTCACTTCATGAAACAGTGTGGTTTGGAATATAATCCAGGACACTGGTGCAAAACTGTTGATTAGGATCCTTACGCTACCATCTTTATTCTCGTTGTCGGTCAGACACTTGCAGTGTAAGTTACCCACCACCAGAACTCGAAATGGTTTGCCTCCGAGTCGAGCGCAACAGCATAGGCATGCGTTAGCGATCTCGGCTACGGAAATCGATACACATATTAACAGTACAACAGATGTATTTATTGTTTTCTGACAACCTAAATCCTTCTGTGTCTAAGGTCTTATACTACACTCAATACATAATAGCATTTTCTTTCATTCTTGGCTCTAATAATGCCATATTAAGTAGTTTATGCAGAGTAAATTAACAATACCTACGTAAAAGTTACTATTTGAATTAAAAACAGTCTTGCTTGCAATTTATTCTTTTATTAACAGCGCATATCGCCTTCTTGGGCCATCTTCAAATTACCCATAGGAATGACAAAATAAGCAAGCACGATTCTAAAAGTGAAAAAGGAATCAACATTTTAAAAAGGCCCTAAAACGGTACTGTGCTAGATTAAAGCACGTGTCAATTCAGATGAGCGCGCAGTGACCTAGTCAGAAACAACTAATATACACTCCTGGAAATTGAAATAAGAACACCGTGAATTCATTGTCCCAGGAAGGGGAAACTTTATTGACACATTCCTGGGGTCAGATACATCACATGATCACACTGACAGAACCACAGGCACATAGACACAGGCAACAGAGCATGCACAATGTCGGCACTAGTACAGTGTATATCCACCTTTCGCAGCAATGCAGGCTGCTATTCTCCCATGGAGACGATCGTAGAGATGCTGGATGTAGTCCTGTGGAACGGCTTGCCATGCCATTTCCACCTGGCGCCTCAGTTGGACCAGCGTTCGTGCTGGACGTGCAGACCGCGTGAGACGACGCTTCATCCAGTCCCAAACATGCTCAATGGGGGACAGATCCGGAGATCTTGCTGGCCAGGGTAGTTGACTTACACCTTCTAGAGCACGTTGGGTGGCACGGGATACATGCGGACGTGCATTGTCCTGTTGGAACACAAGTTCCCTTGCCGGTCTAGGAATGGTAGAACGATGGGTTCGATGACGGTTTGGATGTACCGTGCACTATTCAGTGTCCCCTCGACGATCACCAGTGGTGTACGGCCAGTGTAGGAGATCGCTCCCCACACCATGATGCCGGGTGTTGGCCCAGTGTGCCTCGGTCGTATGCAGTCCTGATTGTGGCGCTCACCTGCACGGCGCCAAACACGCATACGACCATCATTGGCACCAAGGCAGAAGCGACTCTCATCGCTGAAGACGACACGTCTCCATTCGTCCCTCCATTCACGCCTGTCGCGACACCACTGGAGGCGGGCTGCACGATGTTGGGGCGTGAGCGGAAGACGGCCTAACGGTGTGCGGGACCGTAGCCCAGCTTCATGGAGATGGTTGCGAATGGTCCTCGCCGATACCCCAGGAGCAACAGTGTCCCTAATTTGCTGGGAAGTGGCGGTGCGGACCCCTATGGCACTGCGTAGGATCCTACGGTCTTGGCGTGCATCCGTGCGTCGCTGCGGTCCGGTCCCAGGTCGACGGGCACGTGCACCTTCCGCCGACCACTGGCGACAACATCGATGTACTGTGGAGACCTCACGCCCCACGTGTTGAGCAATTCGGCGGTACGTCCACCCGGCCTCCCGCATGTCCACTATACGCCCTCGCTCAAAGTCCGTCAACTGCACATACGGTTCACGTCCACGCTGTCGCGGCATGCTACCAGTGTTAAAGACTGCGATGGAGCTCCGTATGCCACGGCAAACTGGCTGACACTGACAGCGGCGGTGTACAAATGCTGCGCAGCTAGCGCCATTCGACGGCCAACACCGCGGTTCCTGGTGTGTCCGCTGTGCCGTGCGTGTGATCATTGCTTGTACAGCCCTCTCGCAGTGTCCGGAGCAAGTATGGTGGGTCTGACACACCGGTGTCAATGTGTTCTTTTTTCCATTTCCAGGAGTGTATCTGATACCTTTTAGTTTCTCCAGGGTTCTTCCATGTATACAACTTTCTATCATGATTCTTAAACCAAGTGTTAGCTATGATTAAGTTGTGCTCTGTGCTAAATTCTACCAGACGGCTTCCTCTTTCATTTCTTAGCCCCAATCCATATTCACCTACTACGTTTCCTTCTCTCCCTTTTCCTACACTCGAATTCCAGTCACCCATGACTATTAAATTTTCGTCTCCCTTCACTATCTGAATAATTTCTTTTATTTCATCATACATTTCTTCAATTTCTTCGTCATCTGCAGAGCTAGTTGGCATATAAACTTGTACTACTGTAGTAGGTGTGGGCTTCGTATCTATCTTGGCCACAATAATGCGTTCACTATGCTGTTTGTAGTAGCTTACCCGCATTCCTATTTTCCTATTCATTATTAAACCTACTCCTGCATTACCCCTATTTGACTTTGTGTTTATAACCCTGTAGTCACCTGACCAGAAGTCTTGTTCCTCCTGCCACCGAACTTCACTAATTCCCACTATATCTAACTTTAATCTATCCATTTCCCTTTTTAAATTTTCTAACCTACCTGCCCGATTAAGGGATCTGACATTCCACGCTCCGATCCGTAGAACGCCAGTTTTCTTTCTCCTGATAACGACATCCTCTTGAGTAGTCCCCGCCCGGAGATCCGAATGGGGGACTATTTTACCTCCGGAATATTTTACACAAGAGGACGCCATCATCATTTAATCATACAGTAAAGCTGCATGCCCTCGGGAAAAATTACGGCCGTAGTTTCCCCTTGCTTTCAGCCGTTCGCAGTACCAGCACAGCAAGGCCGTTTTGGTTAGTGTTACATGGCCAGATCAGTCAATCATCCAGACTGTTGCCCCTGCAACTACTGAAAAGGCTGCTGCCCCTCTTCAGGAACTACACGTTTGTCTGGCCTCTCAACAGATACCCCTCCGTTGTGGTTGTACCTACGGTACGGCTATCTGTTGAAGTAACCCTTTAAAAAATAATTGCAAGGTGGTAACGAAGAAAGACTTTTGGGTTTATGTCCGTATCCTCTCTACTTCCTTTCTCCAGCCAGCACTCCCCCTCACCCCTTCCCCATCACCTATTCTGTAAATAATCTAACTGTGATATATAAAATAACTTCAAACGTCTAAAGTCTTTATAATGAAATAATGTGTCAATTATTTCACTTTAAGATTGGAAAATCTTTATGTCTGAAGACGCAAAACCCTGATTATTGGTTTTATTACTTTCGGATTACTGACCTATAGAGTGCTGAAAAATTCAAGACAAAAAATGGATATGTTGTAAGTGAGGTGAAGTTTAAAAATAGATTGAAATTAAGTTTAGAATTTGTTAGAAGTCTCTAACCGCTTCCATTATCAAACACTGAATGAATATTTTTGTATGTCCATCATTCTCATTGAAGGTTTTAGGCATTTAGATTGTTCACTTATGTAATAAAATGAAACTCCTACAGTCGTTCTTACGACGTTATTTAATATATGTCTACCAGTTTCGGTGCTTCAGCACACCATCTCCAGGCCTTAACTGACGCTGACGGAGCTAACTGCAATCGTGGAGCGATTACATCAGTGGTCAACATCTATGAACTGGTTTTCGCGGTCTAACTGAAACAACGATGTTGTGTCTCCAATCATAAACTTGAGTTGGTAGTTGGAGAAACAGCATCGTTGTTACAGGGAGTCTACGAAAACCACGTCATAGGTGTTGACCACTTATGGAATCGTGTATACGACTGGAGTTAACCTTGTCAGCGTCAGTTAAGGCCTGAAGATGGTGTACTGAAGCACTGAAACTGGTAGACAAATAATAAATAACGTCGTAAAGATGAGTGTAGGTGTTTCATTTTATTACCTGAATGAATATTGTGCGGGTAATTTGCGCTCTGTTTTACGAAAAGTTAGTTTTTCACACATTCCAATGCTTATGACTTCATATCTACTAAAATATCTGGCGTACAATGATGTAACTCTGCTGGTACATTCTGCGTTCTATGTGCACATAGTCTGCAAAAAACATAGCGAATAGAGTTAGCAGTAAAGAAGTAACGAATTAAAACGTAATGCCTGATGAAGAAGATTTCCTGTATCAACGGCGAGATGCAGTAACACACAAACTTATTCTTTCCTTTCATTACTTTTTGTGCGTATGTGTGTGTGTGTGTGTGTGCATGTGGGCGGGCGGGGGAGAGGGGGCGGATTCAGCGAGAAAAAGTTTCTAAACGTTTTGAAATGATGTGTGAAGTTTGTTGGAAGTCACTAAGTGTTCTCATTCTCAAATACGAGACTAATACAGTGTGGGTAATTTGTACGCCCTAAGTTCAGTTGCTTCATGAATAGATTATGACAGCATTTAAAATTTTTAAACTTTGTCAGTAATTGCATGAAATGCTGCAAAACAGTATTGGTTGCCACCGTATGCCTCTACAAAGACAACCTGCAACTGTCATTGTGCGATGGGGTGATTGTTTTAGCAAATGTGTGATCGAGTGATTGTTTCACCTCTTAAGTTGTATGGATATTGCTCTCACATAATTTGTGGATGGTAGGCGTGGCTTCACTTTTTTACTAATATACCTACACAAATGGAATTTAGTGCTGCTTTTTCTCCTCTTTTATTCAGAAATGCACCCTAATGCGTCCCGAAATTTTTCAGGCTAAGTGGAGCGTGTGATGGGCCTGCAGTAAATTGCCGTCTCGTCGTCGGTGGGCGGTTTCAGATGGCCATTTTAAATTCCTACTTATCTGGTCGATTTAAGAGTCTGTGGCAGAGACGTATGGCGGTATCCTGCAGCATTCGCATTTGGCCGACGGCCAGGCCGCGGGGGTTGGGGCCATCCTTAGCTCCTGGGCGGAAGCGAAAGAAGCTGAGGGGAAACAGAAGCAGGCGCGACTCGAAAAAAAATATGGAACTCGAGTTGTTGTTACAAGCTCTTCGTCTTACGCACTCTTGAGAATGCGCATTTCTTTTCTTATTTCTTTTCCCAGTTCTCATTTTCTTACTCAACAAATTTGAGTGGCACCTACCATACGGGAAGCCCTAAACCTTTGAGTGATAGGGTGGATGTAGGTGAGGGAGAGGGGCTGAATTAAACATGTGGTCATCGTCATAAGACGCCGAAGGCAACGCCTTGTTGACACCGGTATCCATCTCTGTCGCTCGCAGTCTTTACCATTGAGTAGCAGTTGCTGCAGCTAATTCTACATCTAGCATTTCGTAATACGAATATTCTGGGACTGTCTAGTAACTTTTTGCAGGATTTGTCCTCCTAATATGTTAGATCGAGTGGCCTAGCGGTTCTAGGCGCTTCAGTTTGGAACCGCGCGACCGCTACGGTCGCAGGTTCGAATCCTGCCTCGGGCATGGAGGTGTGTGATGTCTTTAGGTTAGTTAGGTTTAAGTAGTTCTAAGTTCTAGGAGACGGATGACCTCAGATGTTAAGTCCCATAGTGCTCAGAGCCATTTGAAACATTTGTTAGATCGAATTTGGTGTCCAGTTAATTTAGTTTCTCTGCTCCGTATTGTTTTGATCTCTTTAATTACTTTTAATACTCGTTTATCAGATTTTCTATCACTCCAGGATGCTTTTTGTGTCTCTTCTCCGTATCTACACCCCTACCGCTTTTCATTTTTTTCTTTTCTAGCATCCCCAGAGTCCATCCTTCACAACCATACCTTCAATTGCTTCAAACAAAGTTCCTGATGAACTTCTTTCTTATTTATGTACAAAGGCGATAATCCGTTAATAAATTATTTTTATTTCGGAAGGTTTATTTAGTCACTGCAGTTCTTCTATTAATATTCAGTATCCCTCTTGCAAGCAGCGAGAAGTATACTTACACCAAACTTGATTTTTTAATACCCTCATAGGAATATGTCTTACCTACTCTGAGTGGTATAACTTATTTCAGTTGTGATCGCATTTAAGGTGTCTATTTATATGTTTGGATGGCCGGTTACGATCTGCTGAGAGATCATCGGATCTTTCGTTCTGTGAAGAGGAATAAAATAACAATATAATGCTCAGTTGCAATCGAATCGGACACTGAAATAAAGTAACGCAATAAAAAAAACCGCAGCTGACGTACCTTTGTTGACCGTAGGAACCGCTGGCGTGGAGCAGGTCCATCTGTGCAGGCTTGCAGAACACTCCTACATACCGCTCTGCTGCCAATGGTTAAATAGCGGAAGCCCCGCCCATTGTTTCTATTATAGCGCCATTGGTAGCGAACGGCCGTGAGACTTGGTAACGTTGTGCTAAGAACATGCACTAGATGTAGAATTGTTACGAGTATTACGCACCGATGAGCCATAACGTTATGACCACCTGTTTAATAGAGAGTTATTCGACTTTTCAAACACAGTACAACAGAGATTCTGCTTGGCGTGGATTCCACAAGTCTTTGACAGGATTCCAGAAGTATGTGGCACCAGTTGACTACGCACAGGTCAAGCAATTCCAGCAAATTACGAGTTGTGGTTTATGAGCACGAAGATGGCGCTCGTTACGTGTTCTAATGGGCAAAGATCAGGCACAATTTCTGGCCAAGATGTCAGTGTGAATTCACTATAATGCCCCTGAAACTATTGTAGTGGGAGTCTGACCTTGCAACACGGACAGTTATGGTGCTAGAAGATATCATGCCGTAGGGGGAGACTTCAAGCATGAAGCGATGCAGGTGGTCCACAGTAATGTTCACGTAGTTCACTGCAGTCATGATTACTTCGATTGGCACCACAGAGTCCATGGAAGCCCTCACTGGCCAGCATCTGTCACCTGCATCTCAAAATGGTTCAAATGGCTCTGAGCACTATGGGATTTAACATCTGAGGTCATCAGTCCCCTAGAACTTAGAACTACTTAAACCTAACTAACCTAAGGACGTCACACACATCCATGCCCAAGGCAAGATTCGAACCTCCGAGCATAACGTTCGCGCGATTTCAGACTGTGGCGCCTAGAACCGCCGACACCTGCCGACACCTGCATCTCTCACGTGGTTCATGTTTCGTGCAATCGTTATTTCATCATCCTTCAACCACTTTTCATAGGAGCTCACGACAGTAGCACACCAACTGGTGTCCAGCTTCGCCGCTTCAGCGATTCTCGTTTCCGGCACAGCGCCACAACAATGTGCCCTCACTCAAACTTGCTTACATCAGTGAATTTCCGCATTTGCGGCCATTATCTTTGCTATAATGATCGGTCATTCGCCTTTCTGCCGCTTACATTCTTTCCTTACTGAGTCAGCAGATCGTAGCACCACCAGGAGGCATTAAAGTAGCGCTAGGCTGTGGCCATACTGTTTTGGCTCATCTGGATGCATCTAATAAATGTTCTTCGCACAGAATGGCAGTAAGAAGTAGACCTACCACCATTGTTTTCGGTCCTAATCACAAAAATAAAAGTAGCAAGTATGAAATATTGTCAGTTAGACTGTAACAGCGTCGAATATGAAGCTGGAAAAGCAAAACAGCATGACAAAGTTCGCTGTGAATGTGGAATTAAAAATTCACTGCTAGTTCGAGCATGGTTGAGTTTAGACATTGCTATGAAGTATGTTACTTACAATATCAATAGACGAAGTAAAACTTTGTGTACTGTTAACCTTTCAATGTAACATTTTAACACCCTAATTTGAGAAAAGAGACGCCTTTCAGTTTTAGGCAACACCGTCAGATCTCGCGACGAAGTATGTTGTCCCTGTTGACCTTCCCTTACCTGTATCCCATCGCCACTAACTAAACTGTTGAAGTTAAGCATGTGCAAAATGTGTAGAGGAAGCGAGATTACAAGTGCCAGCAGGAGCATCGGTTATTCGCGTTCGGGCAGCTGTCATGTACAGATAGATGACCGACGATTCTCATCGGTATTAAGTGCAGTGTCGTGACAGTCAATATTTCGCCGAGGGATTCAAGACGATAACTCGCGAGCGTGCCGGATCCATTTCGTGATCACCTTTCTCCAGTTGGAAGGACCTTAGATATCCATTCGATCCGCGAATGACGACACGCTGCATTTCCTAGCTAGCCGAGCCGTTCTCCTCCACCTCCCAATGAACCAATTGTCTGTCTCCTCACAAATGCTCTGCTTCCTGCCTTGTGCAGACTAAGTAAGCAGACCATAAACTTTTACTTGCTGCCAGCTGTTTAGTACACAATTTCTTTGTTAAGTAGACACTGTATGAGCATTTGAATTACTCGTTATTTTCCGGATTCTTTTCCTGTAATTTACAAATACTAGTGTAAGGCACACATTCCAGGCGAATTGGGATGTAATTAGCGTGCTCCTTCGTGACGTGGAAGTAACATGCATTGGGTCTTCCAGCTAACGTGGCTACTACAAGGACTAATCATGTGAAAACAAAATACGTCCCGCTCAATTTATTTCGTTTCGAAGGCCCTTTTTGCTTATGGAACTGAAAATCACTTGAACTTTTAAGCGAGGAAACTAATACACCGTCTATCACATTCTTTTAATCGGCTGTTGTAGTTTTAGACCAGAATAGCAGATCTGTAAGAGAGATATTTCGATGAAATAATTATAGTTCTGACAAGAAATTATATGAAACTTCCTGACAGATTAAAACTGTGTGCCGGACCGAGACTCGAACTCGGGACCTTTGCTTTTCGCGGGCAAGTGCTTTACCAAGGTTCGCAGACGAGCTTCTGTTAAGTTTGGAAGGTAGGAGACGGGGTACTGGCAGAATTGAAGCTGTGAGGGTGGGTCGTGAGTCGCGCTTGGGTAGCTCAGTTGGCAGAGCACTTGCCCGCGAAAGGCGAAGATCCCGAGTTTGAATCTCGGTCCGGCACACAGTTTTAATCTGTGAGGAAGTTTCATATCGGTGCACACTCCGCTCCAGAGTGAAAATCTCATTAAAGAAATAATATTGTTAAAATATATTGAATATAATGGGTACTTTTCTGCTGTTGTCACGACCATCTGAATGGTGCGCCGCATTGATGTTTGCTACGCCACTCTCAAAGGAAAATAGCGTCACCGTGGTAAGCGCCTCTTGATGATGGACAGTAAAGTGAACTAGTTATGTTACAGAGATTTGTTATTCCCATCAAAAACTGCGTCATTTTCAGTAGCATGAGCAGATTCGGCCTTCCAAACTGTCGACTACTTTCTTGTCACATCAAAATTAACCTAGTTCTCGCAGATAGCAGAATTACGTGGAACGCCAGCGTAATGAACGCTAAACGAACGTGAGGTAGTTATGGTCTTTAGTCCGAAGACGGGTTTGAAGCGGCTCTCCACGCTAATACATCAAGAGCAAGATTGTTCATCTGTGTATAACTATTGTAGCCTACACGGGTTTCACAAAAGTTACCATGGCTAACAGTATGTAGGCTCAAATGGCTCTAAGCTCTATGGGGCTTGACATCTGAGGTCATCAGTCCCCTAGATTTAGAACTACTTAAACCTAACTAACCTAAGGACATCACACA
Organism: Schistocerca cancellata; assembly: GCF_023864275.1. NCBI lineage: Eukaryota > Metazoa > Arthropoda > Insecta > Orthoptera > Acrididae > Schistocerca > Schistocerca cancellata. Next base: position 180,149,565 of record NC_064632.1, read on the forward strand.
CATTCATACCCGAGGCAGGATTAGGACCTCCGACCGTAGCGGCAGTGCGGTTCCGGACTGAAGGGCCTGGAGCCGCTCGGCCACAGCGGCTGGCTCAGTATGTAGGAAAACGAAACAAAAGATATCGTGCATTCATATAAATGATTTGCGTGGATGGCCAATGGATCCACCTTCTTCATTGCGGATGCACAAATGCGTCCGACGTCTTGTGGGAACTATAACGTAGCGAGCGTGGAGGAAATGGATAGAGATTGCAAATAAGTGGCGCTCGTTGGGAAATTGTATCGGTCTAGAGGCGTGTCACGATAGTCAGTGCAGTCAGTCCGGATGGCCGGAAGGCCCAATGGTTATCGCATCTGCCTCCCAAGCAGGAGATATCAGGTTCGAATCCTGGTTCTCTACATACTTTTACTCGTCACCACTGATTCCGCTTAGTGCCCCGATGCAGCTGACATCAGTAATTCCTCCGCCTTTCATTTCCTTTCTACCCCTTCACCCTCAATTTAGATAAAACATCACAGTGTTTATTTCTTCAAAAAATGGTTGAAATGGCTCTGAGCACTATGGGACTTAACATCTATGGTCATCAGTCCCCTAGAACTTAGAACTACTTAAACCTAACTAACCTAAGGACAGCACACAACACCCAGCCATCACGAGGCAGAGAAAATGCCTGACCCCGCCGGGAAACGAACCCGGGAACCCGGTCGTGGGAAGCGAGAACGCTACCGCACGACCACGAGATGCGGGCGTTTATTTCTTCCTCTGGATTATGACCATCCAAATATTTTTCTTGGCTTGCTTTAATGCTGGCTCCGTGTACTGAGCTAGAAAGTTGTCCTACTCCTGCATTACTGACTCCATTTCATGTCCTTTTACTTACAATTTGGTTTACGTACAGGTTGTAGATATCAAAGGGTGCAGAATGTCAAAATCTCAATCTAAATCTAAAAATTCTACAAATTTGGGTTTTCATTTTTTCCAGTCTACATTCTCAGGTAAGTCGCAGGGTCAATGTTGCTTCGCGTGTTCCGGCATTTCTTAGACATCCAAGCGATATTCCTCGACTTATTTTAATATTTTAAAGGCATGACTTATTCGGCTGATGGTCTGGTATATTCACATGCTTCCTTCCTAGGAATTAGAATTACTACATTCTACTTGAAGTCTTAGGGCACATATATCTCGCATAACTCCGCGAAACAGTTTCGTCATGGCTGATTCTCCCATAGCTCTCAACAATTGTGAAGTGATAGCGTCTAATCCAGGTACCAGTTTACAACTTAGTTCCCTCAGAGCTCGGAAGTTCCCTCCTGTTATTGACATGCCCCGAATTCGGCAATCCGACTGCTAGAGCTCAGGGGCTATCAGGAATTGCGACATGGACAGCTAATTAGCGAACTTGTCGCTGCTAACTGAACCGTAGCTGAGGATTTGACGGTTGACAGCGACCCCTCTGGCATTGCTGTGTTGCAGAGTTTCCGCAGCCGGTGGCAACCGCTGATGGAAGCCGTCGAGATGACAACTTGGCACTCAGAAGTTGTGGGACGCCGAAATTGCCAATGTTCCCCCCAGGCGCTGGACATGGGCGCCTATGAAGCAGCCAAGCGGGAAGGGGCGGCGCAGAAGTTCAGCTCAGGACGTCGTCGATAGATGACGTTGTCACCCTGCAGCCGGCAATGGGGTTTTGTTCTGGAAAATGAGCTTTGGCTCAATAATGAATACTGATATCCGTAACTCGGGAGAGGAACATTAGGAGCGCAATGTATAAAATTCGAAAGCATTGTGGGTTACGTCTTAGACCTGTCCACGTCGAGCAAAGTTTCATGGGATGGTAAAGCCTCGCTGCGGTACACTAGTGCTGTTAGATAATTGCTACGAAAGCAAAGAGAGATACGACATAGATTTAAGCAAAGTAAAAACCTTGCTGGCTATGAAGCATTTCGCCACAGAGTCCTTCGATAGATTCTGAGTGACTTAGTCCCTGATGTTGACGATGCAGGCAGAAATGAAAGCTTGTGGTTTTATAGGAATTGGACATGGCATGTAAACTGAGAACTATTTATCTAAAAACCTTGTTGACAAACAAAAGCTGAACGCATGCAATTGAGCGTGGTACGAGCAATGTTACAACGTTAATATTACGAAAAATAACTGAAACAATTCAATTCCTAAGGACGCTTGAGGCCTTTCTGATAAATTTAGTGCAAAGTGTGAACCATGATTTCATCAAACTCATACAGAAGTTATTACGCGTGTTCCATGGAAATGCTCCGATTGGAAGAAGACTTTTCTGTTAGCAAAGAGGTTTTCCTTACAAAATATGGTTTAACAATGCAGTAAAATGGGTAGACAGTTTACTAAATAATGACAGACAACTGGATGTGACATTACAAAATCAGTGATATCATGTGTGAAAAATGCTTGATCAAAATGAGTACTTGACACTTATACCTGATTTTAGAATGGCGTAAAGGAATGCTCACTATAGACGGCCATAAGCAGTTTCCGACATTTCCTACATTTTCTGTTTTTCTTAGATACAAAGTTGTGTTTTGCAGAGCATTTGTAAATATGTCGCGTTGTACATGTGTAAGTGTTGTATAATATTTTAAAGCTGTTTCAAAAGTATTGTTAATTCTTCATTGACAGAAATTTTGTGGCGTAGAAATGAGCGTATTTGAAAGCTACATGACGTGTGGATGGTTGCGCCATGCTTCATCGTTCGTGCACGGAAGGAACGGAGGTAGGATTTGTTGTGAATTGGCAGGAGCCAATTCACGGAGTTTGGTGGAAGCCGAAAGGCACGCGTTTAAGCTCACGCAAACTGGCGTGAGGTCTGGAACAGGACAATGTAATTAATATAGCCAATAAGGTACGTTGCTGCTGGAATACTTAACTTTAATCCATAATTGGTGTACATCGGTCTGATAGTACATGCTTCACAAGGTACATAGCAAAGGATAAATGGCGCCTTGCTAGGTAGTAGCAATTGACGTAGCTGAAGGCTATGCTAACTATCGTCTCGGCAAATGAGAGCGTATTTTGTCAGTGAATCATTGCTCGCTAAGTCGGCTGTACAACTGGGGCGAGTGCTAGGACGTCTCTCTAGACCTGCCGTGTGACGGCGCTCGGTCTGCAATCACTGACAGTGGCGACACGCGGGTCCGACGTATACTAGCGGACCGCGGCCGATTTAAAGGCTATCACCTAGCAAGTGTGTTGTCTGGCGGTGACACCACAGGATTTATACCACGGAACGTATCGTACTTGCAAATGTGCTAAGTTTCTTTAATGCCTTAACAATCCGATCTGTCTTCAATATGGGAATATATGTTACTTTCCAATAGATTCTGTTTCAAAATATATTTAACCTGTAAATGGTTTTTTTTATTATGTGGTCTAAGGAAAAAAGAACGACGCATCAAGGACTACACGCTTCTAGATACATATTTGTCTCGCAACAGCTCGGTCATTGATGTGTGCCCCAAATTTAGTCACTTGTCACTGCCCTGTATCCGGTTTGTATTACACTTACAAAACGATACACCACGAAACACGTCAGATGTGACGTGCGTGTAAGACAAACAGATGCTTACTATATCACAAAATTTGATCTTTTATTCAAAGCTTCATAAATTGAGTAAAGCTTCATAAATTGAGTAAGTCAATAAAGTTTTGGTTAACTTCCGATTCCTACGCAAGCATTTATTACTCTTGACACCGATTGACAGAGTTGTAGGATGTCCTTCTGAGGTATATCGCCCAAAATTCTGTCCAATTAGCCCTGTAGATCGTCGAAATCCTGAACTGGTTGGAGCGTCCTGCCCATAACACTCGAAACGTTCTCAACTGAGGAGGGATTCCGAGATCTTGATGGCCAAGGTAGGGTTTGGCAAGAACAAAGGGAAGGGGGAGAAACTCTCGTTTTGCTTATCTCGCTGAAATGTAAGCCCAAGATGGCTTGGCATGAATGGAAACAAAACGATGCGTGCAGTATGCTCTACATAACTTTGTGCTGTAAGGGTGCCACAGATGACAACCAAACGAAATGTCTCCCCAGATCATAACTCCTGGTTTTGAGGCCACGGCCGGTGACAGGTTGGTACCTCACCGCTGTCCATGCTGTCTCCAGATACGTCTTAGGCCTGGAGTCTCATTGATTGGAGTAGAACTGTCTTTAGTAATGAGTCCTGCATCGAACTAAGCCAAGAATACCACTGAAGAGGAGCCCATGCTTGCCAAACCCAACGTTAGCCAGCAAGGTCGCCGGATCTCTTCCAATTGAGAGGTTATGGTGCCTTATCGGCAGGACCCTCCAACCAACACGGAATTTTGACGATCTATTGTCCTCAGAAGGACATCGAACAAATTTATCAATCGGTGCCATGCCGAAGAACTGCTTGCGGAAAGTCCAGAGGTGGAGCAACACATTATTGACTTTTTAAGTTTTTTGACCTCTTTCTCTTGAATAAATCATCCAGTTTATCCCAAATTGCAATCATTTGTTTGTCTGTACATTTACATCGCATCTACCGATTTCCGTCCGATTCGGATAATTCCTTCGTAGTGTGTCGTCTTTCTCTTTCTTTCTTTTTTGTCTTAAGGATGTACACTACTGGCCATTAAAATTACTACACCACGAAGATGACGTGCTACAAACGCGAAATATAGCCGACAGGAAGAAGACGCTGTGATATGCAAATGATTAGCTTTTCAGAGCATTCACACAAGGTTGGCGCCGTTGGCGACACCTACAACGTGCTGACATAAGGAAAGTTTCCAACCGATTTCTCATACACGAACAGCAGTTGCCTGGTGAAACGTTATTGTGATGCCTCGTGTAAGGAGGAGAAATGCGTACCATCACGTTTCCGACTTTGATAAAGATCGGATTGTAACCTATCGCGATTGTGGTTTATCGTATCGCAACATTGCTGTTCGCGTTGGTCGAGATCCAATGACTGTTAGCAGAATGTGGAATCGGTGGGTTCATGAGGGTAATATGGAACGCCGTGCTGGATCCAAACGGCCTCGTATCACTAGCAGTCGAGATGACAGGCATCTTATCCGCATGGCTGCAACGGATCGTGCAGCAACGTATCGATCCCTGAGTCAACAGATGGGGACGTTTTCAGGACAACAACCATTTGCACGAAGAGTTCGACGACAGTTTCATCAGCATGGACTGTCAGCTTGGAGACCATGTCTGTGGTTACCCTTGACGCTGCATCACAGACAGGAGCGCCTGGGATGGTGTACTGAACGACGAACCTGGGTGCACGAATGGCAAAACGTCCTTTTTTGGGATGAATCCAGGTTCTGTTTACAGCATCATGATGGTCGTATCCGTGTTTGGCGACATCGCGGTGAACGCACATTGGAAGCGTGTATTCGTCATCGCTATACTGACGTATCACCCGGCGTCCTGGTAAGGGGTGCCATTGGTCACACGTCCTGTTCGCATTGACGGCACTTTGAACAGACGACGTTACATTTGAGATGTGTTACGACCCGTGGTTCTACCCTTCATTCGATCCCTGCGAAACCCTACATTTCCGCATGCTCCAAGTCCTATACGGTCTTTTCTGGATACAGAAAATGTACGACTGCTGCCCTGGCCAGCACATTCTCCAGATCTCTCACCAATGATAACGTCTGGTCAATGGTGGTCGAGCGACTGGCTCGTCACAATACTCCAGTCACTACTCTCGATGAACTGTGGTACCGTGTTGAAGCTGCATGGGCAGCTGTACCTGTACACGCAATCCAAGCTCTGTTTGACTCAATGCCCAGGCGTATCAATGCCGTTATTACGGCCAGAGGTGGTTGTTCTTGGTACTGATTTCGCAGGATCTATGCACCCAAATTGCGTGCAAATGTTGTCGCATGTCAGTTCTAATATAATATACTTGTCCAATGAATACCCGTTTATCATCTGCATTTCTTCTTGATGTAGTAATTTTAATGGCCAGTAGTGTATGTTAATCTTCTTTTACAGGGCTGGGTATAAGCGAAGTGTTCTAAAAGTGTACCAAGGTGTAACAATGTCCTCTTTGTGGTCTTCGTAGCTTTTTGTGTGTTTGCGTGTGTGTGTTCTTAGGATGCCATTTATATTTCCTTGTGGTTACATCTACGTTGCGCCCAACCCACATATCATCCACATCATCATCGTATCGTATCCCATTGAGTACAGTAGTTACGTTATGAGGTCACTGGCATTGAACATTTAGATTAAAGGGCACTTCATCGGCCGGCCGCGGTGGTCTAGCGGTTCTGGCACTGCAGTCCGGAACCGCGGGACTGCTACGGTCGCAGGTTCGAATCCTGCCTCGGGCATGGGTGTGTGTGATGTCTTTAGGTTAGTTAGGTTTAAGTAGTTCTAAGTTCTAGGGGACTTATGACCTAAGATGTTGAGTCCCATAGTGCTCAGAGCCATTTGCACTTCATCGAAAATTCCCTGGAAATTATGAAGCTGTGTCAAATTCTGCTTGAGAAACAAAACGATTGCTAACTGACACTATGCTGAGGCGTTACGGGCCGAAAACCCGAGAGCTTTTAAATTAATTTATTCGACCAACTTTATGACTCGCACTTAGCGCTCACGGCGTCTGAGACGAACGTCCCGCGCTGACCCGCCCTGTGTCTCTCCGTGCTCCGCAGACGACCGCGCCCTCCGCCATGAGCGCGTCAGACGCCGCCGCAGCCGCCGCCGCTGCCAAAGCCAAGAAGCTCAACCTGGAGCGCGCCACCAACTTCATGAGGCAGTTCCGCGACCCCGACAGCCGGGAGCTCAAGAAGCTGTCCGCCAACCAGTTCATGGAAGTCTGGAGCCACTACGACAAAGACGGTAAGTCGCCGGCACCTCGCTCTCACCGCACTACAACAATTCTTCACTTATTACTTCATATATCTGAAAAAACCTTAGAAGTTAAGCGATTCCGAGACATTTACTTTTTGTTTCAAGGTAAAAAAGCGAGTTACTTTCATTGGCTGCTACAGAGTTCAGCGTAGTGCAATGGGCTCTTACTGATCAGCTAGTGAATGTAGTAATTGTCGTCCCGTTAGTTGGCAGTTATGAATGAATGAATTAAAAATCGTCACCGAAGTTTCTGCAGGCTCTGTTGCTCTTTACCGCAAGCCAACAATCATCAACAGATGATATAAATATTGGCATAACATGAATCAGAATCAATGTGAAATATCAATTAAGACGAGAATTTTGAGTTATCTCATCATAAAGAATGACCATCATTTATTAATCTCGTGCAGTAATCAGTCAAACAATTGTGAATTACTCCGTTACAGAATTGCATAACTCGCGCTTCTAACTCAAGCAATCGTCTTTATAGCCTTCCCTGCAAGATTCGCATTTTAGATCAGAGTTCTAATACATTACTGCCTTCTCAGTTATGATTCCAGAAAACTAAGTGGAGTTACAGATTACTAACGATAGCAACCCCTGAACCCTACCAATGCTAAGATGGGGGGGGGGGGCGGTACTTTATGCTCACCTTTTGAAAATATTGTAATCTAAGATGTTAATTTAAATTGTAAAATTCTGAAAATAATATTGTTTTTAATGAATTCTTCTTCCAGATTCCATAAATCTTTTCAATTTTTCACTGAGACTTAACCCAAAAATTTATGTCTTAGTACTAGATGTCACTTTCACAGTGAATGTCATACACTGTTTTGAGGTTCAGGTCATTACTTAGACATCAGTACCTCTTTAAAAAAACATGTAGCTGAAATAAATCAATAACACTTAATGAATTTTTTGAAACTGTTCAATACTAGGCGTAAAGTACGAGGGTAATCCCAAAAGTAAGGTCTCCTATTTTTTTTATAAGTACATAGACCTCTTTATTTCTGCAATGGTTTACATCAGTTTACAGCTTGAATATTTAGCTATTTTTCGACGTGATCACCATTTCTGTCGATGCATTTTTATAGAAGCTGTGGCAGTTTTTGTATGCCCATGTCATACTAGCTCGCCGTCATGCTGTTCGAGAAGTTATGAACCTCTTCCTTCACCCTGTAGTCGGAGCTGAATAGCTGGGACCACAATTAACGCTGACAGGTACTGTGAGCCTCTGAAAAATCTCAAACGGGCAATTCGGAACTGAAAAAGAAGAATGTTGAGCAAGGGCGTACACATTCTCCATTACAACTCTCGCCTACACATCGCTCGTCAAACTGTTGCTCTCCTGCAACAGTTTCAGTCGAACATAATCACCCTTCCACCCTATAGTCCTGACTTGGCGCCCACTGACTATCACCTGTTCCCTAGGTTAGAAGAACATTTGGCCGGAAAGCGATTCAGCTCCGACGACGAGGTGAAAGAAGAGGTTCATAACTCTCTGAACAGCATGGCGGCGAGCTGGTATGACATGGGCGTACAAAAACTGCCACAGCGTCTACAAAAATGCATCGACAGAAATGGCAGTTATGTCGAAAAATAGCTAAATGTTCAAGCTGTAAACTGATGTAAACCATTGTGGAAATAAACAGGTCTATGTACTTATTAAAAAATGGGAGACCTTACTTTTGGGATTACTCCCGTACTTTCCCGCGCCTCCCTACCCTACCCTTCCCTGGTAATGAGCGTTATTCAACATGTGTTAGTATTGCTAGGGTTAATACTGCGACTTCAGCACATTAACTACTCTGGTTTCCACAAAGCAGGTGACATTGTGGAATGATATACTTCAGCAGTCTGCCTCACTACACGCCAGCACAACTTGTGAATCTTCTTACACGTATCTTACGTGTAATTCATCTATTGTAATATGCTCGGCCAACATGAACATTCTGATTACAATTAATTTAGTGTGGAAAGCAGTAGACCGAAACCTAAACCTCAGCTGGCTCGAAAGCGAGTCGCTTCCGCCGAGAATTTAGGCACTGGCTGTTTCTTCTAAAATTTGTTACTACGACTGTACAGGTTGGGCCATATGTCAGTTGCTAAAAAAAGGGAAATACAAATTTGTTATTGACACAGAAGTACATGTACAGTTCAATGTACCTCCAAACGTTGCTCAAAGTGGCTTCCACGCAGTTCTAACCAAACATTGCTTTTTTTCAACAATATCTTACAAAATGCGTCAGAAATCTTCCGGGAGTGTAGATTTTCTAATTCTGATTCCGTTCGTTCCTTCAAATGGTCAAAATCACAAATCTTGACGGAATAAATTTAATTTTTAATATACGACGCACTGAAAAATCCGTGGGTGTTTTATACGGGGGTCCCGCAGGCCTATCAATAGTACCCCGTCTGCCAACCCATTCATCAATGTTTGCATTTTGGAAGTTTGTCACAGTTTCTCCATAATTTAGGAGTGCTTCATCTTGTTAGCATAACAACATTTCCTTAACCGGTTGGAGATCTACATCTACACCTACACGTCTACTCAGCAATTCGTGTTTAAGTGACTGACAGAAGGCGCATCGAACCACCTTCAGACTATTTCTCTACCTTTCCACTCTCGAACAGTGCTTGGGGAAAAATAACACTTGGATCTTTCCAAGCGAGCTCCGATTTCTGTAATGTAATTACAGTCATCGTATCTATGTAGGTGGATGCCAAGAAAATATTTTCATATTCCAAGGACGGGATGTGATTGGACGTGGCATCAGAACTCATCGCCTCGCTCCCCGGAATTTACGGGAATTAGGTGACTTGTGTGTGCAGATATGGTGCCAACAGCCTCCAGTGAGGTACCAATGACTCATTCCTTCCATCCCAAGACGCGTCACCGCTGTTATCCGTGCCCAAAGTGGACATACCGGTTATTAGGTGGTCATCATGTTCTGGCTCATCAGTGTAACTTTACGTACAGAAACTGACAGCGAATTTACTTGGCTAGGACATATAGATTTACTGATTTCGCTTTGTGCATTAAAAACTTAAAGAAATTTCTTTGCTTCTCTTGAAAGTTTTTATTTATATACATTTCTAGGAAAAACGGATTTTTTGCTTTATAATTGTGTGCCCACTCATTGGATTTTTATTTCGTTTTGTTTACAAATAAAATGCTTACAACATGGTCTAGTCTTTCTGAATACACCAGAACTGAGGACTACATGATACCAGGCTTCTAAGGAAGACCGTAAGGGGAGTCTTGCTGCGTCCCGAGAAAATGTAGCTTCGACATATTCTTTGGAATTCTCTCTGATGACAGGCGCGATGTAGCTCTTATAGACCTATCGAGAGCGTCATGCTTTGTCTCACTCCTCAGAACACTTCATTCACAGAGGCTTTAAGTTACTTCTCTCCAACGTAACATCACACGAGCGGTAATTCTAAAGGGAAATGGCACAAGTGAGTGGTTTTTTATACCCCGAATCCCGCTTATTCGTAACAGTTTACCATTACGCTTTAAACGTGTACAGTTGCGGGTGAGCTTATGTAAGGAAAGCGCAAGGCCAGACGCTGCGTGTTGCCGGCGTGTCAATTGGTTTTCGTACGGTCAATTCTCCGTGATTTTCTCACGTGTTATTGAAGCAAACAAGCCCTTCGCTCATGTCCCCAATCATACTACTTGAAACGTTGTACACAAAGAAGTAAAAAATGAACATCATGTATATGAAGTCTCAGGAATAACTATAAACAAATATCCGGGCTATGTTCAGTTTCTCACCTACGGTTACATTTTATCACTGTGGATACAGAAGTCGGCCTCTGTGGCCGAGCGGTTCTAGGCCTTTCAGTCTGGAACCGCGCGACTGCTACGGTCGCAGGTTCGAATCATGCCTCGGGCATGTATATGTGTGATGTCCTTAGGTTACTTAGGTTTATGTAGTTATAAGTTCTAGGGGACTGATGACCTCCGATGTTAAGTCCCATAGTGCTCAGAGCCATTTGATAAAGAAGCTTTCACTGCTACGCACACAATTAAATCACAACAGTAGTTGTTTCTGTGAAAAATCCTCGCAAGTTTTACACCTGTTCAATTCCTCGACGATATAGAACCGCTCCTTGGTCAGAGAGAAGTAAATTCCGAACATACATATCCACCGCTAGAATACGAAGTGCTAAATTTACATCGTAAATGAAATGTAGTATGAAATAGATCGGCTCTTAATTGAAAAAGCAGTAACACTTGATAATTGTCGGTTACAGCTCCATCTACCACGAATGGAAAGGAATGGTATGGGTAAACAGTACGTATCTGCGGCGTAGAATCTCAATATACAATAAAAATTGAGGGGGTTTCCATTTGAAAATACGAAGTTGATCCCTCCCACGCAGGGGGTTAGTTAAGAGATGTCCAGTTGTAGCACAGACAGATTTCCGCTTTAATAATATTAACTTTTCACATAGAGCATTTTTTGTTTTGTTTTCGTGCGGTGCTTCGTTTTCCAGATATTTAGTTGTTTCACGTGAAAACCAACACCTTGTATGTATACAGGTGTTTGAAAGTCCTTGCGTCAAATGCCTAGGGACGGTGATAACGCCTTAAGGAACAAATTTTGTTAGAGACAAAATGTTTGTTGATACTTTCCATCGACGGTAGTTGTTTTTACATTCGATTCGCCGGTGCTGGTAATGCGATATTACGCTGAAGTAGCATCGGCACACTACCAACCCCAGTAAATTGATAGAGTGATTTTCAATAAGAAAACCTTAAAACTGAGAAGTTTTCTCCAATAAAGTCTGGACTCTGGCGGATTTATAGTGACACTCAGTGTTTACTGTGAATAGTGAAGAACTGTACGGCTAATAGTCGATGAATTTGACACTGCCAACTGGGTATTAACGACAATACTGCGCATAATCCTGCAGTAAGTAAACAAATTTTTGGTTTCGCACAACTCGCCACGTAGCTATCTCCATTGCAGAACATTAAAATGTTTCATGTCGTCTTGTCATAGAGCCTGTACCCATCATCACGCTCCGAAAATAAATATGCGATTTCTGCATGGCCCTTCCGAAGATGAGCTTGAAAAGGATCGAAAACTACATACTGGAGGCGAAGAAATAATTGATACATGATTGGTCGCAGTTATTTGTAATTAAACTTTATTGATGTCTATTAACGTGTCCTACATACAGTATCACATAACGGATAAGATTATCCCGTTTATTTATCTTTGAATCATGAAAATGATATTCCTATCCAATTGTGGTTTACATGTACGACTTCATAAAAAGGTAAAACAACAAACACCCTTTGGGATGAACCATTTTATCAACTCTTCTTCCCATCTCTTTCCGCCATCTCCTGTAGCGTGTGTCCATACGAGTGCAAGCAGTGGCGATCCACACTTCCCCTGAGACGAAGTAATCACTGTTGGTAAAATAAACCGGCGGGCTGTGAATTCAGGTGGTGAGGCGGTTCTGAGCCAGGATTGCATACTGTTGCGCGTGGGAGGTGAGCGTCAGACGCTACCCACACAGCGGTGGAGGCGGTGGTAGGGTGGGGGCGGAGGCGGGGCGGCGCTGCTTATTTGGCACGCCGCGCTACGGCGTTCGTCGCCCCGTGTTGACGCTGGGGGAGCCGGGGGTGGCTGGCTACACACAGCCGGTGCCTATACCCGCCCTGCTGTAGTGTGTGTGTGTGTGTGTGTGTGTGTGTGTGTGTGTGTGTGTGTGTGTGTGTGTGGGCGCACTCTCGCTCGCTCCGTTTCCAATAGCTGCGAAGGATTCTCAGCGCCGTCTCTCTTTATTGACAGTATTCCCGCGTACGCTATTTGTTGCTGATAGATTTCCTACATAAGTGAAGCTTCCCACATTGATTTTCTACACAGCATCAATCTCTCAGAATATGAATACCATCTTTCAATCTTCCACAAAAAACGATGAAAGATACTTTATCTATTTTTTGTGTATTTGTAGTTGTTTGTTTGTGTGTATTTTAGTGTAAATCCCATCATGGATTCGGAAAGTATGTGTATGGAGTTTAGCCATGTGTGGAACATCGACGGAAACCGGTTTAGACAAGAAGCGAATAGAAGCTTTTGAAATGTGGTACTATAGAAGAATGCTGATATTAAATGGGCAGATCACCTAACTAATGAGGAGGTACTGAACAGAACTGAGAAGAAGAGAAATTTGTTGTACAACATGACTAAAAGAAGGGATCGGTTGTAGGAGACATTCTGAGGCATCAACGGATCACCAGTTTAGTACTGGAGGGAAATGTGGGGGGGGGGGGGGTAAAAATAGTAGAAGGAGACAAAGAGATGGATGCAGTAATCAGATTCAGAAGGATGTAGGTTGCGGTAGTTACTCGGAAAAGAAGAGGCTTGCACAGGATAGAGTAGCATGGAGAGCTACATCAAACCAGTCTTTGGACGGAAGACCACAACAACAACAACAGCAACATATTTGCTTTCGGTTGACCAATTTTGGAAAAACATTGCGGTGGACAAAAATATGTAAACACCAAAACACAGTACATTACCATCCGTACTACAGTGTAGAAGAACGCTTTCAAAACAGTTCCACTTGTCACGGAATGGATAAATATAGGTCCTTTGTGGTTGTCAAGGGTTTGTCACACCACTCGTCCTGCAAGATGGAGGTAGGTCCAGATAACGATTATGGAGGTACCTCGTGATCATGCACCCTTCTCTCTGAAGTAGACCACGGAGTCTCAGTACTAGGAGATTGTTGACCAGGCCAGAGGAGACGTCACGAGGCACCTTTGTGTTCACGAAAACAGTCCTGACCGATGCAAGCTGTGTGTCCTGGAACACAGCGTCACCTTTGGGGAACAAGCACAGTATTATGCGAAGGACTTGATCAACCAAAATGGTGAAGTAATCCTTAACAATAATGACAGAAACCATGGGGCCCATGCAATATTACAATTTGTCCCAAATGTGCCATTCTTTGACTCAGTCAGACATTGGGAATCGTATGAAACTAAACTCATCCAACAAAAGACATTCTGCCACAGCCTAGAATTTATGGCTTCAGCATCAAGTTTTCTTGTTACAGGCATTTCTATCAGTGGTGAGTGATTTTGGAACTCCATTTCTCCGTGATGTTCCGACCTGTAATATTTTTGTACTCACTGAGTTCGCGAATGCGACGTTCATTTCTGTAGTGACTTTCTCAGCTCTCTTCCTCTCATCCTCATGATCGATTCACTTTCACCTGTGTTGTGACTAAGCGGATGATCCTTTCCCGCGTTTCCCGTATAAGGTATAAATGTTCGATAAAGTGCCTGTAGGAATATAATACACTTCAGCTACCATATGGGCACCAACAATTTTCTCAAACTCGAATTCACTAAGCGTCTACATAATACACTCAAAACTGTACACAACACATTACTGACAACGACTGACACTCGCAAACTATCTAAAACACTGTACAGGTGCCATTAGTGGTCAAATATAACAAAGCAACCTGCTGGCTTGGCAGTCATCTTCATTTATATACAAGCATGCATTTCTTGCGGTGCTATCGTATTTTTGTCGAACCCATGTATATAAAAAAAGCCTCTTTGTCGAGACTCACTTGATCAAATGTAATCGCTACGTGCAGCCACATCTCTATTGCACTGTATCCTCAGTGGCATTCCACAGAACGTGTAGTGTCTCCAGTCGTGAACCGCTGAGTGCGTACACGGCCAGTCTGACAGTATTCCTCGAAGTGTCCTCTCTAGGTTAGACCATGTACCTCTGTCAGTTTACGGCTAAAAGGATTGTCAGAACAGGAAGTCGTTGCCGAACTGGATTACATTACTGCGACTGTTGTCGCCGGTGACACACTGTCAACAGCTGTAAATGATGAACATCACCTAGGGTCCAAAAAATGTATCCACTGTTCAAAAGTACATAACAGACAAACTAATTGACGGAGTTGTCTCATCTTTGGTAGTGTAATAGTTTGTAGTTCCGGCAATTGCCACACAAGCGTTGTATTGCGTTGTTTTGTTTTCTCAGATGACAGTCGCCAGATAATCAGTGTTTTGTTCTTAGTTGCACCGTGTTACTCGAGTATACATGGCTGGCGCAAGGCTTACATTCGATGAAAGGAAGTCAGTTTGGAAGTTGTATTTTAAGTACGAAAACATTAATGAGGTTCAACGGCAATGGCGAAGTGAGTATCAAACAGAGCCACCGACACGTTTAACGATTCGTCGCATTCGAGACAAATTTGAAGCCAAAGGCTGTGTGAAAAAAAAATGGTTCAAATGGCTCTGAGCACTATGGGACTTAACATCTCAGGTCATCAGTTCCCTAGAACTTAGAACTACTTAAACCTAATAACCTAAGGACGTCATATACATCCACGCCCGAGGCAGGATTCGAACCTGCGACCGTAGCGGTCGCGCGGTTCCAGACTGAAGCGCCTAGAACCACTCGGCCACCAACGGCCGGTGGCTGTGTTAAAGATGTACACAAACAACGATCTGGACGACCTGTAACAGTAACAAGTCCAGCTAACTCCCTTCGTATGTTACAACAATTCACTCGCTCACCACAGAAGTCTGTGAGACAGTGTGCCCGTGAAACTGGAGTGAGTCGCTCCAGTGTTCGGCGAATTTTGAAGACAGCAAAGTGGAAGTGCTACATCCCACGATTGCTACACGCAATGAACGAGGACGACCCAAATCGTAGAATATGTTGGGCAACTATGAAGAGTTTGTAGAATGTGTGGTCTGATGAGGCACAGTTCAAACTCAATGGTGCAGTAAATAGCCACAATTGCATCTACTGGGCCGCTGAAAATCCGAACGTCCATGTAGACAAAGCCGTGAATTTTCCAGAAGTAAATGGGAGGTGTGGGTTGTCTTACCGGGGCTTGATTGGGCCATTCTTCTTTGACGGCACAGTTACCTGTGAGGTGTACCTCAGAAGCTTCAAACATCCATTTTGCCTGCCATCTGAAACTTGTATGGAGACGGAAGGGTTTAATTTCAACAAGATGGTGCACCAGCCCACTACCAAAATCGTGTTAGGGCGTATCTCGACGAAAATCTACCAGGAAGATGGATAGGCCGTAGAGGTGCTGTAGAGTATCCACCACGTTCCCCAGACCTAACTCCTCTGGACTTTTGCCTGTGGGGAACACTAAAGGACGTCGTTTATCGACAAAAGCCACGCACATTGGATGAACTTCGAAAATCCATTCTACATTCATGTGCAAATATCCAACTGAACACGTTGCAGTTAATAGTTCGTGCTGCAGTTCGGCGGCATCGTTTGTGTGTGGATTTTAATGGTGACCATTTCGAACACCTACAGTGATATCTTTAAGCTGGACTTAAAGCTACACTTTCACCAAAAATGAGACAAATCCGTCAATTAGCTTGCAAGTTATGGACTTTTAAACAGTGGATACATTTTTTTGACCACTCTGTATATTTGAGTTGAGAAGGAGAGAGGGATCGCTGCATTAGCAAGTGTTGGCATCTACTATGTTCTGTTAACTGATTACAGAGAGAAATGTAATAATTACAGAAATAACATTCTTAATCCACATTAGATATACACTGACGGAAAAAAATCGCTGCACCAAAAATGAGTTGTGCGACATAAATGAAAGTTGGTAGGCGTGTTTCTACATCTGAAAAACGACGTCTATTTCGCGCCAGTCACATAAGAGTGGCGCTAGTGGCGCAACTATGAGGATACAAATCAGGTTTTCTTTAAATACGCGTTGTAACGCCGGAGCGTTAGTTATCTTTGAGGTTGGACTTGGCGTTGATGTAAGTCAAGTATGTCTTTAAGGCCATTATCAGCATCTCACTGAGCTTGAACGAGGTCGTGTAATAAGGTTACGACGAGCTGGATGTTCCTTGTGCGATGCTGCAGGAAGGCTTGGCAGGAATGTAGCCACAGTGCATGAGTGCTGGCAGCGGCGGTCACGAGAATCGATGGTCGCAAGGAGACCAGGTTGCGGACTGCCACGTGTCAGTACCGGGTGGGAAGACCAACGTGTGGGGCGTTAGGCTCTGGCGCATCCTACTGCATCTGCAGCAGCAATTTGAACAGCATTTCGCAATACAACGAACTGTTACAAAGCGGGTACTTCTAGGTCAACTCCGAGCCACACGCCCTGTGCATTCCACTGACCCCAAACCACGGTTACGGCCAAGGCCATTTGCGACTTCAGTGTTGTCAAACGAGAGCACATTGTAGTAAGGGTACCAGCTGAGGCCACGCAACCGACCTGACTCCATGTTAAACATACTGGGCATACACCTGGTATGCGATTCCGTATGGCACCAGGAGTACTTTCGTGGTTGTACCACGTACTCTGACTGCAAATTTGTACGTCAGTCTTGTGATTCGACCAGTTGTGCTGCCTTTCATGAACAGCATTCCAACAGGGTGTTTTCCAACTGGATAACGCTCGCCCACACACCGCTTTTGTAACCCTGCATATTCTACAGAAGTTGCCTTCGCCTGTCCGATCACCAGTTCTGTCCCCAACCGAGCACATGTGGGACATCATCGGACGGTAGCTTCAGCATCATCCACGAACAGCATTAATCGCCCCTGTATTGACTCACCAAATGCTACAGGCATGGAGCTCCATCGCAGAAGCTGACATTCGGCATCTGTATGACAATGAACGCGCGTTTGCATGCTAGCATACAACAGTCTAGCGGTTACACAGGTTATTAATGTAGCAGCATTTCACATTCCAATGGCTTATCTCGCGCGTAAATTAACTTGTGATCTCAATCACTTAAATACGTTGTCTAGATGAATGTAATCCTTAAATTTCAGTAGTCTACATTAATTATTTTTTCTGTTGCGATTTTTTCCGTCAGTGTAGTAATTTGTTTTGCTTAGGATGATGGGTATCAAAACAATACGGCTATCTTGGATGCAGAAGAACCAACCACACTAGGACCAAAAATTTGCCCAAGTTCGAATTCACTGAGCTCCTGCGTAATGCACTCACAACTATGCACAACGCTGAACTAACCAACACTCACAATCGCAACTTATTGCACTGTGCACAAGACTTCCTCGTGAAACAAAGTTGGTTAAGTTTAACGAGCACTGACCTATATACAACACAGTATCAAATGATGATCACTGTCCATATGGGATCGCTACTATGTGTACAGTTCTCGCGTGCGGGGAAAGTGGGAGAGGGAAAAGAAATGAGACGCTTTCCTCTCCAGTAGTTAACTCTTATAATCATATAACATCAGAAGCAATGGCACAGATCATCATATTGTACCTAAGAGACGGTTAACTAGCCATGAAGTCAAAACTACCCATAAGGCATTTGTATGAGCAGCTTATGGGATAACAGCATCGGAATACTAGGAGCTAATCCGCAATCCATTTGTGAACCAAGATTCAGAAACTTTGGAAATTTGTGGAGGTCTTACCGGACCAAACTGCAGAGGTCATCGGTCCCTAAGCTTAAGCACTACTTAATCTAGCTTAAACTAACTTACGCTAAGGACAACACACACTCCCATACCCGAGGGAGGACTCGAACCTCCGACGGGGGGAGCCGCGCGGACCGTGACAAGGCACCACAGACCGCACGGCTACCCCGCGCGCCAGTGTCAGAAACGTACTCAGATTACTGAAATTTATCTGACAAAAATTCACATATTGGAGTGAACAAAATCTACTCAAACGTATAAGGCACCTCGCAGAGCAACACTTACTACAAAGTAGTCAGGGTCGCCTCTAAAGTCAGCACAGCTACCCATCGAACTCCGAAATCTTCCAACTGTAGTAATTAGAAGGTTGCTCACATGTGTCTCGTGCCTGCAGTCATTGCGCCCGATGCTGAATTCCTCCTGCTTCCGAAACTAAATACCGAACAACGATGGCCACTTACTTTGTCTAGTTTCGCTTCGGCGCTAACTAAGAAAACGCTTCGTTTGCTAGCCAGTGTCATAGCAAAAAGTAGTGTCAGTGTTAATGTATAACATACGCGTTCGCCCTATACTTCAATATGGAATGCATGCATGGGTAATGTCACCCAGTCAAACGAAGAATGCGGCGTCTACTGAAAAGACCACGCTACGAATAGGAGGAGACCTACTATACGACTTCTATACTTCCTCGTTTTATGAAACTCTCAACAGGAAGAAAGGAAGGACAGACTCAAGGAGCAGTGCGCTAGATATGGAATCGACAGATTAAAGTACGCTGGACACACGGAATCTCTGCCTCAGTACGAACCTAGTGCACTCTGTTGTGTTGGCAGAAGAGCCAACACCGTGTTACGAGAGGAGGCCGAAGTTCACGCGTCTTAGCTCACGCAGGCTGGCGTGAGGAGGGAAGAACCATACTGACGTGAGGTCTGGAACATGACAAGGAATGAGTATTCAGAAAGCGGACGTAGCTAGTTTGATACTTAACTTTAATCCATTAATGATGAACGTCGCTCTTGACGGTACATGATTCACAATATTATCTGTTCAAAAGACATATAGAAACTGAATATGGCGCCTTGCTAGGTCGTAGCAAATGACGTAGCTGAAGGCTATGCTAAACTGTCGTCTCTGCAAATGAGAGCGTATGTAGGCAGTGAACCATCGCTAGCAAAGTCGGCTGTACAACTGGGGCGAGTGCTAGGAAGTCTCTCTAGACTAGACCT
Source organism: Schistocerca cancellata (assembly GCF_023864275.1). Lineage (NCBI taxonomy): Eukaryota > Metazoa > Arthropoda > Insecta > Orthoptera > Acrididae > Schistocerca > Schistocerca cancellata. The sequence goes on from NC_064632.1 coordinate 180,169,108, forward strand.
GCCGTGTGGCGGCGCTCGGTCTGCAATCACTGATAGTGGCGACACGCGGGTCCGACGTATACTAACGGACCGCGGCCGATTTAAAGGCTACCACCTGTCAAGTGTGGTGTTTGGCGGTGACACCACACATTCAACTGTTCACAACTCAGTAAATACAGCTCCCCCCACCTCCCTCATGTCATCATAAGCGCTACAATATATTCCACCAGTCACTCGTAAACAATGAAGAAATAAGCGAGTTCCTTCTGAGATCAACTCCAAAACTAGGACAAGTAATGATCTAGGATAAAAAAAAGAAAAGAAAAATTGGCCAGGTGCGACTAGGAACCGAGAATGTTTGCCCTATTGTCGACATTAGTATCAAAATTTCAATTTTAAAGTCGGGTAATAAAGAAATATTTCTTCCTGTGGTACCGGTATAGTTAAAAACTAAACATTATCGGAATTTTTATTTTACCTGTTCTGTGAAAATTTGCCTTCTGCCAAATTTCTTGATTCTTTGTCAACGGAAAATCACCTATTGATGAGTGAGTCTACGAGTGTCAAAATACGTAACATAAAGGGGCGTATCTTTTGAATGCGTTGACTTAGAAGCCTCAATTTTTTACACCACCAAGGGACTGTAGACCGTAGCATGTGACATAGATGTCAACTTGATTTGCTTAATGCGTTTACCCATTGCTCAGAAACAGGGCACTTAACGAACGGACGGGCAGACAGAAAATCGAATAACTAATGACAAAAATTTTTTTTTCTTGTGATATAACTACAAATTGACAGGTTTCGGATATATTTCCTTCAGTTGTACTGTGAAACCTTCCTTCCCGTCAGATTTCATGGTTGTTTCTTTCTGTGTCGTTAAAACGCGACGTGGTAGTGCAAAACGGTTTCCGTATTTGAAATCAGCATGTAGAACACCTCATAGTAGTTAACATCAAAACATATATACACGTATATTGTTTATCAGTGTATTAGATAGATCAAACATGGGGACGTACATTGCATTTGTATTTCTGGGGAAGACTTCTGAAAATGAGGAAAGGAATAAATATTCTCAAATCCCGAACGTGAGGCCATTGTGTTACAAATGTCCCACCTCACCAATAAAACATGCGTAAATGTCCAAGCGTAAAACCAACGAAAAGTCTTTCGCCACGAGAAAAGATTAGACATAAAAGCAGAAGAAGATATTCAGTAAATTCTCACCTTTACTCGTAGTGCAGTTTTCTGCATTTCCCGATTTGCTTTTTTTATGGCAGCGAGGCGAGGAAGGACAATAATACGGTTGACAAACGTAGTTACGAATTTGAAAATATTTACGCACCAAGCGCTGAATTTCCACCAACGATGGAACTGAATTGTGCTTGCTCCTCAGAGAATGTAAATATTATCAAAATTAACAAAAATATTAAACGGTACATGTAGCTCCCTAAGGTTACTTTCATACAGATTACGCAGGTCTTTATTAGCTTTCACAGTATAAAAATATTTGCTGTTTCTTTGATACCGGCTGTTTATTTGCTTTACTTATCTTATTGCTGAAAAATAAATATAAAGCATGTACATAGTACTTTGTAACTCCTCTGTGCATGATTACCAATATTTGTGAGCCTATTTTAAATAGACCCTTATGGATATATATTCGAATTTCATTTTCTCTTGTTTATAGAAACATGGAAGTACTTTTTGAGGACAGGTATTATGCTTTCGAATATTTATACTGAAGTGTCAGTTATTATATACTTTTAACAGTTTAAGTTGAGGTTGTCAATGATTGCAAAAGAAATATTGTTTTATTTTATCTCAAATGTTTTTAATATTTTCTCGTCTTGCTTCTTTTACGACGTTTTGATATGTGCATTTTCTGACAGATCAGCAAAAGAACTATGTTCCCGAAATCCACTGTTGATGCTCTATGTTATCCACTCAAACTCCAATTACTTTGAATTTTTTACAACATTTGTTTTAAAGTTTTCCTTGGACACAGCAAATTATCTCTTCCTTCTTCTTTCTTTCCTTTCTTTTCTCCATCTACGACCTCGAAATATGTGTTTCTGACGTGCTACATTTTATGTTACCTGGGAAGTTTGTCATATTCACACCAAAGCGTATAAATGACCTTTCCTGTCTCTCCTCAATAGTAAATACTCTTTTCACTGTGTCTCGTTTTTCTATTTTCGATTCAAATCTTATTTTCTTGTTTCTTAATTCGTTGAGATATTCTGTTCTGTCTTATAAATCATCCTAGCTTATTTCTAGTTGTTCCATATCTTCACTAAGTTTCTTGATCCATTCTATTTATTTCACATTCCAGAGTTTATAACTCTTCTTGTTAATCTGGTTTCTGGTGTCCCCATGATGTGGGCAAACAAAAAAATCGTATTCTTATGGACTGTATTTGTAGTAGACTCCATTTCCCTGTACAGCGCTTCATTTTGCTTTGTCTTTCATAGTTCTCCTTCTTCATGGATTTGAAACATACATTTTCTAGCTATTCTTCTCTCTGCTTTGATGATTTTGTCGATCCCGTTTCTCTGAGGAACTTTAAAGAATTTCACTTTGGTGTGTTGCCTGTGACTGAACCACCGTCTTGCAATGCTTTAATTTTGTTTTGAGTGACACATATTTTTCATCTGTGTGTAGTCCATATTAGTTTTGAGCCTTTATCGTTTTATCAGATGTTTCTTTCCAAACAGGTTTTTAATTCAAGTTTTATATTATAATTTCTCTCTGGAACCTAAAGTGTTTGACTGGTCTTTTTTTCTGTTACGAGATTTATTACTAGTTCATCTGTTACCGTCATCTCAGATTTTTTTAATTTTATCTAGACACCTTTCTTGCGCTATACGTTACAGGTTTCTTATATGTTTTCTACCATCTTGTATGTTATTAGGTAGTAAATATAAGTCCTTTTTGGTTCCAATTTCTATATTCTTAGGATTTATCTTGTAGCAGTACAGTGGCATGGGCGTCTTAGTACACCACTCCAGGATACGTTACACTGATGTTTACGAGCTTTTGCTTTTGTAATAAGTACACTATGTGAAAAAAAGTACCGGAAACCTCCCAAAAACATAGGTTTTCCATATCAGGTGCATTGTGCTGCCACCTACTGCCATTTACTCCATATCAGCGACCTCATTAGCCATTAGACGTCACCAGAGATCAGAATGGGGCGTTCCGCGGAACTCACGGATTTCAAACGTGGTCAGGTAATTGGGTGTCACTTGAGTCATATGTCGGTACGGGAGATTTCCGCACTCCTAAACGTCCATAGGTCCACTGTTTCGGATTTGATAGTGAAGTGGAAACGTGAAGGGACACGTACAGCACAAAAGCGTACAGGTCGACCTTGTCTGTTGACTGACAGAGACCGCCGAGGTTTGAGGAGGGTCATAATGTATGATAGGCAGACATCTATCCAGACTATCACACAGGAATTCCAAACTGCATCAGGATCCACTGCAAGTACGATGATAGTTAGGAGGGAGGTGAGAAAATTTGGATTTCATGGTCGAGCGGCTGCTCATGAGCCACACATCACGCCGGTAAATGCCAAACGACGTCTCGCTTGATGTAAGGAGCGTAAACATTGGACGATTGAACAGTGGAAGAACGTTGTGTGGAGTGACGAATCACTGTACACAATGTGCCGATCCGATGGCAGGGTATGGGTATGGCGAATCTACATCTACATCTACATGGATACTCTGCAAATCACATTTAAGTGCCTGGCAGAGGATTCATCGACCGCCCTTCACAATTCTCTATTATTCCAATCTCGTATAGCTCTCCGTACGAGCTCTGATTTCCCTTATTTTATAGTGGTGATTGTTCCTCCCTATGTAGATCGGTGTCAACAAAATATTTTCGCATTCGGAGGATAAAGGTGGTGATTGGAATTTCGTGAGAAGATTCCGTCGCAACGAAAAACGCCTTTCCTTTTATGATTTCCAGCCCAAATCCTGTTTTATTTCTGTGACACTCTCTCCCACATTTCGCGATGATACAACATGTGCTGCCTTTCTTTGAACTTTTTTGAGGTACTCCGTCATTCATATCTGGTAAGGATCCCACACCGCGCAGCAATATTCTAAAAGAGGACGGACAAGTGTAGTGTAGGCAGTCTCCTTAGTAGGTCTGTTACATTTTCTAAGTGTTCTGCCAATAAAACGGTGAAAGTCATCTGCCAGCGTGTGTAATGCCAAAAGCAAAATGGGGTGGTCGTGGTTTTCATGGAGGCAGCTCGTACCCCTTGTTGTTTTGTGTGTCACTATCACAGCACAGGCCTACATTGATGTTTTAAACACCTTCTTGCTTCCCACTGTTGAAGAGCAATTCAGGGATGTCTATTGCATCTTTCAACACGATGGAGCACCTGTTCATAATGCGCGGCTGTGGCGGAGTGGTTACACAACAATAACATGCCTGTAATGGACTGACCTGGACAGAGTCCTGGCCTGAATCCTATAGAACACCTTTGGGATGTTTTGGAACGCCGATTTCTGCCAGGCCTCTCCTCAGTACAGCACTCCGTGTAGAATGGGCTTCCATTCCACACGAAAGCTTCCAGCACATGATTGAACGTATGCCTGCGAGAGTGGAAGCTGTCATCAAGGCTATGGGTGGGCCAACACCATACTGAATTTCAGCATTACGGATGGAGGGCGACAAGAACTTGTAAGTCATTTTCAGCCAGGTGTTCGAATACTTTTGATCACATAGTGTAACTTGAATGCCAGATGCATACCACTATTGTTCCGAAGATGTTTTTCACTAGTTTCGCAGATCGTCGAGAGCTTAAGCTTTCTTCTTATTGGAAGCAATAAATAATTTCAGGATTTTTATTGCGTTATCATGGTCTTGTTGGTCCGTTGTATAGTAGACGCGACCACAGAGGTCTGACGATGGCCTTTTCGTCTGGACGTGGAAACTGGACCTTCCGCCACCGCCATGCCTCACATGAGGAACATCAGACATAAGAAATAAAATACGGTATAACAGCATCACATGTTCATACTGAAACAAACAAATTCTATTAATATAAGGGGCGATCAGTAAGTTTCCGTTGCTGCAGCATATATGCAACGTAGTGCGAGTACGATGTTGGCATATAAGCACTGACACATAGGCAAATGTTAGTGTAGTATTCGTGTCTCTGATTTAACTATGGAAACGTGAACTGTGGTGACGTTAATTCCAAATTTGTCCATACAGGACCAAGGTGATGTTACCCCTTTCTTTGCCACCGAAGGACAAACACCGTTAGACATCCATCGACGAATAAAGACTGTCTATGGGCAGTAAATCTGTCGAAAACCAAAGTTGTGGTATTCTGCGTCAAGAGGTGCTGCTGTTTCATGGTAACGCACGTCGCCATCTCGCAAATGTCGTAATGCAGAAGTTACGTCAATTCAAGTGGTAGGCACTCAAGCACCCGATCTATATCCTTGATCACTTTCCATGACAGTATCGCGCCTTGAACCTTTAAACAGGGGCCTAGAAGAAGGATGTGCAGAAGGCAGTTACGGACCTCTTCACGCAGCACGAGACGGTGTTTTACCAAACTGGGATCTTCAACTTGGAGCGCTGGTGGGTTGATTGCCTCAATACTCACGGCTATTCTGACTGATTCGCATACCGTTCCTGGAGTGTGTGGCCTTCGAACGGAAACTTTTTGACCGTTCCTTATATTACGCAATTTATTAACCCCTTTCGAGTGTCAGAAAATCATTGATGATACGGTCCATAACCACCAAATCATCACAACAGGTCATTTACACACGTAGTGGAAAGTAAGGTCCAATAACAACCCCTTTCTCAGTGCTCTAGGCCTCACTTTCGCCCTCTCCTTGACGCATCTCGACGACTCAGCCTACCATTACACCAGGTCATTTATATATAGTCATTTATATATATTGATGGTCCGGTAACTCTCCCTTTATCAACACTCCAGAGCTCACATTCTCCCTCTCTTGGACGTATCTCGAGGATTCACCGCATCATTACACCGGTTCATTTATTAATAATTTGTGAAACGAACGTAGAAAATGAGAGGGCTGGTAGAGATGGCCATAACAAGCATATTTCACGTAGTAACCCATGTCCGCATTCCCCAGCGTACTATGCCAGGCGTCGTTGAAAAGCGTCGCACGCCGCCAAAAGGGTAGGCAGACAACATGCTGCCCGAGCCGTCATCGCAGCAGGTCTGTATGGCAAAGGTTTAAATATTTTGTGACAAAAGGTAAAGAAGTCGGGTTAAAGTTTGATGACCTTTATCTCCAAACGTTGCAGTCGACACAGTTGTGGATATTCTCGGCTGGACATCACTACGGGGTTTTCACCTCTTACTGAGACGTCAACGCGTTGTTTGGCTTTGCGAATGCCTTTTTGATAGGTGTTGCATAAAAGTCAGCACCAGTGCACACTGTGGAGTCTGGTTCACACTGCGTCAGTGTGTCATCAAACGAGGACACTCTTGTGTTTGTTACTGTATGGACCGGACAGGATATAGAGCGCTATTCGTGGGAGGAAAGGGGTTATATGAACTGTGTTTACGGGGCGGCAGATGGAAATAAACACTCTGTCCGACATATGTACGTTCGGCTGTTACCGAATCGTCGAGTGCAGGTTCACCCACATTTTCTACCGTCCACCTGGCCATATCACATTCTCACAATAGCACATGTCCATTTAAGACCTGGTTAGAAATCTGTTGTTTGCCGGTGCGAGTGCCTGTCATCAAGGTACAGGGCGTACACTAGGGCTTAAACAGGAGACAATAGCATTGCTGGAAGACACATCGTCAACAAGCTCACGGCGTTCTGGGCGGGAAATGGGTGTAAGCCATTCCAAAAGTTGACGTCTGTGGCGTGAAAATGATTTGCATCCCTACCATATTTAGAAAGATCACGCCGTTAACCCATACGATTTTCGACGTCGAAATGAATTCTGCCAGTGGTTTTTGCAAGGTGTGCCATTCAGCCAGATTTTCCGAACCATGCACTTTTTACGGATGAAGCATCCTTTACGCGAGAGGATATGTTCAACAACCACAACCAACACTGGTGGGAACGGGAGAATCCTCAAGCCGCCTTGATTCGTGGTCACCAAGATCGCTTCGCTGTCAACAGTTTGGGCCGGCTTGGTAGGCGATGCTATGATCGGTTCATACACGTTCCCCTGGCAACTGAACGCAAACGAATACTTAATCTTTTTACGAGGAAGTCTGCAAGAGTTGTTGGAACATGTTTCACTCAACGTGCGACAGCGAATTTGATACCAATAAAATGGTGCACCTGCGCACTTCGCACATACATTTAGATGAAGCCTTTGATGAGAACTAAATCGGGCGCGGTGGACCAGTGGCATGGCCTACACGTTCCTCCGACTTGACGCCCATTAATTTTTTACTTCTGAAGTCTTTTGTCTCTGAAACACTCATTGAGACTGATGAAGAGCTGACAGCGCGCAGTATGGCAGCCTCCGATGGAATTTGCCAGGAGTGTTTGAAAGAGTGTGACAGTCATTCCATCGCCGTTGCACGGCGTGCAGTCAAGCAGGAGGCCCGTCATTCGGAGCACTTCTTGCGACTGCTTTCAAATAAAGATTTTAAAATTTCACCCAGACTTCTCATTTACATTGATGTCACATGCACGAGGGTGAGTCAAATGAAAACCTTAAATTTGTAATAACAAATCGAAATTTCGGGCCGTTGCTACAAACAGAGTGCAGAATTGCCTGTAGGTGGCAACATATTTAAGATGCACACATACTTTCGCAGCATCAGTATAAAGATGGCCGCCCCACTTGCGACTTGCACCAGGGAATAACAGCGTTCTGTTATTCGGTTTTTGCGTAGTGAAGGTGTGAAACCTATTGAAATTCATCGACGAATGAAGGTTCAGTATGGTGATGCATGTTTGTCACAGCAGCAAGTCTACGAATGGAATAGGAAGTTTGCAAATGGTGTGACGTCAGTGGAAGATGCTCCTCGTCCAGGTCAGGCACAACGGGTTGTGACTCCACAGAACACTGCAGTAGTTGAAGCCATAGTGAAGGAAAACCGCTGAGTGACACTGAAGGACATTGCAGCATGTTTACAGATTAGCCATAGGTCAGCACACAACATTGTGCATGATGTGCTCCAGTTTCACAGAGTGTCTGAAAGATGGATGCCGCGGCAGGTGACTCCTGAAGTCGGAGAACGACGTGTTGATGCTGGTGAAGAACTTCTTCGGCGCTTTGAATGAGAACGTCATGGCTTCCTTGCAAGAATAGTTACTGGGGACGAAATCTCGGTTCACTTCCACCAATCGGAAACGAAGAGAGCGAGCAACAAATGGCGCCATTCCTCATCACCAAAACCAAAGAAGTTTCGAACAGAATCATCAGCAGGGAAGGTTATGCTGACTCTCTTTTGGGACGAAAAAGGAGTGATTTTGGAGCCTTGCATGCCTAGAGGGACCACTGTCACCAGCGCATCATACACAGATCTCCCAAAAAATTGTTGCCGGCCTGCAATCAAATCAAAGCGACGTGATGTCAGCAGGTGTCCTTTTGCAACATGACAATATAAGGCCCGTACAACAGTTGCAACAATCACAGACCTGCATTTTGAGTGTCTTCCTCATCCACCATACTCACCAGACCTTGCCCCAAGTGATTTCCATATGTTTGGGCCACTCAGAGATGCAATGAGGGGAAAGAAGTTTCGTTCTGATGAAGAGGTACGCCACGTGGTGCATGAGTAGTTGCGCGGACTGCCGAAAGAATTTTTTTCTAAAGGAATTTATGCACTCTGTAAACGCTGGAGGACTTGCATTGAGCATGGAGGAGATTGTGTTGAAAAGTGATACAGCTTTGTACCATTTCCCCACAATAAATAATATTTAAAAAATATTTAAGGTTTTCATTTGACCCACCCTCGTACATTGAAAACGTTGCCCCGCAAACCTGCTACCTAGACGGATCGGATGGCATGCTTTCAGCCTAAACCCTGGTTTGCGCGACTCTGTTCAACAACACCTAGCACCGTACGCTAAGTTTGTTATGGAAAATATGCTTGTTATGACCTATTCTACCAGCCCTTTCATTCTCTACATTGATTTCAGATACATTGTGTTAATTGTGGAAAGAAATGGTCCAATAACATTCACTTTCTCAACGCTCCAGGGCTCACTTCCACCCTCTACTGGATGTACCTGCAGGACTCAGCGCGGGGTGGGATCCGGAGTGTGCGAGACAACTGTAGCGTGGCAGCAGCATTAGCAGTGCTGGGATCGACCGCGCGTCGCGTTTATCTCACGAGAGAATTAGTACGACACGTGCCAAGGCTGCCCGCGACGAACGTCACAGGCGTTCGGCGCTCCCCAGCCGAGCATCGCAACTCCCGGCCATACACAGTAGCTCGCCACGGGTCACCGCCCGTCACCCCACAGGCCGGCGACAGCGCACTGTGGTACATTTTACTGCTTTTTTTTTACTTCTTTTGTTCATTATAGCCGGACTGAGGGAGCCGCTGAAAGAGCGTTAACAAGCGTTGCCCAGTCTGAAATTTCGTTTATTTTCCGCTATTCATTTTATCGGAGCGAGCTTGTAATTGGCGGTTACACGCTGTGACCCGCTATGACAGGTCGGTATCCGGTGCGGATTGCCAACGCGTAGCACATCATACAACTGTTTTTCCAAACACGCTGACAACTGGGCCGCACAGTTTTGGAGAATATACAGTAGTACAATGTACACCGCTGAAATGTTTGTCCCAGTCCCCAAATAAGCCGAAATTAGTTTATAACATAAAGTCTCTATGTATCTATACTGAAGCGCCAAAGAAACTGATATAGACATTCGTATTCAAATACAGATACGATCCCAGCACTGCTAATGCTGCTACCACGCTACAGTTGTCTCGCACACTCCGGATCCCAGCCCGTGCTGAGTCCTGCAGATACGTCCAAGAGACGGTGAAAGTGAGCCCTGGAGCGATGAGAAAGTGAATGTTATTGGACCATATCTTTTCACAACACGGTGTTTCTCAAATCAATGTAGAGAATGAAAGGGCTGGTAGAATAGGTCACAACAAGCATATTTTACATAACAACCCATGTTCTCATCCCCTAGCGTATGGCGCTAGGTATTGTTGAAGAGAGTCGCGCGCGCCAGGAGGGTAGGCTAAAAGCATGCCAGGCTGAATACGGCCTATATAAGATAACAAGTGTCTGGCACAGTTGACAGATCAGTCACTGCTGCTACAATGGCAGGTTATCAAGATTTAAGTGAGTTTGAACATAGTGTCACAGTCGGGAAGCGAGCGATGGGACACAGCATATCCGAGGAAGAGATGAAATGGGAATTTTCCCATACGACCATTTCACGACTGTACCGTGAATATCAGGAATCCGGTAAAACATCAAATCTCCGACATCGCTGCGGTCGGGAAAAGATCCTGCAAGAACGGGATCAACGACGACTGGACAGAATAGTTCAACTTGACAGTGGTGAAACGCTTCCGCGGATTGCTGCAGACTTCAGTGCTGGACCGTCAACAAGTGCCAGCATGGGAACCATTCAACGAAAAATCATCAATATGGGCTTTTGGGGCCGAAGGCCAGCTCGTATACCCTTGATCACTCCACCACACAAAGATTTACGACTCGCCTGGGCCCGTCAACACCGACACTGGACTGTTGATGCCTGGAAACATTTTGCCTGGTCGGACGAGTCTCGTTTCAAATTATATCGAGCGGATGGACGTGTACGGCTATGGAGACAATCTCATCTATCCATGGACCTTGCATGTCAGCAGGGGACTGTTCTAGCTGGTGGGGGCTCTGAAATGGTGTTGGGCGTGTGCAGTTGGAGTGATATGGGATCCCTGATACGTCTAGATACGACTCTGACAGGTGACACGTACGTGAGCATCCGCTCTGATCACCTGCATCCATTCATGTCAGCTGTGCATTCCGTCGGCCTTGGGCAATTCCAGCAGGACAATGCGACACCCCACACGTCCTTAATTGCTACAGAGTGACTCCAGGAATACTCTTCTGAGTTTAAACACTTCCGCTGGCCACCAAATTCCCCAAACATGAACATTATTGAGCACATCTGGGGTGCCTTGCAACGCTCTGTTCAGAAGAGATTGCCACCCCCTCGTACTCTTACGGATTTATGGACAGTCCTGCAGGATTGATGGCGTCATTTCCCTCCAGCACTGCTTCAGACAGTAGTCGAGTCCATGCCACGTCGTGTTGTGGCACCTCTGCATGCTCGCCGGGACCCCTCGCGATATTAGGCGGGTGTACCAGTTTCTTTGGGTCTTCAGTGTATTGGTAATGCAACAGACAAAACTTCTATGATACATCAGGCCCTAGAAAACATCAGGCACCTCATATAGTGTTTGCAGATGATACTGTCGTTTACCGTCTGGTAAAGACAGGAGAAGATCAGAAGAAACTGCGAAACCTTTTTCACAAGATATATGCGTACTGTGAGAAGTACCAGTTGAACATAAACAGTTCCTGAAAACCAGCCATCGTCATCCAGCACAGAAGCGCACATTATTACAAACATTGGTCCATCGTGCAAGAGTAATATCAGACGGCGATAACCTGCCCCATGAACTGAGCCACCTACGCAAGTGTAACCTCTCCCTCACTTATCGACCTTAATGACAGTGAAAAATTAAACAGCGTGTACCTAATGGAAATTTGGGAAAAGCAATCGTCACCGAAGTTGATTTGTCGGGAAAGAGGGAGGAAAGGGTTACATCTAAATGAAAGGAAAAATGCAAATGAAACTGCTGGAAATTAATTTTGAAAAGGGGTAAAGTTAATAAAGAAAGTAAATGTGCGGTCGTCACGTTAACAATTAATTGGCGTTAATTAGATATTTGAGATTTGGGGGAAATTACGGTCGCCAGTCCTAAGGACAATTACTATAGTAACTGAAAAAGAAAGGTTATTACACATATAATTAGCACTAGAAGCGTGGCAACTGAAGGTTGACACGTGCAGCGTGAAAACTGAAAGTTTGTCAGAAGTAATAAATTTCGCAACACTCTGACTTAATTTAGCAAAAGAATTAATAAAACAGGAAAATCGAAAGTTAATTTAGTGACTGAAGTTAATAGTGAGCTTTCTTTCTGAAGCACATCGAAATTCAGTAAAATAGGGTTAGTCTTGGACTACCTCAACAATCATTTCAAAAGCTACTTGAATCTACGCAATTTAGAAATAAGGGATTTAACTTTGAACTTGAATTACATGATTCTGAACAATTAACAGTAGTAAAATTTAGTACGTACCAAGCTGAGCTGCAGTCACAGGTAAGCTAAAATACGGTAACAAAACTCGCACTCTTAATTTGTGCTTGTGTAATCTGAATATTGTAGCCGGCTATGAATACCTTAACTGAACTTTGAAATTAAAGTAGTGAAATGGTATGATTCTACTTTAATGCTGGCGTCTGAATTTCAACGACACTGGGGTACATTCTGGAAAGGGAAGGGACCCTGCTTGGTAATGCAATTGGGACCATGAGCAACAAAGGTTCATGCTACGTTGCTGTAATTTTGTGATGCAACAATTTTAAAAGTTTGAAAATCTGAGGTCTGCCATACAGTTCTAAAACTTTACGTGCTTTCAGTCCACCTTGTTGGTTGATTGAAGGTTTGAAGCCGTCGATCGAGGAGGTGGCGACAGTCACTCATTGTCGGCCGTCGCTGTTGCAGAAGCTGGATGTTGGCGTGCCTTCTTCTCGACACGGTCACCAGACGAAACGGGCTCTTGATGTGCGCCAGCTAATGCTTTCCGTCCGCGACACCATGTCAGAAACTATCATCGCAAGTCGAGTGCAATTACATTCTGCCAAACCCCGAAAGCGCGGCATCTCGCGGGAGCTTTACACAACACACCTGCTCCACTGCACTACTCCCGCCAGGCTCTCTCTCTGCCCGCGGTCCACGCGACCGAGTTAACACTACCAAAGATCCTAAACACTCAGGTTCTCCACACGACCTATCGATGTATTCGTTCGATAGCATAGTTTTCCCTAGGCCAGACCCAGCGTATAAATACAAATAATATTCACAAAACAAACCAACATAAATGCATAAATATATATATATATACAAACAGTAAAACAATTACAATATATAAAGAGACAGAAATGTCACATCTTCAGGTGACAAAATAAGGAAAAAAATTTGCAGTGCAATAGATGGAAATACGAGGATATGCATTTCCGGTGTTACACAAGGTTTTCAGGAATAACGGCTAAAGCCCCCATCAAGTGAATGAAGTGATTTCTGGAAAATATCAGAATAAGACCACCGACGAAGAGCAGGAAAAGAAACTGGCTTTGCTGCCATTCTGTGGTTTTGTGTCGGGCAAGATAAGCCGCCCGTTGCAAAGACACAATGTCAAATCAATCTTCAGGCGTTGAACGAAAATCCGTCAATTACTGAGACTAGTTAAAGACGCAGTAGGTCTCAGAACACCTGGAGTCTACGAAATACCTTGTAAGTGTGGCCAGAAGTACATTGGACAAAAAGTGCGCACTGTGGAACAACGCAGGAAAGAACATGAGAGGTATTATCGCCTACGCTATCCAGAGAAATCTGCGTTAGCTGAGCATGCGTTAGAAAACGGTCAACACAAAAAATTTGACGATACCTCTGTCGTGGCTCGCACTAACGGTTCTGGGACAGTTTAATAAAGGAACCTATTGGAATAAAAATTACCGCAAACACCCTGAACAGAGACGGTGGCTTGCAGCTCAGCGCTGCGTGGGATCTAGCGATCGCGCGGTTGAAGAGGGAACATCGAACGCCGACTCAAAACATGCCCATATGTGACAATGTCACGGGCACCAGTGACGTCACAGCCGGCAGGTAGCGTATATAAGGGCGCACCAACAGCCCACTGGCAGTCATACCACTTGACAATGGCCAAGGAGTGCTTGGCTCGTGTAGTTTTAAGCAACTGACGCGGTTGGAAACCCGAGAATATTTTATTCAAGGTGGCGTAAGGCCGCCGCATTGCTGTGAAATTACGTTGATAAATAGGCTTTTGTAGCGAAAGGTATGATGTATTGAAATCCTGAAATAAAGCAACGTACATTCAGAAAAAAATTAGCCACATTACATTCTGAACGCCTCTTGTAGATGTATCTGTCGAAATAATAGTGCGAGGATGACGCAGTGCGGCGAATTTCGCGTCTTGGGGACACGAGGCGGACCGGGCCTATGACTTTGACGGCAGAGACTTGAGCGCTACCCGGAGGCCATTAGGCCATATCTTAGTGGCGCCGGCTGGTCCTTCTAGCTCGGCGTGTCTTGGCGTAGCGCCCGGCGGTTAACGAGCCGACGCCTCCGCTGCCAGTGGCTGCCCGCCAGCCACGGCAAACGACGACGCGGCCAATGGCTGAGGAGGGGGCATAACGGACCGGGGCGGGGCGGCAATTTTCTTCTCAGTCTGCCTGCACCGACCCGCGAATCCTTCGACTGGGACCAAATGAACTGCAATGATGCCTTCAACAGAGAGATGTTTCTCTGGAACCATTTTCGACAGTTCCAATGTGTTAAGCGCGTGACACAGATGTCTTCAATGAACTTTACTGCAGAACCCGTGTGCATGGATTGTCCCAGTTTTGAGGGGCGTTCAATAGGTAATGCAACACTTTTTTTTCTGAAAGTAGGTTGATGTCAGTCAGGATTCCTATACACCATATTATTCCCTACTCTTATGGCAACAAAACACTATTTTTCAACACAAAGTCCGTTCATTGCGCTTCGGTTCAAAATGGTTCAAATGGCTCTGAACACTATGAGACTTAAATTCTGAGGTAATCAGCCCCTAGAACTTAGAACTACTTCAACCTAACTAACCTACGGACATCAAACGCATCCATGCCCGAGGAAGGATTACGACGTTTTGCCGGGAGGGACTCTATGCCGACATGTACCACTCTACTGGTCGACGTCCAAGCCAATGTCGTGCTGAGTCACTAATTTCCTCATTATCCGCGTAAAGTAACCCTTGAGCTAATACTTCATTGGGCCCACCACATGAAAGTCGGAAGGTGTGAGACTCGGGTTGTAGGGCGGATGAGGAAGAACAGTCCGATGAAGTTTTGTGAGCTCCTCTTGTATGCGCAGACATGTGAGGCCTTGCTTCTCCTGGAGAAGGAGAAGTTCGTTTACATTTACGCTGAGATAATTTCTTCAACTTCCTGAGGAGAGCACAGTACAATTTAGAGTTGATAGTTGCACCTTGAGAGAGCACATCAAACAGAAAAAACCTCTTCAGAGTCCCAGGAGATCGTCACCATGCCTTTATCGGCTGAGGGTGCGTTTTTGAACTTTTCCTTTTGAGGAGAAGTGATGTGCCGCCACATCGTGGATTGCCGTTTTGTTTCCGGTTCGAAATTTTGAACTCATCTTTCACAGCCTGCGACGACGTTACACAAAAATTGTCTCGATCAGCCTCGCAACGAGAAACAGACATGTCCTCTTCAGTAGCGAGGCGTTTGACTGTAATCGATCGATCACCTATAGTGAGAGTGTCCGCACGTTCCAACACTGCAAGTGTGCCAGACTGGTTTTCGCGACCCTCTTGCGGCGATAACATGGTCTCGCCCAATGACTAACCTTGCTTTTGTCATTTCTAGATCTCCACAGACATTCCGGCAGCGTCTATGAGCATGGTGTAGTTTTCCACCAAAAGAAACTCAATGACGGTTCTTTGCTTGGAAAGCACCTCCGTTACAGACACCGTTTTGAAGGCTACGTATAGCCCCGGCATCTATTGCAACTTCATGAAACTATAGTGGCTGAAGCGGGAATAGTCCGCTATGTGTCACAACAAATTTCACAATTTTTCAATGCAAACTGTCCGAGAAAAAAGATGTGGTGCTTTACTTACTAAACGTCCCTCGAATTTACCAATTTTCTGACTTTTTCTACACTATTGGCCATTAAAATTGCTACACCAAGAAAAAGTGCAGATGATAAACGGGTATTCATCGGACAAATATATTATACCAGAACTGATATATGACTACATTTTCACACAATTTCGGTGCGTAGATCCTGAGAAATCAGTACCCAGAACAACCACCTCTGGCCGTAATAACGGCCTTGATACGCCTGGGCATTGAGTCAAACAGAGCTTGGATGGCGTGTACAGGTACAGCTGTCCATGCAGCTCCAACACGATACCACAGTTCATCAAGGGTAGTGACTGGCGTATTGTGATGAGCCAGTTGCTCGGCCACCATTGACCAGACGTTTTCAATTGGTGAGAGATCTGGAGAATGTGCTGGCCAGGGCAGCAGTCGAACATGTTCTGAATACAGAAAGGCCCTTACAGGACCTTCAATACGTGGTCGTGCGTTATCCTACTGAAATGTGGGGTTGCGCAGGAATCGAATGAAGGGTAGAGCCACGGGTCATAACACATCTGAAATGTAACGTCCACTGTTCAAAGTGCCGTCAATGTGAACAAGAAGTGACCGAGACATGTAACCAATGGCATCCCATATCATCACGCCAGGTGGTACGTTAGTATGGCGATGACGAATACACGCTTCCAATGTGCATTCACCGCAATGTCGCCAAACACGGAGGCGACCATCATGATGCTGTAAACAGAACCTGGATTCATCCGAAAAAATGAAGTTTTGCCTTTCGTGCACCCAGGTTCGTGGTTGAGTACACCATCGCAGGCGCTCCTGTCTGTGATGCAGCGTCAATGGTAGACGCAGCCATGGTCTCCGAGCTGATAGTCCATGCGGCTGCGACCGTCGTCGAACTGTTCCTGCAGAAGATTGTTGTGTTGCAAACGTCCCCAGCTGTTGACTCATGGATCGAGATG
The DNA here is from genome assembly GCF_023864275.1 of Schistocerca cancellata. Classification (NCBI taxonomy): domain Eukaryota; kingdom Metazoa; phylum Arthropoda; class Insecta; order Orthoptera; family Acrididae; genus Schistocerca; species Schistocerca cancellata. The sequence goes on from NC_064632.1 coordinate 180,185,985, forward strand.
TGGCTGCACGATCCGTTATAGCCATGCGGATAAGGTGTCTGTCATGTCGACTGCTAATGATACGAGGCCGTGGGGATCCAGCACGGCGTTCCGTATTATCCTCCTGAACCCACCGATTACATATTTTGCTAACAGTAATTGGATCTCGACCAACGCGAGCAGCAATGTCGCTATACGATAAACCGCAATCGCGATAAGCCACAATCCGACCTTTATCAAAGTCGGAAACGTGATGGTACGCATTTCTCCTCCTTACACGAGGCATCACAACAACTTTTCACCAGATAACGCCGGTCAACTGCTGTTTGTGTATGAGAAATCGGTTGGAAACTTTCCTCGCGTCAGCACGTTGTAGGTGTCGCCACCGGCGCCAACCCTCTGTGAATGCTCCGAAAAGCTAATCATTTGCATATCACAGCATCTTCTTCCTGTCGGTTAAATTTAGCGTCTGTAGCACGTCAAATTCCCGGTGTAGCAACTTTAATGGCCAGTAGTGTATAAGTTGAGTGAAGGTACAAATACCATGTATCTCTGCAGGGTGATTTTTCTAATAGGAGACAAACTGCAGGAAAAGACCCTTGAGAGGTTAAGGAACAACAGAGTTCAAAAACCGCGACCATCGGATGAAGGTACATGTCATATTTGTCTCCAAGAAAGGTAGCGGAAGTGATGCACAAAACCATCGTGCCTATCCTCGACATCCATTTTTTATAGATCTTGGAATACTTTCTGAGCCCAAACTCAGCTTAATATCTCGAACAGAATGACCTCCTGCATGCCACCGAGCATGGATTCCGAAAAATCCAACTCACACTTCTCTCACTTAAGTACTGAGAGCCATGGATAAAGGCTGTTAGGTAAATGCAGTATTTCTTGATTTCCGAAAAATATTTGACTCGGTAGCACATCTACGCTTATTAGAAAAGTACGATCGTGTGAGGTATTAAGAAAAATTTGCAACTTAATTGAGGATTTTATGTGAGGGAAGATGCAGCATGTTATCTTGGATGGAGAGTGATCGACAGATGAAGAAGTAGCTTCGTGGGTGCCCTAGGGGAGTGTGTTGGGACTCTTGCACGTCATATTCTAAATTAATGATCGTGCAGGAAATATAATTCGTAACCTCAAACGTTTCGGACATGATGCAGTTTCCTACAATGAACAAGACTGTGAGAGAAACTGCAGAAATGTTAGTCAGATCATCATAAAATGTCAAGATAGTGCGAAGATGGGCAACTTGGTTTAAATCTCCAGAAATTTGAAACTGTGCTCTTCAAAAACTCGAAATTACGTAGTACAGTGTAACACGAATGAGTCACAATTGCATTCGCTCAATTCATACAATAATTATCTGGGTGTAACACATTTTACGGATATAATATAGAACGAGCACATAAGCTTAGTCGTAACTTAATCACTTGGCAAACTTCGGTTTAGTGTTAGAATACTAGGGAAATGCAGTCGTAGTGAAAAGGAAACTGCGTAAAAACCCTTTCAAGGATATTGCTCAAATGTGTGGTACCGGTACCAAGTAGGACTGGCAGGGGATATTGAACGTATACAGAGAAGAGTAGCAGAAATGATCATAGGTTTGTTTGGTCCATGGTAGAGTGTCAGGAAAGTACTGAATGAACTGAACTGACACACTCTCAAAGATAGACGGAAACTTTTCGATGAAAACCTGCTTAGAAAGTTTCTAGAACCAACTTCAAGCGATAAATCTAGGAATATATGACAATCTCCTCCGTATCACTCCTATAGAGATCACGAAGACAAGATTAGATTTATTACAGAGGCAGTTGATCTATCATTCTTCCTGTGTTCCATATGTGAACGGAATCGGAAAAAGCGCTAATAACTGGTACAATGGGACATACCCTCTGACATGCTCTTGACAGTCGTTCACAGAGTATATACATAGATGTAGATGGACAAATGGCTGGATATGGGTTACAAGGGAGATACATCTACCGAGATCTTTGTCAATGGAGGTTTCAGTGATTGTCACCAACAAGAAATGTTCTGTTTTACTTTAGTTTAAGCTGCACACTCAAGAGAGAAATAATGTTATCGACGAGGGTTGCGCGCTCACGTATCTGCACTAGAGTTGTAAGGCTACTGTAGACTGTATTAAGTAAGGGCAGACGACAGCCGGCCGGAGTGGTCGAGCGGTTCTAGGCGCTACAGTCTGGAGCCGCGCGACCGCTGCGGCCGCAGGTTCGAATCCTGCCTCGGGCATGGATGTGTGTGTTGTCCTTAGGTTAGTTAGGTTTAAGTAGTTCTAAGTTCTAGGGGACTGATGACCTCAGATGTTAAGTCCCATAGTGCTCAGAGCCATTTGAACCATTTGAAGTGCAGACTACAGTAGTTTTCATAGTAGGGTTGACCACATATGATCACACACGCATTACCTGTACATTAGGTATGTGGTATACCTATTGGGGATTACCTAATAACGATGTCTTCCTTTACGTATGCGATCAGTGTCTTGCTAGATTCCCCTAAAAAGCGAAAGCGCTCAACTGTCTAGAAACTGAGTTAGGATATATAAAGGGCAGGATAACGTACAGAACAATTTTGTTATACATAGTTGTTTTACCATTTATTACCTAAGGAAAAACAATAGTTATAGAACAATTTAAACTGACAAAATTTAATTTAGATTTTAACAAAAACTGATTTCTAAGATGAAACAAGGAATATTGAAGTAAAAATAAAGGAAACAATAAAGATTTATCATATAGCGCCATAAAATGCAATTTCCTCGACAGCAATGTAAAATATACTGAAGCGCCAGAGAAACTGGTGTAGGCAGGCGTATTCAAATACAGAGATATGTAAACGGGCAGAAGACGGCGCTGCGATCGGCAACGCCTATATAAGAAACTGTCTGGCGCAGTTGTTAGATCGGTTACTGCTGCTACAATTGCAGATTATCAAGATTTATGTGAGTTTGAACGTGGTGTTATAGTTGGCGCACGAGCGATGAGACACAGCGCCTCCGAGGTAGCGATAAAGTGGGGATTTTCCCGTATGACCATTTCAAGAGTGTACCGTGAATATCAGGAACCCGATAAAACATCAAATCTCCACCATCACTGCGGCCGGAAAAAGATCCGGAAAGAATGGGACCAATGACGACTGAAGAGAATATTCAGCCACAGCCCGCCCGGATAGCCGTGCGGTGTAACGCACTGCTTCCAGGACGGGAAGGCGGGGACAGGCACCCCGACACGAATCCTGATTAGTGTCGAGCTCCGGTGTGCCGCCCAGTCTGTGGATGGTTTTTATGGCGGTTTTCCATCTGCCTCGGCGAAAGCGGGCTGGTTCCTCTTACCTCGCCTCAGTTACACTATGTCGACGATTGCTGCGCAAAACTCTGTATCCACGTACGCTTACACCAACATAGCTCTACAACGCAAACATGGGGTCCCTGATACGTCTAGATACGACTCTTACAGGTGACACGAACATAAGCATCCAGTCTGATCACCTGCATCCATTCATGTCCATTGTGCATTTCAACGGACTTGGGAAATTCCAGCAGGACAATGCGACAGCCCACACGTCCAGAATTGCTACAGAGTGGTTCCAGGAACGCTCTTCTGAGTTCAAAAACTTCCGCTGGCCACCAAACTCTCCAGACATGAACATTACTGAGCATATCTCTGATGCGTCGCAACTTTCTGTTCAGAAGAGATCTCTATCCCCCCGTACTTTTACGGATTTATAGACAGCCCTGCATTATTCATGGTGTCAGTTCCCTCCAGCACTACTTCAGATATTAGTCGAATCCATGACGCGTCGTGTTGCGGCACTTCCGCGTGCACAATATTAGGCAGGTGTACCAGTCTCTTTGGCTCTTCAGTGTAAAAGAAACCCACAACAGGAATATACCAAACATCGCTTCAATTCTTCGTCGAACTTATATAAAACTATTTTCTTTTATTAATAAACAACTTTAAAGTTTATGAATAATAGCAGGAAACTCTTGCCTTTGATCGTAAAGAATAACGTTCCACTAAGTGCAAGGTAACAATATACTATATATTGTGTTTGAACATGTAAATTGTGCTTGCATCATAAGTAATTGCTTTAGTTGCATAAAAGCACAGAAGTTCCGTGTACAATCATTACGACAGCTGACCATCAACTGAGAGACGCGACAATCATCCGATATCAGACAAAGCTGGCGCTGTCTTCTTTGGCAAGTTTGACACGGCATCAGTTACCTTCTCGCATTTAGGTCACAGCTGTTTTTTTTTTTTTTTTTTTTTTTTACGGAGTTTCTGTCTTCACTCATAGCGACTGAAGTGAAGAAATTAATAAATTCTTAAGCCTAACTCTTAGCTTTGATTGCTGTTATGCTGAAGATCAGCCGGCATGTGGCAGAAATTCTTACAGCGTACAGAAAATTGAGATCATAGCGAGAATTTATAATCAGGAAACCGGAAGTAGTTTAAGAATCAGACACGCCTCATGACTTTTAGCATAGTCCTACACGAGGTTTAGTGGTATTATATGCACAATCTATGTAGCAAAAATATGCATACATTACCGAACTATGCGGCACATTTAGCAGATGTAATTAATAAGGGCACTGTCCATCAGAATTACTTGGCAACTTGCAATAAATAAATGAGTGTCAGCGACAACGCACGTTTTTAAATCCAGGAAACTTCCAACAGCTGCAAATTTTATAAAACCGCTACAATGACGAATGGATATACAGTTGTCGATAGTGTCCACGATTACAAAACCTCGTTTTTCCATGCATGTTGGACGAGCCTGGTAACGAATTTCAAGTACAAACTTCAACTGCAGCCGCACTAAAACGGTACTAGAATACATTCCGAAGTGTACGTTTCATTACACTTTTTTTTTTAAATAACCTTTTAATTTTCCATAGTCATATTAGTGAGCAATACACATCATTATAACTGCGAAATTTACCGAACAAAAGAAAATGCTTTTAACTCTTTTTTGCGACCAGACGTCGATAACGTTTATGCATTTTATTTTGCAGGCATCTAGTGCTGGTGCTTTATTAACAGCAATTCATACAAAACAGAACAAAAATTTTCCGCCCACTGCAATATTGGAGGATTATGGCATACGCATTCTACAATCTGTAATTAGCCACTAATGGTGCACTGAACCAATTACTCGCAACAGCAGTACACAATCGTTAATTTGTTCAAGTGATACGTACTGGCAATCATTTCAGCTATTTAACACACCAAACAGATAACGCACTTTGGAAAACTTAGAAATTGGTCATAAAAATATCGCGTTGATGTTAACCGCCGCAGTGTGTTCCGCGAGTCACAGTTTTCTGACGTGCCATTACTAAACATCCCCTCAGTTATCTAGAATATCTTTTTCCAACCCAGTCGTTGCAATGATTGTCCCCCTCTTTAATTATGTAAATCTGTGGCATGAATCGAATCACCTGTTTCCATAATTATTTTCGCACCACTTCCTTGTTGATTCGCTACGGTCGCAGCTTCGAATCCTTCCTCGGGCATGGATGTGTGTGATGTCCTTAGGTTAGCTAGGTTTAATTAGTTCTAAGTTCTAGACGACTGATGACCTCAGAAGTTAAGTCGCATAGTGCTCAGAGCCATTTGAACCTTGTTGATTACGGACTGGTGGTCATTTCCCTCGCCATCCTGAAAATTCGTCCTTCTACTCTTAAAAATAGGACGCCATCAGTTCACAAATTTCTGTCCGTATTCGGCATGAATTCCTCGATTAATTTCAATAATTAATTCGAGATTTGTTGCCACTAGAAACTGTAGTACTGAATACATTTGATTCACATTTGGCATGATTTTCATCGATACGTTCGTTTTCAACGGCTGCTCTAGACGGACGAGAAACACTGTGACTTTCACGCTACCGCAGCCCTAAGCACACCGACCTACGTAGACCACTTTCCGTATCTACATGGCTCCTCTTGAAATCCATACTCTAGGCGCCTAGTAGAAGGATCATCGAACGATTTTCACAATATTTCTCTACGTTTCCAATGTCTGTTGCGTTGTCTAAGTGCTCTGTCAATAAAACGCAGTCTTTGGTTTGCTTCTCCACAACGTTATCTACGTGATCGCTCCAATTGTAAATCCTAGGTATTTAGCTTAACTGACAGCCTTTAAACTTGTGAGATTTATCGTTGAACCGAAATTTAAAGGTTTCTTTTTAACACTCATGTGGATGACTTCACGTCTTTCCATATTTTGAGTCAATTGCCACTTTTCGCAATGTACGTATTTTTGTCTAAATCCTTTTGCAATTGGTCTAGATCTTCTGATGACTTAACTAGACAGTAAATGACGCATCACCTTCAAACAATCTAAGAGGGCTACTCATATAGTCTCCTAAATCCTTTACGTAGATTAGGAACAGCAGGCGGCCTGTAACACTTCCTTGGGGAACGCCAGATATCATTTCTGTTTTACTCGATGACTTTTCCTCAGTTAGTACGAACTGTAAACTTTTCGACAGGAAATCACCGATCCAGTCACACAACTGAGATGATACTCCACAGGCACGGAATTTACTTATAAGGCGGTTGCGAGTAACGGTATCAAAAGACTTTTGCAAATATTAAAACATGGAATCAGTTTGATACTCCTTGTCGACAGCGTCATTACTTTGTCAGAATAAAAAGCTAGTTGTTTTACAAGAACGATATTTTCAAAGTTCGTGCTGACTGTGTGTCAGCAGACCGTTTTTATCTAGATAATTCATTATGTTCGAACGCAATATATGTCCCAAAATCCTACTGCAAACCGTTGTCAAGATATGAGTCTGTAATTCATCGGATTAATCCTACTTTCTACTCTTTAGGCACGGATCTTTCGACGAGCTAGCCGTTGTATATCATTGCTAAGTAAGCAGCATACTCTGAATAATTGGTATACAATCTGAACCGGAGGAGCTGTCTTTATTGAGTCCTTTAAACTGTTTCGCTGCCCGAAGCCGTCTACTTCTAAGTTACTCATGATGGTAGCAGTTCTTGATTCGAATTCTGAGACACCTACTTCGTCTTCTTTGGTGAAAGAATTTTAGAAAACCGTAACTGTGCTTTAGCAACACTGTCATCGATAGTATTTCCATTGCTATCATGCAGAGAAGACATTCATTGTGTCTTGCCGCTACTATACATACGATCAGAATCTCTTTAAGTTTTCTGCCAGATTTTAAGACAGTGTTTTGTTGTGGAAACTATTAAAAGCACTTCGCATTGAAGTCCGCACTAATGTTCGAGCCCGAGATTCACGAAAGGCGTTCTATATTGCACCACATCATCAACTATTAATCAGGACACAATCATGCGGAATGTCTTCGCAGAAATGTGATTGGCCTGAGGAATATTTGACTAATACAACTGAATACGTTGTATCAGTCGGCAAGTATTCTACAGAAACGAAACTAACGCCGGTATGGTCCGAGGAAGTGATATGTGAATTCCTAAGGGACCAAACTGCTGAGGTCATCGGTCCCTAGACTTACGCACTACTTAAACTATCTTATGCTACGAACAACACACGCACCCATACCCGAGGGAGGACTCGAACCTCCGGTGGGAGGGGCCGCGCAATCCGTGACATTGCTCCTCAAAATACGCGGCCACTTCTCGTGGCAAGGAAGTGTGATAGGGCAACTACACTGAGGAGACAAAACGTCATGGAATAGTGATATATACTTACACAGAAAGCGGAAGACTCGCGTAAAAGCCGGCCGCTGTGACCGTACGGTTCTAGGTGCTTCATTCCGGAACCGCGCTGCTGCTATGTTCGCAGGTTCGAATCCTACCTCGGGCATGGATGTGATATCTTTAGTTTAGTTAGGTTTAAGTAGTTCTAAGTCGAGGGAACTGATGACCTCCGATATTAAGTCCCACAGTGCTCAGAGCCATTTGATACATTAGAAAATCTTCCCCAAGTGATTATGGTCGCACGACGGGAATTAACATACTTTTAACGCGGGATGGTAAATAGAGCTACACTTATGTGACATTCCATTACGGATATCGTTATAGATTTCAATATTCCGGGACTGTGCCGAGAATGCCAAATTACAAATATCACCTCTCACACAACACTGGGTTCCACGGACTTCACTTAACGACCGAGAGCAGCAGCGTTTGCGTAGCATTGTCAGTGCTAACAGACGTATCCTATAGGACAGTGTAGTGAAATCTGGCGTTAATGGATTATGGCAGCAGACGACCGAAACGAGTGCCTTTCCTAACAGCACGACATAGCGTGCAACACCCCTTCTGCACTCATGATCATATCGGTTGTGCCCTAGTCAACTAGGACGCTATGGCATGCTCAGATGAAACCCGATTTCACTTGGAAAGAGCAGATGGCAGTCTTCGAGTGTAGTTCAGACCCCACGAAGACTTGGATCCAAGTTGTCAAGTAGCTACTGTGCAAGCTGGTGGTGGATCCATAACAGTGTGTGCTGTGTTTACATGGTACGGACTGCGTCTTCTGGATGTTCGGATACTTGTACACCATTTGCAGCCATTCCTGGACTTCATGTTCCCAAACGACGATGGAATTTTTAAGGATGAAGGTTTTTCATGTCACCGGGCCATATTTGTTTGCGACTGGTTTCAGGAACATTCTGGTCAGTTAGATCGAATGGTTTGACTTACCACATCGCAAGACATAAATCACCTCTAACATTTATGGGAAGTAGTCGAGAGGTCAGCTCTTGCACAAATTCCTGCAACGACAGCACTTTCACAATTATGGACGGCTGTAGAGGCAGCATGGCTCAATATTTATGCAGGGGACTTGCAACAATTTGTTGTGTCCATGACACTTCGAGTTGCTGCAAGACATCGGGCAAAAGTAGTTCCGACAGGATATTATGAGGTTCCCCGTGACTTTTGTCTTCTCTGTGTAATATTTCCTATATACAGAAACGATTTATCAGATAGAAGTAAGATTGTCGCTGACAGTGGTATTGTGTACAGGAAAATAGGGTGGTTAGTTGATCGTAAGGAAATGTAGAAAGAACTGAATACATTTAGAAGCTTGATTTAACGACTGATAACTTTCTTTCAACGTGCATTAATGCAATACAGCAGGGAAAAAGAAACGTATGTTACCTGATGACAAGAGTAGTGGTGAACATCTCGAGTACGCAAAATAACTGTGAGGGTTAATGGTAATGAATGAGATAAAATCGGACGATCGCAGAAAATCATTATTGGAGATGGAGAATGAAATACTTAGATTTTCCGGATGTGATTTGTGAAAATACAATGCAGAAGACCTCGTACAAGACGCTACTGCGACCGATTCTATAGTACTGATGTGTGGCGTTTCTCTATTTGAGCGTTGGAGACCTCTGGGGAATGGGCTTAACAAGAAGCGGGAAAATTCCTGTGTACATATGATATTTTTCATTTTATTAGCTGAAATTTTACGTTGTTACATGTTGCTTCGTTTCTGTATTTTTTGTTTCCAAATTTCCCGCTTCGTTCTACATGTATTTTTCTTTACAAATGTTGTTTGCACTAGTAAACAAACAAATCCTGTTAGTATTGAGGACAGAATCAATAGTGGAAGCTTACTCCATAGTTGTTAGGCAGTGTTTAGTGAGTACTGGAAATCCTTGCCCCACCAGGATTGGAATCGGGTATTTCCGAGAGGAGAGCCATCAAACAAGCGTACTTCAGTAATTTCAGTTGGGAAAGGACGTGTTGTGTCTGACTACAAGTCGCGGACGTGGCGACTGCTCGGCTCTGTTCTGATTCGACTAGTGTGCAGTGCACATTTCTGGCTAAAATGTATTCCATTCAGAACATGGCAGACATGCATCTGATGTATGGACTCGCAAATTGCAATGCTTTTGAAGGCAGGCTTTTTATGCTGAAATGTTTCCTAACACACATTTACCGAAAGATTTTGGAAACAAGGCATCATCAACAGTTTAGCATTAATGTATGCGCAGGCATAATTGGAGACAGATAAACTGGATCTTTCACTTTCTTCGTACACTGAAGCGCCAAGGAAATTGGTATAGGCATGAATACTCAAATACAAGAGATATGTAAACAAGCAGAACACAGCCCTGTGGTCGCCTATATAAGAGAAGTGTCTGGCGCTGTTGTTAGATCAATTACTGCTGAAACTTCCTGGCAGATTAAAACTGTGTGCCGGACCGAGACTCGAACTCGGGACCTTTGCCTTTCGCGGGAAAGTGCTCTACCTTCTGAGCTACCCAAGCACGACTCACGACACGTCGTCACAGCTCCAATTCTGCCAGTACCTCGTCTCCCATCTTCCATACGTCACAGACGCTCTTTTGCGAACCTTGCAGAACTAGCACTCCTGGAAGAAAGGATATTGCAGAGACATGGCTTTGCCACAGCCTGGGGTATGTTTACAGAATGAAATTTTCACTCTGCAGCGGAGTGTGCGCTGAACTGAAACTTCCTGGCGGATTAAAACTGTGTGCCGGATGGAGACTCGAACTCGGGATCTTTGCATTTCGCGGGCAAGTGCTGTACCAACTTAAGGTAGGAGACGAGGTACTGATGGAATTTATGCTGTGAGGACGGGACGTGAGTCGTGATTGGGTAGCTCAGATGGTAGAGCACTTTCCCGCGAAAGGCAAAGGTCCCGAGTTAGAGTCTCGGTCCGGCACACAGTTTTAATCTGCCAGGAAATTTCATATCAGCGCACACTCCACTCCAGAGTCAAAATTTCGTTCCGGTTACTGCTGTTACAATGGCAGGTTATAAAGATTTGCGTAAGTTTGAATGTGGTTTTATAGTCGCCTCGCCTGGGCCCGTCAACACCGACACTGAAGTGTTGATGAGTGGAAACATGTTGCCTGGTCGGACGAGCCTCGTTTGAAATTATATCGAGCGGATGGGCGTGTACGGGTATGGAGATAATCTCATGAATCCATGGACTCTACATGTCAGTAGGGGACTGTTCAAACTGGTGGAGGCTCTGTAGTGGTATAAGGCGTGTGCGTTGTACTGATATGGGACCCCTGATAACGTCTAGATACGACTCTAACGAGTGACAGGTACGTACGCATCCTGTCCGATCACCTCATCGATTCATGTCCATTGTGCATTCTGACCGACTTGAGCAATTCCAGCACGACACTGCGACACCCCATACGTCCAGAATGGTTACAGTGTGCTCGAGTAACATTCCTCTGATTTTGAACACTTTCGCTGGACGCCAAACTCCCCCATACATAAATATTCGAGCACATATGAGTTCGGTTTCAACGAGCTATTCAGAAGAAATCTCCACCCACTCGTACTCTTACGGACTTATGGAAAGCCCTGCAGAATTCATGGTGTCAGTTCCATCAAGCATCTCTTTACATTAGTCGAGTCCATGCCACGTCGAGCTGCGGCACTTCTGTGTGCTCGCGGGGGCCCTACGCGATACTAGGCATGTGTATCAGTCTTTGGCTCTTTATACACTCCTGGAAATGGAAAAAAGAACACATTGACACCGGTGTGTCAGACCCACCATACTTGCTCCGGACACTGCGAGAGGGCTGTACAAGCAATGATCACATGCACGGCACAGCGGACACTCCAGGAACCGCGGTGTTGGCCGTCGAATGGCGCTAGCTGCGCAGCATTTGTGCACCGCCGCCGTCAGTGTCAGCCAGTTTGCCGTGGCATACGGAGCTCCATCGCAGTCTTTAACACTGGTAGCATGCCGCGACAGCGTGGACGTGAACCGTATGTGCAGTTGACGGACTTTGAGCGAGGGCGTATAGTGGGCATGCGGGAGGCCGGGTGGACGTACCGCCGAATTGCTCAACACGTGGGGCGTGAGGTCTCCACAGTACATCGATGTTGTCGCCAGTGGTCGGCGGAAGGTGCACGTGCCCGTCGACCTGGGACCGGACCGCAGCGACGCACAGATGCACGCCAAGACCGTAGGATCCTACGCAGTGCCGTAGGGGACCGCACCGCCACTTCCCAGCAAATTAGGGACACTGTTGCTCCTGGGGTATCGGCGAGGACCATTCGCAACCGTCTCCATGAAGCTGGGCTACGGTCCCGCACACCGTTAGGCCGTCTTCCGCTCACGCCCCAACATCGTGCAGCCCGCCTCCTGTGGTGTCGCGACAGGCGTGAATGGAGGGACGAATGGAGACGTGTCGTCTTCAGCGATGAGAGTCGCTTCTGCCTTGGTGCCAATGATGGTCGTATGCGTGTTTGGCGCCGTGCAGGTGAGCGCCACAATCAGGACTGCATACGACCGAGGCACACAGGGCCAACACCCGGCATCATGGTGTGGGGAGCGATCTCCTACACTGGCCGTACACCACTGGTGATCGTCGAGGGGACACTGAATAGTGCACGGTGCATCCAAACCGTCATCGAACCCATCGTTCTACCATTCCTAGACCGGCAAGGTAACTTGCTGTTCCAACAGGACAATGCACGTCCGCATGTATCCCGTGCCACCCAACGTGCTCTAGAAGGTGTAAGTCAACTACCCTGGCCAGCAAGATCTCCGGATCTGTCCCCCATTGAGCATGTTTGGGACTGGATGAAGCGTCGTCTCACGCGGTCTGCACGTCCAGCACGAACGCTGGTCCAACTGAGGCGCCAGGTGGAAATGGCATGGCAAGCCGTTCCACAGGACTACATCCAGCATCTCTACGATCGTCTCCATGGGAGAATAGCAGCCTGCATTGCTGCGAAAGGTGGATATACACTGTACTAGTGCCGACATTGTGCATGCTCTGTTGCCTGTGTCTATGTGCCTGTGGTTCTGTCAGTGTGATCATGTAATGTATCTGACCCCAGGAATGTGTCAATAAAGTTTCCCCTTCCTGGGACAATGAATTCACGGTGTTCTTATTTCAATTTCCAGGAGTGTAGTAATACTGACGGCGGCGTCATACAGTGACCTTTTAATAGAGTATTTACATGTTTTGCTGAAGGACGTTCCACAACGCTAACGTCAGAACATGAATTTCATGCTCTGCAAACTAGAACCATTTTGTATCTGCGTTTCCCATATAAACGTGTAGCTCGAAGATGGCAGCAACTTGACCTTCTCGACCTCTTCATCTCAGGCCATGGAATTGTTAGTCTTGGAGGCATTTAAAAAGCACACTGCATTCAATATGTAATGAGAATGCTGACATGCTACGCCAGCGTGTTTAAGGAGGATTTCAGCAGATACAGCAGACACCAGGAATATGGGTTCGAGTAAGACAGTTCATGATGCGGTGTTTGGAAGTTTGTTTTAGAGCTAATGGTAGACATTTTGAACATTTCATTTGTCCATCAGAAGACAAAATATAAAATGAAAGAAAATACATGTAGAACCAAGCTGGAAATTTGAAAACAACAAGACAGAAAAGAAGCAAACATAACTGCCTACTCGTCAAATATGGGGTGCCTAGGAAACGTGCTTATCGGAATTAGGCCACGACCAGTCGGCGCGGCGCTTACGCCGCCTTCGCTTAGAGGTCGCTGCTGTCTCTTTGTCGTATTAGAGAGGGTGGGTCAACGTGCAATTGGCTGTCGTCTTGTCACAGCCCTCTCTGCTCAGTGCTTCGCGACTGGCGTGCCGGCGCCTGACTTTACGTCGGGACAATAACAATAGAAAAGCGTCAGGCTAAGAGAGAGAGGGGAAAAGAATAACAATTTGATCACATGTAAATACGAACTTTTTGGTTGTTTTTAGGTCCTCTCAGCATTACTCAGAGGTTTTCAACATGTTGGTTAACACACTGTGTATAACTGCTATCTGTTCCAGACTCCCGTTCCTGGGTGGTAAAAGGGTAATTAAACTGCGGCCTAGGTTAAACGTCCATCATTAGGATCCTATTACACTAAATCCTCGGATATGCGGATAATGGTGAAAATTATCTGTTTGCGGCTTAAAATATACGGTTGACTGCGTGCTAACAAAGAGTTCTTCCCTGCATCAAAATCCATTTAGTATGCAGGTCTCCGTTAAAAATCTGAAGCTCAGAGTGCTTCTGTAAATTCCACAGAATGAATGTTGTGCTATGATTTTACGTGATATTCTTAGTATAAAATAAAAACCTGCACCGCCTGTAATAAAGATAAAAATCCACTCTTACCTTTCCAAACCATTAATGACAATGATGAAATATAGGGACAACAAAACTTTGGCCGTATTGCTGAAACAACATGTAAAATTGACCCACGCAATTTCATATCAATTCTTGAAACAATATAGTCAAAACTATAGCCGGTGGTAGACAGTAAACATCTTCCGAAATTTTACTAAATGCTTCCTCTGAGAATTACTTTCAACAATTATTTCATGAGCCCACACGAATTGTAAATGGTTGCGAAAACACACTTGACCTCTTAGCCACAAATAATCCTGATCCAATACAGAGCGTCATGACAGATATAGGGATTAGTGAACACAAGGTCATTGTAGCGAGGCTCAAAATCATCTCAACCAAAACCACTAAAAATAAATGCAAAATATATTTATTTAAAACAGCAGATAAAAATTCGCTTGATGCCTTCCTAAGAGAGAGTCTCCATTCCTTCCAAGCTAATTATGTAAGTGTAGACCAGATATGGCTCAAATTCAAAGATACAGCAATAGATAGATACACACCGCATAAGTTAATAAGAGACGGGACTGATCCACCATGGAACACAAATCACGTCAGAACACTGTTGCGGAAGCAACGAAAAAAGCATGCCAAATTCAGAAGAACGCAAAATCCCCAAGACTGGCTAAGTTTCACGGAAGCTCGAAATTTAGTGCGGACGTCAATGCGAGATGCTTTTAGTAGTTTCCACAATGAAACATTGTCTCAAAATATGGTAGAAAACCCAAAGAGATTCTGGCCGTATGTGAAGTACATCAGCGACAAAAAGCAGTCAATACCGTCACTGCGCGATAGCGATGGAAATGTTACCGATGATAGTGCCACTAAAGTGGAGTTACTAAATACAGTTTTCCGTAATTCCTTCACGAAAGGAGACGAAGTAAATATTCCAGAATTCGAAACCAGAACAGCTGTTATCATGAGTGACATAAAAGTAGATATCTTAGGTGTTGCGAAATAACTCACATTACTTAAGAAAGGCAAGTCTTCCGGTCGATTCTTAGCAATCATATACAACCGCTCACTTGTGGAAAAGTCTGTTCCTGAAGACTGGAGAGTAGCGCAAGTCACACGAATATTCAAGAAAAGAAACAGGAGTAACCCATTGAATTACAGACCCATATCACTGAACTCAATTTGCAGTAGGATTTTGGAGCATATACGGTACTCGAACATTATGAATCATCCTGAAGGAAATGACTTATTGGTACATAACCAACACGGATTCAGAAAATGTCATTCTTGTGCAACACATCTAGCTCTTTATTCCCATGAAGTAATGAGTGCTGTCGACAAGGGATCTCAGATCGATTCCATATTCCTAGATTTCCTGAAGGCTTTTGATATCATTCCTCACAAGCGACTATTAATCAAATTGCGTGCATTTGGAGCATCGTCTCAGTTGTGCGACTGGATTTGTGATTTTCTCTCAGAGAGGTCACAGTTCGTAGTGATAGACGGTAAATCATCGAGTAGAACAGAAGTGATATCTGGCGTTCCGCAAGGTAGTGTCATAAGCCCTCTGCTGTTCCTGATTTACATAAATGATCTAGGTCATAATCTGAGCAGCCCCCTTAGATTGTTCGCAGATGATGCTCTAATTTACCGTCTAGTAAAATCATCAGACGGTCAGTTCAAATTACAAAATGACCTAGAAAGAACTTCTGTATGATGCTAAAAGTGGAAATTGGCACTAAACAAAGAAAAGTGCGAGGTCATCCACATGGGTACCAAAAGAAATCTGATAAATTTTGGGTATACGATAAATCGCACAAATCTAAGGGCTGTCAATTCGACTAAATACCTAGGTTGGTTGGGTTGTTTGGGGGAAGAGACCAAACAGCGAGGTCATCGGTCTCATCGGGTTAGGAAAGGACGGGGAAGGCAATCGGCCGTGCCCTTTCAGAGGAACCATCCCGGCATTTGCCTGGAGCGATTTGGGGAAATCACGGAAAACCTAAATCAGGATGGCCGG
Organism: Schistocerca cancellata; assembly: GCF_023864275.1. Classification (NCBI taxonomy): domain Eukaryota; kingdom Metazoa; phylum Arthropoda; class Insecta; order Orthoptera; family Acrididae; genus Schistocerca; species Schistocerca cancellata. The sequence goes on from NC_064632.1 coordinate 180,202,087, forward strand.
ACGCGGGATTGAACCGTCGTCCTCCCGAATGCTAAATACCTAGGAATTACAATTACGAGCAACTTAAATTGGAAAGACCACATAGATAATACTGTAGGGAAGGCGAAACAAAGACTGCGCTTTGTTGGCAGAACACTTAGAAGATACGACAATTCCACTAAAGAGACAGCCTACATTACACTTTTCCGTCCTCTGCTGGAATATTGCTGCGCGGTGTGGGATCCTTACCAGGTAGGATTGACGGAGGACATCGAAAAAGTGCAAAGAAGGGCAGCCCGTTTAGTGTTATCGCGCAATAGGAGTGTGTGTGTCACTGATATGATAACGCGAATAGGGATGGCAGTCACTGAAACAAAGGCAGTTTTCTCTGCGGCGAGATCTATTTACGAAATTTCAATCACCATCTTTCTCTTCCGAATGCGAAAATATTTTGTTGACACCCACCTAAGTAGGGAGAAATGATCATCATAATAAAATAAGAGAAATCAGCTCGAACAGAAAGATTTAGGTGTTCCTGTTTCCCACGCGCGATTCGAGAGTGGAATGGTAGAGAAATGGTATGAAAATGGTTCGATGAACCCTCTGCTAGGCGCTTAAGTGTGAATTGCAGAGTAACCATGTAGATGTAGATGTAGATGTAAAACATTCATTTCACTAAAATAATCTGGCCTGACGCGACTTATATCTTTAAGTCGGTCTGCTTCTTACTTACGGATAAGACTGATACGTACAGAATGTCTTTCAGTTCTTCATCAAGCTGTCTTACACCCCGTACCTTGGACTCCGGACGTTCCACATCGGTAGCCCAATGTATTACTGACGTCTCAACGTACGCTTTTACGGGCAGGTACTGTGTTCCCCAGCGATACAAATTCCTATGTGCCGGCGTGTTACTTTTACTATAACATTTATCTGAAATACTGGTACTAAATTTAGTCCCCCAATTGCACCTTTATTCTACCACTCCAAAATATTTTTCTTCACATCACCATAGTCTAGTTACGAGGTTGCGAATACGAGAAAAGCACATGGACGGTCAGTACACTTGGAGTGACACCAGCGCTTGAAGTTCTCCTCAGACAGATCTGGCAATAGAGATCGAAAGAATTCAGCGACGCATCGTAACACGACGGTATAATCTATACAAAAGTCTGGCAAGAAATGTTCGAAGAACATATAATGGGCGGAAGAAGTTTCCGTTTGGAGACGTTGCTGCAGCATGTATGCAACGTAGCGTGACTCCGATGCGAGTATACACTAAGGTAACGAAAGTCATGGGATAACGATATGCACCTATACAGATGGCGGTAGTATCTTGTAAACAAGGTATAAGAGGGCAGTGCATTTTTACTCAGAAGACTTATGTGGAAAGGTGTCCGATATGATTATGGCCGCACAACGGGAAGGAACAAACTTTGAACGTGAAATTTTAGTTGGAGGTACAAGTAAGGGACATTCCGTTTCGGAAATCGTTAAGGGATTCAATATTCCGCGATTCACAGTGTCGATAGTGTGCTGAGAATACTAAATTCAACCATTACCTCTCACCATGGACAAAGCAGTGGCCGACGACCTTTATTTAACGACCGCGAGTAGAGACGTTTTCAAAGGGATATCAGTGCTATCAGACAAACAACACTACATGAGATAACCGCAGAAATTAATGTGGAACGTACGACGAACGTATCTTTTAGGACGGTGCGGCGAAATTTGCTTTAATGGGCTATGGCAGCAGACGACCGACGCGAGTGACTCTGATAACAGTATGACATAGACCGCAGCGCCTCTCGTAGGCTTGTGACCATACCAATTGAACCCTAGACTACTGGGAAACCGTGACCTGGTACAATGAGTCCCTATTTCAGTTATTGAGAGCTGATTGCAGGGTTCGAGTGTGGTGCAGATCCCACGGAGCCCTGGACCCAAGTTGTCAACAAGACACTGTGCAAGCTGGTAGTGCCTCCATAATGGCGTGGGTTGCTTCCACATGTAATGGACTGGATCCTCTGGTCAAGCTGAACCGATCATTGAGTGGAAGTGGTTACGTTCGCCTACTTGAAGACCGAAAACGACGAAACGTTTATTGATGACCATGCGTCATGTCACAGGGCTATAACTGTTCGCGATTCGTTTCAGGAACATTCTACATCTACATCTACATGGATACTCTGCAAATCAGATTTAAGTGCCTGGCAGAGGGTTCATCGAATCACCTTCACAATTCTCTATTATTTCAATATCGTATAGGACGCGGAAAGACCGAACACCTATATGTTTCAGACGAGCTCTGATCTTCCTTATTTTATCGTGGTGATAGCTTCTCCCTGTGTAGGTCGGAGTCAACAAAATATTTTCGCATTCCGAGGAGAAAGTTCGTGATTGGAATCCATTTGAAACCTCTTGCCAATAGCAATCAACAACTCGTGCAAATAAAGAGCTAGTTGTTTCTCAGAATAACAATGTTTTCTAAATCCGTGTTACCTGTGTGTCAGTAGACACTTGTCAGTTGGAGCGAAGTTTTTAGCCACCCATATTTCCCGACATGAATCCGACGGAACATCTATGCGACACAATCTAGCGGTCAGTTCGTACATAAAATCCTGCACCGCAACACATTCAGAATTATGGACGGCCATAGAGGCAGTATGCCTCAATATTTCTGCTGCGGCCTTCCAACGACTTATTGAGTCCATGACACGTTGAGTTCCTGCTCTGCTCCGGGCAAATGGACTCCGACACGATATTAGGAGATATGAGTTTTGTCACCTCAGGGTGTAAGGACTGACTTGTAGGCAGGGGATTAGTATGGCAATTCTGTGTTCCCGACGTGAACTAACTAAACTCGTCCCTAACAGGCCATGAAGGCCCAACGGTACCGATAGGTCCGACCGGCCGCCATGTCATCCTTAATCCACAGGCGTCACTGGATGTGATATGGAGGGTCATGTGGTCAGCACACCGTTCTCCCGGTCGTGTGTCAGTTTCCGAGACCGGAGCCGCTACTCCTCAATCAAGTAGCTCCTCAGTTTGCCTCACAAGGGGTGAATGCATCCCTCTTGCCAACAGCACTCGGCAGACCGGGTGGTCATCCATCCAAGTGCTAGCCCAGCCCGACAGCGCTTAACTTCGGTGATCTGACGGGAACCGGTGTTACTATTGCAACAAGGCCGTTGACCTCGTCTTCCACACGTGCCTGCACTAAATGCAGAAACGTGAACTATTAGTGAAGTTATTACCAAATGCTTCCAAACAGGTCTAACGTGTTGTTATTCTTTTCTTGGCGGCCGAAGAACAAACACCTGTAGATATCCATCGGAGAATGAAGAGTGCGTTTGGGGCAGAATATTTGTAGAAAACCACCGTTATGAAATGGTGCGCTAAATTCCATTCAGCTGTTTTATCTTAACGCACGCCCCCATACCACAAATTTACGGTATCTCAAGTGGGAGACACACGAGCGGCTGCGATTATCACGCCTGTGCAACAGGACACGGTGCTTTACCAAACGGGTATCTTCAACCTGGTGCTTCGTTGGAATGATTGTCTCAATACTCGCGGGGTGTTTGCCAGATTGCCATACGATTCTGGACTGTAACAACTTCGAACGGAAGCAAATGAGAATCCTTGGAAGAAGGACGTAATTATCGTGAAATCCTATTGGATAAATTTAAAGAAGACTGTGTGACCATTGTACTGCCACCATCGTATTTCTCGCATAGGGATCATTAGAGTTAGATAGGAAAGGGAATGACATCCACAGAGGCATACAGATTTTCTCCCCAATGAGTACGGGCATCAGTTAGGGAACAAAATCGATGATTTTGCCACGCTATGTACAGTGTCTTATCGAGTTTTTATGTGGCTCTAATAACAAAAGCATAAACTCATTGCCAGCTTTTTATCTGATACTTTAATTTGTATAGACGGACGTATTACGTGCCAAAGATATCATAAGAGCTGTTATTCATGGATTTTAATGTGTCTTGCGTACGTTACAAAGCGACCTGTCCTGAGTGGCTAGTGGCTATTCGAGCCACGGCCCCTAGTTTTCCGAAAATAGATGTTGCAGGTCTATGCGCACCTTCTATATCTGTAGCGTTAGTCATGTTTTGATCAGTATAAAGAAGCGGAACGGCTGAAGTTCGTGGCTATCATGCGGGCAGTACAGGTTCAAATACTGCCTGTGTAATTTTTTTTCAGTTTCATCGTACAGAATATCATTAAATGGTAGAAGTCACGCAGTTTCATTAAGAAATAGACGATTACAACAAACTTTCTTCAAATTCCAGATATTCGGACAACGTTCGCCTGATTCGTGGGAACGCCAAACTGCTCAGGCCGTTTACCATAATATCTTTGTGAATTAAGCCTAGAACACTAAAGGGGGGGAATGTTAAATTGCTATTAAACCATCGTGAAGTTAACTACTCCACATTTTATTCAAAGTAAGTCATATTATATAAGTCACGCATTAGTTAATTACCGGTATCAGATCTACAGTAGTATCTTACATACCAATTTAAGTACAAATTATCCTGTTGTATTACTTCCTGCAATCGTAAATTTTACGAAGGTTTGGTAATCTAAGGTTAAAAAGAAAGCACCGTAAAAATTATCTCATCCAAGTGTACTCCACATTGTCAACCTCGCAATGTTCATTGTTACAGGCAGGTTAAAATTTGCAATTCAGGAAGGTGCCAATCTACCAAAGGAGAAATCGGTTCGAGAAAAAATTCCATAAAAATACGAGCATATTCTTTAATTCTACTTCAATTTAGTGCACCTGTATTCATAGAAATGATTAAATGCGCTTGTTTCACATCTAAATTGACAGAAGTAAGAACGATCTTTTTATACAGAAATGATCTGTGTTTTCCAGTAACGCCTGCAAGGCAGCGACATTCATTAAGTGTTCGTAGCTCTCTCCGAATTTCTGTTTCGGCTGCCTCTAAGACAAATAACATCCGGATTTCCGACCCGCCACAGCAAGCGATGCAAGAGATAGTGAGAAAGATGATTCTGTAATCTTATCTGTAACACCCCGAATGCACATCTGGAGATAATTTGCTGCAATGATTGATTTATTAATGGATTCGAGCTTCTGCCATCGGCGTGATAGCTGTGAACTTTAATTGCTGCGCTAGTTATGCTTATAGGAACCATGGCTAAAGTTACCGTTATAGAGGGTTTGTACAAGTGTGAGTCAAATGAAAACCTTAAATTTGTAATAACAAATCGAAATTTCGCCCCCTTATCCTGTAAGTTGGTAAGCGTGCTACAAACAGCGTGCAGAACGGTCTGTAGATGGCAGCACGGTGCAGATGCACACATACCGTCGCAGTATCAGTATAAAGATGGCCGTCCCACTTGTGACTTGCACCAGGGAAGAACAGCGTTTTGTTATTCGATTTTTGCGTAGTGAAGGTGAGAAACCTATTGAAAATCGTCGACGAATGAAGGTTCAGTACGGTGATGCATGTTTGTCACAGCAGCAAGTCTACGAATAGAGTAGGAAGTTCGCAAATGGTGTGACTTCAGTGGAAGGTGCTTTCGTCCAGGTCAGGCACAACGAGTAGTGACTCCACAGAACACTGCACCAGTTGAAGCCATAGTGAAGAATACCGCCGAGTGATACTGAATTACATTGCAGCATGTTTACAGATTAGTCATGGGTTAGCACTCCAAATAGTGTATGATGTGCTCCAGTTTCACAAAGTGTCTGCAAGATGTGTGCCAAGGCAGCTGACTCCTGAAATGAGAGAACGACGTGTAGATGCTTGTGAAGAACTTCTTGGGGCCGGCCGGAGTGGCCGTGCGGTTCTAGGCGCTACAGTCTGGAGCCGAGCGACCGCTACAGTCGCAGGTTCGAATCCTGCCTCGAGCATGGATGTGTGTGATGTCCTTAGGCTAGTTAGGTTTAATTAGTTCTAAGTTCTAGGCGACTGATGACCTCAGAAGTTAAGTCGCATAGTGTTCAGAGCCATTTGAACCATTTGAAATTCTTCGGCGCTTTGAACGACAAGGTGATGGCTTCCTTGCAAGAATCGTTGCTGGGGACGAAACATGGGTTCACTTCCACTAACCGGAAACGAAGAGAGCAAGCAAGGAATGGCGCCATTCCTCATCACCATAACCAAAGAAGTTTCGAACAGAACCATCAGCAGGGAAGGTTATGCTGACTATCTTTCGGACGAAAAAGGCGTCATTTTGGATTATTACATGCCTAGAGGAACCACTGTCACCAGTGCATCATACACAGATCTCATTAAAAATCATCTGTGGCCTGCAGTCAAATGAAAGCGACGTGCATTGCTGTCAGCAGGTGTCCTTTTGCAACATGTCAATGCAAGGCCCTACACTGTCCGTACAACAGTTGCAACAATAACAGACCTACATTTTGAGTGTCTTCCTCATCCACCAAACTCACCACACCTTGCCCCAAGTGATTTCCATATGTTTGGACCACTCAAAGACGCAATGGGAGGAAAGAAGTCCCGTTCTGATGAAGAGGTACGCCACGCGGTGCATGAGTGGTTGCGCGGTCTACCAAAAGAATTTTTTTCTAAAGGAATTTATGCACTTTGTAAGAGCTGGAGGACTTGCATTGAGCGTGGGGGACATAATGTTGAAAAGTGATACAGCTTTGTACCACTTCTGCAGAATAAATAATATTTAAAATATATATTTAAGGTTTTCATTTGACTCACTGTCGTATGGTAAAACTTCAACATCGATTTTCTCGGAAACTAAGGCCCGTCGCATTGAAATCCGTTAGCCACGTACTCAGTACAGGTGCCTCTAACATATCTGGACCTATCAAGATCCTTGATTAACGGACCTGTCAGTTCCCTGATGACAGAGATGAGTCGATACCCCCTGTCTGCAAGAGACCTCTGTAGCTACGTCTGCAGTGGTCCTGTCAGTGAAGGGCTTGGGGGAGGGGCAGGTTTTCGGGTTGGGGTGAGAGACGCTGAATCAACGGCCCGGCAGTGGCAGCGGCACCCATATTGCTTCGCTCGGCACACACCCTCGGCAGGTCGATGACGTCTTCTGGCGATCCAATAAGCCCCGCCTGGCACGGCCTCGATATGGAGTTTCAATAATTCCGCAGCCCCGTTCGCTGCTGCTGAATTACACCCTCTGGTATCGTCTGCTAGTCGCGTCAAAACGATACCGATCGGAGACTGAACTATAGCGGCGATATGAGACAATCGAAGGAGTTACGACCGCCGTCTGGCGTATTATAACTTTGGACCAATTTCTTCGCGTCTACGGCTTTGCCATAATGTCTTGCTAGAAAGTTCCGCCTTTGTCTAGAGGGCGTTTATAGACAATATTTCAGATACTGCAGGTGCTTACACCGCCACTTACTGTGCGGGGATCTCAGAATATGGGCGTTGTAGAAGATTGTCGACATTTAACGATATCTTTTTTTTTTTATGTTGCCCGACTATACTTTGCGCAGTAACGAAAATTAAGTGTACGCAGTCTGTGGAGTTTGACAATAGCCATGTTGAGTGCCTTTCGCTCAAAATAATAAACTGGATTATCGTGTTATGACATTCTGTACTTTGATTGCTCTATGGCTAACAGAAATGCGTACTATCGGAGTGAAAGTTTATAAGGAGAATATGGCTACATTTTTCAATAGTTACGAAATGGACAACTGGGAGTCAATAGTGGGGCTGCTCTTGAAAATTATCCCTGTGAAGCACGTCCTAAAACTGTTACATAGAGAAACTGCACAGTGACGTATGGCGCCTTCGGAAAACAAAAATGCGTGAGTCTGTTGCGCCATAGACATAACATAAGTCTTGTACCATTTACATCTATGATTACCGATAGCAAAGATTTTTCAGTGACATTCTTCTGAGCTATCGACATAATTATGGTCCATTGAGTTATTTACGGCATTTATCTGTCTTTCAGGAAAAATAGCGTCATGACAGTGAAAAATCATGTTGTGTTTTATCACCAAAAATACAACACAAAACAGAGCTCTGAGATGCAGTACTCCTGTGATATATTTACGTCGCTGCAGGATTAGCACTGCAGAGCGTCGTTCCACACACGAGGTGCATATCCACCACACATTAGTCAGTTCGCAGTCCATACTGTTGACGTACAACTAACGCTGCCAAAGAAAAAAACGAATCCGATAGAGAATGGAGCAGTAGTGAATGCAAACTTGAGGGCAAACTATAGTGTACATTACTGTTGGCAAGAGCAAGTACAGTGAATGAATGGATCACATTTGTTTGTAAACAGGACACCTCGCGTTAGGAGAGATGTTCAGATGTTTTCAGTGCAATGGTGATACGAAGATGAACAGGTTCAAGAAGCCAAGCCAATGCAATTACGGTGTAATAACAAATCAGTGATCGCTACGCACTGCCGCGTCTGTATCAGTCCAACCGAGAGGGACTGATCGCCTTAGCATTGCGAATGCTGGATGGATTACGTGAACAATACAATGGCGCTGTAACGACCAATCAGTGTTTGCTGTGCACTATTGCGTCTGTATCTCTCCAATTGAAATTGTCTTGTTATTCTGAATGCTGCTTGGATAACGTAACGTAATCAACGGGCGTTAATCGTCAGAAATACGTGACGGCTACTGCGGTTTCGCCTTCGAGATAGATTATCGCTCTTTGCATTGTGGCATTTACTCCATGAACTTGCAATTCACCAGAAAGAAACTGAGATATACTTGACTTACGTTCGAGAGCTTGTAGTTAGATGGTCGATGTACAGATTCTTTCATTTAGCCTGGGCGCAGTTAACAGCCCCCTAACCTAATTTTCCATTCATGTTCACTTTAAGTTTCTAATTACTGTGAGCTGATTGTAAAAGAAATGGCATCTAATGTGTAGGGCAAATGTGTACTGCTGCTTCAAAAATATATTTTGTTAATTAGTCCTAAAGCGCACCACCGAGCGAGATGGCGCAGTGGTTAGCACACTGGACTCGCATTCGGGAGGACGACGGTTCAATCCCGTCTCCGGCCATCCTGATTTAGGTTTTCCGTGACTTCCCTAAATCGTTTCAGGCAAATGCCGGGATGATTCCTTTGAAAGGGCACGGCCGATTTCCTTCCCAATCCTTCCCTAACCCGAGCTTGCGCTCCGTCTCTAATGACCTCGCTGTCGACGGGACGTTAAACACTAACCACCACCACCACCTAAAGCGCACCAAAATTCGTGGGGCTCATCCATAAGCGCCATATAACAGGAAGTACGCTGTAGACAGCAATGTGCATACAAGGTCATGGAAGCCCTAAACAAGGAAGAAAAAGACACTGCCTCACTGAACATTATACCCAATGAACAATAGATAAATCATTATACAGACTTGTGGTGTACACAGAAGGCCGAAGATGACACTAGAGAAAGTATATACTATGAAACAGTACGTCCAATTACTATGGTGAAACTACAGAAGGCTTTGAAAGGCATGAAGAACAGAAAATCTACAGGAATAGATGGAATAAAAAAAACTAATTAAACATAAAACTTTACCACTATATACCAAATACTTTTACAATTAATAAGTGGATGTTGGACAAACTGCAAGGTCCCAGACCCATGGTATGCAGCAGAAGTAATCTCTTTTTCCAAAAAACGGGAACGTACTGATTATAAAAAAATATCGTTGTATCAGTTTTCTAAACACTGGCTAAACAACTGTACTCAAAGATAACCAATAAGCGGATAAAGAATATCACAGAAGCTTTTATTTCTGAAGAAAAAAATGGATTTATATCAGACAGTGTACTTGTAATTAAAAGCATTATAGAAGAACACAGAGAATTTAATGTGAAAACCCAAATGATCTTTGTCAACCTTGAGAAGACTTTTCATCGTGTGAGTCGTGATAGCCCATGGAAGATAATGTCTGGATGTGGAGATCCTTATCACGTAATGGGTAGCTCAGTTGGTAGAGCACTTGCCCGCGAAAGGCAAAAGTCCCGAGTTCGAGTTTCGGTGCGGCACACAATTTTAATCTGTCAAGAAGTTTCTGAGGCTGTTGTTAATTTAAAATTAAAATCAGTTCGTTTACATTTTTGTGGCGTGGAACACGCTGAAACCGTTTCTTCAATTTCCTTAGGGTGGCATAATAGACTTCATAGTTGATAGTTGCACCATGAGAGACGACATTGAACACAATAATTCCTTCAGAGTCCCTGAAGACTGTCGCCATGACTGTACCGTCTGAGGGTGCAGCATAGAAGTTTCTCTTCAGAGGAGAGGTGGTGTAGCCCCACTACATGGCCAGTGGCCGAGCGGTTAAAGGCGCTACAGTCTGGAACCGCACGACCGCTACGGTCGTAGGTTCGAATCCTGCCTCGGGCATGGATGTGTGTGATGTCCTTAGGTTAGTTAGGTTTATATAGTTCTAAGTTCTAGGGGACTTATGACCACAGCAGTTGAGTCCCATAGTGCTCAGAGCCATTTGAACCATTTGAAACCACTACATGGATTGCCATTCCGTGTCGGGATCGAAGTGATGAACCAATTTTTTATCGCCTGTGATGAACTTCGGCAAAAAATTGTTACGATCAGCCTCGTAACGCGGAAGCAGTACCGTATATATGGTCCTTAGTTTCTGATTATGGTCTTCTGTTACGAGGCGAGTAACCCAGTGGGCACACAGCTGATGGACGAGTGTGTCAGCAATACCAACAGAGGCTTCCAGTTATCCAGCAGAATGTTATTGATTGTGGTCTATCGATCACCTCGACTAAGAGTGTCCGCACATTCCAACACTGCAGAGTCACAGCTGTGTGTGGCGGACCGGCACACGGGAGGTGGGACAGATATGGACAACCTAGTTGCGATGGTGAGTGATGCCTTGCACAGCGACTCACCGTACTTTTGTTCACTGCCGTGTCTCCGTACATACTCTTCAAGCGCTAATGAATATCTGTGATTCTTTTGTTTTCCGCCAACGATAGCTTTCTGCTTCGAAAGCACCTCTGTTGCAGACGCCGTTTTGAGGGCGACGTACAGCGCTGCAGCCTATCTGAACTAGTGAAGTTATAGGTGCTGAAGCGAGAATATTCCGCAATGTTCCTCAGCAAATGTCTCATTTCCTTCAGCCGAAATTGGCCGAGAAAAAAGTACACTACAGGGCATTAAAATTGCTACACCACGAAGATGACGTGCTACACACGCGAAATTTAACCGACAGGAAGAAGATGCTGTGATATGCTCTTCAGAGCATTCACGCAAGGTTGGCGCCGGTGGCGACATCTACAACGTTCTGACATGAGGAAAGTTTCCAACTGATTTCTCATACACAAACAGCACTTGACCAGCGTTGCCTGGTGAAACGTTGTTGTGATGCCTCGTGTAAGGAGGACAAATGAGTACCATCACGTTTCCGACTTTGGTAAAGGTCGGATTGTAGCCGATCGCGATTCCGGCTTATCGTATCGCGACATTACTGCTCGTCGCGTTGGTCGAGGTCCAATGACTGTTAGCAGAATATGGAATCGGTGGGTTCAGGAGGGTAATACGGAACGCCGTGCTTGATCCCAACGGCCTCGTATCACTAGCAGTCGAGATGACACGCATCTTATCCGCATGGCTGTAACGAATCGTGCAGCCACGTCTCGATCCCTGAGTCAACAGATGGGGACGTTTCCAAGACAACAACCATACGCACGAACAGTTCGAAGACGTTTGCAGCAGCATGGGATATCAGCTCGGAGACCATGGCTGCGGTTACCCTTAACGCTGCATCACACACAGGAGCGCCTGCGATGGTGTACTCAACGACGAACCTTGTTGCACGAATGGAAAAACGTCATTTTTTCGGATGAATCCAGGTTCTGTTTGCAGCATCGTGATGGTCGCATCCCTGTTTGGCGACATCGCGGTGAACGCACATTGGAAGCGTGTATTCGTCATCGCCATACTGGTGTATCACCCGGCGTGATGGTATGGGGTGCCATTGGTTACACGTCTCGGTCACCTCTTGTTCGCATTGACAGCACTTTGAACAGTGGACGTTACATATCAGATGTGTTATGACCTGTGGCTGTAGCCTTCATTCGATCCCTGCGAAACCCTACATTTCAGCAGGATAATACACGACCGCGTGTTGCAGGTACTGTACAGGCCTTTCTGGATACAGAAAATATTCGACTGATGCCCTGGCCAGCACATTCTCCAGATCTCTCACCAATTGAAAACGTCTGGTCAATGGTGGTCAAGCAACTGACTCATCACAATACGCCATTCACTACTGTTGATGAACTGTGGTATCGTGTTGAAGCTGCATGGGCAGCTGTACCTGTACACGCCATCCAAGCTGTGTTTGACTCAATGCCCAGGCGTATCGAGGCCGTTATTACGGCCAGTGGTAATTGTTTTGGGTGCCGATTTCTCAGGATCTATGCACCGAAATCGCGTGAAACTGTAATCACATGTCAGTCCTAGTGTAACATATTTGTCAAATGAATACCCGTTTATCGTCTGCCTTTCTTATTGGTGTTGTAATTTTAATGGCCAGTAGTGTATGTTGCATTACTTATTGAATGCCTCTCGTAATTGCTTCCTACTAAAGTAATCATGAAAGGTGGTGTGGTTCCACTGCAATAAGCGTAACGTCCTTTAAATTATTATTTTCATTTTCGAACAATGGAAAACATATCTATGTTGCACTCATTCATTTGATGATAATGAATGATTTTAAATTTCAGGCACTCAAAAAAAGCGACAGTCAATTCAACATCTCTGTTCAAACGAAATATTTCCCTCAATGCAGTGTTCACCATTTTATAATGCAACTTGTCATATTTGTGATTGACAGCTGTTTCAGTATATGTTCACTCGACCGCGTCTGCCTCGATACTGATGTCACGTGCTCGCTACTATTCCGCATAGCCCTCGTAACATTGCAGCGTCCGGTCCGGGGGACTGCAGAGTGTTCCAGAAGCAAAGGCCCAACAGCTAGCACCCGCTGGTAGGTGGTTCACTGTCAACGATATCGATAACGGTTTTCCTATAACATGTAAGCTTAAATCAGATTTCTCTCAATTTTAGTTAGGGAGCTGGGAACGCTCAGTGTTTTATGGGTGAATCCAACATAATTGGCTGTGTTCAGAAGGATGTTCTGTTGGTGGAATGGTCATGTAAATAATGTGTCCTAATGAGTGAACAGTTTCGTTAACGCACAATGCAATGCGCCTTCTGAAGGACCGGTGGAAGGGGTGTAAATTTGTTAGTGTCATGGGGCGAAAAGATTTCTCGATGGGCTGTTTAAAGTCATCTAGTGTTATGGTTTCCGTGACATAAACGCGATTCTTTAGATACCCCCACAGAAAGAGATCTACTAGTGTTAAATGAGACGAGTGTGAGAGCATCTTCCAAGGAATCTATTCTTAAGATCTTGCGCAACATCATGCGAAAAATGGGCCCGATGACCTTTGTATTATTTGGTAGGTTTGGTGGGACGTCCGTCACGGAGTAATTAACTTGATGGTGGAGGGAGCAGTAGAGGGAAGAGTAGTAGGATACAAAGATTGGAATATACGAAAGATATTATAGATGGCATTAGGAGGGGCAGTTAAGGAGTGATGCTTATTAGAAGACAGCATGCTAGACAAAAAGTTAGTGAAACCTTCCCACAGAAACATCACGTTAATATCGCAAAATACCGCCTCTAGCATTAACAGTTCAACGAGTAACAGAGTCCACAGGTACTTCAGGTATGCCACATCCAGCTAGACCCGCTCATTTATGACTAGACACTGTACACATACCAACTACGACATTGCGGGTATTTTTATTGGTAACTTTCACACGCTTTTCCAAATAATACCAGACATTTTTATGCCTTTAACGTCCGACGAATTAGCGGGCCATTCGAGATGAGATAGGTTGTCTATGCTTACGTCAAACCAACAACGTGTATTTGCAGCCCTATGAACACGGATCTTGTCGTCTAGAAAGTAGTGATTGTACAACGCTCACTCAGAATGAAGATGTAGAAGGAATAGCAAGACCTGGCCACCGATAATACAGACGTAAACATCCTGGTTCATGATCACGGTAATGAGAATAAGTGAGGCCAAGTCACGGTACAAAATTCACTCCCTAAACATGACAGAGCGATCTCCAGTCTGAACTGCGCCCTCAACACTCTGACAGTTAAAGGGCTCATTGGTTCTTTGCTGGCTTGATGCCTTACGTTATCTGAAAGGAGGAAAAGTTGTGACTGGTCGGACAACACTAAACGCCTCCAGTCGTCTACTGTGCGGTGTATGTTTGTTTGGCTAACTGAACTCATGCAGCTTTGTGCGCAAGTGTGAGCAGTGGTTTTATGCGATGCACTCAAATGTGGCAGAAATTGATGGGTTTGAAATCTGCTGTCGTCTTCAGTCCCTGTCGGTTACGATCCTTTCACAACCACTGTTCTTACAACGTGTTGCTTGGCTGTGAGTGGTATACCAGTTCCTTTGGACATGTTGGACAGTCTGCGTTGCTGTACCAACTAATTGGGCAACATCGTTTGCGGTATCTTCACAGGCACCTGCAGATACATAGCTCCTGGCTGCTTCGTCTCCATATTGACCGATATTACTTCACTGTTTCCATGAAACTAACGGCACAAACACACACACACACACACACACACACACACACACACCGCTTCAGTATCGTGAGATACGGTGGAAATCGCATAGATTGCTTGTTACCAGTTGTGCTCTACATATAGCGCTCCAAAGCGACCATGTGGTATTCTTAAGAAAGAGGATTTTGCATCCCGCCTGGAAGGCAGCGCCTGGGTCTGCTCCTGTTATCTGCAAAATAGGCCGAATGCAGGAAGCGAGTAGGAGCAGGAGAGGTAAAGCACTTCGGTACTGCTTGTAAATTTAAAGTTGTTTACCACAAGCAAAAACAAGTTAGTAAATGGCAACATAACTTTGCTGTGATGAGCACGTAGGTGCGAAGCCGTATTCCCGTCGTAAATAGCACGAAGTCTCAATAGCAAGCTAACACACATTGAAGGCTAAGCGATGTTTCCAGGCCATCTGCTCTTGATGAAGTGGGCAGAAAGCAGAGCGGCACTCGTTGAGCTCCACAGGCAGCTGGGACAAGAACAGATACCATCTCAATATATATACACTCCTGGAAATTGAAATAAGAACACCGTGAATTCATTATCCCAGGAAGGGGAAACTTTATTGACATATTCCTGGGGTCAGATACATCACATGATCACACTGACAGAACCACAGGCACATAGACACAGGCAACAGAGCATGCACAATGTCGGCACTAGTACAGTGTATATCCACCTTTCGCAGCAATGCAGGCTGCTATTCTCCCATGGAGACGATCGTAGAGATGCTGGATGTAGTCCTGTGGAACGGCTTGCCATGCCATTTCCACCTGGCGCCTCAGTTGGACCAGCGTTCGTGCTGGACGTGCAGACCGCGTGAGACGACGCTTCATCCAGTCCCAAACATGCTCAGTGGGGGACAGATCCGGAGATCTTGCTGGCCAGGGTAGTTGACTTACACCTTCTAGAGCACGTTGGGTGGCACGGGATACATGCCGACGTGCATTGTCCTGTTGGAACAGCAAGTTCCCTTGCCGGTCTAGGAATGGTAGAACGATGGGTTCGATGACGGTTTGGATGTACCGTGCACTATTCAGTGTCCCCTCGACGATCACCAGTGGTGTACGGCCAGTGTAGGAGATCGCTCCCCACACCATGATGCCGGGTGTTGGCCCTGTGTGCCTCGGTCGTATGCAGTCCTGATTGTGGCGCTCACCTGCACGGCGCCAAACACGCATACGACCATCATTGGCACCAAGGCAGAAGCGACTCTCATCGCGTCTCCATTCGTCCCTCCATTCACGCCTGTCGCGACACCACTGGAGGCGGGCTGCACGATGTTGGGGCGTGAGCGGAAGACGGCCTAACGGTGTGCGGGACCGTAGCCCAGCTTCATGGAGACGGTTGCGAATGGTCCTCGCCGATACCCCAGGAGCAACAGTGTCCCTAATTTGCTGGCAAGTGGCGGTGCGGTCCCCTACGGCACTGCGTAGGATCCTACGGTCTTGGCGTGCATCCGTGCATCGCTGCGGTCCGGTCCCAGGTCGACGGGCACGTGCACCTTCCGCCGACCACTGGCGACAACATCGATGTACTGTGGAGACCTCACGCCCCACGTGTTGAGCAATTCGGCGGTACGTCCACCCGGCCTCCCGCATGCCCACTATACGCCCTCGCTCAAAGTCCGTCAACTGCACATACGGTTCACGTCCACGCTGTCGCGGCATGCTACCAGTGTTAAAGACTGCGATGGAGCTCCGTATGCCACGGCAAACTGGCTGACACTAACGGCGGCGGTGCACAAATGCTGCGCAGCTAGCGCCATTCGACGGCCAACACCGCGGTTCCTGGTGTGTCCGCTGTGCCGTGCGTGTGATCATTGCTTGTACAGCCCTCTCGCAGTGTCCGGAACAAGTATGGTGGGTCTGACACACCGGTGTCAATGTGTTCTTTTTTCCATTTCCAGGAGTGTAGTTCAGGCTAACCGGCCATGACCTCCTTGTGTGCGGAATCACACGCGTTGCCCGAACTCTTACGGGACTCGGTCAGATTGTCTGCCGCGAGTAATGAGTGTAGTGGGCAGGGAAACAACGAATGTAGTGTGTTGCAATTAAGTTGGGAATGTGGGTCTCACGGGGAGCGGGCAAGGGATAAATCTCTGCAGTCGCACTATCCTCTGTGCCCTCGGTGGCTCAGATGGATAGAGCGTCTGCCATTGAACCAGGAGATCCCGGGTTCGAGTCCCGGTCGGGGCACACCTTTTCAACTGTCCGCGTAGATGTGTATCAACGCCTGTCGACAGCGTAGGGTCTTGATTTTACTATCAATACTTGGTCATGTCAGATTAGGAAAAGCATCAAACAGTCGAACGAGCGATAACTAAAAAAAAAACTGAATGCCCTCAAAAGTTTGATTGAGTCATGAATTCAGTTGTGCAATGTCTATTGCTCCAGAGCGCCTTCAACATTTTATGTAATAAATTCATATATTACGACAACCATCATAGCCAAGCAGTGCTGAGGTCACAGTGATGTTTTCGACATCGTTTCGCTGGCGCTGGGAATAAACTAGAGCGTAGACACACAGCAGACGCCAGTGTAGGTACGGTGGTGAGAGATCTTCTGCGGAACGCACAACGTCAGCAGATACGTGATCAACAGGCAGCGCGTCACTGGAGTTCTGAGAACGCACAACGGCTGTCCACCAGCCGTGGCGACTGCGAAGTGCAGGCGAACGTCTTGTCGCATCTGGTGCGCGGCGTCTAGAGCCCTCCTTCACATTCGCTAGGCGCCCGTTCGGCGCTTCTGAATATTCCGGCGAACATTACGTCCGGGCCGGCGCGAATCATTCTCATGAATATTCCGGTGCCCGTTATTACGCTGCCGCCACCAGCTTCCTCCCAATACTCCTCTAATCCACTCCAGTTTTGTGTGCTCTACGTACGAACAGGACAGACAAGGATAAACTTGTGAATTCATTGCCGAAGTAATTTGTCAGAGTATTCTCAGTGTCGCTAAAGTTAAGAGAAGTGTATTTTCTGTTATTACTCCTACTACGACAACAGCAACAGCGATGTTACGAGAATCAGAAGAGCAGAAGCCCCATTTGATAATCTTATACATATGGATGACGTTCTACGAAGCTAAGATATGGAGAACATAAACTATGTGATCAAAAGTATCTGGACACCCCAAAAACATACGTTTTTCATATTAGGTGCATTGTGCTGCCACCTACTGTCAGGTACTCCATACCAGTGACCTCAGTAGTCATTAGACATCGCGAGAGAGCAGAATCGAGCACTCTTTTCTGGCACTTTAACAAAGAGCAGCAGCACACTACTGACCACGCCGTTTTCACGACTTTGTCACTTAACTTTCCAAAACGGACACCGGCTGCACTTTTTTTGCATTATGAAGTTTTCGCTGCTACATGATGATGAGCAACCTGCACTAGAACATAATGGCCCTGCTTCTTCATCAGCACCACCACTCCAAGGGAATTTCGTCAGGTGGGGAAACAAAAGGCGAAATATAATGTAAAATGTGAACTAGCCTTCCGAAGATGCACCTGTAAATAGTATTGTAAAAAGTGGCTGGCTGCTGTAATCTTCTGTGTAAGAGTCAATATATATATATATATATATATATATATATATATATATATATATATATATGGGCACAAAATGTCAGTTTTTGACCAAATAGCATATGCAAAGACCTATTTATAGACTGCAGACGTTTTTTTAGACAATACAAATTTCACGATAGAATGGGTCTTGTGCGGGCTTTGAGGCAAAGAATATAAAAACAGGAAGATCGTACTGCAAAATTAAATCTCTGCAAAAGAACTTAAATATTTGTTATGTGAAGTAACATATACAGCATGTTTCACAATTCCTATTGAAGCGTTATAGGGATTGTAGACGGGGACTTTGTAGCTAAAGTTTTTGTTTGGAACCCAGGTCCAGTTCTGTACGTCTGGATATAAAATAAGATTCAAGATCACATCACTTTAAAGTATTGCGCTTCAGGGTAGGCTCACAAACTGAGAAGAGGGTGCCGTCATCAGCTATGTTGTAAATGTGACGTCACATACCACTTTCGTGTGACTGCAACAAGGCTGCGAGAACTGATGCGTTCTCATGTAGAACTGTTGTCTATGGTCCCCACGGATGCGCCGCACAATCGACTTTGGAGAGGACGCCCTTCGCCACGTAGAAGAGAACCCGAGGACGAGTACGCCAAACATTGCGCATGTCGCCGGCTCGTGTAGAGCACACAGGTCAGAGCTCATTGTGTAAGCTAGAGATTTGAAAGTGAAGCGATCTTGAAACTCATTTTACATCGAAAGGGTACATTCCTCATTCCTGGAGATGAGTTCCTTGTCAAAAAGTTATCTAAGCCCCTAGAAGCCTTTAATGCAGCTGTTCTCAACCTTTCTTAGACCTTTACTGCTGAACGCAATCAGACATTAACCCCCCCCCCCCCTTACGCCACCTGTTGCCCCCCTCCCCACCCTCCCCCGCAATACCACCAACGTAAGCACGTATCTAAACTGTAGAGTGAAAAACTTTTCTTGGAACACTTTTGTTTTAAGAATGATGAAGGGTGAATGTTATTTAGTTTGTTTGTTTGTTTGTGTGTGTGTCTGTATGTGTGTGTGTGTGTGGTGTGTGTGTGTGTGTGTGTGTGTTAGAACGAAAGACAAAGGAATTCGTGGTGCATCGCAAGTGCTAACTAACAACTCCTTCTCAGATAAGAAAGCTAACTACCTACAGTGAGGGTAGACACTTGTTACAAAACATACTTCTCCTGCATTACTCCTCTCCATTGTGGCACTTGCTTGACCTCCACGCTGCAACCCCAATTAAAAGGAAACAGGTTCAGACGTGTGCGCTATAGTTACTGTTTGTAAATCACTTGATTGCTGCACTCCTTACTTCTGAACTGGCAGAAACCAGACGACTTCAGGCTGTTAATGGTTTGTGTCTAACCACTTTAATAATAATAATAATAATAATAATAATAATAATAATAATAATGTGTACAGCACTACAGTAGCCCTTCTGTAGTTACTGCTGTGTCGTGCTGTATGTTAATTCATTTATCTATCTCGAAGAGAGTAATAAAGCAATTAATGGACTATAGCAGTTACAATCTACAACTTGGAGAAGACACTTTCTTTAGATATTTAGCATTTGTTATGTACATGTCTCACATTTATCATCAGTGAAGCACGGGGCAAAGCATAACATATGTGTGCAATGCATGGGCTACGTGAGAAACCTGTGACTTCCACCGCATTAATACTATTAATTGAAAAATGTAATTATTGGTTCAAATGGCTCTGAACACTATGGGACTTAACTTCTCAGGTCATAAGTCGCCTAGAACTTAGAACTACTTAAACCTAACTAACCTAAGGACATCACACACATCCATGCCCGAGGCAGGAATCGAACCTGCGACCGCCGCGGTCGCGCGGTTCCAGAGTGTAGCGCCTAGAACCGCTCGGCCATTCCAGCCGGCAGGTAATTATTGGTCACTTTTGTAATCAGTATTAGAGTCTTGCGAACTTGTGATAATACTTAAGATCTTTCGAAAATAATTTAGTATCGTGACTGAAACAGAACGGAATCGTCTAATTTTTACCCCTCATAATATTTCGTTTTACCCTTAGGAGGTAATTATCCCCATGTTGCGAACCACTGCTTCAATAGAAACTGTGAAACACCCTGTGCAGAGGACAGGGAAATTTTCTAAAAAATCCAAGATTTCCAGGAGAGAGTGAGAGTATAGTAATAAAATTTAAATGGAGGTGCGATACATTACTCTCCTCACGTTCTATGGTATTTTTATTGCGTGGTAGTGTGGATACCTAGCAAGAAAGACATACGGAGAGTTTATCCAGTAGAAATGGGATTGAAAAATACAGACGTCTCAGGGATAGAGGAAGCAGTGAAATGGACAGGGGAGACCGAGAAGGAGGTGGGCTAAAGATGGAACAGACAATGTGATTAATCCGTACAGAAAAAGATATACGACATAGGAAAAGCTTCAATGATTGTTGTCAGTCGTTGACAAATCTTCGCACCCATCGTTCACCACCACTGTCACAACCTATTGATTCTCCCCATCAGCTTCGAAAAGTTCATTTCCTTATCCATGCCCATCATTCGTTCTTTCTTGTCATAGTCTGGCTTATCACCTTGAACAACCGTGTGTGTCAGGTAAATCTGTATTGGCATTTGTTAGCAACCACTATGTGTTGTCCAGCAACAGAGCCGCCGTAATAGTAGTCCACCATGGACATCGATGCAGTGCTCACTCTTACAATGGCGCCGCTAGTCCACTGAAGATATATTTCTACACAGAGATGTGCTAGCATTTCATAAACTGTATCATTTCACAAATACAGTTGTGCAACCTCATTTATTTGAGAAATATGGAGAGCCGAGCAGGAATGAGGAATAACAACTAAGAAGTGGCTGAGGAACAGATTTGGAACAAATTATTTATACTAAAATGTTGAGTAATTATTTGATGAACATTCATACTAACCGACAGGCAAATTCGCAATAAACTGAAAGGTTAATAATCCGATTATTCATATCATTATGATCCCAAGGAACTGTAACTCTTACAGATTTCTGAACACCTATCACTACACTTTCAGTTATGTAATGAATTACGTAAGACGATGGACAATTAATTTAAAAAAAAATTCTCCTTGTTGACGCTAGGACACCCCAAAAAGACTGTAAAGTTACGGGATCCTTGGGCGTTTTCGATGTTCTAATTTATTTTTGTTATTTGGCTCGGGTTTATTGAAAGATATTGCCTACAGCTTGGTACAAATATGAAATCGTATATACAGAGAAA
The DNA here is from genome assembly GCF_023864275.1 of Schistocerca cancellata. Taxonomy (NCBI): domain Eukaryota; kingdom Metazoa; phylum Arthropoda; class Insecta; order Orthoptera; family Acrididae; genus Schistocerca; species Schistocerca cancellata. The sequence goes on from NC_064632.1 coordinate 180,223,542, forward strand.
TCAGAATATAGACAGTTTCAACAATGATTTTTAATTACTTCACAACTGTCACAGGGGTTCAATATTTGTTAAGGTATCCTGACATACCAAATATAGATAAAATAGAATACAGAAAATGAAACGGAACAAAGACTAGGCAACATATACTTGAAGATTAGAGTGATTACGCAACAACTGATACAACACCAAATTTCATATATACGCGTTACAATTCGTTGAAAAAACATGGCTTTTTGCATTTTGAGAATTTGTATGATACAATAAAACAGGTGCTCATGTTGGAAGAGACACCCTCAATTTCACCAGGTTTCGCAGTTAACGGTTTCGCTGTCCTTCGAAGAAACTGCAAGAAAAACAGAAAGTGGTTTGCACCTTTTTCTTCCTTCTGACTGTTGCCTAAAGGTTTACCCTTGATGTCCATACGATGTAAGTAGCAAGGCAGTTATCAGATTTCTGCTCGTATGAAATTTGCAAAGCGAGGGGTGCTTCTAATTACTGGCTGAATCGGAGCGTAGTATTTTCTCTCATGGCAGATTGAAATGCTTAAGTCCTCTGCCCATCCTTTATCGGCCAGTTTCCGTGCCCATATCTTCTAATAAGAGACCAGTAGACGTTCATTATAGAACCAGAAACACTAGTTTCCTTCGCCAACTGATCGACTTTGCCATTGTAAACCAATTCTACATGAGCTGGGGTGCGTAGAACGAAGATTCTCATACCTCTTCATTGTTTTAGGAATGAATCTCAGGCGCTCGCGCAATTGTGGGTGCGCGTGTGCACCAAACACGGAAAGCAGACACAGTACCACTGTCCATACATAAAGAAAAAAGGGCGCCATCTTTTACGACCCAACAGTTCAGTTGGTACTGAGACGCGCTGGAGGGAATAAGTTCTTACATTACTGGACCAAGAATGAGGTAATTAAAGGACGAGTCTAATTTGATTCCCTATCATTAGTCTCACCAAGTTCAGTTCGCTCATTTCGTTCCTTCTCTCATTAGTCTTTCGTAGCGCTGATCATTTACGCTACGCTGACATGATTTCGAGTTAACACAGTACCGGTCACCAAACCTTTGTCTTCCAAATTAGTGGGAGTAGCTAGAAGTGATCGTCACGTTTAATCAGGAATGGTTCCCGATTTAACACGAACGTGATCCGGTGGGGGCCGCTCCATTGAGTGCATTCAGCCTCCCGGAAATCACATACAAAGCCCTACCGACGGAATCTTGATCATTTAAGATTAGAGCCCTTTAGGCCGAACTGGGTAGTGCTAGGGAGGAACTGATGAGATTAAAGGGGAGAAGAAGGATGAAGACATGTGGGAAGTGACAGCAAAGGACATGGGCCGCCAAAATAGAACAGTATTTGATAGTTTCATCATTGGCACAAACAACAGATATGCCTTGCTACCACATTTCTCTAAGAAAAACGCTCGATAGATGTAGTTAATACTCAACAGACTTTCATCAGGAAACCAACTGTTTCAAGAAAAGCGTAGAAAGTAGCAGAAAAGTTCTGTTCCTAGGTAGTAGGCATAAAAGAGGTGAGAGCCAGATCTGCCAGGAAAAAAGTTGGTGCCAGGTACCAGGTCACAAGGTTTTTCAAGCCGAATGGATGTCTTAGCCACGCAACAGAGGATGCAAAATGATTGTGCAAGGGTTTTACAAACAGAATCGTGTTGTGATAGTGGGTGGAGGGGAAATTGATAGGGATCTGGGCTGCAATACTGGGAGTAACATGGTAAAAACAGCATCTGCAACGAATCGTACAAACGTTGATTTGGTTCCTGCTTTCAGGCAGTATGATCATCCCAAACTGAACAGCTCTGTCAGGAGGGTCGATATGGAGTTAAATCAGCTGCTACAGGTTGTTACGTTGTCAGACATGTGTTTGGTTCCTGCTGGAATCTTCCGAATGATATTTCAGCTCGTCGATACTGGATGGGTGTTCCTCATAAATTTGAAGATTATGATAGCTCCATCAAAAGTAATAAAATGCTGTCACGCCGCGTAAACTAGCACGCTAATCGATGCTGCCAAATCGAGAAATGACTCTCTCTCAAAATGCTTCATTCAGGGCGCCTATGGAGACATATGCAGTGTGGGTTTTCGTTCCATCTTGGTGGAAGCAAAGGTGACGATAAGGATTGACTTCATAGCGCAGAAATGTCTGCAACATGGCTGCGTAGCGTTCAGAAATTCCTATTAAAGTATTGCCGTCATTTTCAAAAAAAAGAAAACAAAAAAATACCGACCGATAAATGTTCTTGGAGGAAATGGCGCACCATAATGTCCCTTTTGCAGTATGAATAGGATGCTGCAGCAATTCACGCGGAGCGTACGCACGTCAGAACCGATAGTTCTGTTCGTTTACATACACAGACAAGTGGCAATGGGCCTCATCTGACATCAGTAACCTGTTCATAATGCCCTCTTAAACTTGCAGAAACTCCAAAAATACACTGAAAGGTGAAGTTTCGTCGTCCTGTCCCTTTCGGTAAGCTTATGAACAACTTGTATCTTGTGCGCATGGTAGTGAAGATCTTTGCCCAGGATACGGCGAACGCTGGAACCCGCCTACCCAAGTGCGACAGCTTTCAGCCCAGCTGACGCCGTTAGTGTTTTCCGTCGTACATATCGAACGAGGACGTCCTACCGGTCTACTGTCCGTCACAGATCCATCTCGACACCTTATCGATACCTGCAGCAACAGAGTATTGCGACTAGGTGCATCAGGTCGACCAAACCTGCTTATAAAGTTGTGTCGTGCAGGTGTGATAGGCCCTGTCTTTGTAAACTCCTCTACCGACGCATTGCGGTGTTCTACTGACCCTCGCTCCATCTTAACGAAACCCTTCAGAACAGTGCCCAACATGGCTCGTAGTATTACAGCGCTGCGTGGTGGATCCCCTGCGAAAGAAAGTTTAAAAACCTTCAGGTGTTTCTGGCAACTAACTCAGGACACTGTAGAGACTCAATCATAACTGGAAATCGTGGTGTGCCCCAACATTCCAGTCACTAGTTCGATGGTCAGCGAAACAGACATCCTCTTATGATTCCCCGGCACCCTCAAGGTCGACGTGGAACATTTAAAATACTTGTACGTTGCTACATTTCTGCCAACGTCGAGATTCGAACGGACTACCTTCTATTCTGGCGCCCCCGCACAGTTAACCTCTGCTACGGAGCGGAGCGTGCTGCGCTGGCGCGCTGTAGCTACGCTGATAAGAATAATCCTCGACCGACGCGTTAAGTCGAATGGAGCTGGGCGGCAGAGGCAGGCTGGATGGAGAGATAGCCGCCAGCCCGCGTGTGTAGTAAGCTGGCTGCACCTGCAGCTGAAACTGAAACTGAAACTGAAGCTGAAGCTGAAGACAAGGCCCGCGCTGATGAAGACAGCAGCCACCGGCTGACACAGCGCTTCCCGGACTCTCGTATTTAGACCGCCGTGGGTTGGACGCGACGCACGCCTGCGAAACGCGACCGCTCCCGAAAATAAACAAACGCCTTCCTGCGGACGTGTCCCCGCTAAACGAGCTCACTGCTCGCCGGCACTAAACTGCTACTCCAGAGTCGCTGCGGAATGAACTCAGGCACGTCACTCGGAGAAAATCGTAAGAGCCCCTGCTGAATTTACTGCTCAGCGAAATCCCAACGACGGTTGTATAACGTTTGTCTGGGTGGCCGTATTCCGTCATCGCCGCTACACCATTTATCATTTTGGCAATATTTCGTACGGTGGCACGGAGCAACAGCACAGTATGCACTGAGGTGACAAAAGTCATAGGATACCTCCTAAAGTCGTTTTCGGACTCCTTTTACCGGTGTATTGCAGCAACTCGACGTCACAGTGACTCAACAAAATGACTCTGAGCACTGTGGGAGTTAACATCTCAGGTCATCAGTCCCCTAGAACTTAGAACTACTTAAACTTAACTAACATAAGGACATCACACACATCCATGCCCGAGGCAGGATTCGAACCTGCGACCGTGGCGGTCTCGCGGTTCCAGACTGAAGCGCCTAGAACCGCTCGGCCACCAGCGGCCGGCGGGACTCAACAAGTAGCTGGAAATTCTCTGCAGAAATATTGAGGCATGCTGGCCGTATAGCTGTCCAGAAAGTCCTCCCCGTCCAGAATTTTGTTCACGAACTAACGTCTCGATTACGTCCCATAAATGTTGGATGGGATTCATGTCGGGAGATCTGGGTAGCCACATTGTCCAGAATGCTCTTCAAACCAGTCGCGAACACATGTGGCACGGTGACATGGCACATTGTCAAGGGAACATGAAGTCCATGAATGGCTGCATATGGTCTCCAAGAAGCCGAACATAACTATTTCCGATCAGTCACCCGGTACATTTCATGTGAACACAGCCCACACGATTATGAAGCTACCACCAGCTTTGCACAGTGGGTTGATCACAAGGTGTGTCCATAGTTTCGTGGGGGTCTACACCACATTCGAGCTCTACCATCAGCTATTGCCAACTGAGATCTTGACTCATCTGGCAGCCGGCCGCAGTGGCCATGCGGTTCTAGGCGCTCCAGTCTGGAACCACGCAACCGCTACGGTCGCAGGTTCGAATCCTGCCTCGGGCATGGATGTGTGTGATGTCCTTAGGTTAGTTAGGTTTAATTGGTTCTAAGTTCTAGGGGACTGACGACCCCAGATGTTAAGTCCCATAATGCTCAGAGCCATTTGAACCTCATCTGACAAGCCTTTGTTTTCCTGTCTGCGAGGGTCCACCCAACATGGTCACGAGCGCAGGAAAAAAAGGCTGTCGCGTCGGTCGTCTGCTGCCATAGACCATTAACCAAAAATTTGGCAGCACTGTGCTAATGAATACGTCCCACATTGATTTCTGCCGTTACTTCACGCAGTTCTGCTTGTTTGTTAGAACTGACGTTGTAATGTTGTTGCTTTAATTTGTTATGAAAGCGGTGCTGATAGACAATAAAAGCGGGTTAGAAGCTGTGAGCTGTCTGGGGAAGTTAACCTTGCATTAGTGAGCAACTGTTTCACCAGGTACCCTGTCTAGCTTACCAAATTCCCAACCAGACTAATATTAATTATAATCTTTTAATCGTCATACGACAACTGGTGATATATATATATATATATATATATATATATATATATATATATGTAAAAGAGAATTTAAATAAAAAGAAATAAATCAGTTTATATTTGGAAATTTATTTTAACATTGATCATTGAAATTTGAGCATATTAAACTTGATTCATAACTAAACTGGTGCCTTATTTAGGATTGTGAAGATGTGAGTTTGTAATCTTACAGAACACATCAAATATGGAGCCAAGATTGGGAGACGGAGACTGCATACAACACTGCATTCATGAAATAACACACAAATAACGTTGAAACATATGCAAGAGGAAATTAACCACAAACAACAGATTCAATTTTCGCTCAAAGAAGTTACGTTCGTAGCGCAATCCTGTCCGTCATGTAATTACCACACACTGGTATACTAAATTCATACTAACTCTCTGTGAAATCTTCCCGAAAAGAATAGCTGAGGGCTACTTTGATGATTACACCACGTGATTCACGTGGTCAACTTGGTTTACACAAAGAGTGTAACTAAACAATAATTTTGATAATTAAAATAAATTAGATCGAAAAGCAATTTACAAAAGAAAAACCTAGAACTGGTTACTACCGTCTTACTATTAACCTGATGGGTCAAACAATTGTATAAGCACGTGGTACTGGTCTCACAAAGTATACCCCACGTGGGTTGAACATAAAGAAAAGTTGCTATATTGAACCCGAGCACGGGGTCCCGGGTTCGATTCCCGGCGGGGTCAGGGATTTTCACCTGCCTCGAGATGACTGGGTGTTTGTGTTGTCCTCATCATTTCATCATCATCCAGGAAAGTGGCGAAATTGGACTGAGCAAAGATTGGGTAGTTGTACGGGCGCTGATAACCACGCAGTTGAGCGCCCCACAAACCAAACATCATCATCATCATCATCAGCTATATTGAAAAATGTTGTCAAGATGAGACGTTATAATCTCACACACATTCGCATTTAAGATTGATGATCTTAGTTATAGTTACTGATCAATACATGGTTCCACTTTACTCAGAAAGTAGTGACAAAGCAACTAGCGGAAGATATTCTGAACCTCACACTCGAAATACATTGCGTTGCAATTTAAGATAACATTAGATATTTTAGAGCTAAACCTGAAATAAAGGTGATTAAATTTTCAGTTAGGCTGAACTTAAGAAATCCATCGTCCTACGGACTTAGCAGACACGCGCTTAGCCGGAGATCTTACCACTTTAGACACTCGCCGTGGACAGACTGGCCTGGTCCCTTCCTGAGGGTGGCTCACAAATAAAAACGGAAGTGGCCAGAGGCGCAGCTTCCTATACCAACATGACAAGGGACGGACAGAACCATACTAAGAATAGAAACCTCTTTGCTTCTAGAAAGCGTAGCTACCTGTTCCGACGTTGGTCCTACTGTTCTCTAGCAGACAGGCTTGTCTGCTACCACCAAGCACGCAACTAGAAATACATTTGCTCATTCATTCTTTCATACAGAAGGGAAGGGGGATGACAGAATCTTATCATATACAGTATATAAAAGAAAGTGGATGTAGGTTCTGTATGAGACTGTGTGACATGAATTACATATAAACTGTGTTTTAAAGTGTAGTAGTGTGACAGATGGTTCTTGTTTATGTGTAAAAGTAACACGTTTCACTGCTCAGTCTCCTCCCAGATAGAAACACCACAGTAAAGTTAGAAGAGGAATTTATGCCGTAAATGACAACAGATTTAAGACATTAACATGAAAGGAATCCAACAGAGACCTTTCAACGTCTCTACGCCATCACCGCTGCTCTCGGTTGTTAAATGAAGGCCTGCTGTCACTGCTTTGTCCACTGTGAGAAGTAATGACTGAAATTTTGTTTCATAGAGACTCTCTCCTACCGACATAGTTACGTTACACGCCACCATATTACACACGAAAAATCAGAGCCCCCTAGCAGCAGAGGGTTGCAAAAATCTATAAATGAAGAATAAAGATATAGATGGTTGATAATGGTCGTTTTATCTGAAAATCTTTAAGTGCCTTCACATAAAACATTCGCAAGCACTAGTTTTCAGCACGATCTCATAAGACGAAAGCTGTATATAACGTGTAGTGGAATTAATCGTGAAAGGTAGGAAAGAAACGAAAGCCGTTCATTTTTTATTGGGATACTCAGGCAATCGGTACAAAGAAACTGTGTATCGTCTAGCAAAAAGTAGCATCATGCTAACAATCCGCTACTTATACATCGTCTATATTCCAACTTTCCCCATGTTTCAAGAAAAAAAAAGCGTTACCAGCAGAGGTAACAGCAGTGCCAAATATCGCTTCGATCCCGCGCGCTATTCGTACCCTTCCAAGAAACCAGTGGCACAGCGAGTTGAATCTTTCAGGGAGGTATGTAACAGATGTAATTCTAATGAGACTGGGACCCGCGTGTTTTCCTGCAGTCCTTTGCAAGAGTATTACAAAGATGCTTCGTGAAACGAAGGACAGATAAAGTTCTTTTCGCGAAACAATACTGAGAAAATTTAGAGAATCGGCATTTGCAGCTGACTGCAGAGAGATTCTACTGCTGTCAAAGTACATTTCGCAAGGAACGTGAGGAGAAAGTAAGAGAAGTTAGGGCTCGTACGGAGACGTATAAATACTTTTACTCGCTCTGTTTGCGAGTGAAATACGTAGAATGGGGACTGACTAGTAGTGATTCAAGGTACTTCGTCATGCACTGCACGGCGACTTGGTGAGGATGTATGCGGCTGTAAATTATTGTAGATCGTAGTAACAGACTATCCCATATGCAGGGAACATCCAGACCACGATGGAGACCTTTGGAGATCTTAACCTCACCATACTGGCATGCTCTACATGTTCTCCAAAACAAACTGTGAAAGAAACCTGAAGAAACATGGATTCTTTTGCCAAGTATTAAACCACTAAGCAGCCAGAACTACCTCGAAATGAACAGTTTAAAGTTACTTTCCCTGCAGACGTATCAGACATTTGCGTTCTTAAATTTATATACCCACAAAATAACTATATATTTCGAATTTAAATATCTTCACTAAAACTAAAAAGCATTTGTAATGGCTGGATTGTTTCCAGAAGAAAGCTAATAAAATTTAATTTCAAAAAATATTATTTGTCCGTTACAGTCTATTTTTAAGTCTTCTTTGGACTAGTGGCACTAACTGTTCCACTCGCCAATGGCGCGTGCGAGGAATGACTGGTGGTAAGCCTCCGTATTGGCTCGCTCTAATTTCGTCGAATTTTGTCGTCGTAGTCATTACAAGAGATATATGTAGGAAGAAGTAATACGATCTGAGAATGAGATTCTCACCTTGCAGCGGAGTGTGCGCTGATAGAGTGACATTCTCATTCTGGAAACATCCCCCAGGCTGTGGCTAAGCAATGTCTCCACAATATCCTTTCTTCCAGGAGAGCTAGTTTTGCAAGGTTCGCAGAAGAGCTGCTGTGAAGTTTGGAAGATAGGAAACGAGATACTGGCTGATGTAAAGCTGTGACAGCCGGTCGTGAGTCGTGATTGGGTAGGTCAGATGGTAGAGCACTTGCCCCCCCCCCCCCCCCCCCGAAAGGCAAAGACCCGAGTTCGAGTCTCGGTCCGGCACACAGCTTTAATCTCTTTAATCTGCCATGAAGTTCCAAGTAATACGATGTATGATTCTTCCTGGAGAGTGTTCTCTCGAAATTTCAATAGGAAACCTCTCCGCGGTGTAAACGCCTGTCTTGGATAGCCTGCCAGCGAAGTTTGTTGAGCACACCTATAACGCTTTCACGCCAACTGAACAATCCCGTAACGAAACGCGCCGCTCGTCGTTTGATCTTCGATATCTCCTCTAGCAATCCTACCTGGTAAGGATCCCATATTGAAGAACAGTACTCAAGTGCCTTATAAGCCACTTCCTTCATGATTGAGTTACATTTTCCTAATATTATTTCTTTGAGTCTCTGTCTGGCATGTGCTTGCCCTAATATTTGTTCTATGCGGTCATTCAATTTAGGATAATTCTTCCGGTGTATTTATGATGGATACTAGTTCCATCAGTGTCTCATCAATAGTGTAGTTATACAGTAGGGAGTTTCTTTTCCTATGTATGCGCAATACATTACGTTTATTTACGTTCAGTGTCAACTGCCAGAGCCTGCACCATTCATCAATCCTATGCAGGTCATTCTGCAAATCGATAGTATCTTCTGGCGATCCTACTTTTTATAGTCAACTACATCATCTTCTAATCGTCTTAGAGCATTCGGCGCTATCTATAATTTATACTCGTACATCGTAAACAGTAATGGTCCTATCACACTTCGTTGGTGTACTCTGGAAATCATCTTAACATCTGTCGAATTTGTTCCGTTAAGAGCGCCGTATTGAGTTCTTTCTGGAAAAAAGTCTTGAATACAGTCGCAAATCTCGTCCGATACCCGGTAATCTCGTATTTTTTCACTTAACGGCAGTCCGCGAGGGTGTCAAATTCCTTCCTGAAGCCAGACATCAACCTGAGCGCCGCTGTTTACGGCGCTGTTGATCTCATGGAGGAACAGAGCGAGCTCCGAGCGAGGTGGCTTAGTGGCTAGCACACTGGACTCCCATTCGGAAGGACGACAGTTCAATCCCGCGTCCGGCCATCGTATTTCAGGTTTTCCGTGATTTCCCTAAATCGCTCCAGGCCAATGTCGAGATGTTTCCTTTGAAAGGTCACGGCCGAGTTCCTTCCCTGTCCTCGATGTCTGGTCTCGTCCCCCAAACAACCCAACCCAACAGAGCGAGTTGACTTTGGCAAGATTTCTATTTAGGAAACGCATGTTGATTTTTATAGAGGAGATTTTCTTTCTGCAGAAAAGTTGTAATTCTTGAGCGTAAAACATGTTCCATAATTCTAAAACAGGTTGACGTCAACGATACTGGTCTATAATTGTGTGTATCTATCCTGTTGCCCGTCTTAATAACAGGAATGACCTGCGCTTTGTTTCACTTGCTAAGCACCCTTCGTTGTTCAAGCACTCTACGATGAAGTTCTGCTAGAATGCGAGCGAATTCTTTCGTACAACCTTTGTAGAATCTTATAGGTATCTCATCCAATGACTGTAGTTGCTTTTCTATTCCGCAATTGTTATTTCGGCATTCGTACGATGATTGAAACGAGGTTCCGTATTACGATCTTACGGAGTGAAACGATTTCGGAACAACAAATTCAGTATTTCGGCAAGCTCTCTTTTATCTTCCGTTCCGGTATCAATATGGTCTCTGTGTAAATGAATAAATGGTTTCGAACCGTTTACCGATTTTGCAAACAACCAAAACCTCTTATGGGTTTTACTCAGAGCGGTTAAAAAAAATTTACTTTCAAAGTCACTGAACGCTTTTCTCATTGCTCTCCTGACTCTCATTTTCTCTTCTTTCAGCTTTTATTTTCAGCTAGGTTTTGACATATCTTGAATCTGAGATGAAGCACTCTTTTTTTACGGAGCAGTTTTCTAACACGGCTGTTAAACTACTGTGGGTCAAAAGTATCCGGACCGCCTTGTGTAATGCGGAATTGACCACTAAGTGTCACAGGAGTCAGACCCGCCAGTATAAAAAGAGGTGGGGAGCAGTGACAGTAGAGAAGCAGTAACGGCACCATGGGTCCTTCCGGAGAGCTCGGTGACAATGTGGACTTGTCGCTGGATGTCGCCTGCATAAGAAGTCCATGAGGACATTTCTAGTCTTCTAAAGTCGCACAGGTCGACTGTTCATTGTGAAGCGTAAAGGCGAAGAAACACGTCAGGTAAACGGGAAACAGGAGGACCTCATATAATTGCGTACAGGGACCCTTGTGCATAGTGGGGGGTAGTCATATATATGGCATGAAGTATAGAGAAGGAATCCAGCAGTCCAGCTAGCATAATGACTGTAGTACAGGAGTTAACAGAGAGTGGGGTATAAAGGTGGGTCAGCTCCAAATAATCCACTCATTTCCGTACTTAATGCTAACCGACACTTGAGATAATGTAAAAAAGCGATGCCACTGGTCAGTGGATGACTATAAACGAGTGACTCGGAGTGATTCTTTTTGATACACCCTGTGGCAATCCGATGTCAGGGTTTCGGGTGGAGAACATCTGTAGAACGTTGTATCATATTGTATGTTAACCGGGGTCCAAGAAACGACGGAGAGGCTCCGTCCCCGCCACAGCCGCAATGGTCCACAACCCCATGACAATTACTGCAGTCCACTTCACCCCTCCGCCGCTCCACACCGAACCACTCTTTCAGGGTTATTATGCGGTTCACCGAACCACTCTTTCAGGGTTATTATGCGGTTCGGCCACCAGTGGACCCCCCCCCTCTCCCCGCCCCCCAGGTAACATCTTACACCAGTGTAACCCCTATGTTTGCATGTTAAAGCAATGGTGGTGTACGCGTACGTGTTGAACTTGTTTGCGCAGCAATCGCCGACATAGTGCAGCTGAGGCGGAATAAGGGGAACAGGGGAACCAGCCCGCATTCGCCGTGCAGATGGAAAACCGCCTAAAAACCATCCACACACTGGCCGGCTCACCGGACCTCGACACAAGTCCGCCGGGCGGATTCGTGCCGGAGACCAGCCGCTCCTTCCCAACCCGAAAAGCCGTGCGTTAGACCGCACGGCTAACCGGGCGGACCTGTAGAACGTTACTTGTCATACGTGCACTGCCAGCATCGAAATACAGACGACATGGGATTACGGTAGGGGAGCGTTTCTCGTGATTAGGGTGACGTCCTCTTACTGCGCTTAAAAACGCTAAAAACGGAAGGATTTGAACCCCTTTCAAAGCATTGTGCACAGCGCATAATAGAGGAACAGTCTTGAATCGATGATTGTATCAGCATGATAGTGCATCCTATAATAAAGCAGCATGTGCGAGGCATTGTTTTGTGGCCAGTAAGATAGCTGAAGTGAACTTCACCTGCACAGAGATCAGACGTGAATTCAGCAGAACCGCCTCCTCTAAATTATAAAATGCTCCTTCACCTGAAATATTTTGTAATTATAAATCAAGAGAATCATACCTCTAAAAAGATTCTCTGGTAACGTAAATGCACAGACAAATAATAATTAATCGTGTATTATCAATCATGAGCGTTTTTCGTGATTAGAGGCAGCCCAGTCAGGATGAAAGCCTTAGACACACCGTCCAGCGAATGCAGCAAGGTAGAGGTTCCCAGCTGTTGTGGGGTGGCGTTATGTGGGGCCGCCGTACGCCGCTAGTGATCATGGAAGGCGCCGTAACTGCTGTACGATACGAGAATGCCATGTTCCGACCGATAGTGGAACCATATTGGCAGCATATTGGCGAGGCATTCGTCTTCATGGGCGACAATTCGCGCACCCATCGTGCACATCTTGTGAATCACTTCTTTTAGGATAAGGTCATCGCTCGACTAGAGTGGCCAGCAAGTTCTCCAGACATGAAACCCTATCGAATATGCCTGTGATAGATTGAAATGGGTTGTTTATGGACAACGTGACCCGCCTCCACTGGGAGGGATCTACTGCTGAATCGCCGTTGACGAGTTGGACGATCTGGAGCAACAGTGTCGTGATGAAATTGTGTATAGTGTGCCACGACGAATACATTCATGCATCAATGCAAGAGGACGTGCTACTGGGCATTAGGGGAACCGGTGTGTACAGCAATCTGGACCACCACCTCTGAAGATCTCGCTGTATGGTGATACAACATGCAATGTGTGGTTTTCATGAGGAATGAAAATGGCGGAAATGATGTTCATGTTGATCTCTATTCCAGTTTTCTGTACAGGTTCCGGAACTCTCGGAACCGAAGTGATGCAAAACTTTTTTTGGAATCCTATAAAATCCAAGATCCTGTTACCGAAACTGACACAAACCGGGTGCAGCACTTCCTTTATCTTCCTGTGCAATCGCAAAGTCTGTCTTATGCCTCTTCTTCCAAGGACTTTAACTACTCTGTTAGACATAACATCGCAAAAAAGAAGAAATACAACTGGTAGATCGTCCTGCGACTGTTCAACGTTTTCGTGTTTCCATTCCTTGGAGAGCGCTAACGTACCCCACAGCCACTCATTTGGAACAAGTGTTTCAAACGATTAGTCTCTTAATGCATGTGGACTATGTAACGAGTGGTGGCTCTATATACAGGGTGGGTCAAATGAAAGGGATCCGGACGAGTGGGTACGATAGGATGTGAATTTGTGGCAGCATTAATGGAGGAGGAAAAGACCCACTGTTACTTCCAACCGGATAGAGCCCATATTACCGACCGAACCTTGGAGGACATTTACACAATCTTCACTCCTGCCAGACCTGTTAGCAGAGTCATTCTGGTCGCGGTCCTAGCTGGCCTCTCAGGCCACCTCATCTGTCAGTGAGTGATTACTCTGCGTGAGGAGCCCTCAAATCTAAGGTGTATCGCAAAAACCCTCATAGTCTTAAAAAAAAAACTGCAGCAGACACTGCAGCAATTCCAGCACTTCAGTTCGATCCGCCTTCAGCAACTTGCTGACCAGGGTCTAGAAGCGTCATGTGGTTGTTTTCAACCTCTGCTATAATCAGGTTAGTACCGTATTTCCTTTCCTGAGCTATGTTTCTTCGTACCCTGGAACTCTGTTCTCCAGTGCACTTTTATCTTCACCACCCTGTATTAATATATTTAAAACAGCTTTCTTCTGTTAATTGTATATTTAGGTTACCACATGGGAACGGGGACAGCTGTTACATTTGTTATTTCCATTTTCCTCTTACTGATACCACGAGATAGTATGCGAATACGTCTTTCTTCAGCATAAGATGCGAGCCGAGAATTTACTTGATCATTAAGTGCGTGCTTCACCTACGAATTCCCTAGCATGAGAACCGGCGATGTCCGACCGCCTTTCCGCCGAGCTAGTATAGGTTTCAGGCAAGTGGATCCGGCTACCTAAATTTACCGCCCAGGAGCAACAGTCGTAAACAGTGCGCGCTAAATTCGGCGATGTATCGTTAAGTCGCGTCATTGCGAACGAATGGAGGCGGCTCATTCTGCAGAAAGAGAACAGCTGACTGTACGGGGACAGGCAGAGTCAATAGCGGCGGAATATTTCTCAACCAGATGTAAGCGCGATCTCCGAGCACGATCCACACACACACACACACACGCACACACACACACACACACACACACACACACACACACACAGAGAGAGAGAGAGAGAGAGAGAGAGAGAGAGAGAGAGAGAGGGAGAGAGAGAGAGAGAGAGAGAGTATAGCAATCACAATAAAATTTCTGTACGCGTTGCCCCTTCCTCTTAAGCATGAATGTATCATCGTTAAACAAATCCGTATTAAAGCATTCTATTACTGTAGGATTTAAATTTCCATATTAATAACACATAATCACCCACGCGACTTTCTAGTACATGAAATTCTAAGAATGTCGGCGGCCATTTTATACTCACTCCTCGCTCTCCATCGTTCATAAATGACGTTTGGTGCATTAGATATTATGTAGACCGAGCGGGATGGTATATTAGGTTGACTAGTGTGAGAACTACAAGAACTTTCAAAACCAGCGTGACAAATTTTACAGTACAGTTACTGAGGAAAAAGTAAGTACAAAGCGAACGCAGTAACATATGTCCGGAAGTGTGAAGATATCTAGCAAATCATCGTGAACAAAGTGATCATCAGAGCGGGAACGCTTGCGATGAACCACACGAGACCCTAATTGTCAGCGGCTTTTTCTGTAAAGGGAATGGAAAGGGTCATGATATGTTCCTCCAGTGGCAGAAAAAAAAGGTATCCCTAAACATATATGTTAAAAAACACTTTCAGTCTGTGTAAGTGTGAAGTTTCGGACCACAGACAGTATTTTTGGTTGACAATTTGGGTACACTCATCACAGTTACAAATTTAATTTTCATTTGTCGTTTACTAACAATTTAAATCCAATGCCAATCTTGGCACTAGATCAACAGTCCTTCACGAGTGAATGCTTTAACGTTAACTTCTGTAACGCAGTTTAGTTTGGCGTAGCCGCAGTAATGTTCTTGACAACATCTGGCAATTGTTTTCTGCCCAGAGATGTAACAGATTCAAGGGCAAAACAAAGATTAACCAAACAAATCACTATAATAAAACATCGATTATCTACCGACGATATTGGGGTCTAATAAGGGTATACTTCGAGTCTCATCAACGTAAGTTTCATGGTATTTCACTGGTCATCATTCTGCAACGGCCAACTAATGGATTGAATAACAAAATTCTTGAATTTACACGGCGTACGTTACACGTATTATCCCCTTCTAGGTTGTATGTTCCTATTTAGCCCACGTTTCTCAGAGACAAAACACTATCTTATTTCTCACGATAATAGTATAAGACGCAACCATAACCTAGAATAACAAACTCGAATAATACTGGATGAATCATAGACCACCGATAACTGGGGACTGACTCAAGACCTTGAAGTAGCAATAGAAGCTTGTTTTACTGTTGCTCTATGTTGCACATACAAGGGGCGGTCAATAAATAATATAACTAATTTATTCTCGGCCAATTTCGCTTAAAAAATTGCACAGTTTTTTTGGGACATCATGGAATATACCCGTTTCAGCTCCTATAGTTTCATGAAGTTCCAATAGATGGCTGCCCTATACGCAGTCTTCAATAAAGGATTCTGTAACGGGAGTGCGTTTCAAGCACAGAGCTGTCACTGAGGTTATTTTGGAGGTTACCAGAGCATCGCGGATATTCATAGGCACTTAGAAAATGTTTACGGAGAGCTGACAGTGAACAAAAGCACGGTGACTCTGAAAGGTGGCTACACATATGAAAGGTGGCTACACTGAGCCACAGCGCCAGAGATCGCGCCAAAGAGTATTGTTCCGCCGCCTCCACTGGCAGTGCTTATTGAGACGTAGCGGCAGGCAGTTCTTACCGAGAAGTTGTGGTGGACACTGCTTGTCGTGAAGTTGGAGTGAGATGGGGTAGTAGTGAGTGATGTTTTATGCAGCTATTTGATGGGAGAGATAGCAGATGTTATTCTAATGGAGACATTGTAATGATCAGAGTGCATTTCGTCAATATAAATTAAGGTAACAAACTTCTTTTATTTTTTTCTCTCATTATTTCAGTGACCTAAATAATGCATCATTACAGGTTCAGTCAACAAAGCATCTGGCGTGTGTTCTTGTATTAGAGTGTAATTTTGGTTTCCTTGCACAGTTATAGTATTTCTAATTTTCTTTTATCACGTCAGTATAAATGGTATTTAAAATTTATTGTCTTGTTGAAGAAGAACCGTGCCAGATGTGTACGTTGAGTCATACTTCCACACACAGAACAGCTACACTTGTGCTATGTTGGCTTCGTAGATTTTATAGTTGCTGGGGACTTAATTAATTAATTGTGCTAACAGAAATTTTCTTACATTCTTGTTGTCATTCTAAGCAGTCAGATTGCGTACTAAAACTAGTCAGGGCCAGCCGTTTACGAGACTTGCGTAATCGGACTTACAGAAACAAAAAATATTTGCATTTTTTATTTAAAATAAGCCCCCATGCAACTCGTTGGGTGAGGCCTCTCTCGTTATCGCACCAAGATAGCGCAAACCTGTCCGACGTCCCGCGTGCCTCCAATGATGGAACGTGCGGACACTCTTAGTGGAGGTGATCGATGGACCACAATCAAACACCTCGCTGCTCAACTGGAACAACATTAATTTTCATCTTAATAACAGTAGATGTTTTGCAACAGTTCATGTTTCAAAGCAGTCGGAACACCATGTGTCTGCACAGGCGAGCAGCGCAGTGATGACAAAATCGCGCACAGCGCGGAATGCGGGGAGCACGTCTCTGTAGCAGCGAAAGGGTTAGCGCGGGCGTGGCGGCTTTACTTCATAAACTGCGCGCTACCCCCTAAACGTAAGTTTCCGAACTATACGATACTTGAACTATAACTGTTCAGAAATTAGACATTAAACCAGGCACAAATGTAAGAAATTTTAATGGTGCAGTCGCAGAATTATTTTGCCGTCACGAAATAAAATTAGCTCGGCAAGGCAGAAACCCTGTCTAGGAGCTACGAACTGTACTCACCAACCGCTAGCTGCAGTGTGTCCTTTCTCCACCGAGCTTCGCCTAACTACCGGTGAAACGAAAGCTACCAGAGGGGTAGGCTTCCGCCACAAACCTGACAGACAAACCAACCTCAGACTAAAAGGGGTAAACCTCTCTGTGCAGGTACTGGGATCCTAAGTTGGCCATCCTGTGCTACCCTCCAAACGAGAAGCAAACATCACCTGCTCCTAGCAGACGACAACAAACTCAGCGTCCCCCACAAAAGAAACCCGAAACCACTCGTAAAAACACTCATTCAGTCACATTCACGCACACTTAGGGTAGGGTGAAGGGAAAAATGTAATAAATACAGGAAATGATTTCCTATGGAACACAAGAAAATCAAACATAATATCATTTAATAAGCCTTAGTTTCCAGAATGAGATTTTGATTCTGCAGCGAAGTATGTGCTGATATGAAACTTCCTGGCAGATTAAAACTGTGTGCCCGACCGAGACTCGAACTCAGGACCTTTGCTTTTCGCGGGCAAGTGCTCTACTATCTGAGCTACCGAAGCACGACTCACGCCCGGTCTCACAGCTCTGCTTCTGCCAGTATCTCGTCTCCTACCTTCCAAACTTCACAGAAGCTCTCCTGCGAACAAAAATAATGAGATACTGGTAGAAGTAAAGCTGTGAGGACCGGGCGTGAGTCGTGCTTCGGTAGCTCAGATGGTAGAGCACTTGCCCGCGAAAGGCAAAGGTCCCGAGTTCGAGTCTCGGTCGGGCACACAGTTTTAATCTGCCAGGAAGTTTCAAGCCTTAGTTTAATTGCTCAGTCTTTCTGGGAGAATTAATAAATTAAACCGCCATCAGGCGGTGGACAGAATAGGATGCACAGAATCCAGTGAGACAAGCGTAATATGAGACGACTCCAGAGAGACGTTTCACGGCAGCACGCAGAGATTTCTGGGAACTTTTGATCATTACCACAAACACCATTCCACTTCTACGACTTCCGTCATGGGTGGACACAAATCTGCCTAGTACCAATTCTACAGAATCTACAGTGGTCAAAAGCGATCTGGGTGCTCTTTTAAAGGGTTGAATAACGTTTTTTCTATCAGGACCTTCCACTCTTGTGAAGTCAGATGAATCACGCTGTGTTAAACGCGCTGACCTGCACCCGGTCCTGTGCTTGTTAGTGAACATTCAAAGTATTCCACGCTGCTTGGCTGCAGTGTCTGGCAGACTACACGCGGGCAGTTAGGGCCTGCCTTGCAGGCTACGGCAGACGCGCGAGCAGTGAGCAGACGGTCTCCCTCCGTGTAATTACGTTCTCATTCCTGTGCTCTCATTATTCTCGTCGGAATAACGCTCGTTAGCGGGCCAGCTGCGTAGCCCCGCCGGCATCGTCTGCGCCTTGCTTCGCCTCCTAATGCAGAAAAGACTGAA
This sequence comes from Schistocerca cancellata, assembly GCF_023864275.1. Taxonomy (NCBI): domain Eukaryota; kingdom Metazoa; phylum Arthropoda; class Insecta; order Orthoptera; family Acrididae; genus Schistocerca; species Schistocerca cancellata. The sequence goes on from NC_064632.1 coordinate 180,242,144, forward strand.
AATGCGGCCCTGTTTCCGTGTCACCGTCCCCGGTGCTAATTGCTTGTTATCTCCTTATACCCGTTGTTTAATTAAACAGCTGGTCTCGATTGTAAACGGACAACAAATCAATTCCGGTTTAGGGAGTCTCAAGATCGGCGGCATTTCGGAGAACTCGCTTTTCCTTCACTGTCAACAACTGAACTCGAAGCGGCGTTTACGCACAGTTGGGACGCAAATTACCGTTCATCAGCTCATCATTAGACAGAATAAAAAAAGATTTCTAGTACTTTCCTGCATCAGTAAATCTGCAGGGTGATACTCAAAAGTGCGAGGTAGGTGGCGCCAAATGACACATAGAAAGCTGCCCGCACTGTCTTGCCATTTACTAAACGGAGCAATGGAAGGGCCTGCGACGTTCCTTTACGGTAAAAGCGTATTACAATAATGGAAGTGTGGAGGCTGCACATTGAGCATTTCGGCGTCACTTCAACATTAGACGGCACGGTCTTGTTCGTCAGTGCATGCAATTGTCACCTGGGTCATCAATCCTGAAGCAATGTGTTGGAGAAGCAACCTGCAGGGGGGCACTGAAACGCTCGTACGGGAGACAATATCGAGACTGTGCCAACTGCTTTCGTAATAGGACCCCAGCTCTCTGATCGACGTGACGCAGATTCCCTACAGTTGCATCATTAGAGTGTTCAACGAAAACATGAAGTGGGTTTAGAGTTCCATGTGTACAAGCTGCAGATCGTTCAGCAACTTTCAACCTAATGATCTACTAATGCGTAGACAATAAGCTGAACGAATGTTATCAAAAGTGCACGACGATAATTTCGTTAACAGCCTGTGGGGTCGGACGAAGTTCAGTTCCACCTTAGTGGCTTTGTTATTGACAGAATTTTCGCTATTGGTCCCAGTAAAATCCACGCCAGCTACACTAGCGTCCATTCCACAGCAGCCACGTTACTGTATGGTGGGAGTTACAGGCCACTACTTTTCCGAAGATGATTGTGGGTGCGCATCCGCTCTTAGATCTGTTCGCTATCTTGCCATGATGGGAAGTTTTGTTGCACATGAACTGCCCCATTTTCCTGCCAACAGTTCGTTTCAAAAAAAAAAAAAAAATTCAAATGTGTGTGAAATCATATGGGACTTAACTGCTAAGGCCGTCAGTCCCTAAACTTACACACTACTTAACCTAAATTATCCTAAGGACCAACACACACACCCATGCCCGAGGGAGGACTCGAACCTCCGCCGGGATAAGCCGCAGTTCGTTTCAGCCTCACGCAGTAACGACAAATACGGTACTGAAATCGATTGTAACCGTATGATTTCAAGGCACGATGACACTTCATGGCCCAAAAGATCGCCTGACCTGACAGCGTATGATTTTCTCTTATGGGACCACATTATAGTGCAGTTTACCGTACTCGAGCTGCTACCGCCGAAGAGCTTAAAGCGAGGATACGAGAGGAAATCTCCAGCATTTCAGCTCTGAAATATTAGCTTAACTTTCTTATCAGGCTGCAAGAATGTGTACGCCGAGGGGGACCTCGTGTGTTGGATGTGATTTTCAAGAAATAAAAATGCTTGTGACATTCAGTAATGGCACACTCTGGGCCATATGTTGACATAAGGACATATGTGTAAAGTAATTGTGCTCATCTCCATTCCAAAATATCCCGGTCTTTTGAGCCAACCTGTATTGCAATGACACCAAAGCACCATCCAGTTAAAATATAACAATGATTTTCTACCGTGCTTTGAAGTTATTTACCAATAGCACAGAGTGTTTCCAACAGATTAATGCTACTTCACAAGATCATATTTTACAGACGAATGGAGATAGTACATTGTGAGGAATTCTAACTTATGCTTCGAAATTAAAAGTTTATCTTGGTGCCAATTCATGTGGTTCATGTGATTGCAAGTAGAGTCCACGTGGTGCAGCTACTCATCTCTAGTTCATTTCTCAACGAGTGTCAAATCGATATGGCTACAGTAGAACAACAAAAGATGTTTAGCATTCGTCATACAATTCGATTTGTAACCCAATGCTTTATACCACAGATGTTTCCACGCTTATATTTTGCACTATTTATCTAAATATCAGTTAATTGTGAATGTTTTTGCGTTTATATATTTGTATCTCTATTTTACTGAACGTTATTACGGTATTTATTTCCTTTAGTACGTTAAATGTGGGGAACATTTTATATGACCTCGTTGGCTCATGCATAGGGACATGTAGAGTTGTGACAGATGGCAGAAGATGAAGGTACATTCGTCTCTGCCTGGGCGCTGAAAACGCGCAAAAGGAAAATGTAGAAGGGCACTGAAACGCGTCAGACTTGTCAGACTCGTGTTTCATTCAGTTTCACCCAGCAGGTTTAATTCCTTGATATGGCAGGGCAATTTCTCGCGCGGTATCAGGTGGACACTGATAAGCAAAAACATCATCACCAGTGCCCATCTCGACGTTTGATACGTCCAGGTGGCGTTGCGGGCACGTGACAAACAAAAATATCTAAGAGGAACAGACACTGACGGAGGATCACCCCAGCGAAGGTATGGACTGTAAATGAGGAAATCCATTGAGATAAGTGACTTTGACAAGAGTAATTTTTATTACGCAGAGCCTTTCAATGCGTATTTCGAAAATGATAAAGTGGTAGAATGTTCACGTGCTACTGTCGTGAGCATCTGCGCAAAGAGGTAGAAGGACAGTGAAACTACCACTAGGTGCTAAAAGGTCCACGACTCTTCACAAAATGTGGGTTCAAAAATGACTCTAAGCACTATGGGACTTAACATTTGAGGTCATCAGTCCCCTAGACTTAGAACTACATAAACCTAACTAACCTAAGGACATCACACACACCCATGCACGAGGCAGGATTCGAACCTGCGACCGTAGCAGCAGCGCGGCTCTGGACTGAAGCGGCTGGAACCGCTCGGTCACAGCGGCCGGCGAAAATGTGGGTTTCGCAGGCCTCTCTGCTCTGCAAAGCAAGACAGATGGCGATCTGTGACACCTCTGCTGAAAAAGCACGATGGTGGTGCACCCACACGTCTTTCGGAGAACACCTTTCGTCTTACGTTGCTGAACATGGAGTTCCTCAGCAGACCACCTCTACGTGTCCACATGTTGACCCAACGACATCGTCAGTTACGACTGCAGTGGGGACGAGACCATCGTGATTCGACCGTCGATCAATGGAAACTGTCGGCTCTTCCGGTGATTCACACTGTTGCTACACTAAGTCGCTGGTTGTCTCCACAAACGCCGTCATCGAGGTGAACGGCGGCTCGAAACGTGCAGCATGTCACCGACGGAGGATGGTGGGAGCGGTATTATACTATGGGAGACATTCTCCTGCGCTTTCATGGGACCTGTGATAGTAATCGAAAACACGCTGACAGCTGCGGACCGCCTATCTTAATGCTTGATGTCTTGCCCGACGGCAATGTCATCTTTCATAATTCTCCGTGTCTCGGAGCCGGAACCGAGTTACAATGGTTTGAGAAACATTTTAGTGAACTCAAGTTGACGTCTCAGCGACAAAATTCGTACTATATAAATCCTACGGAACCCATCTGGGTCGATATCGCCGCCGTCATCGCGCAGGTAAATCAACGGCCCGTTATTTAAGCCAATTACATGATCGTAGTGTAGACAGCTAATTCCACATACCTCGACAAACATACCGACAAACTGTAATATCCCTGATAAGCAGAATCAGTGATGTATTTCGTTCTAAAGACGGAGAAACAAGCCAGTAAGCAGATGGCGATAATATTTTGGCTCTTCCATGTCTATGCTACATAGAGCGGTATCATCGGAGAGATGGCGTGATGGTTGTTGAGGATTTCATTTTTGTCTTTTAATTCTGAGATTATTAAGTTCATTTCCTCGGTAGTTAGTTGGGAGTGAAGCTGTGGCCCAGGCCCTCGGCATCGACGTGGGCCTTTCACCGGACTAGCGATGCTGGCGGGGGACGGTCCTGCTCTCTGTGAGTTGAGTGACCACTCACATCTTGTCGCAGTGGCGAATGTGATTACAGAGTTTCTCCGTAAATCTTTTCGACACCGGCATAGTGCTGTTTGTCTAGGAAAGATATCATCTCGCTGTAGTGAGGGAGACACAGGATGCCTCCGTAGGCAAGTATTTGTATCATGCATTGCTAAAGGAAATTTACAGAAAGTTTGGTGTGACGGCTTTTGGTTAGTCAGGACTAGCAATTGTTGGGAGCGGCGATTTACCGTAGTTCAGCACTCCCTTCCAGAAAATGGCGTAGAACACACAGGAATGAAGCTGTTAGAATTATGATAGGGAGAATAAGGGATGCAGCTTAGATTGGCTCAAACTGCAGTTTCAATGTGACCGTGGCCCGATGTTGGATTGCATGGAAAACTAGAGGGCAGTCATATTCGTCGTCAAATTTCCGCTGACCATCGTGATGGACAATGGCCTTATTGTGTACCAAGCACATCGTAACCCTTTCACATCCTCGACTACCACCCCGAAAACAGGAAACGGACTCCCTACAACATGTGTCGTCCCGCGCCACTGGTCGAAGACTAACAGGAGTCGAACTAACGCTCAAATGGCTCTGAGCACTATGGGACTTAACAGCTGAGGTCATCAGTCCCCTGGAACTTAGAACTACTTAAACCTAACTAACCCAAGGACATCACACACATCCATGCCCGAGGCAGGATTCGAACCTGCGACCGTAGCGGTCGCGCAGTTCCAGACTGTAGCGCCTAGTACCGCTCGGCCACTCTGGCCGGCTCGAACTAAGGAATTACCGTCTCATGCGTAGGCTGCAGACGACGCAACAACACAAATGGCTGCGTTTGGACTGTTGCTACGACTGGGAAGCTGATGAATTCCGTCGCATTGGGTTCTGCAATGATACTATCGTGAGTCACTGATAGGTCGTAAGTTCCTCCGGGACCAAAATGCTGAGGTCATCGGTGCCTAGGCTTACACACTACTTAATCTAACTTACGCTAAGAACAACACACACAACTATTCCCGAGGGAGGACTCGAACCTCCGACGCGAGGTGCGAGCGAACCGTGTCAAGGTGCCCGAGACCACGTGGCTACCACGCGCGGCTGGTGAGTCACCATCGTTGGAGAGTATACAAAGTTTTGGAGAGGCACAGCCGTGTTCCTCTTGGAGTGATGGCGTGGGAAGCCACTGAACGTGACCTTAACTTACAGATGGTAGTAACTGACGGGACTTTGATGGCGCAACGACACGTCACGGACATCCTGTTTCCTCATATCTCTAATGCAACAGTACTTGGCTGCCAATTTTGAACTGGACAATAATCTACACATGGCACGTGCCTCCATGAACTGTCTGCTTGACTTTGAGGTACTCCTGTGACGAGAAACGTTCCCAGATATGTTCTTGACAGAAAATGCATGGAACCAGTTCGGTCGTCAAGTCTTTCCTTGTGCCAGTATACAGAGGACCTCTTGCAGTAACTGTGAGTCAGTTAGTTACAAGAGAGGTTACGAGGGGCTGATAACACTCTTCAAAATTGAATAATAGCATGCATACAGGACAGGGAGGGTGCAACGTCATATTAATAATTGGAAAAGTTTATTAGAATTTGTTGACTCTGAAATAGCATCACGTATCCTCCCAGCCCATGACGTTTATTTCGTTTCCTCCTCCTATACTGCGTGCTTCACCTTCTTTGTCAGACAGTGCTGTTTTCGACGGGTTTTTGATGCCATACTTCGACGATCTGCCCGTTCAGGTTTGTCATCATTTTCGTGAGGAGTTCCTGTGTATGAAACAAATCTGTTAAGACTTCAGCGTTACTAGACGGAAAATTTGTCACTTCACAACGTTAGCTACTGGAACACAAATGTTTGCGCCAGAAACGCGCACAATGTAGCGCTTGCGTTAGTAACATTTCATGCACTTGCTTTTAAAACGTTTTAGCTGGTAATGGGCTTGTCCTGTCAGCTATTCAGATACGATTTACGGCTCTTTCTTGCGCTGCCAGTATCCCTTCTCTTTAAGGTAATTACTGGCACAAAGCTAGGATCCCGGTTACAGTCCTCATTCGGCACTCAGTATCTGTGAGGTTTTACAGCGGCGCCACACCGTTGCAGACGTAAACATTCAATTACGGTATGTAGTGTGTTCGGTTAGAACTGTAACCAGTTTATAGCTCCTTAGTCGTGAGGAATTAAAAAATGTTACGACTTTAAAATCATGATATGTGAACTAGTATTCCACAGCATAGTTCCAGTCCTACTAGTTATTACGCCAAGCCTGTGAAACACAACGACAGAGCTAACAGATGACTCAATCACTCCTCCAAATACCAACGTAAATTTCAGATCGTATTTCGAATTATTGACTGGTTTCAGATGTCCATTTAATAATCATTATAATAAATAATGTGAATTATATCAAGCAACAATGTAATTTGTGAATGCTTTCAAAAATGGTTCAAATGGCTCTGAGCACTATGCGACTTAACTTCTGAGGTCATCAGTCGCCTAGAACTTAGAACTAATTAAACCTAACTAACCTAAGGACATCACACACATCCATGCCCGAGGCAGGATTCGAACCTGCGACCGTAGCGGTCACGCGGTTCCAGACTGAAGCGCCTTTAACCGCACGGCCACACCGGCCGGCTGTGAATGCTTTCAACCACATAGACAGAAATTCGCTGTGGCAAGCAAGGTGGAAAAGACGATACATGTGATGTGTTTTTAATGTTATCCCAAGTGTTTATATTCACATAATAAATTTTGTATAAACTTGACGAACGCTGTTACTTGAAACATATACGAACTGTGGAATCAGACAAAGCTGTAACGTACTCCTGTTGCTATTTACAATTTATATCGAGGATTTAGTAGCTGATCAGAAAGGAAGATAACATCGTCCGATGATTATATCAGTTGGCGACGGAGCTTTTTCAGGGCTATTTTGTGTTGATTATGAAGTACGGGATCAGCGGCAAGTATGAACCTCTTAAGCCAAAATTGGTATAAAAAAGTTGTAGTTGCTTTGAACTGAGTTTTAACTGCATATAGCATTTATCTAAACATGAGTTTTGGTGCAAAGATTTCTAACTAAAACGTCGCAGAGCAAGAAGAGATTTTCTGAGACTTACAATTGTGAAGGTATTGAATAGTAAAGATCAGTACAATAAAACATAGCTTCAATGCGAGATGCTCATAACAGTTTCCAAAACGAAACTTTTACCGAGCGAGGTGGCGCAGTGGTTAGCACACTGGACTCGCATTCGGGAGGACGACGGTTCAATCCCGTCTCCGGCCATCCTGATTTAGGTTTTCCGTGATTTCCCTAAATCGCTTCAGGCAAATGCCGGGATGGTTCCTTTGAAAGGGCACGGCCGATTTCCTTCCCCATCCTTCCTTCACCCGAGCTTGCGCTCCGTCTCTAATGACCTCGTTGTCGACGGGACGTTAAACACTAATCTCCTCCTCCCTCCTCCTCACGAAACTTTGTCTCGAAATCTGGCAGAAAATGCTAATAGTTCTGGTCCTATGTGAAGTATCCTAGCGGTAAGACACAATTTCTGCTGCCAAAGTAACTAAACACACCCTTCCGAAGTTCATTCTCTAAACAGCCTGCCCAAAAGAAGACGAAGTATATATTCCAGAATTAGAATCAACAACAGCTGCCAACATGAAAAGCGTAGAAGCCTTCAAGTCCAGACTGTATACCAGTTACGTTGCTTTCAGAGTATGCTGATACAATAGCTCCATACTTAACTATCACATACAACCATTCGCTCGACGAAAGATCCGTACTGTAAAGTTGCACAGATCACACCAATATTCCAGAAAGGCAGTAGGAGTAGTCAACTAAATTTCAGGCCCATATCATTAACTTCGATGTACCGTTGGATTCTGGAACATATATTGTGTTCGAAAATTATGAATTACCTCGAAGGAAACTGTTTATTGACACACAGTCAACACGGATTTAGAAAACATCGTTCTTGTGAAACACAACTTGCTCTTTACTCACACGAATGTCGTGTGCTATTGACAAGGGATTTCAAATTGATCCCGTATTTTTATATTTTCAGAAGGCAGTTGACACTGTACCATGCAAGCGGCTCGTAGTCCCTTTGACTCTTCAGAGATGCATTAAGATGTAAACAACCATGCATGCACAGCGCCTATTAGACGGAGGGGGTCAGACAGCCGAACAGTTCCAGTCATTCCACCAGGAAGGAGCTACACGGCTCGTGTTGTCTGTAGATCAACCAGACCTAGACGGTCAATACCGCGGTTCGATGGCGTCCGCATTGTTACTTTGTGCCAGGAAGGGCACTCAACAAGGGATGTGACCAGGTGTCTCGGAGTGAACCAAAGCGATTTTGTTCGGACATGGGAGAGATACAGAGAGACGGGAACTGTCGATGACATGCCTCGCTCAGGCCACCCAAGGGCTACTACTGCAGTGGGAAACCGCTGCCTACGGATTATGGCTCGGAGGAACCCTGACAGCAACGCCACCATGTCGAATAATGCTCTTTACGTGCAGCCATAGGACGTCATGTTACCACTCAAACTGTGCGCAATAGGCTGCATGATGCGATTTCACTCCCGACGTCCATCGCGAGGTCCGTCTTTGCAACCACGACAACATGCAGCGCGGATTGACGTCACGTTCTCTTCACCGATGAGTGCCGCATATGCCTTCAACCAGACAACCGTCGGAGACGTGTTTGGAGGCAACCCGGTCAGGCTGAACGCCTTAGGCACACTGTCCAACGAGTGCAGCAAAGTGGACGTTCCCTGCCGTTTTGTGGTGGCATTATGTGGCGCCGACGTACGCCGCTGGTGGTCATGGAAGGCGCCGTAACGGCTGTACGATACGTGAATGCCATCCTCCGACCGATAGTGCAACCAAATCGGCACCATATTGGCTAGGCATTCGTCTTCATGGACGACAATTCGCGCCCCCATCGTGCACATGTTGTGAATGACTTCCTTCAGGATAACGACATCGCACGATTAGTGTGGCCAGCATGTTCTCAAGACATGAACCCTATCGAACATGCTTGGGATAGATTGAAACTGGCTGTTTAGGGGACGACTTGACCCACCAACCACTCTGAGGGATCTACGCCTAATCGCCGTTGAGGAGTGGGACAATCTGGACCACCAGTGCCTTGATGAACTTGTGGATAGTATGCCACAACGAATACAGGCATGCATCAATGCAAGAGAATGTGCTACTGGGTATTAGAAGTACCGGTGTGTACAGAAATCTGTACCACCACCACTGTAGGTCTCGCTGTATGGTTACACAACATGCAATGTGCGGTTTTCATGAGGAATAAAAGCGCGGAAATTATATTTATGTTGATCTCCATTGCAGCTTTCTGTACAAGTTCCGGAACTCTCGGAACCGAGGTGATGCAAAACATTTTTTGACGTGTGTATATTAAACTAGTTTCTAATAACGCCACTCTCCCCTACGATTTTATAGTACAGCCCTGTGGAATGATGTCTTCCCTCAGTCTTTTGCCTAAGGTTGTTGTTGTTGTTGTTGTGGTCTTCAGTCCTGAGACTGGTTTGATGCAGCTCTCCGTGCTACTCTATCCTGTGCAAGCTTCTTCATCTCCCAGTACCTACTGCAACCTACATCCTTCTGAACCCGCTTAGTGTATTCATCTCTTGGTCTCCCTCTACGATTTTTACCCTCCACACTGCCCTCCAATGCTAAATTTGTGATCCCTTGATGCCTCAAAACATGTCCTACCAACCGATCCCTTCTTCTAGTCAAGTTGTGCCACAAACTTCTCTTCTCCCCAATCCTATTCAATACCTCCTCATTAGTTACGTGACCTACCCACCTTATCTTCAGCATTCTTCTGTAGCACCACATTTCGAAAGCTTCTATTCTCTTCTTGTCCAAACTATTTACCGTCCATGTTTCACTTCCATACATGGCTACACTCCATACAAATACTTTCAGAAATGACTTCCTGACACTTAAATCTATACTCGATGTTAACAAATTTCTCTTCTTCAGGAACGCTTTCCTTGCCATTGCCAGTCTACATTTTATATCCTCTCTACTTCGAGCATCATCGGTTATTTTACTCCCTAAATAGCAAAACTCCTTTACTACTTTAAGTGTCTCATTTCCTAATCTAATTCCCTCAGCATCACCCGACTTAATTCGGCTACATTCCATTATCCTCATTTTGCTTTTGTTGATGTTCATCTTATATCCTCCTTTCAAGACACTGTCCATTCCGTTCAACTGCTCTTCCAAGTCCTTTGCTGTCTCTGACAGAATTACAATGTCATCGGCGAACCTCAAAGTTTTTACTTCTTCTCCATGAATTTTAATACCTACTCCGAATTTTTCTTTTGTTTCCTTTACTGCTTGCTCAATATACAGATTGAATAACATCGGGGAGAGGCTACAACCCTGTCTTACTCCTTTCCCAACCACTGCTTCCCTTTCATGCCCCTCGACTCTTATAACTGCCATCTGGTTTCTGTACAAACTGTAAATAGCCTTTCGCCCCCTGTATTTTACCCCTGCCACCTTCAGAATTTGAAAGAGAGTATTCCAGTTAACATTGTCAAAAGCTTTCTCTAAGTCTACAAATGCTAGAAATGTAGGTTTGCCTTTTCTTAATCTTTCTTCCAAGATAAGTCGTAAGGTCAGTATTGCCTCACGTGTTCCAACATTTCTACGGAATCCAAACTGATCTTCCCCGAGGTCGGCTTCTACCAGTTTTTCCATTCGTCTGTAAAGAATTCGCGTTAGTATTTTGCAGCTGTGACTTATTAAACTGATAGTTCAGTAATTTTCACATCTGTCAACACCTGCTTTCTTTGGGATTGGAATTATTATATTCTTCTTGAAGTCTGAGGGTATTTCGCCTGTCTCATACATCGTGCTCACCAGATGGTAGAGTTTTTTCATGACTGGCTCTCCCGAGGCCATCAGTAGTTCAAATGGAATGTTGTCTACTCCCGGGGCCTTGTTTCGACTCAGGTCTTTCAGTGCTCTGTCAAACTCTTCACGCAGTATCTTATCTCCCATTTCGTTTTCATCTACATCCACTTCCATTTCCATAATATTGTCCTCAAGTACATCGCCCTTGTATAAACCCTCTATATACTCCTTCCACCTTTCTGCCTTCTCTTCTTTGCTTAGAACTGGGTTGCCATCTGAGCTCTTGATGTTCATACAAGTGGTTCTCTTCTCTCCAAAGGTCTCTTTAATTTTCCTGTAGGCAGTATCTATCTTACCACTAGTGGGACAAGCCTCTACATCCTTACATTTGTCCTCTAGCCATCCCTGCTTAGCCATTTTGCACTTCCTGTCGATATCATTTTTGAGACGTTTGTATTCCTTTTTGCCTGCTTCATTTACTGCATTTTTATATTTTCTCGTTTCATCAATTAAATTCAATATTTCTTCTGTTACCCAAGGATTTCTATTAGCCCTCGTCTTTTTACCTACTTGATCCTCTGCTGCCTTCACTACTTCATCCCTCAAAGCTACCCATTCTTCTTCTACTGTATTTCTTTCCCCCATTCCTGTCAATTGTTCCCTTATGCTCTCCCTGAAACTCTGTGCAACCTCTGGTTCTTTCAGTTTATCCAGGTCCCATCTATTTAAATTCCCACCTTTTTGCAGTTTCTTCAGTTTTAATCTGCAGTTCATAACCAATAGATTGTGGCCAGAATCCACATCTGCCCCAGGAAATGTCTTACAATTTAAAACCTGGTTCCTAAATCTCTGTCTTACCATTATATAATCTATCTGATACCTTTTAGTATCTCCAGGATTCTTCCAGGAGATATGATTCTTGAACCAAGTGTTGGCTATGATTAAGTTATGCTCTGTGCAAAATTCTACAAGGCGGCTTCCTCTTTCATTCCTTCCCCCCAATCCATATTCACCTACTATGTTTCCTTCTCTCCCTTTTCCTACTGACGAATTCCAGTCACCCATGACTATTAAATTTTCGTCTCCCTTCACTACCTGAATAATTTCTTTTATCTCGTCATACATTTCATCTATTTCTTCATCATCTGCAGAGGTAGTTGGCATATAAACTTGTACTACTGTAGTAGGCATGGGCTTTGTGTCTATCTTGGCCACAATAATGCGTTCACCATGCTGTTTGTAGTAGCTAACCCGCACTCCTATTTTTTGTAGTCATTATTAAACCTAATCCTGCATTACCCCTATTTGATTTTGTATTTATAACCCTGTAATCACCTGACCAAAAGTCTTGTTCCCCCTGCCACCGAACTTCACTAATTCCCACTATATCTAACTTTAACCTATCCAATTCCCTTTTTAAATTTTCTAACCTACCTGCCCGATTAAGGAATCTGACATTCCACGCTCCGATACGTAGAACGCCAGTTTTCTTTCTCCTGATAACGACGTCCTCCTGAGTAGTCCCCGCCCGGAAATCCGAATGGGGGACTATTTTACCTCCGGAATATTTTACCCAAGAGGACGCCATCATCATTTAATCATACAGTAGAGCTGCATGTCCTCGGGAAAAATTACGGCCGTAGTTTCCCTTTCTTTCAGCCGTTCGCAGTACCAGCACAGCAAGGCCGTTTTGGTTAATGTTACAAGGCCAGATCAGTCAATCATCCAGACTGTTGCCCCTGCAACTACTGAAAAGGCTGCTGCCCCTCTTCAGGAACCACACGTTTGTCTGGCCTCTCAACATATACCCCTCCGTTGTGGTTGCACCTACGGTACGGCCATCTGTATCGCTGAGGCACGCAAGCCTCCCCACCAACGGCAAGGTCCATGGTTCATGGGGGGTGCCTAAGGTTAGTCTTAGATATTTTGTCCTCTTTTTTAGCTTTGATTGTCTGTCCTCATGGTGTAACTGTCGCATGTTTTTGTCTCTTTATTCTTGTTGCTTTACTGTGGTTGCTCAGTACTATATATGGGTTTCAGCGGCGTTCGGTTTGATTTCCGACGTTCCGAGCCATTTTTCCAGCACGCCAGCGTACTCTTGCGCCTGTTGGCTGGTGGCGTAGTGGCGGTGCCCGGCCTGTGGAGGGTTTGTCGTCGCGCTAATCGCCCGCAGGATGCCGGAGCCTCACTACCTGTCGTGGCGCAGCGCGTGAGCTCTCGTTTGTTAGCCAATCACAGAACAAACAAACAAACACAGTTCCACTGCCAGATGGTAAGTCGGTCCACAGCTGGCGCGCCCAATCTCTGTAACCACTTCCTGGAAATATATGAATACGTTTGAAAATAAGCCAGCCTAAACTCGCGGTAGCTCATAGGCTATAAAGGTCTCCTTATATCTGAACAGGATCTCGTGTCACATGATTTCTTAGCACAAGATACATACGAGAAGGCTGAGCTTTGCCGCAAATTTAACTTAATTTTTTTTAACGCCATTCGAGAATGGGAAGTTCTGGTGTTCGATTTTGACAGTGACATAAATGCAGCTCTGGTTTGCCGACTTTCACATAGTACTGCAATGATGAACTGCGTACGGACTCCAGTTACATATTCCACCCCATTCTAAACCGGACGAGTCGCCTAACGTCTATGTGGTGTTCTACGAGTTTTGTGACGTCTCTTCCAAGTATTTCAAGTTGAGAAGCCATTTCGTCTCGTGAAACACAAAACAAATTCTGCGATATTTCGGCAACACGGCTCTTAAAGTAGAATCAATTGGAATCAAGAAACCACCCTGCGCCACAAGCAGAGTGGAACGCGCCAAACTGTTTTTGTCGTGTTGTAGAAGCACAAGTTTCCTTGGTTTTATGTTAAAAGTTACACCCTATGAATATATTATATTGTTTCTAAAAAGTACCAGCACATTGAATGACTTTAGAACGAATCGTTATCGATAGGTTTTGTTGTAATAAAATTATGGGAGCCGGCCGCGGTGGCCGTGCGGTTCTAGGCGCTCCAGTCCGGGACCGCGCTGCTGCTACGGTCGCAGGTTCGAATCCTGCCTCGGGCACGGATGTGGGTGATGTCCTTAGGTTTAAGTAGTTCTAAGTCTATGGGACTTATGACCTCAGGTGTTGAGTCCCATAGTGCTCAGAGCCATTTGAACCAAAATTACGGGAAAGGTCATGTTGCTGAATAAAGAATTTTCGTGTTTTGTTATTTTAGCATTATCGCTCGAGTGTTATGAGAGTGAGCGATTTTAAGGCAATGATTAATTGAAGATTCTTGAAAACGTGTCGTTCTTGTTAGGATTTGATATAATTAAACGTCAGTTAATAACATTTTGATGCCACTTTGAAGGGTTGTGTGGTAATCAATGAAAGTTACTTGGTGCGCCATAATAATGTGTAACGTACTCTTTGAAGACCCCTTTTACTTCGACATATGATTTAAACTGTCATAAAACCGATCAGCCGATTTACTCTCCTTAACTGCACAATCAAGTTTTGAAGAACTAGCTTCTGCCAAGAAAATTGAAAAATTTGTAAAATATATTTTAAAGTAAGTAGGACGCTAAGAAACAAGGTAAAGAAGGAAATAATTCTGAAATTGTACAAAACTATGGCTACACCAACAGGTTTATTATGGGATGAAGCATGAATCGCCCCGAGCGAGGAGAAAAGTAGTCGAAGCAATTTATTTTATCAGTTGTGTTGGTAACAAAGAGGTACAGGGACGAAGGCATACGGGAGACACTCAATATGTACAGCTTGTACTTGCACCAGAATAACAGAAATAATTGGCAACTGAATGCGGAATAGGGGGATGATTTCGTTTTGAACGATATCTCTTGTGGCACTGACGTTGTTATGAAAGCGAGATTCTTGCGGGTATAATTCCAGGTCCGCACACGAGTTAACACCTTCTCTCGCAGCTTCACTGACCAGATTCGCTTTGCTACTTTCCAGACTTCGTAGAACCTCTCACGCAAACCTAGTTGCTCTTATCGTCCTGAAAGAAAGGTTTTTAGGAAGAAACGGCTTAGCCTCAGCCTAGAGAACTGTTCCCTGAATATGTCACTCGCCCTGTAGCAGAGTGTGAGCTGTTTTGTAAGTTATTTGGAGATTAAAACTATGTAACAGATTGGAAATGGAATCCGAAATGTTGCCTTGTCCGGGCACTGTTCCTCCCCAAGCAAGATCTGGGAATCGAAGCCAGGTCCAAAACACAGTTTTTACCCGACACGAAGTTTAAAAAAAATGGTTCAAATGTCTCTGTGCACTATATGAGAACTTAGAACTACTTAACCCTAACTAACCTAAAGACATAAAACATCCGTGCCCGAGGCAGGATTCGAACCTGCGACCGTAGCGGTCGCGCGGCTTCAGACTGAAGCGCCTAGAACCGCTCGGTCACACCGGCCGGCTACGAAGTTTAAAAAACAGCACTCTCTCCGCTCCAGATTGAAAGATTGATTCCATTCCGTATTATCCTGAAAAATTCCTTTTCGAATCTGCTTTTACATAAATATTGAACAAATGCAACTCCAACTTGGTTTTCACATTGTGACTCATGCATGTAAAATGTACTTTACTCTACGAATAATATTCTGAGCTCAAATGTAACAACTAACGTGGTATCTCAAAGAGCAAGTCCTCCTCCATGCCAACCATCGTAATGTCCGTTAATATTACTCATGAGAAACCCAACTCAGGCTTTTCTCACGATATCCTAAAATCCTTGGATTAAGTCAGTTGGATAGATACACCAAGCCTTGACCTTCCAAAGGTATTTAACTCACTAGCACACTGACGCTTATTAATAGACCATATGGGCTGTCAAACTACTGGACTGCGGATTTACTGGTACGAAGAAGGCAGCATAGCGTGTTCGATGGAGAGTCCTCGACAGCAGTGGAAGTAATGTCAGGTGTGGGATTTTTTTCTTTATTGTGATTTCATTCCCCTGCCCCATATGGGCAAGGGAGGGCTGGCAGCGGCACAGTTTGCCTCTCTTCAGCCGAGTGATACATTTAATAAAAAGAGGAAAATGACCCCCTTAAGGGTGATAAACGGGAACATGAAAACGTTGTAAGGGGAGACATTGGGTTTTAAAATATACACGTACACGGAGACTCTCATGTGGAACAGTTAAAAAGTCCACATACATGCTGCCCTACGAAGTGTGTTCGGAAGCATTATTTTTCATTTTGTATATTATTAATCGAGCAGATAATATTAATAATAAACTCAAACATTTTACAGATGATTCAGTTATATCTCTAATGCAGTGCCACGCAAAAGAAACTTCACAAATATACATGGTGAACGTTGATAAAGCTGACAAGCCGCAGGGACGGAGTCCTGACTGTAAATAGAGGAAAAAAGGTCGTATCACCACGTGTCCGGAAGTGATCGTTGCCACAGCAGATGGCGCTGACGAATGACAGTTCCTGTGACCAAGTGCCGTGTGTTCCTTGTGTGTTGGAGGCTGTGCAATTGACACAGCGTACTGCATACAGCAGAATGGTCCGATATTCGTGTCGGGAACAAGCCGAGATGGTGTTTGTGTACTTTTAACCAGATGAAAACGGTGGAGAGGCAGCTCGGTTAGACCAAAACACATACCCTCGCATACGTCAACCCCATCACACAACATTCCAAGCCATTTTGTTTGTGTGATCAAAAGTCCTTTCAAACGTGTAGGGAGGCGGTGGTGGACTGTGTGTATACCAGATTTGGAGAAACTGGATCTGGTATTGAGACGCACCCTAACACTAACTCCAGGCAAGTGGCCTGCCAACATGATGTAAATCAAAGTCCAATTCTGTTATATTTATCCTGCATGACAACCGCTATTTTCTCTATCACCTGCAATCCCATGGAGGGCACTTTTAACATCTGTTGTGACGTGGATACGATGCAGCTCTTAACTGTTTTCCGGGAAGATTTGTTGCCGTTTGACGCACACGTCCATTTCCGGACATATATCCACAGGACCTTTTTTTTCACCATTTCCAGCCAGGACTCCTCCCTTGCTGTTTGGTCAACGTTCACCATGTATAGTCATATTTGGATGAGATTTCGAAGTGATTCAAAAACTGGTAACTCGCTTTAAATTTTCAAAACTGTGCACCTCACAGAGCAAAACTTAGTGCGATGTCTTATAACCACAATATCAATGAGTCTCAACTGACATCTGCCAAACCATACATATACCGTAGTGGAACTATTTGTTGAACATGAAAAAAAAATCACGTAGCATCAGCTGTAGGTGAAACAGGAATCAGAATTCGACTGATTTGTAGAATGCTGGGAAAATGCTGCCTATCTACAAAACACTTGTATGACCCATTCTACACTATTGCTCTAGTGTGTTGAACTCTTACCAAATATTATCGGGGGCAATGAACGTCTACAGTGCCTTATCTGGACCACAATAACAAGCCAACGTGGAAGAGGGGTTGGTCTCAGTTTGCCGCTATTTTCAAGTGCGATATGACTCCAACAGCGGCAGCTGTGTAGTTCGTACTGAATACGTTGATCTGTTCCCCTTTAACATGCGGTATATAGTTCACCCCACAGGACCGTAATATTCTTGTCCCTTTCCTGAGCAATTTGGTAACTACTTTCAGACATTCGCAAAAGGAAAAAAAGACCCCGCCCCCCCCCACACACACACAAAGTCTGTAAGAACAAATCAAAACTATTAAATTTCAGACCACAATCGTTGTCCGCATCTGATTCGTCGCTGGTTGCTGAGGTGGCAGAGTATTTTTCAAATATTCCTTTGGAAATTAAAATCTATGAGTATTGCCTAGGTTCAATTCTCGCATGTTCCTTTGTAAATGAAAATATAGGGGTATTGTCTCGATTTAATTCTCGCACAACTATAAAGATGAATCATGTAGACATTAGTGTCAGTGGTGTTGAGAAACAGCTGATATCGCTAAAACTGAACAAAGCTTCAGAACACGATGACATCACTATCAGTTTGCATACAGAATTTGCGGCCGTGTTAGCCTCTATTCTAACTATAATCTACCAAAGATCCCTCAAACAAAGAACCGTGTCCAGTAGTTGGAAAAAAGCACAGGTCACGCCCGTCCAGAAAAGGGTTAGCAGAAATGATTCACAAAACTACCGTCCAATATAATTGATACCTATCTGTTGTAGAATCTTTACAGGTGTACTAATCATTATGATCGTATCCAGAATGAGATTTTCACTCTGCAGCGGAGTGTGCACTGATATGAAACTTCCTGGCAGATTAAAACTGTGTGCCCGACCGAGACTCGAACTCGGGACCTTTGCCTTTCGCGGGCAAGTGCTCTACCATCTGAGCTACCGTAGCACGACTCACGCCCGGTACTCACAGCTTTACTTCTGCCAGTACCTCGTCTCCTACCTTCCAAACTTTACAGAAGCTCTCCTGCAAACCTTGCAGAATTAGCACTCCTGAAAGAAAGGATATTGCGGAGACATGGCTTATCCACAGCCTAGAGGATGTTTCCAGAATGAGATTTTCACTCTGCAGGGGAGTGTGCGCTGATATGAAACTTCCTGTGGAGCACTTGCCCGCGAAAGGCAAAGGTCCCGAGTTCGAGTCTCGGTCGGGCACACAGTTTTAATCTGCCAGGAAGTTTCATTATGATCGTAGTCTAAAGAAAGCATATGTCATTCACAAGTCGACTCGCTTAATCTATATTTTCTTTTATACACGCGAATTTTGACTGCGTTGTTAACTTTCATTGCAGTGGTCTTATTTCTGTCATTTCCCATCATTCCAACTCGAAAAGCTCTCCGGGTGAAGGCTGTGAGGAATACTGATTGGAAACCGACCAAACATAGCAAAATATGTTCTCAGCATTTTCGGACAAGGACCGCACATCAGCTTCGTCAGTCCGATTAAGGAAGATGCTGATTACGAAAGCAGCTTTTTACATCACATGCATCTCTTCTTGGTTAGTCAAAGGGTATAGCGAAAAAAAGTTACATTAACGAGGTGAAATGAGTAGTATTACTGGGTGGAATATGCATTTAAGAACAGGTTAACATCTGAAAATATCGTCATAACGCGGTGTTAATCACGGAAGCACTATAACATTTCTATTTAAAACGACTGTTGCGTGCTCATGACAAAAAATTAAGGACATGAAGCGATCGTAAACAGTAGTCAGCGGCTTCAACGCAACGTACGGAATAAAACCTGAATCGCCGTCCCCCATTTTTACACCGCCATGGATAAAACTTAACGATCTGTTGTAGTCTGTTTTACGACTTCTTCTTTTCTGTTAAAATTATCCTCATGTTCATATATTTCTCTGTAAACCCGTGGAAAATAATTCGGTATCGTAGATAACTTCACTTCGTTATTTCCTGACTAATCAGCAAGATTTTTTCTTTCCTTTTCTGTTCTTTCAGCCCTGTCATGCTTTTCTTGGTAGTTCCGACATAGACTTTGCCACGAGTAGACGAAATTTTATATACCCCGCATGGCGACAAAAAAATATTCAAATGTGTGTGAAATCTTATGGGACTTAACTGCTAAGGGCATCAGTCCCCAAGCTTACACACTACTTAACCTAAATTATCCTAAGGACAAACACACACACACATGCCCGAGGGAGGACTCGAACCTCCGCCGGGACCAGCCGCACAGTCCACGACTGCAGCGCCCGAGACCGCTCGGCTAATCCCGCGCGGCGCATGTCGACAGACGAGGGCATATATCCGTTACAGATCGGAATAAAGCTGAATGGTACATAAAAGTTTGTTTTTAGCAAGCCCTCGATGAAATCAGGAAAAACATCAGAAAATGTTGCATCTGTTCATCACATTAATACCAGCTGTCTGACATACATAATAACCAAATTACAGCCTGAATGTCCGTATTCAGCAGATTTATCACATAACTACTGTTTGTTATATTATATCTAATAGAATACACGTTGACAACAACTTCCATCACCTCAGGGAACCCATATTTTTTGAGGTGGAAATGAGCGTTTGGCGTCATTGGCCGGGAGGCCCCTTACGGGGCAGGTCCGGCCCCCTTGGTGCAGGTCTTATTACATTCGACGTCACATTTGGCAACCTGCGCCCCGTATGGGGATGAAATGATGATGAAGACAGCTCAACACTCAGTCGCTGAGCGGAGAAAATCCCCGATCCAGCCGGGAATCGAATCCGGGCCCGTAGGACGGCAATCCGTCACGCTGACCACTCAGTTATCGGGTCGGGGACATTTTATATGCTGTTTACAAACAGCATATAAAAAGGGTTCTCCGAAATATTTCGAATGAATTTTAAAATATATACATTTGTAAGATAAATGTTTTCTACTAAAATGTTTTTTGTTTATGTATTTACCTTGTAAAATCTGTAAAAGGGGACCACTTATTTAAATTAGTGCCAAACATATAGGAACATAACAGAAATCAAAATTTATCACTTTTTACGATGTCGAGAATTATTTTACTTACTGGACTCACAAGTCACGTGAAAAGGGGAACCCGAACTGACATCAGACCCAGCTCTATTGTTTTAGTCAATGTGGAGCCACATACGAAGGTGGGGGTCCGAGTAGTTTGTGTTACTGCTTGTAATAATAGATTTTTAGCTTCATTCACTTTTTATTAACCAATATTTCTTCACATGACCCGTTTCGGCATCATACTGCCATCATCAGGTACATTACAGTTACAGGCACACTAATTTGTAAGTGGTGGTGGTAAGGTCTGATGGGACCACATTAATTTGTATTTCCAGATCCTATATAAGTATTTGTTGGGTGTTCCAGTTGAAGTTATGTTCATTTTCGCTAGTTATGTCTTAGTGTGACACAGGGAGCACAAGCATAAACACAACACTATCATTTCACACTTTCACATACAGTTGTTTGTAAGATAAACTAAATGTTTGACCCATATCTCTGCTGCTGCTAGTAAGTCAGAATCAATGATTATTTTGTAGACACCGACAAATGACTGCCCAGGTGCTTGCTTCTCATTGCTATATCATCAGATGGAAATAAGTAACGATGATGATGACGATACTGATGTTCTTCGTAATTGAAACTATAAAAACACTAATAACAATAGTATACTGTATGACAGGAGCACTCGTTTTCTATATATCAATGACCGATCTGACGAATACCGTTGGCAGCAGTATGCGACTATTTGCTGACGCTGTAGTGCACGGAAAGTTTCGTCTAGACAGAATTTGTAGTTGGTTCTAAGGTCGGTAGTAGGAAAGGCGATTGGTCGGCTTCAGATTATTGGAAATAATCTAGGAATGTGTGGTTCGTCAGTAACGGAGACGACGCATAGTATCTAGTGCGACTCGTTCTTGAATACTGCTCTGGTGTTTGGATCCGCACCAGGTCAGATTAAAAGAAAGCATCTAAGCAATTCAGGGCTGTACTGCTAGATTTCTTACCGACAGGCTCGATCAACACGTGAGTGTTACGGGAATGCTTCGGAAACTCGAATGAGAATCTCTTGACGTAAGATGGCATTGTTTACGTGAAACTCTACTTATAAGTTCAGAGCACATGTTTACGGCTGTCTGTTAACGGCGCACTACAAAACGATTCTATAGCCACCATTGCACTTTTCGCTTAAGGACTGCGACAACAAGATGAGAGAAATTGCATCTAGTACGGATGCATATAGATTCTTTCTTTCGCTCTCTTTGTGGCTGGTACAAGAAACGTCGTAACTAGTAGTGGTACAAGGTACCCCCCGCGCCGGCCGGAGTGGTCGTGCGGTTCTAGGCGCTACAGTCTAGAGCCGAGCGACCGCTACGGTCGCAGGTTCGAATCCTGCCTCGGTCATGGATGTGTGTGCTGTCCTTAGGTTAGTTAGGTTTAATTAGTTCTAAGTTCTAGGCGACTGATGACCTCAGAAGTTAAGTCGCATAGTGCTCAGAGCCATTTGAACCATTTGGTACCCTCCGCCATGCACCATACGGTGTTTTGCAGATTACATACAGTATGTAAATGTAGATTTATGCCATAAGAAAACTACACAAGACAGCGGCAAAGGCAGGCCTTCAGATATCTTACGAGAAAAATCATTACATTTTAAGTCTACAGAAAACATCGTAAAAGGGCAACTAAACGTCTAATTTAGGACCATGTTACATATTTCCTACTTCAAATACTTTGCAGAGATGATGTTGGCATCAAAAATGGGCAGTATATAAAATGCAAATGTAGGAAGAGCTATGAATCTTCAATAAATTCACGCAAATAAAACAAAAAAATGTTACACCAAGCAGTGAGAAATTGCTAGACTGTAAGACTATATGCATTAAATATCTTCACTCTTTGAAGGAACTCTACATTTTTAGATACTGAGAAACAACAAGTGAAAATTCTTACATTTGGACCAACACAAGAAAATGGAATATGGGTGTAGAGCCATTTTAATTCCTGTGACCACATTTAAGTTACAGAATGGGCAAGTATAGAATCATAAAGGGACTTATCAACATTATCGGATGAAAGAAGGTAAAAATCTACTGGTTAGAAGAAACGCGGTAAGATCTATAAGCCATGAATATCACAGAATAAAATACAATAAATTTTATAGTGACGAAGCATAAATTCACAGAGAAAATCAAAAATAAGATCGACAAACGCGGTCAGAAAAACGGAAGAAACAATACAGTGAATTCATGGAGACATTTTGGAGAATAAAATGGCAGAAATCATTAATAAATGTAGAAAGAAATTAATGTTATTATTATTATTATTACTACTGTTGTTACTGTTATTGTGTGAAGTTGAGCCAGAACTTCCTGGCCGCATCCACTAACAACTGCGTGAGTATCTGACTACAACATCAAAATATTTGCTAGGAGCGGTCAGGTATTAAATAGAAGTATAATCAGACAGAAATGATAAATACAGTTTTCGAGTGTAACGTTGTTTCCAGGAGACTGTGTGGCCACACTGGACCGCAACTGTGGTAAGGGCGTTGCATCAGAAACGGCCGATTCTCCGAAATTCTTTCGCGAGCCCATATGTGCTCCTGGCATTTCTCAGGCCGATGGCTTTGCTTACGCACGGACAGCGTCTGAAGCAAACCAGCAATACGCCGATCGCCAGCGCTTCCGCAGGATATTAATTTAGAGGCTTTCTGACTGCCTTTCGCCACGGAGGCTGTTCAGCTTTACTCTGTTACGCAAAGAAGGCAGCCCCAATAACACAGAGTGCCCACTGAGAGCAGCAGACTAAAGTATCGCAAGTATGGTGCGATGGCGGCTATAAAGATCTGCGCACATGAACAGTGTTCCTCCCGGTAGCAAAGAGAGAAACTCGATCGTCTTATTGTAATCCTTCTTTGTAATCCTCTTTTGTTAATAGGTTCTCTACACGTTTGGTGTCATGGTGCGAACTTTGAAATACATTATATTACTGAAGTAGATACAAGAAGTTTTGATGTGTTTTTTGTTCTCTCCTGCTGCGGCACCTCGTTTTGTGTTTCGTAGAACACTATGAAAACCTCTATGATCTAGATGTTTGTTACATTTGTTCTGCTTATGCGTTGGAGCAGTTCGTTGTTGTATGTCGATGTTGATACATAAAATGCGCCGTTCGTAAAAGTGTAATAGAGTATCTTGTGTATTCCTTGCTACAAATATGTCCTCACTTCGCTACAGCAGGCTATGGGCCCACATTTGAACTGTTCAGGTTGCGACTATTACAGTAACTGGTAGCTGGAGTATTTTTTTGTTTACTAAGGATATTGGAGAGACTGGAATATTTGTGAAGTACAGCCGACATGACACTTCCGCAGATTTATGACGGTTGTCGTACAAACATTTCGCAAGTTGTCAAGCAAAGATCAGTGGTAAACATGGAAATGGCACATTTTACTCTCTTTGAAGGAACCTTGTCTTTATTCGTCTGTAGGTGGTACGCACGTCAGTGTCAATCATTAACAGAAGGAGATGAACTGTAAGACGCACTTCGACGCTGGCAACAGGACATCGCACGGGCAGCTCGTATCACTGAAACAGTAGAGAGGGGGAACCTGCTAGTCATACACGAGAAAAGACCGATGTAAATAAATCTCGACACCCTCTCATTACTGTTTGAGCTATCTGTATTACAACAATTACATATGCTGTTCGACTGTTTTATTTGAAACAAAAAGAGATGACACCGCATTTGTAAGAAAACATACTTGCGTGTCGCTCAGAACAATTTGAATCGCGCGCCAAAAACACGTCAGCCAATCAGAGACTGTGCTCGACATCTATTGATCATCCCAGAGAGCAGCGCAGAGTTCCCAGAGAGTATCCCAGAGTGCCCCAGAGAGCTACAACACCAAGAAGAATCGCTTCTCGGCTTTTGGCAAGATCAATGTGTAGTATTTGTGGCCCTTAAAAGGGCCGTTTGTTGAGAACTACTACTTTCAATGATTATATAAAGTACAATCACCCACAATGCGACAATCTTCCAAAGAAGAAGGACCACTCGCCTTCACCCATAAGTGAACGCTATAGTCAGAATTTATCTTACAACGTCTACGACAAGACAAAGACAAACTCCCGTGCGGAAAAAGGTAGAAACCCTTACTAGCAATGATAATCTCAGAAACTAGGGAGATCTTAGCTTACCGTACTATACCTGTTTCTGAGATTATCATTGCTAGTGAGGGTTCCTACCTTTTTCCGCACGGGAGTTTGTCTTTGTCTTGTCGTAGACGTTGTAAGATAAATTCTGACTGTAGCGTTCACTTATGGGTGAAGGCGAGTGGTCTGACGTGTTTTTGGCGCGAATGCTTATTTACAAATCACTTGTCAATGTGGATGGCACTCTAGGTGCTTCGACATCTTCTGCGAAGGGTAAAAAGAACGAAACGAGAGGAGTTGGTAAAACTACTCAATTTGTTCTTATTAAAGGACCTACTTTATTTTGTGGTGCAAGGTTAAATTTTTCTTTAATGAAAGTATCTTCTTCCTCTAGTTTGGGTAACAGCTATGGGAGGAGTTGGTAAAACTACTCAATTTGTTCTTATTAATGGACGTACTTTATTTTGTGGTGCGAGGTTAAATTTTTCTTTAATGAAAGTATCTTCTTCCTCTAGTTTGGGTAACGGGTGGCTAACTGTAGCTTTCGTTGCTTGTAACAATGCAGGTAGACCAGGTTTGGAATCTTTTGAAACTAGGGAGATCTTAGCTTACCGTACTATACCTGTTTCTGAGATTATCATTGCCAGTGAGGGTTCCTACCTTTTTCCGCACGGGAGTTTGTCTTTGTCTTGTCGTAGACGTTGTAAGATAAATTCTGACTGTAGCCTTATTCCTTATTCAATGACTTACGCAGTGAACTGAGGAAAAGTATTAGAAATGTAACGTTGCCTCTTTTGCTGCTTCATCATCATATTTGAAGACATTAGGTATCAGTCTTATAGGTCGACCAGGTATCTCGTGCCTGAATATGAGCAGACGACAAAGCTTCTTACTATTAATTTTCGTTCCATTGACAATTAGGCAGTCTCACATGGAAAGACTCAAGCGGTTGGCGCTTTCTACGTAAAATCAAAATTGGACAAGCAACAGCAAAAACAAAGAAATTTAGAAATAAGTCAAGAAAGAAAGAAAGAAGGTCGGTGTATGTTCTGCAAGAATGTTGGACACATTATTGCAGACTGCTGAAAACGCAGGGTCGCAGAAGACATATAGAGGACACTTTATAACACTTTTAACAACGATGTATTTTATGTAGTCACATATACATACGACAACAATAAATTACGCCAAAGCATAAACAAAACAAAGAATACACACTTCCAGGCATCATTACGATTCATATATTGTTACAAACACATCCTTAGTTCACGGTATCAGGTATTTCTATCAGGTCTAAAAATCTTGAAATTTGAGATAAATTCATTTTCTGCATCATAAGTAAATGTAAAAAATTATGATTATTCATCAGACACTTTTTCCGAACGCCGGAGGCAACAAGCATAAGGGAGAAAATAAAAAAGTTTTTACTGAATGTATGTGTGGTGTCTGGTCTGCCGGACATGTCGAAATTACCGTGCGTCGTATATGCTCAAAGATATTACTGTATATGTGTGTGTCATATCTGTTCTGTCGTACAGTACAAGAATAACTGTTGACAGCGTGACAGACTGCTTGCTATTTGCTGATGACCCTGTAGATTTACAGACAATTAAAAGAAACTTATCAGAGAGAGGTACTTAAAATAAGGACTTTACGTGGTGACTACGATCGATCTGAAAATATCTCGTTAGAAAACTAAGTTAATAGCTTTCAGATGAAACCAATAACACCCTCTGCCCCAGTTCTTGAAAGAATCGAACTCAAATATATAAACCAGCTCCATATTTAAAGTATGTTGATAATCGCTAAGAACTTTCATTGTGAAACTCTGGATGAGTGTAGACTGCCTAATTTGTGATCCTCCTTTTCAAGACTAGCTAGTACTTCACACATCTCATTGTTTATGATGCAATACTTCATGAACTATGAGTCGTACAATGATATAACTTTGCTGGTAGATTCAGTGGTACATCTACATCTATATGGATACTCTGAAAATCACATTTAAGTGCCTGGCAGGTTCATCGAACCACCTTCACAATTCTCTATTATTCCAATCTCGTACAGCGCGCGGAAAGAATGAACACCTATATCTTTCCGTACGTGCTCTGATTTCCCTTATTTTATCGTGGTGATCGTTCCTCCCTATGTAAATCGGTGTCAACAAAATAATTTCGCATTCAGAGGAGAAAGTTGGGGATTGGGATTTCGTGAGAAGATTCCGTCGCAACGAAAAACGCCTTTCTTTCAACGATTTACAACCCAAATCCTGTATCATTTATGCAACACTCTCTCCCATATTTCACGATAATACAAAACGTGCTGCCCTTCTTTGAACATTTTCGATGTACTCCGTCAGTCCTATCTGGTATGGTTCTCACACCCCGCAGCAGTATTCTAAAAGATTACGGAGAAGCGTAGTGTAGCCAGTCTTCTTAGTAGGTCTGTTGCATTTTCTAAGTGTCCTGCCAATAAAACGCAGTCTTTGGTTAGCCTTCCCCACAATATTTTCTATGTGTTCCTTCCAACTTATGTTCTTCGTAATACCTAGGTATTTAGTTGAATTTACGGGTTTTAGATTAGGTTGATTTATCGTGTAACGGAAGTTTAGCGCGTTCCTTTCAGCACTCATGTGGATGACCTCACACTTCTCGTTATTAAGGGTCAACTGCCACTTTTCGCACCATTCAGATATGACGTGGATACTGCCTGCAAAACTGTTGCGACTAGAGTTAGTAATAAAGAGGTAATGAATTGCAACGTCATGAGTGATGCTGAAGTTTTACTGTATGAATAGCAAAAATGTAGTACGAGATAAAGTTTTTCTCCTTCCATTATTTTGTGAGGGTTCTCATGAGAGAAAAGGTTTCGAATAGGTCTGAAATTACGAGTAAAATTTGTTCGGAGTCGCTCAGTGCTCTCATTCTCAAATATTGGATGAATATAATCTGGGTGGTTTGCGCGACATGAGTTGCAATGCTCTAAGACATATACATACTGCTGTGTGTGACTTCGTACACGACAGTAAGGAGAAGTGGGCTATAGAGTAGTGCGGCAACTGTCGTCGTAGGAAAGTTGGATAGGAGCACTAATGATTAGCGAACAAGTTAATACAGTAAACAGAAGCAGTGAAAATTGGACGTTATGCATAAAGAAAGAAAGAAGATTCCAAGATAAAAGTTTCTGAGACCAGAGGATTTACATAATGACATCAGTGTCAAAACGCAGTCATATGCAAAGATTTAAAATGTTAGATGCATATCTAATGATAGAAAAAGTAAGGAAATGAACAATGCATTTTAAAGCAATACATAGTCGAAAACACTCGATAAAAATACAACTATATAGGCCAACATGCTCAACAGAACCACTACGCTCACAGTAATATTTTTTTCTGTCTATTGATACGGATTTATCTGCAGATATTTCAGTGTCATGTTGTTCCTGCTGCTGATAAAATACGTGTATTTGCGTGCTTATAAATTAAAAATATGCGCTTTAGCAGCCTCATACATTGTGCGACGTTAGTGCATAGAGAGCAGGGAATCTTATCAGTTATTTATGGTGTGTACTCACCGCTGCCAAATGCTTTACACAGTGAAACCCACTGATTCGTTTTTCATCGAGATGCGTTTAAAAATGCACAAAGGTATCACTTTAAAAATCATGAATTAAAAATAACGCAGTGCGTTAACTGCACTGCAATGTTAATCGGATACCGTCTCATCGTTCGCTTTCTGTATCATCTTCAAATAACAGCTTCATGCGAAGGGTACAATTGTTTTAATTTATGCATGATCATTCGACATATTTCTGATTGAGTATTACACAAACGCCTTGGAGATGATCCTGGTATTCATTATTTGTTTTCTCCGTCATAGGAATACAAAAAAGGAGCAATCTGAAAATGCAGTCATGAGGGATAACAATTTTTTAATATCAAGAACTTTACGACAGATTAAAACGGGAAAGCACTTCGACACACAAACTAGGATAAATGACTTTCATGGTGGAGCTATGTCAGATGAAATATCCTTTCCCGCTTTGATAGCGGCTTACAGTTTCAGCCACTAGCACATTTCCAGGGCCCATTAAGATTATTATGCCACACAGCGTATAAAGCACATATTACAGTATGTGCGAGAACGTTTGCTTTGCAAGAGAAATATATAAAAACTGGTGCTGCTTATTTCATATGAGTAAGACATGGAAGGAAGAAATTTTTGTTTATTTGTTTATTAATTGTTGTTACAGCTGACTCTGCTGTCTTGTAAGTCTAAGGCTCGTTGTCATATTCTGTAGATTCTGTATGTATTTGGTATGACAGTGAAAATATAATATTAGTCTTCTAAAACTAAGTTCTACAGGCTGATTAACATAAATTGCAGAAATGAAATAAAGCAAAGAGAGTGAAGTAGAAGTCAAAGAAAAATCCTCACCACACTAACCTCCGTCCCTGTTTTGATACAATGATAATCTGCTACCTCGGAAATGCTGAGGATTTCTAGCCATACAGTACCCTAAATCTACTTTTACAACTATACTAAGCTACTGTCGAAAAATCCTGCGTGGCTCGGGAACACATGAGTCTTCGCATTACCATTTGGGTTCTAACATCTAAATTATTTTCACATGTTCAATTGAGACAACTGTTTACTCAGAGTGAACACATATCGTCAGTAATTAATCCAAATATCAATGTACCCAGATCCGACTCCTCATGATCGTCTCTATCTGAACTTAATACGTTTGATAAGCTTTCTCCTCATTACTCCCTTGTTGAACTCTTCCTTGAGGCTGTGCTGAAGCTGCTGCTGTTCTTCTTGTACTCACGTACGCTTCAAACCTCACTGATCTTGTCTCATTTGGCTACCAGATACGTTACCACGTAGTTTTGCGTTTATATTCCTAGATACACTATTGTGAAAATTATAATGCAGTGCTCTTAATGATCTATTGGTAGCAGAGCTAAGTAACTTCCATCTTTCGGTATCCTGACCAGTTGTGTCGAAGTTCAAGCCATCCGTTTCCAAACCCTTTTCTGTTTCGTATAAATTACAGTGAAGTACCACAGGCATTCGACTTCCCCACAGTCGCAAAGCACTGTTGCCAACCTACGTATTCTGCGCAGGTGGATGGTGGTAAGAACCCCATATCTAGTAAGGAAGCCCATTGTATTGTATTGTATGGAACTGGGGACCTAGAAACGATGGAGAGGCGTCGTCCCCGCCGTAGCCCTCAGTGGTTCACAACCCCACAACAGGCTACAGCAGTCCACTCACCCCACCGCCGACCCACACCGAACCCACAGTTATTGTGCGGTTCAGCCCGCAGTTGAATCCCCCCCCCCCCACCTCCCTCCACCCCACCCCGGGAACGTCGCACACCAGACGAGTGTAACCCAAATGTTTGTATGGTAGAGTAGTCATGGTGTACGCGTACGTGGAGAAAGCGTTTGCGAAGCAATCGCCGACATAGTGTAACTGAGGCGGAATAAGGGGAACCATCTCGCATTCGCCGAGGCAGAGGGAAAACCACCTTAAAAACCATCCACGCCGGACCTCGACACTAATCCGCCTGGCGGATTCGTGCCGGGGACCGGCACACCTTCTCGCCCTGAAAGCAGTGTGTTAGATCGCGCGGCTAACTGGGAGGGTTGAGGAAGTCCATTATCTTACTTGGGTCATCCAAGCGTAATGGTAGTCCGCCACTTGGGAAGAAGTTACGCATCCGCCTACGGGTTGTCCTATCGTTCAATTAGCGCAGCCTTTCATCTGTTTTGCTTTTTCTTTTATGGTAGCCTGAGAAGCTTAATAAGTAAACATAATTACGATAACAGCCGCATCCTGTTCAAACTCATCACGTAAGTCTGAATGTAGAACTCCAAACAAAACTCAATCCGACTATGTGGATCTTCCGGATGCTATTACTGAAGCTGACAGTTCTGGGCAATCAAGATAAGTCTGTGTTGATGAAATATGAACCCCTGTCACAGATTATAACACGTTAGTTGTAAGACAAAATACTGAAATTTATCAGGTATCCTTGATGAAGATGAGACAGAAGAGGAGGCAGCGGGTGGCAGCGTACGTGGAGTGTATGAATATGCAGGGTGGGAGGCATTTGAAGAAGGGACCATGATGGTTGCGATGGTGACGTAAGTGGTTCAGAAGGACTGGCTGAAGATGTGTTGGATGCTGTTTGTGACTGAGAAGATACTTCTGCGTTGTAGGCTGTTAATAGCGTAAATGTCGCGCACTCAAAGCAAAAGTGGCATCTTGAAATAAAAGTAGCTTTCCCTGCAGTGTAAGCCGGTCGCTGTGACCGAGCGGTTTTAGGCGCTTCAGTTCGGAACCGCGCTGCTGCTACGGTCGCAGGTTCGGATCCTGCGTCGGGCGCCGGCCAGGGTGGCCGAGCAGTTCTAGGCGCTACAGTCTGGAACCGCGCGGCCGCTACGGTCGCAGGTTCGAATCCTGCCACGGGCATGGATGTGTGTGATGTCCTTAGGTTAGTTAGCTTTAAGTAGTTCTAAGTTCTATGGGACTGATGACCTCAGCAGATAAGTCCCATAGTGCTCAGCGCCATTTGAACAATTTGAACCTGCCTCGGGCATGGATGTATGTGATGTCCTTAGGTTAGTTAGGTTTAAGTAGTTCTAAGTCTAGGGGACTGATGACCTCAGATGTTAAGGCCCATAGTGCTTAGAGCCATTTAAACCATTTGAACCTGCATTGTAAGGTTGGAGTGAGAAACTGAAAGATGAAATATACTCAGTGCTCAGTTACGTTAGAAAGGTAAGAATTTAGGGTTTAATATCCCATCGACAACATAGTGAAGGAGCACAACGTGATAAATGACGTGGAATGTGCGTAGTTCCCCTCTGCCAGCGACCTCTGCGGCAAACCGCTAGAATTCGGATTCGTTTCGCCCGATGAGTCAGCCGTCCTGTGTAACTTAGGTTGTTGAGTGAAGTCTAACTTGCAGGAGTTGCAACTCTCGGTCACAACACATGACTGGTATTCTCATCATTTCTCCAAGCACATCAGACATTTATCCACGGAAAAGGAGAGTATAAGATGTGATAAGTCCACCATCTTAGTTGTATACATGCATACCGAGCGAGTCGCCGCAGCGATTAGCACATTATCACATTGGATCAGAATTAGGGAGTACGACAGTTCGTATTCTTATCCCGCCATCCAGGTTTACGTTTCCCGTAGCGAAGTTTTACTATCAGAGTGGAGAATCCGCTACTGGAACTTTACGTTCCTGTCGCCATAAGAAGGATATTAGAACGGGTAGAGGTTTTATGACGAGTGTCGCTGTGAAGAAAATGATCAGAAAGTTCGAAGCCACAGATTGCTTAGACGATCGGCCCCATAGTGGACGACCAGACATAAGTGTCACTTCTGCTCGGACAGCTGAGGAAGCACTGTAGATTTTAGCTGGTTCGTCTCGGCATGGTGAAGTCCGAACTCGTGAAGTCACGCGTCGCTCCGGCATTCCAAACCCTACTATTTGGAGAGCAGTATCCGTGCAAAATCCAGCGACATCATGAACTGTTATCCATCGATTTTGCGAGGCGGAGAGCATTTGCGGTGTGGGTGCTTAAAAATTTCAGATGACGGTTGATTGTGTAGCGTGTTGTGGAGCGACGAAGCCCATGTCACGCTCCGTGAGTCGGCCAGCACGCACATCTGCAGCGTTTGAGCTGTCTTGGAAAACCCATTGCATGACGAGAAAGTCACGGTGTGGTGTGGATTTAACACATCAGTCGTGATCGGATCGTTTTTCTTCGATGAAATGCAGGGTGCTGCTTTTCAACCTTCCAGCGTACGAGGTACGCTGCTATGGTACCGAAACGCATCATCTCTAGCCTGGCTGTTAAACACCTGCTGGAACGTACGACTTTTTTGCAGGTTTTCGCTACACCCCATATTACTACAACGTGAAAGACGTTTTGCGCAAATCGTTTGGTGAGGATCGTGTGCTGAACCGCCACTTCCGACATGTTTGGCCCCCCAGGTCCCCAGACCTCATTTGTTGTGATTATTGGTTGTGGAGTTACCTGAAGTCGCAAATGTACCGCGTTCGTCTGACATGATTAGCGATACCAAAAGGCAACATCTGACGGCAATTTCTCACCGTACCCACTGATATGCTGTGCAGTGCTGTTCACAAAGTTGTCCCTCGGTGTAGAGGTATTGTTGAATGAGGGCCGACATGTTGAGTATTTGTTATCAAGAACATCATCTTTTCTAAACCCCACTGGAGACCAACGAGTGGTCTTAGAAAAAGAATTTTTGGGATTGTAGGATTTTTAAATCTATATTAAGGTAATAAAAAGAATATATTGTTTAGTCAGTAAACATTTTATCTTCGTCGCGCGCCGCTGTCGGCGACCTCTAGACTTTTACCTGGTAACCACTGGTGTCTTTGTAAACCACTTCTCTAATGGCCACAATATGTGGTGCATTTTGCTGTTGTTAAGTCGGCTATATACCGCTCTGATTACTGCAGGGGCAGATTCTAGATTCTGCACATGGGCTATCGCCTGTATTTGTCACACTTACAGCGCGGTATGTAACTAGTAAGGTAAATTGTAAAATAGAACCATTTGCATAGCTTATACGTATATTACTGTACTAAATTGTATTACGAATATGTACGTCTTTTGAATAAATTTGTCATGTCAACCGTAATCTTATTTGTGGGATGGTTTGAACATAGACAAAGGTGTCCTAAACTTTTCACTACCAACACATAGAAATATACTTCTCGATGCAACCTATGACGGAGCTACAATCATTTATTTCGATTATTAGACAAGTTGCGCACCTGCAGCGTGCTGCAAGTTCGTAAAATTATTAAGGTTTCTCCTGTTACTATAGGCGTTTTTTTCCACTTGGCATATCCAAAACTGTCTTACTTCTGCCAGGTAGCTATCCAGTACTTTCGTCACAACTGAACTCCCTCATCCCATCCAATTTGTTTCTTTTTCTTCCATAACATCTCGTAATTCCTTCTACTATTTCTACCTATTCCCTATATTAGCAAACCTCCTAGGTTGAACTGATTCCTTCAGTATCGACTCATTTAATTCGACTACATTGCAACACCTCTGTTGTACCCTTTACTGTGTTCAAGTGAGCTTCAATGTCTCCACTTTCTGCTCGGTATATAGGATGAATCACCTAAAAGCGCACCGCAAATATTGCGGAAATGGAAAGTGCTATTGATGTGCGGTTTTCACAGAATGGATTGTTTGTCATTGTCTCGTATTGTTAGCCAATACACAGATTGTAATAATACTCAGACAGTGTATATTTTGTGCAAACATAGACTTTTTAAGTGAAACAATGTCTATTGACGTGAAAACACCACAATATTTCGGTGGTGTAACTCACTGACATCTTCAGGTGCGGCGAACACACTGCTCAGGCTGTGACCGAAGTTGCGCCGACAAAATATTGTGTTTTCACACCGACATCCGCCGTCTCGAGCGAGAACCATATTTACAACTAGTCCGTCGGGAAAGCCTCCAGCAACACAATGCCTATTGACACTAAGAAACTAAAAGTATGGTAAATAGGATGTCGGTGGTGTTTGTTGCAGGATTCTAGTGCGAGTCGTTAACGAGATATCGTATTTTGAAAAGTTTAAACACCGCCTCTTTGTTGTGCCATTCAGCCTGCGCAGTTGCTAGGTACGATGTTGTTATGTTTGCTTAGAGTATGCTTTTGTGTTCCTTGAGTGCTTTGCCACTTGCTAGTCAGTTAGTGTGTGGGAGTCCAAGTAGTAGATTGTGAGTGAGCAATGGGATTTACCAATGCAGAAAAAGCGACATGTTCATGGTGTATGGAGAGCAGAGGAAGAATGCAGTTCCTAGTAGATGTCAACCATCTGTGTAGTTATTTATTAACCTCTTCAACCAATTACGTGAAAGTGGTATTGTAACAGCTAGACAACGTAACAGGATGAGACATGTCATGACAGAAGACGGGAAAATTAATGTTCTTGCTGCTGTTCAGGGTGATCAGCAAGACAGCTCCTGCACGATCGCACGAGGAAGTGGGGTGAGTCAGCCAAGTGTCTTATGCGTACTCCCTCGAAATAGGTTCCATACCTACCACTTCTCTCTCCATCAAGATCTGTATGAAAACGATCATGATAATCGTGTTAATTTTTGTACATCGGCATTATGACAGGATACTTCAGATGTATCTTGCTTAGTGACGAAGCCAAATTTACCCATTATGAACAGGTAAACTGTTGAAAATCTCCGCCGGCTTCGTCAGGTGGAACGTCAGCGCTCATGGAGACTAAACGTGTGGCGTGGGATAGTAAACTATCAGCTCATAGACGGAATACTGAACGCGCGTGATAATGGCAACCTCCTAACACATCATCTTCCGGGTTCCTCTGCTAGGAGGAACCTGTGGTACCAACACGATGGCTGTCCAGTCCAAAGTGCATGAAGTACTACAGCATGACTTCACGAATTGTTTTCAAATCGTTGGATGGATGCAGAGGACCTGTGCCTTGGCTGACCCGTTCCCCTGATTTGACATCTGCAGATTTTTTTTTTCTGAGAGGAAAACTAAAACACGCTGTCTTCACCCTTTGAAATGGAAGTCATATTACTACATCCTGCTCGGACATATCCACTGAAATGCTAGCACGTGTGCAGCTGTCATTCCATACGAACTGGAAGAGCGTAGTGCCGGTGGTCATTTTGAACACAACCTATGATGGTCAACTGTCTCGCTACTGGTCGAAATCCACATGACTAGCGTATGCACTCGTGTTGTTCTTTAGTGCGTGCTACCACAGGTACTGTACAAGTGTCGGTGTGGGAACGTTTCAAAATAAGATATCTCGTAAAAGACTCGAAAATGGTTCAAATGGCTCTGAGCACTATGGGACTTAACATCTATGGTCATCAGTCCCCTAGAACTTAGAACTACTTAAACCTAACTAACCTAAGGACAGCACACAACACCCAGCCATCACGAGGCAGAGAAAATCCTTGACCCCGCCGGGAATCGAACCCGGGAACCCGGGCGTGGGAAGCGAGAACGCTACCGCACGACCACGAGATGCGGGTGTAAAAGACTCGCACTAGAATCCTGCAACAAGTACCACTGACATTCTAATTACCCTACTTTTAGTTTGTTAATGTCAATATGCATAGTTAATTCAAAAAAGTGTATGTTTGCACGAAAATACATATTATTACATTCTGTGTATCGGCTGCCAAAAATACGAGCCCATGACTACCAATACATTCTGTGAAAACCGCATATAAAAAGCGCTTCCGTTTTCAGCAATATTTGCGGTGCAAGCTTTAGGTGATTCACCCTGTATATTAGCATAATGAGCAATACAACACAGGAATTTGCTTAACTTTCTCACAAGAACTCCCCAACAGTGTAGAAGGAGTGAGTCATAACGAAGTTCTTCACTTTAGACTAGAAATTGCGTGTTTTCGCTAAGATTTTTCTGTTCTTATGGTACCGTACTGAAAATTCTCTACTCTTCTCTGCACAAGAGTCAAGGAGGTGGCATCTAAATACAAATGCAAATTCTGACTAGTATTAACTGAGTGAAAGTTTCTGATTCTTTGGAATAAGATCATATAGTTAAGGACAAACGACATTAAAGAAAACACACACACACACACACACACACACACACACATATATATATATATATATATATATATATATATATATATATATATGGAGAGGCCAGTGTCAGAATTCCCAGATTCCTAAACAGGGGCTGTCAAGAGGTTCATGAACTTCAGCCGCATACTGCTCAAACTAATCGTTTCTGAGCAAATAATACCACGTGCGAATGGGGTAAGTTACCACAGAATACAATGCCGTATGTCATAAATGAATGCAAACAAGCACAGCAGACTAATTTGAATGTTGGACTGTTGCTGCAGCTATTATTCTACTGGAAATATAGCAGCATTCAGTTTTTTAACGAGATCCTGAACATGGGCTTTCCATTAAGTTTACTAGCTATCTGGACATACAGGAATTTTGATTGTTGAAATTCACGGATCACATGCCTATTCTGAGTAATCGGAAAGCCAGTTTTACCTGAATTTTGTGTTCCAAACTATAAAAGCTGACTCTTGCAATGATTTAACGTCAATTTATTTCCTACCATTTCATACATTATCTATGTTACACCCAATATCCTTCAGTACCAAGCTAGCGTCATTAGCAAACAGAATTATGTTATAACAACCTGTCTTAGTTAAAAGCATATCATTCAAATACATAAAAACAGTCATGGTCACAGCATTGGTCCCTGAAGATTGTTATTATTACTATTGTAATTGTTGCGCCGGCCGGAGTGGCCGAGCGGTTAAAGGCGCTACAGTCTGAAACCGCACGACCGCTACGATCGCAGGTTCGAATCCTGCCTCGGGCATGGATGTGTGTGATGTCCTTCGGTTAGTTAGGTTTAAGTAGTTCTAAGTTCTAGGGGACTTCTGACCACAGCAGTTGAGTCCCATAGCGCTCAGAGCCATTTGAACCATTTTATTGTTATTGTTATTCTTTTCCCCACAGCTTCACCCCCTTAAGCATTCGACACATGCAGTGATCACACTTCCCCCTCCTGTGTCCACATCTTCCTCACTCTGACTGTTGACCTCACACTCCCCTCCTACCCCTCTCTCTGTCTCTTCCTCACCTCTCCCTTTGTTCATTTCTACCATCCCCTCTCTCTGACCATATCTTCCCCCCTCCACCCACTGACTCTATTGTCCCCCCCTCTCTCTTTCCATCTCCATCATCAAATCCCCCTCTTCCTTTCCTACTTACACACTACTCCTCTACACCTTAAACCTGTGACATTCATCTCGCCTTCCTACCCTCTCTCTGTATATTTCCTCCTTATTCTACCTCTGTCGTACGCATCTCGTGGCCGTGCGATAGCGTTCTCGCTTCCCACGCCCGGGTTCCCGGGTTCGATTCCCGGCAGGGTCAGGGATTTTCTCTGCCTCGTGATGGCTGGGTGTTGTGTGCTGTCCTTAGGTTAGTTAGGTTTAAAGTAGTTCTACGTTCTAGGCGACTGATGACCATAGATGTTAAGTCCCATAGTGCTCAGAGCCTACCTCTGTCCAAACACTTATCTATCCTTCTCAACCTGTCCCCATTCATACTCATCAGCATATGCAGCCTCACAATACAGTTCAATAAAGGACAACACTACTCCCACAACATGCCTTTCATACAGGGCACCCTACACATCAAGGGCCACACAGGCCGCATGCAAAGCAGGTCGAAAAATAGGCTGATACTACTTCAACACAACATGTCTGTCATGCATGGCAGCCTACATGCCAGGCTTTGTCCCTGACATGCGGCCTGCTCTGCAAAGAAAGTTCACCTGGCAGGCTGATAAAAAAGTCTGTAATGCACGGCAGCCTATATATAAAGGGCTGGAATAAACACGTTTTTGTCCGTATCTCCGCTTCTATTGGACCTAGAAGTTTATAAAACTCACACTGCTGGTAACTGTGATGCCTGCTGTTTATATGCCAAGTTAGGTTGAAATCTATCCATTGGTTTTGGAGGAGATGCCAGACATACACACATACATTCCACATATAAACAGATTGTTATTCTCATTGCATTAGCTTATTACATGCAGCTTATTTACCTTCTAATGAGGTCTGGTTGGATGTAAGACAAATCAGTAGTGTGTCTTAACCTAAAAATTGCGGAAATTCGTTGTAAAGTAACAGCACTGGCATTGTCATTACAGAACTAGTTTTTGGGCCACTTTATATGTCTAATATTATGACATTGCTATATTTTTTTTATTTTCTCTATTGGATTTTCTCTTGTAGCATCCTCTGTATGCAGGTTCAGAACGTTTAATGCACCACATTCACGCACGGGGAAGCGGCTTCGAATTCTGAAATATTTTTGCACGAGCGCCGGCAGACAATATTTCGTGCGCTATAGACGTCCACATCCGGCGGCAGTAAATCCACTGCATTCAGCGAGACAACATATCATTCGGCGCTGGGCGGTGCGGCGCGACGTTTATCAGGTTTCTGTTGTGGAGCGGGGGAGGGCAGCTCTTCTCCTTTTTTCGCGTTTTCTGTGTCACTGCAGCAGGGCCGGAGTTTAATTGCCGGCGACGCGCTCTGCATGTGTCGGCAGCACAATGCAGCCGGCGGGGGCGCTGACGGGTCGCCACAACAGGCGGGTGGCCGGCTGCGAGAGAACCAGAGCCACACACAACACGCACAATGAGGGAACCCCGCGCTGCGACTCGTCCGCGTGGAAATACGCAAATCCAAGTATCGTCAAAAGTGCCATCACCGGCTACGCTGGCGACTATTGTTTTACCGATTTCATAACCTTATTCCGAGTTTATAGCATTTACACACAGTTCCAAATCAGTAGGAGGTAGACTCTTCGCTTTTTATTCAAACTTACTAAGCCTGACAGACCTCAGCAGATCAGTTTGTTTTACGGAGAAATGTTGGACCACATTAGGCAGTACTGACACCAGGACCTACTTTCAAGGACTTAACTTCTTTCAAGGGACTTAACTTCTGAGGTCATCAGTCCCCTAGAACTTAGAACTACTTAAACCTAACTAACCTAAGGACATCACACACAACCATGCCCGAAGCAGGATTCGAACCTGCTACCGCAGCGGTCGCGCGGTTCCAGACTGTAGCGCCTAGAACCGCTCGGCCACTCCGGCGGCCTTTGTGCTCACCCTGTATATTTACAATTTGTACAGAGACAAGACGGCCGTTTTAAGACTGTATGGGCATGAAAGGCAAGCAGGGTTTGAGAAGGGAGTGGCACAAGGTTGTAGCCCTCCCTTGATGTTATTCAGTCTGTACATTGATATAACAGTAAAGGAAGCCATAGGAAATTTGGAGCAGGAATTAAAGAGCAGGGACATGAAATAAAAACTTGAGGATAATCGATGACATTGTAATTCTTTCAGAGACAGCGAAGGACGTGGAAAAACAGTTGAACGGAATGAACAGTGTCTTGAAGAAGAGGATGAAAG
Source organism: Schistocerca cancellata (assembly GCF_023864275.1). Taxonomy (NCBI): domain Eukaryota; kingdom Metazoa; phylum Arthropoda; class Insecta; order Orthoptera; family Acrididae; genus Schistocerca; species Schistocerca cancellata. The sequence goes on from NC_064632.1 coordinate 180,281,728, forward strand.
ATAAACATTAACTAAAGTAAACCACGGGTAATGGAATGTAGTAAAATTAAATCTGGTGATGTTTAGGGGATGAGATAAGGAAATGAGACACTAGAAGTACTACACGAGTTTTCCTATTTGGGCTTTAAAATAACTGATGATGACTGAAGTACAGAGAATATAAAGTGTGGACTTGTTCAATGGCAAGAGCAGCGTTTCTGAAGAAGAAAAATTATCAAATCGAATACAAATTGATGGTTGGTTCAAATGGCCCTGAGCTCTATGAGACTTAACATCTGAGGTCATCAGTCCGCTAGAAATTAGAACTACTTAAACCTAACTAACCTAAGGACATCACACACATACATGCTCGAGGCAGGATTCGAACCAGCGACCGTAGTGGTCGCGCGGTTCCAGACTGTAGCGCCTAGAACCGCTCGGCCACCCCTGCCGGCAAATTGAAGTATAAAGAAGTCTGTTCCATAGACATTTGGCATGACTCTAGCCCTGTATGGTAGTGAAACATGTAAGACGAACTTAAATTCACGCCTTCAGCCAGTATTTTTCTATAAAAGGCAAAACTAAAAAACCGAGGTCAAACAATGCCAGATAAATAATACGCCTGGAATCAGCTCCGAAGTTGCGAATTTCGTCTGCATGCTGATACAATAGCGACAACGATACTAGCAATTTGTCACTGTCAAAGGACTAACGCGTTCGGTTCTTGCGGTTTACCGAAGGTGGCTGCAAGCCTGTGCTAAGATGCCGAGGCGCGCCACAGCACCGTCAGTGCGGTGCGTCACAGGGAAATCTGCAGAACAAAGCGGGGGCGCTGAATAACGCAGCCCGGCTGCGGGTGTCGGGCCATTACGGCGACCTGGCGGGTCAGACGCGCTCCACGGCCGGAGTTTACCAGCTTCTGTGCGCGCTAATGTGCACGAGTGGCAGCGGGAGGGAAGCACGGGAGGGTAGGAAAAAAAGGACAGAAAACACGCGTTCATTGTGGCCGGGCCATTACAGGTATTGTGTGCTGATCAGGCCACAATGGCTGCCGCCGTGACAAAGGCAACAATGGACGCGTGCCTCGGGCCGCTGGCGCACGCCGCCGTGTCAGCGGCGACTACACAGGCGGCGGCGTCTTTTGACAGCCGCTACACCGCGTGGATACAGCACACAGCAACGCCAGGAGAGTGTTGTTGTTGTTGTGGTCTTCAGTCCTGAGACTGGTTTGATGCAGCTCTCCATGCTACTCTATCCTTCTTCATCTCCCAGTACTTACTGCAACCTACATCTTGCTGAATCTGCTTAGTGTATTCATCTCTTGCTCTCCCCCTACGATTTTTACCCTCCACGCTGCCCTCCAATACTAAATTGGTGATCCCTTGATGCCACAGAACATGTCCTACCAGCCGATCCCTTCTTCTGGTCAAGTTGTGCCACAAACTTCTCTTCTCCCCAATCCTATTCAATACTTCCTCATTAGTTATGTGATCTACCCATCTAATTTTCAGCATTCTTCTGTAGCACCACATTTCGAAAGCTTCTATTCTCTTCTTGTCCAAACTGTTTACCGTCCATGTTTCACTTCCATACATGGCTACACTCCATACAAATACTTTCAGAAATGACTTCCTGACACTTAAATCTATACTCGATATTAACAAATTCCTCTTCTTGAGAAACGCTTTCCTTGCCATTGCCAGTCTACATTTTATATCCTCTCTACTTCGACCATCATCGGTTATTTTACTCCCTAAATAGCAAAACTCCTTTACTACTTTAAGTGTCTCATTTCCTAATCTAATTCCCTCAGCATCACCCGACTTAATTTGACTACATTCCATTATCCTCATTTTGCTTTTGTTGATGTTCATCTAATATCCTCCTTTCAAGACACTATCCATTCCATTCAACTGCTCTTCCAAGTCCTTTGCTGTCTCTGACAGAATTACAATGTCATCGGCGAATCTCAAAGTTTTTATTTCTTCTCCATGGATTTTAATACCTACTCCGAATTTTTCTCTTGTTTCCTTTACTGCTTGCTCAATATACAGATTGAATAACATCGGGGAGAGGCTACAACCCTGCCTTACTCCCTTCCCAACAACTGCTTCCCTTTCATGTCCCTCGACTCTTATAACTGCCATCTGATTTCTGTACAAATTGTAAATAGCCTTTCGCTCCCTGTATTTTACCCCTGCCACCTTCAGAATTTGAAAGAGAGTATTCCAGTCAACATTGTCAAAAGCTTTCTCTAAGTCTACAAATGCTAGAAACGTAGGTTTGCCTTTCCTTAATCTTTCTTCTAAGATAAGTCGTAAGGTCAGTATTGCCTCACGTGTTCCAGTATTTCTACGGAATCCAAACTGATCTTCCCCGAGGTCGGCTTCTACTAGTTTTTCCATTCGTCTGTAAAGAATACGTGTTAGTATTTTGCAGCTGTGGCTTATTAAACTGATTGTTCGGTAATTTTCACATCTGTCAAACCTGCTTTCTTTGGGATTGGAATTATTATATTCTTCTTGAAGTCTGAGGGTATTTCGCCTGTTTCATACATCTTGCTCACCAGATGGTAGAGTTTTGTCAGGACTGGCTCTCCCAAGGCCGTCAGTAGTTCCAATGGAATGTTGTCTACTCCGGGGGCCTTGTTTCGGCTCAGGTCTTTCAGTGCTCTGTCAAACTCTTCACGCAGTATCTTATCTCCCATTTCATCTTCATCTACATCCTCTTCCATTTCCATAATATTGTCCTCAAGTACATCGCCCTTGTATAAACCCTCTATATACTCCTTCCACCTTTCTGCTTTCCCTTCTTTGCTTAGAACTGGCTTTCCATCTGAGCTCTTGATATTCATACAAGTGGTTCTCTTATCTCCAAAGGTCTCTTCAATTTTTCTGTAGGCAGTATCTATCTTACCCCTAGTGAGATAAGCCTCTACATCCTTACATTTGTCCTCTAGCCATCCCTGCTTAGCCATTTTGCACTTCCTGTCGATCTCATTTTTGAGACATTTGTATTCCTTTTTGCCTGCTTCATTTACTGCATTTTTATATTTTCTCCTTTCATCAATTAAATTCAATATTTCTTCTGTTACCCAAGGATTTCTACTAGCCCTCGTCTTTTTACCTACTTGATCCTCTGCTGCCTTCACTACTTCATCCCTCAAAGCTACCCATTCTTCGTCTACTGTATTTCTTTCCCCCATTCCTGTCAATTGTTCCCTTATGCTCTCCCTGAAACTCTGTACAACCTCTGGTTTAGTCAGTTTATCCAGGTCCCATCTCCTTAAATTCCCACCTTTTTGCAGTTTCTTCAGTTTTAATCTACAGGTCATAACCAATAGATTGTGGTCAGAGCCCACATCTGCCCCTGGAAATGTCTTACAATTTAAAACCTGGTTCCTAAATCTCTGTCTTACCATTATATAATCTATCTGATACCTTTTAGTATCTCCAGGCTTCTTCCATGTATACAACCTTCTATCATGATTCTTAAACCAAGTGTTAGCTATGATTAAGTTGTGCTCTGTGCAAAATTCTACCAGGCGGCTTCCTCTTTCATTTCTTAGCCCCAATCCATATTCACCTACTACGTTTCCTTCTCTCCCTTTTCCTACACTCGAATTCCAGTCACCCATGACTATTAAATTTTCGTCTCCCTTCACTATCTGAATAATTTCTTTTATTTCACCATACATTTCTTCAATTTCTTCGTCATCTGCAGAGCTAGTTGGCATATAAACTTGTACTGCTGTAGTAGGCATGGGCTTCGTATCTATCTTGGCCACAATAATGCGTTCACTATGCTGTTTGTAGTAGCTTACCCGCATTCCTATTTTCCTATTCATTATTAAACCTACTCCTGCATTACCCCTATTTGACTTTGTGTTTATAACTCTGTAGTCACCTGACCAGAAGTCTTGTTCCTCCTGCCACCGAACTTCACTAATTCCCACTATATCTAACTTTAACCTATCCATTTCCCTTTTTAAATTTTCTAACCTACCTGCCCGATTAAGGGATCTTACATTCCACGCTCCGATCCGTAGAACGCCAGTTTTCTTTCTCCTGATAACGACATCCTCTTGAGTACAATGCCAAATACCGGCGCAGCAACAGGAGTAATGTAGCTGTCTCCATCTGCAAAAGGCTATATATATATATATATATTTCGTACGTGGCACACATTGTTAGCAACCTATTGTATTATAAGGTAAATAAATTGCTCTGATCAAATCCTTGTCTTCTCAACTTTTCTCAAGAAGGACTACCAGGATAAGAAGAAAGCGGGCGTTATATTGATAGCTCTAAAATCAGCATGTGATGCAGTGTGGAGGGATGGCATATTTTATAAAATAGACTGATAGAAGAAACTCAATGCAAATAAACTTTTAAAGTAATGAAGAACGTTCTAACTGGAATAAAAATAAGTGCCACGTAACGGCAAGACCAGCAAATGCTTAGTGCTCAACAATTGACTCCTGAAGGGATGTCTTTATTACCAGTATTTAACTTGTACACGGCGGATGTTTCAGATATATACGCGTCTATATACGCTGAGGAAGTGGCACTAGCTTACCAAAATAAATGTTGTTGTTGTGGTCTTCAGTCCAGAGACTGGTTTGATGCAGCTCTGCATGCTACTCTATCCTGTGCAAGCTTCTTCATCTCCCAGTACCTCCTGCAACCTACATCCTTTTGAATCTGTTTAGTGTATTCATCTCTTGGTCTCCCTGTACGATTTTTACCTTCCACGCTGCCCTCCAGTACTAAACTGGTGATCCCTTGATGCCTCAGAACATGTCCTACCCACCGATCCCTTCTTCTAATCAAGTTGTGCCACAAATTTCTCTTCTCCCCAATCCTATTCAGCACCTCCTCATTAGTTATGTGGTCTACCCACCTAATCTTCAGCATTCTTCTGTAGCACCACATTTCGAAAGCTTCTATTCTCTTCTTGTCTAAACTATTTATCGTCCATGTTTCACTTCCACTCAAGGATACACTCCACACAAATACTTTCAGAAACTCGATGTTAACAAATTTATGTTCTTCAGAAACGATTTCCTTGCCATTGCCAGTCTACATTTTATATCCTCTCTACTTCGATCATCATCAGTTATTTTGCTCCCCAAATAGGAAAACTCCTTTACTACTTTAAGTGTCTCATTTCCTAATCTAATTCCCTCAGCATCAACCGACTTAATTATTAAATTCGAAAAAAAAAAGAGAGCAGAAACTGGACAAAGATTTAAACTCGCTGTACCTACGGTTCGTTCGGAAATTACGTTCCATGACAGTTTCAATTCAGTTGTAACTCATCCACTTCTGCTCCAGGAATTGAATTAAACATGACGCAGTACAGTTATTAAATAACAATTCGAAAGGAAACGTAAGACATCCACTAATCACTTAAGCACATTTGTTTGTATTAACACGCGAACATTACATGTTTACATAATTCCAAAACAATAAAGAACCCAACATACTGTGCCTACAAAACAGTACTGATGCATTACGACAGCGACACCATGTGGCGACCAGCAGCATTTTTATTGACATTGTACCTACGAAGCATGTTCTGGTATAGGCTCTCCATCCAACCTGGTGTCTCTTCAAGCTGTAGTGCAGAAGTCAGAAATCGTGCACAGTGACCGCTGTTGTGTAAGAGCACGTGAACATCCTAACTTTTAACACCTTGTCGATTTATTGGTTCTTTTTCTTTGTAAGCTGTTAAATGTAATGTAGACGCGGTAATCTGAAATTCACGGCACTAAATATACAGCGCTGAGCTACATTGCTCCTCCAGACGCGTTGAAACTTGGCATCAGTATCCGTGCACTCTGTCACTTATCCACATTTTGATGGAGCTTCTGCGCATGCGTGACTTGCCGGACGTGGTTGACTTACGGGCCAAATACACTACGGATTTGATAAACGATGTGCACGGTTCACGGCATGCACTGGTAGACTTTATCACTCATCTACATGTTTACGTCAATGCCACCATGTGGTACCACACTGCAGCGGAGTTTTATCGACGTTAGCTTGGCGAAAGTGCCGCTAGGCAGTAGCACACTCCACAGATATGCCAATTCACTGAGTACATAGTAAAATTAGGTCGACCATCAATATTTGTTATAATTGCACTGATAGAAAAACCTATTTTGTGGGATTCTGAATGAGATATAGTGCCTTAAGTTTTGGATTTTATCATTTGAGGCGCTGAGAACCATAAAGGACGTTATCGTCGACTGTGAGACTGTAGCATTTATTCACGCTTCTGACATCTGTTGATCTTATGGTGGGTCAGGTTTTAGCATTTATTCATGCTTCTGACATCTGTTGACCCTACGGGTGGGTTAAGTTTACCTGTTCTCTAAGCGCACATTGTACGTACATATGAACATTCACGAAAAGCTTGTAACCTTCCCAGAGAATTTTGAATGACAATATTTAGATGTTAGAACTAGCAATCTGAGCCATGTGTAAGCTCCCCACAAAAAAATGAAAGTCAACTTAATAAGAAATGAAATCTCATTGACAATGAAAACGCAAATAGACCGAAATGTCCATCTTTAGGCCCTGATTAAACTCAAATTCTTACCTCAGTAATACTGCATCTGCTCTTATTTTTCGCCATAGCTTGGAGGAAATGCATCGCAAATATATATTTTTTTTTAATTTAAGGGAAACTTTTCTTTAAGGAAATGCAAGGAAAATATTATTTCAAAAAAGGGATGCTTTGTTAAAAATGGTTGGTTTCAAAACGAAATTATTATTGGGGCGATTCTTGAACAAATTAATTACACTTAAAATCCATTACAATACATTGTTAGCTGAGCGCAAAGCTGCTTCATTACCTTATTTAAAAAATATACCTCGTCCTGAATCTCGACCAGAGTCCCATGTCGGCGCCCGCCGACTCCTCACACAACAGCTAACTCGCAACTGTACTACATACTCTCGCGACTCGCTACGTACCACTACTGCATCTACCGACTCGCTACATGCAACTGCACTGTACTCTCGCGCGCTATTACTCTCTCGCAACTGAACTGACTACATGCTCTCTGGTCAGAGATTCTGCGGCTCGCCATCGCTGCCTATGAAACTTACGCGTTTCATAACCCTCCACTGGGGGGGGGGGGCAAAAATTTGGCAGCGATGGTGAGTCATTTGGACTTGCCAAGCGCGGCAAAATTTTTTCTTAACTAATTAACTTTACAATTACAAAGAATATACAGATATAGAACATGAGATAAATATGGTGCACATGCACCGAGTACAAAACATTTCAGACAATGACAAAATGTGAGTACAAAACAAATGACATAAGTGCACATACAAAATATATCAGGAAATGTATATACAATGAGTAACAAATGACATAAGTGCATACGCACTGAAGTATTGAACATCAGGAAATCTCAAATACACTCCTGGAAATGGAAAAAAGAACACATTGACACCGGTGTGTCAGACCCACCATACTTGCTCCGGACACTGCGAGAGGGCTGTACAAGCAATGATCACACGCACGGCACAGCGGACACACCAGGAACCGCGGTGTTGGCCGTCGAATGGCGCTAGCTGCGCAGCATTTGTGCACCGCCGCCGTCAGTGTCAGCCAGTTTGCCGTGCCATACGGAGCTCCATCGCAGTCTTTAACACTGGTAGCATGCCGCGACAGCGTGGACGTGAACCGTATGTGCAGTTGACGGACTTTGAGCGAGGGCGTATAGTGGGCATCCGGGAGGCCGGGTGGACGTACCGCCGAATTGCTCCATACGTGGGGCGTGAGGACTCCACAGTACATCGATGTTGTCGCCAGTGGTCGGCGGAAGGTGCACGTGCCCATCGACCAGGGACCGGACCGCAGCGACGCACGGATGCACGCCAAGACCGTAGGATCCTACGCAGTGCCGTAGGGGACAGCACCGCCACTTCCCAGCAAATTAGGGACACTGTTGCTCCTGAGGTATCGGCGAGGACCATTCGCAACCGTCTCCATGAAGCTGGGCTACGGTCCCGCACACCGTTAGGCCGTCTTCCGCTCACGCCCCAACATCGTGCAGCCCGCCTCCAGTGGTGTCGCGACAGGCGTGAATGGAGGGACGAATGGAGACGTGTCGTCTTCAGCGATGAGAGTCGCTTCTGCCTTGGTGCCAATGATGGTCGTATGCGTGTTTGGCGCCGTGCAGGTGAGCGCCACAATCAGGACTGCATACGACCGAGGCACACAGGGCCAACACCCGGCATCTTGGTGTGGGGAGCGATCTCCGACACTGGCCGTACACCACTGGTGATCGTCGAGGGGACACTGAATAGTGCACGGTACATCCAAACCGTCATCGAACCCATCGTTCTACCATTCCTAGACCGGCAAGGGAACTTGCTGTTCCAACAGGACAATGCACGTCCGCATGTATCCCGTGCCACCCAACGTGCTCTAGAAGGTGTAAGTCAACTACCCTGGCCAGCAAGATCTCCGGATCTGTTCCCCATTGAGCATGTTTGGGACTGGATGAAGCGTCGTCTCACGCGGTCTGCACGTCCAGCACGAACGCTGGTCCAACAGAGGCGCCAGGTGGAAATGGCATGGCAAGCCGTTCCACAGGACTACATCCAGCATCTCTACGATCGTCTCCATGGGAGAATAGCAGCCTGCATTGCTGCGAAAGGTGGATATACACTGTACTAGTGCCGACATTGTGCATGCTCTGTTGCCTGTGTCTATGTGCCTGTGGTTCTGTCAGTGTGATCATGTGATGTATCTGACCCCAGGAATGTGTCAATAAAGTTTCCCCTTCCTGGGACAATGAATTCACGGTGTTCTTATTTCAATTTCCAGGAGTGTATATTGGCAACGAGTACAAATCATATTGAAAAGTCTGAAAAATGTTCGTGAAGTGGCGTCTGCTGTGATGTGTTATTAACTGAAATACTTTTCATCTCTGTTACTTCTTGCTGTAAACTTGACAATTTTCTACGCAACGTGTTATTAAACGAATCGATCTCATTAATTGTCTGCTGTAAATTTTGGAATTCTCGTGTTTGGTTAAATGAAACCGGTGAGGTATCGTCTGATTTGCTGTCATTATTACTTTCAATAACGTCAATACGACTGGCCAATTCATCACATTTTCCAGTCAGTATTTTTACCTGATCATCTGTTTTAATGTCAGACGCATTAATCTGTTTTTGCAACTTACGTGTAGTTTCGTTCAGTTTTTTAACGTCAGCTTTGACGACATCGGAATCTTGTGTTATTTCTAATTGTTCAAATCTATCTGTCACTGTCTGAATATCTGCTATGTGTGTATCTGTTTTTGATTTAAGATCAGAAATTTCATCACGTAATTCCGCGTTCAACTGTTCGATGGTATTAATTTTGTCGGACACTGTAGCAATATTGTTGTCTACGTATGTTTTTGCTTTCGCAAACATTTTACGTTTGTCTTCTTGTCTTTGTGCTGTGATTGTTTCCATTACTTGTCGTTTTACTTTATTCTGATCCTGTATAAATTTACGGAAACGTGTATTACTGTTTTCCATGTGAAGATTAAAACGTTCGTCAATTTGAGTGTTCTGTTGTTCGAATTTCGCGTCTATCTTTTCATCCATTGTGCGCGAAAGGTCTGCTGTCATTGCTTTAAACTCGTCGCGTAATTGTGTAGCCTTTTCAGAGCATTGTTTACCGACTGCGCTAATTTCCTCTCTAAGTGTTTCTGTTGTAGCTGTTTGCATATCCCGTAATTCTTGAGCAACAGATCTAATTTCTTCGCTACTTTTTCTTGAACAAGCCTCAATTTCCTCGCGTAACTGTTCCTTAGTGTCATGGCACTGCGCGGCAACGGCTCTAATTTGTTCACTAAGCTGTCTGGAATTGTTGTCTAATTTTTCATTAAACTGTTCGTTCTGTTCACTAAGTTGTTGTGTGAGATCTTCTTTAAATTGCTTGTTATCTTCACTCTGTTGTCTGACCTGTTCACTAAGTTGTTTGAGATCTTCATTATTGTTGTCTATTTTTTATCAAATTGCTTAAAAATGTCATAATTTGATCCAACCCCAAATCAGCATTTCTATTCTCTGTGCTGTTTGATTGCGTATCTGCAATTGTCGCGTTTTGTGCGACCATTTGGCCATTCTGTAATTTACAAAAAGGTTTGTCAGTCGAACGTACACTGTCAATCACTATTTCGGAATTAAATAAATCCGTCCTACTTTGAATATCCTGATTATTTTCATTAGACAAATTTGTCTGTTCGTCACGTGAATTTAGTAAACCGGTTGTGTTAAGCTGGGCAGCGCTCATTACAATAGTGCGCCCCGCGTCATCAATTGTCGTCAAATTAACAGAAGAGACAATTGAGTTCGTTTGTTCATCATTAGGATGATTGTCAGTAAACGGTGAATTGTCATCATTATACTGCGTGTCACTAGTACTATCAGTAAAGTTGTTTAAGTTTGTAATTTCGTTCATTATACTTCGCGATACACTATTCACTGTCTTTCGGGGCATTTTTACAATAGACACAATTATTCACAAAAGAAATAAACACAATGCAAAAAAAGCAACAAACAAAATACAACAGAGCAACAAATTGCCGATGACCTGAGGAAAGAAAGTCACAAAATTAATAAAAGCGTTGCGCCAAATGCTAATTATATTAAAGCAAATAAGAGCAGATTTCTGACTACTTTTCAGAAGATTCTCAACGCAATACGATCCTGGACCGGATGTCGCCAAGTGTAACCTTCCCAGAGAATTTTGAAAGACAATATTTAAATGTTAACGAGAATAGAACCTATTGTAACCTACCAGCAAATAAAATAATTTATTGACAATGACAATTAAATGAGAACTAGCAATCTGACCCATGTGCAACCTCCCACAAAAAAGAAAGTAAATTCAATAAAAAGAATGAAATCTCAATGACAATGAAAGCGCAAATAGACCGAAATGTCCATCTTTAGGCCCTGATTAAACTCAAATTCTTACCTCAGTAATACTGCATCTGCTCTTATTTTTCGCCATAGCTTGGAGGAAATGCATCGCAAATATATATTTTTTTTTTAATTTAAGGGAAACTTTTCTTTAAGGAAATGCAAGGAAAATATTATTTCAAAAAAGGGATTCTTTGTTAAAAATGGTTGGTTTCAAAACGAAATTATTATTAGGGCGATTCTTGAACAAATTAATTACACTTAAGACCCATTACAATACATTGTTAGCTGAGCGCAAAGCTGCTTCATTACCTTATTTGAAAAATATACCTCGTCCTGAATCTCGACCAGAGTCCCATGTCGGCGCCCGCCGACTCCTCACACAACAGCTAACTCGCAACTGTACTACATACTCTCGCGACTCGCTACGTACCACTACTGCATCTACCGACTCGCTACATGCAACTGCACTGTACTCTCGCGCGCTATTACTCTCTCGCAACTGAACTGACTACATGCTCTCTGGTCAGAGATTCTGCGGCTCGCCGTCGCTGCCTATGAAACTTACGCGTTTCAAGCTGCCTCACTGGTTTCACTGAGACTCACTTGAATATGGGGCGTCGAAGACGGTGTGCTTTTGGCCCTTATGGCTCTCAGCGCCTTTGATCACGTGACCTTGTTGGTAGATAGTACTACTTGAATTTAATAATTTCCACAAACGGCAGGTTGCATTTGGAGTTGATTGTCTACTGTGCAGGAATGGACTTGCCTGTGCAGTGTCAACAGGAGCGCTGTTGAACCTTTATTAAGCGCTAACAAAAAGGAAAATTCCAGGAAAAGTTAGCCGCAAAGGAATTAGGGCCTCCCAGACCAGATCCGTTGTCTGAGAAAGTGACGAAGTCAAATAATCGTGACTACAAGCGAAAATTTAACAAAGAAATCACTTAAAAGGCGAGGCCTCCAGTCCAGATTGTATAACAGTCAGGTTCCTCTTAGAGTATGCTGATAAAACAGCTCCATATTTAGCAATTATGTACAACCACTTGCTCACAGAAAGATCCGTATCTACAGACTGGAAAATTGCTCAAGTCACACCAATATCCAAAAAGGTTAGTAGGAGTAATCCGCTGAATTACAGGCCTATGTCACTAACGTCGATTTGCAGCAGGGTTTTGCAACATATACTGTATTCCAACATTATGAAGTACCTCGAAGAAAACGATTTATTCACACATAGTCAGCACTGTTTCAGAAAATATCGTTCTTGTAAAACACAACTAGCTCTTTATACTCATGAAGTAATAAGTGCTATCGACAGGGGATGTCAAATTAATTCCATATTCTGAGATTTACAGAAGGCTTTCGACACCGTTTCTTACAAGCGTCTTTTAACCAAACTGCGTGCCTATGTAGTATCGCCTCAGTTGTGCGACTAGATTCGTGATTTCCTGTAAGAAAGGTCGCAGTCCGTAGTAACAGACGGAAAGTCATCGAGTAAAACAGAAGTAAAATCCGGCGTTCCCCAAGGAAGTGTTATAGGCCCTCTGTTGTTCCTGAACTATATTAACTATATAGGAGACAATCTGAGTAGCCGTCTTAGATTGTTTGCAGATGATGCTGTCATTTACCGTCTTGTAAAATCATCAGATGATCAAAACGACTTACAAAATGTTTTAGATAAGATATCTGTATGGTGCGAAAAGTGGCAATTGACTATGAATAAGGAAAAGTGTGAAGTTATTCAAATGAGTACTAAAAGAAATCAGCTATATTTCGATTACGAGATAAGTCATACAAATCTGAAGGCTGTAAATTCAACTAAATACTTAGGGATTACAATTACAAATAACCTAAATTGAAACGATCAAATAGATAATATTGTGGGTAGAGCAAACCAAAGACTGCGATTCATTGGCAGAACACTTAGAAGGTGCAAGTCTACTAAAGAGACTGCATACACCACGCTTGTCCGCCCTATTCTGGATACTGCTGTGCGGTGTGGGATCCGCATCAGGTGGGACTGAGGGACGACATCGATAAAGTACAGAAGGGCAGGTCGTTTTGTATTATCGCGAAATAGGGGAAATAGTGTAACAGACATGATACGTAAATTGGAGTGGCAATCATTAAAACAAAGGCGTTTTTCATTGCGACGGGATCTTCTCATGAAATTTCAGTCATCAGTTTTCTCCTCCGATTGAGAAAAAATTCTGTTGGCACCCACCTACATAGGAAGGACTGATCATCACGATAAAATAAGACAAATCAGAGCTCGCACAGAAAAATTTAAGTGCTCGTTTTTACCGCGTACCTTTCGGGAGTGGAACGCTAGAGAGACAGCTTGAAGATGGTTCATTGAACCCTCTGCCAGGCACGTTACTGTGAATAGCAGAGTAATCACGTAGATGTAGATGTAGATGTAGATGTAGATGTATATTAAGCGTAAGTTGTAGTGTGGGTGCAATGTAAGAATGCCTGATTTTCAACCCGGAAGTTAATTTGTTAATTAATAAATGAATTAAGGATCTTGTACATTTTGTGATCAGTTTGGTTTTAGGAAAGGAAAAGGCCAGAGACGCAGCTCTGACTTTGCGGTAGATAATGGAAGCAAGACTGGAGAAATATTAAGGCACACACATAGGATTTGCCATGTAAGGAGGAGATCCTGGATTCGAGTCCCGGTCGGGGCACACGTTTTCAACTGTCCCCATTGCGGGACATCAACAACACCTGTTGGCAAGTGAGGGTTCGATTAATTATCATATCTTTCTAGAGAAGCTGCATGGTCATCATTGGTATCTGTTCTTTCGGGACAGTTACCATCTTCATTAAGGAATTGTGGTCCTCAAATTTACAGCACCAAAGATCCGTTATGTGTAATCAACCTCAAAAATACAACAATACTCCTCACACAATGGTACACTGTTCATAACTCGAAAAAAGCCGCTGTAAGTGGAATGGAAACAAGGAAAGCATAACCCCAACAATAACTAGCCGAACATCTCTCAACATCTCTTTCCCTCTAAACACACACAAACAAGCACACTTTTTCCTGTGTGAAGTCGTGTATGATCAGTCGCTTCATTCGTTTGGTGTCAGGCCATTCTATACACTTTATTTAATCACTCTGAAAGGTAAAATACAGATTAGGCACTCGTACGATACTACACTTAAAACAAGAGCAAAGTGTAGAGCAGCTTAGTACCAGGTGATTGTAATTAAGGTGCAGCTACTCATAGAAACGCGGTGTGGTATGCTGGGATCATACGGCAGCGAGAACTCAGTTATACCGGAAAAAATTAGTCCTAACTTCTACATCTACATCCATACTCCGCAAGCCACCTGACGGTGTGTGGCGGAGGGTACCTTGAGTACCTCTATCGGTTCTCCCTTCTATTCCAGTCTCGTATTGTTCGTGGAAAGAAGTATTGTCGGTATGCCTCTGTGTGGGCTCTAATCTCTCTGATTTTATCCTCATGGTCTCTTCGCGAGATATAAGTAGGAGGGAGCAATATACTGCTTGATTCTTCGGTGAAGGTATGTTCTCGAAACTTTGACAAAAGCCCGTACCGAGCTACTGAGCGTCTCTCCTGCAGAGTCTTCCACTGGAGTTTATCTATCATCTCCGTAACGCTTTCGCGATTACTACATGATCCTGTAACGAAGCGCGCTGCTCTCCGTTGGATCTTCTCTATCTCTTCTATCAACCCTATCTGGCACGGATCCCACACTGCTGAGCAGTATTCAAGCAGTGGGCGAACAAGCGTACTGTAACCTACTTCCTTTGTTTTCGGATTGCATTTCCTTAGGATTCTTCCAATGAATCTCAGTCTGGCATCTGCTTTACCGACGATCAATATTATATGATCATTCCATTTTAAATCACTCCTAATGCGTACTCCCAGATAATTTATGGTATTAACTGCTTCCAGTTGCTGACCTGCTATTTGGAGCTAAATGATAAAGGATCTATCTTTCTGCGTATTCGCAGCACATTACACTTGTCTACATTGAGATTGGCCACTAGGTGCAAATCTGGCGCTTTGAATGCAGGAAAGATGTTTAGGAATATTGTCATATGTAATGGAATAGGAACGGGATGTGGGCAGGAACAGTCAGACGAGTGCGAAAAGCATAATGTTTGTTTCATTATTAATCGACACTTGTGTTTGTTTCATTATTAATCGACACTTACACAATTTGCTCAATAATTATGAGCGCCAGAGACGTCGATGAGATGGCGCACAACGCCACATTTACGCCTGGTGGGCAAAATTGGTACTAATATTTTCAAGCGTAAACCGGTTCCACATTAACTCATTAGCAAATCAACCAAATTTCGCAGCCATGCGATATTTACAGCCTACACTGAACCTCCGTGATTAACTGCACTTAAGTTGAAACCAGCCGGTACGTGCAGTGTGTTTGTAGCACGTTATAATGGTAGTTAATATTTCTTATGTCACTCTGCGTGGTTTACTGCAGAAACTGGGAAGTTCCGAAAACACTGCAAATTACGAAAGTCAGCTTAGGTTTTGCGGTTGAGGGTGCTTCGGCACCGTTCCCTATACCATTACCAAATTGCGCGGGGATGAACGGGCGCCAGTAATGCCTCTGCATGAGGTCGAGTGTCTCTGTTTCCCAACAGAGTTATTTCAAGAGATGTGGAATGGAATACGTTGTATGATGTGTAATGCTTTTGGACGATAAGTTCTCGGCATCTTAATATCAAATGTTTCGGCTACCCACTTCCCCTTATCAAAACGACTGCAACTGGAGGTGAATGAGCAGCTCCGGAAAGCTCTCGTGCTTACATGTCGAGTCGCTAATACGAGTGCAGACGACATTCGTAAAGCACAGCGGTAGGTTCAAGAATCAGTACCCAGTAAAAACATCTCTCAGCGGTATCGTTGCCGACGGGCGTCTGTCATGCACAGAATCATATTTCTGCCTTTAGGCGTTTGACTGGACTAGCGGCGCACCTGTTCTCCTATCATTCTGTAACTCTTGTCATTATCGTGCGCACAGCAAGGTAGGTGACAACAAAGACTACATATAACGGATAATTTCATGATATGGTCAGGGATTATGATTAAAGTTTGCTGGGAATGTATATAGTGTGGAGATGGAAGGATGGTAGAATGCATTGATAAATGCCTGACAACAACGCAGCGGTCCAGAGGATAAGAGACTAAAGCAATATAAGAAAAGTGCTTGTACATGTTTGGAGAGGTTTGAAACTAAGGGTTAGTGCAGATAATTGGCAGCTGAAAGTCGTCGGATATGAAAACGTGGAGTGCATTTCGTTCTAGGATTTGGTAGAAACTGGTAAAACTAGGAGAAGCAAAAGTCCATGAAGCCCCTTCTGAGTCTGAGATGGCTTTGATGAGGTGTCTTGCGTGTGTGATGATTTAGCTAGATGTAGCTAGTATGTAGTTTTACTAGATCCAGTCTTATATACACTCCTGGAAATGGGAAAAAGAACACATTGACACCGGTGTGTCAGACCCACCATACTTGCTCCGGACACTGCGAGAGGGCTGTACAAGCAATGATCACACGCACGGCACAGCGGACACACCAGGAACCGCGGTGTTGGCCGTCGAATGGCGCTAGCTGCGCAGCATTTGTGCACCGCCGCCGTCAGTGTCAGCCAGTTTGCCGTGGCATACGGAGCTCCATCGCAGTCTTTAACACTGGTAGCATGCCGCGAACCGTATGTGCAGTTGACGGACTTTGAGCGAGGGCGTATAGTGGGCATGCGGGAGGCCGGGTGGACGTACCGCCGAATTGCTCAACACGTGGGGCGTGAGGTCTCCACAGTACATCGATGTTGTCGCCAGTGGTCGGCGGAAGGTGCACGTGCCCGTCGACCTGGGACCGGACCGCAGCGACGCACGGATGCACGCCAAGACCGTAGGATCCTACGCAGTGCCGTAGGGGACCGCACCGCCACTTCCCAGCAAATTAGGGACACTGTTGCTCCAGGGGTATCGGCGAGGACCATTCGCAACCGTCTCCATGAAGCTGGGCTACGGTCCCGCACACCGTTAGGCCGTCTTCCGCTCACGCCCCAACATCGTGCAGCCCGCCTCCAGTGGTGTCGCGACAGGCGTGAATGGAGGGACGAATGGAGACGTGTCGTATTCAGCGATGAGAGTCGCTTCTGCCTTGGTGCCAATGATGGTCGTATGCGTGTTTGGCGCCGTGCAGGTGAGCGCCACAATCAGGACTGCATACGACCGACGCACACAGGGCCAACACCCGGCATCATGGTGTGGGGAGCGATCTCCTACACTGGCCGTACACCACTGGTGATCGTCGAGGGGACACTGAATAGGCACGGTACATCCAAACCGTCATCGAACCCATCGTTCTACCATTCCTAGACCGGCAAGGGAACTTGCTGTTCCAACAGGACAATGCACGTCCGCATGTATCCCGTGCCACCCAACGTGCTCTAGAAGGTGTAAGTCAACTACCCTGGCCAGCAAGATCTCCGGATCTGTCCCCCATTGAGCATGTTTGGGACTGGATGAAGCGTCGTCTCACGCGGTCTGCACGTCCAGCACGAACGCTGGTCCAACTGAGGCGCCAGGTGGAAATGGCATGGCAAGCCGTTCCACAGGACTACATCCAGCATCTCTACGATCGTCTCCATGGGAGAATAGCAGCCTGCATTGCTGCGAAAGGTGGATATACACTGTACTAGTGCCGACATTGTGCATGCTCTGTTGCCTGTGTCTATGTGCCTGTGGTTCTGTCAGTGTGATCATGTGATGTATCTGACCCCAGGAATGTGTCAATAAAGTTTCCCCTTCCTGAGACAATGAATTCTCGGTGTTCTTATTTCAATTTCCAGGAGTGTATATTCCCATTCAAATGTCAAAATGAATCTGAGCACTATGGGACTTAACAACTGAGGTCATCAGTCACTTAGAACTTTTTATACCTAACTAACCTAAGGACATCACACACATCCATGCCCGAGGCAGGATTCGAACCTGCGACCGTAGCGGTCGCGCGGTTCCAGACTGAAGCGCCTAGAACCGCTCTGCCACACCGGCCGGCATTCAAATGTCAACCCAACTTGCTTGTAGCGTACCCTGTCTAGTCGACAGGGCTGCGGTGGGCGAGTATTGGTGTAGCCATAACGTCTGTTGCGGAGGAAACACTATACCAACTCTCAAGACGAAGGGGCTAGACAGGAAGCTGCCACATCACCAGTCTTGCATGCTAGTGGTTTGTCCCCCATACCACTTCTAATAGGACGAATAAGGTAACCGGATTGATTTTTTGATGGCGACCAACGGCAAATGGAAAGGGAAAATTTTTTGGGTTCGTAAAAGATAAAATGTTCTCATGGAGTGTTAGTTGATTAAACAACGAAACAGTAATGAACAGAGGACGTTGGTATAATAAAGAGTGACAAGATTACTAAAATACTTTGTAAACACAAACAAAAAGGACGAAGAAAGACACGGAGATCTAAAACAAGGTGAAAAAACTTTGAGTAGTCTTTGTAAGTAGCTGTTATATGCAAAACCTAATATATATCGAATACTAATATACTAATATTGACTACTACTACTACTACTACTACTACTATTAATAATAATAATAATAATAATAATAATAAACCCCGTGGAGGCCCGGGAAAAGAATAGGCCTCCAGTATGTTCTGCCAGTCGTAAAAGGCGACGAAAAGAACAATACACTAATAGGGCTAACCCCCCTTTTAGTGTGATTAGTTGGTTCAGGACAGAACTAAAGAAGCCTCGGACAAGCGCCGTCATGGTCGGGGACGACGCTTGAACCCAATGCCCGCCCACAATGGTAACGACACTGCTAGCCAACTCGAAAATGATTTAAATCCAAATAGAGGTGTTTTGCGGGATATGCTTCCTGCAACCACCATAGAAGGAAAACAAAGACAGAGGATGAGATGGTCAGATGAAGTTAACCGACACCTCATGTTCTGTTATTACCAAGCAACAAACTTAGGAACCAACACAACTGGATACAGATCACAAGTATAAACAACATTTATTACCAGCTATCCAGAATTAAAATTTTTAACAGAACAACGACTAGCTGATCAGATCTGTGTAATAATCAAAAATAACAAGATACCCCAGTCAGAATTAGAAAACATCAAACAACAAGTACAACAAATACTGGAACAAAATAATGTGCAATCAGAAGAAGAAGAAAATACAGTAATTGAGTCAAACATCCCAGAACAAACAAACAAAGAACAACACGCATCAATTAAACAATCAGAGGAAAACGAAATCTTAAGACAGCCACCAGAACAAGCACAAATAGAACACGAAGTGACACACATGTTAGATATAGAAGAAAAATTTCAGCTGACATATATAGAATACAAAGACACAAATACAGACATTAGACCATTCTTGCATAGACCGCCAAATAACCCACAAGTCGAAACAACAATAACAACTATCAACACAATCATACACAACAAAATAAATGAAAACACAACTATGGAAGAGTTACAAATACTGGTTTATATAGGAGCACTCACTACACTAAATATACACACTAGGCAGAGATCAGAACCAACCAACACACAGAAGAAACCCACAAAACCAGCATGGCAACACAGGCTAAAGATCAGAATAGAAAAACTGAGAAAAGACATCGGACAGCTAACACAATTTATAAGAAATGAAAAGTCAGACAAGAAACGAAAAAGGCTAGGTAAAATCTCACAACAAGAAGCGATAGAGCAATTAGATGAAAAGAAGCAGAAATTACTAGCATTGGCCAAACGACTTAGAAGATACAAAAAAAGTGAAAATAGAAGGAAACAAAACCAAACATTCAACACAAACCAAAAGAAATTTTACCAGACAATAGATAACACACACATTAAAATAGACAATCCACCAAACAGAACAGACATGGAACACTTCTGGAGCAACATATGGTCAAACCCGGTACAACATAACAGGCACGCATGGTGGATACAAGCAGAAACAGACACATACAAGATGATACCACAAATGCCTGAAGTGATAATTTTGCAACATGAAGTCACCCAAGCAATTAATTCTACAATTGGAAAGCCCCTGGAAAAGATAAAATAGCAAATTTCTGGCTAAAGAAGTTCACCTCAACATATTCACATCTAACTAAATTATTTAACAGTTACATTGCAGACCCATACACATTCTCTGATACACTTACACATGGAATAACTTATCTGAAACCTAAAGATCAAGCAGACACAGCAAACCCAGCTAAATATCACCCATAACATGCCTACCAACAATATACAAAATATTAACTTCAGTCATTACACAGAAATTAATGACACATACAACACAGAACAAAATTATAAATGAAGAACAAAAAGGCTGTTGCAAAGGAGAACAAGGATGTAAAGAGCAACTGATAAAAGATACAGAGGTAACATATCAAGCTAAAACTAAACAAAGGTCGCTACACTATGCATACATTGATTACCAAAAAGCTTTTGATAGTGTACCCCATTCATGGTTACTACAAATGTTGGAAATATACAAAGTAGATCCTAAATTGATACAGTTCCTAAACATAGTAATGAAAAATTGGAATACCACACTTAATATCCAAACAAATTCAAATAATACCACATCACAGCCAATACAGATTAAGTGTGGAATATACCAAGGAGACTCATTAAGTTCTTTCTGGTTCTGCTTTGCTCTGAACCCACTATCCAACATGCAAAATAATACAAATTATGGATACAATATTACTGGAACATACCCACACAAAATCACACATTTGCTATACATGGATGATCTAAAACTACTGGCAGCAAGCAATCAACAACTCAACCAATTACTAAAGATAACAGAAGTATTCAGCAATGATATAAATATGGCTTTTGGAACAGACAAATGTAAGAAAAATAGCATAGTCAAGGGAAAACACACTAAACAAGAAGATTACATATTGGATAACCACAGCGACTGCAATGAAGCGATGGAAAAAACAGATGCCTATAAATATCTAGGATACAGACAAAATAATAGGAATAGATAATACAAATATTAAAGAAGAACTAAAAGAAAAATATAGACAAAGACTAACAAAAATACTGAAAACAGAATTGACAGCAAGAAACAAGACAAAAGCTATAAATACTTATGCTATACCAACATTGACCTATTCATTTGGAGTAGTGAAATGGAGTAACACAGAACTAGAAGCTCTCAATACACTTACACGATCACAATGCCACAAATATAGAATACATCACATACATTCACCAACAGAAAGATTCACATTAAGCAGAAAGGAAGGAGGAAGGGGATTTATCAACATAAAAAACCTACATTATGGACAGGTAGACAATTTAAGAAAATTCTTTCTAGAATGAGCAGAAACTAGCAAAATACACAAAGCAATCACTCATATAAATACATCGGCTACACCATTGCAATTTCATAACCACTTCTACAACCCTTTAGATCACATAACATCAACAGATACGAAGAAAGTAATTTGGAAAAAGAAAACACTACATGACAAGCACCTGTATCATCTAACACAGCCACACATCGGTCAAGATGCATCCAACACATGGCTAAGAAAAGGCAATATATACAGTGAGACAGAAGGATTCATGATTGCAATACAGGATCAAACAATAAACATCAGATATTACAGCAAGCATATTATTAAAGATCCCAGTACCACAACAGATAATGCAGACTTTGCAAACAACAAATAGAAACACTAGATCACATCACAAGCGGATGTACAATACTTGCAAATACAGAATACCCCAGAAGACATGACAATGAAGCAAAAATAATACATAAACAGCTTGCCTTACAACATAAACTAATAAAACAACACGTTCCCACATACAAGTATGCACCACAAAATGTACTGGAGAATGATGAATACAAATTATACTGGAACAGAACCATTATAACAGATAAAACAACACCACATAACAAACCTGACATCATACTCACCAATAAAAATAAGAAATTAACACAACTAATCGAAATATCCATACCCAATACAACAAATATACAAAAGAAAACCGGAGAAAAAATTTAAAAATACATCCAACTGGCTGAGGAAGTCAAAGACATGAGGCATCAGGATAAAGTTGACATTATACCAATTACACTATCAATTACAGGAGTCAAACCACACAATATCCACCAGTACATCAATGCAATACAGCTACATCCAAACTTATATATACAACTACAGAAATCCGTAATTATTGATACATGTTCAATTGCCCGAAAGTTCCTAAATGCAATATAACGTATACTGTACAGTTAAAAGGAAGTCACGCTTGATCAAGGTCCACGTCACTATCCATTTTTGACCAGACATAACGTCTGAGAAAAGAAAGAAATAATAATAATAATATGGCTTGGAGGATGGTAGATGATAAGATTCAGTTCTTTATACCAAGGATTTTTCAGCGATAAACGTCAGGCATCAATGTCTACATCAACTGTTGAAGAATTTATTATGGAGCTGGAGGAATCGTTAAGATGAACGGGGGCAGGATGTAGGAGGGTGGAAAAGAAAACGGTAGCAGTGTGAAAGAGGAGCTTTAAACTTAAATACACTATCTGTTCAAAAACTCTGGACACCTTATAGTGGATATAAACGTGAGGTGGGTCCACTTTTATCCTTTATGACGCTTGAAATCTGCTGTGGATACTTTCAGTGTTGTGTCTGAATATCTGAGGAGGAATGGCAGACCATTCTTCCTCAAGACCTGAAACCAGAAATTGTGGTGATGTTGGACCCTGGGGTCTGGAGCGCAATCTACGTTCTAACTCATCCCAAAGATGTTCCACTGGATTCTGGTCGGGATTCTGGGCAGGCCAGTCCATTTCAGGAACGATTTTGACCGTGAATCATTGGCTCACATATGCTGCTTTATGTCAAGGAGCATCGTCAATCTGATACAGCAATCTAACCGAACTGTTCCTCTACTGTATGCAGCACACAATCCTATGAAATGTGTCCGTATGCTTCCGCATTAAGCGTTTTCTTAAGCTCAATCAGCTGACCACAACCTAAACACGAAAAACACCAACATACAGTAACATCACCTGCTCTGTACTTCAGTGTTAGCAGTCCACATGATGACGGCTAACCTTCTCAAGGAATTTACCAAACTCGAACCATTCCATCGGATTATTATCGGCTATAGCGTCATTATAACTCCAAATCGCTCGTTTCCAGCCTTCCACTGTCCTGTGGCGTCGCTCTTTACATCAACTGAAGCATCACATGGCTGTGGCTCCAAAATTGTGTGGCTTATGAGAAGTAGATCGACCATTCTTTTGAACTACTTACGCTCCGACACTGGGCGAGCTGGACTGCTATTAACGTTTTGGTAGGACCAGGTAATTCCTTCCGCTATTTCATGTGATTTTTTACAGCTACCCTCCGCAATGCTCGACAGCTCCTATCCCTCAGCGCATGGAGTCTACCTGGTGTTGGTTTACCTATGGTGGTTCATTCGTGCTTTTACATAAGGGTAGCATGGTTGCCAAATGGTGACTTTGGAAGCTTTAGAAGAGTTAAAATGTCCGTGATGAATTTGTGATTTAGGTGACATCCAATGACTAATCCACATTCGAATCTCTGAACTCTCCTCCCCGTCCCATTCCGCTGTTTCTCCTGCTCTACTGACGACACAGTACTCGCCACCTCTTTTTATACTGGTGGGGTCCGTCTATCGTGACAACAAGTGGTCAATTCCGATTTATGTAGTGGTGTCCGGATACGTTTATCAGTGCGACTGGCAGACCTTGTATCTGAGGAGGGCAGGTGTTTTTGGGAGTCGCGTTATTGCGAGGCTGGAGACGTCACAGTGGTGGTGGTTGACGTCTCTGCGCTTATTTTTCGCGTCACTGAAGCCTGGTGATCGAGAGCTCGGAGGCGCGCCGCCTCGCCGACTTAATGAGGCGGCAGGTGGGGGCGGCAGTGTCCGGCGTCCGGTGACCGGCGTCGCCCCTTAGCGGCGCCGACACGGGATCCCGCAACACGGCGCCTTAACGAGGGCCCTGCCTGGCTTCTGCCGCCACCTGAAAGCAGAGCTCTTCTTCTAATCAGTGCTTTCGGACGCAGGTCTCCCCTGTGGGCAGGCTAATGAAATTTTTAGCTCGAAAAGGTACTGAAAATACACTGTTGCTTAGAGCCGGTGCATAAATGCTTTGTGAGATGTCACGGCCATTTAGTTGCACTATGGCAGAATTTTTGTATTGACCACCGTTTTTATTAACTTAACTTTGTTACACCTTTTGCGTCACGCGAAATGCCGAAATGCGTAAGGTGCAACAAACTTAATAAAAACTGCGATCAAGACATAGGTGTTACTATACGGACACTATCGGAGGAGGAGGAGGAGTAGGAGGGCGACGAGGTGGTTAGAGACGGAGCATAAGTTAGAATTAGGGAATGATTGGGAAGGAAATTCTCCATGTCCTTTCAAAGGAACCATCCCGGCATTCGCCTCAAGCGATTTATGGGAATTACGGAAAACTGCTTTCAAATAAACCATTCCGGCATTTGCCTGAAGCGATTTAGGGAAATTATGGAAAACCTAAATCTCGATGGCCGGACGCGGGTTTGAACCATTGTCTTCCCGAATGCAAATCCAGTGTGCTGACCACTGGACTTGTGAAAACTGCAGCAAACAAAACAGACTTCATGAATTTTCAATCCATGGTAACTGATATTAAAATATGAGTTATTACTCCTCTTCAAGTTTTCGTAATACTCGATCGACGTTTCGACGGCTCTGCTGTGAGCTTTTCCAGGAGTCTTCTACTGTCTCCTGGTGGCTGAACACTGTGTGGGATTTGTAGAAGATTCTATACGTCTGGAGTATCCTTTGTAACCAGTTATTTATCATCTGCTCCAAATCGTCTTTCTGTCCTGTCATCAACAACGAAGATATTTGTGTGTCCTATACATCTGAAAGACTCGACCACCCACTGACTCTACACTTGCACACCGTTCAAGGTCATCAAATTCGTCTTGGCATTTATCTGCCCTGTCGTAACTTTCTCTCCTGTTTACTTTTTCACACAGTGCTCCATCTTCAAAAATTCAAATGGATCTGAGCACTATTGGACTTAACATCTGAGGTCATCAGCCCCCTAGAACTTACAACTACTTAAACCTAACTAACCTAAGGACATCACACACATCCATTCCCGAGGCAGGATTAGAACCTGCGACCGTAGAAGTCGTGCGGTTCCGGACTGAAGCGCCTAGAAGCACTCGGTCACCACGACCGGCGCTCCATTTTAGTTTTATTCCTGTTTTCACTCTGACCCAATATCTACGGTGGGGATCGATAAAAATAGCATCTGTTGTCCCATGGAATATGACATACCACAAATCTAATTTGTGGATTTCAGTGATGAATTTTAAGGCGATAGTCGAGTCCATGTCTCTGATCTCATGGACTTGTGATGTCAGTTTTATGCAGCTATGTGGAACGTAAATACTGATCAATTAGAACACGTCTCTATAGCTCAATATTTATTTCATAAGCAACTCACAATGGGACTAGATGCTTACAACTGACATCGAACATGTTTATAAGTATTGCTGATCAGCGTGACCTATCACAACATCGACTCACTCTCAAGTGACGTTTGGCGTAGGTATTAGTAAGTGACGCAGTAGGACATTGGTTGGGTTGGGATCAGGTAAGGTGCTAGTGTATCGTTTAGGAAGCCTGAATACTGGGTTTGCCAGACAAACAATCAAACAAGTCGTATTAATGAGTTTTATTACGAAAAGAAAATTACAATACTTAACTTTTGCAATTGCACAGATGTGTCGCAAGCAAAGGGCGACATACTAAATAATCAATATTCTTCAATCTTGTTGTGACCGTAGAAAATTTTAATATTTATTCTTGCTTTCGTGACCATAATAAGAGTCCAGGCTCCATAGGCAAACAGCCAGCCGACATTAAGAAATAGTTCACCAGGACGTAGGGACAAGATAAGTGGCGGAGGCTGCCAAGTATGGCTTGTTGATCAAATAACTTAGTGTTTGACTTCCTGCCAGAGGAATGCAGCATGAATCAAACTTGCGCAATTTAAGACGCAATCACCAGGGCGATAATACAGCAAGAGAGAGTGTCAGTCACATGCGGAAAAGACTCGTGAGGAACCAAATTAAGTTGTGTGCAGCTAGAAACGAAAGTGTCGTGTGGAACCGAAGGCATTCTTGCACAAACCGACCAATTAGAAACGAGAGTGTCATGTGAAACCATAGGCATTCTTGTGTAATCCGATCACTTAGAAATAAAAGGGTCGTGTGAAACAAATTAACTCGTGTGCATCCAAGTACATGAGAAACGAAATAAAAGGCCAGGCTGCGGAATAGCTAGAAGTAGAGATTCAGATGCAGATTCAGAGCCAGTGTCGGCAGTTTGGAGGTTCCGCAGCGAGACGCCAGCGGGGCCGAGTAGGCCGATAGCAGCCAATACAGCTGATAAAGACATCTACATCTAAATCCATACTCCGCAAGCCACCTTACGGTGTGTGGCGAAGGGTACCTTGAGTACCTCTATCGGTTCTCCCTTCTATTCCAGTCTCGTATTGTTCGTGGAAAGAAGGATTGTCTGTATGCCTCTGTGTGGGCTCTAATCTCTCTGATTTTATCCTCATCGTCTCTTCGCGAGATATACGTAGGAGGGAGCAATATACTGCTTGACTCTTACTTCGGAGGACTTCTCTCCATTGAGAATGACATGCTGCGTCCTTTTATCTAGGAGCTCCTCAATCCAATCACACAATTGGTCTGATAGTCCATATGCTCTTACTTTGTTCATTAAACGACTGTGGGGAACTGTATCGAACGCCTTGCGGAAGTCAAGAAACACGGCATCTACCTGTGAACCTGTGTCTATGGCCCTCTGAGTCTCGTGGACAAATAGCGCGAGCTGGGTTTCACATGACCGTCTTTTTCGAAACCCATGCTGATTCCTACAGAGTAGATTTCTAGTCTCCAGAAAAGTCATTATACTCGAACACAATACGTGTTCCAAAATTCTACAACTGATCGACGTTAGAGATATAGGTCTATAGTTCTGCATATCTGTTCGACGTCCCTTCTTGAAAACGGGGATGACTTGTGCCCTTTTCCAATCCTTTGGAATGCTACGCTCTTCTAGAGACCTACGGTACACCACTGCAAGAAGGGGGGCAAGTTCCTTCGCGTACTCTGTGTAAAATTGAACTGGTATCCCATCAGGTCCAGAGGCCTTTCCTCTTTTGAGCGATTTTAATTGTTTCTCTATCCCTCTGTCGTCTATTTCGATATCTACCATTTTGTCATCTGTGCGACAATCTAGAGAAGGAACTACAGTGCAATCTTCCTCTGCGAAACAACTTTGGAAAAAGACATTTAGTATTTCGGCCTTTATCTGTCATCCTCTGTTTCAGTACCATTTTGGTCACAGAGTGTCTGGACATTTTGTTTTGATCCACCTACCGCTTTGACATCAGACCAAAATTTCTTAGGATTTTCTGCCAAGTCAGTACATAGAACTTTACTTTCGAATTCATTGAACGCCTCTCGCATAGCACTCCTCACACTACATTTCGCTTCGCGTAATTTTTGTTTGTCTGCAAGGCTTTGGCTATGTCTATGTTTGCTGTGAAGTTCCCTTTGCTTCCGCAGCAGTTTTCTAACTCAGTTGTTGTACCACTGTGGCTCTTTTCCATCTCTTACAATCTTGCTTGGCACATACTCATCTAACGCATTATGTACGACGGTTTTGAACTTTGTCCGCTGATCCTCAACACTATCTGTACTTGAGACAAAACTTTTGTGTTGAGCCAACAGGTACTCTGAAATCTGCTTTTTGTCACTTTTTCTAAACAGAAAAATCTTCCTACCCTTTTTAATATTCCTATTTACGGCTGAAATCATCGGTGCCGTAACCGCTTTATGATCGCTGATTCCCTGTTCTGCGTTAACTTTTTCAAATAGTTCGGGTCTGTTTGTCACCAGAAGGTCTAATATGTTATCGCCACGAGTCGGTTCTCTGTTTAACTGCTCAAGGTAGTTTTGAGATAAAGCACTTAAAAAAATTACACGGTATTCTTTGTCCCTGCCACCCGTTATGAACGTCTGAGTCTCCCAGTCTATATCCAGCAAATAAAAAACTCCACTTCGAGAAGACGGTGATAGACTCTGGTGGACACTCAGGAACTGCAGGTCAAGTAGGATTTTTAAAGTTTCACTGTAATAGTGTTGAACAGAGGCTGTCAGTCTTTGTCTCAATTACTTAGAGAGATTTCAGTGCTACCCAAGAACAAGTGATTGCTTTGTACTTGTTTCTTATACGTACAGGCAATTAGCTTTGAAGTAGCAAGTCCGAATAAATAGATTGAATCTTACTAAGGGGTTTATGGCCCAACACTTCACATAAATATATGTGAAATAAACTTGATAGAAACTAACCAATCTTTTCTGCCTATTGCAATTCTGTAACCTATTTTCAGGAAACTTATTTGCTTCAAACCAAAGAGATTCTCTCCCTCTCATCTCCAATATGAAGGTTGACAGCAATTTATAACCAACCCATTGTCGTTAACGTCCCGATTGCGCTACACAGTTCGCACTTACTTCATTCTGGTATAGTGAGGCTGTGCCGGGAGGCGACAGTATAAACGGTCCTTAGCCTATGCTACATAGAGAGTACAGGCGAAATGATCTAATGTTGAGGCTGCTATCCAAGTTGCTAGTCTTGAAGCTGCTATTGAACTGGGCCGTCACCAGTCGGTCGCGGCGCTTGTGTCCTCTTCACATAGGGGCCGCTGCTGTCGCGTTGTCGTCCAAGAGTGTGATTGGCTGACGTCTTCTCACAGCCTTATCTTCTCTATCGTTCCCGACTGGCGAGCCGGCTCTTGACTTTGCGTCGTAACAGCTAGTTGGGACGAACATATGAGAAATGTGGTAGGGATGACCAATGGTCGACTTCGGTTTATTGGGAGAATTTTAGGAAAGAGTGGTTCACCCGTAAACGGGACCGCATATAGGACGCTGGTGTGGCTTATTCTTGAGTATTACTCGAGTAGCACCTGGTCTGACTGAAGGAAGACATCGAAGCATTTCAGAGGCAGCCGCTAGATTTGTTGCCGGTAGGTTCGAACAACACGTAAGTGTTATGGAGATACACTATGTGATCAAAAGTGTCCGGACAACCCCAAAAACATACGGTTTTCATATTTGGTACATTGTGCTGCCACCTACTGCCGGGTACTCCATATAAGCGACCTCACTAGTCATAAAACATAGTGAGAGAGCAGAATGAGGCGCTCCGCAAAACTCACGGGCTTCGAACGTGGTCGGGTGATTGGATGTCACTTGTGTCATACGTCTGTACGCGAGATTTCCACACTCCTAAACGTCCCTAGGTCCACTGTTTCCGATGTGATAGTGAAGTGGAAATGTGAAGGGACACATACAGTACAAAACCGTACAGGCCCGTCCTTGTCTGTTGAGTGACAGAGACCGCTGACAGTTGAAGAGGGTCGTAATGTGTAATAGGCAGGCATGTATTCAGACCATCACAGAGGAATTCCAAATTGCATCAGGATCCACTACAAGCATATGACAGTTAGGTGGGCGGTGGGAAAACTTGGATTCATGGTCGAGTAGCTGCTCGTAAGCTACACATCGCACTGGTAAACGCCAAACGACACTTCGCTTGGTGTAAGGAGCGTTACCATTGGACGATTGAAGGGTGGGAAAGCGTTGTGTGGAGTGACGAATCACGGTACACAATCTGGCGACCCGATGGTAGGCTGTGGGTATGGCGAATGTCTGGTGAACGTCATCTGCCAGAGTGTGTAGTGCCAACAGGAAAATTCGGAGGCGTTGCTGTTGTGGTGTGGTTGTGATTTTCATGGAGGGGGGTTTGTAACCCCTGTTGTTTCGCGTGGCATTATCACAACACAGGCCTACGTTGATGTTTTATGCACCTTCTAGCCTCCCACTGTTGAAGAGCAATTTGTGGATGGCAATTGCATCTTTCAACACGATCC
This sequence comes from Schistocerca cancellata, assembly GCF_023864275.1. Taxonomy (NCBI): domain Eukaryota; kingdom Metazoa; phylum Arthropoda; class Insecta; order Orthoptera; family Acrididae; genus Schistocerca; species Schistocerca cancellata. The sequence goes on from NC_064632.1 coordinate 180,311,741, forward strand.
AGCACCTGTTCATAATGCACGGCCTGAGACGGAATGGTTACACGACAATAACATCCCTGTAATGAACTGGCCTGCACAGAGTCCAGCCCTGAAATCTATAGAATTCCTTTGGGATGTTTTGGAACGCCGACTTCGTGCCAGGCCTCACCGACCGACATCGATACCTCTCCTCAGTGCAGCACTCCGTGAATAATGGGCCGCCATTCCCCAAGAACTCTTCCAACACCTGATTGAACGTATGCCTGCGAGAGTGAAAGCCGCAAGAGCATACTTCCGCAAGGATTGATTAAACAATAACACTGAGTTGAACAAAATGATTAGTACTGCCCCAGACAGGCATATAGGCAAGCAGATGATACTAAAAACAAACTTACCCAAATGCGTGAGACACAAACAACAGCACTACAATGCTCATCTCTGTGTGGCGTGACAGAGAAACGAATGCATTCTCATAATTGTAATAATCGTTCCCACACAACTATATTAAATCTGTAACATACATAATAGGCAGTTATGGTGATCTTATACTATCGCTAATGTCACGCAAAATATTTACTTACCCAAACGGCATGACAGATCTTAAATGGTTCAAATGGCTCTGAGCACTATGGGACGTAACATCTATGGTCATCAGTCCCCTAACAGATCTTAATTGAGGAAGACTTCTCAGATTCAACGCACTTGCCAGTAAGGAACCGGATAAACAAAATGGCAAACAAATAGTGTACGATTCGTTACGAAAGACGAATCCTTATATCTGAACCTAAGGTTCAAAGCGTGAGCTATTATACACGCAAGAAAAAGGGTTTGCATCACGCCGGTACCTAGAACTCACGAAGACAGACGTTGACTGAGGATATTGTATCTCAGACACAGTCCCTCTGACTGTTCAAACAAGTCACTAAACCAGCCCAAAGATGTAAACAACCATGCATGAGCAAACACCTATTAGACGGTGGGGGTCCGACAGCCGACCAGTTCCAATCATTCCCCCAGGAAGAAGGTACACGGCTCATGCTGTCTGTAGTTCAACCACGCCTAGTCGTTCAATACCGCGGTTCGATCGCGTCCGCATTGTTACTTTGTGCCAGGAAGGGCTCTCAACAAGGGAAGTGTCCAGGCATCTCGGAGTGAACCAAAGCGATGTTGTTCGGACATCTAGGAGATACAAAGTGACAGTAAATGTCAATGACACGGCCCCCCTGGCCGTCCAAGGGATATTATTACAGTGGATGACCGCTACTTACGAATTATGGCTCGGAGGAACCCTGACAGCAATGCCACCGTGTTGAATAATGCTTTTCATGCCGCCACAGGACGCCGCATTACGACTCAGACTGTGCGCAATAGGTCGCACGATGCGCAACTTCATTCCTGACGTCCATGGCGATGTCCATCTTTGCAACCACGACATCATGCAGCACGGTACAGATGGGCCCAACAACATGCCGAATGGACCGCTCAAGATTGGCATCACGTTCTCTTCACCGTTAAGTGCCGCAAAAACAATTGTCGGAGACGTGCTTGGAGGCAACCCAGTCAGGCTGAACGCCTTAGACACACAGCCCAGCGAGTGCAGCAAGGTGTGCGACGGATTTTTTACGTGCGTGCGTGCGTTGCACCAATTGCGACGGATTATACGTTGCTGCTGCAATGCAATTTCTTTCATAATTTTTTGTATCACTTACCTCTTTATAGCGGTAGAACTTCGAACGTAAACTCCTGACTTCAGCTACTTACGAGATCACAGAAAAGCAGTGTTGAGGAAACTGTAACCTCATAGCTACACGCCGGAGGCCGCTATAAGTAAAATTTGCTGAAAATTGTCTATGTACTTTAAAGAAACGATTCGGAAAGGGGATGTCACTCGTACTTTAAACATGAAGTTCAAATTTAAACCTTCAATTGATCTTTATTGACGTTAAGCAAGATCATCAGCCCATATTTACGAAAATTACTAAAGTTTCTGCTCACAGGTATCACCATACCTAAAACAGCCAGAACTTTTACCTTCCCAAATTCCGAAACCAGTTACTTGTCACGCAGTCAATGATCGGCCAATTACTTCTGCACACGATATTCAGTGGTTGTCTTTAGTTAAAGTTTATGCTCGCCATACAATACAGTAAGAATATACTCAGTACCGCCACGCTATATAATTCAAAGTTCACTCGCGATTTTCGTCCTAACGAATTATCACAACACTCTAAAGTTTTCATAAAAAGTTTCTGGTCACTACCAGATACTATTAACACTGGACCATAATGCGGAAGTCATCCCAAAACTTCATCTTACGCATAATGCGAAAAGCCACATCCAGCATAACCGCCTCCAGTCAAAGCTATCTGACGACTCCCTTCTCACTCTCCCACACTCAAAACTATATCTCCTCGCTAGGCGGCCAATCGTCTCGCTTCCCATTGGCTGTCAGAACTTACGACCAATGAGAACTCACTTCTAGGGTGCGGCTCGCGCCAGAATCTAGCAAGCACCAACCACTTCTCTAGGCTCATTGACGTCATCAAATTAAGTAACACAAAACTCTCTAATTAAGTAAACAAAACAAAATGAACTATAAGCGTTACTCTACATCTGGAAATTTCTTATGTAGTCGCTCATGTTCTGGCTGTCTTATACATAAGCATACATACTTGGACATCCGACATTCACTACTAGGGGAACCACTAGTGGATTCGTTCCCACGTTACAGAGTTGGAACACTTGCCAGTTCCTGTAGAGAACTACATGAATGATTTTTAATAATGCCGAACGTCCCACATACTCTCATGCACGCATTCTCGTTCACACACACCCTAACACACAATACACATATTTACTTAGAATTCTTGAAATTATTATTATAGAAAAGTCACAGAGGTTTCCTGAAACTAAAAAACTTTCCAAATTTATATATGAACACTGAAAGTGTTATCAGATAATCATACATAGTCACTGAAGGTGAACTATTACATCACTGTATTTATTTAAATTCTTGACTGTCGGAAAATCACGTTTTTTTTGTGGAATTTTACTAACTTCCAAAATACAACTATTTTTGATCTCAGACTTTGACATATTGTTTCTTTTCACAACAGAAGGTTGTACATCAAATATGACGTTCCTCAGATTATTTCTTTATTAGTTATTAAAATTTTTAGTTTCGTATAATGTAAGTGGCCTGCCAGCGCTACTCCACTGCTTGCACATGCGCAGCTGCAACAGATGGTCGTGACGTCAGTCTGCAGGACACAACTCGTCCATTACTGACCGTATAATACTCCACTAGCTTACATTGCAGCCCACATACATTCTGAAGTAAAGCTTTTAATAGACAAATGGGCGGTCGCGCACTAGTTGCGACGCCACAGGTGGAGGTTCCCTACTGTTTTGGGGTGGCACTATGTAGGGCCGACGTACGTCGCTGGTGGTCATGGAAGGTGCCATAACGGCTGTACGATACGTGAATGCCAGCCTCCGACCGATACTGCAACAATTTCGGTAGCATATTGGCGAGGCATTCGTCTTCATAGACGACAACTGGCGCCCCCATCCTGCACATCTTGTGAATGACTTACTTCAGTATAACGACACCTTTGAGTAAAGTTACCAGCATGTTCTGCAAACATGAACTTTATTGAAAATGCTGAATAGATTGAAAAGGGCTGTTTATGGACGACGTGACGCACCAAGCACGCCTAATCGCCGCTGAGGAGTAGGACAATCTGGACCAACAGTGCCTTGATGAACTTGTGGGTAATAAGTCACGATGAATACAGGCATGCATCGTTGCAAGAGGACGTGCTACTGGGTATTAGAGATACCGGTGTGTACAGCAATCTCGACCACGACCTCTGAAGGTCTCGCTGTATGATGGTACAACATGTAATGTGTGGTTTTCATGAGCAATAAAATGGTGGATATGATGTTTATGTTGATCGCTATTCCAATTTTCTGTACAGGTTCCGGAAATCTCCGAACTGAGGTGATGCAAAACTTTTTTTGTGTGTGTATAAAACTTTAACAGCTCAACTAAGGTGGTCATGACGTTTAGAAGTTCAGCCCTATAATGCAATGCTTACAATTGTGAGTTCAATACTGTTGACACTCACTTGCCAGCTTAGCAAAAGACGCAAAGCTTAACAATCTACGTAAACTAACAGTCCGGCCTGATTTACTAGCAGCACTTCCCTTAAACACACAAAGGCCGATATAGTTACATAAATGGCCATCTCAATCTTAATCAAAATGCACAAGGCACACGCCCTCACTACTTAAGCCATAATGTAATTGAGCGGCAAAGTGTCAGATTTAAAACACCAGGGATTCTCTTGGACGAACAAATGTATCTTCAGTCACCAGTACTCTCATCGTGTTCTCGATATTGAACCTAGTGCAGGTTCCCCAATGGTAGGTGCTGCGGTTAAGGCTTCACATATGAACGTCACCTGCGCACTGCCCCCGGCCGCACACACCCCTTAACAACAGCGGCGCTGCTTTCCTCCTCAAACGCGACCTTCTCCGTGTCAACATCTCCCTGCAGTAAACTCCACTAGTCAACGCCAACTACTGTTTCCTGGGGTCGACTTCCTTCAGAGCCGGCACGGGGTGCCACTGAATCCGCTTCTCACCGTCCACCACTGCCCTCTCCTGGCGTAAGTCCTCAGGCTCTGCCCAGTTACATTAAGAGGAGCCAGAGGTGCCTATGCTGCCCATGTTAAAATCACTAAGTTTGAGGAACATTTATGAATAAACTACCAAATAGAAAAATTTGATTTTTTTTATATATAGAGTGGTTTAGTATTGCGGCTGCCCATGTTAAAAATCATTAAGTTTGAGGAACATTTATGAATAAACTACCAAATAGAAAAAATTTTGAATTTTTTTTACATATATAGTGGTTTAGTATTGCAGTTATGACAGAGGGATTTTGGAGTATCTTTTCTAGTTTCCTTCCAATTATTTTTTTTATTAATGACCCCAATTTTTTTACAAATAATTGCTTTATAATTAAACTAAAATGAAACTACTGAACATATTGCCCAATGGCTGTGTTACAATGTAAGTTTGATCACTAGGAGTGCTGTATAAAAATTTCATCTCTCTAGCTTGAGTGGATTTTGACAAAATGTTCCTTACATTCGAAAAATTCTAATTGATGGGAAATGGCTATCAAAGTTTCTCAATACATTCCTGCACTATAGGATGGATTATCAGGGTCTTCTTCTTCATCCTCCAAAAGCTTCCTCTTCTGTCTTCTTTTCTGGCCTGTTGTTCCATCATACTTCATATGCCTTTCTCTTCTTTCTGCTCCTCTTATCCTTTCTCTGTCAATATTTCTTAGTGCTCGTACAGTGTTCACCCCAACTGTAAATCCTAATGCCTTCAGAAGTTCACACTTCACACTGTTCCCTTGGTTGTAGGTTGCTATTGCATCATAAATGCCAAAGTGCAGTGTTTTTATGCTTACGAACACCCTTTTAGGAATCACTTTCCAAATCAAATTGTTTACACTCTCATTAGGATTCTGTGTCTTTCCGTGTAGACATTTGTGTAACAATCCTGGCTGTGCTAAGTCATGAAAAATTGGTTTTATTACATTTATCACAGCTGCTGGCAAACCATGTTTGTGATCATAGTCCTTTTTTGCATTATATTTGCACCAGGGATCTTTTGGGCACAGGCTGTGTTGAGGGTATTCACTGGATGAGGCAGTATGAAGGAACAATGCCCACAGTACTTTTCGCATGTCACTAACATTATTAGTATTTTGCCTTATAGCATACCCATAGTATCTCTGTAGACGTTCAATCACCTCATCAGTAAGCCTGCTTCTCCCTCCTATTGTCTTTCCATCACTGAGCTTACTTGAACCCAAAGTTTGTTTGAGCCTTCAAAGCCGTGCACCCATACGCTTTTGCACATGCCCAATGCACTCCAAATTTTCAACTACAAATTCATTTCCATATGGTTTCAGTTCCTCTATAGTCTTGAAACCTTTGGAGTCACCATCCTCAAGGTAGTATTTGTAACTAACGTTGTACCTGGGAACTGAACGTTCAAAAATTTGTTTCACTCCATCCACTTCCACTGCTCCACTTGGTCCACTAAAATTTGCCTCACAGGTTCCACTGTGCTCTCCTTTGATTTTATTTTTGCACCTACAATGTTTTGATAATATTGCAACATCTATCACTTTTGCACTATCATCACGAGTAGCAGTTACAACCCCATTCAGGGATTTATGACCCCTCTTTTGCCAGGAACCATCTAATGCCACTACCAAATCGCTAGAACCACCATTCATTTCTACAGATTCCTCCACTGCTTCCTTCGTGGTTTTCAAAGCCACATCTTCAACAGAGGATCCTACCAGTTCACAGTAGTACCCAAATTTGCTTGGAGGCGATGGCAAGTTCATAATACCACAAAACAGTTTACCAGCAGCAGACCCTTTTCCAATGGATGGAAGACCATACACAAGTCGAACATTCACATCAAACACTCAAGATAGTCCATTTTCACCAAAGAGACTGGCATGTGAATTATAGAAAGTCACTTGATACTTGCAACATGCACAGATTATCTTCATCTCACAAGCTAAACCAAAGTGCTTTGTTATCTCTAATCCCACTCCTACACTTGAACACATTTTGCACAGAACACTTTCTTTCAGCACAGAAGATAATAATCCAGTATTCAGTACTTCGTTAATATCATCACTGTCACTAACATATTCACGAAATCTGTCACTTCCACCAGTCAGCTTCTTGCTAGAAGATGTCACAGGGCTATAGCCGGCCATGTGTTGCTTAGCAGAAGAACGCACTGTTTCAGTAATTGTAGTATCGCAACTTGGTATGAGTATTAATTTTCTTTTTCCCTCCGTTCTTCTTCTTCTAAAACGTGGCATCGTAACCAGAACAACTCTTTACACAAGAAGTATAATACTACTAACAACAGGAGCAACACTGAACTAATTCGAAACAGTAAACAGGAAGGAGACGATGTTCCGCGCTCTTAGCGCTTCATTTGTCAAAGAAAACAATGTAGCCAACCCTTGCACACTCGCTCTATGCGTAACATATGGCGCTGTATGCGTAACAGGCCGAGAAAATCCCAAGCAGTTCGCCAGGAAGTCACGAGAGGGTGTTAGATGCATTCAGCGGCCGCCCATTTCCTCTGCAGGCGTGGGGGAAAATGGAAATAACTCCACTTCGAGGGCGAGTAGAACAATAATTCAAAGTTTACATTAAAGAGGAATGTTCCAATTAATTTTCGGTAGCAAAAAAAAATCGTAATTTTTTGGATTTGACCACCTCCGGCTCCCCTTAAAGAGTATGTGCACTAAATATCGATATAGAACTGGCAGTTACGCACGCACGGCACAGTAACAATATTTGAGTCCACTATTATTTCCAAAAACATGTCCGTGGTCGCCGCAAAATAAAGTAACTGAAATGCTTAATCATTTAAGACGACTGATAATTTATATTAATCTGTCTGGTCTTACTGGAGTTGTAGCGCTGCTTCCAAAACTAGTGATAGATTTTGCTAGTCATATTTATAAAGTTGTAGAGATATTAAAAATTATCGTTGATGTTCCAGTAATATTAATTCAACTTATTCATTTCGATTAAGTATGTGTGAAACACAATCTTTTTTCGTTTAGTGTCTGCTGAATAAGTGATATTTTGCAACATAGTCTTTTAACTTAATGTGAATGTCGCACAGCGGCTTAATATTTGATGCAATTCTGGAATTAACGAAATAAATAGAACCCCCATTAACCGTTTAACCTATCATTGTATTTAATTACTACGTTGTAAGCATTCAGTTCTTGTTTACAACGTATGGGATGTGATTTCAAGCTATGAAATTTGTACTTCTTGCATCACTCTCAAAAAGACTTACTGAAGGATTGTTTGACATTAATGGAATGAACAAGTAATTATCAATGTTGTGCTGTTGTGATAAAGATGTCTTATGTATGAGTAAAAATTCAGTTGGGTTGAAATATATGTTGGTTATTGTTAAAAGTTTTGTTATTAGGTGTCGCGATCGAATTCACTTCGATAATCGATTGTGACATTAAATCACAACTCTTAATCAGTATGGCCTGCCTCAACGCTAGTTCCTACACTACTCTGCGAAGCTTAAGTGTAACACAACGTATTAACTACTTAGTGGAAATGAAAGAAAGTGCGGCACCAAGCTACAAGATGTCACGTAGTCTTGGACAGAAAGTTCGACATCACAAGGTAAGGGATCAGCGTGACTGTAAAGCCAAATGGTGGTGGCCCCGCAACATGAATCAGTTCAGAGAATGAGAAAAGACAGTGTGAGCCAAACACCTGGCAGCTATGGTGAACTGCGGTGGTGTTCAAATGTGTGTGAATTCCTAAGGAACCAAACTGCTGAAGTCATCCCACCCTAGACTTACACACTACTTGAACTAACTTATGCTGAGAACAACACACACAGTACCATGCCCGAGGGAGGACTCGAACCTCCTGAAGGAGGGACCGCGCAATCCGTGACATGGCGCCTCAAACCGCACGGCCACTCAACGCGGCTGCGGTGGTGTTCTTCATTAGAAGGCCCGGAGACGAGATGTGGATGACTTCATACGGGGAAGAATCACCTGAAAACTGGATGAAAGTGTGACGAGAGTAGTCCGGAAGTCTGGTATTGCTTACAGCATTGTTTCAAATGGGAGCCTTGCGAACCACAGGCAGTGCTGCCCGATGGAGAGGAAGCGGTCGACCACGGTCAGCTACAGCAGCAGATGACCACTACATTTTGCAACAGGCAAAAAAGGATCCATGTCAAACAGCGGGTTCAATTGCAAGCGCATTTAACAGGGCTACAAGGCACTCAAACTCACGATACAGAGTGGTACAGCGACTGCACTGGAGGTGGTTTCTTTGACCAAAGACCAAAGCATTGTTTTCCGTTGAAACCGTACATCGGCGGCTCTGCTTGTGATGGTGTCAAGAGCATATGGGGCGAACCAGAAGGTAACGGGGTCGCGTGCTCTTCTCGGATACGAGCAGATTCCGTCTGAGTAGTGATAATAGACGTACCTGGATATGGAGAGTGCTGGGAACACGTAGTGCAAGCAGGAATATTGTCGAACGTGGTCGCTTGTAATGGACCTACAACACGTATGTAACTTTCGTACAACAAATATGTCCTGTGTTCGTCTGCGAAAATGGACTCGATAAGCAACCTGAGCTATCAGTAATCGGAATCTAGCCTGCATAACGGTGTGTGCGTGTTCTATGGCTGTCAGTTTCACAGTCATTGAAGCCCTCAACAGATCGTTACATGAAAAATTTAAAACTAACATTTGGAGTAGCTATTTGACTGCGAATCTGAATATGAAAAACAACAGGACCAAATGATCCTGTAACAATAAATACCTAAGCTATCTGATTGCGTTTTTGAACAAGAATTTACAACTGATACAGAATCTGCTTGTGCAACGGAATTTAATGGAGTAGAATACATGCCATGTTGTGATGTCTCAGTGTTTCTGTTTTGCCTCTAAGTTTTGCATTCAACTCTTTAGATGACTGCCCTTCTCCATATGGTTTACAGCAATTCGCAACAACATGGAGCAGCAGCAGCAGCAGTTAAAGATTATTGTCACTAAGAATGACTTAAATAAAAAGGGTTTGGTGCAGCTCCTGTGCGGTCTTTAGTGGAGTCGGTTTCCTTGAATGTCGTGAGTATCTTCATGGAATTGAAACTGAGGGTTGGTCATGATTTTTTGAAATTCTCTAACCAGAGCGTGTTCTCGGCGCAGGTTAGGAGGGGTTAAGTTACTGAAAACGGGTAGCCACACTGTAGGAGTTGGCCATCTACCATGTGTGTGTGTGTTTGCTGTTGAGCCACACTGGGGCACAGTATTATGCCACTGGATACGCCAAGCCAAGTGCGGATGTTCTTAAGGTAGATGCTGTGGAACTCCAAGTGGTACCACAGAGCTTCTGCAATATTTTGTTGCGTGTTTTAAGTTTCGCTGCAGTTTTCGTCAGGTGTTCTTTGAATGGGAGAGCAGAACAGCAGTAAACTACCATAGTATGCCATACATCTTTAGTAAACCAAAAGGATTTGATTGCCTTCGCAAAGTTTGGTCAACTCTTAATCGCACCAGAACCAACTGTTGGAGATGCGCCGACTCCTTACACAGATGGGGTAAACTTCCTTCGGCCGCTTGCGACTGTGGCGCTGAGAGACAGACGGTCAAACACATCGTGCAGGAATGCCCACTAAGGGCATATGAGGGTGACCCACAGGATTTCCTAATGGCGACCCAAGAGGCAATCGACTATATATTATCTAAGCTGGACGTTTGTTTGTGATTGCTTTTCTGTGAGTGTAAATTTAAAATTGGTGGTGTCCTTATATACAAACTGTTATTTATTGTTCTGTTTATGTAATTTTTATTAAAATCGTGTTGTTTCTGTAGTTTTTACTGTGATGTTATGAGCCATACGCTAAATAAAATAATTAAATAAATAATAAGGGGTCTGCTTGGGTCCTGTATACTAGTAAATAATTTGTGAGAAGGGATTTCGTAAATTAAGTCTATTTAAAAACTTAAGATATCATCATGACCAATAACAGTTTGAGAAATATTAACAATGGTGAAATGCCTGACAATGACATAATTATCAGTAATGTCTGAGTGTCATATTAACAAAATTATTTGAATTTGAATGTTACATTAACATTTAATAACGACATCATTTTTATGAATTAGATGTGGAGAATAATTATTAATACTTGGAGGATAAGGAGGCTTCTTTAACTTCCTAGGAAAACATGGGATTATTGTAAACTCTCACTACGAATCACGAGCCCAGCCCTGCAATTGCTTGTGCGCCATGCTTGCGAATTTTACCTTGAATTCCGTGTTCAACCGTAGTTAAGCCATCTAAATCTGTCCTCGCTGTATAAATGAAATCCGGCCTTGAGTGTGGTAAGATCTGCCATCACCGACGTGAGGGCAGCGTGACACGTCTCCTCTCTCCGAGCTCTCGACTGACACTACTTGGAATCGCGCTCCCATGTTTCGCCCTCCGACTGTTACTAACGGTATCTGCGTGCTTATTTATTTCCAATCTTACACAATGCAAAGAACAGCGTTAGACTGGCTGTATTGTTTTCAATGTAATGGAGAGTTCTGGCACACTCTTTACACGCTTTGGTGATCCAGGTGTCATGGTCTGCAGAGGCATTATGTTCCATGTTAATATCTTTGAGCAAAGTATACTCATCGGTGGACGTTATTATGACACTGTATTCCTTCCCATGTGCAACTTTCCAGGGATACATTCGCCACTGAATTCATTTTAGTGATGACAACACGCGGCCGTTTCGAACAGTGCAGGTGGAGGAGGAACGAGAGGATATTCGCTGAAGTGACTGGCCTGCCTGACCTAACCCTTTCACTGCGCATTTACTCTCAGCGGTTCCCGCTCTGTGCGCGTTTTTTACACCCGGTGCGTATATATACGACTGTAGCAGTCTACCGTTATTATTGAGATAAAAATGAGACGCAAAATCCAGTATTATCGGTGTAAATCGTTTCCTTTTTTGAATATTTGTTCAGAAAGTCTTATTTTGTTCAAAACAGGTATTTTATTAGAAGAAAAAAATACAAAACATATTACATTAGTAATACCATTTAACAGTTTTTCGTACACATTCTACTGAACTTAGCATCATGTCGCTCCTGTCGACGGTCCCCATATTTTCAGTGTAGCTTACGATGCAAGCTGGTTTTGTTTTTGTTTTATTCGTGGTTATGTCAATTTTGTCAGTCGCTGTAATTTCGCTACTATGAGGAGTTGAAAGAATCCTCACTTCCCGCTTGTCCTGCCACTTCAGAGCAAGAAGTCTGTTGACATAAACTCGATCTCACCTTTTCTAAGTTTTTTTTTTTTTTGTTGATAAAGCTGGCATGCCTTTGCGGTTTGTTCTCACAGTTCCACAGGCATTAGTCAATCTGTCATGCAAATAAGAAAATAATGTTGGGCTAGTGTACCAGTTGTCAACATATAATGTGTGACCTTTACCAAGGTAACGTTTAAGTAAAGTGAGAATAATGCTTCCAGGTATTCCAACATTTACACCAAAGTCAGTTTCTTTTTTTACGTCTGTTGCTGCACCCACATAAATAATAAAGTCAAGAATATAACCAGTTTCACAATCACATAACACAAAAAATTTTACACCAAATCTGTGGCGTTTGGAAGGAATGTACTGCTTGAAAACGACACGACCTTTGAGAACTAAACTTTCGTCAATGCACAAATTTTTAAAAAGGTTGAAAGCACCTGGAAATACTTTTCTTAAGTGATCCATTATTCGACGTAATTTCCAGATTTTGTCATCTCCAGGGTACTTACTGTTATCAGCAAAATGTAACATCCTAAGTAACAGAAGATATCTATCTCTCGGCATGATTTGCGCAAACATTGGAGTAGACAGTAACTGATCATTGGTCCAATAACTGTTTGTTTCATTTTTTCTCACTTGAGCCATCAGAAAATTTAAAGCAAAGAAACAAAAAACTTTGTCAGTGTTTGTATTTTTCCAACGTCGCAGTCTTGATTTTTCACTGGCATCATTGCAAAGATGTTCATAATATAAATTACATTGCTCAGCTATGTAGCTCACAATTTCTTGGCTAAAAAAAACTTGGAAGCAGTCGTATACAGTGTGGTGTCACCGCCAGACACCACATGGCAGGTCTAGAAAGACGGACTAGCACTCGTCCCAGTTGTATCGACGACATTGCTAGCGACTAGACATACGAAGCCTTAGTCTCATTTGCCGAGAGACAGTTAGAATAGCCTTCAGCTAAGTCCATGGCTACAACCTAGCAAGGCGCCATTAGCCTTACAGTGATTGTAATTAACCGTATCTGGAGATAGTCTCATTTGTATCGCCAATAGCGATGTACCACAACGATGCATTAAAGTTAAGTATTCAAGGAGCTGCATACTTTTCTTATAGCATTAATTAAGTATCCTGTTCCAGAACTCACGCCAGCCGGCGTGTGTGTACGCGTGCCTTTCGGCTACCTCAAAGTGGCGTGGCTGTTTTGCTACGCCACAACATACAGTACATAAATCATCTAAATTGACGACTTTGCAACCGGACCCACTGTTATCGAAATTATACACTTTAGGGTCCAAATCAGAGTCTTTCCATCTAAAATCAACTGTTTTGTGTCTCTTAGGAGATTTTTCAGGCATACGCTCAGGCTCTTCTTCGGAATCGGAGAAAAAATCGAAGATAACATCAAAATCTGGATCTGCATTTACTGGTTCAACGTTTGTTGGTTCACAAATAGTTTTTATGTTTGTGGTGACAGATTTATCTGCCAGCTCGTCGTCGTTATTATCTGTCCACCCGTAATCAGCTGAATTGGGCATGATGATGTCCTCGTCGTCACTTTGGTTTAGAATACTCAGCAGCTCATCGTCTGTAGACGGATGGTAACGTCGCGTCATGTTATTCGGTAACGCGGAAACAGCGGCACACAAACTAGGTAATATAGCGATACGAATGAACTCAGCAGAAAGAGAATTCAGCATTCGATAGTCGTTCAGGTATTTCCTAGTATTCCAACAATTAAACTGCATATTGCGCAACAATTACCTTGGACTCGCTGGTCTGATTGTCGGCGTTATACGTAGCTATACGACTGTAGCAGGGAACCGCTGAAGTATTTTTTATAGCAAATAGTATATATACGTCTGCAGCACTGAAACGATTAGCGTATATTTACGTCTGGAGCAGTGAAAGGGTTAATACCCATAGAGCATGTGGGGGGTATGTTGGGGAGACCTGCTGCAGCACATCCACATTAAGCAATGAGCATCGTGCATCTCACACCCGTGCTGGTGGAGGAATGGATTAGCTTACCACAAGAACTTCTTACATTGTCGTCAACGTGGGAGCGCGTTGCAGGGCATACTATGCGTCCGTGGTGATCAAACACCCTACTATGTCTCGCCTGTTTTGATGCCCAGGTGACCTTCAAAATCGCTGTGACTTCAATGTAATTATTGTCTTTGTATAAAAGAGCCATTTCTGTTCGTCTCATTGTGTATGTGTTCCATTTATCTTCTATACTGTAGTGTACTGCAGCAGACCTTTCTATAAACGGTCCAGATTTTCATCGAGTTATTTTTCTTGGCAGTTACACATCATGCGGAAGTGACTTTCGGCATTAAGTTTAGGATACCAGTGTATATCCCAAATTCAATCTCCATTCTCCCACACTACACATCTCCAATTTCCACCAACCTACTCCACTGTCGCTCCTTTCTCTCAATTCATCCTCTTCCATTAAACGAGATGGCGTGACAGTGGTTAAAATCTCCTCCTGGCCATCCAGGTTTTTCGTGGTTTCCCTAAATCGGAAACTAGTGGCATGATTTATAAAGACAGCCAATTTCCTTTCCGAAACTCTCTTCCACAATCTTCCCCCATCCCGAGCTTCTGCTCCATCGATAATCACCTTTTCGTCGATGGGGCGAAGAATACTAATCTTCTTGCTTTTCATCTTATTTTTCAACGCTGCATGCCCCCCCCCCCCCCACTCTTCGGGTGTAGTGCAGTGCTACAATATGTGGTCACTTATTAGTGGACTTTAATATGGAATGGAGCCATCCTTCGTCTTTGTGACTCTTGTAAGTCTTCTAAGGAGAGTTTCGGTGAGGTTTCTGAATGTCTCTGGATGGAAACCCATTCTTCCACAAGAACAGAAGCCAGAGAAGGTTTTGATGTTGTACGCTGGGGTGTGGAGCTGAGCCGACCTTGTAACTCATCCCAAAAGTATTCACTTCGCTTTACTTATGGATTCTGGGCCACCAGTCCATTTTGGGAATGTTATTGACCACAAACCATTGCCTCAGAATAGTTAATTATCACAGGGTGCATTGTCAAGCTGATTCAATCATCCTCTCTGCACTGCTCCTCCACTGTACACAGTGCACTATGCTGTGAAATGCGTTGATGTACTTCAGAATTTAGCTTTGTCTTAAGCGCAGTAAGGAGGCTACACCGTAACCACGAAAAACTGCACCATACCGAAACACCACCTGTTCCATGCTTCACTGTTTGCGCTGCACATGGTGGCAAGTAACGTTCTCCAGGTATTCGCAAAACCCAAGTCCTTCCATCGATATGCCAGGGGGTATAGCGTTATTAATCATCCCGAATCAATCATTTCTAGTCGCCCATTCTCCAGTGACATCGCTCTTTACATCACCTGAAGCGTCGCTTACCACTGACTAGACAAATTTGCTTCTTATGAGGAGCTGCTGGACGATGCTATCATATTCTTTTTAACTCCCAAAGCACAGTCATTGCTCTAGCTGGACTGCTGGTAGCACTTCAGAATTTCGCGAGTAATTCCTTCCGCTGATTTCATGCGTTTTCGTACAGTGTAAGGAGTGTGTCGCAACTCTCCATTACACTGAAAACAATATATCCAACTTAACGCTATTCTTTGCATTGTGTAAGCACTCAGATATCGATGGTAACAATGTAAGGGCGAAACACGGGAGCGCGATTCTAAGCATTGTTGTGAGACGAGGTCTGTCTGCGAGAGAGGAAGTAGTGGTGTCGGTCGAGAGCTAGGAGGCAGAACACATGTCTTCTGTCCTCACATCGGTGGTGGCAGATCTTATCACAGTCAAGGCATGATTTCATTTATATAGCCAGGGAAGATTTAGATGGCTTAGCTACGCTTGAAGATGGAATTAAAGGTAAAATTCGCAAGCAAAGCGCAAAAGCAATTGCAGGGCTAGGATCATGATTGTCAGTCCGTGTTTCCAATAATTCTATGTTTTGCTTGTCAGTTAAAGAAGCCTCCTTACCCTTCAAACAATAATAATTATTCTCCACGTCTAAATAATATGCTGTGGTTATTAAATGTTAACATAACTTCGAAACTGAAATAATTTGTTAATCTGGCAGTCAGCCATTATTGACACCTAGGTCACTGTAATTGTCATTGTCTATTATTGGTTATGGATTATGAAAATTCCGAAGTTTTAAACAGACTCAAGTTATGAAATCCATTCTCACAAGTTATTTAGTAATTAACAGGACCCAAACAAACTCCTTTTTATTAAATTCATTCTTAGTAACAATAAACTTTAGTCGCTGCTGCTTCATGCTGCTGCGAATTCCTGTAGACCACATGGAAAAAGGCAGTCATCTAAAGAGTTGAGTGCGAAACATAGGGCCAAAACAGAGGCACTGACACACCACAACATATCATGTACTCTAATCCGGTAAATTCCGTTGTACAAGTCAGATTCTGAATCACTTGTAAATTCGTGTTCAAAAACGCAGTCAGACAGTTTTCGTATTCATTGTTGCAGGTTCATTTGCTCCTGTAGTTTTCTACATTCAAATACGCAGTCAGATAGCTTATCTAGATGTTAGTTTTAAGTTTTCCCTATAACGATCTGTTGAGGGCTTAAAGGGCAGTGAAACTGACACTCATGCCACACACACAAAGTGTTATGCAAGTTAGATTCCGTTTACTGATAGCTCTGGTTGCTTATCGAGTCCATTTTCACAGACGAACATAAGCATATTGGTTGTAGCTACGTAACATATTGGTTGCACAAAAGCTACAACAGTCACCCTCCGCAGTAAACGATGGCCCCTAGTCGACAGTACTTTAGGTCTGCCAGATATTCATTAACCTGTCGTAGTTCCTTCGCGCTTCACGTCACAGTCACGTCACCAAAAATCGGGCGGTATTAGAAGGATTGAAATGCCCCTGATGAATATTCTACACAGATGATATCCAATGACTAATCCACTTTGGAAATCTTTGAGCTCTCTTGACCGACCTGCTCTTCTGCTACTGATTCAATACTAACAATAAAATACTCTCCTCCTGCTTTCATAGTGATATGTAGGGGTCAATTCTACATTGCATAGGGGTAGCCGGAAGTTATTCATGAGTCAGAGTAGAGTACCGTTGTTCATCTGCAACATTGTGTCTATACTTAAGGTTTGGTTCAAATGGCTCTGAGCACTATGGGACTCAACATCTTAGGTCATAAGTCCCCTAGAACTTAGAACTACTTAAACCTAACTAACCTAAGGACATCACACACACCCATGCCCGAGGCAGGATTCGAACCTGCGACCGTAGCAGTCCCGCGGTTCCGGACTGCAGCGCCAGAACCGCTAGACTACCGCGGCCGGCCACTTAAGGTTTAATCTATGTCCGACGATGGCTACGTGCGTAACATGTCACATGTAATAACAAACTGCTTCTAGTGCAGACAAATTATGTGTGGAAGATCATTTGACTACATGCAGATTTGGCAGAGACCTGTAATTTGCTCCACATTGTTAATCGTCAGAATGAATCGTTACGGAGCTATGATTGAGTTTTGTGTTAATCGCGACAGATTGACAGGCGGAAATTCGTACAGACTGACAGAATGCGGTGTTGGTTCTCTGACGACTTCATTACACGAGACAGAAGTTCGCTGTCCGTTGTATTTCCCTCAGGTAAACTGACAGATAGAACATGTAGCTTTTAAACAGTTATCCAGATTCCTGTTTAAATATGTCAGGTACATGAGCCGCTAGATATTTTAATCAGTTCTTTCAGTATTTTTGAGAAATTCACAGCACACGTAAGCGTTCAAGCAGTCAAACGTAGATTTCCGTTGATGAAAATCGTCCTCTAACGACTAGGAACCTCTGGATTAAAATAAGACTTTCTTATATCACAAGTATTGGTACGAAGACCCGAGGAGTTATTTATAGGGCTTTAGTGTTATGATGAAACCGGGTATCGTTCTTTATGCGATAGTTCCTTTGTTATAAATTATTGTATAACTTAGTAATTTCTTCAAATTAGGTTTCACAATTAGTGAAGTAATTGTTCCTTTAAATTGTTGTAATATTACCGATAAATATCTCTATAAATCAGAGTTAAATGCACGTACTGATTACTGTAGCCACGCGGGATTATCCGAGCGGTCTCGGGCGCTGCAGTCATGGACTGTGCGGCTCGTCCCGGCGGAGGTTCGAGTCCTCCCTCGGGCATGGGTGTGTGTGTTTGTCCTTAGGATAATTTAGATTAAGTGGCGTGTAAGCTTAGGGACTGATGACCTTAGCAGTTAAGTCCCATAAGATTTCACACACATTTGAACATTTTTTTTATTACTGGAAAAAAGCTACCTAGACTGAAATATGATGACAGTGTGAGACTACTAATTCTTAAAGCCGAACAGGCGTACCAATTTCACTTAATCACTTCTTCACGGGTAACGTAAGAAATGTTCTCGGCTTAATTGATTACGACACATTTTCTGGTGTCAAACTGAGCTGAAATTATCTACTTTTGCGCAAAGATTTAGGCTGTTGATCTATTTTCCCGTTTCCATGAGCAGATGTGAGTGACTCCAGTATATAAGATGAGTAAAAGAATGGACCCGCAAAACTACAGACCAGTATCCGTAACTTCGGTTTGCTGCAGATTCTAGAACATATTCTCAGTTCGAATACAATAAACTTTCATGAGACTGAGAAGCTTAAGTCCAGGAATCAGCATGGCTTTAGAATTTATCACTCGTGCGAAATTCGCTTGTCCTTTTCTCAGGCGATATACAGCGAACAATGGATGAATGGCAACAGGCAGATTCCATTTTTTTTTACATTTCCAGAAAGCATTTGACACGGTGCCCCATTTCTTGCTGTTAACGAAGGCACGAACATATGGAATAAGTTTTCAAATATATAAATGGCTCGAAGGCTTCTTAAGTAATAGAACTCAATATGTTGTCCTCGACATCGAGTGTTCATCAGAGACAAGGGTATCATCAGGAGTGACCCAGGTAAGTGTGATAGAAGGGCTGTTGTTCTCTGTACACATAAATGATTTGGCGGACAAGATGGGCAACAGTCTGCGGTTGTTTGCTGATGATGCCGTAGTGTGTGGTAAGCCGTCGAATTTTACTGTGTAAGAAGATACAAGACGACTTAGATAATATTTGCAGTTGGTCTGATGAATGGGAGCTAGCTCTAAATGTGGAAAAAAGAGTAGGAAGATCAGATCTGTAATGTTCGGACACAGCATTACTAGTGTCCTGCTTGACGTAGTCAAATGGTTTAAAGAAGTAAAGGAGACCGCATGTAGGATGCTGGTGCGACCTATTCTTGAGTACTGCTTGAGTGTTTGGGATCCGTACCAGGTCGGATTGAAGGAAGACATGGAAGAAATTCAGAGATCGACCGCTAAGTTTATTACTGGTAGGTTCGAACGACCCGTTAAGTGTTATGGAGATGCTTTGGGAACTCAAATGTGAATCCCTGGAGAGAAGGTGACGTTGTTTTTGAGAAATGCTATCGATAAGCTTTATAGGATCGACTCTGAAACTAACAGCCAAACGACTGTACTGCCGCCAACATACGTTGCGCTTAAGGACCACGAAGATGAGGCTCATATGGAGGCATACAGATAGACTTTTTTCCCTTGCTATGTTTTCAAGTGGAACATGAAAGGAAATGACGTAGTGGAACAGGGTACTCTCCGCCACGCACCGTACGGTGGCTTGCAGAGTATCTGTATATATGTAGATGTAGATTAACATGTGCTTGTTGAGAGCACAGTGTGACGAAGCTGTCTACATTAGTCGTCAAAAAACTGAGTGAAAAAGAAATACATAAAATCAACAAGGAAACGAAACGTCTCTTTCTGTGATTCTTCCTCTTTGTCTTTTCTTCTTCTTCTTCTTCTTCTTCACTTCAAGATATAGGAAATACTCCAGTATCAACTCCAAATTTTTAAGACCATCTTTTTCACGATGCCACGTCTCTTTTTTCTGAGTGTTTGTACTTGTTTATAGTGGCTGGAATTCTGTCTCCTTTCACACTTCTAAGATGTTGTATTAGTTTCTCCCTGCATTGTTTCACTTTGTCGTGTAAGTTAAAGATTCCTCATTCTTCTCATATATTCTCATTCCTCATAAGATTCCTCATTGAGGAACTTTGGAGAGGTCTCAAAAATCTCATTTCGGCCGACTGTTTTCTGCTTTTCTCTTCCCTTCCTGCAATACAAGATTCATTGCCATAGAGTAGGACAGACACAGGCACTGTTTTGTAAAATTTTAATTTTATGTGTTTCCTCGTCTTGTTCTTCAATGTTTCATTTATAGGTCCTCATGCGTGCTACGATTTATTGATTTCATTCTGTACATTATAGTTATTGAAGTAGATATCGCAAGCTAAATGTCTAAAACAAGGGACTTCTTTCAGTGCCTAGTCTTCAATAACAATTTTTGAGAAGACTGGGTGTTTTCCATAGTGAATCATAAATTTAGTTCTAGTGGTACTCACTTTCAGAATGTAGCATTGTCTTCCTAGTTCATTATGTTCTATACACTGGATGTTTTAAGACTGCTTCCTTATTCTGTAGAAAGACTACGTCATCTGCATAGGGCATAGCATTCGCATGGTAGCTTCTTTTCTGTTGTATACCTTCGTGTATTTCATTCTTACACTTTATTGCGAGACCCTCAATATAGATGTTAAAGTGTGTCGATGACAAGCTACATCCTTATTTGACTCCTCGATTTATTATTATCTTTTCTGTTTATTTTCTAATCTTCATATCAGATTCTGATTGTCTGTGTAGATGTGTGGGATATCCTCTTCCTCCCAATATTGTCCATACTGTGTTCCTAATGAACGAGTCAAAAGCTTTGTCGAAGTCAATAAAAGCAATTTGTGTTTCTAGATTGACTTCGTGTCGTTTTTCTAGAATTATCTAAATGCTGAAAATAATATCGATCAGGGAGCATCCCTTCCTAAACCCACGTTGTTCTTTTCTCAGGAATGCACCTGGTACTGCTCTCAAGCAAGCGTCTAATATTTTGAGTAAATTTAAAAAAAATTCGATTTATTGAATAAATGTAAAAGTCTTAAGTCGTATAGCGTCCCACTATTCTTAACACTCATATATTCGATTTTTATCCACGTGGGCCAGATGATTTACGTTTCTTTGTGCTTTTTAAAAGCTGTTGCAGCTCTAGTAATGTTACTGAGTCAGTTGTCTTATTGTATTGATAATTCATGTATTCCAAGTTTTATTATATTACCCTACATAATAGTGACTCTTGATAAAATATTATTTATGTAGCTTGTTGTGCTGCTTTTCATTGTTTTACGTCTACTTACAAGGGACCGGCCAACTATGAGACACTGAAATGTAATGCGATCAGATATCGGTTTCACGCTGTTCAAGTGAATTTACGACTTTATTTACAGATCCTTCCACAAATATATACAACATCTAGTATCAATAAGCTTTGACATCACATTAATTACCCATCCACTGTTCTATATAGAACGGAAAAGAAGCGCTAAATGCGCAGCGCAGAGAGTAATGTGTGTTAAGTAGTGTTCATTATTATATTTATTTTGTAAAGTGACTGTATGCAAATTTTTCTCATTAATTACTAGTATGCTGTGGAAAGCTAATATTGTAATGTGATATCACTGATGCTAGCCTGTCATCTAGCGTTTATCGTTTGCCATTAGCAACTTTTTTTCATCGAATATCTGATCTGAGTTTTCATTATAGCAGGATGTAGATTTTGACTGCTCCCGCATTCACACAATGAAACGTACTTATAGATAAAAAAAAGTGCATATATGAAGTGACTCAGAAACGCGTCATTCTTTTAATGTTGACGTTGCATGAAGAAGACGTATAAGATAAAGTTTTTAACCTCGACTTCTTATTTGTAGATGACATTTGTTCATGCAACTATTAGCAAAATATCAACGTTTGCGCTCATGTTTAGGACAGGAAAAAAAAGATTGGATGTAATGTTTTTAGCTTTCCAAACAGGTAAATTGACGAATAATAGAAAATTCAAATCTTTGGTTTGCTTCAGTATTTGTACTGTATGACCGTGAAAACATTTCAGTATATCAAATGCTTCAATATTGTTCGCAAATTAAATAACAAATTGAATAACAAGCAGGTTCTGAATAATCACTACACTCTGCAGCTGTCTCAATGAGACGGCCCGAATGGCGGCCAAAGTTCGCCCAAGGCGTTTATTTCCGTTTATACAGTACAAGATCACCCGCCTTTGCCCTAAAAACCCTATTAATAACATACAGAAGATCTTATGAATGAAATAAGAAAGTATCACACAATGTGTAAAATCAGTTTTCTGCTTATTATCACATTAAATAAGCGTCTTAATAGTAAAGGCAGGAGGAGGAAAGGTAAAGAAGGATATCAGACAAAATAAGAGTATTAAGTTACGGAGACAGTACTGTCGTTCTACACATCCTTCCGAAATTCTAACACTCCACTTGTAGGTCTTTTGATTTTTTTTACGTATGAAAGCTATTTTTTCGTATTTGTCATTACAAATGAAATATTTCATGTGGAGACCGCTCTTAAAGATAAGAGAAAATAATTTCACTTAAACAAGAAAATAAATAAAAAATACTATTGTATCTCCATGTTCCCAAGATATTTTCGTGACAGTCAGTTTCGAGAGCGTGAGTAAGTAGTATGAATGAACTTTTGCCCTCGCAGAATAACTTGAATTGTCATAAGAACCGTACCGGTAGCACACACACAGTTCATTACATTTGTTATCAATAATTATTTAATTAGCTATTATTTATGTCAGTTATATTACGTCATTTAAATTCTTTAACGGGGCGTGCGGCGGCGCGGTTCTTTCCGTCCCTCTACAACGGACCTGCACCTACCTGTGAACATTGTCTCAGCATATCATCAGTAGGGAAGCCGAGCGAAACCTACTGTACTTCGACGTGAACCAGGCTGCAAATAAGGTCACTAATCTACGTTTCGGGAGAAAGTTTTCACACGAAATGAAAGGTTGAAAATTTTGTCCTCAATTAATATATCCTGAAACTTAGGTGAACAAGTATCACTGCCAAGCCCGTGCTAGTCTTAACACAGTCACTCACAATCCCTTTCACTCACGTTAGAAAGTTTATGGTGTTGCATTTCCCGAAAACGTAATAGCTACAAAAATACGGATTGTTTTTGATTGAGAATGCTCGCCAAAAGTCTGTCGGTACCAAATGCAGTCACAGTTTTTTGCCACCGACCTGCTCTATACGCCACGCGGAATATATCTTTTCTCGTCACAAAATTCACTTAAAAATTCCGAAATTTCTACACGCCCATCGGAATAATTATGCCGTCACTTTACCACACTTTTGATGTGTGAAACACTGCTAGATCGGGCAACTTATCGTTTCCATCGGAACTACTACACACGTCCAAACTGTTTCATGGCTAGGATCCCACTCTTCTCTAGAATACTCTAAGTCTTCTCTGCCAGCAGAGAAAGGCGCGCTTTATCATTGGTCAGTTTACTCAACAGCCAATAGCATAACAACATTCTCCCGCGTCAGTCCGCCCTTTTCATCAGTAACCAATCGCAAAATAGTAAACCTAACGACTGCACTTTTTACCGACGTAATTATCTAATATGCTGAAGTTTTTCTTATGCATAAAGTTATTTACTATTGTTATTTATACCTGAATTAACTTTCCCTTTACCATAGAATTACTTTACAAATCTATTCTACAAAAATCCCCTTTGTCCATATCCATACTTCTTCGAAATGTTCCCACATTAAAGCCTACTACATAACTCGTTAAACAATTATCTTCATATTAACCTTAAACCAAACTCACGCATCATTAATACTGCTAAAACACGTTTATAACATTTTACACACACAGAAAGACATAATAACACTTTATGAAACTACTAGAACATTCTATTACTTTAGTGCACTCTAGTGGACACAATCGAAACTAAAATCACAGTCCCCCTATCCAATATTGTCACTACGTGCGCGTCCAGTCTCGCGTCACCATCTGTCACTATCCAGCTCTGAGACACATCTCCCACTTAACCGCCTCCAAGGCAGGATCGTTATACGGCGTTACGCCTCAGGCGCCATATCTCTTGAACCCAATGTTTAGTGTCAGAAAGGAAGTATCCCATTGCCTAAGTATAACAATGCTTAATGGAGAAATACTGCGCCCGCAGTGAGGAACTACGAAATTCTAATTGCGTTCTGGCTACCCAGACAAATATGGGTATTCTTCCAGAATGACTACAGACAATCTCAGTGCTGAATAATATTGTTAAATTTATTTAGCTATTGGGTTTCGAAAGCTGGCAGGACTTTCCAATCCGAAATTGGTAGCAAATGATGGAGTGGACAGTTGAGCATATTTTCTAGCTGCGTACGACATTTGGCGTATAAATGTGCAACAAACACACATGCACACAACAATATGGATACCTCTCCGGTAACTTTTTTTTGCGTATAGCGAATTGTGTGGTACACACCCATCTACTGTAAAGTAATTGCTGCGAGTTTGGTTAACAACGTGTTATAAATTTGATAGTAGTATCTATAGCTCTAGTGAGTGCATAATGAGATAAATGATGCCCGATGGTGGTGATAGAAGATAGTGGGTATTATCTGGTACTGGCTTCTTTAATCAAAAAACCAGAAAGCGCTGAGCTTACCGTTACCACACAACGAAATGAGCAACAGCGTCACGTGCAGTCACTTCATGTGACCTGTAGAAAGCTTTTTGATTGAAGACGTGAAGTTTATCTATCAGGCACTTCACGTCACGGTCTTTACTGTCGTTACAGACCAAATTCCCTTGATGATAATTACTGACACAATCAGAATTCAAACCGGCAATTTCCAAGTCGAGCGTGAACAGATCTGCAAGCGGCAAATCATTGGAGTTTAGGAAGAATATCTGCCACCCTATTCCGAAGGTAGCAAGTACACATACATTTGATAACTATCGCACAACAAGCTTAAAAGCTCACGCATCCAAGTTGCTGAAAAGAATAGAATCCAGACGGATGGAAACCAAAATGGACGATAAGTTGGACGACGATAAGTCTGGCTTTAATAACAGTAAAGGCACAGGAGAGAGCCGTTGCATTTACTGATACAGGGCACACTCAAGAAACATCAGGACTTCATACAGAATCTGTCGACCTAGAAAAGTCCTCAAAATCTTACGACAACTGTCAAGAAATAGATATAAGCTATTGGGGACAAAAGGGCGGTATATAATATGTACAAGAATCAACAGGGAGCAATAACAATTGAAGAATGAGACAAAAAGGCTCGAATTTAAAAGGGCGTAAGTCGCGGATTTAGTCTTTCTTCCCTACTGCTCAGTCTGTACGTCGAAGAAGCAATACCGGAAATAAAAGTTAGTTACATTTTCCATTGGTCATTTGAACGATCCTTTTCTCGGAATGATGTGCAACGAATGAATGTACACGATATGTTTATATCTAAAACGTTCATGTTACTTTTCAAATGCTCAAAACTTTTGATTTTGCATATTGAACTCCTTTATCAGTCAACGACACGTTTAATAATGGGTAACAAAAGTCATTTTCTCCTCTAGTGTTGTAGGTAATGGTATCATCGTTATTCCCAAATTGTGATGGATTACGGTCGCAGGTTCGAATCCTGCCTCGGGCATGGATGTGTGTGATGTCCTTAGTTTAGTTATGTTTAAGTAGTTCTAAGTTCTAGGGGACTTATGACCTCAGCAGTTGAGTCCCATAGTGCTCAGAGCCATTTGAACCATTTTTTGTGATGGATTATTTATGACGAATTACACTAGCAAATATATATATATTGTGATTATGTGATTAAAATGACTAGCTTCTTGAAGAGGTACCTACTTGACGACCGCGGGTGATCACGCATTATTTTTGCTGCTCGCATTTGTTCGATCAATCCTTTCTTTCTAAGCTGCGAGTTGTTCCGGAAACAACTTCTGGAGTAGGATTAAACTTCACCGTGAAAGTATATCAATTATAAAATTCGCTAAAGACATTTCTATCGTTAGTGAAAGTGTAGGAGCATCACAGAACCTCTTGAACAGAGTGAAATATCTCCTGAGTACAGGATATGGATTCAGAGTAAATCAAATGAGAGTAATAATTATGAGAAGTTGCATAAATCAGGTTAGCGATAAATGTAACTTCTGCATGCATAACAGACGAAATGTAAGCAATATATAGCGCGATGGACGAAGGAAGAAGGGTGTAAGAATCAGGCTACCACTGGAAAATGGAGCATTCATCGATACAAGAAATCTGCTAGTGTCAAAAGTAGGTTTTAATTTGCGCAAGGAAAATCAGACAATGTACGAGCATGTCTGCAGCCCCTGCATTGTATAGAAATGAGTCTTTGACAGTTGAAAAATCGAAACAGAAGAGAATCGAAGGTTTTGAAATGTGGTGGTACACAAGAATGCTGAAAATGAAGTTGAGAGATAAAATGAGGACCGAGAAGGTTCGCCGTAGAATCGCCGATGGTAGGAATATATGGAAAACGTTGGCAAGAAGTAGGGACAGGATGACAGGTCAAGTGTTATGAAACTTGGGAGTATATTGTACTAGACACTGGAATATGTCAAACAAATGACTGAGGGCGTTGGGAGTGATTGCTAATCTGTGAGGAATAAGTTGGCAGAGGAGGGGAAGTAGTGGTGGGTCGTATAAAAATAGTCACCAGGGAAAAAACAAAAAAGATCCCGCAGGTACAGAGGTGAGCGCTGGGCAGCTTAAATGATCACCACGTATGTAAAGTAGTACCGAATTCTCATTTTTCACCCACTTTTGAAGCACATCCAAAATTATTTTCAACATTCAGTTCCTCGTTTCCTACCTTCACGGCGTTCCTGTTAATTTTTCGGTAAGGTCTATTTTTAAGTGCGATAAATAATGGCACCATTAGTGGTTTCCTGAACTTGTACATCTACGTCTGCCTCACTACTCTGCAGTTAACACTTAAGCTTTGAGAGGGGGATCACACAACAACTTCTGGACTATTCCTCGACCGTTCCATTGTCGAACAGTACGTGGGAAAAATCTACACAATTATCTTTCCGAGCGAACTCTGATATATTTTCCACAATGGTCAGTTCTCCATACGCTGATAGGAACAAACAAATTATTTTCTCAGTAGGAGGCGAAAGTTGGTGGTTGAAGTTTATTGAATTTGGCGCAACGAAAAACACCTTTGTTTCAATGATTGCCATCCGAGGTCGTGTGTAATATTCGTGACGCTCTCTCCCCATATTTCGCGATAATACATCTACGGAGACACCTACAGCGACATTACTGCTCTGCAATTCACACTCAACTGCCTTTAGAATGTTTCTCTATAGCTCTACTCCGTAAAATCGCATGGGAAAAATGAATTTTTTTTTCACGAGTTCTGATTTCTCCTGTTTTATTACGATGGTCATTTCTCTCCATGTAGGTTGGCGACAATAAAATATTTTCACATTCAGAGGAGAAAATTGGTGGTTTAAATTTCGTGAAAAGGCCTTGGAACAACGAAAAACGCCTTAGTTTTCGTTACTGCCTGACAGGGCTGGTTCAAGAACATTTCTCTACACGAGCGACTTACCATTTGGCGCCCTCTTCCCTCACATACTGTTCCTTCGCACGCTGTCACCCAAGCCAGTTCTTGCTGCCTGTTGTGGATTGGCAAGAGAGCCAACCCGGTATGAGAGGAAGCCGAAAGGCACGCGTTTTAGTTCACGCAGGCTGGCGTGAGGTCTGGAACAGGTCAACGAAATTAGACTAGCAAAGTAGGGCGTAGCTGTGGAATACTTTAATCCATAAATGGTGAACATCGCTCTTGACGGTACATGTTTTACAGCATCAAGAGTAACTGGTAATGGCGCCTTGCTAGGTAGCTGAAGGCTATGCTAACTATCGTCTCGGCAAATGAGAGCGTATTTTGTCAGTGAACCATCGCTAGCAAAGTCGGTTGTACCACTGGGGCGAGTGCTAGGAAGTCTCTCTAGACCTGCCGTGTGGCGGCGCTCGGTCTGCAATCACTGATAGTGGCGACACGCGGGTCCGACGTACACTCCTGGAAATGGAAAAAAGAACACATTGACACCGGTGTGTCAGACCCACCATACTTGCTCTGGACACTGCGAGAGGGCTGTACAAGCAATGATCACACGCACGGCACAGCGGACACACCAGGAACCGCGGTGTTGGCCGTCGAATGGCGCTAGCTGCGCAGCATTTGTGCACCGCCGCCGTCAGTGTCAGCCAGTTTGCCGTGGCATACGGAGCTCCATCGCAGTCTTTAACACTGGTAGCATGCCGCGACAGCGTGGACGTGAACCGTATGTGCAGTTGACGGACTTTGAGCGAGGGCGTATAGTGGGCATGCGGGAGGCCGGGTGGACGTACCGCCGAATTGCTTAACACGTGGGGCGTGAGGTCTCCACAGTACATCGATGTTGTCGCCAGTGGTCGGCGGAAGGTGCACGTGCCCGTCGACCTGGGACCGGACCGCAGCGACGCACGGATGCACGCCAAGACCGTAGGATCCTACGCAGTGCCGTAGGGGACCGCACCGCCACTTCCCAGCAAATTAGGGACACTGTTGCTCCTGGGGTATCGGCGAGGACCATTCGCAACCGTCTCCATGAAGCTGGGCTACGGTCCCGCACACCGTTAGGCCGTCTTCCGCTCACGCCCCAACATCGTGCAGCCCGCCTCCAGTGGTGTCGCGACAGGCGTGAATGGAGGGACGAATGGAGACGTGTCGTCTTCAGCGATGAGAGTCGCTTCTGCCTTGGTGCCAATGATGGTCGTATGCGTGTTTGGCGCCGTGCAGGTGAGCGCCACAATCAAGACTGCATACGACCGAGGCACACAGGGCCAACACCCGGCATCATGGTGTGGGGAGCGATCTCCTACACTGGCCGTACACCACTGGTGATCGTCGAGGGGACACTGAATAGTGCAAGGTACATCCAAACCGTCATCGAACCCATCGTTCTACCATTCCTAGACCGGCAAGGGAACTTGCTGTTCCAACAGGACAATGCACGTCCGCATGTATCCCGTGCCACCCAACGTGCTCTAGAAGGTGTAAGTCAACTACCCTGGCCAGCAAGATCTCCGGATCTGTCCCCCATTGAGCATGTTTGGGACTGGATGAAGCGTGGTCTCACGCGGTCTGCACGTCCAGCACGAACGCTGGTCCAACTGAGGCGCCAGGTGGAAATGGCATGGCAAGCCGTTCCGTAGGACTACATCCAGCATCTCTACGATCGTCTCCATGGGAGAATAGCAGCCTGCATTGCTGCGAAAGGTGGATATACACTGTACTAGTGCCGACATTGTGCATGCTCTGTTGCCTGTGTCTATGTGCCTGTGGTTCTGTCAGTGTGATCATGTGATGTATCTGACCCCAGGAATGTGTCAATAAAGTTTCCCCTTCCTGGGACAATGAATTCATGGTGTTCTTATTTCAATTTCCAGGAGTGTATACTAACGGACCGCGGCCGATTTAAAGGCTACCACCTAGCAAGTGTGGTGTCTGGCGGTGACACTACACTGCCAATAGCGACACGCACTGTGCCCTTTTCAGCTTGATGCTCCCAAGCCGCCGCTACACTTGTCATACGTCTTATCTGGAAATATTACAGATGTGGCGCTTCAGGCGGCCCCCTCAGCTTGCCGCCCCAAGCGTCTGCTTGTCTCCTGGGCCTTAAGGGCAAACAACAGGGTGACGGTCCAAAAAACTCGAATTTTTTAATTACGGAATTCTAATGTATATACATTGAAGAATTATCTCCCAAAATAATATGCGCAAACTCCAAAAAGTAACGATTCTGTAAGCGTTTGAAGCCGAGCGTGCACGCCATGCCTCGGCGTTAGAGAACCGGTTCCGCGCTCACGCTCCCGATTTAAAAGCGATTTGAGTAAATCTGACCTGCTGGAGCGTTGTTTGGGTGGTTTTTCTCAAAGTGTGAACGAATGTATCATTAGTCTCATTTGGAAATACGCTCCTAAGATAACACCGAGCCAAAATGAAA
Organism: Schistocerca cancellata; assembly: GCF_023864275.1. NCBI lineage: Eukaryota > Metazoa > Arthropoda > Insecta > Orthoptera > Acrididae > Schistocerca > Schistocerca cancellata. The sequence goes on from NC_064632.1 coordinate 180,341,730, forward strand.
ATGTCTGCATTGCTTCAAATTTGGCGCAATCAGTTCAATGTAGGGCATACTGCATTAATGCACGTGGCAAATGCGCTTCAAATCAAAATCGGCGATGAAGTGCGCCGATCCTGTGAAGACAGAGACGCCAGTGGCGATGCTCTCAGCGACGAAAATGGCTCTGAAGACGAAAATGGTGGCTTATCAGGTCAAAGTAGCCGAAAGTGGGCATCCACTGGCCGGGGCGATAGGCATTATGAACCAGGCATCGATGATATCCCGCAAGTTTCAAGCTTTGTCCCTTATTTTATATGCTAAATGCTTGTCAAACTTTAAACGCGTTTTTCTGAAAACCATGTTTTTCGGCATGGCTGTCGTCCCACAAGCTACAATTTTTATCCGCTTTTAATGAATTTTTATCTCCCTTGAAGCAAACTGAATTCTCTCTTCAGTTCACAGTAGCCGATTTCTTTATGTTGATATTTACTACTTTCTTCGGGCACAAAAGAAGGGTCCAAAAATGGACATGTTTTCAAGAACCTATAATTTGTTCAGTTTTTTTTTTTTTTGGCAAATCACTACTATTAGCTAAAATTACATCTGTAAGGATCAGGGTGATGTATTAGTTTAATGTTTCAGATAACCAAAACCGGACTTACAGCGACAACCGTCACTCTATCTCCTTTCAGAGAATTTCCTCAGGAAAATCCCCATTGCACAGTGAAAATGTTAATATTTTTCAACAGAAGAATACCAATAAAAAGTTCAGTGTATGCTTTATTTATTGTAGCAAACCCCATTTATATACTACATTCCAGTACGGGGAAAAATCCTGAATTTGAGCAATATTTTCGTCCGTGACGCTGTCGTTACCCCTTAAAGCGCCCTGTTGCCACCCCAACTCGTGTATCATATCCGCGGCACTCTCTCCCCTATTTCGCGATAATACAAAACGAGCTACTTTTCTCTGGAGTTTTTGGATATCCTCCGTCAGTCCTATCTGGTGAGGGTCCCAACAGCAGTATTCTAGCAGAGAACGGACAGTCGTAATTTTGGTAATTTCTCCAATAGATTTATTGCATCTTGTAAGTGTGCTGCCTGTAAACCGCCGTCTTTGTTTCTGCTGCCCTAAAACAATATCAAATATCTGTGCATCCGCTTCAGTTTGAGTTGTTCGTAATTGCAATCCTTACGAATTTAGTTGTATCGCCGCCCATTGTGTGATTTATCGTGTATTGGAAATTTAACGGATATTTTTTTAGTACTCTTATGGATGATCTCACACTTTTAATTTTTTAGGGTCAGTTGCTAGTTTTGGCACCATAAAGATGTTTTGTCTAAATAATTTTGCTTGGTTTAGTCTTGTGATGACTTAAGTACAGGATAACGACGGAATCATCAGCAGACAATCTAAGAGGACTGGTCACGTTGTCTTCTAAACCCTAGGATCTATAAAACGTCTTTGAGGAATCCCAAATATCACTTCTATTCACTATTTGACTGCCCACAAATTTCTGCGTATTGTGTAATTTCTGACTGTAAATCAGGTATCCAGTCGCACGACTGAGACGATACTGCATAGACATGCAATTTGATAAGAAGCCGAATATGAAGAACTGTGCTAAAGGCTGTATTTTCTCAGTGGTTAATTGCCAATAGATCTTTTACATCGAGATATTTCATAATCTCGAACAAGGCATATGTTCCAAAATCCTCACCTTCACACGTTGAAACGTGAAAGGGGGTTAGCGTAGCGAAGGAAGAGGTTGAAATCATGTTTTCCATTGTTAAACGTGTTGTTCCGGTACTGGAATCCCACAGTTTAGAGCACAGACCTGCGGCAGCAAGGCGTAGTTTTCAAACAGGATTTAATGTTCCGAAAGGACACAATGCTACTAAAACCATTCGCAAGCCTGTACGGACTGAGGCGCCTTGTCACGGCCTGTGCCGTTCGCCCCATCGGAGGTTCGAGTCCTGCCTCGGACATGGGTGTGTGTGTTGTCCATAGCCTAAGTTAGTTTAAGTTAGCTTAAGTCGTGTGTAGGTTAGGGAACGAAGACCTAAGTAGTTTGGTCCCATAAGACCTTACCACAAATTTCCAAATTTCCATTCGCAGGCTCTCAGCCAATTTCCAACAGATAGACAGCATGGCTGATGATCTAGCGGGTAATTTTGGCCCCAGGCAGACTGTCATTACCCCTAAAAATGTCGCCACGGTTCCCTGAAATACTCAGCAAAACCGAAGGAAATCCACTCGAAGAATTGCAGCAGAGACTGGTTTGAAACGTTCCAGCACACAGAAAATACTGAGGCAGTGTCTACACATGTTTCTATTCAGAATCCAGAGCCGGCAGACCATACCTGTAGCAGCTGGGCTGACACCGCAAAACTGATTCTCACAGAGATTGATACTGAAGGATTTTGTGTTCGCTACATCTCGTTCACAAATGAAGCACACTTCCACCCGAACGGGGTCGCGAATAAATAAAACCGACAGTTTTAGGGTACTGTAAATCCTCAGTTGTGCGAAGCGAAACTACTCTGTTTTCCTAAAGTTACTGTCTGGGCTGACGTATGTTGTAGGAGCAGTACTGGCCCTTTTTTCATGCGAGAAACTATCACAAGTGAATGTTACATTGCAATCTTGGAACAGTTTGTCGCCAACGTTTGGAGGATCGATCAGGCATCGAGTGTTTCATTCAAGACGGGACCAGACCACACCGCACCGATCAGGTGTTTCGCTCTCTTGATGAATACTCCAGAAAACGAGTCATTGCGTTGGATTGTTGCAAATTTACTGGTACAGGGATGGATTGCACTCAAAATACACTCGACCTGACTGCTTATAACTACTTTCTGTGAGCCACATTGAAAGAAACCCTCCATCGGGATCACCCCACCACGCTGGAAGAGTTTTGAATCGGAGAGTCCTGTGGCAGCGGAATCCATTTCGTTTGAGACACTACAGGATGTGAGGGTAAAGTTCGTTCTTCATTTACCCCACCTTTCTAGTTCGAGTGGTGGACATTTCGAAAAGATTGAGATGTGACTGCAAGGACTCCTTGCAGAGGAGGAGTTTAGCTATGCACACTGATAGTGTACGAGCTGCACAGCGTACAGCACCATGTATTAGCGGTTATCTGAAGTACAGTAAAATTTCGTTAACACGAATCCGAAGGGACCGAAAAATCAGGAGTTCGTGCTAAAAAAATTTGTGTTAAGTGAAAAACACAGATTTTAATAAGTATACATGTACAGCATTACACTAATGTGTAATACACTACACTATCAATCACGTTATTGCAGACTTATAACACTATAAAGTGATGGTAAAATTACAGATACTCACAAATTATGTACGTTACTTTATTGGAAAAAATTCGGTCATGGTTCGCTGACGTTCATGGGAACGATAATATTTTGTAATTTCACAATCAATTGGAGTGATAGCGTCCGCAAACCCAGCAGTGACGTCGGATGTTGAAGCGAACCGTTCTAAACAGTCCAAGGCTGTAAACATCTCCTGACAGGTAGGTGGAATGGTATCTGTATTCTCTTCCTCTTCACTTTCTTCTGATGGCCCTTCTTGCACGTCGTTCACAGCTTTTGGCACATCCTATTAACCAGAAGCACATACGGCAACATCGTCGTCTACACTAATGAATTCTTCGAAACTAATCCCAGGGTTCGCAACGTCCTTCAGAACCGTCCATTCATCAGGTGAAGTAGCATCTTCTAACTCGTGGACATCTTCGTGTTGTTATGTCTCCAAGTTCTTTCAAAGCACTTCCCTATATGATGTGGCGACACTGAGTTCCAGGTTGCTACAATGACTTTTATTGCGTCAAGCAGATTCCAATTTGTGGTTGCACTATTGTTTTCAGCAGCAGGAATTGCAGCTCTTACAAGTCGCTTACGATAAGTTCTCTTTATGAGAGAGATAATGCCTTGGTCCAAAGGCTGAAGGCGGCTTGGGGCGTTGGGTTGAAAAAACTGAACCTTTGTGTTGGATAGGTTCAGATCTTGAACGTTATGGGCAGTACATGTCCAATGTAAGAATAATATGTTTATTTTGAGCAACCATTCGACTGTTGAAACGAAGAAGCCCAAGCTTTCTTGTGGTGAGAGTAGATGCAACGTAAAGTGTCCATATTTATGTTTTTAAAACAACGTGAGTTCTCGGATTTACCGATAACCCAGGGACGAAACTTCTCACTGCCGTCAGCATTACAGCACAGTACAACAGTCACAGGTTGTTTGCTTCGTGCTCCACCGTGACACTTGTCACCTTTTATCCCCAGGGTGTGATTTAGAAAAAGATTGTAGAAAAATCCAGTTTCACCCATGTTAAACACATCACACGTGGCATACTTTTCCCTCGCTTGGTTGAATTCATCCAACCAGCTGTTCACACTTTCCTCATCATCTTTATTTGCTTCACCACAAATTTGTACAGATGAAATTGAATGTCTCTTTTGGAACTGTTACAACCAACCAGCAGAACAACGAAAGTCTTCGATGCCCTTATCTTTAGCAATATCATTTGCTTTTGACTGAATCACAGGGCCAGTTAAAGGTATGTTAGCTGCACGCATATGATTGAACCATTCTAGCAGTAACGTCTCGATGTCTTCATACTTGGTGGTACAAAGTCGTTTAGATTTGTTTCCAGAACCTGAGGCCACAGCATTAATAATTTTTTTTCGATTCTTAATAATCGTAGATAAAGTAGATTTAGATATTCCAAACTGCCCTACAATTGCTGTTTTCTTGATACCACGGTCCACTACATGTAGAATCTTAAGCCTTAACTGTACATTTAGAACTGTCTGTTTCCTCTTTGCCATTTTCGCGTGCTACGGTACCGGTTGTAACTGTACAACAATACTTAGCTTTGTAGCTTCATTTCCTACATTCATTTCGGAAAAAAATTACGCTTTAGAATACTTGTGTTACAGTGAAATTTAATTACGCTAGGAACTGAAACAGAGTTCGCAATTCGCCTTAACCGAAATTCGTGTTCACCGATAAGGCATACCATAAGAAATAATATATTCCTGGTGGGACCAATATTTTTTTCGCATTAAGCGCGAGTTCGTCTTATACGAGTTCGCGCTAACGAGATTATACTGTATTTCGTAACATCTGTACAATCTCTGTGCAAAATGCTTACCGGCCGGTGTTGCCGAGCGGTTCTAGGCGCTTCAGTCTGGCACCGCGCGACCGCTACGGTCGCAAGTTCGAATCCTGCCTCGGGCGCGGATGTGTGTGATATCCTTAGGTTAGTTAGGTTTAAGTAGTTCTAAGTTCTAGGGGACTGATGACCTCAGATGTTAAGTCCCATAGTGCCCAGAGCCATTTTTTTGCAAAATGCTTGCAGCTTTCACAATAAACATATCGTTTGTTGCCCTCGTTTGTTGATCTTAGTTTTTGAGATATTTAATTTTGATATCAAGGACAACCGCTCGGTTGACGAAAGATCCTCACCCAAAGACTGGAAAGTTTCATTGGTTACACCAATACACATGAAAGGAAATAGGAATAAGCCTCCGAATTATAGACATTGTGGCGTTCTGTTTATATTTGGAGTTACAGCGCCTCTGTTAGCAGCTTTTCGAACTATTTCGGACTTGTGTGTAGCTTCCGAATAAAATTCTCACTGCTTTCATAATAAAGGTACCGTTTATTGCACTCGACTATCTATCTTAGTTTTTGAGATACTTAATTTTGATATCAGGGACTCCTTCACTGGGCACCCTGTTTATGATAGGCCTCAATGGAGTACCAAACCGATTTCTCTGACTTTTGAAATGTTTTGTCTTTCGCGTAATGTCCATGCATTTCTAAGACTGAAACGCTCGCTTCCTTTCCTTAAATGGAGACGTCTGTCAGAGATGGTGATAATATTAGGCACATTTGATATCGCTTGAGTATTTGGGACTGAAAGAGGACTTTTGAAACTAGGGCAACAGCAAACTGAATGTCGGTGACTCGTGTGCCGTATATTTGTAGTGACCGTCAGAACAAGGGAATCGCGGAGGGAAGATGAATACGAGGGGCGCCGTGTGATAGGGCGGTGTGTGGGCGCGCCGAGCGATCGGCAGCAGCTGTAGCGGCGGCCGCCTTTGGCGACGACTGCCCACAAATATTTGGCCCGCTTTTAGCGCGCCAGGTGACGCCCCTGGGCGGCGCGGCTCTCGCCCATCGGTCCGCTGTTTGTTTCCCGGCGTTTAATGGTCGCCAGTTGGCGCCGCCAGCCAAACAGAGACCGTACGCCGCGCCAGAGAGAGTGCCCGACCCATTCGCTCCGACAGACAGAACACGTCACGCTCAAATGAGCGAGCCGGGGGTGGGCAGAGTGCGCTCCGAACCAAACTTAATGGCTCTCTGGCTCTTCGCTACGTCACTGCCAGCCTCCGCAGCGCCGCTCGTTGCCGTGTTGACGCTAGAGTCGGAAATAGCCGCGTGTGAAACACAGTTTGCTTTATCCTTGCATACCAGAGGTAACGGTGTACAGGTAGGGTCAGTCTTCCTTGATTTACGAAAGACATTCGACACTGTGCCACGTTGTCGACTAATAAGATAAGATCATACAGAATATCTTCATGGAGATGAAACCGCTTTATGAAAGTGGGGAAATGGATAATGTAGACAGTTTTATGCCTTTCTATGCCATTGGTGTTCGCAAAAGTTGTTCGAAGCGTCTATATAGAGGGTGATTCAGCTGCCCCTACCTATGGGCTTTATGCAACCCACAACGCCTTTAAATACTACACTAAAGATTTTCTTATTCTTTAAAACGCTACACGCAAACTGTGGTAAGTGCTACAGAGGAGATGAACACTACCTTTAGTAGAAATTTAATGTAGTTAAATATTGTTTTGGGGATACAGTACACTAGAGGCCATAGTTTTCTAATTGTTCAAGAAAAACGAAAGTGACCTTCGAGTGTGGTTTTCTCAAATTATTCGAAACCCTTGCCAGCCAGAGGAAACGTATCCCAGTACTAAGTTTAACTGTATTACATTTGCTACAAAAAGGTTACATTAATTTTTTTGTAGGACTAATTCTGAGGGAATTAGATTAGGAAACGAGACAGAGTAGTAAAGAAGTTTTGCTGTTTGGGGAGCAAAATAACCGATGATGGTCGAAGTAGAGAGAATATAAAATGTAGATTGGCAATGGAAAGGAAAGCGTTTCTGAAGAAGAGAAATTTGTTAACATAGAGTATAGATTTAAGTGTCAGGAAGTCGTTTCTGTAAGTATTTGCATGGAGTGTAGCTACGTATGGAAATGAAACATGGACGATAAATAGTTCGGACAAGAAGAGAATAGAAGCTTTCGAAATGTGGTGCTACAGAAGAATGCTGAAGATTAGATGGATAGATCACATAACTAATGAGGAGGTATTGAATAGGGTTGGCACAACTTGACTAGAAGAAGGGATCGGTTGGTAGGGCATGTTCTGAGGCATCAAGGGATCACCAATTTAGTATGGAGGGCAGCGCAGAGTGCAAAAATCGTAGATGGAGACCAAGAGATGAATACACTAAGCAGATTCAGAAGGAAGTAGGTTGCAGTAGGTACTGGGAGATGAAGAAGCTTGCACAGGATAGAGTATCATGGAGAGCTGCATCAAACCAGACTCAGAACTGAAGACCACAACAACAACAATAGTTTGCACATAGAAGGAGAGAGATCATGAAAATCTTGCGTGTGGTTTTTTGAAGGCGTTGTAGGTTGCATAAAAGCTATCGGTAGGGGCAGTTGAATCACCTAGTATATAAGAGTAATTAGTCATTTCACTTCACATATTTTGCTACCAACGTAGAATTTATTTCTATCAGTCACTTTCATTCCATAAAAAATGCACTGGTTCTATGACTTCATTGATAACTTCAGAACCACATTGCTTACTAGACAAGCAGGTTTCCTGGGCGCTCGACTTTAGTCCATCGTTGGAAGCACAATCAGATGGATGTTAACCATTTCTTAGTTTGAGATCGTGTCCACCAATATTTGTAGAATTTTAAAATGATGAAACATCAAGACTTTGTACCTCCCACCAGTCAAGACTAGAGCTTTCCTTAGCTCTGTTAAATATGATTCAGGGCTACAGAATCGTAGCGTGGGCCAAGTTCCTCGTTACTGTGCCATAGATTGTATTGGCAGTTTGCGATATATCGTTCGTCCCAGTATTTACCACCTGTGGTACTGCTTGTGCTCTCTGCTGAGGGACAGCACTGTCGCCTTCTGGATCACGCGCATTGTGCTTTCTGCACCTATAAAACGGCGAAAATTTTACTGCTGTTAGAGGCAGGGAATGAAAATTATTAAAATAAAAGCTCTCTTTGCAATTCAGTGTTCCAGCCGAAGATGGCGGCCAGTTGGAACGCCGTAATATTACATCAAATTGATAAGGGGATTCGACTGCAAACCCAGTGAACATACCGTACCATTCATTACTAAATCGGAAAACCAACACCTTCTCATTTTTCACTTTCCTTTCAGAGCTGTGTGTGCCCTGATGAAGTGGTTAGTGATTAATATAGTCCTCATAATAGCTATTTCAGACAAACGGTATTGACAATTTGAGAGCAATTTGTATGTACAGGGTGTTTCAAAAATGACCGGTATATTTGAAACGGCAATAAAAATTAAACGAGCAGCGATAGAAATACACCGTTTGTTGCAATATGCTTGGGACAACCGTACATTTTCAGGCAGACAAACTTTCGAAATTACAGTAGTTACAATTTTCAACAACAGATGGCGCTGCGGTCTGGGAAACTCTATAGTACGATATTTTCCACATATCCACCATGCGTAGCAATAATATGGCGTAGTCTCTGAATGAAATTACCCGAAACCTTTGACAACGTGTCTGGCGGAATGGCTTCACATGCAGATGAGATGTACTGCTTCAGCTGTTCAATTGTTTCTGGATTCTGGCGGTACACCTGGTCTTTCAAGTGTCCCCACAGAAAGAAGTCACAGGGGTTCATGTCTGGCGAATAGGGACGCCAATCCACGCCGCCTCCTGCATGTTTCGGATAGCCCAAAGCAATCACACGATCATCGAAATATTCATTCAGGAAATTAAAGACGTCGGCCGTGCGATGTGGCCGGGCACCATCTTGCATAAACCACGAGGTGTTCACAGTGTCGTCTAAGGCTGTTTGTACCGCCACAAATTCACGAAGAATGTCCAGATAGTGTGATGCAGTAATCGTTTCGGATCTGAAAAATGGGCCAATGATTCCTTTGGAAGAAATGGCGGCCCAGACCAGTACTTTTTGAGGATGCAGGGACGATGGGACTGCAACATGGGGCTTTTCGGTTCCCCATATGCGCCAGTTCTGTTTATTGACGAAGCCGTCCAGGTAAAAATAAGCTTCGTCAGTAAACCAATTGCTGCCCACATGCATATCGCCGTCATCAATCCTGTGCACTATATCGTTAGCGAATGTCTCTCGTGCAGCAATGGTAGCGGCGCTGAGGGGTTGCCGCGTTTGAATTTTGTATGGATAGAGGTGTAAACTCTGGCGCATGAGACGATACGTGGACGTTGGCGTCATTTGCACCGCAGCTGCAACACGGCGAACGGAAACCCGAGGCCGCTGTTGGATCACCTGCTGCACTAGCTTCGCGTTGCCCTCTGTGGTTGCCGTACGCGGTCGCCCTACCTTTCCAGCACGTTCATCCGTCACGTTCCCAGTCCGTTGAAATTTTTCAAACAGATCCTTTATTGTATCGCTTTCCGGTCCTTTGGTTACATTAAACCTCCGTTGAGAACTTCGTCTTGTTGCAACAACACTGTGTTCTAGGCGGTGGAATTCCAACACCAGAAAAATCCTCTGTTCTAAGGAATAAACCATGTTGCTTACAGCACACGTGCACGTTGTGAACAGCACACGCTTACAGCAGAAAGACGACGTACAGAATGGCGCACCCACAGACTGCGTTGTCTTCTATATCTTTCACATCACTTGCAGCGCCATCTGTTGTTGAAAATTGTAACTACTGCAATTTCGAAAGTTTGTCCGCCTGAAAATGTACTGTTGTCCCAAGCATATTGCAACAAACGGTGTATTTCTATCGCTGCTCGTTTAGTTTTTATTGCCGTTTCAAATATACCGGTCATTTTTGAAACACCCTGTATATTTTAAGGCATCAGAAAGATTTTTTTTTTTTTTTTTGCAATGCGCAAAACTGCCCTTTTAGAAGCGTAAACACATGAAACTGCAGTCAGCTAAGGTTCAATATATTCCAGTGCTACACAAGTATCATCCTTCCTCGCGAACAAGCGTTCAAATGGTTCAAATGGTTCTGAGCACTATGGGACTTAACATCTGAGGTCACCAGTCCCCTAGAACTTACAACTACTTAAACCTAACTAACCTAAGGACATCACACACACATCCATACCCGAGGCAGGATTCGAAACTGGGACCGTAGCAGTCGCGGCCAAACAAGCGTTATGCGGTTAACTGAAGAGCGGATATGACAAACATTTTAAGTGCCATATTTTCAAAAAACTCGTTTTCTGTGCTACTGTGCTCTCGATACTCTGTTGTAACTCACTAGACTTGCGCCAAATGCGAAATCATCGAGGCTGTGTTTCAAACATCCATTACCAGATGCCGCAAGGTCTTTGTGCCAATAAATGTTTATTTGGAGTTCCAAGTGCCGTGTATCAGAGACTTTCTATGGCAAGATTTACTCACGGTTGGTGACTTAGTTAAAGCTGTGTAATCACTCCATGTAATTCCGGTGCACACAATGGAACTTCTTTGATTTTAAAGATGCTGCCGAAAGTTTGTTTCCAATGGCGGTGTGTAAGAGCTACAAATGCAATATGATCAAAGGGGCACATACTCACCGATCTCAAATGGTTATTAAAAATCCATACTCTGAAAGAGAAGAATGGAAAAATGTCGATGTATTAAGGAGATGAAAGACCATGGCTCATGTATGCCACGTCGTACTTCGTTTTAAACACCAGCCATGTTTATGATGCAAAACAGAAGGAACTGTTTTGTTGTCATTTCTTCCTTAACAGCTTAGGGAGTTCTAGAGCAAACTTCGTAGCTTCCTATCCCAAGAAAGGAGTTGAGTAAGAAACAGAAGCCAATATTGATACCGTTTACTCTTAAATTTAATTCTGTTATTATCTCGTAAAAAATTTAAAAGATATGCGAAATAGTTTTTGTTGACTGCAGTTGTAATAGTTAAAATATTACTGCTTTATTTCTGCACTTTTTTTAGTACAAATGCAGCATAGTATCTCATTATTAACGGTACTTGAAACAAAAACTGTCTATTTAGCACTTAGAACCAGTTAGTTTCCTGGTAAGGTACCTACAACTCTCCTAATAAATTCTTTATCTACTAATTGGTCTGATTATCACCGTTTTTTTGTTCTCCTGACGAATGTGAGATTTGACACTTAGGAAGTGTGACATTTCCATTGTTGAATTATTTATAGTTAGGGCTGGATTTTCAGATTCCTATAAGATGGATTTCAGCTCTTCGTTTTCTTGCATTGGGCCGTTTTGGGCTTCAAAGAACTATTTTACCATTTTCGGAGACTGTTAATGAAAGATATAACGAACACTAACATAGAAAAAATTCTGACCACGTTACTCTAATTTAATAATTCTTGTATCTGCCGTCGTAAAACTGCACAAACAATTGAGATGTTTTCCCGTACTACAATTATTTTCTCTTTTTATAACATTTTAAAGAAATATCTTTCATGTGTCACTCACATAAAATCAGACGCTTGAGATGTGTACCTATGTATGACCACAGTTCGTGATCAGCTACAAATACGAAAAAATTTTATTGCTTATGTTTGCATGCAGTAGACTCTTTACCAGATATCTGAGTTTTATAACGTGAAAATTTTTTATTGTCTCCCAGTACATTTCTGTAGGCTGAGAGAGAGCTCTCTAAAGCACAAGATGTCAATAGTGCATATTTCATCGACGCAATTGCTCGCGGGTTCCAATAAATCCATTTTCCAACTTCCCCCATGAATGACAGCGGACATATTCTTCATATCTTCATATCCGATAGTCCTCAGAAGAACATACCTTAATTCAGTGGCGCATACTATACCCACTGAATTAGGTATTTGCTCCTGGCAAATCTGCGCCTCAGAGAACACGTCCACAGCATCTTTGAGTTGTAGTGATGCGGACTGTAGCTATTGAACTGCAATTGGTAAATTTTGGAAGTGAACTCTTAAAACTGCCAAGGATGCAGTATTATTGTTATTCAAAAGGGAGAACTAGGCTTCTTCAAATAAAAGCTAATTCCTTAGAGCGTTTACTAACGATTCTGATGATAATGTTTGATTTGTGGGGCGCTCAAATGCGCGGTCATCAGCGCCCGTACAAAGTCCCAGTTTTTACATAATCCATTTCCTTTTCACAATCCAATCTAGTCACCCTCACAAATGATGGTGTTGATGAAACGATGAGGACAACACAAACACATAGTCCCCGGGCAGAGAAAATCCCCAACCCGGCCGGGAATCGAACCTGGAACCCTTACCAAATAAAGTCATGTGTGGATTGCAGTATAAATGAACATTTAATACTTCACTATGTTATGAAAAGTCCTACTGTAAGATTTCCGTGTCCACTGTACGTCAAGCAGATCGTCCAGTGTAGAAACGTTCGTTAGTTCTGTGTCTGGAGAGTGTTCCGTAGAAGCGGATCCAACGAGCAGGCTGTTTTGGTAGGGACAAAGTGAATAAGGACGGGAAATATCAAATGATTCAAATGGCTCTGAGCACTATGGGACTTAACATCTGTGGTCATTAGTCCCCTAGAACTTAGAACTACTTAAACCTAACTAACCTAAGGACATCACACACATCCATGCCCGAGGCAGGATTCGAACCTGCGACCGTAGCGGTCACGCGGTTCCGAACTGAAGGGCTTAGAACCGCACGGCCACATCGGCCGGCGACGGGAAATATCAGCTATTGCTACGAATACAGGGCAATATGCAACCAAAAGAACCGAAGAGATCAAAAGAAACGTTTTCAGAATTAATAGAATTCGTAAACCAAGGGAACGACTATGTAGTGGCAAATGCACGGCCTCAAGCGAAATACGGAATCATATCACTACTGATTTGGACATGTCTTGACTCAAAAACTGTTGCAAAAATTCATTTTAGTGAAACTGATTAATGAAGTTGCTATGAACAGCCATATATATGATATAATAATATGTACACGTTTTAAAAACTTGTAAATTGCCTTGATCCCAAAGAAAGGTTTCCACTACATATTCGGGAGCAGCAAATGGAGAGGAAGTTTAAATCAGAAGGTTAAAATAATGAAACATCTGTTACAGACTGAATAGGTAACTCCTGAGATCAGGTGATCCAAAAAATACATAAAAATTACATTGATTATGCAAATTGTATAGCAAACATAGAAAATTCCCGAGCACTGGAAAACTGCATTGATACATCCACTACATAAACAGGGAGACAGCTGATGTTAAGAATTACTGAGAGATATATCTTCTTCCTGTTCAGCACAAAATTCTATTTCAGTGTCTCCTGGACCGTGCTAAGCAATTGGCGAATATGAAACAGGTTTCAGACCAAGTATATCTTGCCAAGAACAAATTTTAGTTCTGAAACTCTCAGGCATCAAAAAATTTACAGAAAGTGTTGTTGTTGTTGTTGTTGTTGTTGTTGTTGTGGTCTTCATTCCTGAGACTGGTTTGATTAAGCTCTCCATGCTACTCTATCCTGTGCAAGCTTCTTCATCTCTCAGTACCTACTGCAACCTACATCCTTCTGAGTCTGCTTGGTGTATTCATCTCTTGGTCTCCCTCTACGACTTTTACCCTCCACGCTGCCCTCCAATACTAAATTGATGATTCCTTGATGCCTCAGAATATGTCCTACAAAGCGATCCCTTCTTCTAGTCAAGTTGTGCCACAAATTTATCTTCTCCCCATTTCTATTCAATACCTCCTCATTAGTTATGTGATCTACCCATCTAATCTTCAGCATTCTTCTGTAGCACCACATTTCGAAAGCTTCTATTCTCTTCTTGTCTAAACTATTTATCGTCCATGTTTCTCTTCCATACATGGCTACACTCCATACAAATACTTTCAGAAACGACTTTCTGACACTTAAATCTATACTCGATGTTAACAAATTTCTCTTCTTCAGAAACGCTTTCCTTCCCATTGCCAGTCTACATTTTATATCCTCTCTACTTCGACCGTCATCAGTTATTTTGCTCCCCAAATAGCAAAACTCCTTTATTACTTTAAGTGTCTCATTTTCTAATCTAATTCCCTCAGCATCATCCGAATTAATTCGACTACATTCCATTATCCTCGTTCTGCTTTTTTTGATGTTCATCTTATATCCTCCTTTCAAGGCACTATCCATTCCGTTCAACTGCTCTTCCACGACCTTTGCTGTCTCTGACAGAATTACAATGTCATCGGCAAACCTCAAAGTTTTTATTTCTTCTCCATGGATTTTAATACCTACTCCGAATTTTTCTTTAGTTTCCTTCACTGCTTGCTCAATATACAGATTGAAGAAACATCGGGGAGAGGCTACAAACCTGTGTCATTCCCTTCCCAACCACTGCTTCCCTTTCATGCCCCTCAACTCTTATAACTGCCATTTGGTTTCTATACAAATTGTAAATAGCCTTTCGCTCCCTGTATTTTACCCCTGCGCCCTTCAGAATTTGAAAGAGAGTATTCCAGTCAACATTGTCAAAAGCTTTCTCTAAGTCTACAAATGCTAGAAACGTAGGTTTGCCTTTCCTTAATCTAGCTTCTAAGATACGTCTTAGGGTCAGTATTGCCTCACGTGTTCCAATATTTCTACGGAATCCAAACTGATCTTCCCCTAGGTCGGCTTCCACTAGTTTTTCCATTCGTCTGTAAAGAATTTGCGTTAGTATTATGCAGCCGTGACTTATTAAACTGATAGTTCAGCAATTTTCACATCTGTCAACACCTGCTTTCTTTGGGATTGGGATTATTATATTCTTCTTGAAGTCTGAGGGTATTTCTCCTGTCTCATACATATTGCTCACCAGATGGTAGAGTTTTGTCCGGACTGGCTCTCCCAAGGCTGTCAGTAGTTCTGATGGAATGTTGTCTACTCCCGGGGCCTTGTTTCGACTTTGGTCTTTCAGTGCTCTGTCAAACTCTTCATGCAGTATCGTATCTCCCATTTCATCTTCATCTACATCCTCTTCCCTTTCCATAATATTGTCCTCAAGTATATTGCCCTTGTATAGACCCTCTATATGCTCCTTCCACCTTTCTGCTTTCCCTTCTTTGCTTAGAACTGGGTTTCCATCTGAGCTCTTAATATTCATACAAGTGGTTCTCTTTTCTCCAAAGGTCTCTTTAATTTTCCTGTAGGCAGTATCTATCTTACCCCTAGTGAAATAAGCTGCAACATCCTTACATTTATCCTCTAGCCATGCCTGCTTAGCCATTTTGCACTTCCTGTCGATCTCATTTTTGAGACGTTTGTATTCCTTTTTGCCTGCTTTATTTACTGCATTTTTATACTTTCTCCTTTCATCAATTAAATTCAATATTTCTTCTGTTACCCAAGGATTTCTACTAGCCCTCGTCTTTTACCTACTTGATCCTCTGCTGCCTTTACTACTTCATCCCTCAAAGCAACCCACTCTTCTTCTACTGTATTTCTTTCCCCCATTCCTGCCATTTGTTCCCTTATGCTCTCCCTGAAACTCTGTACAACCTCTGGTTTAGTCAGTTTATCCAGGTCCCATCTCCTTAAATTCCCACCTTTTGGCAGTTTCTTCAGTTTTAATCTACAGTTCATAACCAATAGATTGTGGTCAGAGTCCACATCTGCCCCTGGAAATGTCTTACAGTTTAAAACCTGGTTCCTAAATCTCTGTCTTACCATTATATAATCTATCTGAAATCTGTCAGTATCTCCAGGCTTCTTCCATGTATACAACCTTCTTTTATGATTCTTGAACCTAGTGTTAGCTATGATTAAGTTGTGCTCTGCACAAAATTCTACCAGGTGGCTTCCTCTTTCATTTCTTAGCCCCAATCCATATTCACCTACTAAGTTTCCTTCTCTCCCTTTTCCTGCTACTGAATTCCAGTCGCTCATGACTATTAAATATTCTGATCCCTTCACTATCTGAGTAATTTCTTTTATTTCGTCTTACATTTCTTCAATTTCTTTGTCATCTGCAGATCTAGTTGGCATATAAACTTGTACTATTGTAGTAGCCGTGGGCTTCGTGTCTATCTTGGCCACAATAATGCGTTCACTATGCTGTCGGTAGTACCTTACCCGCATTCCTATTTTTTTTATTCATTATTAAACCTACTCCTTGTAATGTCCAAGAACCAAAAGAATTAATTTCGTGCGATCTGTGTGGACCGTTATCTACTTCAATAGGTGGTGTTAGATATGTGTTGGCATTTCTCGATGTGTGTGCGAAATACGTAAAGCTATACCCGATAAAGACGGCTACAGCCGAAGTAATTGTATTAAGATTGACAAGGGATTATCTTCCACATGTTGGTATACCTAAGGTGATCATAACAGACAATGCTAAGATATTCACGGGACTCCGATGGAAACAGGCTTTGTCTCAAGTCGGTGTGAAACACATACTAACATCATTTTACCACCCACAAGGCAATTTGGTTGAGAGAATTTTTAGAGAGTTCAATCGATTTATGAGGACCTATTGCCATAATAAGCAGACTGCGTGGGCAAATTTTGTGGAAGAATTTGAGCAGATATACAAAACATGCTCCACTCCTCCACTGGATATACACCTCATGAATTGATGTTCGAGGCAAAAGAAGAAAACTTCTGGTCTGAACATATGCCCAAAACTCAGGTAACTGAGATGCCTTGGGAAGAAAAAATAAGACAAGCCATCATAAATATGACGCAAAAGGCTGATCAGAGAAAACAACAATATGACAAATTAATCAAGAGGGTACAGGTGTACCACGTCGGAGAGAAGGTACTAGTCAAAAGACATACCAAATCATCCTTAATAAAGAAGAGTATAAAGAAATGGCAGTTATTATATACTGGCATATACATCATTCTACAAATTCCGAACCCTTCGGCTTATCTGTTAGCATACCCGGGATCTAACAAAATTAAAGGGTTATTTTCCCATAACGACTTGAAAAAATTTAATGAAGATTAGAAGATAGGGAGGAATGGTGTTGCGAGTGACAGAGATGAACGCTCGTAAAAACATAACAATAAACTGTGTGTGTTTAGTGTTAGAAAACTTTAAACTGAAATAATTAATCAGTGACACAAATTGTAGAAATAGTGACTAATTATTACTATCGAGTGCTGCAAAGAAGATAGTTGAGATAGGCTTCACCTGTGTTTGGGTAAACATGGAACTTCAGCACTGCTAATGTCATCAAAATTTATAAAGGATCTCAATGACCTTCAAGAAGAAAGAAATGTTTCCCGAAAATGACGCTGCATAATCAAAAGAGGTTTCCAGTGAATGTTCATATATAATTTCAAGTGCACGCTTAGATGTGTAAACGTGTGAAGTGATGCGTTTAGGCAGTGAATCATGAGTGACGGTTAACGCCGCAAAGATAATTTCCCGCGCAAAACAATTGACGTCGGCGCGAGAGTTAGAATCGATATAGACGACACAGATATGCTTTGTAAGAGACTCGCATCAAACGCGAGGGAAAACTGATTGATGTTGAACTTCAAAAAAGTGTCATAATTAGACGTTAAGAGTTCTTAATTTATTGTTGAATTCCAAAAGAAAGTAATATTCATAGAATTAGTAGTTATTTAATGGGTCTTGTTCACTTTGGAATTTTGTTTGAAAATCCATTTCCATATATGTGCATGTATGAATGTCGGATGAATCAGAGAATAAATGAAAGAAGTGAATCCACATTCCTCAATACTAATAACTTTTACATTACAGCAATCAAGCGGAGAAATACATGTATTTAGGATAAAAATTTTATGAGTATAGATAAATGATATGACTTTTCAAGGAAATGATGGATTATGTCTTTGTATAAAATGAACCACACTTTCCAGTATTCGATGATTTGAATCCAAAATCTACTGCAAGTTGCATGAATCCTTTAAATTATGAAGAATAAATCAGTGACAGAAAATGTGTCAGAATTTTTGGACTTACAAGCACAAATGGTGATGCGAAGTCCAAAAGAAAATTCAAACTAGAATAAATATTATGATGTTTTTGGCAACAGCATTAGTCAATGGATAAATGGAAACCTTAAGTCAATGGCTAAATTCCTTGCAGTACATCGTAAGAAAAAGGATGCATGAAGCCATAGGGATTTCCTTTTCAAAAAGGAGAATCTTGGACGGTGCAACCTAACCAGTTCTTTTACCGGAAGAGTTTCCCTTTCAGTCATTGCTAATTCTTTTGGAATGAATGTTGCATCTGAAATCTGGTATCCCTGTCCCTTCTACTGGTGGTGGTGGTGGTTAGTGTTTAACGTCCCGTCGACAACGAGGTCATTAGAGACGGAGCGCAAGCTCGGGTTAAGGAAGGATTGGGAAGGAAATCGGCCGTGCCCTTTCAAAGGAACCATCCCGGCATTTGCCTGAAACAATTTAGGGAAATCACGGAAAACCTAAATCAGGATGGCTGGAGACGGGATTGAACCGTTGTCCTCCCGAATGCGAGTCCAGTGTGCTAACCACTGCGCCACCTCGCTCGGTCGGTCCCTTCTACTCTTCCCATTGCGGGCCGCGTAGAAGACTGACTACAAATGTAGACGTCGGGGACATGCAAGATCCGGGGGAGTTTCAGCACCGCAAGATATATATTAAAAAAAAAAAAACCTCGAGTTATTTATTGTAATTTTTTTTTTTTTTTTAGCTAGAGGCACAAATCACTTTTCTCCAAATCGTTATATAAATCGATCCCTATCTTTCCTTTAGAGATCAATTTCAAAATTATTTTTTCTCTTCTGTAGGCTTTCCTATCTTCTGTGTACCGTAGGCTGGGGGTCTAGGCTGAAGAGGTTTTCCAAGGTTTCCCTGCTTAAGAAAGTTCCCGAATGGGTAGACCCTGATAACAGTTTCATGAAAGATCATCTTCCTTGGTTTTGCACAGCAGACATAACACCTTGATGTACGTAAAAGCAATACAGCCGCGGTACCTGTCTCTTCATTTCTTCTGTTTTCAATGTTTCTTTTCTTCGTCTGTCTTAAACATAATTATTTTTTTTCAGTCGGAGGACTGACACTCATCACGTACGGGTTACCCACACTAATAGATAGCTCGCGAAGTGTGTTCGGTAAATCAAAATTAGGCTCACAAACTTCGCTCGCTGCGAGGGGCATTGTAATGTCCCCACAGAAAATACCCTCTACCACGCACCAATTAATCATTGTCAATCAAACCATCCACATTCATTCACTTTGGAAAAGTATCTGATCTGATTTTCTCGTAACATATGCGGCGACAGCTCGACGACGCCAAAGTATTTTCTAGTGCGTTTATTCTTTGAAATAACAGAGATGCATATATGCATTCTCCATGGTTGTTAGAGTGGTAACTAGGACAGCTTCTGTAGTATCTGTTGAGGGATTGACGTGTTTCTGAGAGATACATATTTTGCTTTTCTTCTCGCTAAAGCGAGCCAATTAACATTTGTGCCGCTAGCGGTTTGTTTGAAGAGAAAGAGACTGTAAACGGAAAATAATTAAGACGTGGAATCACCGGAGATCTGGACATGTAATGGAGATGGATTGAATAGACAATTTCCTTCATAAATAAGGTTTGTGACTTTTTTGTTCTGGAGTGAATGAACGAATGAGTTTTTTTCTGAATCATTTGATGATCACGTTGGCCCTGTAATCAGTGCGGAAGTTTCAGCTGTGTCGAAGAGAGCCTGCAATCACTGAGTCTGTGTTAAATCGTCCAAAAAGGCTTCGTACACATCTGGAATTCGCAATCTTTCGTAAAAGGAACAAATTGTCCACACGATTGATTCTCCCGACTGAATGCAGTGCTTAACAGTAATAAAAAATGTAAAGATCTCTTACAGCAAGCCAGCCGCTGATTACCAAGACGAAGGACTCCACCAAAGATTCTATTTGGCTGATTTCACGTAATGAAATATTATATTAAAAACTGTAATAGATAAAGGAGAGAAAGAGAGAGAGCGAATGAAAATAGAGAAAATACTAATAATCCTCCATTAGTCTAACTTTTCGCCTGTCTTATCACGGATCAGCCGACAAATGGGAGGCCCTTACTTTACTGTATAGATTTATGTGTGAAGGTGAAGGGATCTTAAAGGCAACAGATACACGTCTGTACAGACAAGACATTACACAAAGTTAGTGGCTAGCTGCATTCATCATCTATTCTTACATGAAGAGACGGCAATTTATTATCCTTAACATTTAAAAAATGTTAAATCCTGCATTACCCCTATTTGATTTTGTATTTATAACCCTGTATTCGCCTGACCAAAAGTCTTGTTCCTCCTGCCACCGAACTTCACTAATTCCCACTATATCTAACTTTAACCTATCCATTTCCCTTTTTAAAGTTTCTAACCTACCTGCCCGATTAAGGGATCTGACACTCCACGCTCCGATCCGTAGAACGCCAGTTTTCTTTCTCCTGATAACGACGTTCTCCTGAGTAGTCCTTGCCCGGAGATCCGAATGGGGGACTATTTTACCTCCGGAATATTTTACCCAAGAGGACGCCATCATCATTAACCATACAGTAAAGCTACATGCCCTCGGGAAAAATAACGGCTGTAGTTTCCCCTTGCTTTCAACCCGTCGCAGTACCAGCACAGCGAGGCCGTTTTGGTTAGTGTTACAAGGCCAGATCAGTCAATCATCCAGACTGTTGCCCCTGCAACTACTGAAAAGGCTGCTGCCCCTCTTCAGGAACCGCACGTTTGTCTGGCCTCTCAACAGATACCCCTCCGGGGGGTTGCGCCTACGGTACTGCTATCTGTATCGCTGAGGCACGCAAGCCTCCCCACCAACGGCAAGGTCCATGGTTCATGGGGGGGGGAGTCACAGAAAGTAGTTCCATGTAATCTTCATTCTGCAGCGGTGTGCGCGTTATATGAAACTTCCTGGGAGCTTAAAACTGTGTGCCGGACCGGGACCCGAACACGGTATGTTTTCTTTCGTGGTGACGTGCTCAACTAAACGAGCTCCTCACAGCTGTAATTTCACTAATAATCTCCTACCTCCCAATCTGCCTACCATGCAGGACCAGTGCTTCTGGAAGCAAGGATACTGCGAAGACATGACTTACCACAAGCTGGGAGGTTCTTTCCGGAATGAAATTTCCATTTTGCAGCGTAGAGTACCCTGATAAGAAACTTCCTGACAGATTAAAACTGTGTACCTATGAAGGACGAGGGTCTGGGTGGGAGTCCCAATCCGGCACACAGTTTTAAACTGCCCGGAGGTTTTCACAAAGTGGTTAATTTGTTCTATGATAAAATCAGTCAATAAGTGGAGAGGCATTCGATTTTATGTGTATTTCGATAAATCCTCGAGGAAGGAAGAAATCAACAGAAACCATCTGATTTGAACAGTAACTCGAAAAGGAATACCTTACCCAGAAATTACGAGCAACATTTAAATTTCACTGAGGCACTAAACTTAAACTTTTCCTTTTACAACACAATGACGTGCAAGCACACTAGACCCTGAGTTGAATCATCACTGTTACCGTGATTAATAAAGGTACTTCATACAGCAGAGAGTTCAAAATTAATTTCTTCTAACACTTCAAACCTATTTCCCTTCGCCCCTTCAAAACATTTCAAAGATTAGACTACCAACGTACAGAAACCTGACTGAGCCACTCTTGCACTCACATGATAAACGTTAATACGCAAGACCTCCGTTATTCCACAGATATACCATGAAACTTCCCATGTGTCTTATAGTCACGTATATTTTCAGTGTGAAAATGTTTTAGAGTTGTATCCTTTTATTTTATTTATATATATTACTATTTGACAACCCAGGAACAACGATAGAATTTGTTTTATCGGATGCCGAGAGAACCAAGCGTCGCTCTCACGAAATAGGAGTTAACTCCATCTTATATCATGATTACAACTATGAAGAATTATCATCAAAGTTTAATCACCTGGACTGAAAATCTTCGCTGTCAGTTTTCAACGCAGCCCCGTATTCATTATCTTTTATTTAAAATGACAATTCATACAATTGCACAAAAATTCCTGGCAGACGGTGTGCCGACCCGGTACGCAAAAGCGGAACTTTGTCTACATCCAAACGACTGTTTCAAAATGATCTTTAGGAGTTAGAAGATGTTGTGTTACATCCTCGGTTTATGTCGAAGAAGGGCTTAGCTGTTTTTTTTCTGTAACCAGTTAACCTTGTAACGTTCAGCACTTTGGTTTGTAGACCTAAAGGTCAAAATAGCCGCCTATAAACGTGTATTTATTGATCCTGTGAACTTCGCTGAATGTGAGGTTTTTGTTTAAGCTGAGATCTATTGCTTCTTTCACTATAAGGTGACGTAATTCTTAGCATTGTTGTTTTTATTGCTTCCACGTATTTCCTTCAATGTACCTTTCAAACAGCGAAAATATTACTGCAGATTTAATAAAAAACAAAAACTTTTGTGTATGTCAACTACTTCAACAAACGTGAAATTTGTTTTCAGGTCTTCAGTTCTAAGCCAAGGTTGATATCATTCTTCATAACCTCCTATTTGCTGCTAATTTTCGATCTCTGCACATATACTAGTCTATTTATCCTACATAAAGGTTTACGTTCGTGAAATTTTTACTTCTCTTTCTCCGTTACTTTCTGGAGAGAAAAAGGTAAACGCTTTTGAACGCATCACTTTTCTTCTGTTACAAAAAGTCTTCTGCAGATCTGATTCCTCGTGTGCACTTTCTAGTATGTTTTTGTATCGTAATTATTTTATCTATTTCATTTTTGAAATCGTAATATAATGCTTTTCTGAAGTTTCTAGCTCTGTTTCTCTGCTATATAATTCCTCCTGCAAACGAAATTGATTATATTCTTTTCCATTGAGTCTTGGTTCCGTTCTGAAGACTTCTTTTGCTACATTCATTACTTGTTCAGAAAAACCAGATCTCCGACCATGTCAAATTCGCAATTTAAAGCAAATATTACAGAGAAATTATGTTTCGAAACTCTCACGGTTGTTGGGAACTAAATATTAAAGCTGACTTGGTTAACGTAAAACAGCAACAATTCCACTCTGAACTACATCATTCACTTTCTTGTTTGGAATGTAAAAGAGGCGCATCTGTTCAAAAAATAACTCAAAATATCTAGTTCACAAAAATCCTTTACAGTCGCACTTCCGCGTCGTAAAAAGCAGGCATTTGGGCCATGACTACAGAGCTTCTTCATCTAGTGGAACCGTTTACAACTATTTCCCAGTAATGTTATCGTTATTTCTCGACAGCTCACGATCAGCCTCGAATACAGTCATAAAAAGTGAATCACACCTCGCATTAGATGAGTCATAAAACTTGCGTCGTTGCGAGACGTCACTTGCTTCTTATGGCTCGTTATCCGTACACTTACTTCTTATGGCCTCGTTATCCGGCAGGGTAATATACTTTCCCGATCGGCCCAGTAATATACTTTCCCGATCGGCCATAGACTAGCAGCATCAGACTGAGTTTCGTTCGATTATTAGGATGCTTGTATAAAATACCATTTCATTGTTTCATTTCTTTGTCGTAGTCTACCATAGTACAGAACTTGCAGGTTTCAGTGTAACTACAACAAAAATTACAGTCTGTATCACTCTTAGTGCTGTAACAGTCTCCAGTTTAAATGTGAAGTTATTCGTTCTTACTGTTGGTTTGTTTCCCTACATGCTTGTTACTGATTTAATGAGTGTTAGTATATTGTTGTACATGTTTTGTATCATTATGCTGAAATGAGAAGCGTGAATGGATTCATTTTGCTGCTAAGTCTACTTTTATCTTCCTTCAGAATACTGTCACGATGAAATTTTTCCTTAATTCCGATTTGTAAGAAATGGTTGTTGGATTTGCTGTAAAGCAGTTAAGGCCGATTATAGCTTTGGGTTTACATTTCTCTTATTTAATTATTTGGTATATGTAGGCTATGCAAAAGACATTTTTCAGTTTTAACTGAAAGTTATTTCTAATTTTCATTGTAAGAGGAAAGGTCCAGAATTATTTTGTCCCCCATACAGTTCAGCATTCTGATGTAAGCATAAAAATACAGATGTCTCATCTTTAAGGTGACAGGTAGATTTGGATTGTTCGTATACTTGATGATATATGCTTTACACCCACAACCTTTGAATGGAGAAAAACAGTAACGAATTTTCTTAAGAGCTTTTCGTTGTCTTTTTTCACTTCTTTAATCACTCGTTCCGGTACATCTTTAGTTCCTGTTTAAGTGCAGTATTCTGTTAGTTTTGCATTTTGTATTGTAACTTCTTTGTTGTATCAGTACTAGGTAGATTCAAAGTACTTTTGAAATATTTTAATGTTCCTTCCTTGTTAGCTTCATTCTTTAATCACAATAATTGGATAAAGTTTACGTGAGAGACACGGGGTGTAGCTGGAGCTGCATTTAACGCATTTTTTTGAAGGACATGAATCACTTCTTGTCTGCTGTTGAAGACTGCAGAAACATAACTCACTACCAAAGGAAGGAAATATATCTACATTTCTCAATTGTTTAATCGCTTTTCCCGATACTTGGTTATCTTTCCCAGCAGAAGATCGAGCGGCCCGCCGCTGTGGCGGAGCGGTTCTAGACGCTTCAGTCCGGAACCGCGCTGCTGCTACGGTCGCAGGTTCGAATACTGCCTCTGGCACGGATGTGTGTGATGTCCTTAGATTAGTTAGGTTTAAGTAGTTCTAAGTCTAGGGGACTGATGACCTCAGAAGTTAAGTCCCATAGTGCTCAGAGCCATTTGAACCATTTTTGAAGATCGAGCAGTAGGGAATAAAGTTCATTCCTAGAAACAATCCTGTGCTAAAATACAAACTTTTTGGTATTTCAGCTAATTTTTCTTCAATAGTTTTGTGATTGGCTGGAACCAGTTACCTAGAAATTGTCTTAGCAAATTCTCCGCAATAGCTTTTCCTTCAGAAGTGCTTCTCCCGGAAGGTATGAACCAAACCTTGTGTGAAGTTTTGAAAGTAGAAGACAGATACTGGTGGAGTAATGAGCGCTATTGACTGTGAATCTCAACTTGATCACAAATTTCTACATTTCCAGGAGGTTTTTGATAGCGTTCCTCACAAACAAATTCTAAACAGTTGGATGCCTGTGGAGTATGGAGTCTGTTTTGCGACTGCTTTCGTCATTCACTGTCAGAAACCTCGCAGTTCGCAGTAATTTAAGGAATGTCATCTAGTGAAAACGAAGTGATCTCTTGGATTCCAAAGGGAGGATTTATGGACCCTCTCCTGTACTTAATCTATCTGAACGATTTAGGAAACAAACGGCGAAACCCTCCTAGAGTGCTACAGACGATACTGTCGTTTACCATCCAGTAAAGTCATCAGAAATTCAAAATGCTTTACAAAATTATTTAGAATATGTATGTCCATGGAGCGAGAAGTGACAATTGATCCTAAGTAATGAAAATTTGGACATCCTACAAATGTGTACTAAAAATATTTAATCAAATTTTGGCTGGGCTATACGTAACAGAAAGTTTGAAGTTACAGGTTAGATTAAATACTTATGTATTACAGGTACAAAGAGCTTAAATTGGAATCAACACAAAAAATGGAAATATTGCGGGGAAGGCGAACTAAAGACTACGTTTTATTGGTATAACGCTTGTAATCTATTAAAGAATATGCCTACTCAATATTTTACGTCCTTTCTTGAATATTGCTGCGTGGTATAGGCCGCATACCAGATAGGATTGACGCAGGACATAAAAACTGTTCAAAGAAGGGCAGCTCATTTTATGTTAATGCGAAACAGGGAAGAGTGCGTCTCAAATGCGATACGCGAGTTGGATGGCAAGCATCAAAACACAAGCCTTTTCGCTGCAGCGAGAGCTTTTAACTAAGAATGATTCACCAAACTGCCAATATATTTGTTGACTCCCAGTTACATCGGCGGAAATTAATATCGTAATGAAATAAGAGAAGTCACAGATCGTAAAAAAACGGGTACTAAGAAAAAAAAGATACTCCAAGAACTAATTAGCTGCATGGGATTGAAATCGGTAGATATGATGTATATGTGCAGACAGACAAATGATTACAACTTCAGAAAAATGCATGATTTATTCAGTAGAAAGACCTTCATAAATTTAGCATACCAATAACGCATTGGTCAACCTCTGTCCTTTGTACAAGTAGTTATTTGGCTTGGTATTGAATAATACAGTTGTTGGTTGTCCTTTTGATGGATATCGTCAAAATATCAAGCCGGTTGGAGGGCCCTGCCCATAACGCTCCAAAAGCTCTCAACTGGAGACAGATCCAGTGGCCTTGCTGGCCTAGGTAGGGATTAAAAAGCACGAAGACAGGCAGTAGAACCTCTCGTCGTGTGGAGGCAGGCATTATATTGCTGAAATGTAAGCCCAGGATGCGTCGCCATAAAGGGCAACAAAACGGGCCGTAGAACATAGTCGACGTACCTCTGTGCTGCAAGGGTGCGGCTGATGACAGCAAAATGGGTCCTGCTATGAAATGAAATGGCGCCTCAGACCATTAATCGTGGCGTTCGGGCAGTATAGTGGACTACAGTTAGGTTGGGTCAGGTTGTTATCCCATCGCTGTCCTGACGGGGTCCCCAGCCATATCTTCGGCCTGGAATCAGTGACGAGTCACACCTCGGACTGAGCTGGAGACATCCCAGTCAGCGGTCGGCCACCAACCTGATTGTCGTCCGCCATACGGCCAGAGAACTAGGAGTGAAGGTCTGGAGTTTCTTTTCATAGCAAGACCCTTTTGGTTTTCATCTGCGGCACCCTTACAGCACAGCGATACATCGACGATATTCTACTCCCTATTTTGTTGCCCTTCATGGCTAGCTACCCTGCGCTTACAGTTCAGCAAGTTAATATCTGGCTGCTCACGATGAGAGTTTCTACTGCTTGTTTTCGTGCTTGCTAAACCCTACCTCGGCAAGCAAGATCGTCGGATCTCTACCCATTTGAAACGTTTGGAGCGTTATGAGCTGGGACCTTCAACCAACTCGGAATTTTGACGATATGATGTGGACATAATTACACACGATATCACTCAGTAGGACATCCAACAAAAATCAATCCCAAGCCAAATACCAACTTGTATGAAGGCCAGAGGTGGAAAAATGCGTTACTGACTTGCTCAATTTTTTATGCTCTTTCTCTTGAATAAATGACCCAGTTTTTCTGAAACTGTGATCATTTGTTTGTCTGTATATGCACATCACATATATCGATATCCGTCCCATTCGGATAATTCGTTCGTATTGCGTCTTTTTTTTTTCTCGTACAGGATATTTAGATTTTCATTTTTCCCAAATGCTGTTCTAGAGTGTGAGATTAGGAAATAGTCTGAAAGTGGTTGTACAAACTTCTGCTAAACAATTAAGTGTGTATTTCTGATTAATGATGTAGACGTAAATCATGAAGTGGCTTCTTATTGTTACATCAGGTCGATGACACAGATACGCCATCATTCAAGCAGACACAGCTGGAGAAATGCACCGCTTCACGGATTCAAGGCCGGAGGCACTCTTGTACTATAGGGGTCATTCATCTGGGTCAGTAATAGAAGGCATGAAGACAGCAGCGACTACGTGAACATCATTGCACTTCTTCATGCTTCATGTGTTCCCAGACAGCCATGGCTTCTTCCAACAGGATAACTGTCAGTGTCGCAAGATCAGAATCGTTCTACAGCACGATACTGTATAAACATTGATGGCCTGGCCACCAAACTAGATGGATCTGAATCCTATGGAACACATCTGAGAGACCATCGGGTGCCAGTTCTGAGCTTGCAAACCACTGGCCTGTAATTTTCTTGTCGAATATATGTCATACAGGATCGCTGCTGGAGTGCGATATAAAGGACCCCGTCCTCAGGCCACAAGTGGTCCATCGGGACCATCCGACCTCCGTGTCATCCTCAGATGAGGATGCGGATAGGAGGAGCGTGTGGTCAGCACACTGCTCTCCCAGTCATTTTGATGGTATTCTTCGACCGGAGCCGCTACTATTCGGTCGAGTAGCTCCTCAATTGGCCTCACGAGGCTGACTGCACCCCAAAAATGGCAATAGCGCGTTGCGGCCCGGATGGTCACCCATCGAAGTGCCGGCCACGCCCAACAGCGCTTAACTTCGGTGATCTGACGGAAACAGGTGTATCTACTGTGGCAAGGCCGTTGCGGAGTGCATTATACATGCGGATCAATTCACTACTGAGCATTAGGTCGACATGTTTTGGCTCATACGTGTATATCAGAGTAAAGATCTGCTATATGTTTAGCACGAGAATCATTAAGTTGTAATGAGAGCTCTTTTTAATTACAAACTACATCGCTTGTATCGGTACTTATTTTACCATCTTGGAATGTGGCCTAAGCCAGAAGACCGAGAGATGCTAAGCGTACCTCGGTGCGGATGCCTCCATCTCGCTAGAATGCACATCCTGCAGTAACGTGGATGATAACTTCAGAGGCAGAAGGCCGAGATTCTGGACCGTGCTGCAAGAAGCAAGCGTCACCAGCAACTATAGTTGCTACTATGATTGGGTGAGACGTAGTAGGTCAAGAGCGCTGGAACATATGAATTTCGGCGGTTAATGACCGTTATTTCAACCAAGTTATGCACGTTAGAATGAAGTACTGGTAATATGTCATGGGCAAATTCAATGTCCAATTATACTCGCCGAAGCAGAGTGGTGTCTTGCTCAAACAACGCCCTCTACACCGTATTTGGAGTTCCTGTGCAGCTCCGTTTAAAGGACAATAGCGCCAGCGGAAGGCAACAGCTGCAGATTCTGCATTCTCGACAGGTACTTAGGCTAGCGTTTCGAGACAGAGGAATTCCCTGTGCATTTCCCATCTCTTAGAGCACCGGTGCCAGACTTCCAGTTTCAGTGTTATTTAGGACTGCTGTAGAGCTGCAAATGTCGTAAAAAGTTGATAAAAGTTACAAATACCCATAATTTTAATAAAGTGTCGGAAAATTGCGTCGGATGTTCGTTACTATGAGCACACATTATCGAATGTCAAACTGAAACTAAATTTCATTCTGTACTAGGAGTACACGTCAAAATCCATAATCTCCTATACTAAAGACGTTCATCCGTGGTATCATATTCTGCAGCAATTAAATAACAGATTCATCAAATATATTATCCTGGCGTATATTCTTTTGTTTCTTTCTTAACGTTTTGCTACAGGAATTGTTGACAGCTCGCTTTATCTCACACATATTATAATTTGGTGAAAATAAAAAAAATGTCTGTGGGGAATTAGATGTAAAGAAACTTAGTCTTCCTAAGAAATAGTTTGACTATGTTTCCAGGAAATGCGATGTAGGGTGACACATTGTGTTTTGCAGAAAGCAAAATTTAATTCGCAAACAGAAAGAAACCTCAGCAGGAGCTTTGAACTCCAGCAAAGTGATCTCTTCCACCTTGCTGCTGTGTGTGCTTCCATAGGAAAATGGAGATTACTTTGTATACTGGCTGTTAGAAGAATGTAATGACTCGATATATCGCGATATTTATCGTTTTCCTTAACAGTTACGTAACTGGTGTTTTACTTAATACATCGGAGGATAGTGAATTTATGGGAATGTGGTCTGTTTCCTTTCTCGTTTTAAATCAGACGTAACGGCGAACACTACAAGGACACGTAGGCCATCGCCTAGCTACTAAGCGAGCCCCTGGCTTACAGGCATCACGGTGCACTTACTGTGTTTGCCAGCAGCAACCCGCGTTTTTCCGGTTCAGTGACGCTTTCATTTCTAATCGTAAGAGACGTAAATGGGAAGCTCTCAACAAGTCGTGTGGGTGGATGTGTAATATAAAGAAGGGGATGCTTCCACCTGTCACATCTAGCGTACTTCATATACAAAAATGTCTCGTGTGTTGTAACAGGTGACCACATTTCAGGTGGAAGCATTCCACGCTTTATAGCACACATCCACCCAGTGTGCAGTGTCACATCTAGCGCGATTCGTATATAAAAACGTCTCGCGTATAATAACAGCTGACCACATTTCAGGTGGAAGCATTCTCCGCTTTATAGTACACATCCACCCACACGACTTGTTGAGAGCTTCCCATTTACGTATCTTACCGTTAAAAGTGGAAGCGGCACTTAACCGGAAAAACGCGGTTTGCTGCTGGCAAACACAGTATGTGCACCGGGATGTCTGTAGGCCAGGAGCTCACTTAGAAGCTAGGCGATGGCTCACATGTGCTTGAAGTGTTCACCGTTACGTCTGATTTCTTACGAGAAAGAAAGTAAATTACATTCCCATAAATTCACAATCCTGCGATGTATTAAGTAAAACAGCAGTTATATAACTGTTAAGGAAATCGATAAATATCCCGATGTATCGAGACATTACATTCTTCTAACAGCCACTATACAAAGGAATCTCTATTTTTCATAGGACCAAATTGAGGAGCAAATCTCCAAGGCCATGGAATTACATGAAATTACAACATAAAAGTAATAACAGTTAAAAATAAAATGTTTATGAACCCTGAAAAAGTCAAGCCAAAAGTTTAAGCACACGCAATAAAACAAGAATCAGCTTAATTTTTCAAAGACAGAATAGAAGGAGTGACCATGAGAAAACTTATCAGTTTCGAATTGAAACCGCGTGGATTACTGCTAAGATATTTTAATCCTTGTGGTAGCTTATTGAAAATGGATGCAGCAGTATACTGCACACACTGGTCTCTGGCCTCCCTCCCCCCACTTCACCGTACCCCACTCAGACCCCACATCACAGCCATTCTCAACATTGTGAATAATGACCTTTTGCTGTCTGTTGCTAAAGTAAGAGGTGAACCAATTGTGAGCTCCTCCCCGTATTCCGTAATGGTCCTACTTCTGGAGCAATATTTTATGATAAACACAATCAAACGCCTTTGTTAAAACAAAAAAGATACCTAGCGTTCGAAACCTTTTGTTTAATCCATCCATTACCTCACAGAGAAAAGATAATACAGCATTTTCAGTTGTTAAGTGACTTCTAAAGCCGAACTGTACACTTGATAGCAAATCGTGTGATATAAAATGATCAATTATCCTTACATACACAACCTTTTTCAATAACTTTAGCAGACACTGATAACATAGAAATAGGTCTAAAATTGTCTACATTATCCCTTTCTCCCTTTTTATAAAGCGGCACATCGATCTCGGAAAGGCAATTGCCAAGAGAGTTATATGGTTTCCTGTAGAAACAAAATTTTTATTTAATTCACTAGCAATTCTCAAAAAATGATTGTAAATACTGTACATACATGTGATTTATCAGTAATAAAAATATTTTCACTACGAACTGACTTTATATGGTCGACCATATGCTGCTGACCAGACACTTCCTTCACAACTGACCATATGGTTTTAATTTTATCCTGTGAATTAGCTATTCCACATACTCTTTGCCTTCATAATAACACTTTTAAACATCTTACAGTGCTGTTTGTTATGGGCTACTATAGCTTGATTGTGACTACTTCTAACATTTTGATATAATGTCCACTTTGTTCTTCATGATATCCTTATCCCACTAGTCAGCCACCCAGGCTGCCTTTTACTGCTAGTACCCAGTTTAGAACGTTCTAATGGAATGCAACTTTCAAAGAGCATGAGAAATGTGTTAAGTGATGCATTATATTTGTCATTTATGTTATCAGTACTATTAACATCGTGCCACTCTTGTTCATTGACGAGCTTTAAAACACTCTCTATTGCTGTTGGATTAACTTTCCTACATAGTTTCTAATTATATGTGACATTTGTTTGAGTACAAAAGCCTATTAGTGTTAAAATTTGTGCATCATGGTCTGGAAGCTCATTCACCCTTTTACTAACAGCATGCCTGTTTAGTAATAAAGAAGGAATAAAATATTGTCTATGGCTGTGCTACCGTTACCCTCACCATGGCTGGATAAAACACAGTCTGCATCAGATTATACGAATTTAGGAGATCTACCAATATCCTTTTTCTTACACCATCATCAACAAAATTAATATTGAAGACACCACATATAACTAATTTCTGGTACTTCCTATGAAGTGGATGAAGAACCCTCTCTAGCTTGGGAAGAAATGCCTCGAAGTCAGAGTTAAGGAACCTATAAACAACAACAGCTATAAGTTTAGTTTCACTAAATTCAATTACCATCTGTTTTTCTTCCAATGTCTACAGATGGTAGATATCTGCTTTTGAGGTCCACATGAACAAACACTCTCCTGATCGATATGGAAAACAAGAGTGTGTTTGTCAATGGTTTTTGAAAGAATTTGCACGTAATTCTATTGAACTAGCCGCACCTGTTGTCAGTCTAAAATCGACTGGATCCTCTAGACCTATTGCTAGATTCGAAGGAACACTCCTTTGCAGAATATGGCCTATTTTCTTTAATATTACCAATCGTATGACAATTACTCGTAATTTTAGAAATACACGTAAATATGTACATAATTTATGGATCTACTGACATTTTATTCAAAAAATTGGTCACATATGCTGTAGGGCCCAAATAGATCGACGGGTTTGGAGGGTATGTACTTCTACCGTACTCTTCGGCAATACATCTGTCTCGGAAAGCCACAGGTCCTCTCCGCAGTGGTGATCTTACTCCATACATATAATAGGTCACTGCATTCTACGTGAGGGCATGAGCGACCACTTCCAACTAACCTGGCTATCTCTAATCCCTCCCCGAATCTCCCCATCCCCGCCCCACCCCACCGCACCAATACCCGACTCCCCTATTCCTGAAGTCCCATGTATAACAAAGCTCAGTTTTAAGTAAAGCTAGTTCTCACGTATCTCAGTGTTTATGATGTCATATTCCTGGTCTTTGTGTTGTACAATCATATCATTTTGCAGCTACGTTCAGTGGTACGTTCTAATGCAGTATGCCTAATGTATTGGGAATAGAGGTATTAGCAAAGAATTAATAAATTAAGAAGTCATACTTTATGCTGAAGTTTTATCGTATTAACAACGCGAATGTAGTAAGCGATAAACTTGTTTCCTTTTATTACTTTTTGGGGGTTTTCAGCGAGAAATAGTTCATGAAAGTTTGAAATGATGTGTACAGTTCATTGCAAGTCCCTAAGTGCTCTCATTTTGCCCCCGGTAGCTGAGTGGTCAGCGCGACAGACTGTCAATCCTAAGGGCCGGGATTCGATTCCCGGCTGGGTCGGAGATTTTCTCCGCTCAGGGACTAGGTGTTGTGTTGTCCTAATCATCATCATTTCATCCCCATCGACGTGCAAGTCACCGAAGTGGCGTCAAATCGAAAGACTTGCACTAGGCGAGCGGTCTACCCGACGGGAGGCCCTCCTCACACGACATTTCATTTCATTTTCACTGGGACAATATATCCTGGGTAATTATCGCATCGTAATTAACGCTGCTTCAAGACATCTACACAGTTTGTAACTTTAATATTTGTGTGAAACTTTTAACGAAATACACTACTGGCCATTAAAATTGATACACCAAGAAGAAATGCAGATGATAAACGGGTATTCATCGGAAAAATATATTATACTAGAACTGACATGTGATTACATTTTTACACAATTTTGGTGCATATATCCTGAAAAATCAGTACCCAGAACAACCACCTCTGGCTGTAATAACGGCCTTGATACGCCTGGCCATTGACTCAAACAGAGCATGGTTGGAGTGTACAGGTACAGCTGCCCATGCAGCTTAAACACGATACCACAGTTCATCGAGAGTAGTGACTGGCGTATTGTGACGAGCCAGTTTCTCTGCCACCATTGACCAGACGCTTTCAATTGGTGAGAGATATGGAGAATGTGCTGGCCAGGGCAGCAGTCGAACATTTTCTGCATCCAGAAAGGCCCGTACACGACTTGCAACATGTGGTCGTGCATTATCCTGCTGAAATGTAGGGTTTCGCAGGGATCGAATGAACGATAGAGCCACGGGTCGTAACACAACTGAAATGTAACGTCCACTGTTCAAAGTGCCGTCAATGCGAACAAGAGGTGACCGAGACATGTAACCAATGGCACCCCATACCATCACGCTGGGTGATACGCCAGTATGGCGATGACGAATACGCGCATCCATTGTGCGTTCCCTGCGATGTCGCCTAACACGGATGCGACCATCATGATGCTGTAAACAGATCCTGGATTCATCCGAAAAAAATGACGTTTTGGGATTCGTGCACCCAGGTTCGTCGTTGAGTACACCATCGCAGGCGCTCCTGTCTGTGATGCAGCGTCAAGGGTTACCGCAGCCATGGTCTCCGAGCTGATAGTCCACGCTGCTGCAAACGTCTTCGAACTGTTCCTACACATGGTTGTTGTCTTGCAAACGTCCCCATCTGTTGACTCAGGGATCGAGACGTGGCTGCACGACCCGTTACGGCCATGCGGATAAGGTGCCTGTCATCTCGACTGCTAGTGATACGAGGCCGTTGGGATCCAGCACGGCGTTCCGTATTACCCTCCTGGACCCACCGATTCCACATTCTGCTAACAGTCATTAGATCTCGACCAACGCGAGCAGCAATGTCGCGATACGATAAACCGCAATCGCGATAGGCTACAATACGACCTTTATCAAAGTCGGAATCGTGATGTTACGCATTTCTCCTCCTTACACGAGGCATCACAACAACGTTTCTCCAGGCAACGCCAGTCAGCTGCTGTTTGTGTATGAGAAATCGGTTAGAAACTTTCCTCATGTCAGCACGTTGTAGGTGTGGCCACCGGCGCCAACATTGTGTGAATGCTCTGAAAAGCTAATCATTTCATATCACAACATCTTCTTCCTGTCGGTTAAATTTCGCGTCTGTAGCACGTCATCTTCGTGGTGCAGCAATTTTAATGGTCAGTAGTGTACTATACCTTTTAATGAGTAGATTGTTAGAGAATTTAAATTTTCAAATAAGATGTATAACCATATGAAATCTTCAAAACGGAATTATTGTTGCACCTGGAAGGCGATAGATAGGAAACTCGCAAATAGAATTGTGTGACGGAGTAATTATTTTCCTCGTTGAGCAGTGTAGTAGACGAGTGCTACTAACCGGCAACCGCAACATCTACGACGTCGTTAGCGTACTGTGTCTCTTGGTATAAGCCACAAGTGTTCCAGTGCTCTAGTCGTGCCGTCCGCTTACTTTCCAATTTCTGCATTGCAGAGAGGCTGCAGAGTCTTGTATTGGTGGCTGGCAGGTGCGTGGTCTCTAAACATTCAGATCGCCCTGTGATAAACACGGAAGCGCGATGGGTGGTCTTTGCGACCTAAAAGCGGAGCAAAAATCGCGTCTTAATCACCTAAACTCTGACGGATGCGTGACTAATAAAGGTTTGTATGAAATACAGGTTGCTGTATTTAAGAATTCCCTGGAGATCTATTATGGCTGATTACAGTTTATGGCGTCAAAAGTGTGCCTCACACGTGGGCATGGGTTGCGTGCGAGTGTGTATCGTACAGACTGGTAGATTTTAAGCTGCATAGAAGCGTTGGATATTCTACTGGGTAAAACCTTTGTGGCGCTATTACAGCTTGTGCGATAACACCTGTAAGCTTACTACAAGTTTTTCCTATTATAGTTTGTTATTGTTTAGGCATCGTCACTTGTAGTACAAACACGTACTCACTCACTTTGTAAATAGCTTGTTTGTATGTTGGCAGCGCTATAGACTGTATTAATATCGCGTGACAGCGTTCTGCGCCCTCGGCAACAGATTCTGTGGTTGGACGGACAAAGAGTTAGCGAGTGGATAGAGAAGTATGTGGACATGTTTTTTCTTAATGGAGAGTCTGATTTGGTAGGAAATGAATTGTAAAGTGAGACGCAAGGAAATGTTGATGACATATGTTTGATTGGTAATGTTTGGGCTGTAGAATTATTGACAACTATATAATTATTGGAACTGGACGTCACATAAATAAGGTAAAATTCTATAAATACATTGTTTGCTCTTCAACAAAATCTTTCCTTACCTAACCATATGCCTCCTAGTCGTTAGAGTCTATAAGAGTCAGAATCATTTTATTTAGGTGGCTGTAGTTGCTGCTTGCTGTAATTGCTGTGGTTCGTGTTATAAAGATTTTCTGTGAGGTAAGTGACTTATAAAAAAATTGGGTTCGTCATTGAAATGAGTTTAGGCAATTAACAGAGTTGGAGGCAGTTTCATATTTCTTTAATTTAATATTTTTTGGATTTTTATTATTGTTTAGATTTCTTGAAATTCAGGGCCATTCCCTTATGTTAATTATTGGAAGTCATGAGGTCACTGTATAGCAGTCAGATTGCGTTGGGCTTGTATATTGTGGGTAATAAATGAATAGGTTAAATCTGAGTTGTCTTTGTCAGGGAAAATTCTATAGGTCAGTGTTTAAATGGCAAAAGTAATTAAAGACAGTTTCAATTTCTACACTGAAGAGCCAAAGAAACACCTGCCTTATCGTGTAGGCCCCCGTTAACACGAAGAATTGCCGCAACACTACGTGGCATGGAATCGACTAATGTCTGAAGTGGTGCTGGAAGGAATTGACACCATGAATATTGCAGGGCTGTCTGTTCCCGTTATGTGGCTAATATGTATTGACTTAAAATTTCCGAAGATCATACGATGCCAGCAAGCTTCTGTCGAAACAGGTCATTGTGAAATAAAATCATTATTCTTCTGAAGAAACTTCTTTTCATCAGTTCAATAAATCGTTCCAAGCACGTAATATTTATAGCCCTTTGAGCACTTGTTCATCTCCTATATCGTGAAACACATCTCTTCTACTGCAAGCTCTTTCCTTTCCATATTTTGAAGGGGGCAGTGTGGACCAAAACAGGGAAAAGAAGTCAGTAAATATGGACTTAAAGATTCATACCTTAAGATGTGTGAGCACTACTTAAGTAGAAGAGATCTGTATCGCAGTAGCGAAGATAGCTCTGAAGGTATGCATTTTAGAGTCCATGTTAACGGACATTTTCTTCCTTTATCTCGTCTCTACTACCACCTCTCAGCAAACATCAAACTGTTATGTCAGTAGTATCTGCCCACAGAGGTGGGCACAATCTCATACCGAAGTCTTAGAAACTAGCGGTAGAGCATCGAGTGACGAATTTATATACTGATGCTCGTCGTCTTTACTGCAGCTGCTTGATGGAGTCTGTGCACAATAGAGACATTAATCATGAAATGGTCTTTTTGCTGATAAAGTACTCCTGCATTTATAAGGAACCATGAAGTTGTAAAATTTGACTACGGTGGTGTGTTTCGTGCAA
This sequence comes from Schistocerca cancellata, assembly GCF_023864275.1. Lineage (NCBI taxonomy): Eukaryota > Metazoa > Arthropoda > Insecta > Orthoptera > Acrididae > Schistocerca > Schistocerca cancellata. The sequence continues at coordinate 180,379,247 of NC_064632.1, forward strand.
CACGAATTTTTGGACCGAATTTGTTTCGTATGTTATTTCCACTGTGTGTGATATTGTTTTATTATTTCAATAATATTTGAGGATGGAGGGAGTTAGAAATTGGGTATAAAGTAATAAATGAAGAACTTGTTCAGAAAATAAGTGGCCAGAGGCACTATAACTAGAAGAAGGTATGGCTGATAACTTCAGTGATTCTAGGGAGGGAGAGAGAGCGAGAGGTGAAAACCATAGGGGAAGCAGAAGTTGGTATATATTCAACAAATAATGAATGATATTAGTTATAAGGGCTGGTCTAATGTGAAGAAGCCGGCACAGGAGAGGAAGTCGTGGCAAGCAGCATCAAACAGTCGGAAAAATACACTACTTGGATTGGAACAGTGCTGCACAAATGCTGAATAGGTCACTTAATAAATGTCAACAGTTGGTGAATGACTGTCTTTAACATTACGCGTTTCATGGTAACCACTGATGAGATATCGTATACACTGAGCTGTACATATGAACTGAAGTCGTGTGATGTGTTCATAGGTGTCAGAGGCGTACAGTCTTTTTGTGCTTTTTCCTTAAATTCCAGTTCTTACCGTCTAATAATAGAGCTATTAATGCGATTAATTTATTGACTTTCTGTGAGCTATTCTTCGCGGAGACAGAAGTAGAACTTGGAAGAACAATTTAAAATAATTCGGACTATTCGCCATTTCTTTCTTTGATCCACACGTGAAATGTTTAAACTGTTATATGATCTGATTACTTCATTCCCATCATAACCTTGAATGGTTCAGGTCTTACAGATGCCAAATTCTGGATGTCAGTAAACAACAGTCATTCTTAGGCATATGAAACAATAAGTAACACTTCCAGAAACATCTATACAAGTTAAATTTTAAAATGGTCGCAAGTAAAAGAACCAAATACATGAAATTTCGAAAAGACGAAACGTCGAACAATCGATACACGCAGTCACGAGAAATATACGAATGTCGTCAAGTGCCATGAGTATCAACAGTAAGAGGCTGTATCAACGAAAGGTACCACTTACCCCCATGCTAATGAAAGGCAATTTGAAATTATTTCTAGGACACGGTTACATGGATAAAATCAAAGCAGCGATATCTTTCTCCCACTAAGAAGCACGAATGGAAAAATTATTTTTCAATAATAATGGAATTCACTCTCCACTGCTATCGTCAGGTTTTTTCGTAAGGCCTAAGGAATAACCAAAGTAAGACACCAAACACGCCATCCTGCAGCACAGCCGTAATGTGAGGGCATCGATGTAAGACATATAGAAGTACTCTCTTTTGCCTAAGGTATCGCACTGGACCTGTAACTAATTGTGGAAGTGATTTAACAATACATACATTTTAAGGTTAAAACGATGACTTATCCGGAAGGAATTACTCGAATGGGACGAAAATCGGTAGTAATGATTTACATCTACATGTAAAAATTATCATAATTTCAGAAAAATTCGGTATTTTATTCAGGAGAAAGAGATTCACAAATTGAGCAAGTCGATAACGTGTTGGTCCACCTCTGTCACAAAGCAGCAATTTTTCGGTTTGGTGTTGATCGATAGAGTTGTTAAATGGCCTCTTGAGGGATATCGTTCCAAATTCTGTCCAACTGGCGAGTTGTATCGTTAAAATCCCGAGCTGGCTGGAGACCCCTCTCCGTAGTGCTCTAAAAGTTCTAGTCGGGGAGAGGTCCGGCGACTTTGCTGGCCAACACAGGGTTTGGCAAGCACGAGGACAAATAGTAGAAACTTCTGTCGTGTGTGAGAGGACATTATCTACCTCAAACGTCGGATCAGGATGGCTTGACAAAAATGGCAACAAAACGGGGCGTATAATATCGTCGACGTCCCATTGTGTTCTGCCAGTGACAACCAAAGAGGTCCTGCTCTGAAATGACAGCCCAAACCATCACGCCTGCTTATCGGGAGACAGTCAAGTTGGTATCCCACTCCGTTCGAAGCGGGACTCGTTACTGAAGACAGTTCTACTCCATTCAATGAGATTCCAAGTTGAAGGTGCCCGACACCGCTGCAAAGAACTTGTTGGGGTACAGAGGTGAATAGCAGTCAGCGCAATGGCGCCGTTACCTCAGCCCTCCTTTCTCTGAGCCACCTATTAAGGGTCACTGTGGTCACTGAAGTGCCAGTTGCACGTCGGATCGGTGATAATGACGAATTCGGGGCTCTGAGTGCCTCTCTGACGATTGCTCATTCCTCCCGTTCTGTCGTCTCTCTAGGCTGACCGCTTCCTTCCTGTGTCTGTGTTTGGCCATGGTTCATCCATCCCTGCCGATATTGTCGAACAGCGGCACCGTCGAGCGATTTGCCGTTTACTCCAGCCGGTTTCTTTGAGCCCAACGATACGTCTTCTTTCAAATGCTGACATCTGCGTACACTGTTCACGCGGCTGCGTGCGAGGAATTGTTACTGTCCATCTGAGTTCACAGAATCAAATTTGAAAAGACTATGCCCTGGTGTCAACGTTCGAGGTGAAATTGCGCTGCCACGTCACACGATCATCCATGGCTGCCGAAGTTTTGTTTCGAAGTTTTCGTCGATACCTTTATAAATATCAGTTTGTGATCAATTTACATAACTCCTTCGTGCTGCGTCGCTTTTTTAAACTGAATGAAAATTTTTACGAGGTATGAGGACTCTTGGGAGGTGCTACCAAAATTAAACACTAATTACTTTAGAAACGCAATAGCGTGAGCGCTGCGGACGTCCTGCCCACGCAAGCGCTAACACGATTCAACGACAAGAGACGCTTCCAGGAACCCTCTCTGGCTGGAAACCAGTCACGGTCTCTAACCTGAAAATCGATTGGCTGCACAGATGTGCAGTGGCCTATTTCTGTCTGACTCCGTACAAAGCACAAAAATAAGACAGAAACACACAAAATATCAAAACACATAAACATTACATTGGGACACAAACATTAATGTAAAATAGTATTGACATAATAGTCCTGTGTGTGTCTCTACAACGTTCTTTGTCGCTTTAAAGCAGCTTTGGATGCCACCAACAACAAGCCGAAGTTAATTTTGCAATACTAGCAGCTTGCGTAATAACAATAGTTTTTCCTCTACTGTTGTTGGTATGGACAATGTTATTTTTCGTACATTGCGATGTATTATTTTGTCGAGTTCCATTAATGACTGTATGTATTGTTAAGTTGCATTTAACCACATTAACTACAAGACGACTGCGGATGAACAGAAGAAATTATTCTTACTGTTCGTTTTTGTGGAATAAACGCTTCCTTTCTAACTGATGATCCCAGAAAATTGCTCCGTTATACACATATCAAAAAAAAGTTTTGCATCAGCTCGGTTTCCAGAACTCTTGAAGATAGACGTTGACTGTGGATATTGTATCACAGACACAGTTCCTGTGATTGTTCAGAGATGTCACTAAACCCGCACAAAGATGTAAACAACCATGCATGAGCAGCGCCTTTTAGGCGGAGGGGGTCCGGCAGCCGATCAGTTCCAGTCATTCCACCAGGAAGGAGGTACACGGCTCGTGTTTTCTGTAGTTCAACCATGTCTAGATGGTTAATACCGCAATTACATCCCGTCCGCATTGTTACTTCGTGCTAGGAAGGGCTCTCAACAAGGGAAGTGTCCAGGTATCTCGGAATGAACCAAAGTGAAGTTGTTCTTACTTCCAGGAGATACTGAGAGACAGCAAATGTCGATGACATGCCTCGCTCAGGTCGCCCAAGGGCAACTACTGCAGTGGACGACCTTTTCCTACGGATTATGGTTTCGAGGAGCCCTGCCAGCAATGCAACCATTTTGAATACTTTGTGTAACCACAGGACGTCGTGTTACGACTCAAGCTGTCCGCAATAGGCTGCATGATGGGCAACTTCACTCCCGACGTCCATGGCGATGTCCATCTTTGCAGCCTCGACACGATGCAGCGCGGTACAGATGGGCCCAACAACATGCCAAATGGACCACTCAGGATTGGCATCACGTTCTCTTCACCAATGAGTTTCGCATATGTCTTCAACCAGACAATCGTCGGAGATGTGTTTGGAGGCAATCCGGTCAGGTTGCACGCCTTAGACACACTGTTCAGTGAGTGCACCAAGGCGGAGGTTCCCTGCAGTTTAGAGGTGGTATTATCTGGGACCAACGTACGCCACTGGTGGTCATGGAAGGCGCCGTAACGGCTGTACGATACATGAATGCCATCCTCCAACCGATAGTGCAACCATATCGGCAGCATATTGGCGAGGCATTCGTCTTCATGGACGACAATTCGCGCCCCCATCGTGCACATCTTGTGAATGACTTCCTTCTGGATAACGACTCGCTCGACTAGAGTGGCCAGCATGTTCTCCAGACATGAACCCTATCGAACATGCCTGGGATAGATTGAAAAGGACTGTTTATGGACGATGTGACCCACCAACCACTCTGAGGGATATGCGCTGAATCGACAATCTGGACCAACAGTGCCTTGATTAACTTGTGAGTAGTATGCCACGACGAATACAAGCATGCATTAATCCAAGAGGACTTACTACTGGGTATTAGAGGTACCGGCGTGTTCAGCAATCTGGACCACCACCTCTGGAGTTCTCGCTGTATGGTGGTACAACATGCAATGTGTGGCTTTCATGAGCAATAAAAAGGGCGGAAATTATGTTGATCTCTATTCCGGAACTCTCGGAACCGAGATGATGCAAAACGTTTTTTGGGGTGAGTGTACATTTTTGCTTGTAAATATGCAAAACGCCTTAGGAGATTTGTTTCTGTTTTTCCTAGACTGGTAACTGTAGTAATTAAAGGAAGAGCAAGTAAAAATTTGATCTTAATTGTTTAACCAATTTTAATTTGGGACATCTTATCCTTTTCTACAGCAATTATTGGTGTGATTCTTTCTGTCTGTTTTACTGAAGTCAATATGGTGTGTTTTCTCAAAATTAGAGGAGAGTCCTTTTATAACACTAGTATTTCGTACAAAAAGCACGAATTCTGCTTGATGTATGTTAGTGGAAAGTAATTCACATATTGCGGGTGTCTCTTCTCTGCATTTTGTCTGGTGTTTCGGCAGATATTTGTGATTTAGTTTTTGCAACGTGTAGCTGCAATCAGCCCAAACGATTACTGCTGGTCATATCTTTCATGCGACGTCCAGCATCGAAGGAAAGCGTCGATTTGTTTCCACTTGGAAACCAAATGATTTTTGAATCGAAATCTTACGTGCCCATTCGATAGAGGGGTTTCACATTAACGCGTTATCAGTTTTATCGATACGAATTAACGGGGACAGTGAAACACGAAGAATAACCAGTAAAGCAGCAGTGACTTAGCAATGTTGGTACATGGCGGTAGGAATCAGCGTGGACCAGGGCTGTGCTGTCGCTGTTCAACTGCTGTTTATTCTTAGTGTTTTACTGACCCCGTTAATATACATTTTTAAAAGTCTACTAGTGTCACACAAAGACCTCAATTTGAAGAAGAAATATCTGAGAATGTATATTTGGTGCACTGCATCGTATGGTAGTGATACATGGACCGTGGGAAAATTGGAACAGCAGAGAATCAAAGCATTTCAGATGTGGTGCCAGAGAAAAATATTGGGAATTAGGTAGACTGATAAGGTAAGGAATGAAGACGTTCTGCGGAGAATTGGAGAGTGAAGGAATATATGGAAAACACTGACAAGAAGAAGGAACAGGATGACAGGACATCTATTAAGACGTCAGGGCATAACTTACTGGTGCTAAAGGGAGATGTAGAGGGTAAAAACTGTAGAGGAAGACAGGGGATACACGCAGCAAATAATTGAGGACGTAGATCAAGTCTACTGTGAGATTTTGGCAGTGGAGAGGAATTCGTGGTGGGATGAATCAAACCATTCAGAACACTGATGACGAAAAGAAAAGAAACCGAATGGGACCTCTCTGTCGGATAAGTATGTAAAACTCCACTTTAAAAATAATTTAGTTAGTAATGCGAAACAAATGGTCGACACCAGGCATCGCAAGGAAGATGTTATCAACAGTAATTGTCTGGTCTGGCTCCAGCTGTACATTGCAGGGAGTAAGTTGCGAATATCTACCAAAGCACCAGGGAAAATGCGCATGACGGCTCTTAAAAGAACCATCACATATAAAGAATAATAGTGGACCCACAATTGAATCCTGTGGACTACCTTCATCATTTCTCCCCATTTACTAAAATTTCCAGCATTATTTGAATTATTCAGCACAGAAGTTTCCACTTAGCTTGTTAAGCGTGATTCAAACCAGTTGTAAGTAAAGCCATTAAATGTATTTATTAATGTTAAATTTATGTAAATATTCCATTTAAGAACATATAAATGGCTAGCATGTAGCCATCCGTTGAAACTAATCATGTATACATATCCTGGAAAATGAGGAGTTCCACATCCTTTCTTTGAACAGTCGCTTAAATTATATGTAGAACATGAGACTAATTAACAAGCATACTGAAGATGGTATGCCACTTGCTGTTTGACATTTTTAGCATAAACAGAATCATTGAGATACATGAGAAAGGCGATAAATCGCAGTACTTACACATTGTCTCTGGATTTGTAGCCAGATATTCAATTAGATATAGGGGCCAGAAAGTTTTGCAAGTAGTTTTCATTATGGACCAACCTTTGTATAACGTTGTGGAACTAAAAGACAAAATCCGTCCAATAATACGGCGGTAAGTTGAGTGAGACAAGAACCCTCCAAATACTCTCTCAAGGAAGTCAGTCGATATTGCCATTTTCGAAAATACAGATACCTGATAATCAGTTAACACCGAAAGGTAGAAATCTCTCGTGCGTTTGAAAGAACCGAAACATGGGTCTGCCATAGTTTTATGACTGCCATGAAATTACTTTGACATTGTTCTCTGCAGCGTACGAATAGTTTAGGTTTATTGTTGAATGCCTTATGTGTAATTTTCCCAAGTGGTAATTAACAGCTGATACGAGTATAAGATATTCATATCCCCCATAAACCGATGAAGTTTCGGTGTTCATACTGTAATTTTCCACATATCTAAAAAGTCTACATTTCTGCGAAACCTACCTTCTTAACGTTATTACGCTAAATGGCAAGTACAGAACCAAATATTTCCTCTTCTTCTTCTGCACTTCACGGTGAAGACGAAATGCTTGTTCCAACTTCACATGCTAGGTTGTTCCCATCTTTTCCTAGGATATCTTCTTCCTTATGGCTCGTAAGACCTAGTCCATTTTAGCAATCTACCATTCTACCCTCACTATTTCTGTTAAGATGTTCTTTTCATTTTTTTTTTTCCTGTATCGTTTGCTGCTTCCCCAACATTATACTGTAATCATTAAGGTGTGTTCTTATGTCTTCCTTACATTTTCTGTCTAAACTTAAACATCCCTTAACCTATTTAGAAAATCTTATTTCCACTCTTTTTTAGCAGTTCATGTCTTAATCCGACTAAATGACGAGCTTTTCTGTTTTTTTTTTATTCTTTTATTGCGTGTCTTAATTCTGACAGTGTTATTGGGATTACTTTATTTAATTCTGCATCAATGTTATCTTCTACTTTTTGGTTTCACTACACCATAAACTTTCGTAGCAGTTTTTCCACGTTTCACTGTCACGTTTAATCTTGTTGCGTCTTTTTCTGTTGTATTAAGATCTTTTAGTATTTTGTATGCATTTAATTGCCGGCCATGATTATCGTGTTCAGTATCGCCTACATAGCTCTTCCAAGCTTGCTGATGAACTATTCAAGTAAAAACTTCTTCTTGATTCCTCTTCCTTGTATACCCTTCATGATTTTCTGGTGTAGGTATTGTAGGTATTTATTAAAGGCTGTTTCATTTCTCTTTCATTATTTTCTCAGATTCTTCATTCCACATCCCTAGTCCAATTAAATATGGTTTAAAGGAAATTACTTTTGAGTCGCAATTGCCTCTTGAACTCTCGCCTCACTTGGGTGACTGTTTCGACATAGTCTCTGCTTGCCTGCATATCGCAAAGAGCCATTGCGGACGAACATAAACTTAGAACACTCCTATCCTACGAGTTTAACCGGACGTTACAAAACCTATGGACTCCGAATGAGCCCTAATTCTCGTACCTTTGTGATCCTTACGGGCAACGTCTGTTTGCGCCAACAGAATCGCTCGGCTGTCAGCTTCAAATGCCGATTCCCTAAATTTTCTCAATACTGTTCCTCGAAAAGAACGCCACCTTCCCTCCATGGAATTCCCATTTCATTTCCCGAATAATCTCTGTAACTCTTAATTGTTGCTTTAGCAGCGCACTTCTGAATTGTTTAGATATCTTCCTTCTGTCCGACCTGGTACAGATCCCAAACACTCGAGGTACTCAGGTGGAGCTTGTGCCAGCAAGCTAAAACCAGCAATTGAGAACTCAGAAAGCACTCCTGCGCCAGTGACTTATCACGTCGTCTACTGTACAGCCTCCCTCCGTAAGGTGGGAACAATCTGTTCGCCCAATCGCCGCACATCTCGAGGCATCGAACATGGGTCTGCTGTGATGTCACGCACCACGTTCCAATCAACACATTTTGCGAGTTCGGGAAACTGCACGGTCCCGTTTGTCTATGTGACAAAAAAAAGGCCCCACAGGCAGGAAATAATATGAAACAGCGGAGTTTGCTTCGCCTCCACTGGAAACAATTGCAGGCATCGCAACTCGGTGAAAGAAGTTGTAACAACAGTTTTTTTCCTTGGCTTCAGGGACAATACGCTGCGGCCCTCCCTCAGGCTCTCCACGCCCCGTGGCCAGTGACCGCCCGTAGCTCAGTCCGAGTCCTCTTCGGCGGCTTTCGCGCAAGTGCCAACCCAGGTCCCTTTCACTTCCTCTATACCTGCATACCTGTATCTTCAGAACTGGCGCCATTAACTCTCACCTACCACAGCCGTGGTTGTCCAAACGAAACAGGAGCCCGGATCCTAAATAACGTCATGCGTCTACACTAAAGAGCCAAAGAAACTGGTACACCTGCCTAATATTGTGTAGGGCTCCCAGGGGCACGCAGAAGTGGTGCAACACGACGTGGCATGGACTCGACTAATGTCTGAAGTACTGCTAGAGAGAATTGACACCATGAATCCTGCAGTGCTGCCCATAAATCCGTGAGAGTACGAAGGGGTGGAGACGTCTTCTGAACAGCACGTTGCAAGGTATCCCAGTTATGCTCAATACTGTTCATGTCTGGTGAGTTTGGTGCTCAGAGGCCAGATGAAGTGTTAAAACTCAGAAGAATGTTCCTGGAGCCACTCTGTCGCAATTATGGACGTTTGGAGTGTCTCATTGTCCTGCTTGAATGCACAATAGACATGAATGGATGCACGTGACCAGACAGGATGCTTACGTACGTGTCACCTGTCACATTCGTATCTAGACGTGTCAGGAGTCCCGTATCACTTCGACTTCACACGTCCCACACCATTACAGAACCTCTACAAGCTTGAACGGTGATCTGCTGACATTGAGGCTCCATCCAACCGATATAATTTGAAACGAGACTCGTCCGACCAGGCAACATGTTTCCATCCATCAACAGTCTAATGTCGGTGTTGATGGGCCCAGTCATGAAGGGTACACGACTGGGTCTTCACTTTTAAAGCCAATATCGACGATGTTTCATTGAATGGTTGCACGCTGACACTTGTTAATGGCCCAGCATTGACATTTGTAGCAATTTGCGGAAAGGTTGCACTTCTGTTACGTGGAACGATTCTCTTTAGTCGTCGTTGGTCTCATTCTTACAGGATCTTTCTCCGGCAGCAGCGATCTCGGATATTTAATGTTTTTTCGGATTCCTGATGTTCACGGTACACCCGTGAAATGGTCGCACGGGAAAATCCGCACTTCATTGCTACCTCGGAGATGTAAAACCACAAGGTCATTCTTACTTGATCACAAATCTTTGCAACACATGAATTACAAACGTATAAAGATATCTCGCTCCTTTTTTTTCTGTAGATTAAGCCAATCGAACAAACTCATTCCTCGAAAAAAGGTGAACTTATGTTTGCATAACATAAAATATTATAGTACACACTTATATTAAACTACACTCCTGGAAATGGAAAAAAGAACACATTGACACCGGTGTGTCAGACCCACCATACTTGCTCCGGACACTGCGAGAGGGCTGTACAAGCAATGATCACACGCACGGCACAGCGGACACACCAGGAACCGCGGTGTTGGCCGTCGAATGGCGCTAGCTGCGCAGCATTTGTGCACCGCCGCCGTCAGTGTCAGCCAGTTTGCCGTGGTATACGGAGCTCCATCGCAGTCTTTAACACTGGTAGCATGCCGCGACAGCGTGGACGTGAACCGTATGTGCAGTTGACGGACTTTGAGCGAGGGCGTATAGTGGGCATGCGGGAGGCCGGGTGGACGTACCGCCGAATTGCTCAACACGTGGGGCGTGAGGTCTCCACAGTACATCGATGTTGTCGCCAGTGGTCGGCGGAAGGTGCACGTGCCCGTCGACCTGGGACCGGACCGCAGCGACGCACGGATGCACGCCAAGACCGTAGGATCCTACGCAGTGCCGTGGGTGACCGCACCGCCACTTCCCAGCAAATTAGGGACACTGTTGCTCCTGGGGTATCGGCGAGGACCATTCGCAACCGTCTCCATGAAGCTGGGCTACGGTCCCGCACACCGTTAGGCCGTCTTCCGCTCACGCCCCAACATCGTGCAGCCCGCCTCCAGTGGTGTCGCGACAGGCGTGAATGGAGGGACGAATGGAGACGTGTCGTCTTCAGCGATGAGAGTCGCTTCTGCCTTGGTGCCAATGATGGTCGTATGCGTGTTTGGCGCCGTGCAGGTGAGCGCCACAATCAGGACTGCATACGACCGAGGCACACAGGGCCAACACCCGGCATCATGGTGTGGGGAGCGATCTCCTACACTGGCCGTACACCACTGGTGATCGTCGAGGGGACACTGAATAGTGCACGGTACATCCAAACCGTCATCGAACCCATCGTTCTACCATTCCTAGACCGGCAAGGGAACTTGCTGTTCCAACAGGACAATGCACGTCCGCATGTATCCCGTGCCACCCAACGTGCTCTAGAAGGTGTAAGTCAACTACCCTGGCCAGCAAGATCTCCGGATCTGTCCCCCATTGAGCATGTTTGGGACTGGATGAAGCGTCGTCTCACGCGGTCTGCACGTCCAGCACGAACGCTGGTCTAACTGAGGCGCCAGGTGGAAATGGCATGGCAAGCCGTTCCACAGGACTACATCCAGTATCTCTACGATCGTCTCCATGGGAGAATAGCAGCCTGCATTGCTGCGAAAGGTGGATATACACTGTACTAGTGCCGACATTGTGCATGCTCTGTTGCCTGTGTCTATGTGCCTGTGGTTCTGTCAGTGTGATCATGTGATGTATCTGACCCCAGGAATGTGTCAATAAAGTTTCCCCTTCCTGGGACAATGAATTCACGGTGTTCTTATTTCAATTTCCAGGAGTGTAGTAATAAAGCATCAGAACCTATTAAAAACGCGAATGTTAGGGGGGAAAAAGAATTTGGATGTGGGGAGACGTCAACCACCGCCGTAATACTCAGAAGCAATAACGCTACCCGCTACCCACTATGCTATTTTTTTTCTCATTGTGTTCGATGTTGGTCGTTGTATTTGTTCGGTGCGGATGTCCCAGGACACCCGTGAAGTTCAGTGCTGAGCCGTTGATTCAGTTTTTTTATTACAGAGGGCAGCTAACCCTCTGACCGAACACGCTGGGCTACCGTGCCGGCATATATACGTATAGGTTTGAAATGATTGCCAATATGGCGCCTCACAACTCCGTACTGAAGGGAGATGGCGTGCACGTGACGTGTCATCTGATTGGTCCACGCTCAGACGCACACTCAGAGTATCTGGACATGCTAGATATTGATCTGCACGTTCGGAAAGACTCCCGAACGTGCCATTCCACGTTCTGACGTCAGAAACTCGGCACGCTCTACGTCAGGTTGCACGGTCCGTGTGCCAACGGCTTAAGGGGGGGGGGGTGAGGCCGTCAAACGGGGCGACTTGGAGCAGGAGAGTCACCACAGGACATTTTAATTTCTATTGTCTACACTTTTACAAATAAATTCATAAAACTTGGATTGAGGACTCACACTTATCGCAGTGGAAGTTCAAAAACGTAGCAAAATACCTTTTTTTACATGTGAAATTTTATTTTTTTCACTTATTACTGGTTACATTTGTTGCTATAGGTACACTTTTCTTCCTAAGTAAGAGAGATTCTTCGATGACTTTTGATCAGCATACAAACCATAGTTACAGGTCTATGAAACTCTAGACTTTTCCAAATCTATTAAAAAAACTGTGGAAAAAATTGAGATAATTAACTATAAAACTTGAGTTTTTTTCTAAACATTAAGTTTAAAATCTAACAGTTCATACATTTTTTCATAAATTAAATAACTTCTAGAGTTTCATACACCTGTAACTATGGTTTGTATGCTGTGCAAAAGTCATCGAAGAGCCGGCCGCGGTGGTCTAGCGGTTCTAGGCGCTCAGTCCGGAACCGCGCGTCTGCTACGGTCTCAGGTTCGAATCCTGCCTCGGGCATGGATGTGTGTGATGTCCTTAGGTTAGTTAGGTTTAAGTAGTTCTAAGTTCTAGGGGACTGATGACCACAGATGTTAAGTCCCATAGTGCTCAGAGCCATTTGAACCAATTTCATCGAAGAAGCTCTCTTACTTAGGAAGAAAAGTGTACCTATAGCAACAAATGCAGCCAGTAATAATGAAAAAATGATGAAATTTCACATGTAAAAAATTGTGTTTTGTTACGTTTTTGAGCTTCCACTGCTATGAGTATGAATCCTTCCTAGTCATGCTGTTAAAGTTTTATGAATTTGTTTGTAAAAGTATACGCAGTGGAAATTAAAATGTCCTGTGGTGCCTCTCCTGCTCCAAGTCGGCCCGTTTGACGTCCTACCCCCCTTAACAACAGTGTCAGACACTTGTTGTCATACATAGGCGTAACCGAGCGCAGCGCCGTTTTCTGCCTGTTTACATAAGCGGTTCAAAAATGGTTCAAATGGCTCTGAACACTATGGGACTTAACATCTGAGGTCATCAGTCCGGTAGAACTTAGAACTACCTAAACCTAACTAACCTAAGGACATCACACACATCCATGCCCGAGGCAGGATTCGAACCTCCGACCGTAGCGGCCGCGCGGCTCCAGACTGGAGCGCCTAGAACCGCTCGGCCACACCGGCCGGCTACATAAGCGGCACATTGCTCCTGTATGAGAAGGCGAAGACGGTTACTTCGTAATCCCGTGTCGTGGAGCAGCTGGGATGCCGGTGCCCGCCGCGCCACTGTGTGTTCTCCCGGCCTCCGCTTCTCGGGCTGCCTGTACGGCGGCTCTCCCGACAGGCGCTAAGCCGGCTCGTGCGCGGCTGCCGTGGCAGTAGCACGGGCGGGCAGCGGCCGGAAGCACGCCCCGCCCGAACCCCTCGCGACTCCCTCTTCTGGTGCGCCTCTGCTTTAGTCCTCGTGGGAAGAGGCAAGTGCTGCTCCACAAAGTCTGTCCGGCAGAGCTGTGCGTTTCTCGAAATACCTGAGGGGGATTATATGTGGCCAGGAGCAGCCACTTTTCACTATAGGCTTCACGTCGGTGACGGAAAGCAGAAGACTAATGCGCTCCTGTCCCCGGTAGAAAACGGTGACGTGAACAGGGCTTCACAACTATCTCTCTGAGTACACAGGAGGCCTGTCATAATAAGCCCACAACGTAAACTTGCAACGTGGTTCCTTTATTCTATCTACATCTACATCTACATCCATACTCCGCAAGCCACCTGACGGTGTGTGGCGGAGGGTACCTTGAGTACCTCTATCGTTTCTCCCTTCTGTTCCAGTCTCGTATTGTTCGTAGAAAGAACGATTGTCGGTATGCCTCTGTGTGGGCTCTAATCTCTCTGATTTTATCCTCATCGTCTCTTCGCGAGATATAGGTAGGAGCGAGCAATATACTGCTTGACTCTTCGGTGAAGGTATGTTCTCGAAACTTCAACAAAAGCCCGTACCGAGCTGCTGAGCGTCTCTCCTGCAGAGTCTTCCACTGGAGTTCATCTATTAGCTCCATAACGCTTTCGCGATGACTAAATGATCCTGTAACGAAGCGCGCTGTTCTCCGTTAGATCTTCTCTATCTCTTCTATCAATCCTATCTGGTACGGATCCCACACTGCTGAGCAGTATTCAAGCAGTGGCGAACAAGTGTACTGTAACCTACTTCCTTTGTTTTCGGATTGCATTTCCTTACGATTCTTCCAATGAATCTCAGTCTGGCATCTGCTTTACCGACGATCAACTTTATATGATCATTCCATTTTAAAATAACTCCTAATGCGTACTCCCCGATAATTTATGGAATTAACTGCCTCCAGTTGCTGACCTGCTATTTTGTAGCTAAATGATAAAGGATCTATCTTTCTGTGTATTCGCAGCACATTACACTTGTCTACATTGAGATTCAATTGCCATTCCCTGCACCATGCGTCAATTCGTTGCAGATTCTCCTGCATTTCAGTACAATTTTCCATTGTTACAACCTCTCGATGTACCACAGCATCATCCGCAGAAAGCCTCAGTGAACTTCCGATGTCATCCACAAGGTCATTTATGTATATTGTGAATAGCAACGGTCCTACGACACTCCCCAGCAGAACACCTGAAATCACTCTTACTTCGAAAGACTTCTCTCCACTGAAAATGACATGCTGCGTTCTCTTATCTAGGAACTCTTCAATCCAATCACATAATTGGTCTGATACTCCATATGCTCTTACTTTGTTCATTAAACGACTGTGGGGAACTGTATCGAACGCCTTGCGGAAGTCAAGAAACACGGCATCTACCTGGGAACCCGTGTCTATGGCCCTCTGAGTCTCGTGGACAAATAGCGCGAGCTGGGTTTCACACGATCGTCTTTTTCATAACCTATGCTGATTCCTACAGAGTAGATTTCTAGTCCCCAGAAAAGTCAATATACTCGAACATAATACGTGTTCCAAAATTCTACAACTGATAGACGTCAGAGATATAGGGCTATAGTTCTGCACATCTGTTCGACGTCCCTTCTTGAAAACGGGGATGACCTGTGCCCTTTTCCAATCCTTTGGAACGCTACGCTCTTCTACAGGCCTACGGTACACCGCTGCAAGAAGGAGGGCAAGTTCTTTCGCGTACTCTGTGTAAAATTGAAATGGTATCCCATCAGGTCCAGCGGCCTTTCCTCTTTTGAGCGATTTTAAATGTTTCTCTATCCCTCTGTCGTCTATTTCGATATCTACCATTTTGTCATCTGTGCGACAATCTAGAGAAGGAACTACAGTGCAGTCTTCCTCTGTGAAACAGCTTTGGAAAAAGACATTTATTATTTCGGCCTTTAGTCTATCATCCTCTGTTTCAGTACCATTTTGGTCACAGAGTGTCTGGACATTTTGTTTTGATCCACCTACCGCTTTGACATAAGACCAAAATTTCTTAGGATTTTCTGCCAAGTCAGTACATAGAACTTTACTTTCGAATTCATTGAACGCCTCTCGCATAGCGCTCCTCACACTACATTTCGCTTCGCGTAATTTTTGTTCGTCTGCAAGGCTTTGGCTATGTTTATGTTTGCTGTGAAGTTCCCTTTGCTTCCACAGCAGTTTTCTAACTCGGTTGTTGTACCACTGTGGCTCTTTTCCATCTCTTACGATCTTGCTTGGCACATACTCATCTAACGCATATTGTACGATGGTTTTGAACTTTGTCCACTGATCTTCAACACTATCTGTACTTGAGACAAAACTTTTGTGTTGAGCCATCAAGTACTCTGAAATCTGCTTTTTGTCACTTTTGCTAAACAGAAAAATCTTCCTACCTTTTTTAGTATTTCTATTTACGGCTGAAATCATCGATGCAGTAACCGCGTTATGATCGCTGATTCCCTGTTCTGCGTTAACTGTTTCAAATAGTTCGGGTCTGTTTGTCACCAGAAGGTCTAATATGTTATCGCCACGAGTCGGTTCTCTGTTTAACTGCTCAAGGTAGTTTTCGGATAAAGCGCTTAAAAACATTTCACTGGATTCTTTGTCCCTGCCACCCATTATGAACGTTTGAGTCTCCCAGTCTATATATGGCAAATTAAAATCTCCACCCAGACTATAACATGGTGGGGAAATCTACTCGAAATATTTTCCAAATTATCCTTCAGGTGCTCAGCCACAACAGCTGCTGAGCCAGGGGGACTATAGAGACATCCAATTACCATGTTGAGCCTGCCTTAACGGTGACCTTCACCCAAATTATTTCATATTTCGGATCTCCGTCAATTTCCTTCGATACTATTGCACTTCTTATCGCTCTAAACACGCCTCCCCTTTCACTGTCCAGCCTGTCTCTGCGGTATACATTCCAATCTGAGTTTAGAATTTCATTTCTGTTTACTATGATTGAGGACAACCCTGTAAGGTGAAATGACATGTCAATTTTTAGCACAAAAATACACGCTTTTACACAGTTTACAGTTTGACAACATAATAACAACTGTCCGGATAACGCATCTCGCCAACATCAAAAAGTGAAATAATCCGTTACACAACAATATTAAATATTAACTCTCAGAAAGAATATTAATCCTAAACAGAACAGTATTAGAGTTTAATTAGAAGTTTTTTTACAAAATTGTTCCTACACATACGTTACATGTTGGTCAGTACTACGAAAATCGTCCGACTCCGGTTCAATGTTCGGTACTGTTTAGGATGACAATCAAGTCTACGGTGGATGGTTAGTTCTTTGACAAATTGAGCGAAAGATTACCCGAGGCCGCTCGAGTTTACAGTGGACGCAAGCTGGTGAACCTTTAAGTTTACACCTCTGCACACGGTATTTACCTTAAGCTGCGACGAGCTCCCGTCTGCTAGGCCGCTCTCTTCCGCTGAAATTCCTATAAAACTAATTAAACCTGTGCTGAATTTTCCAGCAGAAACTTTCCCTGTGTTTCTTGTCATGCGAGAAAACATGTACTCAGCCCTAGTCTTAGAATGTGGCGATATACACTCCTGGAAATGGAAAAAAGAACACATTGACACCGGTGTGTCAGACCCACCATACTTGCTCCGGACACTGCGAGAGGGCTGTACAAGCAATGATCACACGCACGGCACAGCGGACACACCAGGAACCGCGGTGTTGGCCGTCGAATGGCGCTAGCTGCGCAGCATTTGTGCACCGCCGCCGTCAGTGTCAGCCAGTTTGCCGTGGCATACGGAGCTCCATCGCAGTCTTTAACACTGGTAGCATGCCGCGACAGCGTGGACGTGAGCCGTATGTGCAGTTGACGGACTTTGAGCGAGGGCGTATAGTGGGCATGCGGGAGGCCGGGTGGACGTACCGCCGAATTGCTCAACACGTGGGGCGTGAGGTCTCCACAGTACATCGATGTTGTCGCCAGTGGTCGGCGAAAGGTGCACGTGCCCGTCGACCTGGGACCGGACCGCAGCGACGCACGGATGCACGCCAAGACCGTAGGATCCTACGCAGTGCCGTAGGGGACCGCACCGCCACTTCCCAGCAAATTAGGGACACTGTTGCTCCTGGGGTATCGGCGAGGACCATTCGCAACCGTCTCCATGAAGCTGGGCTACGGTCCCGCACACCGTTAGGCCGTCTTCCGCTCACGCCCCAACATCGTGCAGCCCGCCTCCAGTGGTGTCGCGACAGGCGTGAATGGAGGGACGAATGGAGACGTGTCGTCTTCAGCGATGAGAGTCGCTTCTGCCTTGGTGCCAATGATGGTCGTATGCGTGTTTGGCGCCTTGCAGGTGAGCGCCACAATCAGGACTGCATACGACCGAGGCACACAGGGCCAACACCCGGCATCATGGTGTGGGGAGCGATCTCCTACACTGGCCGTACACCACTGGTGATCGTCGAGGGGACACTGAATAGTGCACGGTACATCCAAACCGTCATCGAACCCATCGTTCTACCATTCCTAGACCGGCAAGGGAACTTGCTGTTCCAACAGGACAATGCACGTCCGCATGTATCCCGTGCCACCCAACGTGCTCTAGAAGGTGTAAGTCAACTACCCTGGCCAGCAAGATCTCCGGATCTGTCCCCCATTGAGCATGTTTGGGACTGGATGAAGCGTCATCTCACGCGGTCTGCACGTCCAGCACGAACGCTGGTCCAACTGAGGCGCCAGGTGGAAACGGCATGGAAAGCCGTTCCACAGGACTACATCCAGCATCTCTACGATCGTCTCCATGGGAGAATAGCAGCCTGCATTGCTGCGAAAGGTGGATATACACTGTACTAGTGCCGACATCGTGCATGCTCTGTTGCCTGTGTCTATGTGCCTGTGGTTCTGTCAGTGTGATCATGTGATGTATCTGACCCCAGGAATGTGTCAATAAAGTTTCCCCTTCCTGGGACAATGAATTCACGGTGTTCTTATTTCAATTTCCAGGAGTGTACATGCGCATGGTTCAAGTAGGGTGCTTATTATAGTGCCCTCTCAGTTCTCGCAAGAACATTCAACTAATTTGGCTGGTTCGTTTCTCCACAGTTGGAGCTAAACATTGCTACAGCTAATTTCTAGCTGGATTTCAGCCGCTGTGAACGCAGTGCTCACACAAATTTCTTCTCTGCGCCGTACAGAGCGTTAAGCACTCCGTTCTGCACTTGATGCCAGAGAACAGTCCACGAAAATTTCTCTCTTGTCTTACTCATGGCCGAACTGTCTTCCCGACCTGGGTTAATTCGTTCTTCATGTCATGGCCTTTTTCGACCAATAGGAGCGTTCCTCTTCTTTTGTGGAAACTCTCTCTACCTATCGCAATGTCCCTTCTATTAAACTGCTTCGAAACTTCAGTATTTTTCTCCTTCCTAGTACGTTTCCCTCTATCGCACGTTTTGTGCCCGTTCTCGACGTCTAAATGCGTACATTGACCTTCACGTGTGCTGCACTCGCTGGACACATGATCGAAATGTGTCACTGGTTTTCATTCGTATCCCTTTGGTGTTCCAAAACACAGCAAAGCTTTTTCTCTGTCACCCTGCAGATGTGCTGCTACACACATTTCTCCCACCTGAGTCACCTGGTCGGGGTCGCTGACTTTCCTACTGCCACCCCTTTAAGTGGTATCTGTAGTGACCCCTGTGGCACGCCTTCACTTCTGCCCTTGTCCTTCTGGCTTTGAAACAAAACCGACTCACATTGCTTGTTTCACCTTCCACTCAAAGACATGCATTATATAGGAACAGCGTGTTAATTACCGTCAATTGACTATCATCCGTTTTTGCATTACATACTGATAGATTTCACGGTCACCTTCTTGTTGCGATGTATAAACCTCTCATGTAAGGTGTGAATCTGACCTTCATTTATTCTGCCACCTTACAAATTGCGCCGGCCGGTGTGGCCGAGTGTTCTAGATGCTTCAGTCCAGAACTGCGCGACCGCTACGGTAGCAGGTTCGAATCCTGCCTCAGGCATGGATGTGTGTGATGTCTTTAGGTTAGTTAGGTTAAAGTAGTTCTAAGTTCTAGGGCACTGATGACCTCAGACTTTAAGTCCCATAGTGCTCAGAGCTATTTGAAACAAACTGTGTCTCTATGTCTTGCCGCTTCACATGCGGCAAAACTAAAGAAAGGAGAAAAGCGAGGGAGGAAAAAAATATTAGGGTTTAAACCTCCCATCGACGACAAAGTCAATAGAGATGAACAACAAAATATAATCGAGCAAGGTTGGGGAAATCATTACGGCACTTACTTTAAGCGAATTAGGTAAATCACGTGGGCCTAAATCAGGATGCCTGTATGGGGTCTGAGCCACTGTAATGCTAAGTACGAGTCTGGCGTCACAATCACCGTGTGATCTCACTCGATTAAATATGTCGAAGGGGCTATAACGTCATGGAGTCAGTAGCGGAAATTCTGTTTAACTACAAACACATACCGTCTCTCATGGTTGCAAGTGGAAAGTGGTATGATCACCAATCAGTGGTGTGCTTTCTACTAAAATGGAAGAAAGGACTTCTGTGTGCAGAAAACTGATGGAACTTCACAGATGCTGAAAACACACTTCTTTCAAATGTTTGTTTACAATCCCTTCATAGAAGTTTCTTACATGACGAATACTGTACTGAGCAGTGGAGAGAGAGATACCTTTAGGGCTTGAAACATCAGAAATAAATTTTAAAAACATTCAAAGACCGACGCAGAAACGATCAAATCGATTCTGCTTTTTCATCGCTTCCTGAATGCTGCCGAAATAATTAAAGTAAAACTTGTTGAAGATGTTTAAATTCCATCTGAAACGTCCCCTTAGAAAAATTTATGAATTACTGTGCTGATAAACCTCCTACATTATTTGATTTTCAAACAGCTGAGCAGTACTGAACGTACTCAGACATTTCGCTCTTTACTTATTCTGATCAACACTAAACTGACGCACAATATTTTTATCGCAACGCAATCTGACCTTCAATAATCTCTACAGAAGAATGTCCCTGACTAACAATAACCTATACGTTTCACGAATCACTTACCTCACAAAAATCTTCGTTACTCGAACTACTGCAATACAGCGAGCGCCAATACTGCCAGCTAAATAAAAGATTCTAACTACTGAAGGCACTAACTACTGATAGACATACTTAGCAAATGAAAGATTTTGATAGAGAACAAACAATGTATTTACCTTAATAGTGTTCGAAAGTCATAATATATATGTCAGTTCATGACATCCAGTCTTACAAATTTACTGTCTCTGGTGGACATACGTCCAGATCATCCGCTCTCAAACTCTGCCATCCCTCTCCCCACATCCACCACTGCTGGCGGCTCACCTCCAACTGCACAACGCTACGCGCTGTTCACCTCCAACAGCCCAACACTACAATAGCGCATATTCCAACAATGCCAACCAGCGACACACTGCACACAGCACAGCCAGTGATTTTCATACAGAGCGCTACGTGACGTTACCAACATAAATACCTAAACAGCCTACTTACACATCTGACCACCTACCAACCAAACCAGAAGATTTAACAACCACTGCAAACGTAATGTTTTTATACCAAATTGCGTATGCTTTTATAGTCGGTAAGCGACCTCGTTGTCAGAGACGGAGGGAATTTCTGGTTCCGCTATCTGATCCTTCCTTGTTCTATTCACGAATGGCGCAAAGGAAGATTGATTATACGTGAACCTCTATATTAGCTCTAAATTCTCGGATCTTCTCGCTGCGGTCATTTCGCTTAAAGTATGTAAAAGTAAGTAGTACGTTTGCCTGCTCTCCTCGGAACGTATTGTCACGAAATTTCATTAGTAAACCTCTCTTTCTCTTGTGGCTCCAGTCATTGGAGTTCGTAGAACATGTCCGCAATGCTCTAGAGTTGACTAAACGACTCCGCGACGAGTCGCGCCGCTTTTTGTTGGATCTTCTCTCTCTCTCTCTCTCTCTCTCTCTCTTCTAATTATCCTACATGGAAAGGACCCGTAACTCATAAGCAATATTCAAGAATCGATCCAGCAAGTGTTTTGGCAGCAACTTCTTTCGTGTAGGAATTACATTTCCGTGAGGTCATTCCTATGAATCTTAGCATATCTTTTGCTTTTCCTTGTATTTGTTTCATGTGGCCATTCAACTTTACGTCGCTTCTGACAGTTATTCTTGTGTCTTAAACGATAGCTGTTGTTTCCAACGACAAATTTACAGTCAGTGTAAATACAGTTAGCCGTTAAGAATGTAACCAGACAAACTGCTCAAAATGTTAGGCTGATGTAGGAAATTAATTTCCGGGAAGTGTCTGACGGAGTTCGAATACCTTTAATAACTGTAAAGCAAATACGGTTTATGAGGCCTCACAACTGACAGTAAAACTTGTTCCCTCTCTGCCCCTCGCCTACACACACTGTGCTGTTGTATAATTTGTAGTAAAACCAACAACCTGAAATATTGTGGAAATCACTGAATCTACTTGGCCCTCTACTGAGTAGTAAATTGAGTCCTAGTGTCAGTATTGTATAATAATTGTAGTCTATTTAACCCTCTGTTAATTTTATTTAGTGATAAACACGTATCATATCATTTAAGTACTTTGTTGTATACTGTCAGATCTTGATGCATCTCTGATACATTATATGTAATTTCTCTGGTCATTGTACACTAGGAAACATGAACAATATCTTTGAAAGGACAGCACTAACAAATGGGCATGTAACACGGAACTTAGGACCTGTACAACAAAAAATTGTCAACATAGACATAATGTCTATTCCTGTTCAGCTGAAAGTGGAATATTCAAATTACTGAAAACAACTAAGTTCCGAAAACATTGTCGAATTCATCCTGCGCAATGGGACGTGGTACTCCTTGACAGTTCCAACCACATGATCAGCTACTTCATAAGGAAATCGCGTATCCTTAAGGACAAGTTCATCAACCTCCAAAAGTGATACAGTCTTTTCATCATACCTCAACAATCAGCATACGACTCGCTACTTCGTCAGACATAACAGCCCACAACTGATACTAGCGCAGTTGGAGAAGTTTCCGGAGAGACCTGGATGACTGCCTTACCTATAGTGTGTCACGCTTCGTGCAGACTTCCCTTCTGAGAGATGGATGTCTTAATCACTTGTTCCAGAGTGATTGGTCACAATTACACTACACGGCTCAGGGAAATTGCATAAGTTTCGCATTGGCGAATTGAAGCACATTTTCTTTTTCTTTGGGTCTATACGTTTAAAATGAATTTCATACGTTACTTTAATTCTTGAAACGTAGATAAAAACGTATTTCTTTTAAACCAAAAAGGAAAGGTTTTGCAATTGGGCCAGATTTCCTATATTCTTTGTGGTTTGTAGCTGACGTTGTATTGCAAAAATGGCCTAAACATTGGTTCGTCATTTTACAAGTGTTCTTCATAAAGGCATGTAATACTACTGGGACGAGACAACTTTAGCTCTAATACCTGATGATTTCACTCTTGCTGATATGCTACCTTAAAATAAGCGTAGTTCAAATGGTTCAAATGGCTCTGAGCACTATGGGACTTAACATCTGATTTCATCAGTCCTCTAGAACTTAGAACTACTTGAACCTAATTAACCTAAGGACATCACACACATCCATTCCCGAGACAGGATTCGAACCTACGACCGTAGCAGTCGTGCAGTTCCGAACTGAAGCGCCTAGAACCGCTCGGCCACAGCGGCCGGCAATGAGCGTAGTAAATAAAATTTGTCGGATGAATGAACGTCAGGAGTAGTTCCTGTTCCATCGCAGTTTACAGTCGATAGGCAGCCTTAGAAACTTTCCTCTCTACTCGTAGAGTCTCATCACGAAACGACTCTTATTTACATTCCTTTCTGAGGAGTTGCAGATGCAGGACTGATGACAGCATAGTAAAGTTGCATTGCCACAACAGTAGTACATACACTGATGAAGGTAATGTACAGTGTCGGCTGATGTGTTGATTCATGTGTTCATGAGTACTGAGGCATCTGCAAAACAGAAATATTTGATGGAGTAAAGTAAAAGATTCAGAGTTAGTGCTTCAAATTGGCTACAAATCGATTTACTTTCTTTCGAGGACATGTTACTGCACAGTAAAGGCATTTTTGGACACCATATGTGATAAGCCGTATAACAAACTCCCCTCATAGAGGAATACTAAAAGTAAATTTATAGAAATATTTCAAAAAAATTCTTTTGATTTCACTACACTGTGTCCACTACATGAATGAAGATTTAAAATTTGAACTTACGCGTAGCACTACAACGCAGTGGCGTAACTATGCCGGGGCAACTGGGCAGTGCCCTGTGGCCGCCGAGGATTGGAAAACAAAAGAAAAAGTTAAAATGTAAGAAAACTTGGGAAACCGTGAAATCGATGATTGAAGAGGTCTTCCCTCATTTTAAAATAATCCCAGCTGCTTTTGGAAATCTTTCAGAGGTAAATTATGGGAACCGATCACTTCCTCTACATTAAGACTCGAACATCAATGAAATAGGTCTATAGAATGAAAGCAGCCAGTCGTGAGCAAATGTTGGAGCTAAGGGTATGAGGAATTCGTAAGTTCAAGAAGAATTTACGAAATACAGACTGGAATCATGAACGTCACGCCTTGGCGTGAATGAAAAGTACGACGTAATCTAAAAGGCAGACACAGGTTACCTATTTTGAAAAGAGTTATCG
Source organism: Schistocerca cancellata (assembly GCF_023864275.1). Lineage (NCBI taxonomy): Eukaryota > Metazoa > Arthropoda > Insecta > Orthoptera > Acrididae > Schistocerca > Schistocerca cancellata. The sequence continues at coordinate 180,403,519 of NC_064632.1, forward strand.
TAAAAGACTGACCTGTGTAAGTAGATTAATTGCTCCTAAAACCCAAGCTACAAACACATTCAGAATAGCATACAGAATAAGTATCCCAGAATAATAGTCCAGTGCCGTACCATCGCACGTATTCGCAAGTAAACAATCATACACTAAATCGTAAGAACTATTTGCAGGGTAATAGAAAATGAGGCACATAAAGCAACAAGGGAACATAGGGAATTTTTTTACAAGTAAGTAATGAAGTCAATAAGGAAGTCCCAAAACTGTGGACAGTTTAAATATTTTTTAAAGTAAGTAGCAGGTAATTTAGGTCTGAAAAAGAAACAACATTCCAAAGAAAGTTTCATAAATTTACAAGTTTTATCACACAGTTCTGCTATACGTAATAGATAATTTTACGCAAAAGAACTTCCTGATATAGCGATGTTCGAAATTTCGGTCGAAATCACTCGGTAAATCGCTCGTGTGTTTTGGGATCGAAGCGAACGACCGATTGCAGGCAACATTACTGCTGCGATTGCCAGCGATATATCTATGGTTCGTGAGTGAGGCCTCAATGACCTCGTCGTCAATGGAACTACGTGATCTGTCAGGGCAACGGGTACACAATGGCGTAAGCGATCATGCATCTATGACACTTCTAGCTATAAATTATTTATCAAATTCATCATATTTTATGAAACACAGCATTAAACATCGATAACTACAGCGTTAAGCCTACTGCGTGCGGTGTCGTTTAATCACCAAAACTGGCAGCGAGAGGAATCAACATATTACAATATTTTTAACAGGTCAACACCAAGTGGTCTCTACCGTTTTAGTACTTGCGAGGCAACAGATGTTTTACAGTTGTAGAAAAGCGAGAGTGGTAATCAAGGCTATTGTTCCGCAAGATTTACACACGATATTTATCTAAAGCTATGAACCCATTTTACGTAATACCAGTTCATACAACTGACTTCTTTGATTATAAAGATATTGCTGAAACATTGTTCTTAATATTGGCGTGCCAGATCTCCTAATGCAATATGCTCAAAGCATTTCATACTCATCCACCTTAAATAGTTATTAAAAATTCTTACTCTGAAGCAGAAGAATCGAAAAGCAGTCGATACAGTCACGTTTATCAGTTACAAAACGGAAAAACCTGTAGACTATGTTGCCATTTCTTCCTCAAAATCACAGGGAGTTCTACAGTAAACTTTAAAATAGCTAATCCCAAGAATTGTTGTGTGTAAGGAAAGCAAGTCAACACTGTGAGATTTTTTTCATGAACTCAGTTCTATTACACTCTTCTAAAAAAATTAACAGATATGAGAAATGCTTCTTACTGACTACAGCACTGTTAGCTGAAACGTTATTTCTTTGTTTCTAATAAAACGTAGTATCTCGCTACTGATGGAAATTTGATCAAAAACTTGTCGCTGCCTTGTCGAAAGTTGACACTTCGAGAATCGTTGTTGAAATGTTATAGGGTTTATAATTTAAGCAGCATTCATTTACATATACATCTACATTATTACTCTGTAAATTATAATTATTTGCCTGGCAGAGTGTTCATCGCACCACTTTAAAGGTATTTCTCCACCGATCCATTCTCTAAGGGCGCGGAAAAAACGAGCACATAAGTATTACCGTGCGAGCTCTGATTTCTCTTATTCTATTATGATAATAATTGTTTCTTACTTTGATAGCCTCCAACTAAATATATTCATACTCTGAGAGAGAGAGTTCGTGATTGAAATGTCATGCAATAAAAATCGCCTTTGTTTTAATGACCGCCTCCCTTAATCGCTTATCATATCCGTGACACTATCTCCCCTATTTCTCAATAATACAAAACGAAATGTTCTTCTTTGAACTTTTTCAATGTCCTCTTTCATTCCTTGATGCGGATTCAACACCGCACGGCACTACTCCAGAAGAGGGCGGCGAACCATAGCTTAAGAAGTCTCTTTAGCTGGACTGTTGCACTTTCTAAGTGATCTGTCAATAAATCGAAGGCTTGGTTTGTTTTTCCGACAACAATATCTATGTGATCGTTCCAATTATTCCTAATTATTATCACTAAGTATTTATTTAAATCTACAGGTTTTAGATTTATGTAATTCATCGTGTAACCGAAATTTAGCGGATTTGTTTTCGTGCTCATGTGGACGACTTCACATTTTTCATTATTTAGAGCTAACTGCCACTTTTCGCATCGTACAGACATCTCGTCTAAATCATTTTGCATTTGGTTTTATCATCTGCTGACTTTACGAGGCGGTAAATAAGAGCATAATCTGCAAACAATCTAAGGTTGCTGCTGAAATTGTCTCCCAAATCTTACATGTAAATCAGGAACTGCAGGGAGCGTATAACTCTTCCTTGGGGAGCGCCAGATATTACTTCTGTTTTCCTCGATTACTTTCACTTAGTTGCTACGAACTGTGACCTTCTTGGCAGGAAATCAAGAATCCATGGCACAATTGAGACGATACTTATGAGCACGTAGTTTGATTAGAAGTTGCTTGTGAGGAACGGTGTCAAAAGCCTTCTGTAAATCTAAAAATATGGAATCAAACGAGCCACAAGTATGGGTTAAAAACGGTTCATTTGAATCGAACCACGACCGGTCTCAGATTTCTTACAAATCTATCTTCAGATGGATGTTATACGTTTTCTTGGTTTCTTGCTGAACCGTTTTTGTGTACTCACTCTTTGTTTGCTGTGTTAGTATAGAAAGATTTTTTTTCAAAATTCTACAAAATTTACGAGAGATCTAGTTATTTTTCTCTTTTACAGTTAGTGAGACGTGAAATGAGGTGAAAAGTTACGTGTTGTATAATTCCTTAAACCATAGTTGTGAATGGTTGCTGTTTAAATTGCACTGTCCAGTCGCATTAACGTGACCACCTGCCAAAAAGCACGAATAACCAGCTTTTGTACACTGAAAAGCCAAAGAAACTGATACATCTGCCCAATATCATGTAGGGCCCCCGCGAGCATGCAGAAGATCTGCAACACGACGTGGCGTGGACTCGACTAATGTCTGAAGTAATGCTGGAGGGAATTGACACCATTAATCCCGCAGCGCTGTCCATAAATCCGCAATAGTACGAGGGGGTGGGTATCTCTTCTGAACAGCACGTAGCAAGGCATCACAGATATGCGCAATAATATTCATGTCCGGCGCCAGCGGGAGTGTTTAACTAAGAAGAGTGTTCCTGGAGCCACTCTGTAGCATTTCTGGACGTGTGGGGTGTCGCATTGTCCTGCTGGAATTGCTCAAGTCCGTCGGAATGCACAGTGGCCATGAGTGGATGCAGGTGACCAGACAGTATGCTTACGTACGTATCACCTGTCAGAGTCGAATCTAGACGTATGAGGGTTCCCATATCACTCCAACATCACACGCCCACATTATTACAGAGCCTCCACATGCTTGAACAGTCACCTGTTGACATGCAGGGGCCATGCATTCATGAGGTTGTCTCCATACCCGTACACGTTCATCCGCCCGATACAATTTGAAACAAGATTTGTCCTACTAGGCGAAGTGTTTCCAGAATTCGACAGTCCAATGTTGGTGTTGACGAGCCTAGGCGAGGTGTAAAGCTTTGTGTCGTGCAGTCATCAAGGGTACACGAGTGGGCCTTCGGTTCCAAAAGCCGATATCCATGATGTTTCGTTGAATGGTTCTCACGGTGACACTTGTTGCTGACCCAGTATTGAGATCTGCAGCATTTTTCGGAAGGCAAACACTTCTCTCATGTTGAACGATTCTTTCCAGCCGTCGTTGTTTCCGTTGTTGCAGGATCATTTTCCGGCCCTAGCGATTTCGGAGATTTGATGTTTTACAGGATTCCTCATATTCAAGGTACACTAGTGAAATGGTCGTTCGCGAAGATCCCTACTTCATCGCTACCTCGTAGATGCTATGTCCCATTGCTCGTGCGCCAGCTATAACACCACGTTCAAACTCACTCAAACCTTGATAAACTGCCATTCTGGAGGTAGTAACCGCTCTGACAACTGGGCCAAACACTTCTACATCTACATCTACATTTATACTCCGCAAGTCACCCAACGGTGTATGGCGGAGGCCACTTTACGTGCCACTGTAATTACCTCTCTTTTCTGTTCCAGTCGCTTATGGTTCGCGGGAAGAACGACTGCCGGAAAGCCTCCGTGCGCGCTCGAATCTCTCTAATTTTACATTCGTGATCTCCTCGGGAGGTATAAGTAGGGGGAAGCAATATATTCGATACCTCATCCAGAAACGCGCCCTCTCGAAACCTGGACAGCAAGCTACACCGCGATGCAGAGCGTCTCTCTTGCAGAGTCTGGCACTTGAGTTTGCTAAACATCTCCGTAACGCTATCACGCTTACCAAATAATCCTGTGACGAAACGCGCCGCTCTTCTTTGGATCCTCTTTATCTCCTCTGTCAACCCGATCTGATACGCATCCCACACTGATGAGTAATACTCAAGTATAGGTCGATCGAGTGTTTTGTAAGCCACCTCCTTTGTTGATGGACTACATTTTCTAAGGACTCTCCCAATGAATCTGAACCTGGTACCCACCTTACCAACAATTAATTTCATATGATCATTCCACTTCAAATCGTTCCGTACGCATACTCCCAGATATTTTACAGAAGTAGCTGCTACCAGTGTTTGTTCCGCTATCATATAATCATACAATAAAGGATCCTTCTTTCTATGTATTCGCAATACATTACATTTGTCTATGTTAAGGATCAGTTGCCAATCTCAGCACCAAGTGCCGATCCGCTGCAGCTCTTCCTGCATTTCACTACAATTTTCTAATGCTGCAACTTTTCTGTATACTACAGCATCATTCGCGAAAAGCCGCATGGAACTCCCGACACTATCTACTAGGTCATATATATATATATATATATATATATATATATATATATATATATATATATATATATATATTGTGAAAAGCAATGGTCCCATAAAACTCCCCTGTGGCACGCCAGAGGTTACTTTAACGTCTGTACACGTCTCTCCATTGAAAACAACATGCTTGTTGGCTTATGTAGGCGTTGCCGACTGCAGCGTCGTATTCCGCCTGTTTATACATCTCTGTATTTGAATACGCGTGCTTATATTAGTTTCTTTTTCCCTTCATTGTATTACGGACCTCTGCGAGACGTTCAGGAAGAAAGTGCTGAAGGGCAGGACAGGAATGTGGAGCCATTCCGTCTCCAGTTCCGTGGCAAACTGCAATAGGTTCCTCGGTTGAGGTTTCTTGGTGCGAATAGACCGATCGAGGTAGACCCTCAGAGTCTCGATTGGGCTGTAATCCTGGTAGTTTGATGGCCAGGGAACAACGGTACACTGCGAGCTGTGTGACATATTGCATTGTCCTACTGGTAGATGCCAAAGTGTGTAGGAGGGGACATGATTCTCAAGGATAGATGAATACTTGTGTTGATCCACTGTGCCTTTCAGAACGACGAGCTCACACTGAGAGTGCCACGAAAACATTCCCCAGACCGTAATGTAGGGTGTTGGCTTTCAGACGTTTCACGGCGTGCACGCCAACGGTCATCTGTGTGGAGAAACATAAAACACATCTGAAAAGGGCACCTATCCTCACGCAATGGGCGTCCAGTTGCGGTATGGGAGTGTATATTCCAGCATTCGTCGCCGATGAACTGCAGTCAGCATGCGTGCATGAACAGGCGCCTGCTGTGGAATGATGTTACGCAGTAACGTTTGCTGAATTTGTTGAGGAGACACTGTTGGTAACCGTTGGTTCATGTAGGCGTTTATTTGGTCAACAGTTGCAGTCCGCAGCTGTCGTTCAACCCTGTCATCAGCGTGTGTGGTGCATCACATTTGCGTCGGCCCGTACTTTGGATAGTGCCATTTTGTCATGCGTTATATATTTTAACAATGGCGGCAAACGAGCGATTTACAAACTTAACCGTTTCGGAAATGTTTCCACCCTTTGCTCCAAAACCAATGTTCATGTCTTTTTGGACCTCAGATGAACTGCTCCGTTTCTGCATAACGATAATTACTGTAGTGTTTTCCGTGTCCCTCAAGACACGTTTTATATACCCTCCACTGCTAGTGCTGCCATCTGACGTCTATGATTGGTTGTTGCACGTTGGCGTCAAATATATACGGTGGTCACATTAAAGAGACTAGACATTTCATAAACCTTAAAAACTTTCCTGTTGGCTCTTAGAAGCAGTCAGTTTCATCTTATGGCACTTGCTACAACGTTATTCATAAATCATTTATTTTCTAATTTGTCTCATTTTTTACAGTTATGAGATGGGAAGCATAATTCTATTACAACTGAGTATCTTCTGAAATTTTTGGATACAAGTGACATACGAATAAGAAGCATTACTGTAACATCGGAAATGCAGGAAAATACCTTCTGCATCATCCAAAATTTTTTCGGCGTTTAATAATCATTGATAATTTCTACTGCACTTCTAATTCTGAATCTGTACCCTTTATTATAGAAACTATATTTAAAATGTAAAGGATGTAATAGTGTATTTATTTCTGACTGTACATAACTGATTTTAACTATACGAGGGTTGTCCAGAAAAAAAAGTTCCGATCTGTCGCGAAATGGAAACCACTGGGAAAATCGGCTAAAGCTTTGCACACATGTGATGAGCAGTGTCTCTAGTATGCCCGTCGATCGTGTCGCGTCGCTCTTTTCAGTTCTGAGTGAACAGCGAGCACCTAAAGATGCATAGGGAATAGCGTCTCCCGCCAGTGTGAGGGTCTGGTTAGAGATTTCGCCTGTGTCATGCAGCCCACGTAACACAACTGTCGAGCAGTTCCTCCGTCATATCAATTCTCGGTCGCACACTGCAGGGGCAATGAAGATGCTCCTGCAGCGTTACTGATGAGAAGTGTTTGATCACCCACAATACAGTCCGTAATTGGCTCCCCCATGAGTCTCATCTCTGCTCACAAGAACCGCTGGCTATGAAGACAAATTTTTTCCACAGACAACGAGCAGCAGACCAGTGCAGATAACTGGCCGAAAGCACAGGCGGTTGCTTTCCATGACGAGGATATTGGAACGTTGATACAACACTACGACAACACTCGTGGACAACCCTCGTAATGTAAATATTGTAAATTGCGGGTAACGGCCAAGGGAAATTTACTTTACTGTATCGATAATAATAATAAAATGGCAGTAGCTGTCCCGTTGTTTGTCTTTGTGTATGTCGAGTCTACGTCGCGCTGCGAGCAGAGAGGAAGCAGAATAATCTGTGTTCTGAAAGAGTGCCGAAGTGTTTGTTGGGTGCTCTCGCAGACGCAGTTTACAGCTATGATCGCACTAGTCTAGGCGTACCTAATTCGTTAACCCTCCAGTACTTTGAGCCGGGTATGAGTGGACAGGCGGAGGAAGCTGCAATTCTAACTATTGCCTGTTTCAGAATTATCCATGGCTCTGGAGACAATTCGTGTTTTTCAAACAGCAGCAGCAACAGTGTCAGCTCAGCATCGTCGTCGGCTACATTGTTGCCCATTCGCGCAGCTATAACACCCATCGACATTTCTTTCACAACATATGACTGAGTTGAATAATAACCTCCAATACACAAATCTTGGGGCACCTGTGTTGTCATTGTCCTCAGACATTATTACCAAAAAGGCTCCTTTTCCTTTCCACGCAATCACCGAGGCTCGTAAAAATACGAAAATTGATTAGCTAGTTACTGCCAGTTTTGTGTGCTTGCTAATGGCCAGTTTCAGTCTAAATTTCCTGCCTCAGTAAATGTTCAATCTTGTATTGCATAACAGAGGGTTAACTAATTTGCAATTTTGGGTATTAACTTCATTCACTTAAAGTAACGTAAAATTTCACTGGCAAATTTAATAACTAAACATACAGCAGAAATTAAGAATGTACAATTTCATTTATTCTGTATTTAGCTTAGCGAGTGACTTCTGTTGTATTTGATTGTTGTTATATTAAAAGAAAATCAATTGCTCATTTGCTTAAAATAAATTCAAATAAGTCTTTCAGTAGCCCGCCCGGTTAGCTGAGCGGTCTAACGCACGGCTTTCCAGAGTAGGAAGGAGCGCCTTGTCCCCGGCACGAATCCGCCCGGCGGACTTGTGTCGAGGTCCGGTGAACCGGCCAGTCTGTGGATGGTTTTTGGGCGGTTTTCCATCTGCGTCGGCGAATGCGGGCTGGTTCCCCTTATTCCGCCTCAGCTACACTATGTCGGCGATTGCTGCGCAAGCAAGTTCTCGACGTATGCGTACACCATCATTACTCTACCACGCAAACATAGGTGTTACACTCGTCCGGTGTGAGACGTTCCCTGGGGGTCCATCGGGGGCCGAACCGCACAATAACACTGGGTTCGGAGTGGGGCGGTGGAGGGGTGAAGAGGACTAAGGTAGTCGTCGAGGGGTTGTAGACCACTGCGGCTGCGGCGGGGACGGAGCCTCTCCGTCGTTTCTAGGTCCCCGGTTAACATACAATACAATTCAATACAATACATACAAGTCTTTCAGTAATCAAAAGTAAATTGCTTGCCTTTCTTTAGATTTTGCATTACGTTACAGTGAGATTACTGGAATTTATTTTTACATAACGAAGTTTTAGTTAGCGCTAGTCATTTATTTAACCAGTAACTTCATTTAACTTATCTTTCAAAATCCAACATTTCAGAATAAATAATTGCAAACTCAGCGCTTTCTGATTCATTTATTTTCTCGGAAACTCTTGTGGAAAAATGCGACAATCTTCCGTTGCCATGCAAATGATTATTTGCTTCAATTTCTTTGCCATAACCTTTCTTAAGATTCTGGACACTCACTGCCCTAGTGGGCTAGCGACCGTTTAATTATCCCTTTTTAGCTAATCGTTAATTTTTTTGTAGTGTCAGTATTTTTGTATTAAAATATTACGTGGTACCCTTTTCCCCTGTGTGATTCCACCCATTCCAACATTATCGTCAATACATAGAAATTGTAAATTTGTGGTAAGTTCTAAGGGACCAAACTGCTGAGGTCATCGGTCCCTACGCTTACAGATTACTTAATCTAACTTAAAGTAACTTACTCTAAGGACAACACACACACACAAACCAATGCCCAAGGGAGGACTCTAACCTCCGACGCGGCCAGTAGCACGAACCGTGGTAAGACCCCCATAGACAGCATGGCTACCCCGCGCGGCCAGTATTTAGATTAGGTTTAGAATGGATTCTTCCTTCAAAGGGTCTGTTGTATAATTTCGTCCTATTAACCGGTATTATTTTCCTTCGGTAAGGATGGCGTACTCACTGTAAAAATTCATTAGGCATACGTGATCACTGTCAGTTATATCGCTATCCAGTAGGCCGATTAGGAAGGTGGAGGTTTTTTGTTGTTCACCTGATTCTCCTAACAAACGAGATGTTCGCACGTAGAACATTTTATACAGGGTGTTACAAAAAGTTACGGCAAAACTTTCAGGAAACATTCCTCACACACAAAGAAAGAAAATATGTTACGTGGACATGTGTCCGGAAACGCTTACTTTCCATGTTAGAGCTCATTTTATTACTTCTCTTCAAATCACATTGATAATGGAATGGAATCACACAGCAACAAAACGTATCAGCGTGACTTCAAACACTTGGTTACAGGATATGTTCAAAATGTCCTCCGTCGCATGGAATCCCTGATGCGCTGATGCAGCCCTGGAGAATGGCGTATTGTATCACAGCCATCCACAATAGGAGCACGAAGAGTCTCTACATTTGGTACCGGGGTTGCGTAGACAAGAGCTTTCAAATGCCCCCATAAATGAAAGTCAAGAGGGTTGAGGTCAGGAGAGCGTGGAGGCCATGGAATTGGTCCGCCTCTACCAATCCATCGGTCACCGAATTTGTTGTTGAGAAGAATACGAACACTTCGACTGAAATGTGCAGGAGCTCCATCGTGCATGAACCACATGTTGTGTCGTACTTGTAAAGGCACATGAGGATTGACACATTGTTGGATGAACCATTCGCAGAAGTGTACCCGTGGAGGCCAATAAGCTTCTGATAGTGCCTGGACACGCTGTACATGGTACGGAAACAACTGGCTCTCCCGTAGCACTCTCCATACAGTGGCGTGGTCAACGTTACCTTGTACAGCAGCAACTTCTGTGACGCTGACATTAGGGTTATCGTCAACTGCACGAAGAATTGCCTCGTCCATTGCAGGTGTCCTCGTCGTTCTAGGTCTTCCCCAGTCGCGAGTCATAGGCTGGAATGTTCCGTGCTCCCTAAGACGCCGATCAATTGCTTCGAACCCTGTCGGGACACCTTATTTCTGGAAACCTGTCTCGATGCAGACGTACCACGCCACGGCTATTGCCCCGTGCTAATCCATACATCAATTGGGCATCTGCCAACTCCGCATTTGTAAACATTGCACTGACTGCAAAACCACGTTCGTGATGAACACTAACCTGTTGATGCTACGTACTGATGTGCTTGATGCTAGTACTGTAGAGCAATGAGTCGTATGTCAACACAAGCACCGAAGTCAACATTACCTTCCTTCAATTGGGCCAACTGGCGGTGAATCGAGGAAGTACAGTACGTACTGACGAAACTAAAATGAGTTCTAACATGGAAATTAAGCGTTTCCGGACTCATGTCCACATAACATCGTTTCTTTATTTGTGTGTGAGGAATGTTTCCTGAAAGTTTGGCCGTACCTTTTTGTAACGCCCTGTATACCCACTCTTCAGTTCTTTTATTCTGTTTTGTCTTCCTGCCGATCCCTCTCCAACATTTGATCTGAGCTACTATCGTGAAGCCGAGTTACCTGCCGCAGCGCGGCGTTCCGAGACGGGGCCGCCTCTCCCTGGCCCTGCCTTTATCTGGACGGACGCAGACACACCGCTTCCTCCGAGCTGCCAAAATATTTGGCCGGCTCGGCGCCGCTGTTTCGTGTCGGGTCGATCCACGCGGCGAGCGGCTCACGTGTAGCGGTCCGTAATCCCAGGCCGGCAGTTTCCCAGCATTCCGCGCACAGCCCTGTAATCCCGGCCCGCTCAGCGGCTCTACTTAATAACCGAGAGAGGCCCACGCACGCCCGCTGACGAACTCACCGCAAGTTCCGCAGGCCCTTTATCTCCCTCACTGTTTTATGAGCTTTTGTGGCCGCTCTGAAACGTAGAACAACGGCTTGGCTCTCATCACTAGGAGCCACTCTGTCATCAGCGTTATCATCATCGTAGTCATTTTCACCTAGTGGGATAGCGCTGTGTTTAACCCGCTTAACTTGCAGTCACAGACGCTCCTACTAACTCTACAACAGAATACCCACAATGCGCTGAAACTGTTACTCGGACAGATATCCTCCACACTTTAAAACTCTTATTAGACCTCTCCTCCTCTACGCCAGTATTACTAAAAGAAGCTCACCTGATATTTTACTTGTATTAGTCATCCACTTAAACGGGCACACTGGTCTCTTTGGAGTGTGCAGCATACTCTTATGGAACCAAACCTCCGTAAGAAATTCTCAGTTTAGTCACAAGTCCTTAGAAAGTGATATAGGTGATGTACAGTACAAATGGTCATCGCTCTCCTATCCAAACTGCGTAAGTTAATCCTGTTCAGGATTACGTCAATGAATCAATGCGTAGCATTTCCTTCTACCCGTTTTCTGTGAATCTCTCGCTGATGTCGCTCAAAGAAGTTCTTGTAACATAATGGATTCTTTAGAACAGAGCCAACTACACCGTACCAATATTCGTGCTTGCAGCGTGTGTGGGCCAAGGCTTGGAATGTCACGGCTTTGCTCGGCCCTTCTCAGAAGTACCAGGAACAACACTGCAATTCACTGAGTATTGCGGTATGCACTTTAAGGTCTGAATCACTGTATTCAGTTCGGCCGAATGGTGCTGTCAGTGTTGTTTACTCGTCGGTATTTGTTCGTGGTATGAACGATGTTCACAGATCCAGAGGCTGTTTGCAGAAAAAGAAGCAGTCTAACAGTCTATCCTCAGAAGCCTATAAAAGTAAGCGTCAATGGCAGAATAGAGGGCTGAGAATCTTCGCTATATATTAAGCAGTCACAAAAATGACGGGCACTGCAAGTTTGCTATGGAATGACATGACAACACCATGTAGAAAGAATTTAAAGATTTAGTTGGTAATGAAAGAGCAAAAAATTACAACGATAGTCAGACGGGACTCATTGCTCTGTACGTCAAGAAGCACTTTGTACTAAATTTGTAGCCAGGAACACGTGAAGAAATTGGTTGTACAAATAATAAAATATCTGAAAGCGGCCACATTATTCTACTGTCAATAGCAATAGCTTTCGATGGAACTGAACAAAGTCCGACCGAAGTGGCCGAGCGGTTCTAGGCGCTTCAGTCTGGAACCGCGCGACCGGTACGATCGCAGGTTCGAATCCTGCCTCGGGCATGGATGTGTGTGATGCCCTTAGATTAGTTAGGTTTAAGTAGTTCTAAGTTCTAGGGGGCTGATGACCTAAGATGTTAAGTCCCGTTGTGCTCAGAGCCATTTTTGAACTGAACAAACAGTAGGGGGACTTTATATATTACTGCATGAAGGAAAAGGGCTGCAGGAACGAAAATTATAAGATAAACTAGGTCCGTAGTAGGCAGTAAAGCGATTTTTACCTTAACGTGCGATTACCTAATTTCAACTACTTGTCATTTTCAAGCACCTGTAAAACCAACATGGAAAAGCACTAGACCGGCTGCATACACGCCATGTCTAAATAATACTTTACACACCTCACATTAAGATAAAACATTACTGTAAAAATTTCTTAGAACCACCTCGTACCATGGGGTTGTTAGTATTTGCTGGATTTCCTGTAACTAGTATTAAACCAGAGTAAAAATGCCCCTAGCGGAGAACAATAATTACAAATATGTTCACGTTTATTTTAAAAGACGTGGACTGAAAAGTGGAGTACCAGCTGCTTCATTCTACCTCCCTCAACAGCATTAAAAATGTTCCCAAACATTTGGTATACAAACATATTCGCACTTCTTTGTGCTCCGACAACATTTTTCCGCTGGTTCCCTTCTTTTCCCCGCTGCAGCAGGGCGTGTAATTCAAATGAAAAGAAGTGTGTTGGTCAACAAAATCTAGATAGTTTACTTATTTGAAATTAAATAACGCAAATTATTTTTACATCTCGTACCGGATTCTACGTGCAAAAAAAATATTGAATGTGTTTCAGTAATGGAACATGGAGTCCTCAGATGATAACGGAGACACTTTAGAGCACATTTCTCCATGCTAAGTTACTTTATAAACTACGTTTTCGTCTCGCATCGAATTTTATGTGTACAGCTAGGGTAACTTTGAACTTCTTTATATCGGGGCCGGATAAAGATACCAAGAAAATTTTCAGAGTTGTTCGCGACGGAACTCTTAGTGTACGGTAAAAATATCAGCCATTTTATGTGCATAGCCGTCTTGGAGTCCTCGATTAGGTTTTCGTCCGCTGTTGACAGCGAAAATGTAGTAAAAAACCATTTCTGTGGGGTTTTTCGAGGATCCGTCCATGATCTAATGGTGACTCCATAAGCCCCATCAAACCCATCGTACACAGCATCAAACGTAAAACGAACCAACCCTATCTGCTCCATTTGCCTAACCAGGAGAGAGTGTGTAATATTCAAACTTTGACCCTGTACTGTAGGATAGTGGCACTAAGATGAACTTTCTGTTGGGTATACAAATGCTCCCTGGCCGAAGTGGTATCCAAACCACTTGACTTTCCTTTTTGTCAACAACAGAAACCGAGGTATGAGCATCGGAAAACTCCGTTTTTATGAGCGGCGTTTTAAAACATATTAGATAAGCATGCTGTCTCTTACTTCTGGACAGTCAGAGGCCAAGAACCGCAACGCTGCCATACAAGATGGTGCCACAATCCTCCAATGAAACTTGAAGACACTGTCTTCACGAGAATAGCCACGTCTTGTTGATAGCTCGTGACCATGACACAACGTTACGGGTTCCAAGCGGCCAATTAGCCAAAATGTATAAAATGTGTGTGCTTCTCCTACGTATACAGGATGGAGAAAAGTTGTACCACGAAATTTTAACCCTGGAGAGCTGATGCCTTTTGGAACCAAAATTACTAATGTTGTGTAGGTCGACAACGCACAATTTTTAAACTACGCAAACTTGGCGCCACGCGCTCCGATTGGCCGTTGAATTGCCCTGTTGCCGGATGCTCTGGACAACGAATGACCGTGAATGCTTTGCCTGCCGCAGAGCGCGATGTATCCAAGGCGGCCCGCACGTTCGGTGGTAGGGCATCAGCCTTCCACTCTGGGTGCCTGGAGGCGAATCCGCCAGGGCCACGACACTTCCATTGTAGTTTCATGATTAGACGCGCCGGGAACAACCCCGTCAACAGCTGTTAGTTCGCGTACAGGAAGTCTTTCACAAATTGTGTTCGCCCTGAAAAGGGTCTTTTTTGTAGCTAGGACATTGTTTACATAAAGCAGGTGCTCGAAACGGTGACCCTCAGGTGCTCGAAAGGGTGACCTTCTGACGCAAGACAAGATTGGTAACGTTTAACGGTGTTTTTTCCGAACTCTTTAAAAGATTCTTGTCATTGCCCTGATGTGATTGACGGAATGTTGAATACGATTCATTAATTCCTCTTCGTTTCTAGGTAGTTCGTGGCCTGGTGGGTGAACTACAACCTTGAAGAATCCCCACAGGAAAAAGTTAGGTGGCGTGAGGTCTGGTGATCGCGGAGACCATGTCCTATAAGCACCTCTGCCAATTATCCGACCGTCGGAGAGTTCATTTAAATATCCGCACACACCACGACTGTCATGCTGCAACCGCATGCGTAGCCGTATGTCCAGGGGAACATCTTCCAGCAGGCCACATAGCGTTTCTTGCAAAAAGTGAAGGTAAATTGCCCGGTAAGTCGAGGAGGTAGACGGACCGGCCCAGTCGGAAGTCACCCACGATGCCTGCCCAAATGTTGAGCGAAAATCGTTCCTGGTGCCCGTGAACGTACGTGACGTGAGGATTTCCCCTTGCCCAGTAATGAACGTTTCAAGTTTTGTAAAGGCCATCCCGATGGAAGGTACACTTGTCGGTAAACAACACAATGGCGGGGAAGTCGGGATCTCGTGCAACGCGTCGAAGAAACCACCGGCAAAATCCTAGCCTGTGTTCATAGTCCCCCACAGGGTTTAGGTCTTGGATCGGGTGGAAACTAAATGGATGCTGGCCGTCATCCCTCAAAAGCTCCCAGACTAATCGATGAGTTACCCCCATGTCGTGTCCAACCGTAGGTGCCTTCTCGAAGCACTTGAGAACAGTCTCTTCAAATACAGCATCCCGTCGTGTTCGATGTCTTTCAGCATCACCACGATTTTGCGCTAACGAGCCTATTTCACCAAGTCGCTGGTGAAATGCTGTAAACGCTTGCGAGCGTGTGTGGCGTCTTGCTGGATACTGTTCCTCATACAACCGTCGAGCTTCATGCTCATTACCATCGCCTAGTCCATAAACAAAAAACAAATCTCGTTCTTCAAACGAATACTGTGCCGCCATGCTTACTGTATGACTAAATCGGAGGGGACGTGTGTGTGCTCCGAAGCGAATGTTACGTGTGAATGCCTCTGACGTGAGATGGCGACAAACAGCAAGACCTATTCGACACGCGTGCGTATCACGTTGGGGCAGTGACGGGGCGAGGGACGTTTGTATGCGTGAACCGACAACCACAGCGCTGCACGTGATCCGATGAACCGCAACAGGGCAATCCCACGGCCAGTCGGAGCGCGTGGTGCCAAGTTTCCATAGTTTAAAAATTGTACGTTGTCGACCTACACAACATAAGAAATTTTGGTTCCTACTGGCATCAGCTATCTAGGGTTAAAATATCGCTACACAATTTTTCTCCACTGTATGTTGCCAAGAAAGATTCTACTCATTACCTGAGTACATATTCTAGATCCAATGAATCACTACTGCGCCGTATGGCCGTCCCTTATCGACGCCTGCGTGGTAAACAATTTCACAGTCGCTACAACTGTATTCTGCGGCGCTGCTTAATGCAACGAATTACATCGTCTAGCATCAATGTCCCAAAAAAAACATGGACATGTACAAAGTCAGGCACACTTCGCAAACCTCCTGTTAGCTCACCTCGTGCTTGTAAAGTTGAGCCCCTTCACAGAATATCACTCATCGTCGTACTTCAGTTGATGATTGTCGCTGTAAAACTGTTACAGGAATGTGCAGGTCTATTTTCCAGTAATGAGTAAGAGTATTCCTTTAAGTGATGTCATGAATTTATTCCATAATTTCAATGCTTAACGGCAACACCTTTCGCAATAGAATTACCATTACCTCCTGCTACACACACCCAGAAGACGCAAAGTAGAATCTATTCACGAATATAAATGCCTCATTTACCATTATAGTCGTAACACGAGCCTCCGAATTGCTTCGATGTCTTCCTTCAGTCCGACTTGGAGGGGATCCAAAACATTACAGCAGTTCTCAACAACGGTTCGCACTAGTCTTGTACATGCGGTCTTCTGTACAGATGAACCAGACTTTCTTAAAATTCGCCCAATAAACTGAAGGCGACTATCCGCCTTCCATACTATAGTCATTATATGTTCCATCCATCTCATATCGCTTTGCGACGTTACGCCTGGATACTGTATTTATTCGATGTGACTGTGTAAAGCGGCACACTACTGCTGCTGCATTCGAATATTAAAGTTTGTTTTCCCACTCATCTGTATCCACTTATACACTCCTGGAAATGGAAAAAAGAACACATTGACACCGGTGTGTCAGACCCACCATACTTGCTCCGGACACTGCGAGAGGACATGTACAAAGTCAGGCACACTTCGCAAACCTCCTGTTAGCTCACTTCGTGCTTGTAAAGTTGAGCCCCTTCACAGAATATCACTCATCGTCGTACTTCAGTTGATGATTGTCGACGCACGGATGCACACAAGCAATGATCACACGCACGGCACAGCGGACACACCAGGAACCGCGGTGTTGGCCGTCGAATGGCGCTAGCTGCGCAGCATTTGTGCACCGCCGCCGTCAGTGTCAGCCAGTTTGCCGTGGCATACGGAGCTCCATCGCAGTCTTTAACACTGGTAGCATGCCGCGACAGCGTGGACGTGAACCGTATGTGCAGTTGACGGACTTTGAGCGAGGGCGTATAGTGGGCATGCGGGAGGCCGGGTGGACGTACCGCCGAATTGCTCAACACGTGGGGCGTGAGGTCTCCACAGTACATCGATGTTGTCGCCAGTGGTCGGCGGAAGGTGCACGTGCCCGTCGACCTGGGACCGGACCGCAGCGACGCACGGATGCACGCCAAGACCGTAGGATCGTACGCAGTGCCGTAGGGGACCGCACCGCCATTTCCCAGCAAATTAGGGACACTGTTGCTCCTGGGGTATCGGCGAGGACCATTCGCAACCGTCTCCATGAAGCTGAAGCTGGGCTACGGTCCCGCACACCGTTAGGCCGTCTTCCGCTCACGCCCCAACATCGTGCAGCCCGCCTCCAGTGGTGTCGCGACAGGCGTGAATGGAGGGACGAATGGAGACGTGTCGTCTTCAGCGATGAGAGTCGCTTCTGCCTTGGTGCCAATGATGGTCGTATGCGTGTTTGGCGCCGTGCAGGTGAGCGCCACAATCAGGACTGCATACGACCGAGGCACACAGGGCCAACACCCGGCATCATGGTGTGGGGAGCGATCTCCTACACTGGCCGTACACCACTGGTGATCGTCGAGGGGACACTGAATAGTGCACGGTACATCCTAACCGTCATCGAACCCATCGTTCTACCATTCCTAGACCGGCAAGGGAACTTGCTGTTCCAACAGGACAATGCACGTCCGCATGTATCCCGTGCCACCCAACGTGCTCTAGAAGGTGTAAGTCAACTACCCTGGCCAGCAAGATCTCCGGATCTGTCCCCCATTGAGCATGTTTGAGACTGGATGAAGCGTCGTCTCACGCGGTCTGCACGTCCAGCACGAACGCAGGTCCAACTGAGGCGCCAGGTGGAAATGGCATGGCAAGCCGTTCCACAGGACTACATCCAGCATCTCTACAATCGTCTCCATGGGAGAATAGCAGCCTGCATTGCTACGAAAGGTGGATATACACTGTACTAGTGCCGACATTGTGCATGCTCTGTTGCCTGTGTCTATGTGCCTGTGGTTCTGTCAGTGTGATCATGTGATGTATCTGACCCCAGGAATGTGTCAATAAAGTTTCCCCTTCCTGGGACAATGAATTCACGATGTTCTTATTTCAATTTCCAGGAGTGTATTTTTGTGCATTTGTAGCTGGCTGCCATTCATCATACAAATTAGAACTTATTTGTTAGTCACATAGTATCCTTCTACAGTCACAACGACCACACCTTCCCCTACATCACAATATCACCATCAAAGAGAAAAGATTTCTGGCAGATCATTTATGTAGAGAACAAAGTAACAGCCGAACTATCGCACTTCCTTGGGACACTCCTGACGAAACACTGGTCTCTCACTAATACCCGCTGTCGACGGCAACGTGCTGGGTTCATTTTAGAAGTCTTCGAGCCACTCACATATCTGGGAACTTATTCCTTATGCTCTTACCTTCCTTAACTGTCTGCAGCTGGGTACCATGTCGAATGATTTTCGGAAATCTAGGAGAATGGAAGCTGCCTATTGTTCTTCATCCACAGATCGCCGGCTATCGTGTGAGAATAGAGCAAGCTGAGTCTCGCAGGAACGATGATTTCTGAGTCGTACTGATTCGTGAACAGAAGCGTTTCCGTCTGAATGAAATTTATTATATTCGAACTGTGAATATGTTCCAGAATTCTGCAGGAAATCGATATTAAGGATCCGCTCTGTTACCCTTCTCGTAGAAAGAAGTCACCTGTGCTTTCTCCCAGTCGCTCGGGATTTTGCTCTGGGCGAAGATTCGCGGTAAACAAAAACTAAGCGATCAAGTTTCCCACTAAGGGAACGATTGTTAGTCTTGCGGAATATTTAATGTGCTCCACCATATAAGCGAAACATGTGCATTGGGGATGCTTGGGTTATAATCATAATTTAATTACTTTTCTACAAAGGAACTGAAAATATTTATTGATAGAATAACACTGTATGGAACATCATGTATCATTTGCTACTCTGATGAACTCTACGAAAACTTGCCTTATGGAACACGGAAGAAACGTACGAAAAATCCTGCCAGCAATTCTATGCCTCCTAAATTCCTGTAGCACTAGGAAAAAGCAAATTTGCTGAAAGCAAATAATCACAGTATGATTCCTGTTACTGAGTGACTTTTAAGTCCATGACCGCATGGACTTTTCAAAAGAAACGTTACGTAAATTTTCAATTTCATGATGCGAAGGTGCATGAATGAATATATAAAGATTTTGTATTAAGTATGAATTACTGCCACCCAAAAACGTCGTCATTTTACTTAAAGAACACAGTTACAGTCAGATGAACCACGTGACATCTATACCACTGCAAGACAAAGACGTTAGTTATACGGTACTCATGAAACAGACAAAGGTACTAGGAATCGTTTGGTAAATGAAGAACATCCTGTGAATCAAATGCGTAGCAGGAAGAAAACTGTTTCTGATCCACACTAATCGAAACTGGACGTCCCACAGTTTCACTCAATGCATCGGTGCAGACGTGAATACCTTGCATCGCTGTGTCAGTCGAGGAAGCACATTGAAGAACGTATTTACTCATCGCTCGTGACCACAAAGTACAGAGATTTCGCACACTAACACAAGTTCTAACTACCCACCATTGTCTTTCTCTCTCAACATACCTATCAGGCGCTCTCTCCTACCTTACATCAAACACACCGCAGAACATAATAGAGCAGAACCTTTTATTCCTTATTCATACACAGACCATACTGCTTCCTCACTAGCTGCATTGCATTCCTGCTGGCCAGCCTTACTGCTCACCAAAGATCGTCGTTAAGACAAAACATCACCACAGATAACGATTATCAGAAAAACTGCTCGCGAGTTGTCAGATGCGGAAAACAGGAGAAACCGGAAGATGACAATATAACTGGTAACTTTCACGCTTTGCAGAATTTCAAAAATTAGTTCAAATGGATCTAAGCACTATGGGACTTAACATCTGAGGTCATCACTCCCCTAGACTTAGAACTACTAAAACCTAACTAACCTAAGGACATCAGACACATCCATGCCCGAGGCAAGATTCGAACCTGCGACAGAAGCAGCAGCTTGGTTACGGACTGATGTGCCTAGAACCGCTCGGCCACAGCGGCCGGCTTTGCAGAATTCAATCATAAATGAGTGGTTTCAGTATGATGTGTCATACCTGAAGAAACTTATTGACTTCCTTCCTCGTCGAACTGAACCACCACGGCTACAGCCTGTGTTACACGGTATTTGCGTGTTGTCTCTTGGGCAGTGACAAATTTTTGGTCCTGTGTACTTCAGTTCTCCTAACTCCCCACAGAAACACTCGCTTGTCGCATAGGCCTACCTTCCCACCAAATCAATGTTGCATCAACTTTTTAATTCCTCCGCTCCGACCCGACCACCTTCGGATGTGTTACACATCTCGAAAACTTGACGCAAACCACTCAAACATTTCACACCTGATGTCTCATAATTGTTCTCTGTCGTGCGTATGCTAGCACACCCACAACCTTACACCTAATTTCGTGCTATTTTCCAAAAATTAGACCAATTTGGTCTGCCACTATACGAAAATAAGAAATAGGTGCGTTGCGTGTGCAGAAAAGTATCTACTCGCTCTGAAAACTTGGCCTGAAACATTTCATCTCTCCTACGAAATTATAAACGCTTGCGAGGTGGGTTCGTGGTAAGATTCTGGATACGTGTTCTCGAAGATGAAGGCTCAAATCCACTTCCACGCATTTAAATTTTCGGTGGTTTCCCCAAATATCTTAAGACAAATTTCATGGTATTCCAATGAAAGAAGACGAGCGGTTTTCATTCCTCACATTTCACCAATCCAAGCCGGTTCTCTAACCACATCATCGTCTCCGTATTAAACCCCAATTGTCCTTACTTACACCTACACCTACTCCCCATTCTCTTTCCGACAATATCCACCTCTTGTGAACTCGTACATTTAATTAACTGCGTTTTTAGACATCTGAATGAATCACATGACAATGACTCTTAACTGAGAAGAAACTGACAATGTGAGTAATACTACAACATAATTGGCAACTTGAACTTGTGATTTTAAGGAAAAACACGTGATATTTTTCCGGAAATGTACGGGGATAATACCAGGAGAATTTGTCAAAGCCTTAAAGCTACTTAGAATACATGTGGACACCGTGTGGTTTCAAGCCTTCACAAAGTACGCAAATGGCATTTTCTCACACGGTGTTCAGTGGTACTCAGGACCTGCCAGTACATTTAGGACGAGAATTATTTGCCTAAAGTTCAAAGCCACATAACTACAACCAACATCGTAGTAGAAACGAATAATACTGAGGATTTTTATGACATCATCTACGAAATGCGACTGATAGAGGAGAACAGTTTGAAAGCTGTACCTAACTTCGATTTTCGATGAAACTTTGAAGACACCTCACTGTCTGAAATCTTTAACTATTCTTTTTGCCCATAAAGTAGCCCTTGCCTGTGATACTCCTAATCACACGCTACAATATGCTTGCCTGCTGCCGAGGGAAGTGATCTGATCGACTGCGTAAACAAGTAAACACACGTGTTGCGATAACATTTCTCAGGACTCCACCCATAGATGAAACCTGTAGTTGATACATAATTGTGTATGTACTCTTTTATGCGACTTTGCCATAGGTTTTAATTTCTGGCAATAACAGTATCAAGACCATGCCTAAGGTCTGACTCTCTTTGAGTACCTTAGCATAAATTACGTTTTTCGAGACTCGTCCCAACGTAAACCTCTACATCTCTGATCTGTCTCGTACATATCTTGCATCTCTCTTCGACTTCGATCCTGAAATTCTGGAGGTGCTGCGATCGCATCAAAAGGCAGTATCATCCCGGCATCCGAGGTCCTCAAAGAGGATGTCAACGAGCTATTAACTTGGTACTCGAGCTCTTTGAGACGGTAGCAAAGCCGGCTTATGTTTCTAGCCGCCAAATCCGTTGATGCGTGACCCAAAATCCCCGTCAGATTCGCAGTTTAGTATTAATTACTAACTAACTCGCTGCCTCCGAAGTTCTCTCTCAGAACTTGCGGCAGCTTCTGCTTCGTACTTACCTCGATAGCGAACGGCGTCTCACCGAGCAACTGGATTACTTTCTGGTGCCCTATAGTTCATCGACGTTCTTCGTTTCCTAATTTTCTGAACACATGTATCTGCTTTCACAGGTGTTAGTTTTACTGACAGTGGCTTCAAAACCAGTATCATTTACTAAGTGATTATTGCGACTTACAATGATAAATAGGTACAGCTTCGTACTCCTCCCGTTATTGCCAGATAGGGGTCACGTGGCGGTTATAGTTCCTTCTCATTCGACGTTTACTTTTCCTCTAGTACCCTCTCATCTTTTGAATGTGTCTCTTTCTTCATTCAGACCTCTTCGCAGCTGTTCTAATGCTGCTTCTGCTTTGGAATCCTTTTAAATTTAACACACCCTCTCTGAAAATATATCTACTGCTGCATCTTCTGCTTTCATACTGTGTATTTCTAGATATTTAACTTCTCGTATGCTGCTTCTTGTTGATTTCTTTTCCTGTGACAAATGTATTTTTTAATATTTGAGCCTGTTCCCATACACTCTGCATAAATGTCCAGAAAGAATCGGTATTCTTTTCCTTATCGTTTCTGTTATTCTGTATTTTGAAATATTTGGTCATTGATTCTTAATTTATAGGCTTCTTTGCTTCTTTATATGAAGGTAGTATCTGTGCACGAAAGAACAGATACCACTGATGACCGTGCAGCTTTTCTAGAACGAAATTATAATTAAATCGACATTTAATTATCATTTCATTCTAGAGAATCTGCACGGTCATCAAAGGTATTCGTTCTTTCGGGGACAAATACTACCTACATATCTAGTTAAAATATGGCTACCCGGACATTGATCTTCTTGTGCGAACGCACACGCTATGCCCCAACTCGTTCGGGACTTGTTAGATTAATCTGCCACGAGTAATGGGTGTGATGGGCAAACATCTATTAGGCGCACTACGAATGTAGTGGTGTGGACAAGTTGGGAATGTTCGTCTCACGGGGATATTGCAAGGGATAAGTCCCTGCAGGCGCAATATCTTCTGTGCCCTCGGTGGCTCAGATGGATAGAGCGTCTGCCCTGCAAGTAGGAGGCCCAGTCGAGGCACACATTTTCAACATGTCCCCAATGGTATATATCAACGCCTGTTTGCAGTTAGAGTGTCGATTTAATTATCATTCCAGTCTTTGCTTCTTGTCCAACCGAAAATTTTTCTCGCAATTTTTGTCACTAATACGGTGTGTCATAAAAAGTATCCAGGCACCCCTACAGAATGTGGAATTTATCACTAGATGTCACGAGAGGCGGACCTGTCAGTGTAAAGTGTGGCGGGGAATATATTGTCGTAAGTAATGAAGCAGTAACAGCAGGGTGGGTCGATCAGGGTAGCTGAGTGATTTCTAAAGTGGAGCAGTGTTTGGGCGTTCGCTGAATGACAAATCCATCAGGGACATTTAAACCCTCCTACATACGTCCAAGTAGTTTGTTAGCGACGAAATTGTGAAGTGGAAACGCTAAGGAACAACCTCAGCTAAACCAAGACAAGACAGATCACTTATACTGACGGACAGGGACCATCGAGCACTGCGGAGGGTTATTGTACAAAATAGCATGAAATCAGAGCTGCACTTTTCTGTAGCGATGAGAAGCGTCGCTTGGGGTGGTATAAACAAGGACACCACTGGACAATGGAGACTGCATACGAGTGATTTGGTGTGGTAAATCGAGCTATAATCTGCGGCAGTTCGACGGAAGCGTCTGGGTTTGCGAATCCTTGGAGAACATTACCTGCTATCAGTGTAGTCCCAACAGTGAAGCACGGACGAGGTCGCGTTACGGTATAAGGGTGTTCTTCGTGGATCGTGTGTGGTTTCCTTTTAGTGCACTTAAGAAAACGCTATCTGCAGCAGGTTAAGAGCACATCTTACAGCACTGTGTACTATGTATAGGAAATGAATAGTTCGGTGGCGAAGGTTGTTTGTATCAGTATGACACTGCACCGTTCCAAAACGTAGCAGCTGTGAAGCAATGGTTTGTCGACAATAACATTCATGAAATGGACTGGCCGGCCCAGAGACCCGATCGGAACCGAATGGAACACATTTGGAATCAGTTAGAACGTCGAATTCGCTCCAGACCACCTCGTCCATCATCACTACCTTCTCTGGTTTCGACACTTGAGGAAAAATGTGCATCCATTCCTCCGCAGACACTCCACGCCATAAAGGCGAAGAGTGGACACAACCTACATTAAGGTCCACTAATTGGAGTGATGAACATCAACAAAAGCAAAACGAGGATAATGGAATGTAGTCGAATTAAGTCGGGTGATGCTGAGGGAATTAGATTAGGAAATGAGACACTTAAAGTAGTAAAGGAGTTCTGCTATTTGGGGAGCAAAATAACTGATGATGGTCGAAGTAGAGAGGATATAAAATGTAGACTGGCAATGGCAAGGAAAGCGTTTCTGAAGAAGAGAAATTTGTTAACATCGAGTATAGATTTAAGTGTCAGGAAGTCGTTTCTGAAACTATTTGTATGGAGTGTAGCCATGTATGGAAGTGAAACATGGACGATAAATAGTTTGGACAAGAAGAGAATAGAAGCTTTCGAAATCTGGTGCTACAGAAGAATGCTGAAGATTAGATAGGTAGATCACATAACTAACGAGGAGGTATTGAATAGAATTGGGGAGAAGAGGAGTTTGTGACACAACTTGACAAGAAGAAGGGACCGGTTGGTAGGACATGTTCTGAGGCATCAAGGGATCACAAATTTAGTATTGGAGGGCAGCGTGGAGGTTAAAAATCGTAGAGGGAGACCAAGAGATGACTAGACTAAGAAGATTCAGAAGGATGTAGGTTGCAGTAGGTACTGGGAGATGAAGAAGCTTGCACAGGATAGAGTAGGACGGAGAGCTGCATCAAACCAGTCTCAGGACTGAAGACCACAACAACAACAACAATAACAATTGGAGTTAATGTATTTTTTTATCATATGATGTATTTGCAATTCATCTAATTTATAATTCTGTTCTTGTCTTTCATTTCCGGAGAGGTATTAATTTTTTTTTTTTCATTGTCCTCCCCGATGCTTGATACCTTTCATTTATGGCAGATTTCTCGGACCCATTTTCTTGAATTATCTCTCTCTCACCATTGTTCGTAAGAACTTTGAATCGTTTTCTGTAACAGTTATCATTTGGTTTTATCTTCGGAGATTCTAAAACGTGCTGCAGTGGCTGTAAGCTCCCAGACACTGACTTACGTTTCTGCATCTACCATATGTTAAAGCAGTACAGCAAAGTCGTCTGCAAATGTCAGGCAGTTTGTTTCAGTCCACTCTATCTTCCATCCGAACGTCGTTGGTGATGATATTGTTTCAATTATAGTTTTTCAATTTCTCATACCTGTCACGTTTTACAATACAAGTTGAAAAGGGCTTTAGATAGTTTACTATATGAATATACAATGTGATTTGGCCTCCACTACTACTCTCCTGACTAGCAACAACACAGAAAATCAAACCCTGATACGCTTGGAATATGTGAATTCCTGGTCTTCCCTAGTAATAGTTGGCATAGCTATATCCAGAACTAAGTGAAAGTGACGCTATAAAGGACAATTCCTAATTACGACAATGAGTATGGGCACGTCACTTATCAATGACATATAACGATTATCAATGTGTTACTCCTTCCGTGGATACGTGAAACAGAAGGTTGTACCACAAAGAAATGAACTGAGAGAAAGCACTCGAAACATATGTATCTGTAAATTGGATCAAACGATATCTTTGCATTTTTTATAATACCTATTCAAAAGAAGCATAAGCAATAGCAATCCATGTAAAACGTTAGGACAGTTGATAGCAAAATATAATGTTCAACAAACACAGATACATAAAAGCAGTGAATCTGCATTCTAATATTCGCCAAAAGTTGTATACTGTTTGGCAGCGTGATATCCTTCCCGTTGTGGCGTTCATGCATAATAATAATAATATATATATATATATATATATATATATATATATATATACTCAGCTTCATTCTCAATAAATGGAGAGGCAATTCTGAACTGCTTCGTGAGCATGTGTGTAACTGTTTCTGCAGGTAAGAGTTCTTCAAACTGACTTCTACTCGTACAATTATCAGTAACCATGCTTGTACAACAATTATAATTATAACTGTTTGGCATTACTGCAGTCACCTCTTTGTATATTGAATCTGCATCAAGAGTCGAGTTGCTCGTCGCTTTTGTGTCTTTGATAACATTACCCAATTCCTGAATATTTGCATCTAAATTGGGATGCTGTTGCACACTCCAGCTACATTCGTTTGTGCCTGCTGACGCTGTACTCGGATTTCACATTTATAGTTATTAATTTCACATGTCGTTCCCTAATCGCAAATGAACAAATAAATTTTGATTAATTGTCTCACTTTCTTGCATCATTTCTTACCCAGCTGCTTGATTTTCTCACGTCACTTCTGAAAGCGTTAGCTGATTTCCTAGCGTCATTTCTGTCCACATTTATAGCAGAGGTCACATTACCGACGTAGTAATCTTATACACATAGTGGTCCACTCCATGAATCATAACTAAACTTTCTGTCGTGCCAGGAAATTTAGATTTCATGCTTTGAAAGCGGCACTGAACATTTTGAAATACACTCACCATAATTTTGCTGTGGCGATCGGACTGATACTACGAAGACTGCTAGAGGTTGCTTCCTTATCTCGGTTTCGCCATGTACGACGACACTTCTTACGTAGTACTACCTCCTGCTTCTTCAGATATATAGGCTGGTAGGCGTATAGATACAGGTACTGTTATCATACGACCTTAATATGTAACCACTTTAGTGTGTGTCACTTGTTTCTTCTTTGCGTCAAACAATCTTCACACAAATACCTCACGTAATTTACAACTTGATGTACTCTGCACCGTCGTAATTACACCAGTAAGTGGACTAGCCTGTCGGTATAGGCTATATTATTTCGCGTTCACGTGTACACACTTTAGCATTGACCTATTCCCCAGGGAAAATAAGATATAATGACTTGCTCTTGCCACAGCCCTTGGAGGTAATAATCAACCTAAAAACATTCTACTCCTCACAGTCTACAAATTAAGTAAATTTTGTTTAGTGCACTGACATCAGTCACTAGTAAAAATATGTGCACCTACGCCCCAACACCTGCATAAACGGTTCATAGTCAATACGATAATGACGATTTCTATACAAGTGTAGTGATACCCAGGATTAGGAACGGTATTTAATTAGTTCACTATACGGGACCCAACCAAGCTTCATAATGAAACCAATACATCCCGCGCAATGACGTATCTCCATAAAGTTTCACATTGAAAGTCTGGATCGCGTGAGTGCATCTCGACGACGATGCACTTCATTTTGCAATCTGAGTTTCACACCATCCACAGATCGTAATGACGTAATGGGAAAGAGATCAACTCTAACAGTGCTTCTCTGTAGCCTGTTGTTGACGGTCAGCGACACAGAGGGCGGTCCACGAGAAATAATAATAATAATAAAAAAGCCGCGGTGTCTTTAGTTCGTCATTATCTTATTCACTATCGAGTCACGTCATGTTATGTCCAGGACAAGCCATAAAGGCTATCGTGTGTTCGACATGCTGTCCAGCACGTTGTAAGGTTCTTGCTATCCGATTTACCCATTCTTCGTGGATTTAAATCAATACATGTACCGAAATGCGAGAACTGGCAGCAACAGTCAGCTCCCTGAAGTGTGAGTGGCTTCTGATCCCGACTGCGTGCACAGTAGCCCTCACTTGTTTTCACAGATAGAAATACAATGTACTTCAATCTGCGGAACGTGGTTGCCACTCCACTGGATCTCTACGGCCAGTCCATCAGTTGTTTTTTTTTCTTGCTTTTGTCTTTTTTCTTTCAGTTGAATGAAACCACCGAATAAAACTAGTCTCTACGGCCATGTCAGCCATATGAGTGTTTCAACTCACTCTCTGAGTTTGAGTGGTTTCACTAAATCTGGGACAACCGACAGATACAAATCTCTGTCATTTATGGTCGACATATGAATGTTTTCACAGTCTCCGGGTTTTTGTTTCAGTTAAAGATTTTTTCAGCCGTTTCCGCTACACATAACCCATGACAAGAGTTGAAAAATTTTTAGACACACCGTATCTTATTTCATGGAGAGGTGAATAAAAAGCACATTTCCAAAAATAATGCATTTTCAGTTTTTTTGGATTTATTTACTTGGATATAAATTTTTCTTACTTCTGACATTAAATATGAATCTTTGACGGGTTTCAAAAGGTTAATAACTCGTTTTATATTATAAATTTGTGTTAAAATATTTTAACAGTTCCTTTCTTCTTTAAATTTATTGAAGCGCTAGATCCCTCTTCTCGGGTTCGATTCCCGGCCGGATCGGCGATTTTCTCCGCCCGTGGACTGGATGTGTTGTTAGTGGCGATACTGGAAATGGAAAGTTTAGAACTTGTACGAACGCTGATGACCACGATGTTGAGCGCCCCACAAACAAACGTTATCATCATCATCACTCTTGCCGCTCGTTTGCACCCACCACCGATAATTTTATTTCGGTAAATGGTGAGGCGACGTTAACAGAAAACGTATAACCTACAAATTTTGATGTTTGTTTGGTGGTAACTAAGCGCATGCTGAGACTCCTCGAAAGTACTTTTTTGAGAAAATTGTTTTTGATCATTCATTAATTTTCTCTGCATTTCTTTAATTAAAACAGTTTCATAATATGAATCATTATTATAAATATTGTACAACACATTGAATTTGTCTTGAGGTTTTCTTTTTATCTAGTACCAATATTTCTTAAATTTCAGGACTCTGAGTGCTTCCTCATTCTGATCGACACACCTTTTCATAAATATAGACGAAAATATAAACTAAGAGCTACTTATTGGCACTCAATCGAATGCAAATATCAGAACGGCTTAACAGTGACGACACGCGTTAACAAGTTGCAGTCAACAACAAAGATTTAATAATGGAAAACCATCGTTCTTTCTGCTCAGAACTTAGAGCTCCGCCGTGCGTCAACTGTTTTCATTCGGTTACTCACAATGACTGCTTTCACTCGAAGGAAATGAATGGAATAATAATCCTATAGATACGTAAAACAGCACCCAACTGATCCGCTCCCACAGACTGGTTTCACTAAAAAAAAATTAACGAATACTTCAATCGATACTTACAGCTACAACCGACCGAATGTGGTAGTTTTCATTCAGTTGCTGCCAATGACTGGTTTCTTTCAAAAGAATGAATTAATAATTTAACCGATACCTCAAACTTCAACCGAATGAGTCGTTTTCTTCCAACAACCGATTGAAGTGATTGTTTTCTTCCGGTTGTTCCCATCACTACTATCCATCTCTGGGGAATCTGGATATCCGGCTATACCCGCACGGTCACCCTGTGAAGAATCAACGTGCTGAAAAAATGTCGGAAATGTCCCCTCTTCAGACAGCATCAACAGCAGCACATCTTCGTGTAACAACAGCGAACAATATACCCTGAATGAAGAAGGTGAACAATGCCAGAACCCAATTTTCCCACACCAAACCATCCTTTTCGATGCGCTAATTACCTTCGATGCCCCCAACATTCTTGTACAGTGAATTTCGCTGACAGTAAGATGACGATGACGTAGAAAATGTGAATAACCAGCGAAGAAGAGCTGTTTCGCAACCAACTGCAGAAGTTTAGCTTGACAATTTTGAGTAGCTACTAAAATTTCTTGAGGCATAGAATTTTACAAAATGCTTGACACCTAACTGCAATTCCAAGAAAAAAGTCGTGTACATCAAATGTGAAATTTATTGATGTATTGTGGAAAACAACTGGTTTGAAGCTTATACGAAAAAATAAAGATTTTTTCCTGGCAGTGGTAAATTATTTCTTGCCAGAAATTATTTCACGGTTCTTATTTCTTTGCATTTGTGAAGCTATTACAGCGCGTCAACAAAAACTTGTATCAGAAATCAAATATTTAAAAAACGTTGGCATTAAGAAACCTATTATCTGTGCACATTAACATACGCAGTTGTTTCAAATAAAATAAATATTTTGCTGTAACAGGAAGAGAAAATACGAAGAAAAGGCTAGTACTTTTTCATGGTAAGAGTTTCTGGGGGTCGACACCCGTGGACTTCCATTTATACCTTAGTGAATTATCAGAAAATATTCCTTCTGCAATTGCGTCATGTTTGTGAATTTTTTTGTTGGAAAATTTGAAAAAAAAATCCTGTGAATTATTTTAATCTCAGGAGTGAAGTGGTTATACCTGTTATCTATAATATGTTGCCACGTAATGACGATTTTCCTTTAGGAAATGTCGTGTTCATCATTAGTACGAGTGATTTATAGCAACGGATCAACTCCCCAGTGTCTATTTAATCTTCATATTCAGCTTTATTTATCTCTGTATTAAGAGCAGCCGGCCGTTGTTCCCTAGCGGTTAAAGGCGCTTCAGTCTGAAACCGCGCGACCGCTACGGTCGCAGGTTCGTTTCCTGCCTCGGGCATGGATGTGTGTGATGTCCTTAAGTTAGTTAGGTTTAAGTAGTTCTAAGTTCTAAGGAACTGATGACCTCAGATGTTAAGTCCCATAGTACTCAGAGCCATTTGAACCATTTTTATTAAGTGCAGGTTGCTAGTCTTTGCAGCAGGATAATATTTGGGTCAAATACGGTCCGGTATTGGAACAACATTTCATTCCAACAGACCATTGTACATTTTTAGGTGCGAGGCAAAACCCCGGACTCAAGTAAATTCCATTTTCCTCTCTGTTAGCAGTAAATATCTGCGTTATTGTGCTTTGAGAGGAAAATAATGCGAGCATTAATGATCAAATATTCATTACAAACGAACGCAGAGGAAGCCGATACTTCAAAGGTAACCGCCCAACTGTATTTATATACGTCAGGCTTCGACGATCACAATTCTTGTACCAGAATGGGCAGTGTGGCTTTGCGCATGCATTCCTACGTTGCAATTAGCGCGGCGCCGCGCGCTGTGTGTGTGTGTGGGTGTGTGTGTGGCGAGAACCAACAGCCCGTGACGCGGGTACAGTGCAAACCCAAACCACGGCTAACAGCACGACAGAACAATAACGCCAATTAAGCCGAAACCCGCCGGACCGACTGAATAATGGAATCCAATACGCTCCGAATTAATTTCTGATTTCTCGTTTAGTCGCACACCCTCTATTAAATTAATGTGTGGAGCTATCTGATTCCTAATAACTGTAAAATAGTGGAAGCGTTTAGGGCTTTGTTATTTGTCAGTTAGGTTTTCCGGCGTGTACTGTAACACTTGTAGAACAAATGAGAAATCGGAAAAAATACCTTACTGCACTGAATGTGTGGTGTCACCGCTAGACACCACACTCTCTAGGTGGTAGCTTTAAATCGGCCGCGGTCCATTAGTACATGTCGGACCCGCGTGTCGCCACTGTCAGTAATTGCAGACCGAGCGCCACCACACGGCAGGTCTAGAGAGACGGACTAGCACTCGCCCCAGTTGTACGACGACGTTGCTAGCGACTACACTGACGAAGCCTTTCATTTGCCGAGAGACAGTTAGAATAGCCTTCAGCTAAGTCCATGGCTACGACCTAGCAAGGCGCCATTAACAATTTCTATAGAGAGTCTCACTTGTATCATCAAGAATGCTGTATACAAATGATGGATTAAAGTTAAGTAAACAGAAGCTCCGTACTTTTCTTTATAGCATTCATTAAGTATCCTGTTTCAGACGTCACGCCAGCCGGCGTGTGTGTACGCGTGCATTTCGGTTACCCGTCACTGTGGACTGGCTGTCTTGTCAGTCCACAACAGAATGCATTTAATTTTAACCCTCCAAATAGCGCGCGACGGCAGAGACTGCCGCTACCCCTGTGTTCTTGGATGTACGTGTTATTCCTCAGTCCTCTCACTTTCTGATTATAGGAACTCCTAGGTTCGCGTTTTCCTCGAATACAGCATGTGTCTGTCTCCTGTTTCCTTGTTCTGTCAGTGAGAAAATATCCGTTGAACTGAAAGTATCACACAGGCAACACTTCATACCGCATGCGGTCAATCATGTACGTATTTACTTTGTCGTATCTCGCTTTGCTTTTACTGTTGTTTGCGCTCACCGTCGCTGCGTATTGCGAGAACTGAAATGAACATATTACGTCTTTGCTCCCTTTTCCTTTTCTAGTCATAGGGACAATATACCCGGTGAAGCTACATCTGAAATACTTGGTGGACTGTCTGAGAACGAAGATGAAGGGGTAGAGCGTCCAAGCGACTTCACCGATGAAAGTGAAGAGGGTCAAAAAATGGCTCCGAGCACTATGCGACTTAACTTCTGAGGTCATCAGTCGCCTAGAACTTAGAACTAATTAAACCTAACTAATCTAAGGACATCACACACATCCATGCCCGAGGCAGGATTCGAACCTGCGACCGTAGCGGTCACGCGGTTCCAGACTGAAGCGCCTTTAACCGCACGGCCACACCGGCCGGCAAAGTGAAGAGGAGGACGAAAGTGCACTGCCGTGCACTGCCGCAGTAACGACTCAGAACAATAATGGGACGAGATGATATTCGATGCAATGATTACCGTTTTTTCGTCCGAAGAGATGGAGAAACGGTTTGGATAAGCAATTCCTTATCTCTGTCAAATAAAACGAAATCAAAAAATTTCGTATGCCCTCATCGCCAGCTTTGTAATGGCCTCGTTGGTACTGCTGTGGAGGTCGAGTTGCCATTGTTGTTGAGTTCGAGAAACGGTTTCTCGTGCAGTACACCGCTAACACAATTTCTCCCTGCCACTACTAAACTGCTTTGCCCCAGGGACAGGTAACAGGATAGGAGAACGAAGCCTGTACAGCACTCCAACAAATTAGTAACAAAATCACACAAATAAGTTAAAAGGTTACCTCATCAACAAAAGGAAAACGAGGATAATGGAATGTAGTCGAATTAAGTCGGGTGATGCTGAGGGAATTAGATTAGGAAGTGAGACACTTAAAGTAGTAAAGGAGGTTTGCTATTTGGGAGTAAAATAACTGATGGTAGTCGAAGTAGAGAGGATATAAAATGTAGACTGGAAATGGCAAGGAAAGCGTTTCTGAAGAAGAGAAATTTGCTAACATCGAGTATAAAATGGCTCTGAGCACTATGGGACTTAACATCTATGGTCATCAGTCCACTAGAACTTAGAACTACTTAAACCTAACTAACCTAAGGACATCACACAACACCCAGTCATCACAAGGCAGAGAAAATCCCTGACCCCGCCGGGAATCGTTCCCGGGAACCCGGGCGTGGGAAGCGAGAACACTACCGCACGACCACGAGCTGCGGACAAACATCGGGTATAGATTTAAGTGTCAGGAAGTCGTTTCTGAAAGTATTGGCATGGAGTGTAGCCATGTATGGAAGTGAAACATGGGCGATAAATAGTTTAGACAAGAAGAGAATAGAAGCTTTCGAAGTCTGGTGCTACAGAAGAATGCTGAAGATTAGATGGGTAGATCACATAACTAATGAGGAGGTATTGAATAGAATTGGGGAGAAGATGAGTTTGTGGCACAACTTGACAAAAAGAAGGGACCCGTTGGTAGGGCATGTTCTGAGGCATCAAGGGATCACCAATTTAGTACTGGAGGGCAAGGCGGAGAGTAAAAATTGTAGAAGAAGCCCAAGAGATGAATACACTAAGGAGATTCAGAAGGATGTAGGTTGCAGTAAGTACTGGGAGATGAAGAAGCTTGCACAGGATAGATTAGCATCGAGAGCTGCATCAAACCAGTCTCAGGACTGAAGGCCACAACAACGACAACAACAACATATCAATGTGACTAGCTGAATAACGAGTTCTGCAACACTGCTTGTAATATAACACGACAAAAGCCCTCAATGGCTAAGTGCAGCCAGTCGTAGGTAAACTTCACAGTACATAGCAAATGCAATTTACAACAACTTTCTGTTCACTTTTATGAGTTCACAAAACGACGTTCCCTGTCTATGTCCGCCGTGGACGATGATCTATTACCAAGTGGACGAGAGATGCTCTTCTATCTTCCGAGTAGGCTTCTGTCCGTTGTCGTCCGGTCATTGCCGGGTTGTACTCGGTCGGCAATTAGCCGAGGCGAAGTCGATATCTTCATCCTCAGCGCCGTCTGTGGCGCTGTGGAACTCGCGCAAGTTGCGAGTCTTTGGCACCGGCACCAGCTCGCACCTTTGCGCCTGTGGTGCTTTTTCCCTGGCTGCGTCTTGTTCGGACGCCACAGCAAAACACACTTTGAAAGTATTGCCAGGCCCTACAACGCTTGCAGAAATATTTCCTCGGCATTGGACGCATTTTGAGATTCATTCTTACCAATATACTTGACGAAATTGTCGGTTACACAATCTATATATTTCAGAACGGAGATGTACAATTCAATATACGAACGATAGAGATTCTAGGTTTACATTTTCGGAAATGAAAGCTCTTTGTGGAGCTGTATACTTGATCGATCTCACAAAAAGTAGCCGTGACAACGCCCGAAGATCTTAGAAACGTAATGGTACAGGGATAATGGCTTGCAGAACTGCGTTTTCCTGATCAGATTTGTGTTTCTACAGAGATGCGTCAGGTTTGACGAGAGGGCGACAGGGAGAGAAATGTTACATAAATTATCAGCCGTTATGGAGGTATACAGGGACTTTCAAAGTAATTGTAAATACAATTATTCCATATCAGAAATTGTGACCGTTGCTGAAATGCTGCTTCCCTTTCAAGGTCAGTGTAGTTTCATCCAATACAAGCCTGCCAAGCTGGCAAAGTTAGGCCTGAAACTGTATGCCATGTGCAACAGCAGAACATTTTATGTGCACAGCTTTGGGATACACTTCGGTACTTTACATCGAACGAACCGTCCGACACAGCCAACCGACTATTTAAGCCCATCTTGGGTTCTCATAGAAATGTGACCACCGACAACTACTACACTAGCTGTCCATCGGCAAAATTTCTTCTGGAAAACGGTATAATATTTCTTGGTACAATGAAAGAGAATAAAAATGAAATCCCCTCAGACTTTCTAGACCTGATATCCCGAGAAAGGGACTTTTCGCTATTTGGATTCCAGGACGATTGCACCCTGGCATCCTATATGACAAAGAAGGAAAAAAGTGTCCTCTATTTATTTAAAATGCATGATTGCGAGGACATAGACACATGAACGGGAAAGCATAACCCAATAACAGACTATAACCATACCAAAGGAGGTGTGGATACAACTGACCAAAAGTGTTCGCTTTATTCGACCTCAATAAAAACGAAACGGTGACCGCAGGTAATATTCCTTGGATTTTTGGACATGGCGGGAATAAATGCACACATACTGTGGATAGTATAAACCAAACAAGTAGCAGACATGACTTCTTGGAAAATACGGCTTTCGGGTATCTTCAAGAGCACTACAAAACCGTGCAAAGGTTAAGAATTTGCTAATATATTACCACGAAAAACGCAGTGGCCGAAGGCCTTTATCTCACGACTGAGGGAGGCGGATTGTGCGTAGAATTTCCAGTGCTAACAGACAAGCAAAACTGCGTGAAATAACTGCAGGAATAAATGTGGGGCGAACGAGAAACTAATACATTTGGACAGTGCGGTTAAATCTGGCGTTAATGGGCTATGGGATCAGAAGAGCGACGTGACAACCTTTGCTAAGAGCACGACATCGCCTGCTGCGCCTCTCCTGCGCTAGTGACCATGCCGGTTGAACCCTGAATGTATGGAAAACCATGACCTGGTCAGAGGAGTCCCGATTTCAGTTGGTAAGAGCTGATGGTAGGGCTCGAGTGCTCTGAATACACACGAAAGCCATGGACCCAACTTGTCAACAAAGCATTGTGCAAGCTGGTGATAGGTCCATGATGATGTGGCATGCGTTTACATGGAATGAACCGCGTCCTCTGATCCAATGTTATGTTCGGCTACTTGGAGACCATTTGTAGCCATTTATAGACTTCATGTTCCCAAGCAACTACGAGGTGCATTCAAGGTCTAAGGCCACCGATTTTTTTCTAATTAACTACGCACCCGAAATCGGTGAAACTGGCGTTACTTCTCGACGTAATCGCCCTGCAGACGTACACATTTTTCACAACGCTGACGCCATGATTCCATGGCAGCGGCGAAGGCTTCTTTAGGAGTCTGTTTCGACCACTGGAAAATCGCTGAGGCAATAGCAGCACGGCTGGTGAATGTGCGGCCACGGAGTGTCTTTCATTGTTGGAAAAAGCCAAAAGTCACTAGGAGCCAGGTCAGGTGAGTAGGGAGCATGAGGAATCACTTCAAAGTTGTTATCACGAAGAAATTGTTGCGTAACTTTAGCTCGATGTGCGGGTGCGTTGTCTTGGTGAAACAGCACACGCGCAGCCCTTCCCGGACGTTTTTGTTGCAGTGCAGGAAGGAATTTGTTCTTCAAACCATTTTCGTAGGATGCACCTGTTACCGTAGTACCCTTTGGAACGCAATGGGTAAGGATTACGCCCTCGCTGTCCCAGAACGTGGACACCATCATTTTTTCAGCACTGGCGGTTACCCGAAATTTTTTTGGTGGTGGTGAATCTGTGTGCTTCCATTGAGCTGACTGGCGCTTTGTTTCTGGATTGAAAAATGGCATCCACGTCTCATCCATTGTCACAACCGACGAAAAGAAAGTCCCATTCATGATGTCGTTGCGCGTCAACATTGCTTGGCAACATGCCACACGTGCAGCCATGTGGTCGTCCGTCAGCATTCGTGGCACCCACCTGGATGACACTTTACGCATTTTCAGGTCGTCATGCAGGATTGTGTGCACAGAACCCACAGAAATGCCAACTCTGGAGGCGATCTGTTCAACAGTCATTCGGCGATCCCCCAAAATAATTCTCTCCACTTTCTCGATCATGTCGTCAGACCGGCTTGTGCGAGCCCGAGGTCGTTTCGGTTTGTTGTCACACGATGTTCTGCCTTCATTAAACTGTCGCACTCACGAACGCACTTTCGACACATCCATAACTCCATCACCACATGTCTCCTTTAACTGTCGATGAATTTCAATTGGTTTCACAACACGCAAATTCAGAAATGATTGCACGCTGTTCAAGTAAGGAAAACGTCGCCATTTTAAGTATTTAAAACAGTTCTCATTCTCGCCGCTGGCGGTAAAATTCCATCTGCCATACGGTGCTGCCATCTCTGGGACGTATTGACAATGAACGCGGCCTCATTTTGAATCAATGCGCATGTTTCTATCTCTTTCCAGTCCGGAGAAAAAAAATCGGAGGCCTTAGAATTTGAATGCACCTCGTATGTCATGTCATAGGGCGACAGTTGTTCGCTTGTGTTCGAGCTATCAGTTTGAGCGAATAATTTGGACACCCTGATCACCTGACATAAATCACATCACACATTTACGGGACATAATCGAGATGTCATTTCATGCACAAAAGCTTGAGCCGGCAACACTTTCGTAATTATGGACGGCTCTTGAGGCAGCACGGCCCAGTATATCTGCAGGGGACTTCCAACGATATGTTGAGTCCATTCCACGTCCTGTTGCTGCACTACGCCGGATAGATGGAGGTCCAGCACTATATTGGGAGGTATCCCATGACTTTTGTCGCCTGAGTGTATATATTGTTCTAGTAGAAACGTCGGAAACACAATGCAGTTATTCGCAGATGACGCACTTTCTTGTAAGGTAGCTGCAATGCCAGAAAACAGTAGCGACATGCAGGAAGTCCGACAGAGAAACGATTTCTGATACATGGACTGACAGTTCACCCTGAACATAAACAAACGTATTGTACTTCGCACGACTTGATGAAGGAATGCATTACTGTTCGATTATAATACTGTCAACAAATCAATGGAGACAGTTAATGCCGCAAAATTGAAGGGATGATGGTTCAGATGGCTCTAAGAACTGTGGAACTTAACATCTGAGGTCATTAGTCCCCTAGACTTAGAACTGCTTAAACCTAACAAACCTAAAGACATCACACACACCCATGCCCAAGGCAGGATTCGAACCTGCGACCGTAAATGAAGGGATTATTCCAATCCTGAGCTACATAAAGTAGAATGAGCACATAAAATAAACTGTAAGAAAAAGCAAATGAAATTAGAAGAATCCAGGAAAGGAGTGGCTTACAGAACACTTCGACCGATTCTTGAGCATCGGCCATCAGTCTGGGACCCTTACCAGATTGCACTTTAGAAAGGACGCTCGTTTCGTCACCGGATCGTTTAATAGGCGAGAGAGCATTACGGAGACTCACAACAAACTCGACTGGCAGTCGCTAAAAGGGAGGCGCTGTCCATCATGGACAGATTTACAATTGGAATTCCGCGAGCGTACGTTCTGGCAAGAGTCCGACAGCACAATACTTCCTCCACACATGTCTCGTTAAATGCCCACATTGACAAAATAAAAAAAAAATGATCTCCTATTCGCAAATTGAACAAGGAAAGGAATTTTGTGTGCTTGTCTGTATGTCGCGGTGGGGGGGGGGGGAGGGGGAGGGGCGGGAATGATGACGGGATAGACTTAAGTTTTATGAAACTAACATAGCACTTCATTCTACGAGTTTCAGGTTTGAGATACAACGATGGCAGCAGCCGAAACGATGTAATAAATATAAATACTTTAAATGATCTAGATAGTGTTATTCGCGAAAATACATAACGATCTCAGATGCTAAAGGAATTTAGTTCCTTTAAAATATCCAGCAGAAATTATGAACATATACTTTTTGTGAGTATTACCGCTGGTGTACTTAGATTAAAACTGTGACTGACGTTGCATAAGTCGATTTGTAGAGGATATATGCCAAGAAAACGTTTTATCTGGACCACCAAGTCTTATAGCTACTCCTATATTTAACAGAATGTTTTTTTTATTGATCAAGTATTGTGTTTAGCAGATGACGTATCCCTAACACCTGTGTATGTTGTGACGACACCATAGTTACTACGGAGGATGGTGGTAAATCAGCGTATGGTGTCACAAGAGCACCAGTTAATGGATGCCAACTAATGCTCTCATCTGATATGTGTGAGACGTCTGGCGTGCAATAATGTTATCATTGTAATTGTTACAAACTGATCTTCGGTTTCATGACGCATAGCTACAATATCCTAAGAATTATCATGTGCACCGCAGTGTATTTCTTATATAAACGTTTTCTTGAACGAAAAAAATGTTTAAGATTTTTTGACTAATACACTACCTTGACTCAACGCCGAAGCAAAAGTGTACAGTTGGCGGTTCGTTACACCTACTGTATAATCATAGCGTAAGATGACTCAGTGTTTCTGAATCGACATTCTGTAACAAAATCTGACACTGCTAGCTACTAGCCGGTTTTTATTATTCCTATTCTTTCCATTGTCTTGTTATTCTGAAAGAAGCCCCGTGTTTGTTATAAAACTACCTAGACTTCACGATGCACAATGTGTGTACTCATTTACACCTAGAGAAGTAAGAAATACAGGAAGGCTGTTCGATTTTACGAAAGCTCATGGGAACGATAACAACAGAAAAATGCTAAATTACGTATAAAATAATTAATATCGTCACAACAATTTAGAGTGTCGAAAGATGTAGAATTAAGTAAAAAATGATAAACGTTTTATGATGGGTAACAGTCTCTCTGATTCGTGTTTAGAATCGCGAAAAGCACTAAAAGTCAATTGCAGTAATGATAAAGGCTGTCACAGAAATGGGTCTAATTAACCATCAAACAAAACAGAATTTGGTACAATATTAGAAAGACTTTTGGCACACAGAAAAACAAAAAACTGCTATATAGTGGAAAGGGGTAAAGGAACAGAAAAAAATGAATTGGCTTATTTAGTGTGATTCCTGGAGAGCCAAAATCGAAAGAAGAATGGAAATAAAGTTGAATATGAAGAACTTTTACCAAATGATGGTTAGAGATAGATAACTGACGCTTCTAAATAAAATGTGTCTACATGCAGGTGATTATGAAATAGGGTAAATGAAATCAGAAAGTAATAATGTACTAGTTCTATTCATTTGTGTTATTGTCATGTCACCGAACATACTTTCTTTTCTACTTTCTACTTTCAAACACTTCACATTATCTTCAGATTGTCAATAGGCTTTTAGGGAGTAAAAGTATATTATGAAGCCACAATTAATAACCAAGATACAAGGGAATTAAAAGCATTATCTGCCAGGGAGCGTTGATTTATATGAATGGGGCAAGTAAAAAATTTGTGCCAGACCAGAATTCGAACCTATATCTCCAGCTTACTAGACACATGCACTGACCATTACGCCATCTGGTCACAGGCCATCACAACCACACTTCCTACCCTAGCACGCCTCTTGTCAGACCCAAATTCTCCACTTATACCAACATTAATGATATAGTGCCCACACTGATTAGCCTCATTAGTCGCGGAATCTCACCAATACAGGTAAGGGTTTGAAGCTGGTGAGCACTGACTGTCTTCAACTTAATTATATGTGTGTGGTGTCCGTTCTTTTGGGCGCGTCTGAAATAGCAGACACCTTTTTGATCCTGAGGGCACTGTGAATCAAGACACAAGGCATTAGCTGCCAATGGGCATTGATTTATATCAGTGGGCAAGTTTAATGTGCTGTACTGGGTTTCGAACCCACGTCCCCGGCTTACTAGGCAAATGCTCTGACCACTATACCGTCCAGACACAGTGGCCACCACAACTGCGAGGACTAGCCTAGCACGCCTTCCGTCAGACACAAAAGGGTTGTATAAGATGAGAATTTGGGTCCGAAAGGAGCCATGCTAGGGTAAGTCCATGTAGTTGTGGTGACCACTGTCTCTGGATGATACAGTGGTCAGACCATTTGCCTAGCAAGCCGGACACGTGGGTTCGAAACCCAACTTGCCCACTGATATAAATCAATGCTCATTGGCAGCTAATGGCTTTTCCTTGTGTCTTGATCCATAGTGCCTGCAGGATCAAAATGGTGTCTGCCACCTAAACTTATCAGTCGATTTCTGCTTTAATCTAGTAATTATTATTGTTTGGATTACATCAATAGTTAAGCCTGAATCCAAGCTAAGGTGTGTATACCAAGGTCCTCATAATGTTCTGAATACCTCTGCGGAAGTCAGTGATGCTAAGTTTGGACCCAGTCTAGAAAACAGTTGCTGAAAATAGACAACAAATATTTCTTTTATTTTTATTGTGGTATCCAATTTGTAATCTAAATAATTCTTGTTCTCGCTGCATGTATCTTCTCAAGATAACGATGGCCCACAAGGCTCCTATTGGGATTCTTATACAAAAGACATATCTGGAGACACGTTTCTCACGGGGGTGGCCGATAACTGCCATTTCGCAATGGCAGCCACTTTGCTACATTCATGCGTATTATTCCTTGTTGAGGAAGTGGGTAGGATAGACCGATGTTAACACTCGGTAATTTTCAGTTGAAATTGTTAGTTTACTTTCCGAGTATACTGATGTGTTGCTAAATATTACTAATTATTTGCAACCGCTCAATCGACAATATATTCGTACCTAAGGACCGGAAAGTTTCACAGGCCACACCAATATACAAGGAAGGAAATAGAAGCAATCCGCTAATCTGCTGAATTACAGACCCTTATAACTGATGCCAATTTGCAGTAGGATTCTGCAACATACACTGTGTTCGAACATTAAGAATTACCTCAAAGAAGACAATCAGCTGAAACATAGCCGCTGGCCGTTTATTTACACGAAATAAGTAGTAATGGCCAGAGGGAGCCTCAAATTGATGTCATATCTGTAAATATCCAAAGTCTTTTCACATCATTCTTCAAAAGTGGGTTCGAATCAAATTACATCCTGTGGAGTACCGTCGTAACTCTGCGACTGAATTCGTGATTTCCTGTCAAAAAGATCACATTTCGTAGTAACTAAAGGAAAGGCATCGAATAAAATAGAAATGATATCTG
This sequence comes from Schistocerca cancellata, assembly GCF_023864275.1. Lineage (NCBI taxonomy): Eukaryota > Metazoa > Arthropoda > Insecta > Orthoptera > Acrididae > Schistocerca > Schistocerca cancellata. The sequence goes on from NC_064632.1 coordinate 180,445,844, forward strand.
ATGTTCCACGAGGAAGTGTCCCTAATCGTAAAATTTAGGAGGAAATTTGGGCAGCCTTCTTAGACTTCTGATAAAGTCATCAAAAGATCAGAATCAATTCCAGAATTATTTACACAGGGTACATGTATGGTAGAGAAGTGGCAGTTGACTAAACAGTACAAAATACATCATCTACATGAGTACTAAAAAGAAGCCGTTATTTTCGGTTAGACAGTAAATCATACAAATTTAAAGGATGGCAGTTCCGTTAAATACCTTGGGAATACAATTATGAACAACTTAAATGGAATAATTACATATAAATTGTTCTGGAAAAGTCAAAACAAAAAAGACTGCTTTTTATTGGGTAAACACTTAGAAGGTGAAATCGGTTTACGAAAGAGAGTGCTTACGCTACGCATCTCCGACCTCTTCTGGAGTACTGCTGTGCAGTACGGGATCTATACCAGACAGGATTGACAGAGGACATACAAATGATTCAAAGAAAGGAAGATCGTTTTGTATTATCGCGATAAAGAAGAGGGTTTGTCACGAACATGATACGCGAGTTTGGGTGTCAATCGTTAAAACAACGACATTTCTCGTTGCGGCAAGATTTTATCACTGAATTTCAGTCGCCATCTTCTTCCTGCGAATGCGAAAATATTTTCTACATATGGAAAAATTATCATCGTAATAACAATATATCAGAAATCGGAGCTTACACGGAAAGCTTTAAGTGGTTCTCTTCACCAAGTGCTGCTAGAGAGTAGATCGGTAGACAGATAAGCTGTCGATGAACAATCTACCAAAAACTTAAGTGCGAACTGCAGAGCCTAACATACATGTAGATGTGTAATGGACTGAAGCTGAGAATGGAGTGGACTGTTGCTCTGCATCCGAAAGTCGTGCTCTTGAATGGAGATTGAATCATATCTTATTTTTGAGATGGTACAGTATAAGTTAATAATGCGAATTTTGTTTGTGTACATATAAAAGATCAAACATGTTAAAAAATAAACCCGATTCGACACACGAGGTGTGATCAGAAACTAATGAGAATTTTTGTTTTTCTTAAGTAATCTTCAATTTCATCAATTTCAATATTGTCCCATTCAAAATAATCCCCCTCAAATACAATACGCTTCTACCAGCGCTCTTTCCACTCTTAGAAGCAAATCTGGGACGCATTTTCCATTATTGTGTTCAGCTCTTTCAGCGATTCCGTTTTTATTTCATCATTAGTGGCAAAACGACATATTTTCGTGGTTCTCTTCAACCTCGGGAATAGAAAGAAGTCGCAGCGGGCCATGTCGGGCGAATACGCTGGTTGAGGCAACATAATGGTTTTGTTTCTATCCAAAAAATCAAGAACAAGCACTGAGATATGACCGGGAGCGTTGTTGTGATGCAGTTTCTACGACAATTCTGGTCGTATTCTTCAGACTGCTTCACGTAACTTGCAGATAACACTTCTTATTGACCGTTCAACCATAAGACGGAAACTCGTGATGCACTATGCCGTGGAGAAAATAGTGACGAAAACCTTCACACGTGATCAAACTCTCGCATTTTATTCGTTCTTGGCTCTTCAGGCAGTTCCCATTGGGACGATTGGGTGTTCGTTTTGACTTCATACCCGTACACCCGTGTTTACACTTATTATGTCCTTCTTTAGAAGTTCTGGATCGTTGTCGACTTCATTCACGAATTCCTGAGCGATGTTTAAGCGATTCCATTGTTGGTCAAAATTCAACATGTTCGGAACAAACTTCGCTACTACACGTTTCATGCTCAAAATATCCTAAAAAATGCTTGGCATGAGTCGGAGGGTGTGCCGAAATCATCAGTGACCTCTCTGATGCTGATTCAGCAATTCTCCAGAACCATTTTTTCAGCTTCTTCCGCATTGTCGTCATTAATTTATGTGCTAGGGCGTCCAGGGCGGTCGTCGCCTTTAAGACCTCCTTTAAAACGTTTATACCATTCTTACTTATAGCAGATTCACCAAAAGCCATAGGCAATATTTAGAATGCGGAGCTGAACTTTGTTCCAGCTTTCAAGTAAAATTTTTTGATCAACACTCGGAAACACGTGTAGCCTTTTTCACTGTCAACAACTAAACTAAATATCCAAAACAGCTGAAAATTCAAGCGTACAGTACATGAGGAACATGTGTATCAACAAGATAAAAAATGTTTGAAAAATTTTCTGATAAGTATATATATATATATATATATATATATATATATATATATATACTTTCCGATAACTATGTATAAAGTTATCAGGGATCAAGAATCCTACAGAGGAACTACACAAACATACGGAGACAATCACAGAAAAGATTAGAAAACGCAGACTACAGTTCTATGGACACCTATACAGAATGTAATCACACAGACTGACCAAATAGATCTTCGACTGGGTAACCACTAGAAACACCAAATGGGTGGCAGAGGTAAAGAACGACCTGAACCAACTCAACGGAACGCAAACAAGATCACATCCGGAAGATGAAAGAAATATGGGCAACCAAAAAGGCAACCAAGATGAAGCCGAAGACACGAAGCCGACAAGAAGCATAGACAAAAACCAATTTATATATATATATATATATATATATATATATATATATAACGGACGCAATATATGGGGACGAGTACAGAATGGCAATAAGTGAATTTGAGGTTTTTCAGGAGGCTGCAGAACCGAACAGCAACTGGAAACTAACAGCTGAACATCTGAGAAAAATGGCACCAGGCAGAAGAGCAGCCCGCGAGAAGAGAAAAAAAAAGTGAAAATGAAATAGAATTTTTAATGCGGTCCTTAGTTGGCCAATTCGTGTAAATTAAGTGTATATATATATATATATATATATATATATATATATATATATATATATATATATATATATATATAGCGCATATACGTATATATATAGAATTTTTAATGCGGTCCTTAGTTGGCCAATTCGTGTAAATTAAGTGTATATATATATATATATATATATATATATATATATATATATATATAGCGCATATATATATATATATATGCGCTACTGCAATCATAATGGATTTAGAGAGGTGCGCTTCAGCTGTACTAATATTTACTCAGATCACCACCGGTTTCGAGGTTTTAAAATCCCATCTTCATCTTATGAAATTATTATACTTGGTAATACATAGTAGAAGGGACTCCAACTACTAAACCGTAGTGGTTGCCGTTCCTATCGTGCGACAGGCAGTTTCCACCAGCATGCACTGATTGGCGCTCATGCACTAACTGGCCCGAGCGCATGTTATATGGTACCAAATACAATAATTTCATACACTTGGGATTTTAAATATCTCTAAACCGGTCGTGGTTTCAATGACTATTAGTACAACTAAACCGGATCTCTCTAAATTAATTGTCATATCTCTCAGCTGGGGATGTCTTAAGTAACAAATCTTCTCCAATACAGTGCAATATTTTGACAGTAGGCTAGGTCGTCTGGCAAACAGCAAGGATAAAAGGAAGCCTGAGGAAATCTGGGCTGCGGTGCACTGCCGTGTTTCCTCACTGCATCGCAAAAGTCGTCGAAGCGGACAGAAATCCTCTGCTCCCAGTCGAACCGTCGGCGGGAGACAGGTAGTAGGGATTTTTGGGAGCGCATTCGACTGCTGGCAGTTTCAACAGACGGCATCCGCAGACTGCCCCACTTCACCGCAGGGGTAGGTAGCTCTACACGGCTTTCCGGCGCGTGATGGACTCGGTAAGAGCCGCGTGTATACACCTATGCCGCTGAAGGGATCCCAGGCACCGCCAGAGGGAGCCAAAACCACCACTTTCGGTCGGGCGCCCGCGACATCCGGCGCGGCGGTTTTTTTCTTTCCACGCCGACTGGCAGCCGTCCGGTCGATTTTCCGCGACGGCGAACTCCAATGAAAGTCGGCAGCGGGCGGTTAGCACCCGTCCAGCCCAGCGCACACGTCAGAGCCAGTAACCTGTGGCCGCGGAGCGGGATTAGCCACGTGGCCGCGCGCGCCAGCGCCCCCTACCTCTGCCGCTAACAGCACTCAGTATGACCTGCTCTCGACTTGCAAGTGGGCCACGAAAAAACTACAAGCTGGAGTCTTGAATCCCTTTAACGCCGGCGATAACAGCATTACGTGGCTTCACATTAGAATTATCCGAGTGTTCACAGTACACGAAAATAACACGTCGACGACTTAAATTAAGTTCAAGGTTTTTGCTGCACGATTTCTTTATTTACTCGTAGTAATACGTATTACACGGCGATTTGCCATCGTCAAATATATCTGTGAGGATAACGTAACACGTACGATATTATCCCCTCGTCTATGTTGGTCTGTCTCTATGTGTGGAATGTTATGCTTACGTCTTAGCTGGTATGACGTGGCCCATATGGCATGTCGGAGCATAAATGCCGGTTGTCTTTTTCTCATGATACGATGTCGTTGTTTATATGTTTGTTTTTCATTTGCATGATCCTGTAAAGTTATTTTTTTTTTTACAGATTTTTTGACAGCTTCTGCTCCAGCGATCTTATATGTCTACAGAGGAATTTCTGTTTCGGGAAAAGTCAGTGACAACGTTTAATTTTTCAGAGATAGTAATTTTGTCGTTCTTGCATGGATATATAAAAAGAGAAGGGAGATGGCACTATAGACTTACGCTGTACTTCGTTTTGAAGCCAGCGTGGGTGGAGCCTGTCGCTATCTTAAATAGCCCAGAATATTAACAGACTACTGTTAACAATTGCTTTTAAATACAAAAAATTAAAATGCTTACATGAATAACATAGAGTCAGGAAGGCAATTTCGAACGTTTTTCTGTTCTTGAATGTCTAGGCCTCGTTAATGTAACTTGTCTTTCCTTGATATATTTCGGATAACCAGGAAGAGAAGTTTTTTGTGTGAAAAGGATTCTTTCGTAACCAGTGTAATTCCACTGTTACTGTATTTGTATCAATACCAATGCTTGTTTGCTTACTGGTATTGTGAGCTTGTGGGTGCTATTCTATCATTCTGCGTAACGGATTAATCTGAGATGTACCCTTTACCTTATGGCTCCTGCAAGAAGCAATTTCCACCCCCACACTACTGCAGAAGTCAGACAGACGCTTCTAACGTTCTAAAGAGAAATGCCTGAAAAACGTTCAGCAATAAATATCTTCTGGAGTCGTCCGCAGTAAGGAAATGACACAAAAATTCACAAAATTTCTTACGTAACTAGAGGGATACTTGGGTACTGGAGTAGTGCTAGTTGGTGTAATAGAAACATGAAACTAACGAAAAGTATTATTTATTTTGCAAAAATTCTGAGAAATCACAATGGCACTGTTAGTTATGAACTGAACAAGTTATTTCCGGGTTCTTTTCAGAATTTGAAGTTACCTCTTAAGGATAGGATTCGCTAATGAAATTTCTATACAAAGTTTAAGATTGTTATTGACATGGCAGAATGGCTGAGAGCCTCACCTACTCAACTTGAATCATTATCAATTAGAATGTTGCTAGGTACAGTCGACTGTCGCGTGTGAAATGCAGTGAAGTGTATTGTTGTGGAGGATATATGGGGCTCACAATACCGTAAGCTCTGATGACTGCTGTCTGCGCCCCTCGCTGCTGACAAATAAGATAACTCTTGTTCTATCTGGATTGACCTTTGCCGATCAAACTCTCCCTACACCTTGATGAAGTCAAGGACTCCTATTCCCCCCTAGTCTAACTATTGCAGTGGTACACCAGTCAGATAACCAGTCCACCATGGTGCCACTCAAAAATTCGCTTGCAGGCGTTTAACTATAACTTTGTCCGTTCACACCGCACAGTAAGTGTGGCGGCCAACACAGTGAACAATGCTTAATTGCAAGGACTCAATATAGAGTCACACTCCGATTCACTCTCGACAGAGGTGCTCTCCCAGTGAAGTACTGAGGAGAGACTTGTTCCTCGCTCTTTGAGTACACGTATGAGCGCACACGCTATCGTTACGTTGTCTCGCTCCAAGAGCGACAACGAAATGGCCCCTCTCCACGCCAGCCATGAAGGGGTGTATCTTTCGGTCTCTTCCATTACTCCTTCAACTCAAGGCGTCAGGAATATCGTCTGCCAATCAGCATTGCTCTTCTAAAGCGGGAGAATGACGTTTCGTTTAAGGCGACCAATCAGGAAATCTGTAGCTTCGGCGTTTGGCGTTTGCTGTCTCCCTGTGAAAACCTCTGAAACTGTGTGCTATGTTTACAAAGAATGCGTAGGCTGGGTGCTCCCACACAATGTAGCGGAATTTGCTTTTAAGCTGAACATGGGGTCATTCTCCCCTTTCACTCGGGCAAATGCTGTCCGCTCCACGGGCGGTCGCCGTCCGACATAGATAGGCTGAATTGTCCTCTGAAGGGACCGGTCTCTTGGTGTGCAGTCTACCTCTCCCGAACTAAAAGATCTTGTGACCGTCGTGTCTTGAATGTGTGTACACCAGCCTCGAGTATCTCAACCGCGGTGCACACTTGTTATTTGCGTATTGTTTACATGAATTCATACAACATTGACTTTATCTTATCGAGTTTGGGTTCGAATGAAGCTTCTTAATGTGCGGAATGTGATTGTGATAGCGGAATATGTAAGCAAAGAAGGTCAGGAGACCACGACGTCTTACAGTATAGCTTCACGTTCATTACTGCTACGGTCACAGGTTCGAATCCTGCCTCAGGCATCGATGTGTGTGATGTCCTTAGGTTACCTAGGTTTAAGCAGTTCTAAGTTCTAGGGGACTGATGACTTCAGACGTTAAGTCCCATAGAGCTCTTAGCCATTTTTGAACGTTCGTTACACTTTCAGCTCGTGTCCACAAAATTTTTAATGTTCACATTTGCAAGAAACGTACCTACTGTTTCTCGAAACAACTGCAGCAAAATGACAAGTGCTTTAAGTCTTCTTATATCTTCTACAGTCGCAGAAATGGTTACCCGTGACGCCTTTGCAATGGAAGTGGGGTACTGTTGTGGGTTGGCAGGAGAGCCAACACCGTATTATTAGAGGAAGCCGAAAGGCACGCGTTTTAGCTCACGCAGGCTGGCATGAGGTCTGGAACAGGACAAGGAAATTAGACTTTAGAAAAACGGACGTAGCTGGTGGAATACTTAACTTTAATCCATTAGTGATGAGCGTCGCTCTTGACTGTACATGATTCATAATATCAATAGTAACTGAACATGGCGCCTTGCTAGGTCGTAGCAAATGACGTAGCTGAAGGCTATGCTAACTATCGTCTCGGCAAATGAGAGCGTATTTTGTCAGTGAACCATCGCTAGCAAAGTCGGTTGTACAACTGGGGCGAGTGCTAGGAAGTCTCTCTAGACCTGCCGTGTGGCGGCGCTCGGTCTGCAATCACTGATAGTGGCGACACGCGGGTCCGACGTATACTAATGGACCGCGGCCGATTTAAAGGCTACCACCTAGCAAGTGTGGTGTCTGGCGGTGACACCACAGGTACCTAGTCGGACCATGGCTGGTACGCTTTCGTACAAGTACGATAAAACATATGTCGTGTGACTAGGGCCTGCAGTCGGGTAGATCGTTCGCCGGGTGCAAGTCTTTCGATTTGACGCCACTTGGGCGACTTGCGCGTCGAACAATAACTACGATTATACTCGTAGTTATCAGTCTCTCCCTCGCCTTAAATTATCGAAACCAGGGGGATTATCTGATGATTGGTTGGACTACAGTGTAGTGTTGACCTTAATGGAAGAGTGAAACATATCAATCCTCTGTCCACACATCCTCAGCGTGTTTCCGTGCCAAAATCTTGAAATGCCAATATCTTGAAATCGGAGGATAGTGGACTGAGCAGATACATTGGAATCTTTTGCCAGCTGGTCTAAGTTTTAATTGAAAATCAATCATGACAGAGCTGGAGCCCATTAAAAGATTCTTGCGATTATTCTCGCATAATTTCCAGTATTTGGATGTTAATGTAGCTCTCCATGGCGGTTCTGGATGACGACGAAACTTGAGAGCCCCTCGAATCGCTGTTGTTTCCATAGGATGAACTAAACGATACGAGATGGACGAAAATGCTCGGAAGTTTTCTGCTTTGGGGAAAAGAAATGCACATACCACTACTGAAGACTTTTTGATATCGAGAGCCATTAGTGCATACACGAACAACGATAGACCAATAAAGATTAACGTAAACACGGAAACTTCAACTGATTATGCCGAAGCCACTTTTTTTAATACATCGAATTTTTCCATTTGGTATCTTAATGAAATTTATTATTGTACTATTGGGCTATCCGATTCAATTCGACCGTCGACGGTACGCACTTGGTCTAAGGCTTCCACTACTGGAGGTCATCCGCGTTTCCGACGAACACGTTACGGGCGGAAGACTGTTTCTCATTAGTTACACTTACTGCAGGTTAAATCTTACTTTTGCAGACATACGATAAAGAGGGGGGCCGCTTTTCCGTAATGTAGTAGAAAAAGCTAATCATTTCCTTTGCAACAAACTCAACAAACGGCAGAAATGCAAATAGTAGAAACTACTGCAAGACTATACATTCTCCGTGTAGGTCAGAACTGTAGCCTGCTTTACCCTGATTGAAAGGATGCGCTTATGGCTAGTATTCGCCTTATGGCCGGTTCGTTTTACGTGGTTGCTCTGGTCTTTTTTCCTTTTTTTGTAAAAATGATTCGAATTAAATGTTACATTAATCAGAGTTAAGGACGATTCGGAAATAGGACGCCTTGTGGTCTCATGTGTAATACCTGTCGAGGATGAGAGTAGGGGTGATGTACCCCTTCGTTCTGAGCGAAAAGCTTCGCCTGACAAATTAAGATAAGAAATCGTCGCTATCGCTTTTACAAAGAACGTCCACCGACCCCTACGCGGACATAAGATGTTACTGCGTTCTAAACATTTGAAGACATACGTTTGCAAGGATATATAAACACACTACATGTTGAATCTATCAAAGAAAACAGAATGCTCCGTTATAAATAAGCCAGGCACAATGCGGACCAAGAAGTGATACTCATCACACTACGATGTCTGTTTATGAACATGTGCTAACGGTGGCTTCACTTGGCGGAGAGCATAATAGCATTGCTCCATCATACGTCGCGTATCGTGCAAAATCTAATGCATTTAAAACGTCGTGAAAAAGGTATCAGAGAGAGCTACAGCAACTAATTGTTCAAAAAGGTTTGGTGACCTATACTAGGTGCACATCAATGAGTAACTATATCGAATGTCTTCCTCAACTCAAGGAACACGCTATCAGTCTACTGGGTCTCAAGAACGAACAGAGTGAGTTGAGTTTCGCAATTTCTCTGATTACAGAATCGATGCTCATTTTGGTAGAGTAAGTTTTTGTTCTCCAATAACCGCTAAGTACGAGAGAGTAACATACAATGCCGGAAAAAATATCAGTGCATCTTTTTAGAGGTTTCCATTTCACTCAAGATTTATTGCTGCAAAAGTGGATATAAGCACCCCGTCTTCATGCCACAAGTGGCCCATCGGGACCATCCGACCGTCGTGTCATCCTCAGCTGAGGATGCAGGTAGGAGGGGCATGGGGTCAGCACACCAACCTCCAGGTCGTTACGATGGTTTGCTTTGACCGGAGCCACGACTATTCGGTCGAGTAGCTCCTCAACTGGCATCACGAATCTGAGTGCACCCCGAAAAATAACAACGCATGGCGGCCCGGATGGTCACCCATCCAAGTGCTGGCCACGCCCGACAGCGCTTAACTTCGGTGATCTGACGGGAACCGGCTATCCACTGCGGCAAGGCCGTTGCCATCAATAGTGGATATGGAGTACACAAAATGATTACATTTACATCTCAATAAAGCAAGCAGTTCTGAGGTACCGGATATCGACTCGTGCTGAAATATCCACATAAGTATGTGGCATAGCTTCCACGGGCCTCACTGAAGGCGCTTACTCTAGCGTCCATTCGATCGTATCGATGGTGTGGCGTCACAGCCAGACACCACACTTGCTAGGCGGTAGCCTTTAAATCGGCCGCGGTCCGTTAGTATACGTCGGACCCGCGAGTCGCCACTATCAGTGATTGCAGACCGAGCGCCGCCACACGGCAGGTCTAGAGAGACTTCCTAGCACTCGCCCCAGTTGTTCAACCGACTTTGCTAGCGATGGTTCACTGACAAAATACGCTCTCATTTGCCGAGACGATAGTTAGCATAGCCTTCAGCTACGTCATTTGCTACGACCTAGCAAGGCGCCATTACCAGTTACTATTGATGCTGTAAAACATGTACCGTCAAGAGCGATGTTCACCATTTATTCCACAGCTACGTCCTTTTTTGCAAGTCTAATTTCCTTGACCTGTTCCAGACCTCACGCCAGCCTGCATGAGCTAAAACGCGTGCCTTTCGGCTTCCTCTAATATTACGGTGTTGGTCTCCTGCCAACCCACAACAGATGGCAAATACTATCCTGGGATGCATTATGCCATCCCTCCTCTACACCTGTTCACATAGTTCTTTTATAGTGATTGGTTGACGAGTCGCGCGAGTCACTTTTCGTTCCATCATACCTCACACGTGCTCCATTGGAGACACGTCTGGGGATCTTGCTCCATGTCCTGCAGAGCACGCTGATTTTGTGGGCGAGCCTTATGCTGTTGTAGCAACGCGTCACATTCCTTCTGCAAGAAAGAAAGAATCTAAGAACATTTTGCACATGCCGACCGCTTGTTAAGTCGCCTCCAGAAACACTAAAGATGAACGAGAGTTGTAGCTTATTGCACCCCAGACCATAAGGTCAGGTGTGAGGCCAGCGTGTCTTGGACGAATGCACTCACCGTGACAGCACTCACCAGCTCTGCGTTATACTCACAAACATTACTTGCTTGCAGGTATCCCTGAAGACCACGTCCCGCAGTGCCATCTTCCAAAGTGGTCCTCTGTCGGGACCAGTCGGTCCGTTCACATCGTTGGTGTGGCATGAGGGGAGGCGGGCTATAGGTGTGCGTGCCTGTAGTCCCATTGCTAATAAACAGTGCGCAACAAATGGTTCAAATGGCTCTGAGCACTATGGAACTTAACATCTGAGGTCATTAGTCCCCTAGACTTAGACCTACTTAAACCTAACTAACCTAAGGACAGCACACACATCCATGCCCGAGGCAGGGTTCGAACCTGCGACCAGTTCATCGTGACACGTCTGGGCTCACAAGCCCTCTTACACGTGCTGTGGCAACTGTACGATCTGCCACTGCTGCCCTTACAGTGCAACGATCCTGGCGTCTGTGTTGCGTGAACGTCCAGAACCTCGTCCACGGGTGAGAGAATGTTCACGTGAGGACCGATACCAGCATCGTTGCACAACTGACGCACCACGTCCCACTTGTGTTGCAGTTCTCCAAAAGGACCATCCTGCCACTCTGAAGTCCACAATCTGACTCGTTTAAAACTCGCTCGTTTGGCTGTAGGAAGCAGGAGTGCGTCTCCATTGCATAGTTGCCTTCTTGCTTCACACCTTTACACCACATTGAACCTTCTGGCTGTGAGCATTCCCTATTCGAGGGTAGTCACAGATGGCGCTCTAGTAGCTATATTACGAGTACTACGCTATGTGTTGGCGGACGACGTTGAAACCATTATCAATGCATCTACTACTTCCCAGTGGCATACGCCGTCATCGGATCAAAATCGACGTCTTCTTTCCAGGCGCAGTATTTTTTTCCAGCAGTGTATGTTCCACAAATCAACCGCAGATATCGGTGATAGAGGCCCATAATTATGTACATCTTTCCCACGACCGTTCTTGAAAATATAAATGACAACCGACCGTCTTTTTTATGGTCGCTAAATACCGTTGCTTGGTCTACCGACCTAGGATAAAATACTTCTACAACGGGAGCAAAGTCCTTTCGCATAATCTCTGTAGACTCTCATAGATATCTTATTCGGTTCGGATGCCTTTCCATTATGAGCGGTTTTAGTTGACTTTCTATTCTTTGCAACGGCGCTGTTGATTGGTCTTCCTACAGACAACCTCATTGAGGAGAACTTTTCTTCCGCACATTAAACATATGCCTTCCCTGATACAAAGCGGACAATAAATCTCGATTAACAAAGCTGTAATGGAACCAATCGCAGAATCCGTGCCTAGAGGGTGCAATAAGTGTTTTCTAGTATACGTTTTAGTGAGCTATTAATTGGAAGGTAGGCTGTTACTGACGGCTTAGATGTATTGTCACTTCTTTTAAACAAAACACCCCAAATCCATGCTAGGCTTAAATTACACTTTCGATATCACGCTCACTCATAATAGCCAACTTTTGGTATCCAACCGAACCTGTTACCAAAAAGATTACAAAACGGATTGTCTGTGACAGAATAGGCGCTCAAATATTCCATAACTCGATCCCTTTGCACGTTCAGCCCTCTGTCCCGAGTTCCACGATACGCTATGCCGATTTTGGTTAGTTAAATGTCACAGTTAACACATAAAAACCGAAATAGCGCGTAATTGTCCTTCAAATATATCCGCGTTCACTTTGCGGCACTCCACGGTCAATTTTAACTCATTATTTCGCAAAATTATCATCTCTGTCAGAGCTCATAAAGACTGAGCTCCAAACTGCCTCTAGACTTCAGAAAGCAATTCTTTAACTCACAAAGTACGCGCGAATGTACTGTCCTCTCACTGGCTGAGAAAACCGCTCAGTCCCACGTCTTTTACACTGAACCAATCACCACGTAATATACTTTGATGAACAATTTATTAAATGAGCAACTTTATAGAATCCGAAAACTTCGAAATAGATTCTTCTTTAAGGAAATCAGTTATCGTAAGGTGTTTCTTGTTTCCAAGTAGCATCAACTGGCGAATGACACTTTACCAATTTCCTCTGAGAGTGTGATTCACCTCTCGGACTATCACAGTTCTCACGCTAATGTATACCTAGGTAATATATACAACAATATTCGTTTATCTTATTACTTCGCATTCACACCTTCATTCACTCTAATAATTAAACATACTAAATCCAATCACAAAGAAAGCATGTGCTGACAGATGTGAAGATTACCGGACAATCAGTTTAATAAGTCAAGGATGCAAAATACTAACGCGAATTCTTTACGGACGAATGGAAAAACTGGTAGAAGCCGACCTCGGGGAAGATCAGTTTGGATTCCGTAGAAATATTGGAACACGTGAGGCAATACTGACCCTACGACTTATCTTAGAAGCTAGATTAAGGAAAGGCCAACCTACGTTTCTAGCATTTGTAGACTTAGAGAAAACTTTTGACAATGTTGACTGGAATACTCTCTTTCAAATTCTTAAGGTGGCAGGGGTAAAATACAGGGAGCGAAAGGCTATTTACTATTTGTACAGAAACCAGATGGCAGTTATAAGAGTCGAGGGACATGAAAGTTTTGCTATTTGGGGAGCAACATAACTGATGATGGTCGAAGTAGAGAAGTGGTTGGGAAGGGAGTGAGACAGGGTTGTAGCCTCTCCCCGATGTTATTCAATCTGTATATTGAGCAAGCAGTGAAGGAAACAAAACAAAAATTCGGAGTAGGTATTAAAATCCATGGAGAAGAAATAAAAACTTTGAGGTTCGCCGATGACATTGTAATTCTGTCAGAGACAGCAAAGGACTTAGAAGAGCAGTTGAACGGAATGGATAGTGTCTTGAAAGGAGGATATAAGATGAATATCAACAAAAGCAAAACGAGGATAATGGAATGTAGTCAAATTAAGTTGGGTGATGCTGAGGGAATTAGATTAGGAAATGAGACACTTAAAGTAGTAAAGGAGTTTTGCTATTTGGGGAGCAAAGTAACTGATGATGGTCGAAGTAGAGAAGATATAAAAGGTAGACTGGCAATGGCAATGAAAGCATTTCTGAAGAAGAGAAATTTGTTAACATCGAGTATAGATGTGTCAGGAAGTCGTTTCTGAAAGTATTTGTATGGAGCGTAGGCATGTATGGATGTGAAACATGGACGATAAACAGTTTGGACAAGAAGAGAATAGAAGCTTTCGAAATGTGGTGCTACAGAAGAATGCTGAAGATTGGATGGGTAGATCATATAACTAATGAGGAGGTATTGAATAGGATTGGGGAGAAGAGAAGTTTGTGACACAACTTGACTATAAGAAGGGATCGGTTGGTAGGACATGTTCTGAGGGATCAAGGGATCACCGATTTAGTATTGTAGGGAAGCGTGGAGGGTAAAAATCGTAGAGGGAGACCAAGAGATGAATACACTTAACAGATTCAGAAGGATGTAGGTTGCAGTAGGTACTGGGAGATGAAGAAGCTTGCACAGGATAGGGTAGGATGGAGAGCTGCATCAAACCAGTCTCAGGACTGAAGACCACAACAACAACAACTAAATCATAAATAATTAATAGAAGACTTAATATTCACAAAACCTAAAGTATTGGTTTCAACATACACTGTTTTGACAACTTTCGTAGCGCGTAAGATACTGACTCGTTTCACCCACAGCCGTAACTACGAGTACTCATAAGAGCACTTCTGTCGTTCTAGAAGCATGACTCATCGTCTATATATACCTGCTCGTTACCATTCAACTTACAGAGGTGCGATAGAAGGTGTTTTAGCGTGGCGGCAATTGCCGCTTCACGATATCTAAGTGACGACTTAAACGGCTTTATTCGCAAAACTCATGTCGCTTTCACTACTTGCGATATTCAGACACGAACCAGTGCGCGTTTCGAAAGGTGAAGACTGATTTTGTTACTCGCAGGCGGTGGACCTTTTCCTGCGGTAGGTCGGTGAGCGAGGCAATGTTGTGAGCAGATTATTGCGTTACGAGAGGCGCGGAGGCAGCGCTGGCGGTAAACCGATTAAGTGCGGAGCGGCGCGGCGGCAGCAAGCGACGCTGGCGGAAGACTTCTGCCTGCACGGCGCCGACGCAGGATGTAACGCCGGACAGCGAGATGCGCAGCTCCGAGTCCCTGTTCCGCGGGTCAGCCTGCCTCCAGGCGCGCACTGGCCGTAGGCCTCAACGCTTCGCTGGCTTTCACAGTAGAGCAGCGACCAAGTCTGCATGTTGTCCTCTTAGGAAACTATAACAACTTGTATTATTTCATTTATTTGTTTAGCGCATAGCAAACGTAGAGGAAGTGAAAGGTGCGGAGAAAATGAAATAACATCGGGGATGATATAGGATGGATGTGAAGGCCTCGTTAAAGAGTTGACCATATTAATGAAAATGATATGTAAGAAAGAACAGATGCCACCAGATTGGAGGCTACCTGTCATTGTACCAAGTAATAAGAAGGAAAGGAAAAGAGACTACAATAACTATAGAGCGATCTCACTACTGAACATAACAATAGTACTGGAAAAATCTCAGTCCGTACGCTGAGGAAATAGTAGCGAATTACCAAGCAGGTTTCAGGTCAGGAAAATCTGTAACTGACCGTTATCTAGTATGAGACAGGTATGGAAAAAGTATTGGTAATTTAACAAACCAGTTTCCCCTACAATCGCAAATTTTTCAAAGGCGTACGATAGTATTCATAGAGTGAGTCTACCTGAGTGTGTGAGTGTCTGGGAAAAGCATGTACAACGGAGACGAAACCTGTACATGGTTATTATAAATGATTGAAACGATTTCACAGATTTCCTGTAGCTTTATTCTTTGAAAATATTGTCACACAGCTTTGCAGACTGTAAGGTAACCCTTCTGTTAAAGTCACATTTTATTTTCTTATTTTATAGTTTTAAAATTTTGCGTCACATCTGAAGATATGTAGCATTCAGTGAGCAAAGTGGAACTGCAGAACGCACACAGTCGAGAGCAAGATTTCAGTTCCTACGCAGGCTGAAGGAGCCAGTGGACCATATGGCGTTGGCAGTGGACGATGGTGTGAGGTTCTGTAACAAGACATTACGTCAACAGGCGCGAAGCAAATAGGACTAATTCAGCTTAATAAATATTTTCTAATAAAAGTTGCTTTTTCCAAATAGATATCAGGAGAGGCCTGTAGGACTTAAGTCCTTCCTTACAAGAGCATTACAGTGCGGGAAACTGATCATAAATAAATTAACAACGTCCAAGCTAACGAAAATGTACGAATGGCTACGAAACATCACGAATATAAGTACGAGATACAGGCTGCGCGCCATAGTATTTAGTCGGCGATAGGATGCCTTCCGATCTAGTTCTGTCGTAATAAATTGTTAGTTTTCAGAAAATCGTCGTTAATTGTGTAGATATTATCAGATTATGGTGTTTAATAAATAAACACAGCATAATTCCATCCCTTTTGAACGTTCTTCCGAACGACATAGATTTCCACTTCATTACCTAGAACCACATGAAGTAAAATTGAACTTTATAGAGAACCCGACGACGCTGATACTGCTTCTGCAATAGCCATAAGCTTCGAGAGCTTCTCGGCAAAACACGTAGAAAGAATCCTACACGACGACTCACTGAGATAGTCCTAGGATGGTTTGCCTTAATCTCTGCAAAACTCGGATGGAAAAGAACGACCAGTCCTGTAATGGTTCACTGCCTAAACTGAGACATTTGTAGAGCTTTAGTACAAGTGGGGGCTTTTTGTAACACACAAAGAAAAACACAAAAAGTTTTTTTTTACGTATTACAAGTACTCAAAATGTGCTCCATAACTGATTCTGCAGAAAGTAGGTCTAGTTCCTCCCACGTTTGGCGCAACATGTCCCTATCAGACTGTTCGAAGGCACAGTTTAAGTTAACTCTTAGTCTCGTAGGTTTGTTGGTAGAAGAGGCGTAAACACTGAACTTTTCATATAACCCCACACCAAAAAATTGTTCTGAAGTGTCATTGCATACTTACGTCAGACAGACGTAAATGCATTTCAGGCACAACATATGTTTTCCCGGCGGCTGCCGCCGTCTTATCTAACCGCTCACCGCTGCGCTATCAAGACAGAAACCTGAAGTGCAGCTGTATCAAAACGAAACTTTTTGAATTTTTCTACACGAGTGTTCAGTTTTGTGAGAATATATCAATGTAGCTTGAGTTACAGGGTGATTGAGTTACACCTACAGGGAATTCTTTGACAACTTCCCAAAGAAGAACTTTAGCACTCATGTTCATAAGAACATTTTGTAACATTCGGTGTCAAGAAAACATAAATATAAAGTGGTGGAAACAGTAATCCATTGACACTTACCACTTGCGTTGTTGTATGTGAATTCATCATAGCATTCATCGACTGCGCACACTTCTCTATATGGTTATCTAAGTTAAACTTCGAAATTTTGTGACATCCTGTTCTGTATAATTTGTTGGATCATTTTAAGCAGCACGAAGATGCCTGTAAATCAGTAGTAATCATCTGACTTGCATTTCAGACCGCCCAGTCTTGTAGGCCTCCCTCGATAATGGTGTACTGAGCCTCCCGAGCACTTCTAAATATTTCGAATAATTTTTCTTTGACACTTTCGATAGTTTCATTTTGGTGCGTACTTCGTACTTCGTGTAAATCTTTCTTCCATTTCTACAATTCAACTTCCGATTTTGTGAAACGAAAACGCCTTTGCAGGGTGATTAAGGCCAAGCTTTTTCTCCCTTCTTCCTTGAACCAAAAAATTGGCAGCCTATTTTTGACACTGTTGTTGATGTAAAATAAGCGGAAAATTCGAGGGAGTAGTTACTGTGAACAATTGTGTCACAAGAACTATAAATGGAAACTGAAATTCACTTTACAAATTAAGAAACCGTTGCGCCGCGTTATCTATTTACTGCTGTGCCACCAACAAAGGACACATCCTCGCCGTGTTGCACATGTGTTGTTTTCTAAAGCTACACTATGTGATCAAAACTATCCGGACACCTGGCTGGAAATGACTTACTAGTTAGTGTCTCCGTCCAGCTTGATGACAGCTTTCACTCTCGCAGGCATACGTTCAATCACGTTCTGCAAGGTTTCTTGGTGAATGGCACCCATTCTTCACGGAGTGCTGCACTGAAGAGAGGTATCGATGTCGGTCGGTAAGACCTGGCACGAAGTCCCGTAGTCGGCGTTCCAAAACATCCCAAAGGTGTTCTATAGGACTCCGGTCAGCACTCTGTGGAGGCCACTCCGCTACAGGGATGTTATTGTCGTGTAACCACTCCGCCACAGGCCATGCATTATCAACAAGTGCTCGATCGTGTTGAAAGATGCAGTCGCCATCCCCGAGTTGCTCTTCAACAATGGGAAGCAAGTTGATGCTTAAAACATCAAAATGTTCAAATGTATGTGAAATCTTATGGGACTGAACTGCTAAGGTCATCAGTCCCTAAGCTTACACACTACTTAACCTAAATTATCCTAAGGACAAACACACACACCATGCCCGAGGGAGGACTCGAACTTCCGCCGGGACCAGCCTCACAGTCCATGACTGCAGCGCCTTAGACCGCTCGGCCGCGCGGCCTTAAAACATTAATGTAGACCTGTGCTGTGATGGTGCCACGCAAAAAAACAAGGGGTGCAAGCCTCTCGATGAAAAACACGACCACACCTTAATACCACCGCCATCGAATTTTACTGATGGCACTACACACTCTGGCAAATGACGTTCACCGGGAATTCGCCGTACCCACATCCTACCATCCGGTCCCCAAGTTGTGCTAGCACCAAACTCAAACGCTTTCCCATCTGGTTTTTCCGCTAACCACAAGTAACCATGTACTATGTTGCGCTTCAGATGTAAGTTACCAGAAATTTCCTTTGTTCGATACTAGAAGATTTATTTTAACGAGGAATGCACTCTTTTGCTGTGCTAGTCTGCTTCTTATATCTGCGATGCTTCGTCTGTCGTATATTAACTCCTTTACTTCGCCCACCACACGATTCTCCAATTTTTATGTTTACGAATAATCTCATTTATGTCACTGCTCTTTATTTTCATCTTTAATGTTTATTTGACACTACGATAGTGAAGCCATAGTCACAGCACATAAAAGTTTTCTTTAAAAAACGGAGTTACATTACCGGTTTCAACGAACTATCGTCATTTTCAAATGTAAAATATCAGCTGGAGAATATATAATGGGAAGTACGACCATACATCTGAACAACAGTTACGAGAAATAATGTGACCAGGCAATCGAGGCAATGGTGACACAACCAAGTCAACACAAGTTATGCCCACGCTTCCCCAACCATTCATTCCACGTCCTAATGTAGAATAGGTAAAAACTACACCAGGGTAAAAATTTCCAAGGATTCTTGCAATGTGTCTTGCTGGGACACAACGATCGTATGACTGATATAATTGGGGCTGGTTCCGGTGGGTGTTCGAGTCCTCCCTCGGGCATGTGTGTTTGTCCTTAGGATAATTTAGTTTAAGTAGTGTGTAAGCTTAGGGACTGATGACCTGATCAGTTAAGTCCCATAAGATTTCACACACATATTTGAACTGATATAATTTCACAAGTCGTAACTGTATCAAGCACAGCAAGCTTCCACATTCTGTGAATTTTGGACATCATTTCACTGAACAAGATCTGTAATTCTTCCAAAAACTTCCAATGAGGGTAGGAATGCCATCGCAAATTTTTAAACTGATATTAACACCAAAAAATTCTGTGTCCTGGCCACAATTTTTGCTAACCAGCTGCGGCTGATTCGATGGTTTGCTCGATGCACACATCTAGTTAGTTTCTTTCAAGCGTTCTTAAGCTTTAGGAACCACCCTACGTACACTGCATTACAGTTTTACTAGTTTAATGCTCCAGTCCCCTGCAGTGGTTCTCGTTGCTTATTCGTTGTCTTCGAATGCGTTATACTTTACGGTTACTGAAAACAGTTCTCTAAAGCTTTACTTCCGCGTATCTTCCCAATACAATCGGCCACATTCTTTATATATTGTAGAAACACAAATTATTGTGCTACTGTGTCCTGCCTCACTTTCTTACCTACCTCTTTCTCCCACCCCAGAACTCTGACTATGACACAGCAACATTTTACCAATGTTTTCCGGAGATGACACACCCACATACTTTTTTTATGTGATCCCCTAGCCACTGCGGGAAGCCTCCACTGCTCGTTCATATTGATAAGCTCCCAGGACACAATTTTAAATTCCCACACTTCGGTCCACTTCCGCTGCCCCCACCTTATCGCAAGAGCGCTTCAGAAAGCCTGGGCCCTCAGGGAGTCGGCTACGCCTGTGTAGTGCCTTATCCACAGAGAGGACTTGCACCTCCCCCTTCCCACGGGCTCGTAACCCTACACCTCCGTATTGTTTCCTTGGGCGGCCACTTCAGGGAGCAGCGCTAGCGCCACCACAAGCCAAGCCGCCGCCGCGGAACTCATAAAAGCTCTTTACGGCGCCCTTCTTTCCAGTTTGTGCATCCGCAGCGCGCCCCACTGACTCCCTCCTGTAGCTTTTCTATGCAAAACACTCTATATCTCTCTTTCTTCCACTCCTTACCTGAAACGAGTAACCGCGGAATCCTTCAAGACATAAGGGAGGAGAAATTCTTCGGGCACTGCTGTGTGTAGCTTTCTCTGGTTACAATAGGCAAGTGCCATACATCCCAAGCCAAGGAAACGGACAGAATCCACCGTATAATCCGAACAGTACAAACACAGATAGAACACAAACCACCAAAAAAGCTGTACCTCAGATCGGCCAAAGACAAACGGAATCTACTTACGGCATCAGAATGAAAGAGATGTCCCTTAACGCCCGGAGCAAGGAAAACAAAGTTGCATGCGCATTGGCTATTGTATCTTCTTTCTATTTCACTTATGTACCGCCACTATATGTACACTACGTGATCAAAAGTGTCCGGACACCTGGCTGAAAAGACTTAAAAGTTCGTAGCACCCTCCATCGGTAATGCTGGTACTCAATATGGTGTTGGCCCACCCTTAGCCTTGATGATAACTTCCACTCTTGCAGGCATACGTTCAATCAGGTGCTGCAAGATTTCTTGGGGAATGGCAGCCCATTCTTCACGGAGTGCTGCACTGCGGAGAGGTATCGATGTCGGACGGTGAGGCCTGACACGAAGTCGGCGTTCCAAGACATCCCAAAGGTGTTCTATAGGATTCAGGTCGGGACTCTGTGCAGGCCAGTCCATTACACGGAAGGTATTTAAAACATCAGTGTAGGCCTTTGCTGTGATAGGCGCACCATAAAACAACAAGGGATGCAAGCACCCTCCATGAAAAACACGACCACACCATAACACCACCGCCATCGAATTTTACTGTTGGCACTACACACGCTGGCAGATGACGTTGTCCTGGCAATCGCTATACCGACACCCCGCCATCGGATCGCCACATTGTGTACCGTGATTTGTCACTCCACACAACGTTTTTCTACTGTTCAGTCGTCCAATGTTTACGCTCCTTACACCAAGCGAGGCGTCGTTTGGCATTTTTATCGGACTGATGTGTGGCTTATGAGCAGACGCTTGACCATGAAATCCAAGTTTTCTCACCTCCCGCCTAACTGCCACAGTACTTGCAGTGGATCCTGCTGCAGTTTGGAATTCCTGTGTGATGGTCTAGAGAGATGTCTGTCTATTACACATTAGGATCCTCTTCAACTGTCGGCGGTCTCTGTCAGTCAACAGACGAGGTCGGCCTGTGCGCTTTTGTGCTGTACGTGTCGTTTCATGTTTCCACTTCACTATCACATCGGGAACATTGGACCTAGGGATGTTTAGGAGTGTGGAAATCTCGCGTACAGACGTATGACACAAGTGCGTGATTGCTGCTCTGCTCTCTCACAATGTCTTGCGACTATTGAGGTCGCTGATATTGAGTACATTGCAGTAGGTGGCACCACAATGCACCTAATATGAAAAACCTATCTTTTTGGGGGTGTCCGGATACTTTTGATCACATAATGTAGATTGGGCGTTTGCATTTCATTTTTCTGCTTTTGTAGCTTCCCTACCGCGTCTGAAGTTCCACCCTCCGACTTCTACAATGTTATACCGTCGTTGGTTATGGTTATTCCACCTTTTTCTCATGGTCATGTCCCCTTTGCAGTCTGAATATCCGAAACGGGCTTAGTCCGGAACCTTTTGCCAAGGCAGGGGTCTTCATGATACGTTTTCAATTACAGGCCACATGTCCGGTGGATGCACGTTGTGTGTCTAATGTCGTGGTTTCCATTGCCTTCCGCATCTACATGGCATTTAGCATTACTATTCCTGGGCCTTTTAGCGGCAGTTTCACATCCCAAGGCAAGAGAGAGCCCTAAACCTCCGACTACTGCTCCTTCCGCTTCTACAGGGCCATTGACACAGACAGCCACTGCTGATGATTTTTATTCAAAATTTGAGTAGTTCAGATGGTTCAAATGGCTCTGAGCACTATGGGACTTAACGTCTAAAGTCATCAGTCCCCTAGAACTTAGAACTACTTAAACCTAACTAACGTAAGGACGTCACACACATCCATGCCCGAGGCAGGATTCGAATCTGCGACCGTAGCGCTACCACCTTTTTCTGTTCTTCATCTTGTTCATCATTATTCTCGGGATTTGGTCTGTGCCGACACCCATTCAAGTTCATCGTGGAATACTTTTTTTTTTTTTTTTTTTTTTAAGAGCAGGCTGCCTCCGACAGAACATGCGGTGCCCCTAGAGCACGAGTGGTTCAACGTTTACATACATGAAATAATGTATACATGGAATGTAGGATTTCAAAAACGTGTGTATCTAGAGCTGAGACCTCTTTTAAATAACTTACAAACTGCAGACGATGTAGCTATCGTAGCAGATAAAGAAAAGGATCTTCAGAGAGGATATTATTTACTAAAAACAAAGAAGTCAGAACTTTGACACGGGCGTTGCATTAGAGCAAACTAACAGAATGTCCTTCAAAGGAGAAGAACACAGTAGATCCAAAATAATGATATATTAGAAAATTTTAGAGCAATTAAACCACTTCAGGTACTTACGATGTGGTCCAGCGAATGTATAGACGTGAAGCTTATAAATTCAAGGAGCTATGTGGAACAATTAACAGAAAATTTAATGACAAAACTAGGGAATATACATAAATTAAATTCTAGAAAACTCTTGCAGTCTCCACATCGCTCTATGGAAGTGGGACCTGGGTGATTAGCAAAAAGTAAAAACTCCGAATTCAGGCACAAGAAATGAATTCCCTGAGAGAAATTAAAGGTTTCCCAATAGAAGCCAGACTAAAGAATCACGATATTAAATAAGAGCTAAATATGTTCGGTCTAAATGATACAATTGTAGAGTCAGAACGAAATGGAACTAACACCTAAAAATAATTCAGAGTGACAGACTCCCCTTAGAGGCTAGAAATTAGAAGTACCGAGGAAAAAGACGTATTGGCAGACCCCGGCAGAGATGGGTTCCGCAGAAAGTAAATTTGCCTAATACCTGAAGAGGAGAATACGAAGACGACGAAGAAGAAGGAGAAGATTGCTGGGTGTAATAGAAGGAATGTACAGCCTCCAAGCGACGTCTACTCATCCCGACCCACTATATCCTCCACCGGAACGTACGCCCATTTTCAACAGTTCCAAAGAATCGACCCGAACTTCACAATTAGTTTAAATCAGTGTACTGATAGTATAGAAAATTTGCTAAACATCAATTTTAAAGATGATTAAATTTACACTCACTTTTATATAGAAAATTAAAAAAATAATTTTCGATTCTGTTTTAATGTCTTTCAGATCAAATCTCGTTGTCGCGCCCTCTATGAGCAACGCAATTGGTTTTCGTCAAGAAGCATTACTAAAGACGGAGAGGTAGTCATAGGGAGATCGCTGTCCCAGGTGTAAGGAAGCCCCTGCTGTAAACGCAGTGATTTATTCGAGTGTGTGAGGACGGAGACTTCTGGAATAGCATGCGGCAGCTGTCGGGGCACGGAAGGTGACAGTAAACATGGCACCCTGCTGTCTTCTGACCTCATACGCAGCTCGGGGCACACCGTATCTCTCGTCAGGTCTACGACCGAGGTCCAGATACCGTTACTCGACCCGTGGTGAAAATTTAATTTTATCCCGCGCCCCGCAGACCTTTTTTTCCGCCGTAACGACCTAACCGCAGAGCTATATACTGTAACGATATTAAGCTGCCCAGGTCACGCTTGACGTTGCCATCGGCTGAAATGTCACGCTGGAACTGTCTCAAAAATTCTGCTTCGTGTAAATTGATTGTGTGAGCGATAAGACAAGCGTTATTTTGTGGCTGCTACGGTAGAGCGGAAGTGGCACTGTGCTCAGAAAAAAAATTGTTTACTCCGG
The DNA here is from genome assembly GCF_023864275.1 of Schistocerca cancellata. Lineage (NCBI taxonomy): Eukaryota > Metazoa > Arthropoda > Insecta > Orthoptera > Acrididae > Schistocerca > Schistocerca cancellata. Next base: position 180,470,098 of record NC_064632.1, read on the forward strand.
GATATATGACCTGCGGAGTTAATCGACCCTGAAAGTGTCTCGAAGTTTGAGTGTTTGATACTAGAATATCAAGAGGAATTATACACTGTCAGTTTTTCCGTTTCCTGGAGATTTTTGTCTTTCCATATCCATACGCTGTGCTGCTGACGATATTCAAATACGCAGCTGTTAGTTTACAAAACGTTTGACCGAGACCATGTTGCTAATGATTAATTTAGATCACCGCATTACAAGTTAATTGTTTTTGCAAAAAAGTACAAAAATCAGCATATAAGCAATTCGGATTGCAAATGATTTTTGTTAGGTCACACAAATCTGTAATTAGGTGTTGCAGCAATGTGAAATTTCGGTCGCCAGTTCACTTTGGATATACTTTTTAATGAACATGGAAATTAAAACAATTGAACCCAAAGCATTAATTACAAATGGACTTTACGAATTTGTTATTTCACGAGAAAGCTATTGAATCAATTTTTATGTGCAATATTATTTATGTATTTTACTGTGAGACACTAATTAATCAAGACAACACTCACATTAACACAACGAAAGCCGCGAGGGATTAGCCGCGCTGCAGTCATGGACTGTGCGGCCGGTCTCAGCAGAGGTTCAAGTCCTCCCTAAGGCATGGGTGTGTGTGTTTGTCCGTAGGATAATTTAGGTTAAGTAGTGTGTAAGCTTAGGGACTGATGACCTAAGCAGTTAAGTCCCATAAGATTTCACACACATTTTTTGAACATAATGAAAATATTATGTACGGTTCTGAGCTAAGCAACATCTAAATAAAACCACGGAAATTAATCAGCATTTCTTGAAATAAACGTTCGATAAACAGATGTATTCACAAATGGAAATACACTTGCACACTTTCCAAACCATGAAATGCTAAATTTATGTTGAACGTTTATTGAATAATAGTATCAATATAAAGTTACTTCCAGATTGATAATTGACTTTTTTTGAAATTCAAATTATATTAAGACACAGTACAGCTAACTGACCACAGAACTTAACTAGACTAAATCGGTAAAATATTTTTTCGAAATAAGGTAAATTTCTGACAGTCTCTTTATAATTACGATATTAAAGTACTTCTAGGACTTGGACCAAGAACCTTCCCTAGACAGTAGGACTGTACTCAAAAAAGAAATGAAACTATATTGAAATACTTGATTTATATGCACATATCACTGAAACTATACTGAAAGAAGATTGCACAATGTGGTTCTAGTGATTTACATTGCTACAGAAAGCGACGATGGGAAGCACTAAGTCGGCGTGGTCTCATGAAACATGGCACTGCGTGCCGTTTCGTTTCGAGAGACCACAAGGTCAGCCGGGTCCAGGGTCCGTGGATTCAGTCCCATCTTGAGTGACGATTGAAAATTATGAATAAAACAAAATGTAGGTATTGCAAATGGGCTCTGAGCACTATGCGACTTAACTTCTGAGGACATCAGTCGCCTAGAACTTGGAACTAATTAAACCTAACTAACCTAAGGACATCACACACATCCATGCCCGAGGCAGGATTCGAACCTGCGACCGTAGCGGTCGCTCGGCTCCAGACTGTAGCGCCTAGAACTGCAAGGCCACTCCGGCCGGCGTGTAGGTATTACAGATTTACTGGAATTATCAAGTGAAAGACGTCACACTCTAACGCAACTAGTAAACCGAAAAGAATGGACGAATATTGGCTCAAGTTTGGCTGTAAAATTATCGCTCATGTTTGGCTATAAAATTATCGATGGGTAACGAGTTTATTATGATTTATCCTTTCACTGAGTGGTCAGATCTTTTCAAGACCGTTGATATATCAGTTAGTAAAGGACTATTTTGATTAACCTCTCTTTTTATCTTTTAATTTCTCAATACTGTCTGATGAATTCAGGAACGATTCATGCCTCCTCTTTACTCAAAAACTGACGAGGCACACGATAGCTTTTCTGAATGAGGCGAGTACATCCCAAATTATTATCTACAAAAGAAATTATATACAAACCATTTGCGCAGCCCAATCTTAAGCGCTGATCAAGTCTGTAGGTTTTATTTAAAGTCGGACTAAAATGGAATATCTAGAACACAAAAACATTTTCTCGGTGTGATGATTAACCATGCGCTTTTGGATGTTTACATGACTTGTTGATTCCAAAATAAAACGAGCTCGGGGCGTTTGAAGAAGAGGACTGGATCTGTCGTTGAAATATTGTACAGAAAATACAGTCAACAAGTCGGCTCAACATCCGAAACCCCTACACTGTTAAAATGCTTTTTGACTGCCATGCAATGTAACAGAAATGCTGAAAAACTTTTACTGCGAACGCGCCAAGAAGTCATTTTACATCCCGTAAGAAATTGCTTATCAAATTAGAAGAAGCGTCCTGAATCAAACTTCCCATGTGTAGCGAAGTGCTCACAGTCTTGTAACTTCCAATCAGATGTAAATGTTGTGCCAGCCCGGGACTCGAAACCGACACCCTTCCTGTTCGTGGACGATACTTTTACCTGTTGAGCTTTCCGTGCCCGACTCGCGACCTGTTCTCGCAGCTACAGTTCTTCCGTTATTTCGCTCCTGCGTTCCAAGCCTCACAGTTCTCTTGTATGACTTTTCACTCCAGGAAAAAAGGATATCACTGTCTTGCAAATAGTTTTAATCTGTTGCAGTCTGAAAACTATCTACCTAGTGTCCTCATGTCCAGCAGCGCTAGTACAACAAGAAATGCAGAGGAGCTTCTGTGAAGTTTGGAAAGAAGGAAGTATGTACAAACACTTCAGGAATGTCGGCTAGATGGGCGTGTTTAACTGTGAAAAGTAACCAGCCACTTATTTCTAACTTCTGAGTACGCTTCCGAGTAAGGAGATGAAAATATTTGCGACAGAATCTTTCCTTAGAGCACGGGATTATTCCAACAAAAGAGAAATCAAGAAGGAAACATCGAAAAACGCTTGTCTCACATTCAGCATTTCATTATTTTTTTTAATAACAAGTATGAAATTTACTCTTCTCTCTTTGTTTTCTAGATACAAGTTGTCCATCACAAATACACGATTCTTATGAAGTACAAGACGTCAACGTAAAAGCTCTGTAGAGAAAATTAATACAGCTCTACACGAGCTCCTTTCTCAACCCGTAAAATGTGTAGACGACAGTCTATCAAGCCATGTCCGGACTGTCGTGTTTGGGGTGATGCAGGCTACTGCATCCACATTTACCTTGTAGAGATCGCCAAGGTGACGCATAGGCTAGACGTACACAACGACCTTCACATAAACCCACAGGAAGAAGTCCCGAGCGGTTATGTGGTGGCCACTTGGATGGTCCATCGCGTTCCATCCATCGCTGTAGAAATGTTCTGTCTAGCAAGTCACGAACATGTAAACTCCAGTGCGTTGGTGCATCGGCCCACTGTAGAGGAAGCTAAGGAACAGAGAATTGTTCAGACATGTCCAGATACACAGTTCCTGTTCCTGTTTGCTCAATGAAGAGAAGTGGTCCATTTTGCCGTCTTTCATAGGCGCACCCCACACACAATCGTTTTCATTGTCTCTGACACGTTCCCGAAAATTGTGAAGGTTTTCAGCTGTGTGGGTTTTGCTAAACCCAGATGCGAATGTTGTGTCGACTAACCTTCTGAAACGTGCGGATGGTTGCTCCGTCAGAGAAAACGACATTTTCGAGATAGATGGGCGGTTTTTCCCGACAATGTCCAACATCTCGACAGAAAATTCGAGACGATGCTGCAATTCGTTTCGCTCCAGTGGTTGCGCCTTTTGAACTATGTAAGTGTGGAGAGAAGCCGCTTATGCAACATCTTGTGAACTATTGAGTGTGAGCTTCTTTGGCTCTCTGATCTCCTCTATCCACCACAACCTGACTGTCAATTTTCACTGCCAGTGACTCGACACTTTCCATACCAAGCCTTAATCATGCTTAAGTGTAGTGGCTCCCTTTGAAATTCACGTTGGGAGTTCCTTTGGATAACAATGAGACAGTTCGTTTCGCCTACTACATGACGTATTGGGTTCTCGCGTGAGGTGCAATAACTTCTGGTAACTATTTAACACCTGAAACAAAACAAAAGGAATTTTTTGAAAAAAAATCCACATAAAACTATATGAGGTACTTTTTAATCAGGGAGGTTTTCTGTGTTCACCCTATATGACAGTGATTGAAAGAATCCGCCAACCAGCTGCATACTCAACGTTTATTTAACCCTTGACCTAGATTTCGACATTTCTAAAAACGTCTTCTTCAGAAGAAGGGGTCCTTAAAAATGTAAATAAATAACAAATTAAATTAACATACATAACAAAGTAACAGAAAAATGTTTGTGAGGTGAGCGTACTCACTTATTACACCACATATGGCAAATAATATTAGCTGAAGCTGAGCGGCTCTTGTAATACATAAAACTGATATAAAAACCAGAAACATCAGATGACAAGGCTTAAGACAGCAGCCAGATCACACTCTGCGAACGTCAGAATAAATGCACAAATGTATTCGCCCACTGATAAAGGCTCCTGTCAACATAAAATTATAACAGGAGTCCAAAGCATAAAATATTTGCATCACGTAAGTATCCGCCACTCCAGAGACAAAGGCCAGCTGTTCAAAGGTAGAGGCTGAAGCGGTAAGGAAAAATTGGGCTGCAGAGGGCGCTAAATACGTGCGCGTAAGAACTACGCCTTGCTTGTGATGTGTAACACCATTTTACATTAAAGTAACAAAGAAAAAATTACTCTATAATGCAATAAATTTATAGGTATACATTACGTATGAAATCGCTTATACAATTACTGACAGAGTTATACTCCTTTTAACAAATAAAAAATAAAATAATAATAATAATATAATAATAATTTGTAATAAAAATAATTATTGTTGTTTATTTTTTGGATAACGGATCGAGAGATTAAAGTTTATGCCGTGAATTCATCGAGCTTCTCACGTCCGAAGATGTACGGAACGTAGCCAGGGCTCATTATATATTTTTTGTAGACAAAGTCTATCTGACCTCAGCTTCAATCATGAAAATTGAGTGATTAAAATTACTAAAACAAAGAAAAGCATACGATTAAATAAAACATACATTCATTTTAACATATACATTGCGATATAAATGACACTTACGTAAAATTTTATGTAAATAATTGCAGATCATTCACAAATGAGAGCGACTTATTAATTCTGCGCCTCTTTTCTGCAAATAAATATCAAATATGGCTAACCGTGGAGCTGCACAAAATATTAAGTCCTTCTAAGACAACGAATGACATCAGAGTGTGTTGATTCCTACTGGCTGTGACAAGAGAGCGGTGTTAATTGCTTTATTTTGCTTTCTCTTGTCTTAAAAAATCGATACATATACTCTCAGTTCACTAAATCAAATATCGTCTGTGCTCGAGTGCAAATGGTTCCTTAAATCCTCTATATACTTACATGCCTTATACGAAACACAATTACATTATAACATATAATTTTTGTCATCAGCATATATTGACATGTCAGAGAAAGCTACATCGTATATTCGTATGTTCCAGGAAACGGCTACATTGAAGGCACAGAGCTGGATGGCTTCCTCAAAGAATTCGTCTCCAGTGCGAATGCCACGGATGTCGGTCCAGAGGTGAGTAGAATCACGGCGTGAATACTCGTATCTCCAGAGCACAATGTTGCAATAAATCAGTCTGAGTAAGCTTTGAAATAAAATACTGAGCAGGACTTTCTGCTTGTGCGTATTCATTATTTACGAGTCACAAAATTTACTGTAATTCACTTAAGAAGCTCTGTCGCACGATTATTTCGCATACTTAATATTGCAGGACAGTACGTATTTGTTACTAACATTCCGAGCGTAGTTCTTGACTATTATTTTGCAGAGAACTGTCCTTTTTTGTGCGAAACCTTAACTGAGCACTGTGTACAAACCGTGGCTGTATGAATCAACGACGCAGAGTAACGACCTTATTTATTTCCTCAACTATAATATCTGGTGCATTAAATGTAGCTGTCGCATAACGAATAGTATGTAACAAACCGGCTTAACATCCGATATTTAGTCTTTTCATTTCTTGAAATAACGTTGACGCTCCACAAAATTGTGCTTGGTAACGAGAAATGGCTCAAATGGCTCTGAGCACTATGCGACTTAACTTCTGAGGTCATCAGTCCCCTAGAACTTAGAACTAATTAAACCTAACTAACCTAAGGACATCACGCACACCCATGCCCGAGGCAGGATTCGAACCTGCGACCGTAGCGGTCGCTCGGCTCCAGACTGTAGCGTCCAGAACCGCACGGCCACTCCGGCCGGCAATGAGAAATGTTTTCGTGTATTTGTGAAACATTTTATTCAGGTATGTTCTGATTGTCAGCTTACTTAGACTATCTACGAAGACACATGTGTCTCTTTGGCTGATACAGCTTCGAGAGTAAGCTTTCGTTAACCGAAAGAAAAGCTCAGTACTCGGAAAACTAAGCAGCACAGAGAAAGGGGACCATATACCTAGGTGCAGAAACCTGTAATTCCTTGAAACAAATGCAGCGGATATGTGGAACACGTTACGTAAATGAAAACTGATTACTGTTGTAGATATTTCAAATAACTCGTTGCTGAATCGCTAATATTTCACCAAAAGGATACAGCTGTGCTAAAAGCATCATTACAGTAAACTTTTCTCTTATTTACAGTTCATTGTGCAAGAGGCACTCTAGCGATTAGTAAAGTCTCCTGCTTCTGAATACTTCTAAGCTAAAGCAAAATATTCTGAACACATTTGGTGGAAGTTGTCATCTTTATAGAAACAATAATTACTCAATTCATAGGGCGTGGGCAGCGAACAATAAGATTAGATATCATTAAGAGAAATGCTGATGAATTGAGTTTCCAGGAAAAGAGCTTGCGGCAAGTGTCGTAACAAGTTCGCTCTGATTTCCTCAGACAGGTAGCACAGATTCAATCTCAGCTTAACCGTAAGCCTTCTTTCCCATCGCAGACGCCGGAATTAATTTTTCTTGCGCACTAAATGAATAATTTAATACCTTTAAAAGAAATTAGTCTGCTGAAGTATCTGATCTGCAATTCATTCCACGAAGAAGCAAGTGTTGTTATTATTCAGAGTATGCTGTAGTTGAGGCTTTCAAAAGTCACCTCATGAATACCACCTCGTTTTATAAACCTTGTAATCTCATTCGATGTCTTTATTTGGTTACCGAATTCGGCGTGGTCTACTACGTCTACACAGTCCATAGTAATTATGTAAAAGGATTCACGTATGTGTATGCATATATGTATGTATGCATGCATGTACTAGTGTATGTTCCACATTCATCCTAAACCACTGGATCCACAAAACTTGGTACACATGTTATGTACTCTCTGGAAATTATCACTTTGCGAATAAGAACCACCCAACTATCAAAAGGGAGGGGGGGGGGAGGGGGGAGGATCTGAAACACCACTGTAGCCCAAGACGCAAGAATATACATACTTTAGTCATCCAATATTTGTGAATGAGAGCACATACAGACTTGGAACAAGCTTTGTATATAATTTCGAACCTTTACGAAATTCTCTGTGGCGACCCCAACAAAACGATGAAAGGAAAAGAGTTTCCGCTTACTACAATTTCGCTGTTCATGCAGTAAAATGGCTTATTTACTCCTAAATGTATCGTGGAAAATTTTGCAGATAGTATTCACATATAACACTGAATGTACCTAGACAAATATGTCATTGTATGACATACAGTTCAGCAGATATGACGTCAAATACTGAGATTAGTGAAAAACTCTGCCATCGTGGTTCAAATGAAATGGCTCCAAGCACTATGGGACGTAACATCGGAGATCATCAGTCCCCTAGACTTAGAACTATTTAAACCTAACTAACCTAAGAACAACACACACATCCATGCCCGAGGCAGGATTCGAACCTGCGACCGTGGCAGCAGCACAGTTCCGGACTGATGCGCGTAGAACCGCTCGGTCACAGCGGTAGGCTCTGGCTTCATGTATGGCGTTTTAATTTATTGAAACTTCCTGGCAGATTAAACTGTATGCCCGACCGAGACTCGAACTCGGGACCTATGCCTTTCCCGGGCAAGTGCTCTACCGTCTGAGCTACCGAAGCACGACCCACTCCCGGTCTCACAGCTTTACATCTGCCAGTATCTCGTCTCCTACCTTCCAAACTTTACAGAAGCTCTCCTGCGAGGCAAAGGTCCCGAGTTCGAGTCTCGGTCGGGCACACAGTTTTAATCTGCCAGGAAGTTTCATATCAGCGCACACTCCGCTGCAGAGTGAAAATCTCATTCTGGAAACATCCCCAAGGCTGTGGCTAAGCCATGTCTCCGCAATATCCTTTCTTTCAGGAGCGCTAGTTCTGCAAGGTTCGCAGGAGAGCTTCTGTAAAGTTTGGAAGGTAGGAGACGAGATACTGGCAGAAGTAAAGCTGTGAGACCGGGCGTTATTCGTGCTACAGAGTGAAAATCTCATTCTGTTTTAATTTATTACTTCCTTGCTAGTAACTTTATTCCAACACATTTCGAAGACAGTATACACATACGCCACTGAATTTACCAGAAAAATGTATCATTGTAGAGCACGCAACTCAGGGGATACTACATGACAAACATTGATCTGCGTGAAAATGAAACTGCAGGACGAAATATGTGTACAACTACGTGTGAAATATGTTAGATATATGTGAAATATATTTAAGATGCCGCGCGGGGTAGCGCCCTCCCTCGGACATGGGTGTGTGTGTGTGTGTTGTCCTTAGCGTAAGTTAGTTTAAGTTAGGTTAAGTAGTGCGTAAGTCTAGGGACCGATGACCTTCGCAGTTTGGTCCCACAGAACCTTACCACAATTTTTTTTCTTCAAATATTTAACAGGTGTGTATGCAGGCAAAGTCACGTATAAAAAGTTCATCCTAAACCCCTGGAACAATTTCGATCGAATGTGGTGCACATATTAGTTACAATATGGAAAGAAATATTGTAGGGGCAAGAACCAACAACCGCCTACTGGGGTGAGTGTGACAATGTGGAGAGATGAGAGGACGAGGAGATGTACAGACGGCAAGGTGGGAGGAGGATGTAGGCACAGATGGGAGGAGGAGCAGATGGACAGAGGAGGAGGAGGAAATGTGCAGAGAGATGGGAGAGGAGGAGATGGACAGAGAAAGGAAAGAGAGACACGGACTCAAGGGGTGGAAAAGAGGGAGATAGATGGAGAGGGGGTGAGGAGATGAATGGAAGGAGGGGAACGACGATATGGACAGACAAAGGGAAGAGCAGGAGATGGACAGAGGGTCAACAGGAGATGGACAGATGGACAGAGAGTGGACGTTTTAGGAAATGGGCGGAAAGTGGGGGTAGTGGAGATGGACAGAGAGAGGAGAGGAGCAGATGGAAAAAGAATGGTTCAAATGGCTCTAAGCGCTATGGGGCTTAACATCTGAGGTCATCAGTCCCCTACACTTAGAACTACTTAAATCTAACTAACCTAAGGACATTACACACATCCATGAACGAGGCAGGATTCGAACCTGCGACCGTAGCAGCAGCGCGGTTCCGGACTGAAGCGCTTAGAACCGCTCGGCCACAGCGGATCGCTGAGCAGACGGACAAGTAGAATATTGGAATAAATACACACCTGGACAACGCTAGGTATTCTGCTAGTCTTATGTACTATCTGCTTTGTGTTTATACACTTGTGCCTTTTATTCAGGAACCAAACAAACATTATCGATTCTGGCTGGGTAACTATTACAGAGCCTTCATTTCTCGTCATTTACTTTAAACTTTCTCGTATTGCTACCACTTTCGCTGTACCATCGGTTGTTGATTAATATCTACTTTCCCCTCCCTTCTTTCTGTATCAAGCGAGGCGGCACTGTGGTTAAAACGCTAGATGGAGGTTCATATCCAGGAGTTCTATGATTACCACAAATCACTTAAGGTGAATGGCGATGCAACATCTCCACTCCAAATTGTTTTGAAAAACGTGTCGATGTGGGCTGGTTGCTACAGCCTAACAGTTCCCGTGGGTAGTTGCGGTTGAACGTATAGCCTTCAAGCAGACGTCGCTCAAGTTCAGCCCTCTTCTGTAATAGTCGTGTCCGTCTCGCAGACGATCTCGCACGATTGTAGGTCCGCTGATTACAGTCCGCAGATTACACCTGTCGTGACTGCAACGAGGATCAAGAATTCTTTAAGTAACGTGAGCGATTTCGTAACCTTTTTGGACGCCAGAATAATTTATTGCCTTGGTTCGATTTGACCCAGTAAACTTCGTCACACTCACAATGAAAAGACTACGCATGGATTAATAACACACTGTCGCACTGCGTACATGCAGATCGTCCTTGTCCTAGCCCTCCTTCCTAAAAAAAATTTACAATCATAGCTGACAAATGTGATATTCCGAGCTTAACTGCCAGGAATGAACTGAGGAACTCTACTGTCAACACTGAAATCATGCCACGAACCTTGTGTCCACCTATTTTGGTGTATCTGTCTCCACTTTTAGACAATCAGCGGCCAACAGCAGCAACGCTTACTTTTAAAAGCGGGCAGTGAACAGCCAGTGGGAGAAGAGGAACCATATTTCTCTGTGGTGTCACCTACGCACCTTGTCCGTCATCTCATGCCACCAACGCATCCAGGGCGTGATCACGACGCAATATGTATTGCACATTTGGGTTTATGCCATATCGCACTATGTTAAATTTTCTGAAAGGGACAATTAGCCACAAATGTTAAACCGGGATGATTTACTTTCTCATCATTCCCAAAATAGACCACTAATGACTTCGCCGTTGATAAAAGTTACATCCGGATCTTCGATTCCTCCTTCACTTATTTCTGTATTATCCCAAGAGGAACTTCGAGCTTTAACATACTCTTAGATCCCATTCCTCTCGGCCTTCGTGAGGAACCGCTGCCACAAGCAGAGATTCATCAAGGAGCTACAACAGCGCTATGCGTAGAATTCTTATGAAGATTTTACTTCGAAAATTTTTGATTCATTGATCGATTGAAACACATTCCCCATACATACAAAAGCGGTTACATACAAATGCGGAAACTGATAGTTTCAGCTAAACATACGCCTCATTGTAGTGAATATTTTAGTTATCACCAATTTCTCCATGCTCAGCTACTGGAGAATTATTCAATGCTAAGGAAAACAGACAACAGAGCATTTCAGTATCCTCGCATGATTTGATGCAGGTTACGTCTACATTACATCTTTGCAAACCATTGCGAAGTGCACGGCAGAGAGTACTTCCCATTGTAGCAGTTATTACGGCAACTTGCCGTTCCATTCAGGTATGAAGCGTGAGAAGAATGACTGTTCAAAAGCTTCTGTTGTAATTAATATAATACATTCTTCACGATCTCTGTGAGAGCGATACGTAGTAGGCTCTTGTATTTCTATAATCATTACATAGGGTCGGTTCTCGGAAGTGTGTAAGCGCTTTCGGGATAGTTCGCGTCATCTTAAAAAGTTTGCCAGTTCAGTTCCTTTTGCATCTCCTTGGCACTCTCCCACAGGTCGAACAAACCTGTGGCCGTTAGTACTGCTTTTCTCTGTATACCTTAGTTTCGTATGGTATCGATCCCATTCACTTTAGCAATATTCTCCGATGAGGTCGCGAGATACGGAAACATTTCAGTTAGATTACATGGGATTCCGAAATCAGATACTGGATTGTTAGGTGTACGCAGGAGCAGATATAGACTAAGATCACAGATTAGTAACGATTAAGAGTAAGCTGAAATTTAAGAGACTAGGGATAGCGATGTCTAAGTAATCGTTACAATAACTTGTTTACATCGATTAAAATAGGAGCGGCGCACAATTACAGTTAAATAAACATTTTATCACATCATGTTTTGGTTGTAGGGCACCGCCACCGCAAGGAAATTTCATCATATTGGGGAATAAAAGTGAAAATTAGCATAAAGTAACAAAAATCTATATTAACGCGAAGAAGCCATCTGATGAACCTGCGGGTCAAAACTGTTAACGGCGCCATTTTTATAAAAAAATAGCATTATACAAAGTGACTTGTTGCTGTTATATTGTCTGCAAGAATTAACCTGTATAGTTACTTTGGATTTGTATGCTCGAAGAAGGGATACGTCTACAGCGCGAAGCATGCACTCGTAAATTTAGTATTACAATGTGTCACACCTTTCTGTAGTTACCTAAGCCACATTCTAAATAAAATAATTACTAAATAAATAACAATTAAGAATATATGGGAATGCAGGATTTCTTGGCGAAATTCATTTATGATATCTTCTTGTGTTATCAGGGGGTCAGTGGTGCCATGTTGTCGCAACGTTTCGACGAGTTTCCTACTCTTCAGCTTCAGGTTGAGATAAAAACCCTACAACAACACGATGCCACAGCTCAGGCGATACTATTATAAATTTCATCAGCCATTACATAACATTCATTTAAATGGTTTAAATTGCTCTGAGCACTATGGGACTTAACATCTGAGGTCATCAGTCACCTAGAACTTAGAACTACTTAAACCTAACTAACCTAAGGACATCACACACATCCATCCCTGAAGCGCCTAGAACCTCTCGGCCACCCCGGTCGGCAACTTTCATTTACTTGAAGCTCACGTTGTGATGATGGTTAAAAAAAATGGATTGTGCCATTAGGGCTTTACCGAATGTATTTAAGTGCTGAAAGTGAATGGTGGTTCTGAAACGAATGAAGGGGTGCGGGAGACTGTGAACTACCTGTGGGTGTCGTGAAGCACTGAGATGAGGACCGGAGTGGTGTAAACACTCGGACGGCAGTGAGAGAGAGCCATTTGTTAGGCGGCCGCAGTGTTCCGCTCTGTTTGTGTGTGTGTGTGTGTGTGTTTGTGTGTGTGGCGGGCGGAGTGCGCGCGACAGCTGTCAGCGTGCCGCCTCAGCGAGCAGCCCCTGTGACAAATAACCGATAACTCAGCGCCGGCGCTTTTGCTTTCTCTGCCGCCGATACGCGAATTGTCCGCTCCTTTCTTCTCGAAACAACACCTGCATGTTTCAAAAACGTGCACCTCGAAAGCTTTTTATACCACACATTTTCTACATCACGACCTGCACCATCGTTTATACACTACTGACCATTAAAATTGCTACACCACGAAGATGACGTGCTACAGACGCGAAATTTAACGGACAGGAAGAAGATGCTGTGATATGCAAATGATTAGCTTTTCAGAGCATTCACACAAGGTTGGAGCCGGTGGCGAAACCTACAACGTGCTGACACGACGAAATCTTCCAACCGATTTCTCATACACAAACAGCAGTTGTCCGGCGTTGTCTGGTGAAACGTTGTTGTGATGCCTCGTGTAAGGAGGAGAAATGCGTACCATCACGTTTCCGACGTTGATAAAGGTCGGATTGTAGCCTATCGCGATTGTGGTTTATCGTATCGCGACATTGCTGCTCGCGTTGGTCGGTATCCAATGTCTGTTAGCAGAATATGGAATAGATGGGTTCAGGAGGGTAATACGGAACGCCGTGCTGTATCTCAACGGCCTCGTGTCACTAGCAGTCGGGATGACAGGCATCTTATCCGCATGTCTGTAACGGATCGTGCAGCCACCTCTCGATCCCTGAGTCAACAGATGGGGACGTTTGCAAGACAACAAACATCTGCACGAACAGTTCGACGACGTTTGCAGCAGCATGGACTATCAGCTCGGTTAAGCTTGACGCGGCATCACAGACAGGAGCGCCTGCGGTGGTGTACTCAACGACGAACCTGGCTGCACGAATGGCAAAACGTCATTTTTTTCGGATGAATCCAGGTTCTGTTTACAGCACCATGATGGTCGCATCCGTGTTTGGCGACATCGCGGTGAACGCACATTGTAAGCGTGTATTCGTCATCGCCATACTGGCGTATCACCCGGCGTGATGGTATGGGGTGCCATCGGTTACACGTCTCGGTCACCTCTTGTTCGCATTGACGGTACTTTGAACAGTAGACGTTACATTTCACATGTGTTACGACCCGTGGCTCTACCTTTCATTCGATCCCTGCAAAACCCCGTACATTTCAGCAGGATAATGTACGACCGCGTGTTGCAGGTCCTGTACGGGCCTTTCTGGATACAGAAAATATTCGACTGCTGCCCTGGCCAGCACATTCTCCAGATCTCTCACCAACTGCAAACGTCTGGTCAATGGTGGCTCGTCACAATACGCCAGTCACTACTCTTGATGAACTGTAGTATCGTGTTGAAGCTGCATGGGCAGCTCTACCTGTACACGCCATCCAAGCTCTGTTTGACTCAATGCCCAGGCTATCAAGGCCGTTATTACGGCCAGAGGTGGTTGTTCTGGGTACTGATTTCTCAGGATTTACCCACCAAAATTGCGTGAAAATGTAATCACATGTCAGTTTTAGTATAATATATTTGTCCAATGAATACCCGTTTATCATCCGCATTTCTACTTGGTGTAGCAATTTTAATGGCCAGTAGTGTACATTTACTATCTCAGTACCCAGAATTGCCCGAGTATGTAGGTAGTTTCTGTGAGATACTACAGGTACATATCATTCTTGGTACCCGGCATAAAATAATTATTGGATTCTTTTACCGACCTCTCAACTCAGATGATACAATTTCTGAAAGAAGGTAATCTTGAGTCTAATTTCAAACACGTAGCCGACTCACAAAATTATAGATGGTGGCGATTTCAATTTACCCTCGATATGTTGGCGAAAACACGCGTTTAAATGCAGAGGTACGCATAAAACATCATTCGAAATTGTGCTAAAGGCATTCTCTGAATATTATTTCGAGCGATTAGTTCATGAGTCTACTCGTATAGTGAAAGGTTGTGAAAACACACTTGACCTCTTTACAAAAAATGATCCTGATGTAGTAAATAGCGAGCATCAAAATTGATACGGGTATTAGTGAACAAAGGGTTGTCACCACGATTAACTCTCAAATCCACCAAAAATTAACGAAAAATATACCTATTAGAAAAAGCAGATAAAATTCGGTTGACGCCTTCCTGAGAGACAATCTCCATTCTTTCCAAATTAATACTGCAAGTGTAGATGAGATGTAGCTTGAGTTCAAAGACGTAGAATTGACAGCAATTGAGAGATTGATACCAGACAAATTACAAACGACGGAGCTGATACCCATGATACACAAATCAGGTCAGAAAACTGTTACGGAAGCAACGAAAAAACCATACTAAATTTAAACGAACACAAGCTCCCAAGGTCAGTAACCTTTTAGAGAGGATCGAAATTTAGCGCAGACTTCAATGCGAGATGCTTATAATAAGTCGAAGCGCCAAAGAAACTGGTTTAGGCATGTGAATTCAAATAAAGAGACATGCCGCGCGCAGTAGCCGTGCGGTCTGAGGCGTCTTGTCACGGTCCGCTCGGCTAGCCTCGTCGTAGGTTTGTCATCCCTCGGGCATGGGTATGTGTGTCGTCCTTACCGTAAGTTAGATTAAGTAGCGTGTAAGCTTAGGGACCGATGGCCTCAGCAGTTTGGCCCCATAAGACCTCACCACGAATTTACAGAGACATGGAAACAGACAGAATACGGCGCTGCAGTCGGCAACGCCTATATAAGACAACATGTGTCTGGCACGATTGTTAAATCAGTTACTGCTGCAACAATGGAAGGTTATCAAGATTTAAGTGAGTTTCAACGTGATGATATAGTCGGCGCACGAGCGATTGGACACAGCACCTCCTAAATAGCGATGAAGGGGGGGTTTTCCCGTATGACCATTTCACGTGTGTGCCATGAATATCAGGAATCGGGTAAAACATCAAATCTCTGACACCGCTGCGGCCGGAAAAAGATCCTGCAAGAACAGGACCAACGACGACTGAAGTGAATCGTTCGAACTGACAGAAGTGCAACCCTTCCGCAAGTTACAGCAGATTTCAATGGTGGGACACCAACAAGTGCCAGCGTGCGAACCATTCAACGAAACATCATCTATATGGGCTTTCGGAGCCGAATGCCCACTCGTGTACCCTTCATGACGGCACGACACAAAGCTTTACGCCTCGCCAGGGCCCTTCAACACCGACATTGGACCCTTGAATGACTGGAGACATGTTGCCTGGTCGGACGAGTCTTGTTTCAAATTGTATCGAGTTGATGGACATTAGTGGGTATGGAGACATCCTTATGGACCCATTGACCCAGCATGTCAGCAGGGGTTTGTTCAAGCTGGTGGAGACTCTGTAATGGTGTGGGGCATGTGCAGTTCGAGTGATATGGGACCCCTGATACGTCTAGATACAACTCTTACAGGTGACACGCGTGTAAGCATCCTGACTGATCACCGGCATCCATTCATGTCCTTTGTGCAGTCCGACGGACTTGGGCAATTCCCGCAGAACAATGCGTCACTCCACACGCTCAGAATTGCTGCAGAGTAACTCAAGGAACACCATTCTTACATTAAATAATTCCCCTGGCCACCAAACTCCCCAAACGTGAAATTTATTGAGCATACGTGGGATGTGTTCAGAAGAGATCTCCACTTTCTCGTACTCTTACGGATTTAAGGTCAGCTCTGCGGGATTCATGGTGTCAGTTCCCTCCGGCACTACTTTAGACATTAATCGAGTCCATGCCACGTCACGTTGTAGCACTTATGCGTGCTCGTGGGGCCCCTACATGATATTAGACAGATGTACCAGTTTCCTTGGCTCTTCAGTGTAGTATCCACAGCGAAATGTAGTCTCGAAACCCGGTAGAAAATCCAAAGAAACTCTGGACGTACGCAAAAAATGCTAGTGGCAAGACACAACAATGCGATAGTAATGGAAACATCGTTAAGGACAGTGCTGCTAAAGCGGAGTTACTAAACACAGTCTTCCGAAATTTCTGCACCAAAGAAGATGAAGTGAATATTCCAGAATTCAAATCAAGAACTGTTGCCAACATGAGTGACTTAGAAGCAGATATCCTCGGAGTAGTGAAGCAACTTACATCACTTAATAAAAGCAGATTGTACGAAGTGCATTCAAGTTCTAAGGCCTCCTATTTTTTTCAAATTAACTACTCACCCGAAATCGATGAAACTGGCGTTACATCTCGACGTAATCGCCCTGCAGACGTACACATTTTTCACAACGCTGACGCCATGATTCCATGGCAGCGGCGAAGGCTTCTTTAGGAGTCTGTTTTGACCACTGGAAAATCGCTGAGGCAATAGCAGCACGGCTGGTGAATATGCGGCCATGGAGAGTGCCTTTCATTGTTGTAAAAAGCCAAAAGTCACTAGGAGCCAGGTCAGGTGAGTAGGGAGCATGAGGAATCACTTCAAAGTTGTTATCACGAAGAAACTGTTGCGTAACGTTAGCTCGATGTGCGGGTGCGTTGTCTTGGTGAAACAGCAGCACTTCCCGGACGTTTTTGTTGCAGTGCAGGAAGGAATTTGTTCTTCAAAACATTTTCGTAGGATGCACCTGTTACCGTAGTGCCCTTTGGAACGCAATGGGTAAGGATTACGCCCTCGCTGTCCCAGAACATGGACACTATCATTTTTTCAGCACTGGCGGTTACCCGAAATTTTTTTGGTGGCAGTGAATCTGTGTGCTTCCATTGAGCTGACTGGCGCTTTGTTTCTGGATTGAAAAATGGCATCCACGTCTCATCCATTGTCACAACCGACGAAAAGAAAGTCCCATTCATGCTGTCGTTGTGCGTCAACATTGCTTGGCAACATGCCACACGGGCAGCCATGTGGTCGTCCGTCAGCATTCGTGGCACCCACCTGGATGACACTTTTCGCATTTTCAGGTCGTCATGCAGGATTGTGTGCACAGAACCCACAGAAATGCCAACTCTGGAGGCGATCTGTTCAACAGTCATTTGGCGATCCCCCAAAACAATTCTCTCCACTTTCTCGATCATGTCATCAGACCGGCTTGTGCGAGCCCGAGGTTGTTTTGGTTTGTTGTCACATGATGTTCTGCCTTCATTAAACTGTCACACCCACGAACGCACTTTCGACACATCCATAACTCCATCACCACATGTCTCCTTCAACTGTATATGAATTTCAATTGGTTTCACACCACGCAAATTCAGAAAACGAATGATTGCACGCTGTTCAAGTAAGGAAAATGTCGCCATTTTAAGTATTTAAAACAGTTCTCATTCTCGCCGCTGGCGGTAAAATTCCATCTGCCGTACGGTGCTGCCATCTCTGGGACGTATTGACAATGAACGTGGCCTCATTTTAAAACAATGCGCATGTTTCTCTCTCTTTCCAGTCTGGAGAAAAAAAATCGGAGGCCTTAGAACTTGAATGCACCTCGTATACCAATTAGGTTGATCTCAGAGTATGCCTAAGCATTAGATCCATACTTAACAATCATATAGGGTAGAACGGGGCTAATTAAATAAGGGGCTATTGAATAAATGTAAGCTTTCGCGCATGCGCCGTGATAACAACAAAGAGGAAACGCCAATATGTGAGAGATTGTTGTTGTCGGAAGTCTTGAGTGTCCGGTGAATATGTCTATTTAGTATTCTGACTACACAAACTAACTCAAGATTTATTTAAGATGTAGAAGGTAAGTGGCTGCCATCTGTTAGAGAATTGGGGAACTACTTCATGTTAGTGTTTAAATGTACTCTGGAGCTAAATGAATAACTAAGAAAGGGACTTTAAGAATTGATAGTGGAAACTGATTGAATGTTGGTTACAATATATTTAAAAAATATCTTCTGTTTGGTAATATTACTGCAATTATTCGTTCATTTTCTTCAGATGGTGATGATCCATAAAAGGAAAGGACCAGGGGTCGATGAAGGAGACAGTTGAGGCAGCGATGAAAGAGACATCACTATTAGAAACCAGTTAAACTTATGGCGTGCAATTTACGAGGTTTTGCTGACATATGGAAAAGAAAAATACAGCATTATGGGCATCATCAATCTTTCACCAAAAATATATGCATGTGGTGACCCTGCTGAACATGTAAATATATTTTCCAAAGATCTGGAAACCTCTCTAGTCAACAGAATAGTGTATTTGGGAGAAAGAGGATTTGGACTGACACAAGAAAGATATGCATACCGCAGCCTTCAAACAAGCTGTCAAGAACAACATCAAACAGCCCTGGAAATATATATCTGGAAAGGACTGGTGTGTTACATTCTGTAAAACAAAGACTGTTCCGTTGACAAAACCAGAGGGTCTCTCGAAAGCAAGAGCAGCCGCACTAAGCGGAGAGAGTGTGAAAGAGCACTTCGAACTTTTAAATGAGCTTCTTACAGATTTGTCTCCGTGAAACAGTGTTGCCACTCAACAATAGATCTCCCGAGTGTCATTGCAGAGAAAGGGACAAAACAGCTGCTTTCTTTAAACAGCGCTGAAAGAGGTGAGAACGTTACGGATATTGCTTGTTGCAAAGCAGCTGGT
Source organism: Schistocerca cancellata (assembly GCF_023864275.1). Taxonomy (NCBI): domain Eukaryota; kingdom Metazoa; phylum Arthropoda; class Insecta; order Orthoptera; family Acrididae; genus Schistocerca; species Schistocerca cancellata. Next base: position 180,489,556 of record NC_064632.1, read on the forward strand.
GTATATTTACCGCCGCTCGTTATCTTGAAGGACCAAAGACGCAAGTCGCAGCTGACGTTCCCAATGGGTTCATTTCATGCATGAGTGAAAGTGGATGGATAAATCAGTAAATATGTCTGAAATGGCTCAAACTTTCTCAAGAAAATAGTGCCAGGAAAATTACTTCTTATTTTATACGGGAATCTGTTTACATTCTTCACCATCAGCACTGGAATTCTGCCGAAAGAATTAGATCGTAATGTCCTGTTTACCGTCATTCACTAAGCATGTGCTACAGCCCTTGGACGGATGTGTTTTCAAGATACACTACTTTGATATAGTGACAAAATGGCAGCAAAGAAATCCCAACACCAAAATGGGCAATTTCATTTTAACTGGATATTCAGTGAAACATGGATGTCAACTGTGTCAGTCCGCTTAGCTGTAAGTGGATTTTCCTGCATGGGTATCTACCCATTTAATCCAGTTGTGATTGAGAACTGGCGGTTTGCTTTTTCTGAAGCCCTAAGAATAGACACGGAAACAACCACAGAAAATTGTGCAACAATCGACAATTAGTCAATAGCTACACCAGAAGACTCCATTTGGGATATCCTTCCCTTTGCACAGAAACAGCCTGAAGAAAAACTTCCAGAGCGGTATCAAACGCATGTAACACAACAGCTCCAGAAAAAAATGCTGTAGTGAAGGCAAAGGAGGAGTGTGGTCTATTGATGCAAAAAGTAGCTAAAAAGAAAGCTTATGAACCTAATGGTTCTACCAGGGAAAATTCTACCAGGGAAAATGATCACAGCTAATTTTGGCGTGTTAGAGAAGACAGCTAAATGATTATGAAGATGAGGCGATGGAATTTAAATGCCAATTCTGCCAGGGAAAATGGTTACGTATTGCAGGTGAAGATAAACATGAATGAATACAATGCCAAAAGTTTACCACCTGGTGTCATGATACTCTGCGAGTGCTAGGGGGCGTAAGCAATTTTTCTGTGGACACTGCAGGTGATTTACGAGAACAGAAACATTCCACACAGGCTTATTTCCGTTAATGTAAAATTAGTACTGTAAGTATTATTGTATTATTAGTGGTAATGAGCATTAAATAGAAGTTTTCAGTTAACCTTCCACGCTATTTAATTCTATATCTGCCCATAATTTAGCTATACAAATAGCCTCGACCACTATCCGAACAGCCCCACTGAAACGCACTTTTGTCCAATCGGGAGGGTAAATCGTGTAACAGCATAACATAAACATTCGACAATCATATATGACCACCTTTCATCAATCGGATCGTCGTACCCATAGAAGAATATCAAATACCTTAAACGCAAATTTAGTTAATAATTTTCCGGAAAAATCTGATGTACGTTGTAATTGTTCTTATAACCCCTACGTATCCTACAACCGCTCGCTCGACAAAAGATCTGTACCCAAAGACTGGAAAGTTGCACAGGTGACACCAATGATCATGAAGGGCAATATAAGTAATCCAATAAATTACAGGCCCATATCATTACATGCAGCGGTGTTTTGGAACACATATTTTGTTGGAACATTATAAATTTCCTCCAAGAGAGTGGTCTATTAACAAGTAGTTAAGAAGGATTTAGAAAACATCATTCTTGTAAAACACAACTATCTCTTTACTCACACGAAGTGCTGAGTGCTATTGACATGGGATTTCTAATTTATTCTGTATTTCTAAATTTCCAGGAGGCTTTTGACACTGTACCACACAAGCTGTTTGTAGTGAAATTGCGTACTTATGGATTATCGTCTTAGTTATGAAACTGGATTCGTGATACCCTGTCAGAGAGCTCATAGTTTGTAATAGCTGATGGAAAGTCATCGAGTAAAACAGAAATGATATCTGGCTTTCCCCAAGATAGTGTTACAGGCCCTCTGTGGTTCCTTATCTGTATAAATGATTTAGGAGACAATCTCAGCAGCAGTATTAAGTTGCTTGCAGATGATGCTGTCGTACAACGCCTACTAAGGCCATCATAAGATCTAAACCAATTGCCAAACGGTTTAAATAAGATGCCTCTATGGTGCGAAAATTGACAATTGAAACTAAATAACAAAAAGTGTGAGGTTATCTACAGAAGTGCTAACAGAAATCCGTTAAACCACGGGTACACGAAAAATCAGTCAAATCTAAAGGCGTAAATTCGATTAAATACCTAGGAATTACAATTACGAACAACTTAAATTGGAAAGAACACACGGAAAATATTGTGGGTAAGGGCAATCAACGACGACGTTTTATTGGTAGAACAATTAGAAGATTCAACAGGTATACTGAGGAGGCTGCCTACGCTACGCTTGTTCTTCCTCTTTTGGAGTACTGCTGCACGGCGTGCGATCCTTACCAGATAGGATTAACGGAGTACACTGAGGAAGTTCAAAGCAGGGCAGCACGTTTTGTATGGTCGAGAAACAGAGGACAGAGTGTCACGGACATGCATGTATGTATGTACGAGGGTTGGAACTTAAATAGCGGCAACTATTTATTCACAACCGATACAGGAGAGTTAGATGTTTGCACCTGTTACTGTCCTTCAGAGTAGTCACCAGCGTTTTGTAGAATCCGTTGCCAGTGATGTGGAAGGCATAGTGTACCGTTAGTAGAGCCTGTTCTGTTGATGGTGCTAATGGAGCGGTCTACTGCCTGTCGAATCTCTGGAACAGTTCTGAAGCTAATGCCACGAAGGGGTTCCTTCATCTTCGGAATCAAATCAAAGTCTCAAGGACTTACGTCCGGGCAGTATGGTGGATGGTACAGTACTCCCCAGTCCCATCAACCGAACAGAACAGCCACACCTTGCGCTGTATGTGCCCGCGCATTGTCGTGCAAAATGATGGGTGAGTTGCGCAGAAAGTGTCGCCGCTTCTTTCGCAAAGCTGGTCGAAGGTGATGCTCCAAAAAAGAACAGTAATAGTGTGTATTGACGGTCTGCCGACGAGGAACGTAATGCGTTAGGACAACACCATCACAGTCGTACACGAGAATCAGCATACCTTTAGACCGCTCCATTCGCACCATCAACATAACAGAATCTGCTAATAGTATACTACATCTTCCACATTACTGGCAAAGGGTTCTACACAACGCTGGTGACTACTTTCAACGACAGTTACAGGTTCAAACATGTAACTCTTCTGTATAGGCTGTAAATAAATAGGTGCCACTATTTAAGTTCCAACCATCGTATGTACGTACGTATGTATTAAACCAGGGTCCTAGAAGCGACGGAGAGGATTCGTCCCGCCTTAGTCCTCATTGGCTCACAACCCCACAACAGGCCACAGCAGTCACGCAACCCACCGCTACCCCACACCGAAATCAAAGTTATTGTGCTTTCGTCCCCTAGTGGACCTCCCATTAAGGGGCTCCGGAACGCCCTATACTTGCAATGTTAAAATAACGCTTATAAATTACATCTTTCCTCACAAAGTATGTGAGGTAGGAAGTTGAACTTTTTACAGGTTATTTATTGGAATATTGGCTACAACTTAACACAGGGATTTTTCGAAATTTTAGTTCAGTTATTAAATATGATTTTTTTTCAATTGTAATGAAAATTCACAACATTTTTTTGCAATTTTTTATTTATATATTCAAAAATATACAGTTTTTTTGGAAAAAGGCTGCGTTAAATTATGCAGAAGGTACTGTGTAACATTTACTGAAAGTTTGAAACAAATATGTTTGGAAGATCCTTAGAAAACATGTAATTAGTATGAGAAAATAAAAGTTTTGGGAATCGAGCGACAAAGATTGGATTAACTTTTTCGTGTATTCCAGGTCCATAGGATGGATTATCTTCATCCTTTGCAAACTCCTCCTCCAGCTTCCTCTTGTTCCTCCTCCTGTTTACTCTTGCTTGTATTTCTAGACTCTTTACAGCCCTGTCTGCATCCCGAAGGCTTTCCTTGTCTAAAGCAAGCATCGCTCGTACCATGTTAGAACCTATCTTCATTCCCATATTTCTAAATACCTTTGGTTTTCCAACATTTCTCCTTTTCTTAAAAGCCTTCAGAGGATTTCTAATAACTTTACTTTTACTCATTATTATACTTCAACAAAACAGAGACTCAAGAAACAGAATTAATTACGAATATTTTCGAGATAACGACAGAGTAAATAAACATGAAACAATCGACAATCACATCAGCGATATATATTGAACCATCACAGGTTAGCCACAACACATTCTTTATCTCACATCACAAAAATGTACCTGATGAACACGGACGTTAATAATAACACCATTTAACAGCAGTTTAACGGCACCACAGTGGGTCACGCCCATGTAGAACACATTTCAAAAAAAAAATTTAAAAATAGTTGTAGTCTTCGGAATTGAATAAATTATATATCTATTAAAAGGTAATAGTCTGCAGATTCAGAAAACGCAAAAAAGTAAAAATTGAACTTTTCATGATTTTGAGCCTTTCCGGAGCCCCTTAACGTCTCATACCAGACTATTGTAACCCCAAATGTTTGCGCGGTAGAGTAATTATGGTGTACGTGCACGTGGAAACGGTGTTTGTGCAGCAATCGCCGATACAGTGTAACTGAGGCGGAATAAGAGGAACCAGCCCGCATTCGCCGAGGTAGATGGAAAACCGCTTTAAAAACCATCCACAGGCTGGCCGACACACCGGACCTCGACACCAATCCAACGGGCGGATTCGTGCCGGGGACCAGGATGCCTTCCCGCTCGGGAAGCAGCGCGTAAAACCGCACGGCTAGCCGGGGGATCAAGGCAGTACTGAGTTTTCCAACAATGTGGAGCTATGTCCTGTTTTAGCAGTCTGCCCAGCCTACGACGTCCAATATCTGTAATGAGGAGTGGCCGCCCAATCCAACAATGTCTGGATTTCGTTTCACATTGGTTTCGCCACATGTTGAAGACATTCGCTACAGCACACCTCGAACACCCGACAAGCTGTGAAGTTTCCGAAATGCTCGTGACGAAACTCCGGGCCATCAGATTCTGCCCTCGCGAATTCGCCATTCTACACACGGAGAGCACGGTCACTGATGCTACATACACAGTGCGCGTGTTTGACTAGCAGTCATTCCTCGCCATGTGACGTTGCTATCGCCTGGACGGGTTTATATCGATAGTAGGTCGGTCTTCGTAATATTCTGGCTGATTAGTGTATGTACATACAGGGTGACACCGTGATGTTACAAAATTTTCAAGGAGGATGGAGAAGGATAAATGAATCAGTCTGAGTTACGGGTCCCTGTGCTGGAAACGGCCGAGCCGAAAGTTATAAGCGCAAGCCCTTCTGACACCTCTGTCAGTGGAATACATGTACATATACTGTTGATGCTAAAATTGTAGAGTAGGTAGCTTCCAGGGTTGGTAGGATGGACCCAAAAAAAGAAAGTCCAGTAAACATGGTCTCTAAATCATACCCTAATAATATGAGCACTTCTTCAATAGAGGAGATGTTTCATACTAGCAGCTCCATGGGTATGTATTTTAGAGCCATGTTTACAGGGTCTTTTTTCTTTTCTATGTCTTTTACTACCACCTCTGGAAGTTACATACCATACATTCGTAGCAACAACAGTAGCAGTACATGTATTATACTGTCAGAGGTATCAGACTGATTTTCGCTTGCAACTTTCGACTTGTTCGTTTCCGAACCAGGGACCCTTACTTCAAACAGATGCATTTATCCGTCTTCATCATCATTGAAAGCTCATAACGTCATCACTGAATCAATTCGTTGTATACATACTTGTACAGGCCCCGGCGCCTATAACTCTGATGATCTGTAGCAGCGTTGGATCGGATATGAATACTTATGTAAAACCTGATATACTAAGTCCCCTGTACAACCTCTAGAACTGTTACATGAACCCTCAAATACCCTGTATATGTAACTACTATTTGCAGTGAACGTCATGTGTAACACAGCAACTTCCAGATATATTAGCTTTTATGATGAAATGAGCACCGCTGTGGTAAAAACTGTCAAATTGGTTTGGCTGTGTGCATGATGGCTATTGTACCTCTGCTCATAAATTAACTACAGTCTTGGTATGGCAGGCTATACTTTTGGAACCGCTAGTAGAATTCTCGAAAATTCTTGTCCAATTTTCTTCAGATTTTAATTTGACATGTTATCAAAAATACAGACCAATTTATGTGGTATATTTTTTTAATCAACAGTGTACAGGTTTTCTATCAAAACCGACTGCAAGAAAGAAAATGGTGGCTGTGCTGTGCTTGGAAAAAGTGTAGTTTAATTTTCTTTTTGGAAGTCATTTTTAACTGTGGTAGTAGTGCATTTAAGCCGTAAGGAAAATTGTTTCTCTAAAATATATCCATTCTCCTTCTACAGTATGTAACAGGTCAAGTGCAGATATTTGGTGGCACGCTGGATTCTAGCCCAGATATCGGCGGATTGAAACCGTGCTCTGCTATCATTGAAATATCGGTGGACGCTCCAGGATAAGGTAACAACTAAACGAGTGTGGGAACAGGCCATTTACTGAAAGTCATTTGTTACTTCACAAGAGTCCAACAATATTTTGTTGCACAGATAGCAAAACATTAGCAGAATACAAAATATTCAGGCAGTTCTTCTTCAATTAAACCAGTTGATGATGAATTAGTTCATTTGAACGAATAAAATGCACCAATTTAGGAAGGACTGCGAAGCAAGTAGTTCAATCAAATGTAAGTCAAACACGCGCTTAGCGCTGGGCAAGAAAAGACAGCAAAGATGTTAAAGATTATAATTACAAGATTTGGCTGGTCAGAGACGGTGCTTGACATAATGAGTATAACTTACAAGCAGTGAAGTAACATAAAATTAGACAAGTCTGGTATCTGACGAGCTGAGGCCAGTTAAGCACTAAAATTTTACGCAATAAGCATAGGAACAGTTCTTAATACAAATGTTCACTACTTAATCATTCAGAGAAGCCTCTTGGCTATAATCAAGACGCTGAAGTAGAAAAATAATCAAAGACTATTTAACAAATTGAGAATTACAGAGATATTAAAACTATTACGTTAAAACCAAACTTCAAAGCAGGATAACACGGAACAGACAGGTACGGCGGCCCAGGTCTGAGTAAGATGGTTCAGAATAACGGGCACTTCTGGTTAAATTAACGCCCGACTGCTACGAGATAGAAACTCAACTTATGAGGGATGCCATTGCAAGTTAGGATGCCGCTACGTCTCAGATGCTACTGTGAGGCGGGTTGCGGCGCGACGCCTGCGCTCACTTACACAGCTGACGCGAACAGGCTGCGCCCATTGAATCCGTGGGTAACAGATAACAGCCCAGCTACACACTACGAACAGCTCGGAAAGCCGAAAGTAGACAAACAAACATACAGTTCATGCGCAATAATCATAAACATAAGAAAATGCTCAGACTAAGACAAGAAACCTAATGTGAGCGTGACCAGAAGCACTCACCAAACCTTATGTATTACAACAACAATATCACAATAAGAATTACTAAAAGGATTAACCCGTTAACCTTACAATAAAATATAACAACAGTCGATGTAATAACCAAGAAATCACAGGGTCTACAACACATTAACTTCAGTGACTTAAAAGGTAACAGCCAAATCCTGAGGGATAACACTCAAACAACTACAATAGTAATTATATTTAGAACAATAAATATAAATACTTTTGAAGAAGGCAAAATATCATCAGAGTGAGGGAACTTAATTACCCAAATGAGCCAAGATTCGCTGGGCCGCTGACGTGTGCTTACTACGGGCATAGGCAATTTTATAGTCATTACATAGGCCAAGGAAGCAAAAACTTCCAAAACAAATAAGACTCAATTTCAACCTCGCTAGTTACTAATACACGTGGCGGCCTAGAACATATGACACAATTAATTTCAAGCCCAAATGACAAGATAAGGAGACACTGAACAAGCTGCAGTTCAAAGAAATTTTAAAACACATCAAATATGGCACTCAGATAATTTCAAAGAGAGGCCCAAAGGTAAATTTAACACTTAAGAGAGAGTGACGGAGAACCACAGACAATCCGGCGAGGCGGCAACAACTTCAACACAGGAGCAGATATGCCAGTCAGGTAATGAGTAATCATCTTGACGTTTAACCTCTTTTGTCTGTGTTTGCTTTAACAATAAGATATGTTTTTTGGTGGGGTCCGCCATAATAATAAAAAAAACACTAATGATGCTGCAACTGCAGTGAAACATGTCTGCGACAACAAACAAAACTGTGTTTTGCTAAAGGCGGACCCCACCCAAAAACATATGTTATTCAGGTAATGAATACCTTACCCCGAAAGGCTAGAACAGTCAGGACTAGGAAATGAACAGCACTCAGCAACTATGCCCCTTGAGTCCAGGGTAAACCGGCTGCGTCAACATTAGGCCCAAGTATTACCGAACAAGACAACTCTACTCTACCACCAGCCGCTTACACAGTCGTGTGTCCATAAACTCCGTGAACAGCCCGCCACGTATCACATGTGCCTCTTGTATCTCTGCCTATGTCTTTCTCTGTGACCGACTGACTGCCCATGTCGTCAACATCCCGCTCCACGGAACGGCAACCTAAGACTCAACTAACAGGTGACTGAAGCACCACCCGCCGACTAGACAGGGATGGATCACACCACTAGGCAAAGATGTAAAAACATAGAACGAACCGACATGGCTCAACAGTGTTTACGAACTAACGTATTTGCAGACTAATGATTATGGCTGTTAAAAGTCATATCTTTTTAAGTTGGATAGTACCTCTAAGTAAATGTGCCAAGGAAAACCTTTACTGCTTACTTTCCCCGGGGCAAGAGGTCGGGTGTTGAAGTGTGGACATGTACACACAACATGGATAGTCTATACTGACAGGGTTAGTCTACTTAATGGTGCAGCTACGACTGTGCAGATAATATCAGCTCGTAAAGTTTGTGACGTGTTCGTGGGAAGACTGGTCGATGAAGGGACAAAATAACCAACACATTGGTGTGGGTACATCTGCACTTATAAACATTACAGCCTGTATATAATTTTAAACAAAGCTTGAAATCCAACACTGTGTTGTTTTATTTTCTTCCTCGCAGCCAGTTTTAACGGAAAACACGAAACTTGTATTTATGGCTTATTGGCTAATGATAAGAATAATAATAATACACAACCTGAATGGTTCGAAAATTTGTAATTATACCCATTTGCAGATTAAAAATATGTGAAATACTATCATTGAAGCTATTATCCTCACAAATCGAGCAGCAGCGAAAGTCTGTCATAACTGCATACACCAATGATCCCAAATAACTAACTCATTCATTTTTCAGCGACTTCAGCTCCCAGCAAGGTTTCGTTAGCAATAACAATAAACAAGGCTCGGAATCAGAGAGACGGAGGGGAGGGGAGAGGGGGGAAGAGCATATGGACATACACAGTGGAGTGGGGAGGAATTGAACATGGAGAGGGGAAAGGGAAAGGAGAAAGGCAGAAGTGATGGACAGGTAGAGGTTGGAGGAGACGACTGGTAGAGAAATGTGGGGGGGGGGGTAAGGAGGAGGAGATAGATAGATAAAGAGATGAGTAGGAGAAGGAGGGTGTGGACAGCAAGAGGTGGGAGAAGGAGATTAGGATGTACATAATGTTCCTGACTCTTACACCGTGAATGAATTAAAATCTTGGAGAAAACGGACGTTTAGATCCCATCTTTCGACATCCTCAAGTGGGGGAGAGTTGAAGAGAAGGAGGTTGTTCCTTCTGTGATGGTCCTATTTACACAACAGCTCGCACCTTCACAGAAGCCAGAGTCCCTGTAGCAGATGTAGTGTGTAGATGGGAATAGATGTTGGTTTTCTGTAAGACACTCATCAAACCACTGCATAACAGTCCAGATTCATTGTATGTATAAAAAATTATGTATGTATGTATGTCCTGCAACCACTCCTAAGCAAATGAATGGATTTCAGCTGAATTTGGTGTGCTTATTGCTTGGTATAGCATAATCAACAATGTCAGTGTCAGTACCTGATAGTGCTCATAAAATCAGACTTATTAGCAGAAAAGATCTTTTTCTACTCCTGACATGTAGGCTGCCCTGCACAACAAGCATGCTGGGTGGGGAGGGGAAGATTGATCGAGAGTGTGAGGAGGGCGAGATGGGCATGGAGCGAGGGAAAAGGAGATGGGCAGAGTGAAGAAGGATGAGATGGACAGATAGAGCAGAAGTGGAGGATATGGACAGAGAGAGGGTAAGAAGTGGACAGACAGAGAAATATGGAGGAATAGATATGGGGGGTAGGGGGAGGGAGAGGTGGTCTCACAGAGGGGGAGGCAAAGAGAGAGTAGAAAGGTTGATGTGGATGGAGAGGGGAGAGGAGGATGTGGACAGAGGTGGGAGGATGAGGTGGACAGAGAGATGAGCGAGTAAGAGGTATACATAGAGAGAGAGGGGGAAGAGGAGCTCTGTATAATATATGTGTCGATCTCGTACTCGAGGGAAGACGCTGGGAAAAGGCTAGTATTTTAATAAATGTGTCATATCTGTCCGCAGAAAGGTCACATTTTGGAAGCTGTTTCTCTGGAAATGTGGCAGTGATGAGTGATTGTATGACAATCAACACTTTTAAGATCCTGTAACAAAACTTTCATAATGCAAATGTAATTTTTTAATTTGTCGATGCGTAATGAAGCATACACTTTCACATGGAATCTAATAAACCAAAATACCCTGAGAAGCCAAAACGTTGATCACTGACGATACTGCAATCCATAGCATGCAGATTCGCTGTTGTATTGCATTCCAAAGGTGGCCAACAGGTGATCAAGAAGTTGTTCGTAATGTTTTGTCTTGTCTCAAGATAGGAAGGAGCATTTACATATTTGTTTATTTATTTATTTATTTTGGGTGAGGCGGGGTAGATGTCTTGTAACGTCCGTATAAATCGAAACTGTGTCTTATACCACTGATAACAGACTTAATAAAGGTTTAAATGAAATGCGTTTCATTCAAGTTTCACTGTTGGGCAAGGAAACCGTAACTCTGGAGATGAAATTTAATAACTTCTCGTGCAGCTACATTAATTTAAAAGCTAACATAAATAATTTTTTTAACTTTCAGATACGGTGATTCACATGTTAGAAATTTAATGTAAAGGCCTGTTGTTACACCTTTCGAAGGAGAACATAGGAAACTGACTGGTCTTTGAAGTGCCTCTTCTCACTTACGTAATTAGAACAACCAGGAATAATTTAAATGATTAGATTTCTCTAAGCAGCAATAGGGGAAGAATTTCTACATACTTCAGCAGAATTGCCAGAGAGGGAAGGAAGTTACAGGTAAACATACTTCGCAGCTATTTTTAGATTAGACTGAAAGCTCCTCGTCGTTTGGGATGTGTAATGATATATTTACAGTAAAATGAAAATTATATTTATGATTTTACTCTGTTTTTATTAAGATACTACTATTCCACTAATAAATCAAATTCTGACTAATTCACAGCGTAGTCCTCAGACGATGCCACAAGGTATACTGAAGCCACTTTAAAAACTGCAATGTGTAAAAAGAGACGTCAATACCAGGACTAGGATGAAAATGAGAGCTAGTACTCCAGTAGCGACTACAGTATTCCACTCTTTTCTCAACGCATCTCAATAACTGAAACTAGGGGGGGGGATGTAGCAGTGTTCAGGGGACGGTGCAGTTGCACTCCGCTGCGAAAATTGGATTTTTATCACCGCGCTAGAACTGTGTGGGAAACGAGATGGACGCTCTGCATTTAAAATTCATGGAATTTATGACGAAATGGAGCGTACCTGGGTGAATGAGTGACACTTCGGAACGGTACTTTAAACTCAATACCTCGAGTTAATAATTCAATGACAACACCAAAACTGATTGCATATATTACGAGATCAAGCATACCTTGACGCACGATCTTTTGGAATGAACCTTTCAACTTCAAACCTAAATAATTCCATAACAGAAAATACAATTGCTCTTATTGCGAGATTAATTGCATTTTGATGCATACAGTGTATTTAATGTATTTTCTCGGAAAATGTTTGTGATAGTTGAATGAAACACTCAAGTTTGACTCGGCGACAACAGACGTAATGACTGTGCAGTTAATAGGGGACGCTTGTAATGTTATCCTGGTGTGTTGGCACCAGTGTTTATGTTAAGGAAATTATCAGCCTTTGGCTGTTTAATATGACGTTATGTCCCTAATGAAAGACTGCTTGTTGCATAAAAATTAATTAAGACTGTGGAATTATGAGAGCCGACCGGAGTGGCCGTGTGGTTCTTGGCGCTACAGTCTGGAGCCGAGCGACCGCTACGGTCGCAGGTTCGAATCCTGCTTCGGGCGTGGATGTGTGTGATGTCCTTAGGTTACTTAGGTTTAATTAGTTCTAAGTTCTAGGCGACTGATGACCTCAGAAGTTAAGTCGCATAGTGCTCAGAGCCATTTGAACCATTTTTTGAATTATGAGCTTGTCGTCTCGAAGCATTATCAAAAAGTACGTGTGTCTGTATCCTCAAAAATTTACTGTTGTGCACGGATTAAGGCATGCAGACGAACTTGCGCGTATTGAGTTTTTCCACTAGTTTCTGAGCGAAGTGGAGTCAGCGTTTTGGATCTTCAGATTTCCAGTTCTGTATATGAGATCCGATTCAACCTGTCAGCGTATGTGAACTCACAGAATATACGACAATGTGCATCAGAAAATTCAGACCAGTACTTCAAAGAGCTGGTGCATAATCTCAAGATTGGTGTTTGGTGCACTACGTCTGATGTCGGCATCATAACACACTTCTTTCACCAAACTGTTAGTGATTAGCATTCAGTCCAGTATCAGTTCAACATGTATGTCGATTAACTCACAGAAGATGTAAGATCGTGAGCATATTTTCAGCAACACAGAGCAACAGCACAAAGCGCCTTGACAACCTTATGAGGTGTTTGGAGAGAAGAGACAGTGAAACAAAGGCAGTGTACTCTCCTGGCCACCTCTATCGCCTAATCTCTCTACCTGCGATTTTTAATTGTAGAGGAGATCGAAGAGCCAGGTGTGCTCAAATAATCCTGACACATTGGAAGAGCTATAGCGGATTAATGATACCGGTATTGCTACTAATATCAGGTTGACCTGCTGCGCATATCTCTCAGTCTGGTTAATGGAGAACAGTTCTACATCAACGTCAATTGTGGCTATCTCTAGCATTTTAGCATTTTATGTGACGTTAAGTAATAATTGTCAATCAGACTGTCTTAGTGGAAGTATTTTTTGGGCCAGTTCTAATTTGCCGATAATAGCTGAAAAAATTAGCATAATAGCGAATTTTTTACTTATACAGTAGAGACAGCAAAGGACCTGGAAGAGCAGTTGAACGGAATGGACAGTGTCTTGAAAAGAGGATATAAGATGAACACCAACAAAAGCAAAAAGAGGATAATGGAATGTAGTCGAATTAAATCGGGTGATGGTGACGGTATTAGATTAGGAAATGAGACTCTTAAAGTAGTAAATGAGTTTAGCTATTTGGAGAGGAAAATAACTAATGATGATCGAAGTAGAGAGGACATAAAATATAGACTGCCAATGGCAAGGAAAGCGTTTCTGAAGAAGAGATATTTGTTAACATCGAGTATAGATTCAAGTGTCAGGAAGTCTTTTCTGAAAGTATTTGTATGGGGTGTAGCCATGTATGGAACTGAAATGTGGACGATAAATAGTTCAGGCAAAAAGAGAATAGAAGCTTTCAAAATGTGGTGTTACAGAAGAATGCTGAAGATTATGATAATAAGGAGGAGGTACTGAATTGAATTGGTGAGAAGAGAAATGTGTGGCACAACTTGACCAGAATAATGGATAGATTGGTGGGACATATTCTGAGGCATCAAGGGATCACAAATTTAGTATTGGAGGGCAGCGCGGAGGGTAAAAATCGTAGAAGGATAGCAAGAGATGAATACACTAAGCAGATTCAGAAGGATGTAGGTTGCAGTAGGTACTGGGAGATGAAGAAGCTTGCACAGGATAGAGTAGCATGGAGAGCTGCATCGAACCAGTCTCTTGACTGAAGACCACAACAACAAGGTGCGGAATTGTAACACGACCTTTGTTTTTTGTAGTGGAATCGTAAACAGCCTCCGAAGGGGTCTGCAGTGATATGTGTGGAACGTGATCAAATGCTAACGAGATAACTGTGCCATAAATCATTGTCTTGCTGTCAGGAGAAGAACTGCCACATAGATCTACACTGCTATACAATTGTAAAGAAATACATATTGCAGTATCCTTGGCTGCCGTCTACTCAGCGATATGACTCTGCATCTCCTCTGAAGGGAAGAGGAATGTACCACACGGCTGGCTTCTTACGATGCAGCCAATGCCACAGAACAGAGGTCTGCGGGTTGCCAGCGTCAGAGCGCCTGAAACTCAACGGCAACCCCGTCACTCCTGCGACAGCCGTTGGAGTACTTGTGAGCGCCACATATGGCGGCCTTCATAGGACTCCTCCCACCAGCTCGCCAGTGAGTTCGATTTCCAGTCTCGACCTCCACGTCCCGACTCGACAGGCAGAAATGTAGCCACTCTACTCGTCAGAGCGCAGCGCTAGCCAGTGAAACCAGAGACGTTGCTTGTCTCGCGTATAGAGAGACTGCCTGCGACAGTGTTTCTCGATAGTGATTGACAGCGTACTCAGCTTGTACATTCAAGAACTGTTATTGCGTTTGTAAGAAACGTTCATCAGATTAGGAAGATCTTTACGTTGCCTTACTTGGAAGCTCTTTCAGATACTAACATTGGTTGGTTGGTTGCTTTGGGAAAGGAGACCAGAGAGCGTGGTCATCGGTCTCATCGGATTAGGGAAGGAAGTCGGCCGTGCACTTTCAGAGGAACCACCCCGGCATTTGCCTGGAGTGATTTAGGGAAATCACGGAAAACCTAAATCAGGATGGCCGGACGCGGGATTGAACCGTCGTCCTCCCGAATGCGAGTCCAGTGTCTAACCGCTGCGCCACCTCGCTCGGTATACTAACATTAATGTGCATTTTCTGTTTTGGTAATTAAGCTCTGTTGTTCTGTAGCTACCTGGGCGCCTTCCTCTGCTTGTGATCGCATCACCTGCAGCAGGATACTACAAATATAAACCCAAGCGAAAGAGAATCGTAGCTTGGAAAACGCTGTACTTCCCTTTGCGCTTGCCCTGTAACCTATTTCGCAAAAACAGCGTGCTTGCTTTTGTATGTGGCCTATACCGGTTAATATGGAACACGAAGTCCCTTATGCAGCCGGCTGTAGGGACGTCTGCAACTGACAGCCAGTTTCACCCATAGGTGAAAATTATAGGCTAAACTGTAGGAGAAAAAGTAATCCCCTTAAGGGATTACCTTCTTGGGAAACGAGAGCGGCAACCAGAGTGGTCTCTGGATAAGTTTGACATTGCCTCCAACTTCTTGTGTCGGGCTTCTTCTTTTTCCAGAATCTCGACTCAAAACACCTTTCAAAAAACTGGTTCAAATGGCTCTGAGCACTATGAGACTTAACATCTGAGGTCATCAGTACCCTAGAACTTAGAGCTACTTTAACTAACCTAAGGACATCACATGCATCCATGCCCGAGGCAGGATTTGAACCTGCGAACGTAGCGGTCGCGCGGTTCCGGACTGAAGCGCCTAGAACCGCTCGGCCACCGCGGCCGGCTCAAAACACCTTTCAGCGATTTATATTTCCAATTGTTATTTCATTTGACCAACCAGTTTCGGCGCTACATCACGCCACCTTCAGGCCCCCTGACTGACGTGTAGGAAGATTCCCATCTCTAGTCCAGTCAAAATAAAAGCCAGCATTCTGTGACTGGTAACAGTCTAACAGTCAGCAAGTGATGATAACTAATGTTAATGTGGTTCGCTGTTGTTTTATAATTATCCAATAAAATCGTACAAAAGTGAGCTTCAGATCAGTCTTTCTTGAATAACTAAAAACCTGGGCTACAGTGAAAACGTATCCCGGCACAAAATTTAACTACATTAAATTTTCCCCAAAAACGGTCCTATTCATTTTTTTCTTTAGCTCTAATCGTTTGCATGTAGCAGGCGAGAGAATATGAAACTCTTCCGAATTGTATTTGCAGGCGTTGCAGGCTGCATAAAACCCAGCGGTAGCGGCAGCAGCCGGCCGGTGTGGCCGAGCGGTTCTAGGCGCTTCTGGAACCGCGCGACCGCTATGGTCGCAAGTTCGCATCCTGCCTCGGGCATGCATGTGTGTGATGGCCTTATGTTAGTTAGGTTTAATTAGTTCTAAGTTCTAGGGGACTGATGACCTCAGATGTTAAGTCCCATTGTGCTCAGAGCAATTTGAACCATTTTGGTAGCGGCAGCTGAGCCACACTGTGTAAAAGTTGAAACTAGAGAATTGGAGGAAGCGTTCTTAGGTCTGTTAAAGGATGATCTAAACGAGACCAATTTATAAATAAAGAGATTGGAGAAGAGATGCAAATACGTAACCTAAATGATAAAATACAACCACATAAAAAATGGAAAGACCATCTAGTACGTAAGAGTGAAAGAAGACTACAATAAGGCATTAAGTAGATACAAAATAGTCAGAAGAATAAATGGGGAAAGACCAAAAAAAATTCAGAGAAAGTCGTTTGAAGCTGTTATTTATATTTTTTCTTCATTCTTCTTTCGCCCCCCCCCCCCCACCTCATCTCATGTGGGTGGGTGGGCTGGCAACAGTACAAGCAACCCCTCTCTTCAGACAATTGAACTTGTCTGTAATGCAGATGGTAAAACAAAAACAAAACAAGGAGACATTTGTGCTATGAATTAAAATTATTATAAAAGGCGAAGTTAATGGCATAATATAGGTAATATAATACTGTGTTTAAGAATTGTTCGAAACTGCTGATGAAAATGTGAACAGACAGCACAGTTAAAATGTCAGAGTTAAGAACATGTACACCTATGCCATTTGAGAGTAGATACTCGTTTTAGAAAAAATCAATACATAAAATGTCTTATTATCACAGTTAATCGGTTACCAAATTATTGTTTGTGTTCTTAATGCTTAATGGGTTGATAACCTATAACTACTCGTTTATTATGTGCAAGAAATAGAGCGAATACAAAGAAAAAGAAAAACTGATGGATGCCCACCACACGATGACCTTGTAGTAAGCTTATTGAGGCATTAGGTATTTTTACGCTACGTATTCTACAAATTCTGTGAATTGGAAGTAATCTATCAAGTTAAAAATTAATAATACACTCCTGGAAATTGAAATAAGAACACCGTGAATTCATTGTCCCAGGAAGGGGAAACTTTATTGACACATTCCTGGGGTCAGATACATCACATGATCACACTGACAGAACCACAGGCACATAGACACAGGCAACAGAGCATGCACAATGTCGGCACTAGTACAGTGTATATCCACCTTTCGCAGCAATGCAGGCTGCTATTCTCCCATGGAGACGATCGTAGAGATGCTGGATGTAATCCTGTGGAACGGCTTGCCATGCCATTTCCACCTGGCGCCTCAGTTGGACCAGCGTTCGTGCTGGACGTGCAGACCGCGTGAGACGACGCTTCATCCAGTCCCAAACATGCTCAATGGGGGACAGATCCGGAGATCTTGCTGGCCAGGGTAGTTGACTTACACCTTCTAGAGCACGTTGGGTGGCACGGGATACATGCGGACGTGCATTGTCCTGTTGGAACAGCAAGTTCCCTTGCCGGTCTAGGAATGGTAGAACGATGGGTTCGATGACGGTTTGGATGTACCGTGCACTATTCAGTGTCCCCTCGACGATCACCAGTGGTGTACGGCCAGTGTAGGAGATCGCT
The DNA here is from genome assembly GCF_023864275.1 of Schistocerca cancellata. NCBI lineage: Eukaryota > Metazoa > Arthropoda > Insecta > Orthoptera > Acrididae > Schistocerca > Schistocerca cancellata. The sequence continues at coordinate 180,507,423 of NC_064632.1, forward strand.
CCCCACACCATGATGCCGGGTGTTGGCCCTGTGTGCCTCGGTCGTATGCAGTCCTGATTGTGGCGCTCACCTGCACGGCGCCAAACACGCACACGACCATCATTGGCACCAAGGCAGAAGCGACTCTCATCGCTGAAGACGACACGTCTCCATTCGTCCCTCCATTCACGCCTGTCGCGACACCACTGGAGGCGGGCTGCACGATGTTGGGGCGTGAGCGGAAGACGGCCTAACGGTGTGCGGGACCGTAGCCCAGCTTCATGGAGACGGTTGCGAATGGTCCTCGTCGATACCCCAGGAGCAACAGTGTCCCTAATTTGCTGGGAAGTGGCGGTGCGGTCCCCTACGGCACTGCGTAGGATCCTACGGTCTTGGCGTGCATCCGTGCGTCGCTGCGGTCCGGTCCCAGGTCGACGGGCACGTGCACCTTCCGCCGACCACTGGCGACAACATCGATGTACTGTAGAGACCTCACGCCCCACGTGTTGAGCAATTCGGCGGTACGTCCACCCGGCCTCCCGCATGCCCACTATACGCCCTCGCTCAAAGTCCGTCAACTGCACATACGGTTCACGTCCACGCTGTCGCGGCATGCTACCAGTGTTAAAGACTGCGATGGAGCTCCGTATGCCACGGCAAACTGGCTGACACTGACGGCGGCGGTGCACAAATGCTGCGCAGCTAGCGCCATTCGACGGCCAACACCGCGGTTCCTGGTGTGTCCGCTGTGCCGTGCGTGTGATCATTGCTTGTACAGTCCTCTCGCAGTGTCCGGAGCAAGTATGGTGGGTCTGACACACCGGTGTCAATGTGTTCTTTTTTCCATTTCCAGGAGTGTAGTACTGAGATCTAAAGATTTGGAAGGAAAAGTTAGGGTTGCGAGAGAGAAGGGAAAGAGAAGTGTGGTATGCCTGCTGTAGCCTGTTGTGGAGTTGTGAACCACTGAGGGCTACGGCGAGGACGAAGCCTCTCCGTAGTTTCTAGGTGCCCAGTTCAATAAATACAACTCTGTATTCCTGAATTTTCCTGAATATTTTTGTACTTACTTCTTTCATTGATCAACTGAAGTATTTCTTTGTACCCATTTTACCTTCTTTGTACCCATTTTTTTCCAACTTCCGTGACTGTCCTTCCACTTCTCTTTAACAGAACTATCTACTGAGCTATTCATTATCGCAGTATTTGTAGCCTCGGAGAACTTCAAGCATGACTCCTCGTTCCTTAGAACTTCTGTATCGCACTTCTTTGCGCATTGATTCTTCCTGACTAGTTCCTTAAATCAGCCTACTGTGATCCGAGTCCGTATCCGCTCCAGGGTACGCCTAACAACCCAGTATCTGATTTCGGAATCTCTGCCTGACCGCAAGATAAGTAAGTGAAATTTTCGCGAATTCCCCGGCATTTTCAGCCTCCTCTCGTGATTCTTGAACAGAATATTCGCCATTTATTGCACGACTCAATCAGTCTCTCTCCTCTCCATTCCTTGTCCCAAGCTCATATTCTCCCGTAACGCGCTCTTCTGCTCTTTCCGCCACAACCGCATTCCACTGCCCCATGACTATTAGTTCTTCATCTCCCTTTACGATGTGAATTATCCTTTCAATATTTCCATATACTTTCTCCCTCTCTCTTCCTCTTCTGCTTGTGACCTCGGCATATATACCTGAACTGTGGTGGTCAGTGTTGGTTCGCCGTCGATTCTGATTAGAATGAGATCACTGAATTGTCCACTTTAACTCACTCTTTCGCTGCCTTCCTATTCGTGACGAATCCTACTCCCGTTACACCATTTTGTGCTACTGTTGACATTACCCTACACTCATCTGACCAGAAATATTTGTCTTCTTCCATTTCACTTCACTGACTCCCACTATATCTAGATTGACCATTAGCATTTCCGTTTTCAGATATTCTAGCTTGCCTACCACGTTCAAACCTCTGACATTCTACGCTCTGAGTCCAGAAAGTTACCTTTTCTTTGATTATTCAGTCTTTTTCTCGTGGTCCCCTCCCCTTGGTAGTGACCTCCCAGAGATCCGAAGAGGGTGGGGGAGGCTAGTTCGGAATCTTTTGCTAATGTAGAGGTCATCGTGATATTTATCAAAACGTAAAAAGCGGAAGGATATGAAGACATTTTTACGGGATTGTGTACCGTGAGCAGTATAGGACCTGCCTATTGTTTGTACCACCATCATGATGCACCCTGTCAGAAAGGAGCACCTGTGTAGCCTGGATTGCATACAGTAACGTTCCTGAAATGGACTGGACTGTCCAAAGTCCCGAACTGAACCAAATGGAATACTTTTAGGGATGAGTTAGAACGTTGAGTTCTCTCCGGATCCCAGCGTCAAATATCCCAGGGAAGCGTAATGGGACCTCTGCTGTACCTGATCTATATAAATGACCTGGGTGACAATTTGAGCAGTTCTCTTAGGTTGTTCGCAGATGATGCTGTAATTTACCGTCTAGTAAGAAAGTGTGACGTGATCCACAGGAGTTCCAAAAGAAATCGGTTGGAATTCGATTACTCGATAAATAGTACAATTCTCAAGGCTGTCAATTCAACTAAGTACCTGGGTGTTAAAATTACAAACAACTGCAGTTGGAAAGACCACATAGAAATATTGTGGGGAAGGCGAGCCAAAGGTTGCGTTTCATTGGCAGGACACTTAGAAGATGCAATAAGTCCACTAAAGAGACAGCTTACACTACACTCGTTCGTCCTCTGTTAGAGTATTCCTGCGCGGTGTGGGATCCTTACCAGGTGGGATTAACAGAGGACATCGAAAGGCTGCAAAAAGGGGCAGCTCGTTTTGTATTATCACGTAATAGGGGAGAGAGTGTGGCAGATATTATACGCGAGTTGGGATGGAAGTCATTAAAGCAAAGACGTTTTTCGTCGCGGCGAGATCTATTTACGAAATTTCAGTCACCAACTTTTTCTTCCGAATGCGAAAATATTTTTTTGAGCCCAACCTACATAGGTAGGAATGATCATCAAAACAAAATAAGAGAAATCAGAGCTCGAAAAGAAAGGGTTAGGTGTTCGTTTTTCCCGCGCGCTGTTCGGGAGTGGAATGGTAGAGAGATAGTATGATTGTGGTTCGATGAACCCTCTGCCAAGCACTTAAATGTGAATTGCAGAGTAATCATGTAGATGTAGATGTAGATCACTACCTTCTTTGGTAGAATAGATTTCCCTTCCTGAAGCCGTTATCAAAGCGAAAGATGGACACATGCCTTGTTAACGTCCACCGATAAAAGTGCAGGTAAATTTGATCAGATAATGTGCACAGCATATCGTCGTCACATCGTCAGCCGATTGCTGTGAATGTTCGCAAATTGCTAGCAACTGGATGTAAACTTCTCGTTTGGTTGATATTCATTGCCACAAAATATCAAATATTTTCCCCATCCTACTTGGTATGCACTTGGCGTAAAAAAAATGCTGTCAGAAGCAGCAAGCGGATTAGCGAAGGGCGGATAGCTGTGCAGCGTGCAGAGGCCTGCGGGTTCAGTGAATTTCGATGCGCTCGCCGTCGATAATGTGTCGTTGACCGTAGCCGCGAGGCGTCGCAGGTTATTTAGCTGTTGCGTGGCTCGGCGTGGATCGACGCATAAATTAATCAGCGTTCGCCCACGCTCACCCTTTTCGTTTAGCGGGCGCCGCCGTGCGCACCTTCCTGGCTGTTAGGTCATGTGCGAGTCTGTGCGCATGCGTCCATATCGTGTGTTACAGTACTATCACTTTTCTGTCGGTATTAAAATAGGTTTGTTTATTGCAACAGCACTGCAAATGAACCACAATAAGCCTTTAACAGTACATTTGTCATAGGCTAAACCCTGGTCCGTAGCACAAGTAATACAAGTATTGCCAGGCAAAAAGATATGAATATTTACTCGTGGTGGCAGCACCGTGGTTGTTACACCCGAGAAGCAGGGATGGGAGTTAGTAACAGTGTTGACAATTCATCTTTTTAGGGATAATTCTGGCTTCTTTTTAATATTATTTAGCTAGCAAAAGAGTTGGGTCCGGAAGTGTGATTTTCTCCACAATCATTTGGCTTTCTTCTGGTTTTCTTTTTCTGGGCTGTGCAAAAGCAAGAAAATCCATGTTTATCATAGAAAAATTATTTGCATTGAACTAAGATTTCAAAACACGCTTTAATATCTCATAAAAAATTGTAATTAGCTCGCATTAAAAAACAAAACAAAACAAATTAAAGTTGTGCTAGTGCGCTTTCCAGGCCCGTCACAGTACATATCAACAACACCGAAAACCTAACTACGAATGAGAGCGTTACTGGAAACGCTGTTGTAGCATAGCTGACATTAGCATAGTGTCCCAGTTTCACAGTAATTAAGGTAGGTGCTATAAGATACAGAAACTTCGACGAATCAGAAGTCATACGCCGCTTCAGAATTGCAATATGCAATGTGCCAACGACTGAAGGGAAAAGATGAATAGCGAACATCTATTCAATGCAGTAGTGTCAGACTACTATACACAGATGATTTGGATGAAGCGATACTAAATGCAGAATTCATGGACACTAATTAAAGTTTAAGTTAAAGCTATAGTAATGCCTATCAACTGTTTTGAACTTTTAAAAATGCAGGCATTTAGTTTCTTCATTATCAAGGGTATGTAACTCAAATAATGTTCCACATTCACAGTTAATTGTTCATATTGCTGTGATATCGCCGGCCGAAGTGGCCGTGCGGTTAAAGACGCTGCAGTCTGGAATCGCAAGACCGCTACGGTCGCAGGTTCGAATCCTGCCTCGGGCATGGATGTTTGTGATGTCCTTAGGTTAGTTAGGTTTAACTAGTTCTAAGTTCTAGGGGACTAATGACATCAGCAGTTGAGTCCCATAGTGCTCAGAGCCATTTGCTGTGATATCCAGCAGATTTCAAATTAAGAAAACGTATCTATGCTAGTGGGCAAGACTGTTACATGCAGAATAAAAACAAGTAAGACATTGAAATGAGTACATATTAAGCTACCAATGATCACAATATCTGAACTTATTCTCCTAACACCCCATATGTTGAATGTTACAATCGATGCAATATGAAAACATCGTCCATAGTACAATTATTATTGAAATTTTCAAAGTGAAACTTTATTGTAGTATCCCAGATCAACAATATGTGTCTAAGCTCAAGGAAGAAACGAAAGGGGTATGGGAAATTGCAGACAAATGATGTCAATATAAAGGAGACATTTGTGGCAGATGTCATAAATTTAGCATAATACATAATAACTGGTATACACTTCACATCTCCAAGTATAAATTGTACTCGAGAAGGTATACAACTATAGTACAACTATAGTAAAGTAATGCCTATCATCTGTTTTGAACTTTTAAAAATGTAGGTCTTTAGGTTCTTTATTGTCAAGGGTATGTAACTCAAATAATGTTCCACATTCACAGTTAATTGTTCGTATTGCTGTAATGTCCAGAAGATTCCGAATTAAGAAAATATATCTATGCTAGTGTGCAAGACTGTTACATGAAGAATAAAAACAAGTAAGACATTGAAGTGAGTACATATTAAGCTACCAATGATCACATCTGCTCTTATACACCTAACACCCCATCCGTTGACTGTTAAAATCCGTTTAATGGGAAAACATTGTCCATAGTGCAATTATTAATGAAATTTTCGAAGTGAAACTTTATCGTAGTATAGTTTTGGTCCCAGATCAACAATATGTGTCGATGTTAAAGGAAGAAACGAGAGGGGGTATGGGAAATGATTTCAATATACATCTACATCTACATGGACACACTGCAAATCACGTTTAAATGCCTGGCAGAGGGTTCATCGAACCGCCTTCACAATTCTCTATTATTCCAATCTCGTATAGCACGCCGAAAGAACGAACACATATATCTTTCCGTACAAGCTCTGATTTCGCTCATTTTGTCGTGGTTATCGTTCTTCGCTTTGTAGTTCGGTGTCAACAAAATGTTTTCGCATTCGGAGGAGAAAGTTGGTGATTGGAATTTCGTGAGAAGATTCCGTCCCAACGAAAAATGCCTTTCTTTTAATAACGTCCAGCCCAAATCCTGTATCATTTCAGTGACACTCTCTCCCATATTTCCCGACAATACAAAACGTACTGACCTTCTTTTTTTCGATGTACTCCGTCAGTCCTATCTGGTAAGGATCCCACTCCCCGCAGTAGTATTCTAAAAGAGAAAGGACAAGCGTAGTGTAGGCAGTGCCCTTAGTAAATCTGTTACATTTTCTGAGTATCCTGCCAGTAAAACGCAGTCTTTGGTTAGCCTTCCCCACAATATTTTCTATGGGTTCCTACCAATTTAAGTTGTTCTTAATTGTAATACCTAGGTATTTACTTGAATTTGTGGCTATTAGATTATACTGATTTATCGTGTAACCGAAGTTTAACGAATTCCTTTTAGTACTCATGTGGATGACCTCACACTTTTCATTATTTAGGGTCAACTGCCAACTTTCGCACCATTCAGATATCTTTTCTAAATCGTGTTACAGTTCGTTTTGATCTTTTTATGACTTTATTAGTCGATAAACGATAGCGTCATCTGCAAACAACCTATGACGGTTGCTCAGATTGTCTCCTAAATCGTTTACATAGATATGGAACAGCAAAGGGCCTATAACACTACCTTGAGAAACGCCATAAATCACTTCTGTTCTACCCAATGACTTTCCGTCAGTTACTACGAACTGTGACCTCTCTGACAGGAAGTCTGCAATCCAGCCACATAACTGAGACGATGTCCCATAAGCACACAATTTAACTATAAGTCGCTTGTGTGGTACAGTGTCAAAAGCCTTATGAAAATCCAGAAATACGGAATCGACCTGAAATCCCTTGTCAATAGCACTAAAAGGACAAATTTATGGCAGAAGACATAAAATTACAATAATACATTTTTCTACATCCAAATAATTGGTATACACTTCTCATCTCCACATATAAATTATACACGAGAACGTATACAACTATAGTATTGTAGTTCGGGAATCTATTATCAGATGTGTATGATACAGTGCACGTTTATCAATATCGATTGATTGAGACGTCCCACCAGGGCACAGTAAGACGAGCCTATCTAGCCTCCATACCCACTGCGCGTCAAACACAGCTGAAGGAAAATCAAAGGTATCTTTCACTATGACTTCGTCATGTACTCGACTACGATAAAAACTGGAGAAACAGGAGCACCATTGCCTTAAATAAGATGTTAGATTCTTAATTGAGCTAGTAAACGAAAAATGAAGAGAAGCGAAGAAAAGCCAGTCTCATGAAAAGCTCAAGTGCTGTGATATAATCATATCTGCCTCGCTAACGAGCCTAGAGCTACGTACAAGAATGCAAAATAACTCTGACTGAGAACGCTACTGAATCAGCCTCGTTTGAAGTCGCTTGACGAAACCTTCCCGGACGTAGCGGAAGAAATATGAATAGACGCTTGATTTTGCTTGTTACCGTAATCACTGTATATAAATGACTAGTGAAAATACGACAGACCTTAGTTGGTGTGACAATACAGAGAAAATTAGCCGGAAACTCACAAGAAGAAGAAAATTTTATGGAAGGTGCGCTGCGTTTCTGCAGCGTAGTTTGCTTACTTTGATATCAAAATTTATCGACCCAAGTTAGTGTCTAGCGTAAAGAGACAGGAAGAAACAGAGCGGTAGGTGTAACCGTCTTACGTAGTAACCCATTTAATGTAACTGAATGCGGTACTGAAAAGCGTGTGAACTGGACAATATTTAACATGTGCTACTGTTGAAAAAGCTCTGCACGTTAGCTACCCTGCACAACACAATTCGAGGACCACTTTTGCGCTCTGCCTCGTGATGCCTGGGTGTTGTGTGATGTCCTTAGGTTAGTTTGTTTTAAGTAGTTCTACGTTCTAAGGGACTGATGACCATCGATGTTAAGTCCCATAGTGCTCAGAGCCATTTTTTGAACCACTTTTTCGAAACCCGTAATTTTCTCTAGTTGCAACGTGCAACTTTGAAATTTGCCTCAAAGATTCCTACAATCTTCCTCTGTAATGATGCGAAGGATTTGCGACCTGAGACGCCATATCGGGCTCGACTACTCTTCAAACAGCAACGAAACAAAGGCCAGAGCTCCAAGTAACGTGTGTAGTGGATTAGTTATGTCGCATTGGCACCAAGTTTCGTCACATTTCCACTCAACGTCATAGCGGGCGTGTCACTCCCCCGCTTATCCTCCTCAGTCCTGAGCAAATTTTTATTTAACTTTTTATATTTTCTTCCATAATTTGCTTATTAGCAATACTAGAAACACAAGAAAAATGTTTGAAAAAATCATTCATTGCTCCCAATCCTACAAAGGGATGTCCCCCACAGTGGACGTTAGGTCTCATGGTGTAATGAAGTTCCACTAATCATATTTCGTTAAGAACATTATTTTAAGTTTCATCGATGCATTATTTATTTCAATCACTAGAAAATACATTTTATTGTTGTACCTAGGTATATCTACTGAATAAGGAAAGCAGATTAGAAAAAATTCGGAATACAGAAGGTCTTTCGTAATCATTTATTTCTGATGACAAATTTAATTCATTTAGTGTTCGCAGCTCGTGATAGAACTTGAAGCGGTTGCGTGCATCTTGCAGGCAGAGGAAAACTTTGCAGATGCAACATCTTATGCGTGCCTAATTAGCTGAACACCCTGAAAATCGACAGCTATTTTTGGTAACCGGTTGAGCAAATCCTGGTAGATGTAGAACTTTTTTGTTGGAAGGGCATCATGAGGGTGATCAGCTCAAGATTTTGAATACTTTTGTGCTGGATTATCGAAGTCAGGACCATCATCAGATGTCACTTCAGGTTCATGTGCATGCCATAGATATTCCTCACGCTTTTCTCTTAACTGGAGGCAGACTACAACGTAATTCTTCAATGTAACCAAGGAAGCTGGATAACGTCGGTATTCTAGCCATGAAACACAAAAAGCGAAATCAGTGAAGTGCATAATCACTCTTACAGTCCACTTCTTACACTACTAGCCGTTAAAATTGCTACACCACGAACACGACGTGCTACAGACGCGAAATTTAACCGACAGGAAGAAGATGCTGTGATATGCAAAAGATTAGCTTTCCAGAGCATTCACACAAGGTTGGCGCCGGTGGCGACACCTACAACGTGCTGACATAACGAAAGTTTCCAACCGATTTCTCATACACAAAAGGCAGTTGATCGGCGTTGCCTGGTGAAACGTTGTTGTGATGCCTCGTGTAAGGCGGAGAAATGCGTAGCATCACGTTTCCGACTTTGATGAAGGTCGGATTGTAGCCTATTGCGATTGCGGTTTATCGTATCGCAACATTGCTGGTCGCGTTGGTCGAGATCCAATGACTGTTAGCAGAATATGGAATCGGTGGGTTCGGAAGGGTGATACGGAACGCCGTGCTGGATCCCAACGGCCTCGTATCACTAGCAGTCGAGATGACAGGCATCTTATCCGCATGGGTGTAACGGATCGTGCAATCAGATCTCGATCCCTGAGTCAACAGATGGGGACGTTCGCAAGACAACAACCATTTGCACGAACAGTTCGACGACGTTTGCAGCAGCATGAACTATCAGGCCGGAGAGCTGCATCACAGACAGGAGCGCCTGCGATGGTGTACTCAACGACGAACCTCGGTGCACGAATGGCAAAACGTCATTTTTCGGATGAATCCAGGGTCTGTTTCCAGCATCATGAAGGTCGCATCCGTGTTTGGCCACATCGCGGTGAACGCACATTGGAAGCGTGTATTCGTCATCGCCATACTGGCGTATCACCCAGCGTGATGGTATGGGGTGCCATTGGTTACTCGTCTCGATCACCTCTTGTCCACACTGACGGCACTTTGAACAGTGGATGTTACATTTCAGATGTCTTATGACCCGTGGCTCTACCCTTCATTCGATCCCTGCGAAACCCTACATTTCAGCAGGATAATGCACAACCGCATGTTGCAGGTCCTGTATGGGCCTTTCTGGATATAGGTGATGTTCGACTGCTGCCCTGACCAGCAAATTCTCCAGATCTCTCACCAATTGAAAACGTCTGGTCAATGGTGGCCGAGCAACTGGCTCGTCAGAATACGCGAGTCACTACTCTTGACGAACTGTGGTATCGTGTTGAAGCTGCATGGGCAGCTGTACTTGTACACGCCATCCAAGCTCTGTTTGACTCAATGCCCAGGCGTATCAAGACCGTTATTACGGCCAGAGGTGGTTGTTCTGGGTACTGATTTCTCAGAATCTTTGCACCGAAATTGCGTGAAAATGTAATCACATGTCAGTTCTAGTATAATATATTTGTCCAATGAATACCAGTTTATCGACTGCATTTCTTCTTGGTGTAGCAATTTTAATGGCGAGTAGTGTAGTTCTGTAACTAATTCTACAATAGCTGATCAACCTGTGGAGAAAGTCAACCCCTCCCATATTTCATAATAATATAAATAATCTTCTACTACCAGTCACGATTTTTCTTTATAAATAAATAGTAGTAAATAAAGAAAAGTCGTGACTGGTGGCAGAAGATTTATTTATGAACAAACCTATAGTTTTCACAGTCGCATGCTTCCAAAAACCATTTATAATGGATCAGATCCCATATTTGAATTATAGGTGCTTACAACTGCGGGACGGCCCACTTGAATGTACTGTTTTTCTTTCCTGCACCAGCGGCGACGTTTATCAACTGGATGTACTCTTTCTCTACTGGACATGAAGATAACAGGGCGATTGGCGTTCCACTTCACTACACAACCTTGGCCATCACTTCTCACTGATTTATCAATGGATCATCTACCATTTTTCTTCATATCCTTGTTCAATGATAGTTTGGAAGGTTTTGGAATTCTGGAGTTCTGTAATGTTCCAGTAGCTTGACACTCAACTTCACCGCGCAATTTATCTAAATGCGACTCAGATGTGAAATAACGGTCCATGTATATGGTCACTCCAGGAGGAAGAGTGACTGTCAGTTTTATAACAGCTTTTACACCTACACTGAAATTTTCATATTGAGTGTCAGTCACTATAGGATCACCTTTCCATTGGTAAAAGAAGAAATCTAAAGGAAGGCCATCAGTTGCAGCCAATACAAAATTATCTAGTCCACAAGGGTTAGGTTTCGCTTTTATGACTTTTATGACCCCAAAATGGAATCATCTGTTCATCAACAGAAACGTTAGTTCAATCTGCAACCATTCTGTACACTTTCTAGAATAGGTTGTATTTTCCTAAATTTATTCTTTTGTTTTACTTCTAGGGACACTTCATCATCCTCAACAGGTTTCAGATGTTTCTTAATTCTAAAATATCTGTCAAGGCAAATTTTTTTAGTAATACCTTCCACCCTAGTCTTTTTGGCCTAGTACAACCTAATCCTGGGATAGAAAAAGTGTGACATCATCACTGTTGCATAAATAAACCTTTTCATTTCATCTACAGTACATTTCAGCTCTCTCCTAGTATTTTTAAGATAAGTTCCGTTTGTATACTCGGTAAGGGTGCAAATAATATTTTCTGGCAGATACTTACTACTATAGTCATGAGGTGGCAAGTTGACAATAACTACCACTTTTTCCTCATATTCAGGTGCAGGTGGTAAGAGGAAAATATCTAAAGTCTTCTTCCAAAATATACTGTGGGTGGTAGATTGATTTGAACAAATTCTTTCCGATCTGCTATCGTTCCTGTCTTCAGCTTTGTCTTGATCTTCATTAGCTATATCTAATTCCTGTTCATTACTAACATGATAATCTGGATCTGTACACATGTCAGCAACATCTTAAATAATTCATTTGCAAAATTTTTAAATGTCTCTGAATCCGAAAAAAATTCGAAATTAGGCCTAAAAATTGTAAAATTGTTCATCTGTAGATTACAATTTCCTGAAACATAATTAATATTAATCTTATATTCATTATAGATTATAAAATGACCAATTAAAATATTATTTGTGTAAAAAAAGGAAAGAAATCTATTTTGCTCACAAATCACGTTATACATTACACTAAGTCCTGCTGTCCTCTACAGGGTACACTCGAATTTCAATAAATTTTTCAAAGACAATTGTAAAATTATTGGAATTATTCTCTGACTATTCATTTACATTGTCCCATACAAATTATATGGATTAAAATAGAATAAAGTAGTAATAAAATACTTACAAAGAGCCTCTCCTCTGAAAACACGCTTCCTTCTGTCAGCCATTTTCTATTCTGCCTGGGGACAATGTAGTTCGACACAACGATGATGAACTGCAGTTTCATGAGGTGCTACCAGCTCTCCACTCTCTTCAAAAACACTTTTCAGTGTTGCCAACGTGATAGAGCTCGGGGGAAAAGTTTCAACACCAGAACTGACAAGGGAACCTCCCCATCGTACACCCCTCAGATTTAGTTATAAGATGGCACATTGGATAGGCCTTGAAAAACTGAACACAGATCAATCAAGAAAACAGGAAGAAGTTGTGTGGAACTATGAAAAAAAAATAAGCAAAATATACAAACTGAGTAGTTCATGCGCAAGATAGGCAACATGAAGGATGATATGATCCCAAGAGTGCCGTGGTCTCGTGGTTAGCGCGAGCAGCTGTGAAACGAGAGGTCCTTGGTTCAAGTCTTCCCTCGAGTGAAAAGTTTAGTTTTTTATTTTCAGACAATTATTATCTGTCCGTCCGTCCGTCCGATGCGAGATAACTGCGCCGTAGTATTGGGTGTTGATTCCCGCACGTTTTGCCATGAAAATGATCGTTCTCATTGCGATGGACAACAGGACAACGGTCTTGATAATCTTTGACGCTGATGACAGCCCCGGGAGTTTCAACCCCTCTCTAAGGACACTGTACAGTTGCATCCCCATTCAGCATGATTGCATCCCTTTGGAGGGCACCACAACTGCGATTTTTGCCCTTGTGTACAGTTTGAAACCTCTGTGAACCGTTTAGAACCATTCGACGTACTTTGAACATGAGCAAAAGCAGCAAAGGCTGCTCATGCTTCTTCAGTATTCTTGTTTCAGGCCGTCCTGTGCCGTGATCATGGAGAGGTGTAACATACGCACGACAGTGGGTTCCTCTGAGGCGCCCAATTTGGCACTACCCTCAGTGGCATCTGCCCACATTTATTGAAAATTTTAAAACTTTGCCTTCACAGAGAAATCCTGCAAAGTAGCCTTGGGCGCCTGCATGCGTGTGACCACTTGACACCCCTCTGAAGACTATTCCTGCCTGCAGGTGTCGGGGACTACTTAGCATTTCTTTAAAATTCCCAGTAAACGTGGGCTGCCACCGATGGTGTTGCCGAACCCTTAGAGGGACCCTTTGCCGATTTATTCACATATGTGTCAATGTCGCACACCTCTGCAATCACGTCAAAGCGTGGCTTGCAACAAGAGGACCGAAAAATCATAAGCACTCTGTGTTGCTTTGAATAACGTTCAAATTTCGTCTTAAGATTTTGAATGGTTCCTAGAGGTTCCAGCCTGCATACGATACCAAAAATTGTGGTCTCACTGCACTCTAATGGATGCAGACCCAAAATCTCCTTAGAGAAGGGTTGGAACGTCCGAGGTCATCAGCGGCAACAAAGGTTGTCAAGAATATCATCCCGTTGCTCATCGCACTGAGAACCGTCGTTTTCGACCACGAAATGTGCGGGAATCAACGGCCAGGAAAAGTGATGGTTTCATTGGCGACCTTCATGCCACCTCCTGAGGCCTTTTCGTGTCTATTCTGAGCAGCAATGTGTGTGAAATGTTTTCCTCAGCCACCCATATGAAAAACTGCGTGATTTCAGCTCTGGATGTCACCATCACAGATGTGTCAAATGAGGGGTGAATTGTGTGTTAGAGGGGTATGACGAGCTTCTCATCAAGTGACACTTCCATAGCCACATAGGGCAGAATTATGGTGAAATTGCCGGCCGGGGTGGTCGAGCGGCTCTAGGCGCTACAGACTGGAACCGCGCGAGCGCTACGGTCGCAGGTTCGAATCCTGCCTCGGGCATGGACGTGTGTGATGTCCTTAGGTTAGTTAGGTTTAAGTAGTTCTAAGTTCTAGGGGACTGATGACCTCAGAAGTTAAGTCCCACAATGCTCAGAGCCATTTTATGGTGAAATTTGATGCCGGTTTGGTATAATTGACCTACCTTACACGTCACATGAACTTCTGAGCTTTGGTCTTCTTTCCGCATATGTCAACAGTTTACTGTCTGAATCGTCGTCAAGCCCGAGGGAGTCGTCGCAGGGCACTACGCTTTTTCTCTGTCACAGAGGAAGGTTATAGGCACCTTTGAGCCAAATTTCAAACTTATACCTTGCAGTGGGAGGCAATTACGTGGTTTTGTAAAAGTGATCCTTTGACTGAGTTGCGTCGTGAATATTATTAAGCGATTATCCCGGAATCCGAAACCGAATATCAGTTACAAGTTGCCTATCTAACGGCTTCCGGAGCAACAAAAATTGTACAAAGGTCATTCAATAATTAAAGTGACGAAGTGGTATGGAGAAAAAAGCGTTTATTTTTAAAAACCAATACTTTTTCTACTTTTCAGCATAATCCCCTTGAACATTTATGCAACTGTTCCAACTGGCTACACGATTTTTTATTCCGGCTACAAAGAACTCTTTATGTTTGAACCAATTTCCCATAAACTTTTTCACGCCTTCGTTGTCCTGGAACGTCTTCCCACGTAACGCCTCCTTTAGTGCACTACACAAACGCAAATCACTAGGTGCTAAATCAGGACTGTAAGGGGGATGAGGCAGTATTTCCCAGCTCATTTTGTCGATGGATTCACGGGTTAGTTGAGCAGTATGAGGACGTGCGTTGTCTTGCAGGAGAATCACCTCTCTCCTCTGAGATCGTCTCTCTCTCACGGCTGGCTTCGCCTAGTTTAAAAGCAAATCCGAGTAATATTGGCTTTTCATTGTACGCTGTTCTTCGAGACAATCACAAAAAAATTGACCTTCAGCATCCTAAAACACCGTCAACATGACTTTTCCTGCTAATGCTATGGTTTCGAATTTTTTCGTGACAGGTGACTTGGTGTGCTTCCACTCCACGCTTTGCCTTTTTTATTCTGGCTCATAATAGTGAACCCAAGTTTGATCACAAGTTAAAATTTTGTTGAGGAAGTGCTGACCTTCTCTTTCATAACTTTCCTTTAGCTCTGTACACACACTCAACCTTGTTTCCTTGTGAAGCCGCGTCAACTCCTTTGGGATCCATCTTGCACATGTTTTGCGGTACTTCAGCTTGTTACAGATAATGTTATGAACTGTACCAGTACTAACTTGAACCTTATCAACAATCATTGCCACAGTCACACGGTGGTCGGCAAGATTAATGTCATCAATTCGACTTTCAAGTGAGGGAGTTAGAGCTGCAAGTGGTCGGTCACAACGGTGTTCCTCAGTCAAGGAGTTGCGACCATTTTTGGACTGCTCTACCCACTTGTAAAAATTTACTCGTTTCAAACAACCTTCACCATAACTCGTAGACATTCTACAGTATATATTCACTTGTATCTCGCCTTCAGCAAGTAAACTTACACTAAGGACAACACACACACACACACACACACACACACACACACACACACACACACACACATATGCCCGAGGGAGGACTCGAACCTCCGACGGGGGTAGCCGCACGAACCATGGCAAGGCTCTAGACCACCATGCAGCGCAATAAACATTTATGAGGTTATATCTAGTGAAGTATGCGTCGATGATACAATGATATAATTTCGTAGGTATGTTCATTGGTATATAATACTGTCTGAAAAAGGAGTTGCGAATTGAGTTAGAAGTAATGGATTAAAATGTCACGCCTAATTATGGAGTTTTACTGCATGGACAGCGAAAATGTTGTAAATGGAAACCATTTTTCCTTTCATTACGTTGGGAGAGGGGCGGGTGTCAGCGGAAAGAAGTTTTGTGTAAAGTTTGTTGGCAGTCACTGAGATATCTCATTTTCAAGTACCAGATGAAAACATTATGAGTTATTTCCACGCTGTGAGTAAGCTGCCTCGAGACATACACGTAATCTCTAACTGTAATATTTGATAGGTAAAGTAAAATTGTCCTGACTGCATTTTAAAAGTTTAAGTTTGATCAATAATTATATTAATTACTTAACATCAAACTTTGTTTTCCCCGCAAGTCATTAGATAGACAGCCTGCACTGTGTACAATGAACCAATTTAGCCGTTTAGTAATGTGCATATGTATAATTCATCGATTAGTGCGCCATGTGCCTGAAGATGTAGTCTTGTCTATGAAATCGATTAGTAATCGCCTGTAGTTGGTGGAAAATAATAAACGAAGCTGCCTGGACACAAAAAGTTATAAGAAAACGAAACAAACAATCTGCCTTTGTAGCAAATTACTGAGTTGCGAACACCGTTGTCCATAAAACTTTATACGAGGTATTTCGCACTCACTGAAGCAGACCTACCACCATCAGCTGTTTGCTGGTCCCCCATCACAGCCTCGTCTTTCCCTAGCAGCGACGTCCGACGCTCCTGCAGCAATGAGTAAGGAGCGAGGTATAGTGCGCGCAAAATGCCATCGCTGCTAAATGTGCAGTCGACGGTGGAAGCATGGGGAGAGCGGCAGTGGTGTGGGTCGCTCAGAGTGCTGTAGGCTAAATTCTGGGGAAGAAATGTCGTTCTAAACTGAAGCCTATGATCATATTTTTTGTAAATATGAAGTAGAGCCCATTCACACCCACACTTGCGTGGTGACCATTCAAAAAGATCTACTGTCAACTCCGCCGAAAATGCAGTGATTTGTTTCCACCTGCCTTGTTAACCACTTATAACTTTCAGAGAAGCGTCACGAGTAGCGAACTTTGAGTGAAACCTACACATTTCTCTGGTTGCCCTGTCAAAAGTTTCTTCTTTTGCCAAAACACAGTGGAGTTTACATTCTCGCCTCACTAATATGTTATGCAGACGTAGTTGTGAGAGAATTCTGTAAAAGTGGTTTATTACGTTTATTAAGTGAGGAACTGAGGAAAAGTGAAGTCAGCAGTTACGAAAAATCATATATTTTGTACAAAAAACGTGTAATGTCTTCACATATGTTGTTCCAAAACCCATATCGTTTCTCGTTTCACCAGCTATCGATGGCCCTTAAAAATTACATTTTTTCACAGAAAAAGTCTGTAGTTATTGGAGTAACACGGTAGATAATGAAGTTTTACATAATAGCGATATGCTAAAATACTCTCCTCTTTGCGTGCTATCATTTGCCGAAATCTCATTACGGGATCTGAAACCGTTTATGAAGTATGAGGAATGTTGTAGATATTTCACTCTGGCTTTATTGCTGGGGCGGCGCGGTCGCAAATGAGTGTGCTACATCAGATCAGTTTTCTCAAGAGCGGTAACAGATAGACAGCTCTACACAAGTCTAAAGAAAAATTCAATATGTTGGTTAAATTTCATATGCAACAACGTATTATGTAATATGCTCCAAACGAAAAACACAGCCAAGTCTATTTTTCATTGCACACTTTACCGAATTTCGCGTAGTGTCTTAATTTCACGTAAATATCAACTATGACCATTATGGAAATGGTAGGCACATCATCATGAACTTGACATGCAAAGCTGTAAGTAAGGCAAAAATGAATCCTTTTTACCAAACAATTTCTGTAAAATCGTTGGGGAAAGACTGCAGGGTGCGCGCCTCGATTCTGTCGTCACTGAGCGCCCGAAAGGTGGAAAACCCTTGTCGGCCTCCCCTTCCAAACGAACGAATGAACTCGCTCGGCGCTTTGGACGAAAAATGGTTACTGTGCATCCGCCACCGTATTCTGCGCGAGCTGTATTGTTCACACGCAGCACATATTAGTTCCTGGGTTCTGGCCAGCCGCTACTCCGTTCCCAGTGTTACCTCATCCGCCTACGCCTCCACCCTCACCTCTCCTGATTTACGGCGCAGAATTTTAGGAGACGTACGTTCCGGCAGGCCGGCCCCGCGGTGGCCACCAGTCACGACGGACGTGGTCGGCGCTCCGCAAACAACCCAGCTAAGCTCCGCGCTCCTTCACCGGGCACGTCCGCTACTTCCGTCTTCTGGCGAAGCGTGCCTCGGCCGTTATCTGGCCCAATCTCGAGCTACATCAGCCGGTTGCACTACCACTTCCCTCACAGGCGAATACAAGACACTACAGTTTTTTCTGTAAACATTTTTTCCCTCGCGTAATTTACACCAGCTCCGCTAAGTAATCTTACGGAAAATGTGGCATAAGACTACTGAAATGGCAGGGAGGACGGGGGGGGGGGGGGGGGGGGGAGTGGAAAGTGCTGGTGGCTTCACTAGACGAATTTATTAACGGAGACCTGATCTGAACTTTACACAGCACTGCAAGAGCGATTTGAACCTGGCTCATCACTATAGTTTGATCTAGAAACTCAAGTGAGGTGACAAAAGCCATGATATAGCGATACGCACATATACAGCTGTCAGGAGTACCGCGTACACAAGGCATAAAGGGGCAGTGCGTTGGAGGAGCTGTCATTTGTACTCAGATGGTTCATATGAAAAGAAAAATGGCTCTGAGCACTATGTGACTTAACATCTGTCCGCAGCTCGTGGTCGTGCGGTAGCGTTCTCGCTTCTCGCGCCCGGGTTCCCGGGTTTGATTCCATGCGGGGTCAGGGATTTTCTCTGCCTCGTGATAACTTGGTGTTGTGTGATGTGCTTAGGTTAGTTAGGTTTAAGTAGTTCTAAGTTCTAGGGGACTGATGACCATAGATGTTAAGTCCCATAGTGCTCACAGCCATTTGAACCATTTTGAACTTAACATTTGTGGTCAGCAGTCCCCTAGAACTTAGAACTACTTAAACCTAACTAACCTAAGGACATCACACACACCCATGCCCGAGGCAGGATTCGAACCTCGCGCGGTTCCGGAATGAAGCGCCTAGAACCGCTCGGCCACAGCGGCCGGCATATGAAAAGGTTACCGACGCACGACGGGCATTAACATATTTGGAACGCAGAATGGTATTTGGAGCTAGAGGCATGAGCCATTCCGTTTCTGAAACCGTTAGCGAGTTCAGTATTCTGAGCTCCACAGTGTCAAGACTGTACAGAGAATACCAGATTTCAAGCAGTCAACAGTGACAACGCAGTGGCTGACGGCCTTCACTTAACGATCGAGAGCTGCAGCATTTGTCTAGAGCTGTCAATGCTAACAGAGAAGCGACACTGCGTGAAATAACCGCAGAAATCAATGTGGGGCGTACTTATCCCTGAACCCAAGTTCCCAACAACGCACTGTGCAAGCTGGTAGTGGCTTGTTTGCTTGGAAATTAGTGGGTCATCTGGTCCAACCGAACCGAACAGTGACTTGAAATCGTTACATTCGGCTGCTTCGAGACAATCAGCAGCCATTCATGCACTTCAGGTTCCCAAACAACGAACATGGGACTAAATGACAATACGCCATGTTACCGGTCTGAAGAACATTTTAGACAGTTCGAGAGAATGGTTTGGTCACCCAGGTGGTCCAACGTGAATCTAATTGAACATTTATAGGAGATAATTGAAAGGTCAGTTCGTGCACAAAAATCAGCACCGGCAAAACTTTCGCAATAATGGGCCGGTGGCATGGTTGAATATTTCTCCGTGGGACTTCTGATTACTTGTTGCTCTGATGCCACGTTGAGGTGTTGTACTATGTGGGGCAGTAGGACGTCTGACACAATATTGGAAAGCATCCGATGACTTTATGAAGCTGGTATCTGTACAGATATCATTGCAGCTCTCGAAGAATGGGACTCAGTCTGGAACCGCGCAACCGCTACAGTCGCAGGTTCGAATCCTTCCTCGGGCATGGATGTGTGTGATGTCCTTAGGTTAGTTAGGTTTAAGTAGTTCTTAGTGCTAGGGGACTGATGACCTCAGATGTTAAGTCCCATAGTGCTCTGAGCCATTTGATCCATTTGAAGAATGGAATTATAATGAAATCCAGACCTTTAGCTGCTTACAGACGTCGATAAATATCAACGGGGAGAGTTGAAAAATGAGTGCCTCGATCGGGACTCGAACCCGGGACCTCCTGCTTACATGGCAGACGCTCTATCTGACTGAGCCGCCGAGGACACAGACGACAGTGCGCCTGCAGGACCTTATCTCTGGAACGCTCCCCGTAAGACCCACACTTCCAGCTTCACGTTCACACACATGTCCGAAAGAACAGATACCATCTTCATATAGATAAGGCTTACCGGCCAATGACCTCCTTCAGTGCGGATACACCCACATTGCCCGAACTCTTACGGGAATCGGTAGATTGACTGCCGCGAGTAATGAGTGTAGTGGACAGGGGCACTGCAAATGTAGTGTGTGGACAGAAAGTTGGAAATGTGGGTCTCACGGGGGAGCGTGCGAGAGATAAGTCCTTGCAGTTGCAGTATCGTTTGTGTCCCCGGTGGCTCAGTCGGATTGAGTGTCTGCCATGTAAGAAGGAGATGCCGGCATCGAGTCCCGGTAGGAGGCACAAATTTTTAACTGTCCCCGTTGATATTTATCTACGCCTGTGAGCAGCTAATGGTCTGGATTCATTGTAATTTCAATCATAGGAGAGGATTGTATCGAAATAGAAGAGGACGACAGCTTCAAAGTCCCTGTAGAATTGAATGCCGCACTCCTGAAACCTGTCAGTACCTTAACTCACGAAGCGAGCTCTAGAAGCAGGGATTTGCAAGGCGACCTAGAATTCCACAACCACAGATCAATGATGCAAATGCCCGTAACACTGAAACGTAGTGCCGAAACCTGGGCTACGAAACAATGGAAGAAAGTCATTTGGTCGGATGAGACTTGTTGAATACTGTTTCAAAATTCTGTCGAGTTTACGTCTGAAGAGAGAAACAGGCGGGTGTCGGTGATGACTTATCGTGGTATTCTATTGGACCTATGGTTCTTCTGCAATTTAGCATTACTGCAAAGGATTATGTAACAATGTTAGCTGATCAGATTTTGTACCTTTTATGTTTCACTAATAATTGCAGTGAATTGCGGTCCAGATCTTGTCCTTCCAGAATATGGAACAGAGACTTAGAGTCTACTGTCGTCACCAGTTCCTAAAAGAAAAGTAGTGAACGTCATGAATGTAACATAAGAACAAAAAACAGCGGCTTCAAGAGGTTAACGTTAATGCACACAGGAGTCAGATACGCTGCTACACACGTTGCATTCAACAGCGTGCCAGAGCACATTAAAAGTAGTTCAGATAATGTGCTGTAATTTAAAACTGAATTAAAGAATATTTCAATTTTGCTTCGTGGCGGATTAGCACTACAATAAAACAGTCTTTCGTAATGTTTAAGACGTTTCATTGTATTGCACATAATTTAGATTCATAGTACATCTTTGCTCTCCGTTCAGTGCATGGAATATGAGTAATGAATGTAATGTAATGACGTCCCACAGGAGACTGATGGGGCAGTCAGTTAATCATGTGATCCATACCTCATCTGCGCAATTTGCATCAGAATTATGTGGAATGAGCTAGTTTACTGGCTATTTATTTCCTTTACTATCAGTCTTATAAAGAAAAGAAGTAAAAAAAGTTAAAACCAAATATGAAGCGAGATTAGCTACATAGAAACGAAGTCGGCCCTCTGTGGTTTGCAAGCTTCCTTTTATGATTTTTTTCTGATCCAGTTAGAACTGATTGTGTTCGTAGCTTACTTATTCCTCAAATACTGCCGGCCGCGGTGGTCTCGCGGTTCTAGGCGCGCAGTCTGGAACCGTGCGACTGCTACGGTCACAGGTTCGAATCCTGCGTCGGGCATGGATGTGTGTGATGTCCTTAGGTTAGTTAGGTTTAAGTAGTTCTGAGTTCTACGGGACTGATGACCACAGCTGTTAAGTCCCATAGTGCTCAGAGCCATTTCCTCAAATACTGAGTTTCGGGTGCGTACGTTGAAACCGCCTTCGGACTGAGACAGCGACAGTTGTTCGCTCGAAAGAGGACTGATATGCACGTAACCCCAGAGCAAGTGGGAAAAGTTAACCACATATGACTGCAAGTGCGAAATTTTGTCTGTAACACCGAATTATTCAGTGGGTTTAATAAAAATTACCATATTATAGAGTCGGTGGCCGTTGTAGTCTAAGGGCAGATAACTAGACTTCCGCCATGGAGGTCGTGGGATCAGTTATTCGGCAGATTATCAAAGACTTTTGTGCCTGCGCACTGAATTCCTTTGTGGAACATTGACGATAATGAGTTACGAAGGTCATTTTACTAAGTTGTAGCTGTGGTCATTACTCGTATTCTGCGGCTGTGAGTAACATCACACAAATAAAAGGTATCTAAAGTACTGATTGCAGCATGCAGCCGTTCATCAAGGCACCATACCACTATATGTGCTTTATGCGTTTGGTTATTGTGAAATTAAGGGTGAAGGTCGTCTGTATTTCCTTTGATATGTAGCGAAGATAAAACATGTAATTGTTCTCCATGGTCAATAAACAAGCCACAAATTTTATTGAACCAGGTCTGAGTTTCATTATAATTTCATTCGATGACTTTTGTCAGCGCAGTGTATATTTCATCACATTTGGCTGTAATACAACAATTCTTTCATCTTAGAACTGTTAGGAAAATATCTGGCTGTAATCTCTCACGCAAATCATGTTAAAAAAATAAACTCAGACAAACATACATTACTGAGGCGCAATGACTGACGAAATATTAATGTGAATTTCTAAATTTTCAGTAATATCAACTTAGGGATCAGTGGTACCTTCTCCTTGTGAATCGTTAAAGATCTTATAAGCAGTCAGCATTTTTTTAAACGCAAAAACTCTGCGCAAAAGAACATACATGGCATGTACATCGGCTAACTTGAGACAAATCGAAATGTTTACAAATGTTGGCGCAACTAGGGCAGTAAACTTTATACACGCAAACAGTGGCACGCTGAGATTAACAGCATATACCGACCCATATGTGCCTCAACGGTGCCAGTTCAACTAATATTTAACATTACAGTAATAGTGGTAAGCTTCATAACTACAGCATGACATTCCTTTGCAGCACACGATTCCAGTTACAGATAAACAAGCAGCAATCCAAATAAGCATTTATTTCAACAAACGTGTGCTCACACTCACACAGGAGACCAAAGAATACACAGTTTAACATGGACACTAGCTCCCGAGCGGCGGACAACACCAACATAACTCAGTGACCGACACTGTTGTGACTGACAATTCGCAATTTTTCACAAACACAACTTTATTGACGTAAGTTCACAAGTTTGATGACTGAACATACAAACGAAAGTTAACAATAACGAAAAAAAGTCTCCTACTTGAGGCAAACAAAAGTTCACTACAACGCTGTCGATATGAGGGCGAACAGTGTCGTGCAGAATGAGTAGTCCAGCTTCGAGCAACTGAGGTAGGGTTTTGCGCATTTTTCTGCGCAGGTTTTGCACGAAGTTACGACAATACACTGCTATGACCCTTGTTCCATGAAGATTCCTTGATGACAATAATCAAAACTCATCATTTGCCTGACCTTTGATTGAGAGCATCGAAATCTATTTGGACGTCGAGACTCTCATTGGACTGTGATTTCAACTCCGGTTCAAAGTCTCTAATCCGCGTTTCATCAATAGCGGTGGTTCGACGCAAGAATCCGTGACTTTCAAGGTCGAATCGCTGTTTGAGCAAGGTTGTAATATCCAGGTGTTTCTGCTTCTCTTCAGCTCGCGGAAATTTTTCTCTTCTACAGACACAGCACAACCTTCAGTTAACCCACTGTGAATTTCTGTCGGGTTTTTACCGCATAGGGTTTCGATCTTGATGTACGACCTCTGGTCTTCAGCAGTCACAGTACGCGACACCTCGGCAGGGTGTCCGCCGCTCGTGGTCTCGCGGTAGCGTTCTCGCTTCCCGAGCACGGGGTCCCGGGTTCGATTCCCGGCGGGGTCAGGGATTTTCACCTGCCTCGAGATGACTGGGTGTTTGTGTTGTCCTCATCATTTCATCATCATCCAGGAAAGTGGCGAAATTGGACTGAGCAAAGGTTGGGAAATTGTACGGGCGCTGATAACCACGCAGTTGAGCGCCCCACAAACCAAACATCATCATCATCACCTCGGCAGGGTCCATTTCTAATTTTATGTTAGAATATACAGAGAAAAAATAAGGAAGTGCGTCTTCCTCAAGCTCCCAAATAGATCTAACGTAATTTTCTAATTTTCATTGTTCCTGCGTCAAACAATCCAAAGTAGTATTAAACCGTGAATTATTTATGAAATGTCTCACATATCTACACCCTGCAGCGATAGCTTCCTATTGCTATACGACGTCAAGCAAAGAACTTGGGCCTGTCTGAGAAATGTCACGCCACATATCGCTTGCGGGGAACCCCTGCGGTCTAGTGGCATGACTGGCACCGACTGACACAACACAGTGCGTGTCAGCGGCAGCGACACCGCAACGCACGCCATGGGTGGCGCCTGCTCCAGACCAGTCCATTTCGTGCACGTGTTTACGTAGAGGCCGCACGCCTACTCTTGGAGCATTTCGTGCGTACACTGACATCAGAGTACTAGTTACATTGCGTTCACGAACACTTTTGTGTGCGTGAAGTTACTTCACCGCAGAGGTGACACATAGAAAATATGTTTACCGCGCTACCAGAACGTAGCTGGCATTCAACGCAAAACTCAATTACGAGAGCGAGGTAAATTCAGAATATGATGAAATGAAATAAATTCTGACATCGACCGCAACTTGGCATTGAAATGAAACCAATGGCGACAAGTGAAAATTTTTGCGGGTTTGGACTCAAGCCGGATTTCCAACTTTACGCGAGCTGTTATCTTAACGGCCTCGGCTATCCGACCACACTTTCCCGTCTTAACCCCAAATACCCAACTTGTTATACACTATTTACGTAGCGGCTGCGCTCTCTCCATTGAACACTTACGGAAATCCAATTTGCGGCGAGCAATGAGTATGGTCTACAGGGAGCACTACGTAAGTAGTGTGCGCCAAGCTGTTTGGGTCAGACGGAAACTGTGCTCAGATAGCCGAAGTGGTTAAGGCGACCGCTCGTATAATGCTGGAAATTCGAATTTGAGTCCCAGTCCGAGACAAGTTTTCACTTTTCGCCATTGAATTATTTCCAGTGGTCAGTTGGGGCCGATCTCGCAATTTATTTCATTTTATGAAGTATGTGTATGACTGTGGGATCACATAAATACAGAGTGTGTTTACAGTGTTACACGAAACGCACCTCGTGATCGCTCGTGGTATCTTAGTTGTAGTGGAGCTGACTTTTTATCCCTTGAAGTGCGAGGCTTTGCTGGCGACAAGTTTTTGGATGCGTAGGCTACTACATAGCGACTGTCAGAATTCTATGTTAACCGTGTCTAACGAATGCAGTGGACGCCTTGAGCAAGCAGACTGTGTGTCATCGTAACACGTGATGTCGTGTTAGGTTCGCCTTCATTAATAACTTTCAGGAAACAGGTTGGCAGAGACTTCCAGAGAAGCATGCTGACAAATGGTGGAATCCAGCAACCACTTTGTACCGACGTTGGGTCCACGTTACCGCGTTGACATATTCACGAAGAGACTGTTTTAGATAGTATTCGGCTGCCTGGTTGCTAGGTATATTCTAGAAAGGAAATATAAACGAATGCCTATGTGACGTGGACACACAGTCAACAGAAGTGGTGTTCCAGTCGTCATATGGACATTTATGATAGGATTTCTTAGAGTTTTCACAAACGACAAAAGACCGTTGTGACTGCTGATCTACCAACGTCCAATCTGAGGTTGTGCTCCAACAATATCATCGTTGATGGGACGGTAAACTGTGACCATTTCTGGTCGTGTTTCTTTTTTAAAACAGCTAAGGGTATAATTTCCATGTTGAATTATTTTTCCTGTATTGTGTTCATTATCTTGAGTAAGAGTTTACCTACAAGTTGTGAAAAGTTAGAGGTGTAAATGAATTTTTTCTGCTGATTTGGAACAATCTGATGCCTCAGTCGTGCCTAGTATCCAAAGGCTATCAGAATGATGGATCTGATAACCACAATTTTCAGGACGAAGTTTTTATTACGTGCCCATTAAGGTGAATCGTTATTTGACATCTTCAGAGCAGTTTCCGATCCTGAGGCAGAAATGATAGTGTCTGAATTCAAGAAAACTGTATCTTCTGCTACTCTGAGATTTTCGCTGGCTAGTTTAATTTTAAAAAAGTCGGTATCGTGAAGTATAGGCCTAACGAGATTTCGATTTTTCATTCGGTTAGGACTTAAATGTGTATAACCTTAAAACCATTTTTAAATAGTTGAATTTATTGTTTCATTATTCAAAATTTTGAGTCTTTAACTGTTAATCCTACAAGGTAGAAATATAAATCTACCATTCACAAATAATGTATGGGTAATTGCGTCTCATCTTTCTCCATCATCTTGGAGAGAAATAGGGTTCAGCGGCTACTACGCAGAATATCTCCTTCATTTGCCTATGAATACGCATGTTTATACATCTAGATAATACAGTAAAAGATTTATCTATGTAGTTTCAACATTACATCGTTCGCAATTGACTGAAAGATTATTACACCGGTTCTTAAGCGTCCTGGAGGACTACAGGCCGTCTAAACAAGTGGACTTCTCAAATAATTCTAGTAGTATCTTCATTATTTTCTGTTAAAGATTATATGTGGATACAGTTTTTCACGTGGTAGTGAGTGGTCAGCGTGACAGAATGTCAACCCTACGGCCCAGGGTTCGATTCCCGGCTGGGTCGGAGATTTTCTTCGCTCAGGGACTGGGTGTTGTGTTGTCCTGATCATCATCATTTCATCCCCATCGACACGCATGTCGCCGAAGTAGCGTCAATTCGAAATACTTGCACCAGGCGAACGGTCTACCCGACGGGAGGCCCTAGTCATACGACAACACACTTGGTAGTGGAGCTTGCAGTGCATGAAAACTTTTTGGCTGATTAAAACTGCGTTGCCGGATCGGAATCCGAACCAGAGATTTGACCTTTCTAGTCAACATTATTATGGGCTGAGCTATTTCGGCATTTCTCATGATCCACGACTTTAGAAACTTCGAATATTAGGAGAAATGTGCTGTCAGACTTGAAGCTGAGTGGGCTAAAATGTGAAATACCAGTGGAAAAAATTCGAGAGCATTGTACAACACGCATTAACAGGTATTAACCATGCATAGCACTGGAGCATAAGGCAGCCACATAATGATTCTATAGCCGTATTACAATGTTTCTAGGAACGCAGAAAGGGCTTCATGTCCGATTTCAACGAAATCTGACAACAGCAGAAAGAAGTCAAAATAAGCTTGAGAAAATTAACGCAGGAAGCTTTTAAAGTAATGTAAAGTGACATCTTTTTTACCGGACTGATGAATAATCCAAAAAAGTTGTGGTCTTCCGTGGCCTCGCTCATCATTAAGTACGTTTACGTGTCGCGTCTGCTCTTACGGACATGTCCGAAAGAACAGACACCATTTTGGTCCAGCAGCCATTAGCAATTAAGACACAAAGGAATTACAGGCTCTGGCTGAGAGCAAGAATTGACTGAAATCAAAGGCTCAGGTTGAAAATTTGTGCCAGACGTGATTCTAACGCGGCTGTCCTGCTTACTAGAGATTTGCTGTGTCCACTGAGCCATCAACACAGTGGTCATTGCAACTGCATGGGCTACACCAACACGCTTTCTGTCACACTCAAGTTCTCAACTGATATACACATTACGAAAGTAGTGCTCCTTGCCCTTTATCCTCAATACTGATTCCATTTCTCCGATTCCCGTAAGAGTTCGAGACTGATGTGTATCTACACCGAAGAGATCGTTGGCCGTTGAGTAATTTGATTTAAAGCTTTAAACACTTTGTTTAATAACGTTATCAAAAAACTGAATAACTAATTTCACTTTCACGCATACTCAGAAACTTTCTGGATCAGCAACAGGACCCTAACGACAGTTACGTGACGTAGGTCAATGATGTTCTCCTTCCACAACTGCATCAGAATTGCTATAGAATCGGTGCAATAAAATGGCTGATTCATGCACTGTTGAAGTTCTAAACGATATTAACATTGCATGGACTTGTTTAAGTGATCATCTGCTGCAGTTATGACACAGAACCGAGCCTCTTCATACGAACAGCTCTATTGAATTTCTGCTTTTCACTGCCAGACCGCTTAGAGGATTCCGTCATTACGCCATAAGGCAATATACAGATATGCAGAGAAGCAGGTCGATAAGGCAGACAGATACTGTCCTTACACAACAAACCTATTGTGCAATGTAGCGTATATAGCAGGGAATGAGAAACATTTTTTTCTCATATCTGCATTTCTATTGGAGCTAGGATGTTGTTACCCCCGCAGAGCTGATACTTGGTGAAGTTTGCTGCTTATGTGACAAATTTGGTCGAAATCGATCCACGAGTTTTGGAGGAAATACCAGACGTACTTACGTACATATATCCATAAATACATGCTGCTTGATTTATGTAAAGATGTTTTACATTTGATTAATGACGAAAATATACTTCTTAATAAATCAGCAATAAGAGAAATACATACGTTTTAGGATATGCAATAGTAGTAATACATCAATTTTTGCTTAGATGGCACAAAAGTGTTAAAGTTATAACCTCAATGAAATAAATTATTTATATATGTGGTGTTTGTTCTTTCAGCATGTCTGAAATAATAGCCAACATTTTGAGCCAGCAGCCATTGTGAGTTAAGAAGCAAAGGAATTACAGACATTGGCTGCATATGGGCACTAATTGAAATCAATGGGAAGAATTGAAAATTTGTGCTGGATTTGGATTCGAACTCAGGTACTGCATTAGCACATTAGTATTGTGTGGATAAGTTGAGAATTTGGATCTGACTGGAGGCATGCTAGAGTAGTCCACATAGTTTCAATAAAAACTGTGACCTAGGCATCTGCCTAGTAAACGGGAGATGGGTTCGAATACTGGTCCAGCACCAATTTTCAACTTTCCCCATTAGCTTTTATCAATGCCTGCTTACATCCAGTGCCTGTAATTCCTTTTTGATATAAAGTGTTGGTGTTACAAAGTGTTGTGACACATGAGAAAAGGCACAAGAATAACCACCTGTCAAATTGCGCAGAAATTATACAAATCTGAGGGTACCATGTTGATAGCAGATCTTCACACTTCTGTTATAAACAGTACTCACGAATGGTAGGGCCAGATACATTTGAACTGAGTTCCGTCGCCGCATTACGTAGCATTTCATGCACTGAAATTGTCGGTTGTGACTTTGTGTAGCTACCATCTGCTGATCTTGTCGTCACGTTTTCGCTCCAACTAAATGATCACGTGACAAAATTCGCCGACCTTTGAGGGATAATTTCTATTTCATCAATTATTCCAACCGGGTAATGGTCCTAGACTGGTGAAACAACTTTTCAAGAATCGGCCCCAGAAGTGTTTTATAAGCAACTTTTTTCGTGGTGAATAACATTTCCTTAAGATCATTTCGATCAAATTCAGTCCAGCATTTGCTTTTCCTATAGTTAACTTTATTGTAGAATACAGAGTTGGTGGAGAAACATGCCATTTCATGCCTACGCCGCAGCTACAGAAGGACACCTAAAACGTGTCCACCTCGTTGGCGCACTCCGTGCGTGAGAGGTGCCTGTAGCGAGTGTTTAAACAGGAAGAGGGACGAAGCACGACGGAAAGCCCCCAAATGGCGACGACGGCGCCAATTTCCGGACTCGCCGAGTGCCGGCGCTATTTCCAGCCACTCAGCCGCACAGCGACGAAGAGGGCTAGATTCCGCCTATTGAATCTGGCCAGTGTCGGCAACCAAGCTCCGTCTTTCTCTCTCCTTCTACTTGTTAGTTCCTGAACCTCGAAGGCCATATAAAACTGTCGTCTTATGACTCAGTAAGTTATAACATAGAAGAGAAGGAGAATTACAGGATCTGTTGAACGGAATGAACAGTCATGAGTACAGGATATGGACTGAGAGCAAAGGCGAAGAAAGAGGAAATTAATGACAAGTAGCTGAAATGATAATAGCGAGGAACTTAACATGAGGATTGATCATCGCTAAGTAGACGAAGGTAAGGAATTTTGCTATTTAGGCAGCAAAATAACATCAAAAGTCTACTGTCACTGACAAAAAGGGCAGTTCTACCCAAGAGAAGTTTACCAGCATCAAACAAAGATCATAACGTGAGGAAGAAATTTCTGAGAATGTACATTTGGAGGACAGCATTGTACCGTAGTGAAACAGGCTGTGGGAAAGCCGAAACGAGACAGAGTCGAAGCATTTGAGATGTAATGTTGGAAATTTGTTGGACAGGTAAGAAATACGTACGGTCTCTCCAGAATCGGCGAGTAAAGGAATATATGGGACACATTGACATGAAGAATGGACAGGGTTACAGGACATCTGCTAACACGTCAGACCATAACTACCATTGTACTAGAGGGTGAAAATTGTAGTGGAAGACAGTGATTGGAACACGTCTAAAAAGTAATTGAGGACGTAGATTGCAAGTGCTACTCTGAGATGAAAGGTTGGTCTTCTGCAGAAAGACTCATCTGAGCACTTCACTTATTTTTCAGCATCCCTCTGTAACACCACTTGATTATTATTTTTCCGTATTTCCTAAATAAACAAATTCACTCCCATAGCCAGTACAATTCCATAACTATATCAGCCTGTGATTTGGATAATCTCTTTGCAGCAAACTTTCAGTGCACATTCGTGGTGACAATGGACTAAGGAACTGTGAGATATTTTCTATTGTTGTGTTCGATATCTTTGAAAAATATTATCACCTAACACCATAAGCTGCTATTAGAAATATTCTTTAATAAGCGACAGCATTCTCTCACAGATTACTTTCCAGTACCAATACAAAGAGCAAATACAAAGTGGAGCACAGTACCAAAAGATTGATTTGTTGCAGCAATAATTTTTATCAAACTACAGATAGGTACGTCAACAAGTAAATCTTTCTCAGGTAATTAACAAGTAACAGTGGATGGTATCCTCTACTGGCGGGTGATGGGTCAGGGCGAGTCAGAAGCTACTCGGAAGCTGTGTGAATCCTTTATGCATTTGTCTGTTTATAGTTGGCTTTATATCGGTAATGCTGGATGCTGGTCCTCGAACCAATTGAGCCCGGCAGAAAATCGTAGTAGGATTTCACCGCTGCTATCCTCCCAGAAATCAAACCGCCTGTGTCAGTGTCCAGTAGACTGCCAGATAGGGGAAATTCTGAGAAAATTGTGGGAAACGTGGAAGCTATGACAGCATGGGGAAACTACTGAGCGTCCAAGTGTTCAAGCGAAGAGTAATGACATCATGGAAGCCGAAAATTGCCGTTAGACTAGTGGTAAAGCAGAGTGTCGTAAGGAAGATTAGGCACAATGCAGTAATAAGTATTCAGGTGTTGAAATAGCAGAAAAGTCTCAAGTCACTAGGAGAGTGGACAGTCAGGGAAATCCTTCCCCACCACCGTAGAGCGCAACGGATTGATGACTGATCAGTGGGTAATCTGTGCCCTTGTCTGTATCCAGTGAGAGGAGAAGCTATGGAGGTCAACCCTCAGTCCACCTAGCTGTCTCCGAATGTCTATTGAACCACTATGTGGCTGGAAGGATGCTGCTGCTGTCAGCTGCACAGCAACTTCCTAGGCGACGCTGGTGTGGCACGGAGGCCTCCATCATCCTGCAGTTCTGCTGGAGGCTTTACCTGCGTGACCTGGGCACTGTCCGTCATCCAACTTCGAAAGGGAGGGCGCTGCTGTTGCTCATCCCATTCTTGTGGCAGACTCCTATGCAGCCAGCACCTGTCTTCCAACTAGAGGCCAAGAACCGACTTCTGCAAGCCAGTGAGGCGAATACATCACATGGACCTGGGGAAGTGATTTCTGAGTACAAATCTTCATGGTCAACACATTTGAGATCAATATGTAGAGCTGGAGACCGTTTGCATCCACAGGTCGAGATCTGCCCCGTGATGTAACAGCAGCCACCTGACATGTCGCTGCACCAGCAAAACTGCAAGTCGACTACACATCGGCCTTCCGCTGCTGACGAAGCCGCTATTTGCTGACTCAGCTTTGGCTTGGCGTTTTGGACGGCAATCCTGTATTACTGTCTAATAAATGCGTTATTGTGATTGCTGTTTTCATGGCCCTCTCGAGCGTAACTGGGACCTCACCACCGTATCCCGCATCGCTCTCTTCTGTCCACTGTAGGAGTTTGGGACTGGACTCCTGTAGCTTAGTTTCGCTGAGAAGCAGCACGACACTACGCTGTCAATGTTCTGAACCATGGTCAACTAATGTCAATGGTGATGCAATCAGCTGACACAGATGCTGTATGTGGATGCGAATCCAGTCTGGCAGTGGCATGTGACAGGCACAGACATCCAGAGATTGAATTCTGAACCGGTGGTTGTCTGGCTGCAACATGCATTGGTGACCATTACAGTGACTCAGTGGCTAGGAGGGCCTCATTTAGACCCTCAGCCCATCAGATGATGCTGGTCGGAAGGAAATCCCTGTAACTGATAATAAGCTACAGCAGCGAAGACGGTACTGAGAAGGTAGCCAGTGGCCTCTATAATATAGACTGGCCTAGGACAGAGAAGTGTCTTCATGTTAGCAGCAGCCTGGCAAATGGGTAGCCTCTGTCGATGGTGACAGCTGATTATGAGATGCTGTCAGCATGGCAGCAGTAGCTCTGGATCAGGAACAGAGTGGATTGGGGCCCAGCTGACAGTACATGGCGCCCATGGTGATTGGCCTGCACTCAGCACTCAGCATGAACTGTACTGAACCAAATGTGATTGATCCACAGCCCTTAGAATGGATGATGGGAATAGCATGTGCCCACATGAGGTAATGGTGAATAGTGAAGTGTATGCCCACATGGGCAGTGTTTATCCAGTTTAGCGGTGTTGGCTGACCAGTTAGATAGCCTAGGCTAGAACCACAGTCCATCAGGAAGATGGTCAGCAGTCATGTAGTGGGAGGCCTGGTCCTGGGAAGGGGCCAAGTCGGCAGCAATCAGACTTAGCACGTGCAGTGCCTGGTGCTGGCAGTTTACTGACTTCATCTCAGCTCGAAGAGTGGCGTGGACTTTCCCTAGTGTTTAGCGGCTCTCAGAGACTGTGACTGATTGTCTAAATTTGTCACTATATATGCTTGCCCGGTCATAAACGGCAGCAGTTTGCCCTACAAGTCAAGGGGCGAGATCTACTATGGAGCAGCGATATTATTACTCCATTTTTCCCGTCACGTTAGTAACTCCACAGTCCTGGTGGTACTAGAAAAGGTGATACAACTTCTCCTTGCAGAATCACTGGCCAGCGACTGCCGCAATGTCAGGGTACAGAATACAGGTCCTTACGTCAGTGCACCTAGTTACTCAGCTGTCTTGCGACACCCTCCTTACGATATCTCTTTGTTGTGTCGATCACGAGTGTCATATTCTTATCCAGGTGGAACTATGGTGCAACAATGTAACGTCCATATCAAACTTCCTCAATTGTAATTCACTCTGGCTGTCACGATAGAATAGCCTTCAGCCGGAAACCGTTGCACTGCAGCACGGATGTATTTACATGAGAGTTTTTTTTTCTATTGCAACTGACAGTTTTAATACACTCGGGTATATCTGATTACTTACACTTTGCATTATATAAAACGCCTGTCACCTCATTTTTGTAGTGATTTGTATAATATTTAAAACATGGGACTATGTCAGAGTTAAGAACATGTACAGCTATGCCATTTGAGAGTAGATAATCGTTTTAGAGAAAATCAATACATAAAATGTCTTATTATCACAGTTAATCGGTTACCTAATTGTTTTTTGTGTTCTTAATGCTTAATGGGTTGATAACCTATAACTACTCGTCTATTATGTGCAAGAAATAGAGCGAATACAAAGAAAAAGAAAAACTGATGGATGCCCACCGCACGATGACCTTGTAGTAAGCTTATTGAGGCATTAGGCATTTTTACGCTACGTATTCTACAAATTCTGTGAATTGGAAGTAATCTATCAAGAAAAAATTAATGTTATCCATAAACCAAGTACCAAAGTACTACACTACCTATTCACAGTTAAACGAGATCTGGCATTGGTAGGACTGGATTGTAGTAATTAGATGACTTGTCGAACGATACGAAATGCTTTACACAAGGGGACATTAACCTCTGTTTGAAAACTCATTTTATGAATGTGTAGTGAGAGAGAATAAACTAATTACTTCTGTAATTAAGTATGCCTCTTCAGTGTTTCACATACTCGGTTTGTAAATAGAGAGCATGCTGTCACAAATAAAAATATGTTATATTGTAGTACGTACTAGTAACCACGTCCCATGCCATAACAAAATAGAACACAAATGATCTGAGGAAAATGACAAACTGCATAAAAATATAACTGCGTACACTTCCGCTGACGGCCTCGTGATGATTCACATTCTATTGGATGCTGTACTGCACCACTGTAAATTTATTTTAACTATAAACTGTAAAACGGACATATAAACAATTTCCCTCAATAATTGTATGACATACAGTTTTTCCAATGTCAGTTCCAGTTAATTTTCTTCACCAAATAGTATTTACGTACCTCTTATGTTTCGTCCTCAAAGATTTGGTAGTCAAATGATTTGCCAGACCTTCCTGGAGCAGGCTGCTGAAAAATTCAACAGATAATTAAACTGCGACATAATTGCTCCCTTAATACCCCAGAGCTGCAGAAAGTTGTTAGAAGAATATTAAGAACAAAGGGTCGCGTCGCTCCCATTAAGCTGAAAGGTCTACGCAGCCGTAAACTGCCAACAGCTCCTGGGGAATGTGCTGCGTTTAACGCTCGGGCACCTAACTCGATTGGTAGCTTCGTAAACAGGCGATATACCCGAGAACATAAATTAAGCTACGCAATCCGTTGCTTCGAGCTAACTCCTACAGTAGCTTGGCACAATTTACGAGACATTCGTTTTACTAGCTATAATGAGCGTTGACATTTTTAGCTTAGCCTTAATACAGACTATCCCACGAATTTCAGGATTACGTAATTAGCACACTGGTGATGGGCGTAGCTTTCTTTTCATAAACATGGATGATGAGACTCTCACGTAAAACATCTAGGCTAGCTTCAACTCTTCCACCTTCTATTTAGACATATTCGGAGGCTTTGAATGCATTACTACATGGAAACTAACACAATCAACAATTAATCATTTTTTCAGCCTTAGTGGCATCCGGTAAAACTGTCCAGTCAAATTGCTAAATCCGTTGTAGTACATTCATTCGCAAATAAATCTACGCACTAAAAAGAACTGTTCTCCTAAACATATCGAGGCAGATGAAGGAACTATCTACCGTAAAATTTCTCGTATCATATAGAAAAATTTATTATGCCATGCGTTTAGAACCTGCTAATTGAACTGTCCTTTGTGGGGGAAGAAATATATCAATTCGATCCAAGATGAAACTATGGACTTCTTGCCTGTTATTATAATTCAGGTCAGTGAGAGAAATGCTGCAATACTTGCAAAAACATTTTTGCTTCTAAAACTGTCATAATGTGGACGTTAAGAGTAGAGGAGAGGAAAGGGTAGGGTGGGGGAGTGTGTTGCTTAGACTTCATTCATCGGTTTCTTCCTCTCCCCGTCCTCCCTTTCGGCAGTAATTTTATTCCTTTTCCTCTTTGCTGTCTCTATAAATGTACTAAAAAAAATGGCTCTCATCACTATGGGACTCAACAGCTATGGTCATCAGTCCCCTAGAACTTAGAACTACTTAAACCAATTAACCTAAAGACATCACACAACACCCAGTCATCACGAGGCAGAGAAAATCCCTGACCCCGCGGGGAATCGAACGCGGGAACCCGGGCGCGGGAAGAGAGAACGCTACCGCACGACCACGAGCTGCGGACTGTACTAATTTGTGTATTAGGTTGATACATAAGTTCGTAGTGTTCCTACAAAAGTTTAATAAACACAACAGATACACCCAACAGAGACTTTAGTCAACAATAATATATTCTCCTGTGCAATTTACAACAGTCTGCCATCGCTGGGATAAATTTCTGACCCCACGTCTTTTGCGAGATGCGTGATTTTGAGACAAAGAACTCGTCGATCCATGTTATGGGCGCATATTTACTCGGAAAGAAAGTTCCTTTATGGTTGGTAGATAGAGAGCGATAAATATGAAAATGTGAGTACACAAGATCAGGTGAATGGGGTGGACGCGGAATGACTTCCCAACTCAACTCCTATATAGGGCTCTGAGCATTATGCTACTTAACTTCTGAGGTCATCAGTCGCCTAGAACTTAGAACTAATTAAACCTAACTAACCTAAGGACAGCACACAAATCCATGCTCGAGGCAGGATTCGAACCTGCGACCGTAGCGGTCGCTCAGTTTCGGACTGCAGCGCCTAGAACCGCACGGCCACTCCGGCCGGCCCAACTCCTATATAGTGTTTTTTGTCAGTCTAGCAGAACGCGGGCTGGCATTATCGTGGAGTAACATCACATTACTCATTCTTCTCGGTCGTTGTTCTTGAACTGCATTTGTAAGACGTCTCAGTCAATTACAATAAATGTCAGAAGCGATTGTTACACCTCGGGAAAGTAACAAATGCACACGGTGGTCTGTTCCTTCGTTCGGGCTCAACAATTCCTTTCTTCTCTTCATGTTAGCATAAATACACTATTTCTCGTCGCTAGTAACAGTACAGGATACGAATGGTCTGCGTTGTTCACGAGCCAATTAATGACCGGACACGGCCTCAATGGAGCATCGACGTTCGTCGCCACCTAATCGACGAATATCCGCATCGTTTGATTGGGCGTAGTAGTGAAGATGGTATCTCTCCGTCCCCTTGGTACCCCAGGCCACTATTTCCCAACGCCTTGTGACTTTTTCCTTTGGGGGTACATTAATAACCATGTTTACGTACCCTCACTGCCAAGAACACTGGAATAGACCAGAGAAAGCATCGATTCTGCTGTGATGACCACTGACAGCTTGTCGTCACATGAGGCATGGAACGAACTTGACTACTGCTTGGACGTGTGTCGTGTGACCAGAGGGGCACTCCTAGAACATATACAGAGTTCAAAATGTAATATTGATGAGCTTACGGCTTTATTGATAGATCAATCATGTATGCGCATGAAATACTTTGGACAATATACAGCTTTGAAAACGGATGTATCATGTATAGTAGCCTTGTACGAGGGAGGATCGGAAAATAACGCAAAATATTTTTTTTCCCTAGTAGTGCCACTGGAATATTGAAATTTCACGACAATATAGTTTGAAGTTTGCGCTGCCGCGGTTGTTTTGCTTTAACGCGCTGGTTTAGAGAGAGAAGACTGAAACTACGAAACAAACATGGCGTGCATGTTACTGTCGTCAACTTGTGAAGAGCAGCAAAGTGTCGTCCGATATTTGTGGATCAAAGGGCATAAATGGAGTGAAATGCGCAAGGACATGCGCGGCGTCTATGGGGACAACTGTTTGGACTGTAGCAATACCTCCAGATGGTGTGAATTCTTCCGAGAGGGCTGTGTGAACCTTAGTGATTCGCCTTGCTGCGTATGTGGGGACAACTGTATGGACTGTAACAATATCACCATGTGCTGTGAATTCATCTGAGAGGGCCATGTGAACCTTACTGATTCGCCTTGTTGCGTATGTGGGGACAACTGTATGGACTGTAGCAATATCTCCAGGTGGCGTGAATTCTTCCGAGAGGGCCATGTGGACCTTAGTGATTCGCCACGCTCCGGATGGCCGGTAACAGCTACAACCCTGCAGAATGTCGGAGCCATTGGAGGCAGAAATTTTGAACGACTGGAGTGTGCAACTGCGGAATTGTCGCAGCAGTTCAACATTTCCTATAGTGCAGTATACGATATTGTTCATGACACGTTGAAATTTCACAAAGTTAGTGCTAGCTGGGTGCCTGACAACCTAACAGACAATCACAAGGGCAGCGAATGATGACTAGCTTGGATCACCTAACGCGATACGCATCACCGGTGATGAGTCGTGGGCGTATCACTTCACACCCGAAACCAAGCTGGACTTAGTTGAGCACGGGACCACTGTGAATGCTACAGCCAACATTAAAACTCTGGTTAGGTTGCGTCTTGCCCTTCGTAACAAACGCCACAACATTAATGTTGACTGCTTCAAATATCTTAATGGCAATGCTCGCCCCCATGTTGCTGCTCCTGTTCGTGAGAAAATCTCTAAATTTGGGGGGAGGTGCTGCAGCATCCACCGTACAGTCCTGACTCCGCACAGCTGGACTTTCATCCGTTTGGTCCGAAGAAGAAATTCCTGGCCGGCCAACGCTTTGCGACAGACGCGGAAGTGAAATCAGCAGTGTGCAGGTGGCTATACTCCAACCAAACGGACTTCTAGGTACAGCGTATATTGAAACTGGTACCATGAAGGGATACATGTGCTGAGAACGTTGATGACTATGTGGAGACCTAGGTAAGAGATGTAAGTTCATTTGCGATGATTTTTGTTTTGTTTCCTAACAAAGTTTTTGGTAGTAAAATTATTGTGCGTTACTTTCCCATCTTCCCTCATATATTACTCACACCTCAAAAGAGCTCCATACAACTGGTACCAGTCGATGTGGTCTTCTACCGCTGACTCGAGTCATTGGCAGTGAAGTTGTGTAAATGTGCCATTGATTTGTGTGAAACCAGTGCAGTAAGATGGGTCCATATAAAGAAGTAAGAAAATTTCAGAAAACAGCAATCGTGCTTGGATGTGCCCATGACCACACCGTGAACGAAGCTGCATGACTTGTTGGTGTATCAGCGCCGACTGTGCAGCGTGTCTACAAGGAATGGTGTACCACTCACACCTCGTAACGCAATAATAACAGAGGCCGTAAAAGGACCAACAGGGACTCGAGACGCCTTGTGAATCACAGCCGGTCTCAAACCCCGCAGGAATTGGTGCTCTCACTAAATGCAAGCCCATCTCAACCAGTTTCAGAGTGAATATTGCGAATGGAACTGCATTCAGTGGACAGTTGGGCTTCGGTTGAAATGTGCAGCTCGTAGGGTCGTTAGCGTGTTAGCGTGACGTGACGGGGTTCATCAGTGGAAAGTGCTGTCTGCCTGCCTGCCAGACTCACGTGTTCGTCACACAAACGATATGCAAACTGGTGTAAGCGTTATATTGCATTAACCCTGCAAACTGCTACCTTCCATATAGAGACACCTGTTTTTCAATGGAAAACCATTACAGTACTGTATTGTATTGTACTGTATGTTAACCTTGGGCCTAGGAACAACGGCGAAGCTCCGTTCCCGCCGCAGACGCAGTGGTCCACAACCCCACGACGACTACCGCAGTAAACTTCAACCCTATGCCGCCCCACACCGAACCACTCTTTCAGTCTTATTGTGCGGTTCAGCCCCCGGTGGAACCCCCAGGGAACGTCTCACACCAGACGAGTGTAACCCCTATGTTTGCGTGGTAGAATAGTGGTGGTGTACGCGTATGTGGAGAACTTGTTTGCGCAGCAATCGCCGACATAGTGTAGCTGAGGCAGAATAAGGGGAACCAGCCCGCATTCGCCGCATTAGACGGAAAACCGCCTAAAAACCAGCTGGCCGGCTCACCGGGCCTCGACACAAGTCCGCCAGGCGGATTCGTGCCGGGGACCAGGAGCTCCTTTCAAATCCGGAAAGGTGTGAGTTAGACCGCACGGCTAACCAGGCGGGCAACCATTACAGAAAGAGTATCATTCCGTTATGAAGAATATATCGGTCGTATTTCTTTATTGTTGATTCCCTGACGTAATTTGTTGTAGGGAAAGGACAAAACAAATCAGTTCTTATAAATACTAGATTTATTTTCCCTAAATTGGTTGACAAGTAAAATGAACATTTTCTTGAAAATGCATCTGTGAATAGTCTCTTATTTAATACTCAGGAAAGAAGCGTCTTGTCTCTGCAAAAATCTAACAAAATCAATTTCCACAATGGGACTGTACTGAACCAAATGTGATTGATCCACAGCCCTTAGAATGGATGATGGGAATAGCATGTGCCCACATGAGGTAATGGTGAATAGTGAAGTGTATGCCCACATGGGCAGTGTTTATCCAGTTTAGCGGTGTTGGCTGACCAGTTAGATAGCCTAGGCTAGAACCACAGTCCATCAGGAAGATGGTCAGCAGTCATGTAGTGGGAGGCCTGGTCCTGGGAAGGGGCCAAGTCGGCAGCAATCAGACTTAGCACGTGCAGTGCCTGGTGCTGGCAGTTTACTGACTTCATCTCAGCTCGAAGAGTGGCGTGGACTTTCCCTAGTGTTTAGCGGCTCTCAGAGACTGTGACTGATTGTCTAAATTTGTCACTATATATGCTTGCCCGGTCATAAACGGCAGCAGTTTGCCCTACAAGTCAAGGGGCGAGATCTACTATGGAGCAGCGATATTATTACTCCATTTTTCCCGTCACGTTAGTAACTCCACAGTCCTGGTGGTACTAGAAAAGGTGATACAACTTCTCCTTGCAGAATCACTGGCCAGCGACTGCCGCAATGTCAGGATACAGAATACAGGTCCTTACGTCATTGCACCTAGTTACTCAGCTGTCTTGCGACACCCTCCTTACGATGTCTCTTTGTTGTGTCGATCACGAGTGTCATATTCTTATCCAGGTGGAACTATGGTGCAACAATGTAACGTCCATATCAAACTTCCTCAATTGTAATTCACTCTGGCTGTCACGATAGAATAGCCTTCAGCCGGAAACCGTTGCACTGCAGCACGGATGTATTTACATGAGAGTTTTTTTTTCTATTGCAACTGACAGTTTTAATACACTCGGGTATATCTGATTACTTACACTTTGCATTATATAAAACGCCTGTCACCTCATTTTTGTAGTGATTTGTATAATATTTAAAACATGGGACTATGTCAGAGTTAAGAACATGTACAGCTATGCCATTTGAGAGTAGATAATCGTTTTAGAGAAAATCAATACATAAAATGTCTTATTATCACAGTTAATCGGTTACCTAATTGTTTTTTGTGTTCTTAATGCTTAATGGGTTGATAACCTATAACTACTCGTCTATTATGTGCAAGAAATAGAGCGAATACAAAGAAAAAGAAAAACTGATGGATGCCCACCGCACGATGACCTTGTAGTAAGCTTATTGAGGCATTAGGCATTTTTACGCTACGTATTCTACAAATTCTGTGAATTGGAAGTAATCTATCAAGAAAAAATTAATGTTATCCATAAACCAAGTACCAAAGTACTACACTACCTATTCACAGTTAAACGAGATCTGGCATTGGTAGGACTGGATTGTAGTAATTAGATGACTTGTCGAACGATACGAAATGCTTTACACAAGGGGACATTAACCTCTGTTTGAAAACTCATTTTATGAATGTGTAGTGAGAGAGAATAAACTAATTACTTCTGTAATTAAGTATGCCTCTTCAGTGTTTCACATACTCGGTTTGTAAATAGAGAGCATGCTGTCACAAATAAAAATATGTTATATTGTAGTACGTACTAGTAACCACGTCCCATGCCATAACAAAATAGAACACAAATGATCTGAGGAAAATGACAAACTGCATAAAAATATAACTGCGTACACTTCCGCTGACGGCCTCGTGATGATTCACATTCTATTGGATGCTGTACTGCACCACTGTAAATTTATTTTAACTATAAACTGTAAAACGGACATATAAACAATTTCCCTCAATAATTGTATGACATACAGTTTTTCCAATGTCAGTTCCAGTTAATTTTCTTCACCAAATAGTATTTACGTACCTCTTATGTTTCGTCCTCAAAGATTTGGTAGTCAAATGATTTGCCAGACCTTCCTGGAGCAGGCTGCTGAAAAATTCAACAGATAATTAAACTGCGACATAATTGCTCCCTTAATACCCCAGAGCTGCAGAAAGTTGTTAGAAGAATATTAAGAACAAAGGGTCGCGTCGCTCCCATTAAGCTGAAAGGTCTACGCAGCCGTAAACTGCCAACAGCTCCTGGGGAATGTGCTGCGTTTAACGCTCGGGCACCTAACTCGATTGGTAGCTTCGTAAACAGGCGATATACCCGAGAACATAAATTAAGCTACGCAATCCGTTGCTTCGAGCTAACTCCTACAGTAGCTTGGCACAATTTACGAGACATTCGTTTTACTAGCTATAATGAGCGTTGACATTTTTAGCTTAGCCTTAATACAGACTATCCCACGAATTTCAGGATTACGTAATTAGCACACTGGTGATGGGCGTAGCTTTCTTTTCATAAACATGGATGATGAGACTCTCACGTAAAACATCTAGGCTAGCTTCAACTCTTCCACCTTCTATTTAGACATATTCGGAGGCTTTGAATGCATTACTACATGGAAACTAACACAATCAACAATTAATCATTTTTTCAGCCTTAGTGGCATCCGGTAAAACTGTCCAGTCAAATTGCTAAATCCGTTGTAGTACATTCATTCGCAAATAAATCTACGCACTAAAAAGAACTGTTCTCCTAAACATATCGAGGCAGATGAAGGAACTATCTACCGTAAAATTTCTCGTATCATATAGAAAAATTTATTATGCCATGCGTTTAGAACCTGCTAATTGAACTGTCCTTTGTGGGGGAAGAAATATATCAATTCGATCCAAGATGAAACTATGGACTTCTTGCCTGTTATTATAATTCAGGTCAGTGAGAGAAATGCTGCAATACTTGCAAAAACATTTTTGCTTCTAAAACTGTCATAATGTGGACGTTAAGAGTAGAGGAGAGGAAAGGGTAGGGTGGGGGAGTGTGTTGCTTAGACTTCATTCATCGGTTTCTTCCTCTCCCCGTCCTCCCTTTCGGCAGTAATTTTATTCCTTTTCCTCTTTGCTGTCTCTATAAATGTACTAAAAAAAATGGCTCTCATCACTATGGGACTCAACAGCTATGGTCATCAGTCCCCTAGAACTTAGAACTACTTAAACCAATTAACCTAAAGACATCACACAACACCCAGTCATCACGAGGCAGAGAAAATCCCTGACCCCGCGGGGAATCGAACGCGGGAACCCGGGCGCGGGAAGAGAGAACGCTACCGCACGACCACGAGCTGCGGACTGTACTAATTTGTGTATTAGGTTGATACATAAGTTCGTAGTGTTCCTACAAAAGTTTAATAAACACAACAGATACACCCAACAGAGACTTTAGTCAACAATAATATATTCTCCTGTGCAATTTACAACAGTCTGCCATCGCTGGGATAAATTTCTGACCCCACGTCTTTTGCGAGATGCGTGATTTTGAGACAAAGAACTCGTCGATCCATGTTATGGGCGCATATTTACTCGGAAAGAAAGTTCCTTTATGGTTGGTAGATAGAGAGCGATAAATATGAAAATGTGAGTACACAAGATCAGGTGAATGGGGTGGACGCGGAATGACTTCCCAACTCAACTCCTATATAGGGCTCTGAGCATTATGCTACTTAACTTCTGAGGTCATCAGTCGCCTAGAACTTAGAACTAATTAAACCTAACTAACCTAAGGACAGCACACAAATCCATGCTCGAGGCAGGATTCGAACCTGCGACCGTAGCGGTCGCTCAGTTTCGGACTGCAGCGCCTAGAACCGCACGGCCACTCCGGCCGGCCCAACTCCTATATAGTGTTTTTTGTCAGTCTAGCAGAACGCGGGCTGGCATTATCGTGGAGTAACATCACATTACTCATTCTTCTCGGTCGTTGTTCTTGAACTGCATTTGTAAGACGTCTCAGTCAATTACAATAAATGTCAGAAGCGATTGTTACACCTCGGGAAAGTAACAAATGCACACGGTGGTCTGTTCCTTCGTTCGGGCTCAACAATTCCTTTCTTCTCTTCATGTTAGCATAAATACACTATTTCTCGTCGCTAGTAACAGTACAGGATACGAATGGTCTGCGTTGTTCACGAGCCAATTAATGACCGGACACGGCCTCAATGGGCCACGCGTTCTCGTACCCTCTCCATGAGAAACTAACGTTCCTCTACGCTCTCAGGAAACTGCTGCATGGAGGGGACGGTTCACAACTTTCGCCATAGTGACGATCAAGAATTACTCTCAACACGTTGAAATGTCGGGGAAGCCTGTCAAAACTTCTCCACTATCGCTTGTAGTATGCCCATTAGCTGGCCGAGGTTGGTACACTGTACATTCTGTGTCGCCATTCATTGGTT
Source organism: Schistocerca cancellata (assembly GCF_023864275.1). NCBI lineage: Eukaryota > Metazoa > Arthropoda > Insecta > Orthoptera > Acrididae > Schistocerca > Schistocerca cancellata. Next base: position 180,551,807 of record NC_064632.1, read on the forward strand.
CAGACGTTTACGCTGCTGTAGCTATGCCGATGAAGCTTCTGATTGGCTGATATCATTCAAACAGATTCTAGAATTTTACCGCACTGGGAACGTCACAATGTCAGTGTCTCATATTTGCATCCGCCTACAGGAAATGCTGATTCGTCACACGAGAAATGCTCAGAAGACCTCTGGTCATCCAGCTGTCTGCCAAGACTGTGTCTCCTCGCTCATAACGGAAACCGACTACTCTGTGGCCTCATTTCTGCGAAACAGCAGCGCAGCAGGGGGGAGCTTAAGGCATACCGTATTCATAGCGTTCATAGTGCTGCGACCACCCACGTCTGTCACTGTAACCTCATAGGACTGCCTCATGGAAAGGAAATTCACGAATCTTACGCCAGAAGCCACTAACGATGCATTTACCTCCAGCACAGTTAAGAACCCTAAGCTGTCAAGTTTACTCATTACCGAAAAACAATGTATGTGATGGTACTGTCACAAGGTACCTCGCAAACGACTGTTGCTCACAGCAGAAAATAAAGCTACACGTGTACAACGCTTTACGCAGCAGAGAAATTGGGCAGACGCTGGCTGGAGGCACGTAGTGAGGTCGATAAGTAGAGATTGTGCGTTTTGAGGTCGATAGGTCGCGACTGTGCGTCTTTTCGAATGACGCAAACATTTCGTATACAGCGACGGTCCAATGGGAAGGTCTACCTGGAGTTACTGGAGGATGCCGGAGGTGGCTGTGTGATGGGGTGTTTTTGCACCATGAAGTGGACGCATTCATTCAGATTACCGCGAACATGAACCAGGGTTTTACAAGTTATGGATTCTTGGATGTCGTTCTTTAATAGTCAAGATCGTAAAAATTCTTTATAATCATTGATAACTGTTTCAGCTAAAAGAGCTAGCCATCTTCAAAGTCAGAATTTTACGGGATTGTACATGAAGTTGAGTATTGTCATACAAACTATCATTTTGGCAAAGATTGGACAAAGCCAATACATACCATGAAGACCGACATTTCTATGTCGAATAACTGGCCCATAGGAGGGACATCGTCGTCAATAAACTACATACTAGTGCATAACGACATTCATAGCCCAACCGTTTCGTACGTGCACATCTCGATGAACATTTGTGTTTATTTTCATTTATTTTATTTATTTATTTAACCTGATCGTACATTGGGGCAGGGTTTCACATATACAATACCTCTTTTATATTATAGTTTTATGTAAAATAACAACTTTAATGTTACAAATAGATTTAAATGTTTTATGTGTATATTGACAATGCGAGTGAATAATACTAAGAACTAGTAAAATTAATACTGGTAGTATTTGTAATACTGCTGCTGGTATAGTGAGTTCTGGGGAAAAGAACTTTAAGGAGACTGCACCTTCTCAGAGTACTGGAAAGTGAGGAAGATGTGGTTGGAAAGAAGGATGTATAAGAGCGACGAATGCGTACAGGGACAATGGCAATCAGAATTGCTGCTTTAGTAGATATGTCGTCAATTGTCTTCTGAAGCTGGAGATATTAGTCAGCACTGCAATATCAAGCTGTAAGTTATTCGACAGTTGGGTTTCTGCCACTGAGACGAACTTAGAGAAAATGGCTGAACGACAGAGTGGGTTAAGTATCACTTAAAAAATACAGACACCGTATACAAATACGAATCTTTGTGCCGTTATCCCAATGCAAAAGCTGGTAGCAGTGTAAAAACTATTACCGACTTGTAAAAAGTGCTTATCACACACTAGCGCACAAATTTAACTCAATCACGTACCACAAGTCGACAATAGAGTAACATGACCGCGTCAGAGTAAGCAGAACATTGATGTGCTAGAGTTTACAGGAAATCTACGTGCCACTACGTGGCATTGCAGTTACAATATATTGTGATGACATACACCAACGGCAAAAAAATCACAAAAACCAAAAAGATGTGTGCGGCACAAATGAAAGTTGATAGGAGTGTTTCAACATCTGATGGATTTTTCCATTCCAATTTCAAGCCAGTGGCGTTAGAATGGTGCCAGTAACGCCACTGCGAGGATGTAAATCACGTTTGCTTTAAAACCACGCTGTAATGGTCGTGAGCATTATTTACCTTTTAAATTGGACGTGATGAGTGGATGTTAGTCAAGAATACCTTTAAAGCGACAAAGACGCCATTATCAACACCTCACTGAGTTTGAACGAGGTCGTATAATAGAGCTATGAGGAGCTGGGTTTTCCGTTTGCAATATTACAGAAAGAAATGGTGGGACTACACGTGATTACTGACAGCGGTAGCCACGGGAATGTGCGGATGCAAGAAGACCGGGCTCTGGACGGCAACGTGGTACTATTGAGGGAGGACCACCGTGTTCGCCGGCCGCAGTGGCCGAGTGGTTCTAGGCGCTTCAGTCCGGAACCACGCTGCTGCTGCTGCTGCCGCAGGTTCTGATCCTGCCTTCGGCATGGATGCGTGTGATGTTCTTAGGTTAGTTAGGTTGAAGTTGTTCTAAGTCTAGGGGACTGATGACCTCAGATGTTAAGTCCCACAGTTCTTAGAGCCATTTGAACCACCATGTTCGGCGTATGGCTCTCACGTATCGCACTGCATCCGCAGCAGCAATTGACACCACAGGGACACAACGAACTGGTGCAAATCGGTTACTTCAAGATCACTTCCGAGCCAGACCCCCTGTCGCGTACGTTCCACTGACCCAAAACCACCGCCATTTGCGACCTCAGCGGTGTCAAGCGAGAGCTCATTGAACGGCAGAGTGGAGTTTTGTTTGGTGTATTGGTTAGGAGTAGGCCAGTTGAGTGCCTGCAACCTATCTGCCGGGTTGTTAGTCATACTGGATCTTCACCTGGAGTTATGATCTGCAGCGCTATTACGTATGACAGCGGGAGCACTCTTGTGGTTATCCCGCTCACCCTGACTGCAAAATTGTACGTCTGCTGTTGTAACCCAACATGCTCTACAGATTGTCGACTTGTTGCCTTGTCCTGATCGATGATCAGATCTGCTTCCAATCGAGCGCTTGTGGGACATCATCGGACGACAACTCCAGCGTCGTCCACAAACAGCCTTAAGTGTCCCTGTACTGACGGACAAAGTGCAACACGTATGGCTCTCCATCTCACAAACTTACGTCCGGCACCTGTACAATACGATGCTTGCATTCAACCTTCTGGCAGTTATACCGGTTATTAATGTACCAGCTTTCACATTTTCAATGGCTTATCTGGCGTTTACGTTAATCTGGGATCTTGCAATGTTAATCACTTAAATGTGTTACCTAAATAAATGTATTCCCAAGTTGAACTGGTATCTGTTATATACGTCTGATCGCCTGAGATAAAACCCTGGACGATTCCTCTGAAAACAATACGGCCTATTTTCGTCCTTATTCTTCACCAATCAAAGCAAGTTCTTCGTCGAAGTCCTTATTCTTCCGAGTGACAACTGCAGTTTGCGCATGCTACTATCTGTGTGCCAGTATAACGTGGACAGATGAATGGCGTGTGTCCCACGAACAGAATTCGACAATGCTGTTTTCTTTTAGCTCTTTTCTTGTAGCTCCGTTTTCCCGACGTTTTCTGAAAATATCGTTAGAAACACTCGTAACACGAAATTCGAGACTCTAGAGTCTACAGTGAACGATTTAGTAAAATTAGATATTACCAACACTATTCAGATTTAAGAGGCTTATTATTATTTGCAATACGACATCTAACAGAAGGTGAGAAGTTTTCAAGTACAACTACAATACGACATTAAAAAGTGGCTAGAATCGTCAGACAATATGGGCTAAGAGGAAGGAATAGTTTATGGGAAATTTTTTAGGGTTTTGCGAGTGGTTTATAATGTTTAAAGTAATTAATTTTTTAAAGAGAAGCATTTGGTGGTAGAAACCTGCAGCAGAAGCAGCGAGGTACCATTGTAGTAGGTGTGCGCAGATTAAGGGGCAAGATACTGCACCGCGAAGCACTGCTAGACCTGCAGTAGATTCATAACGTAGCAGCACTTGGCTGAAATTCAAAATAATAGAGAAAGGGGTAGCTAAAGCTCGGAAATTGCAAATTTAAAAAAGGACGAAATATCTTGAAATTCTTAGTACATGAAGCAATGTCGAGAACAGTTAAGAACAAGAATATTGCAATGAAAATTCATGCATAATGAGTTAACGCCACATACGTCAAGTCCTGTCAGTTGGAAGGCTAGTTTAGGAAAACACAGTTCGTTACTAGGCATCTTCCTATTGCAGGTGGTGCATATGTTCCATCATCTGACATTAACGAAGGCTACAAACCACGGCGAGCCGGCCGCTGTGACCTAGCGGCTCTAGGCGCTTCAGTCCGGAACCGCGCTGATGCTACGGTCGCAGGTTCGAATCCTGCCTCGGGCATGGATGTGTGTGATGTCCTTAGATTAGTTAGGTTTAAGTGGTTCTAAGTTCTAGAGGACTGATGACCGCAGATGTTCAGTCCCATTTGAAACCACAGCGCAACTTCCCATTTTTCGCAAGTACAAAACATTGTCACAGGTGAAAACTGTGGTAAGCGAAAATTGCCTAAACCCCTGGGGATCTAATCTTTCTCTGGCCCAAAACGTACCCATTGCACTACCTTTCTTTAATGACGTTCACTGACTTCAGCTTATTCTACCACGAAAACAGTACATTTAAAAGAATAGTTACCTTCACTCTTTAAAGATTTTAACAATTGAAAACTATATCTTTGTTCTAATAAACAAGTGAGACGAGTTATTCTTAAAAACTTCAAACTGGATTACTAAAACTTCTCTCTCTTGAGAAACTAAAGGTATTTTAATTTCATCATTTCTACTATTCTATCCATTTCTCTTGTATCTTGGTCATTACATAAAATATGTAGTTATAAATTGACCGTCGTTGTATGTAAGTTGGAGGTGAAGGGGAGGGAGATATCAGCTGCATGACGATTTTATGCGGAATCAACGGCGACGAGTGAAAAGTCTGAGGGAGACTTGAACCCGGCATCTGCTACTTACATTTTTTCACTTTTTTCGTTACATTTGAGTTCAGAAAAAGGGCAGAAGTTCATTTATGAAGAAGAAAAATGAACATTTTACCCCTATTTGTGATAGGAGTAGATTAACAAAGGTATGTATTTTCAACAATTTTCTCTTAAACAAATTAAGAAAGGAAAATTCTTCGTGATATTTTTGTTCTCTTCAACGTAACAACAAAACGAAATGGTACATAAAGAATTATCACTTCATTGTTGAAAGACCGTTGTCTCTCCTATTCCTTGAAAGAGTAAAGAAATGCAAGAAACTCAAAAATAGAAAATAAAACTGTCTTCTGCATTGCTGAACGTCTGCAATAATTCCTTAATGATTCGAATATAACTGAAACCCCTGAAGATATTAGGGGTCATGCAATAGGAGCAGTGTCGCCATTTACTATCCGAATGGCGTTTATTCAGTTAACTGTTGATCATAAATTTCATCATGTTTCCAAATGACTGCCTGTAGTCAACGTGTTGGCTGATTTTGAGGAGTTCAATTTTCGATGTATGAATAATCGTCTATGTAAGTAGTACGCTGGATGTGATAAATGAAGCTGTGTGGCCCATGATCCACGTAGAAGCGTTGTTCTTTGCTCATGGATATCTCAGCTTTTGTGGTTGAACGCTCTCAAAAAAGGTCTACACTACTGGTCTTCGCACGATCTATCACCGAGAACCTGTGACGAAGAAATGTTGCAATTACTTCAGCATGTCCACTCGTGAACGTATAAATTACCATGTCCACTCTCCCATATGCGTCACAGTTGGGCATCAGATGAAGTCTTACATAACTTCTCATTCATTGCTACTTTATCGTTTAGTGTTAGGTTCATGTCGGCTATGATTTGTGACGGTGACATGTCGTTGTGCACATTTCGCCCAACTATTTTCCGTTTCGTATGTGGATGTTTCTCTTCGATACGACCACAGGGTTTGCTATCGTTAGAAGTTCATAAAGTTTCCTGTTAGTCATGCTTCCGATATCGACCAAGTTGTGCCGAATGTAGCTCATTCTCACCTAGTACATTCGTACATGTAGGTAATTAAACGGAATGCCAGTGATGTCAAGTGGTGGGTCAAGGGAATGAGGCTTCTACCGCTTGATGAGATTTGTGATGATACTGGACCTCAGGGTACGAACTTGCTTCCTGATACGATTTACAAGAAGGGTGACAAATTTTTTTGTACGATAATGAGCTGAAGACCACCTTTGGACGTGGGCAAATTTAATGTATCAAACTGAACTCTGAAAATGTGTTCTCTAAAAAGAAACCATCATAGATCTAGCTATATGCTCTTCGCTAGGTGATCGGATGTAGGGAGAAATTGCGCCAAATATTTCATTTTGCTTGTAATGGCGATCACTATGGTCTTAACTTTCTGTATTAAATCGCGGTCACAGTGGAGTATCAAAGCAGCATGTAATTTATTAAGCATTTGTGATCAGTTATTCGTTAGCAAAATGTCTGGAATGGGCTCGAAGGTAACACCGAGAGATTTATGACAATCCTTTTCTGTGCGCCAGGTAGCTTGTGATATGTATCTGACACCACGTCCTGTTTGCAAGGCTGTGGTTTTAGTTCTTTTGCTCCTGAAAGAAGCATGAAAGCCGTTAAAAAAGTTTCTGCTGACATAAGTTGTTGTAATGATGACACACCTGCGCGTATATCGTCAGCATATGCAATGCTGGGATAGTAACAGTATCGATGCGAAACCCAATCTTACTTCGCGCTAAGTTATTCAGTAGCAGCTCCACTGCAGTGGCATATAATACCATTAACAGTGGACATCCTTGGACTGCCCAATGCCAGCTTCTTTTATAAAATGGCCATTAATTAGAATCCAAGAAGAGATTTTGTAGTGATATTGCTAATTAATGATGTGAGTGCGATAAACCTAGTTTCGTAATAGTTTTAAAGAGCAAGTCACGACATACATAATAACACGCCTTCTCAAAATCTAGAAAGTTCAGGGCATTTATTTTCAACATGTGAATAGATGATGTTCCTCAAGTCACAGTTAGCTGAGTCTACACTTCGGCCTTTCAATGCATTATGTTGACAACTGCCTAAAACTTTGTGTATAATTGTTTGCATCTGTAGCTTCATCGATCTAGTAATAATTTTGAAGTCGGCGTTCAATAATGTGACAGGCCATATATTATCCATCTCCCTCTTATTACCTTTTTTCAGGAAGTGTAGGATGATACCAGCATTGCGTGTGAATTCCAAATGCCAGAATGTATTCGCTATGTCGACGAGTGTTGGGGCAAAGAGGTTCCAGTATCGCTGGTCAAAAAGCGCTGAGGCCGTCGGGTCCTGGTGATATCCCTTCTTTGCCCTGTTAACCGCTAGTCTGATTTCTTCCTCTGCGAAAACAGATTCCAGATCTGCATTATCCTCGCGTGACATCCGTCCACAGTGTCTAGCGCACAAGCGTGGGATATCTGGGCATGCTCCGCAGCAGACTCACATTCTTACATGGCGCCATCTACCTGCAGCCCTCGTCCATGCTCGCTAATTTCAGATTCCCACCGGAGGTCGGATGTAAATGAACATCCGCACTGAAGGGTTGTGGATTACCTTCTTTTCCTTTTCTCCCCCCCTCTCTGCCCCCTCTCTCTCCTCCCCCCTCCCCCTCTCTCCCCCCTCCCCCTCCCCCTCTCTCTCCCCCCTCCCCCCCTCTCTCTCTCGCATAGAATTATTTTGTATGGAGTCGTCAGACTAACGTATCACAAAAAAATTGTTTAAAGTTACCAACTTTTAAAAGTAGGTTTTATTGTGTTGTTTTGTCATACCATGTATAATACCGAAATGGAACATTTCAGGAACTGCAGTTGTGCAATACACAGTAGAATACATATTTTTATAACCAGTGGCGTTTGACTGAAATTTATTGGCAATATAAAAACGGAGAGAACTTCACAGTAGGATGAGACTAAGAAGAAGAAACTACTTCCGGAGTTTTGAAGTGGGAGATTTACGATGAAATAAAGTAAATAACATACTTATCATCTGTAACAAGAAAATTTATTTCCTACTCATATAATTTTAGCTGCGTATGTGTACCTAAATTCTTTCCTTCATACTCGTGTATTGAGAATGTGGTCAGCCATTCCTCCAGTGGTACTTTCCACTGGAGGCATTTGCGTGCCTTAGCTGTCTTAACAGATGAACGGTTAAGTTGATCGGCTTACAACTACCCTTAATTACCCTCCCGTGTGCTCATACTACCGTTGCACACGAGAGTCGTCAGGAATTATCGTTGCAGCGAGCCAGGAAACAACGATTTCACAGAAACCAGGACGCTTTTCGCTGCACGAAATCCTGTGTCACACAAATACATCACAAGAAGTCTCCTTAAAGTTGTTCTGCGAAGCGATACACAGTCATTTCAAAATTGAAATCAATGGAAACATATAAACATTCTATTTTTCAGGAATTATATGAGAGAGAACACAGAAAAAAGGACTAGTTCATCTAATGAAATAGGAAAAATGAAAGTTGTGTTTTGAATTCCTCTTTAGTAAGTTCGCTGACGGGGCAAGAGAAACGTGTCAAAATTTCTACCACTTAATCACTATTTGTTTTGGAGGTAAAGTAATAATTAAAACGATTATCATGGCAAGAACAACTGAAAGCTGTCTTCCTTCACTATGGTATGGAGTGTGCTTGCCTATGAGAGAAAGGTGACAATTTGTCGACTTGGCAGGAACCAAATTGGAATTTTAGTTAAGAAATGCCCTCATTTTTACGTAAACTCCTGTGAAGACAGTTCATTTTTTCTAACTTTATTTTCAGTGTGTGTGTTCTACTCTTCACCTCAGATTGCAGAAGGTCTCCAAAATACCTTTCTATAGCAGTCATAAGCTCTTAATTCGACTCAGATGATTTCCTTTCACAAATTCCTTAGGCTTGGGAATAAATGAAGGTAGAGGGTTTCACACGTAGCAGAAGTTCCAGTTTTTAGTTCAGTTGCATCCGTGCTTGGTTCACGTTTTTCTTCAGTTTCATACTGTCGTAATACATGTCCACCAAATTCCAGTAAATGATAACTTTTAAAAGTTTAAACGCTAATTTCCCAATATCGATTGTTCATGATGTTCAGAAAAATGTTTTCATGTTTCGTCGTTCACGTGTGCGCTGTCAGCTATTTCGACACACGGCCATTATCAAGCGCTTAAAAGCTCGAAGTTCTATCTGCAGTTCACTATGGGGATCTTTGAACACTTCTCAGACTTTGCCCTCTAGCCAGCCCTTAAGGAGAAGTTAATATATTACTTGCTCCAGTTTTAAATCATAGCTTTCTCGCTATGTGTACTGCTGTCGTTACCCAAATTAAAAAAAAAATACGAAAAGTAATTTTTTACCATTTGTGGAAGACTCTTCCAAGGTACAAGGTGGTCATATATCTAGGAACAAATATTCTGTTCAAATTTAGAACCGTTGTCAGTATGCATTTAATAGTCTGTGTGCTACATTATTATTCTGACATACACCAATGAACATTAACTGAAACCAAATTAAGAAGTAGTTTTACCAAAACCAGTTGTAAGTCAAATAAATAAATACATTTTGAAATACAAGCAACATGCAACTAACAAATTTCCATTTTCAAGTCAGGCCAATTTTATGAATAAAGTCGTCTGTATCTCCAAATCTGCCATCATCTGATACCTGAAATTCAGTCGAAACCAACATATTTTTTGTGACAGGCGTTTGTTATACATCGAGATCCAAAAATTTAAAGAGTTACACAATATTCTAAAAGGTTCCCTCAACAAGAGACTCAACTTGCAAAACAAGAATCAGTGACAATATTAAAATCTATACGTTATCGGGTCGTCAACTAACAACTGGTTTAAAAGCTGTAGAAAGATAGAAAGTTCTAGCTAGATTAGATTAGATTAGTACTTGTTCCATAGAACATGAATACGACTCTTCGTAATGATGTGGAACATGTCAGGTTAATAAAACGTGTCTATACAAGATATTACATTACACAAACTATTACATGACACTCAATATTTTTAATTTTTTTTTTTTTTTTTTTTTTTTGGCGTGGGGTTGGGAAATTACCCACTTATTATATCCAAATATTCATCTATTCATCTAATTAGTAGAAGGAGTTGCCATTAAGAAATTCTTTTAGCTGACAGCTGGTGATGGAATGGGGAACATTGCCTCCAAATTTTAGTTTTATTTTAGTATTATTCCGTTTTACCCCTTTCATTTAAAATTATAAATCTATAGAAATAGTTTGGATTACAAATATACGCATTAAGATTGCAGAACACAATTAAAATGATATAATTTCTTAGGCACTTGCCTCCAGTTTTCAGACGGGAGTTTCTAGTCCATGTGGAGTTGAGCCAATATTGAAAACAAATGTTCATTAAATCTGCTAACATCTGTACAACAGTCGCATGTAACTTCAGTATTAAGTACCTTTCTTGTCACCAGAAAATTGCGGAAATTGCTGTTATTATTAGGCATGTATAATATGTAAGGAATTGTATCTTATTAACTCAGTCTTCGCTAAAGAATACATTAAAATATGTAGACTTGTAAAATATATTTTAGAAAATAAAACATTTTTGTTGTTGCATTCAAATGTTTTGAAAGGCCACTTCATCTTGGAAAGAGTTACCAACTTGGTTCCTGAGGCAGGCCATTTGCCACGTGTAAGTATAACGGCAAATACTACGTTCATAATAACAACTTTCTGTTAGAGTGAAAAGTTATTAGCACTACATCTACATCTACATCTACATCTATACTCCGCGAGCCACCTTACGGTGTGTGGCGGAGGGTACTTATTGTACCACTATCTGATCCCCCCTTCCCTGTTCCATTCACGAATTGTGCGTGGGAAGAACGACTGCTTGTAAGTCTCCGTATTTGCTCTAATTTCTCGGATCTTTTCGTTGTGATCATTACGCGAGATATATGTGGGCGGTAGTAATATGTTGCCCATCTCTTCCCGGAATGTGCTCTCTCGTAATTTCGATAATAAACCTCTCCGTATTGCGTAACGCCTTTCTTGAAGTGTCCGCCACTGGAGCTTGTTCAGCATCTCCGTAACGCTCTCGCGCTGACTAAATGTCCCCATGACGAATCGCGCTGCTTTTCGCTGGATCATGTCTATCTCTTCTATTAATCCAACCTGGTAAGGGTCCCATACTGATGAGCAATACTCAAGAATCGGACGAACAAGCGTTTTGTAAGCTACTTCTTTCGTCGATGAGTCACATTTTCTTAGAATTCTTCCTATGAATCTCAGCCTGGCGCCTGCTTTTCCCACTATTTGTTTTATGTGATCATTCCACTTCAGATCGCTCCGGATAGTAACTCCTAAGTATTTTACGGTCGTTACCGCTTCCAATGATTTACCACCTATGGCATAATCGTACTGGAATGGATTTCTGCCCCTATGTATGCGCATTATATTACATTTATCTACGTTTAGGGAAAGCTGCCAGCTGTCGCACCATGCATTAATCCTCTGCAGGTCTTCCTGGAGTACGTACGAGTCTTCTGATGTTGCTACTTTCTTGTAGACAACCGTGTCATCTGCAAATAGCCTCACGGAGCTACCGATGTTGTCAACTAAGTCATTTATGTATATTGTAAACAATAAAGGTCCTATCACGCTTCCTTGCGGTACTCCCGAAATTACCTCTACATCTGCAGATTTTGAACCGTTAAGAATGACATGTTGTGTTCTTTCTTCTAGGAAATCCTGAATCCAATCACAAACCTGGTCCGATATTCCGTAAGCTCGTATTTTTTTCATTAAACGTAAGTGCGGAACCGTATCAAATGCCTTCCTGAAGTCCAGGAATACGGCTTCAATCTGCTCGCCAGTGTCTACGGCACTGTGAATTTCTTGGGCAAATAGGGCGAGCTGAGTTTCACATGATCTCTGTTTGCGGAATCCATGTTGGTTATGATGAAGGAGATTTGTATTATCTAAGAACGTCATAATACGAGAACACAAAACATGTTCCATTATTCTACAACAGATTGACGTAAGCGAAATAGGCCTATAATTATTCGCATCTGATTTATGACCCTTCTTGAAAATGGGAACAACCTGCGCTTTCTTCCAGTCGCTAGGTACTTTACGTTCTTCCAGCGATCTACGATAAATTGCTGATAGAAAGGGGGCAAGTTCTTTAGCATAATCACTGTAGAATCTTAAGGGTATCTCGTCTGGTCCGGATGCTTTTCCGCTACTAAGTGATAGCAGTTGTTTTTCAATTCCGATATCGTTTATTTCAATATTTTCCATTTTGGCGTCCGTGCGACGGCTGAAGTCAGGGACCGTGTTACGATTTTCCGCAGTGAAACAGTTTCGGAACACTGAATTCAGTATTTCTGCCTTTCTTCGGTCGTCCTCTGTTTCGGTGCCATCGTGGTCAACGAGTGACTGAATAGGGGATTTAGATCCGCTTACCGATTTTACATATGACCAAAACTTTTTAGGGTTCTTGTTTGGATTGTTTGCCAATGTTTTATGTTCGAATTCGTTGAATGCTTCTCTCATTGCTCTCTTTACGCTCTTTTTCGCTTCGTTCAGCTTTTCCTTATCAGCTATGATTCGACTACTCTTAAACCTATGATGAAGCTTTCTTTGTTTCCGTAGTACCTTTCGTACATGATTGTTATACCACGGTGGATCTTTCCCCTCGCTTTGGACCTTAGTCGGTACGAACTTATCTAAGGCGTACTGGACGATGTTTCTGAATTTTTTCCATTTTTGTTCCACATCCTCTTCCTCAGAAATGAACGTTTGATGGTGGTCACTCAGATATTCTGCGATTTGTGCCCTATCACTCTTGTTAAGCAGATATATTTTCCTTCCTTTCTTGGCATTTCTTATTACACTTGTAGTCATTGATGCAACCACTGACTTATGATCACTGATACCCTCTTCTACATTCACGGAGTCGAAAAGTTCCGGTCTATTTGTTGCTATGAGGTCTAAAACGTTAGCTTCACGAGTTGGTTCTCTAACTATCTGCTCGAAGTAATTCTCGGACAAGGCAGTCAGCATAATGTCACAAGAGTCTCTGTCCCTGGCTCCAGTTCTGATTGTGTGACTATCCCATTCTATACCTGGTAGATTGAAGTCTCCCCCTATTACAATAGTATGATCACGAAACTTCTTCACGACGTTCTGCAGGTTCTCTCTGAGGCGCTCAACTACTACGGTTGCTGATGCAGGTGGTCTATAGAAGCATCCGACTATCATATCTGACCCACCTTTGATACTTAGCTTAACCCAGATTATTTCACATTCGCATTCGCTAATAACTTCACTGGATATTATTGAATTCTTTACTGCTATAAATACTCCTCCACCATTGGCGTTTATCCTATCCTTGCGGTATATATTCCATTCTGCGTCTAGGATTTCGTTACTGTTCACTTCCGGTTTTAACCAACTTTCCGTTCCTAATACTATATGCGCACTATTTCCTTCAATAAGAGATACTAATTCAGGAACCTTGCCCTGGATACTCCTGCAGTTTACCAATATTACGTTAACTTTTCCTGTTTTTGGTCTCTGAGGACGGACGTTCTTTATCAACGATGATAATGTCCTCTCTGGTAAGCCGTCAGGTATTTTATCGTTTCGCCCAAGGGGGGGGGGTCCCTCTAACCTAAAAAACCCCCGTGTGCACGCCACACGTACTCTGCTACCCTAGTAGCTGCTTCCGGTGTGTAGTGCACGCCTGACCTGTCTAGGGGGGCCCTACAGTTCTCCACCCAATAACGGAGGTCGATGAATTTGCAACCATTATAGTCGCAGAGTCGTCTGAGCCTCTGGTTTAGACCCTCCACACGGCTCCAAACCAGAGGACCGCGATCGACTCTGGGCACTATGCTGCAGATATTAAGCTCAGCTTGCACTCCGCGTGCGATGCTGGTTGTCTTCACCAAATCAGCCAGCCGCCGGAAGGAACCAAGGATGGCCTCAGAACCCAAGCGGCAGGCGTCATTCGTTCCAACATGTGCTACTATCTGCAGCCGGTCACACCCAGTGCGTTCAATAGCTGCCGGAAGGGCCTCCTCCACATTACGGACGAGACCCCCCGGCAAGCACACCGAGTGCACACTGGCATTCTTCCCCGACCTACCCGCTATTTTCCTGAGGGGCTCCATAACCCGCCTAACGTTGGAGCTCCCTATAACTAATAGGCCTGCCCTCTGTGACTGTCGGGACCTTGCCGGAGAATCGGCCACTGGCCCAACAGGCGAGGCATCCTGTGGTGGCTCGGAAACGATGTCATCACCACTAGGAAGCACCCCGTACCTGTTGGAAAGGGGTAAGGCAGCTGCCACGCGGCCAGATCCCACCTTCGCCTTTCGGCCAGGCACGCGAGAGCCCACCACTGTCCGCCATTCACCCTGGAGTGATGGCTGACCGGTAAGATGCTCACTGCCGGAAGACGCAGCGACATCAGGGGTCCCATGCGATTCCAAGGCCACCGAAGTAGGCATAGGTCTCACCACAGTTGCCCCAACGCCACTACGAGCCGACGCCTGCGCCTCGAGCTCGATGAGCCTAACAGACAAAGCCTCCACCTGCCCCCGAAGAGTGGCCAATTCTCCTTGCGTCCGCTCACAACAACCACAGTCCCTACACATGACTATGCTTACCCTACCCTATACGGTGACAAATTCCCAAGATAATCTTCTGATGAGCTACTCTGATAATCAACTAAATGTTCATGTGGCTGTTGTATAGATGTTACTAGATTTATGAACACTTGTCAGGTTCAGATTAACTGCACATGGACTAAAAAGTTGATCTCATTCGTATGCAGTTATACTTATTTTAATGGTGTTTTATAATTTCATTGTGTACATTTGTAATTTAAAGCATTTCCATACATTTTTAGTTGTAAATGGAAGGGAAAAATAGATTAACAATAAAGTAAATATAAATTTGAAGGCAACTATCCCCCCCCCCCCCCTCTCATGAGAGGACCTGTCGGTTAGAACTCATGTCTTTGTACATCTTTCATACCAGATAGTTGACTGCCTGATCAGGTATAGATTGTAATACTGACACTGAACCTTGTTTCGTAATTTCAAAGCTTATGCATCATTTGAAATAATTTGTAAATTGTTAAATACTTGGGTCCCTATGTAGTGTAACAAACGCCTGTCATTCTTAATGTTCGTTTCGTCTTACTTGCAAATACCTGGTGGCAGGTGTCGGAACATAGTAATAAATACATTTCGTTTAGTGATGTAGATGTTCTTATGTAGCGGGTGATCAAAAAGTCAGTATAAATTTGAAAACTGAATCAATCACGGAATAATGTAGATAGAGAGTTACAAATTGACACACATGCTTGGAATGACGTGGGGTTTTATTAGAACCAAAAAAATACAAAAGTTCAAAAAATGTCCAACAGATGGCGCTTCATTTGATCAAAATAGAAAAAATTAGCATAACAAAGTAAGACAAAGCAAAGATGATGTTCTTTACAGGAAATGCTCAATACGTCCACCATCATTGCTCAACAATAGCTGAAGTCGAGGAATAATGTTGTGAACAGCACTGAAAAGCATGTTCGGAGTTATGGTGAGGCATTGGGGTCGGATGTTGTCTTTCAGCATCCCTAGAGATGTCAGTCGGTCACAATACACTTGCGACTTCAGGTAACCCCAAAGCCAGTAATCGCACGGACTGAGGTCTGGGGACCTGGGAGGCCAAACGTGACGAAAGTGGCGACTGAACACACGATCATCACCAAACGACGCGCGCAACAGATCTTTCACGTATCTAGCAATATGGGGTGGAGTGCCATCCAGCATAAACATCGTACGTTCCAGCAGGTGTTTATCAGGCAGGCTAGGGATGATGCGATTCTGTAACACATCGGCTTACTTCTCACCCGTCACGGTAGCAGTTATAAAACCAGAATCAGGCATTTCCTCGAAGAAAAAAGTCCCGATAACGGTAGATATGTTAAATCCAACCCATACCGTGACTTTCTCGTCGTGCAATGGAGTTTCCACGACAGTTCTAGGATTTTCGGTAGCCCGAATTCTGCGTTTGGGGGCGTTGACAGACCCTCAGAGCGTGAAATGAGTTTCGTCGGTCCACAGTACGTTACTCAACCAATAGTCATCTTCCGCCACCTTTTGAAATTCCCACACCGCAAATGCTCTTCGCTTCACTAAATTTCCAGGTTCATGATGCCGGTGGATTTTGTACTGATAATATCAGATGATACGCCTCAGTGCCAATCAAACAGCCCGCTACAGTCTCCATTTCTTCCTGAACTGTCTCAGCAGCATTACCCCTTGTGCTCGGTCGGCCAGTACGGGGTCTATCGTCCAAACAACCCGTGGCTTCGAACTTCGAAATCATTCTCACCACAGCTGCATTTGTCAACGGACCTTTACCCGTTCGAATCCCCTTCCTATGGCGATAGGATCGTAACGCTGAACTAGCACATTCCCCATTCTGACAATACAGCTTCACTAAACGCGCCTTTTCAGGTACCGTCAACATGCTGCGACTGCTGGCGCATCTGATTCTCCCTCTCTCATTACAGCTCATTTTATACACTATTGTCATGCGTAGTCACTGACGTTTTACTGTCCAGCGCCATCTGTCGGACATTTTGTGAACTTTTTTTGTTCTAATAAAACCCCATGTCATTCCAAGCATGTGTGCCAATTTTTACCTCTCTATCTACATTATTCCGTGGTTTATTAAGTTTTCAAATTTATACTGACTTTTTGATCACCAGGTATATGATGTTAGCAGATTCATGGGGAAATTCACTTCCTTTATTAACAGGGAAAATTGTTAAGACATTACAGAAATTCAGTTCATTTGCAAATATCGCGTGTTTCATGGTAGAACAGCATCTGTTTCAAGATATAAAATGGTGCTTGAGCGACGAAATATGGTTTATCCTCCTGGGCTGTAACAACTTCTAAAAATCTGCAGAGCTTTACTCATCATAAAACTGTGTAACTGAAGAATTAAGAATATCATCCAAATAGGTTTACATCGCAATTAAATGCGTAGAAGTCATAATATTTCAAACCACCCCACAAAACAATTTCATGTCTCACCACAATAACAACAACAACAACAACAAAAGAAGAAAATGCCCCAAACTGGTACAGTGGTATTTAGGAGGCGTTGCTTCACATGATTCTAAGATTGGTCGCTAGGTGGAAACACTGACAAGTAGATGTGTGTTGCTATCTTATTCACTCAATCTCCAGGTGCAACACTTTCCGCTGCAATATCTCTCGTAGCAGCAGCAGCGAGCACCCTCAGATTATTATTCTGGTTCTACATAAATACCTTGAATAATATGTATTAGATCGACAATGAATCTCATCAGTAAACTAGAAATTATAAGAACTAATCTTTTCGATTTATTTATTTTGACTTTGCGTCGTGATTTTACATCAGTACACGTATATTGAAAGCTCAAGTCCTGAGTCGACAATCCAATAGTTCTTGCTTACAATAAGAGCAATCCCTGGAGCAGCTATAATTCGTACCGCTTACTAGCGCACTACAACCGAGAAGAGGAATGCAATAAAATAGAATCACTTCTAAAACAAGCGCTGGGACATGTCCTGACAACAGCGATACAAAGTCTTGGTCGATGTGACCAGGAATCATACAAAGTTTTAAAAATTTGTGAATAACGAAAATACCGGGTGATCAAAAAGTCAGTATAAATTTTTAACTGAATAAATCACGGAATAATGTAGATAGAGAGGTACAAATTGACACACATGCTTGGAATGACATGGGGTTTTATTAGAACCAAAAAATACAAACGTTCAAGAAATATCCAACAGATGGCGCTTCATCTGATCAGAATAGCAATAGTTAGCATAACAAAGTAAGACAAAGCAAACATGACGTCCTTTACAGGAAATACTCAATATGTCCACCATCATTCCTCAACAATAGCTGTAGTCGAGAAATAATGTTGTGAACAGCACTGTAAAGCATGTCCGGAGTTATGGTGAGGCATTGGGGTCGGATGTTGTCTTTCAGCATCCCTAGAGATGTCAGTAGATCACGATACACTTGCGACTCCAGGTAACCCTAAAGCCAATAATCGCACGGACTGAGGTCTGGGGACCTGGGAGGCCAAGCTTGATTAAAGTGGCGGCTGAGCACACGCTCATCACCACACGACGCGCGCAAGAGATCTATCACGCGTCTAGCAATATGGGGTGTTCTTTTCGGTTCTAATAAAACCCCATGTCATTCCAAGCATGTGTGTCAATTTTTACCTCTCTATCTACGTTATTCCGTGGTTTATTAAGTTTTAAAATTTGTGCTGACTTTTTGATCACCCGGTATTTTGTCAGTAACTAATTCGATAAATTCAAGAAAAATTGAAGTATATTACAAGCAGAGTAAGTGGAGGAACTCTGTTACCTTGCAAGTAAAGTTATTCATGACGAATGATACAGGTAGAATATGAGAAGTAGACAAGCGCCGAAAAAAGAGAGCTTACCTCGCCAGAAGAAGTCTAGTGGTATCAAACATAGGCCCTAATTCGAGGAACGAATTTCTGTGTGGATATGGGACACAGTACTGTACGGGAGAGAATCGTGCACTGTGGAATGCCCGATAAAGAAGAGAAGCGAAGCGATTGAACGCCGTTTGATACTTTAAAAGAATGTTGAAAATCTGGTGAAATAAGAGGCTCTACGTAGAAGCAGTGAGGCAAGGAATATGCGGAAAACACCGGCAAAAAGAAGGTATAACGTACCGATATTGTTCGGTGTCTAGAAAGGTAAATCAAATTTGAGACGGGGCTTGTCACTCCTGGAAATGAGGCACCTACCCAACGCCGCTCATCAGCAAAAGTGAGGGCCTCCTATTAGTTCTTGCAATTCATCAAAGCTGGTGGGAACCAGCAATAAACGTTATCGATCCTCGGGGCTCATGCCCTCTAAGATGTTAGAAACATTATCTGACTCCATGACGGACATACAAAGTGCTAGCACGGTCGTGCCCACTCGCTCCACATATTGGCTCAACGTCTCCATGGACTCCTGCCAATATTACTTTCATTCAAGCTCATTGTGCATACGCGACGACAACTTCCTGCCTGTAATACGAGCCGTGAGCTGCTCTATAGAGCCCTGACTTCTTAAGATTTCCGAGACTAAGGTACCCAATGTCCCTTTTGCTGAAGGATAAAGCAAGGATGGAATCACGTGGTGCGGTTTGCGTAAGGCATCAGCATGAAAGTGAAACAGCACAAGCAGCCACAAGATTTGCTCCACCTAATTTAAATTATCAGACAACTCTGAAATACTGGACAGGAAGCACATAATCGGATTGGGTAAGTTAGCAAATCTATCAGAGGGCAAACTATCTAGACTGGACCTCTGGACTGTTATCCTTGACAATTGAGCACTAGCACTCCAGGCCACAAACGGGCCAACGAGACCATCCGACCGCCGTGTCATCCTCAGCTGAGGATGTCGATAGGAGGGGCGTGTGGCCAGCACACCGCTCTCTCGCTCGTTATGATGGCTTTCTTTGACCGGAGCCGCTACTATTCAGTCGAGTAGCTTCTGAAAAGGCATCACGACGCTGAGTGCACTACGAAAAATGGCAACAGCGCATGGCGGCCTGGATGGTCACCCATCCAATTATACAGGGTGAGTCAGCAACTATTGACACCAAGAATAACTCTGAAAGTATGAAAGGAGCTGAAAAGTTTGTGGGACAAAAGTTGCATGGGACAACGGGGACCATAATATGACGTTGGCTTTTTGTTGCTAGGTGGGGTCGATTCAGAGTTATGAAGTTCAATTTTGTTTTTTTAAATGGGATGCTATAGTTTGGCACTTATTTTCTGATAGCAGCTACCGAGGCGAATCAAATTATGTGTAACAATAAGGTCTTTGAAGGTCAACGAAAGTCAAAAAGGTGGCATTAACGTCCCTTTACAGAAGGTGTTCGAACGATGACCACTGGCATCAATGTTGTTCTGCAATCTTCTTATCATGGATTGAGTGGTCTTCCTTATCACATCGACACTTATCGAAGCACATGCTCCGATAATTCTCTCTCGCATAGCTTCAGGTGTAGTTTTATTGTCTTTATAAACAATCTCTTTTACAAATCCCCACAAGAAAAAATCCAGAGATGTCAAGCCCAGCGAACGACCCGGCCACGACACATCTCCTCAGAGTCAAATCCAACGATTTGGGAATTGTCTCTGCAACTCATTTCTAGCCATCAGCGACAAATGTGTCGGACATCCGTCGTGTTGATACCACATTCTGTTCCTTATTCCTAAAGGTATTTCTTCCAGTAACATACCTAATATTTCTTGCGGGAATGTGGTGTATTTCTTATCATTAAGATTTCCTTCGATGAGATAGGAGCCTATAATTCTGTTCTCCAGAATCCCACACCATACATTCACCGACCACGGTTTTTGGTGCACAACTTGCCGCAGCCAACATGGGTTTTCAGTTGCCCAATAATGCATTTTATGCAAATTAACATTTCAGTGGTTCGTGAATGTAGCCTCGTCAGTAAATAAAATCAAATTAATAAACGTGTTATCGCTCTGAATCTGAAGTTAAAGCCCATCGGCAGCATTCAATGCGACGCATACAATCCGTATCAGTTAATTCCTGGTGGAGATTGATATGGTAAAAATGATATGGCGATGCAGAACACCAACAACACTACTGTGGTTCATGCCAGATTCCCTTACGATTTGACGCGAACTAACACAAGGATCTCGAACCACAGTGGCAAGAGTACCAATTTCCATTTCCTCGTTAGTAACTTTCATTTGCAGGATATGTTTCCGATGCATTAAAGATCCAGTTGTTCTCAACCTATCATACACATATTTAAATGTAAGACGTGTAAGGTGAGTATGTTGAGGACATCTTTCAGCGTATAAGTCTCTAGCTCTCACTGAATATCGTTGGCATTCTCCGTAAATGAGAAGCATATCGAATTGTTCTTTGAAGGAGTACATCATTCACATTCGCTTGACTCGCCGCTACTATTGTTACCGTTCCTCTTAGTGTTGTATTGCAGAAACAATCGAATAGTGAGACCTTAACTTCTCCCGGCGAATCGAATGTTCAAATAACTTACGGGCGCAACGCACGTTTGATCTGCCTCTCACTATAACCATTCTGACGAAAGGTGACTTCGAGATGTGCTAGCTCAGCTGCCAAACTTTCAGGGTCTGAGATAACGTGGGCCTTGTGAACCAAGGTGCGAAGTACTCCTTCACGCTGACCTGGATGGTGACAACTATCAGCTCGCAGATACAAGTCAGTGTGGGAGGGGTTCCTATAAACAGAATGTCCCAACGTACCACCAGTCTTCCTTTTGACCAACACATCAAGGAAGGGAAGGCATCCATTCTTTTCCACCTCCATAATGAACTGAATATTCGGGTGGATTGAATTCAGACGTTCCAAAAACCGGTTTAAATTCTCACTAACATGAGGCCACACAACAAAAATATCGTCTACATATCTGAAAAAACACGCAGGTTTCAAGTTCGCTGACTCCAATGCACGTTCCTCAAAGTCCTCCATAAACAAATTGGCCACAATAGGTGACAACGGGCTTCCCATTGCAACTCCATCAGTCTGTTCGTAGTACTGACCATTGAATAAAAAGTAAGTGGAAGTCAGCACTTGTCGAAACAAATTTGTTAATTCGATACCAAACTTAACCTCAATTAGCTGCAAC
The DNA here is from genome assembly GCF_023864275.1 of Schistocerca cancellata. Taxonomy (NCBI): domain Eukaryota; kingdom Metazoa; phylum Arthropoda; class Insecta; order Orthoptera; family Acrididae; genus Schistocerca; species Schistocerca cancellata. The sequence continues at coordinate 180,573,605 of NC_064632.1, forward strand.
GAATCGGAGAGAGGAACGCGAGTGAAAAGAGAAACCACATCAAAACTGACTAAAATATCAGAGTCATTCAAGCGCAATCCCTGCAATCGACGTAAGAAATCTGCAGAGTTCTTAATGTGGCGTTCACACCTACCTACTAGTGGGCTCAACAAACAAGCAAGATGTTTAGCCACACGATATGTCGGAGCACCAATATTAGAAACAATAGGCCTCAACGGGACAGCCTCTTTATGGACCTTAGGGAGGCCATATAATCTAGGTGGTACAGCACAGTAAGAATGAAGACTCTTGATAGTCTCCTGTGGCAAAGAACTTTTCTTCAGGAGGTTATTTGTCTTTCTCTCAACACTCTTAGTAGGGTCAGCACCGATTTTGCGATACGCCGAATCAGAAAGTAGACACAGCATCTTTTGAATGTAATCGTGCTTGTTCAACAAAACGGTGGCGTTACCCTTGTCCGCAGGTAAAATAACAATATCAGGATGCATTCTAAGTGAACGTAAAGCAGCCACCTCAGCTGCTGTAATGTTACACTAGGGTGGATGGGCCCCAGTCAACACACGACAAGCTTCCCTCCTAACCTCTTCCGCAGCCTCGGAAGGTAGTTTATAAACAGCCTGTTCGATAGAACTAATAAAATCAATGACTGGCAAACCCTTAGGCGTCGGTGCGAAGTTCAAACCTTTCCCCAGCACAGACAAAGCTGCGTCGTCAAACGTTTTCTCCGTGAGATTGATCACAGAACGTCGAGAATTAGAATTAGACACTGAGCCAAGGAAACGTTCAAACTTCGCCGAATGACGAGCAGTTATAGATTGAAATTTTCAGTCAGACTGCGACCAAGAGGCACCGTCCACCCACTCCCAAGATAATTCAGAAACATTAGACGCCATCATTAAATGAAGCTGAAATAATTCCTTAGAAACAAAATCTAATTGACGGCGAGTATAGTGGATCCTTACTCAAACAAGAGCTAAACCAGCACGTTTCTTGATGCGATTGGCGGCAGGAGAATTAATATGATGCACAACCTTAGTAAACGTTGGAACCACACTATGATTTCGACACTTCAATAAAAACGATAATGCACATTACAACCTTACTCTACTACTGCGAAGTTTATCCAACCTCCGCAGGCAAAGATACATTTCTTCCCCGTAGAGGTAAAGAATGTAAGACCTTAACTTATCCCGGCGAATCGAATGTTCAAATAACTTACGGGTTTGCTGCTCTGTTTTTTGATGAGAGACAGAGCCGGATTCCAAGCAACAAAAAACCAGCGTTATATTATGGCCCCCGTTGTCCCATGCAACATTTTTCCACATACGTTTCAGCTACTTCAATACATTCGGAGTTATTCTAGGTGGCAATAGTTAACGACTCAGCCTGTATGCAGCTGCTTGTTCATAGAAAGATTCGTACCCAAATACTGGAAAATTGCTCAAGTCACACCAATACCCGAACAGGGAAATAGGAGAATCCGCTGAATTACAGGCCCTTATCAATAACGTCGATGTGCAGTAGGGTTTTGGAACATATACTGTGTTCGAAGATTATGAATTACCTCGAACAAAACGATTTATTGACACAGAGTCAGCACGGATTCAGAAAATATCGTTTTTGTGAAACACAACTAGCTCTTTACGCTCATGAAATGATGAGTGCTATCGACGGGGGTGTCAAATTGATTCCATATTTTTAGATTTCCAGAAGGCTTTCGACACCGTTCGTCACAAGCGTCTTCTAATCAAACTGCGTGCCTACGGAGTACCGCCTCAGTTGTGCGACTGGATTCGTGATTTCCTGTCAGAAAGATCACAGTTCGTAGTAATAAACGGAAAGCCACCGAGTAAAACAGAAGTAATATGCGGCTTTCCCCAAGGAAGTGTTGTAGGCCCTCTATTGTTCCTAATCTACATTAACGACATAGGAGACAATCTGAGTAGCCCTATTAGATTGTTTGCAGATGATGGTATCATTTACCGTCTTGTAAAGTAATCAGATGACCAAAATGAATTGCAAAATAATTTAGATAAGATCTCTGTATGGTGCGAAAAGTGGCAATTGACCCCGAATAAAGGCAAGTGTGAAGTTATTCACATGACTACTAAAAGAAATCCGCTATATTTCGATTACACTATAAGTCACACAAATCTGAAGGGTGTAAATTCAACTAAATACTTAGGGATTACAATTACAAATAACCTAAATTGGAACGATCACATAGATAATGTTGTGGGTAGCGCTAATCAAAGACTGTGATTCATTGGCAGAACACTTAGATGGTGCAACAGGTCTACTAAATACGAGGGCTATCCACAAAGTACATTACGTTTTGGAATTAAAAATAAATAAAGTACTGGAAAGTTTTTTATTATATATAGATGGAAGCCACACTTAAATACTACTTTTCTACATAGTTGCCAATTAAATTAAGGCACTTATCATAACGATGGACGAGCTTGTAAATTCCTTCGTCGTAAAATTCGGCCGCCTGCGCCTTCAACCACGTGGTTACATCTTTTGGGACAGAAAAGGCGTGATTTTTGTGGATTTCCTGGAAAGAGGCACTACAATAAACTCTCAAAGGTATTGCCAAACTCTGCAAAAGTTTTAGGTGATTCATCCCGTATATAAAAAGAAACTCATTTGATACATAATTACACAAGAAATATCTATGATTCTGCATTGACAACAGAGGCGCTTAAAAGAAGTATCTGTAGCATTCGCGGGGACAGTCTGCGCGCACGCTGAGAACATTGGCGAAGCGATGCTTTAATGAAACGGGAGCTTGAAAATGTTGTAAAGCAGTAATACCCTCGAAATTTAAACCAGAACAATGACGAGCATTATTGTTACAGAGCGTCTTAGTGCAGGTACTCCTCTTCTCCGCGCGACCTTAAGGTCAAAGTTGACGTGGCTGGTGGCTGCAAACAGCCAACCTGTTGATGAAGCATCAAGTGCGACGCCGGGCGGTTCGGCGAGTGCTTGCTATGTGTTGCGTTGCTGTGAGTTGTTGCCCTTTTCTCTTTTTTTAGTGCGTATCTATAGTGGGAGGAAGGAAAATGGTGAAACACTGTGTTGCCCATTAGCGCATAAAAAGAGTCGAACTTAATTTTCCCACAATAAGTTTGCATGGCATGTAACCTGGTTCAAAATGGCTCTGAGCACTATGGGACTCAACATCTTAGGTCATAAGTCTCCTAGAACTTAGAACTACTTAAACCTAACTAACCTAAGGACATCACACACACCCATGCCCGAGGCAGGATTCGAACCTGCGACCGTCGCAGTCCCGCGGTTCCGGACTGCAGCGCCAGAACCGCTAGACCACCGCGGCCGGCTGTAACTTGGTGATCAGCCCACCACCTCTGCTGACTGTTCTTGGTGAAGTCTTTTGATAAACTATTCAAACAGGTTATCTCGGCTCAAAACACGATTCCACTCCATTTTAAAAGTGCCATAATACACGTACGTGACGTATTTATCGGTCAGAGATAGTAACATGAACGTTCCTGTATAAACAAATCAGTTCATCTCTTTCGTCTTGAGTTTCTGTAATACCCTAGCGTGTTTCACTTTCTTCTTGTACTATGAAATCTATGAAACTGCTTTCCGAAGATAGTGCGTATAAGATTGTTCCTGTAATTATCTGTTAGGTTGTGCCACTTTATAGACTTTATGGAAGGGTAAAATAGTTCGTAAATAAAGGACAATGGTTGTAAATGCATTAGAGCTATCACAAAACAGTATATGTAGTTTTATGACAAAATAAAAAGTTTATGGTACATGTTCAGCACTTGTTTAGCAAAATCATGTCTTTCCCAGAAGAGGAGGTTAAGTGTACAGTGGAGTGGAAAGAATTACGATAAATTCCTGTTGATATCTCGACTTTTTAATTTTATGCAAAATTGTGGACTTTCAGAAATAAAAGATATATCACCCTACTAATTTCTCACTTCACAAACAGTCATTGCTTGTTTCCAATTGCATTGTGAACAAGCCGCGTTTATGTTTCTAATCGCAAGAAATTTTTGTAATTTGTTATCCAACAAGTTCAAGCGATACGTAAATATAATTGCTTCTGTCATGATCAACAGGAAATGCGTCGGAAAATACACCGACCGTCCAAACGTTGCGAGATTGATTTTGTTTCTGGCGTATAATCAGTGTCAACACATTAACTACGCGGCAGCTTGAATCAACAAGTGTAAACAATAGACGTGCGTTCGATCAGTCAGTTGTGAGGAGGCAGTATTAAGTAGTGCACGTGTGGACGTAATGTGTCAACGTCGTTGTGTGACAAAGAGCAACGCAGCAAAGAACTTTACATATCTAAGTGAAGTTTTCAAGACATTCTCTCGAATGTTTTGAAGGAGAGAAAAGTGTGTGCAAAGTTTGCCCCGCGCACTTTCATTCCCGAACACAAAACGTGACGTGTGGACACCTGCCGCAACTTGATTGAAATGCAAAGTGAGGACAATTCGTTTCTGCAAACAATAATTAAAGCTGATGAAACTTGAATGAATACACGGAGGTACCACAACATGAAAAAATGCAGGAATTTACATATTCGATCAACGCTTTGACGACTTAACCGACATTCAAGCCAACGTGACTCACGACTTGGACATCGCAAAGAAGGACTTACCTGATAGTTTCACATGGCTGCATAAACGTTCTGTACGTCTTATTCAGCTGAGGGGTGACTTATGTAGAACACCTCAAGCTTTAAAACCCACCATGTTTGCCTATCTCTATTTTTTATTCATCCAGCCTCTAAACTTTTTCGCCGTCCACTGTGACCGAGCGCTTCTAAGCGCTTCAGTCGGCAACCGCGCGACTGCTACGGTCGCAGGTTCGAATCCTGTCTCGGGCATGGATGTGTGTGATGTCCTTAAGTTAGTTAGATTTAAGTAGTTCTAAGTTCTAGAGGACTGGTGACCTCAATTTTAAGTCCCATAATGCTCAGAGCCGTTTGACCCACTTTCTAATTTTTTTCGATTCACGGAGTTCAGAAGAACCACAGGGCCTATTAGCACGCCAGGTAACTACAGACGTAGACGGCACAGGTCGTCATTGAAAGCTTGAGCATGCAAACAGAGCTGCCACAGAAGAAAACCGTCATACAGTTATTCGACTTCAAATACACTGGAGTGTGAAACTTAGGGACGAAAGTAGCATTACCATTGTGTATCACCGCCAAGTAACACAGCTCAGTTTGTACCATACATAGGAAGAACTGCTACAGTACAGTACAGAAGAAATACGCAATGAGAAGAATAGAAATGACAGTTTTATTCAAAGGCGATAATTATTTTGAAGTCAACGCGATTTTTGATGGACCCCTGGACATTACGAATCGTGGGACATGGTTGTTAATACACTACTGGCCATAAAAATTGCTACACCACGGAGATGACGTGCTACAGACGCGAAATTTAAGCGACAGGAAGAAGATGCTGTGATATGCAAATGATTAGCTTTTCAGAGCATTCACACAAGGTTGGCGCCGGTAACGACACCTACAACGTGCTGACATGAAAGTTTCCAACCGATTTCTCATACACAAACAGTATTTGACCGGCGTTGCCTGGTGAAACGTTGTTGTGATGCCTCGTGTATGGAGGAGAAATGCGTACTTCACGTTTTCGACCTTGATAAAGGTCGGATTGTAGCCTATCGCGATTGGGGTTTATCGTATCGCGACATTGCTGCTCGCATTGATCGAGATCCAATGACTGTTAGCAGAATATGGAATCGGTGGGTTCAGGAGGGTAATACGGAACGCCGTGCTGAATCTCAACGGCCTCGTATTACTACCAGTCGAGATGACAGGCATCTTATCCGCGTGTCTGTAACGTATCGTGCAGCCACGTGTTGATCCCTGAGTAAATATGGGGACGTTTGCAAGAGAACAACCATCTGCACGAACAGTTCGATGACATTTGCAGCAGCATGCACTATCAGCTCGGAGACCATGGCTGCGGTTACCCTAGACGCTGCACCACAGACAGGAGCGCCTGCGATGGTGTACTCAATAACGAACCTGGGTGCACGAATTGCAAAACGTCATTTTTTCGGATGAATCCAGGTTCTGTTTACAGCATCATGATGGTGGCATCCGTGTTTGGCGACATCGCGGTGAACGCACATTGGAAGCGTGTATTCGTCACTGCCATACTGGCGTATCACCCGGCGTGATGGTATGGGGTGCCATCGGTTACACGTCTAGGTCACCTCTTGTTCGCATTGACGGTTCTTTGAACAACAGACGTTACATTTCAGATGTGTTACGACCCGTGGCTCTACCCTTCATTCGATCCCTGCGAAACCCTACATTAAAGCAGGATAATGCACGACTGCTGCCCTGGTCACCACATTCTCCAGATCTCTCACCAATTGAAAACGTCTTGTCAATGGTGGCCGAGCAACTGGCTGCATGAGCAGCTGTACTTGTACACGCCATCCAAGCTCTGTTTGACTCAATGCCCAGGCGTATCAAGGCCGTTATTACTGCCAGAGGTGGTTGTTCTGGGTACTGATTTCTCAGGATCTATCCATCCAAATTGCGTGAAAATTTAATCACATGTCAGTTCTAGTATAATATATTCGTCCAATGAATACCCGTTTATCATCTGGAATTCTTCTTGGTGTAGCAGTTTTAAAGGCCAGTAGTGTAACATGTGTTATAGCTACGAACGGTAATGCATGCTCTGAAACTTGTTCCCTCGCTGGCTAAAAGGTTAATAGGGAATTCGAGGGCGTCACATTCGTCCATCAGCTCAGATGGCAATTTCTGACTGTAGCACATCACTCCAATGCATCCCATACGTGCTCAGCGGGATTTAAGCGGGGACCGGGCAGGCCAGTTCATTCGTTGAATATCCTCTAGTTCCAGGATCTCCTCTGCCAGGGCAGTCTGATACTGCCGTGCATTTATCATCCACAACAAAGAAGACACGGCCGAATGCACTTCTAAAAAGACGCACATGGGGTTGGAGTACAGTTTTATAATAACGTTGACAGGTGTGAGTGTACCGTGTTCAAAGATTTGGACGTCAGTAGCGCCCGTGCAACATTATGCCTCCTCACGCAGTAACACCTGCATATTTAAAACGATAACGTTCGACAGTGTTCCTGGGTGTATTACGCACTCACCTCTCTCGCCACATGAGAGGACGTCCAGAATCCCTGCTCAGACTAAATCAGCTGTCGTCCGTGACGTGCACGCACCTCATTCGTCTTTGGTCCAGTTCCCCTGCTTTTGGCATTATCGAGAACGGTGTCGCCGAAGTGCGGGTGTCAACGGAACGCAAAGTATGGGTCGTCGGGTAAGGAGACCATCCCAGTCAAAGTGCCTTTGTGAAGCGTGAGACTGCACGTCTTGCTGTTAAATGTCCTTGCAGAAATGTATGGTAGGCGCTGTGCTGTCGTGCAACATTTATTCACTACAGGTTTCGATAGTGGACCATCTTCACAGTGGAAAAATATGCTATTTAACTGGGAAATCACACACCATTGCTGACTTGAAAACGTAAGAAAAGTGTCTGAAATGTTTTTGGTCCGTTAAATTCCTTTTCAATAGCACACGCTCCTTGACATGTGTTCCTTCTTGCACAATGGAGCGGTCATCTGCTACTGTATTTGAATATAGTCGACCCCTTTCCTTCTGGCAGCAAAGCATGTGGTTCGGATCACTCCCCGTGCCCTTGAAACAAAACTCTTGGGCTACAGTCCGCAGTTCGTGGTCTGAAGGTTAGCACTGCTGCCTCTGAATCACGAGGTCCTGGGTTCGATTCGTGGTCCGGTGGGGATTTTCACCGCTCGGGTACTTTCATCATTCCATCGTCGTTCGGGAAAATGGCGAGCCTGGACAGTGAAAACAGTGGGAATTTTTAAAGGCGCTGATAACCGCCCCTTTGAGCGCCCCACAAACACCAACAATCATCATCATCATCATCATCATCTTGTGTTACACTCGCCAGACTTCGACCTTCTTCCAGTATCCTGACGATTTTCTCGTTTGAAGTCATCCAAAAGTTCTCTCCAGGCCATGTTTTAATTAAGAATACCATCACACTGCACCGTAAGTGCCCACAAATTTAGTCACACTGCTTTTCCCGTCGCTTAAACTGAATAGTGTTGCGGGCCTGGCCCCATTTGGCGCAATAGATACACTGACGTCACACCATGGGGCATCCAGCTTCCTGTGCACGACTGGGAGACTTCCGGTAACAAGCTCACGCACCTTCATTAATTTCTGTCGAATTGATAATATCTTACGTTACTTTGCTTATCTCGTTGTTAAGTTTTACAGAAACAAAAAGAAAAAAAACGACGCACTACGAATTAATAATACGAATGGGACGGAATGATGTGAAGTACATTTACAAACAAAGAAACAATTACAGTTTAAGAAAATGTGGATGATTTGTTAAGGAGAAAGAGCTTTACAGACTGAGGAAGTCAATAAGGCGTTGGTCCATCTCTTTCCCTTACGCCAACATTTATTCGCATTCGCACTGGTAGAGTTCTTGGATGTCCTCCTGAGGAATACCATATTAACTTGTGTCCACTTAGCGCTTTAGATCGTCAAAACCCGAGTTTGTTGGAGAGCTCTTCCCATAATGCTCCAGACGTTTTCATTGCGGAGAGATCTCACGACCTTGCTCGCCAAGATAGGGTTTGGCAGGCAGGAATACAAACGACACATGTGCGGAAGGACATTATCTTGCCGAAACGTAAGCCCGGGTTGGCTTGCCACGATGGCCAACGAAACGGGGTGTAGAATATAGTCGACGTACCGCTATGCTGTAAGAGTCCCACGGATGACAACCAAAGAGGTCCTGCCAAGCAACGAAATGGCACTCCAGACTCCAGGTTGTCAGGCTCTAAGGCGGGCGACAGTCAGGTTGGTATCCCATTACTGTCCAGGGTGTCTCCATGCACTTCTGCAGCCTGGAATCTCATTAACTGCAGTAGGTTCAAATGGTTCAAATGGCTCTGAGCACTATGGGACTCAACTGCTGTGGTCATAAGTCCCCTATAACTTAGAACTACTTAAACCTAACTAACCTAAGGACAGCACACAACACCCAGCCATCACGAGGCAGAGAAAATCCCTGACCCCGCCGGGAATCGAACCCGGGAACCCGGGCGTGGGGACTGCAGTAGGTCTTCAGTGATGAGTCCCGCTTCGAACTGAGTCCCAATCACCTGTGAAGAAGTGTCTGGAGACGCCCTGATCAGCGATGGGATACCAAACAGAATATATGAATGTAGACATGTCCAAAAGAACAGACACCACGCATTCCTATAATAGATTAGCCGAGCTGGGCAACGTATCCACCTTATTGAGAGTGGACCTCCTGTGGGGATTTCTCGCCAACATGCAGGAAATGGTCGAGGACAGCGGATAGGTAGCGCTCGATGGGAATGACGATCGGCCGTGTGGCGTGCTGAAGTAGTCTGCGCAGTTGAGCTAACGGTGTGTACCGTATGGCGCAGTGGTTAACGCACCTGCCTAGACGTCAGGAGATCTCTGACTGGAATCGTGGTTCGGTGCATATTTTCATTCGTCGTCGCCTAATGTCCCTATGCAGCTGATAGCAGTGATTCCCTCCGATTCCTTTCCTTTCTCCCATTCTCCACCTTCAATTTACATATAAACAAACTGACTGTCACCCGCCATACATCCCGACAACCAGAAGTGACGATCTGGGGTGCCATTTGGTTGTCATCCTTGACACCCTTCTGCCCAGCAGTAAGTCGACGATGTACTACATCTTGTTTTGTTGTCCTTCATAGCAACCTAATCTCGGCTCACATTTCAGCAAGATAATGCCCATCTACAGAAGGCGAGAGTTTCTAATTCTTGTCTTCGGGCTTCTCAAACCCTACCCTTTGCCGTCAAGGTCACCAGATCTTTCACCTTTGAGAACGTTGCGAACATTATGAACATTGCCATCCGACCAGCTCGAGAATTTGACGATGTAACGTGCGAGCTGGACAGAATTTGGCACATTATTCCTCAAGAGGACATCCAAAAAAATCTATCAACCAATGTCAAAGCGGATATCTGCTTGCGTAAGGGTTAGAATTGGATCAACATGTCATTGACTCGCTCGTTCTGTGAAGTTCTTTCTTTCGAATAAATTATCCAACTTTTAGGAAATTTTAATGTTGTGTTTGTCTGTACATGTACATCACAGCTACCGAATTATGCCCCATTTGCATAATTCCTTCTTTGTGCTTCCATTTTTTGTCTCAGAGTGTATGTTGCACCACTTTGCAATGGTACACATCCCCAATGATTCACCGTTCGACTGTGCTGCGTGTATCCGAGGTGGATAAAGACTGTGTTGGGTGGCAGAACCGTCACCTCAGCTCAACTGGGTGGGACATTTTCGCCCCGGAAGGTTGACTGCCTGCCGCTGACCCGCCCTGTTGCTGTGACCCCGCCGCCGGCTCGGGCGCGCTGCCAGCTGCCACCCCCACCCCTACCCCAGAGGGGTCGTTTCTTTCGCAGACACGGACGGCGGTCGCCACGCTGTGGTGACGCAGGCCCAAATTACTGCTCTGGGAAATTAGAGGCCGGTGCTCGTAATTCACATGAAATTGGCCGACTTCTAGAGGCGCGGAATGAGGGGCGAGGTGCAAGGTAGGAAAGAGACTGAGAGAGGAAAACAGGGACAGGGCAGTGAGAGAGCGGAGTAGAAGCAATTTTTACACTCTTTTCGTGCTCAGATTTTCATTCCTTTGTACATTCCACACGCATGTTACGTGTCTGTGGAGAACCTCAGAGAAATTTGTATCAAGTTTCACTGTCTCTTTCAGTGGTGCTAGGATATTTCCTTTGTGTGGGACTTAACGTCTTCCTCAGTGAAAACAAAGTATAAAGGAACCGAACGCTAACTATGTCACTGTACTGAAAAGAACATGACGCAGATTAAAACAAAATAAAATCGCTTCTCTGTCTTCCCCCTCTGTTCCTCACTTTCTTTCCCTCTTTCCCTCTCTCTCTCTCTCTCTCTCTCTCTCACACACACACACACACACACACACAGACACACACTTATATATATATATATATATATATATATATATCCTCTCCCGCTTTACACACCCATGAACAAATATAGCTTTCTGTTGTACAAATTTGTTCATCTTGTCAATGTTTATGAGGATTCACAGCTGAAGTAGTTCATGAAGAGAGTGAATACCCTTTCGCTGTTACGACATTTTCATTTATTAATTCACATAGCCAGTATTGAAATAGTGATCTTGTTGTATACGATTTCATACACAGTGGTAAGGACATATGGGCGATAGCGTGTGCAGCAGTTGTCGTTGTAGTGAACCTATACAGGAGTAGAAATGATCAGTGTACTACATAACACCACAAACAGAAAATTTGCGTAACTTATATTCTTCCGAGCTTTGAAGACTCATTACAAATAATACAGCAAAAAGTAGACATCAGTTATCAACGTCCACAAGGAAGAGTCTCTCTGCGCTAAAGCATACTCTATGGGACTGGAACCATGACTAGATGGCGTCTGTGTAGCGTCACGTGAAGAAGCGGCTCCGAGCACAAGTGGGGTGAGTCGCTACACTGAAGAGCCAAAGAAACCGGTACACCTGCCTAATATCGTGTAGGGCCGCCGCGGGCAAGCAAAAGTGCCGCAACACGACGTGGCATGGACTCAAATAACGTCTTAACTAGTGCTGGAGGGAACTGATACCATGGATCCTGCAGGGCTGTCCATAAATCCGTAGGAGTAGGAGGGGGTGGAGAGCTCTTATGAACGGCGCGCTGCAAGGCATCCCAGTTATTCCTAGTAATATTCAAGTCTGGGGAGTTTGGTAGCCAGTGGAAGTGCTTAAACTCAGAAGAGTGTCCCTGGAGCCAATTCTGGACGTGTGGGGTGATGCACTGTCCTGCTGGAAATGCCCAAGTCCGTCGGAATGCACAATGGACATGGATGGATGCAGGTCTTCAGACAGGACGCTTATGTACGCGCCACCTGTCAGAGTCATATCTAGACGTATGAGGGGTCTCATATCACTCCAACTGCACACGCTCCACACCATTACAGAGTCTCCGCTAGCCTGAACAGTCCCCTGCTGACATGCAGGGTCCACGGATTCATCATGAGGTCGTCTCCATACTCGTACACGTCCATCCGCTCGATACAATCTGAAGCGAGACTCGTTCGACAAGGTAACATGTTTCTAGTCGTCAACAGTTCAATATCGGTGCTGACGGGCCCAGGTGAGGCGTAAAGCTTTGTTTTGTGCAGTCATCAAGGATACTCGAGTGGGCCTTCGGCTCCGAAAGCCCATATCGATTATGTTTCATTGAATGGCTCACACGCCCATACGTCGGAGTTTAGCTGTTTTATCGGATTTCAAATATTCGAAGTACACTCTTGAAATGGTCGTATGGGAAAATTCCTACTTCATCGCCACCTCGGAAATTCTGTGTCCCACCGCTCGTGCGCCGACTATAACCCCAAGTTCAAACATACTTAAATCTTGATAACCTACTATTGTAGCAGTAGTAACCGATCCAACAACTGCGCCAGGCACTTATTGTCTTATAAAGGCGTTGCCGACCAGTGTTCCGTATTCTTCCTGTTTACATATCTCTCTATTTGAATACGCATGCCTATACTAGTTTCTTTGGCGCTTCAGTGTATATCGTGACGGCAGTGGGCGCTCGAATTCCAGAGCTCTGGAGGCGTGGCTCAGTGGGTTTGCTCAATTGTGCCTGCCAGATTCTGCGCGACGACTATCGGAGCCCATTGGGAACTTGTAATTCCATTACCAGCTGTGATATGCCGGTAGGGTACCACCAACACCATCTCCATATGCATATGTTTCCACCACCTCTGGTACACTAATGTTTACTACTACTCTTCATATACCTCTTTGTGTCTGTGGATAAGTGGTAATACCTTTTAACTGTTCTGATATGTCTTTTAGATTAAATTCTAACAACCTTCTGTCCCTACATTTAGCAGGTTTCTCTCATAAGAAAAAATATTTGTGTTTAACATCCCGTTTATGAGTAGGTGAATAATGTAGATTTTTTCCGCAGTGAGGAAAAGGGCCATCTCTTTCCAATGTGTATTTTTTTTTTTTTTGCTGAACTGTTTCTTCAGTTCTATGTACTGTATTCCACTTGTTAAAGTATACAAAGACCATAAAGGAAATCTCTTCCACCCTCTACTTATAATTTCATTTACTTAAAATAGTAGCCCGAAAAGCAGTTTTTTTACAAGAAAGGCCTGTATAAATCAAGTTTGAGAACATAATATACGAATCTTAGATACATTACCATGACAGTTTTCTTTATAATCTTGGCTATTCGCACATATCCAATATCCAACAATGTGGTACAGAACACATCTTTCGTATGCGACGGTCATTATTTGGGAAATAATAAAAATGATTCTCTTTGGCACTCATGAAAACACTGGCCGATACTAGACGACGAAACCAGTTGACGGACAGTGTGTGGCGAAATAAATAAAAAAACATTTGATTTAATTGTGTTTTTTAACTTTAGAATTTTGAAAGGCTTTTTGACGGATCGTATTGCTGGCTTGAATGCGGACAAATACAGTGCTGCGTGAAATATGCCTGTAAAATAATTTACCATTCCGATTAATTACATTTTGAATTCTACGTCGTAGTTGATTTAATCAGAGTTCTCACCTTAGACGTAGAATTAGTCCTTCTGCCACAATATTAATTCATCAGTCGCCATCGAAGTTCTTCTCTTTGTTGACCGTGTGTATCTTCCTAAGTCGGCATCGGTTCACTTCACGAAGACGGTGGAAACCAGGGAATACAATGCTACGTTGCTTTAAATAATTTTCGTAACACTTCGATACTTCTCACTATTTTTTATTCACAAGACAATAAGACTTGCTCTGCTCGTCGCACAAACCATAATTACTAACTACATGGCTGCCTTTCTCACAGTCCAAAAATCACGTCCATCCTCCACGAGGCAACAATCGAAAAGTGTCCCTTAGCTCCTCCTTGGAGTATGAAACAAAAGAGAATCCAATGTGAACTTTACAAAGATTATAATATACATGCCTCTCAATTTATCTTTGGCGCAGCTTTTAAGGTATTGTATGTCTCTGCGTCGGAATGTGTCATTACAACTGCCCCCCTACTGTATACTGTCACTAGAAAATTTTATTTGATTGACAGGATACAGTAGTCGACCTTGCAATTGATAGGTTTGGGGGTCTTTTATTTACAACCTTCATTTTTATTGTCTCATTTTCATGGCACTGTGAATTCTTTGGTATTACTGAGTGTGTGTCAGTTTTTGGTATACTTATGCTAATATTTACAAACCTTAATCCTAATATACAAAGTTTTGGTTAATATTGAGAAAACATCATGTGGTAAAGTTTGTACAATAAAATATACAATGAATACAACGTTATTTACAAATGTTTCCTTCCTCATCAGAGGTGAAAATTAAGTCCTTGTATTGCTTTCTGTATTTATTCTGGGGCGACGAGCTTTGTTCGCAAGCCCGTGTTGAATATGGGCGGGTGATACGCGCGCCTGATTGTTTGGTCGTCCGTTAGCGGGCGACGTTGGTTGAATGCGCGCGCCAGTGCACTGAATATACACCGACGAGAGGGTACCGTCAAGACTTCCGAACCTCAGTATGCGTGTGCTTTTTGTAGTTCCTTCCAGTACTTAGACTGGATACGACGAGGTACATTGGAATATGTGCCCCGAAGAACACACCACACTATGTGCGAGGTGGAGGACGATCCCGTCGATGCCGCTCCAGGTAAGAAGCGTACCATGTCAAACTTGTTTGGCATTGTCCTTTCCTATTGTGACGCCATGGGTCGTTTGACGATACTAGCTTCAATTTTTCGATGTCCCTTGTTTAGGCTCGCTGACACTTGCAACGTAGCACTACTTTGCACAATTTCAATTTCTACACACACCACTTTAACCGCGAGTATTGCGATCGAAACTTTCTTTTCACTACACTTTTTTCTTCGTATTAACCCCTTTTACCTATTGTACCGAGATTCATTCCCCTCAATACTTCTGGTCAATGTACATAAATATTCACAAATTTGTAAGTCACGGGACTTGGCATGAAATACAAAATACATCACATACAATGGAATAACATAAAACACATACAATATATTGGTTACATTAATTACAGGAAAAAACTATCGACGAAAATTGAAAAAAATTTTTGACCACTCATAGTGTCTTCTTCGTCTTGGATTTTACTGACACACACACCTTTTTCTATTAATCAGTTAGAAGGAACAAGTCCTTTGTTTTGTTTCTTGAACTCGAGTGTAAGTTAAGGTTTATCTTCGTT
Source organism: Schistocerca cancellata (assembly GCF_023864275.1). Lineage (NCBI taxonomy): Eukaryota > Metazoa > Arthropoda > Insecta > Orthoptera > Acrididae > Schistocerca > Schistocerca cancellata. The sequence continues at coordinate 180,588,996 of NC_064632.1, forward strand.
ACGTATTCTTCATGTGCAACGACATGCCTCAGCATGCAGAGAATACACCTGTAGCCGCTCCACTGCACCTTGGGAAGGGAATTTTCTACCTTCTACTTAGGGTAATGGCAACGACTACGTGTATGCTACGGTTTTTGCCTATAAAATGCACGAAATAATCATTTATATGCAGCGTAACCCTAATATGTACAGTGTTTTGTGCTTAAGCACGTTCTGGTGTGCTTGTAAATCGTTACCTCTAATAAAATTTCCTACATTAACATAGACATATAAACATACAATCTTGAAGTTCAGGGTGTAGCAACTATTAATATGTACAGTGTTTCATAATAGCAGCACGCCCTTGTGTGCGTGTATCATTTTCAATTTAAGTACGCTTATAGGCGCCTTGTGTTATCATGGGAGAAAAAATACAGACATTTTAATGCATCGGTTGTCATGAAAATCTATGTACACGAATAATCAGACTTGCATAGCTTCAGTGCAGCATGAAATTCTGTATGACGTTCTTTTTTTTTCACAGTTTATTTTATAGACGATTCCTTTGCTTACAGGTCGTCGATCACACTACTTACCTGTTTCTCGTACAGCGGCAATATCATTTTCATTCTTTGTGACTAAATCGTGATATGTATGTAAGATATAATTTTAACGTGATTTATCATTTCATGTTTCAAGTGTGTAAAGTAATCCATACCTTCCTTCTGCATACATGAGTGAAGAATCGCTAATGTTGCACTTTGTATCAGGTTTTTCGCATTTTCTCGTAAACTCGTAGAGTCTTACGGTTTTAATTAAGTTGGTTCTTGACGTTAGGTATACCTGTTTATTCGAATTTGTCTTAGAGTTTAATTTTCCTTATACACTTCTACGTTGTTTAAGTTCCGTACATGTACAGAGCTTCTTTCGCCTTTCACACATTCATATATACGTTTATACACACAAAAAATATCTACCACTTAATATACACATTGCTGGTGAGGCCCTTTTTCGGTACCTTGCACCATTCCTTCAATATTCCAAAATAGTTCAGGGTGTGCTGAGCATCGTCCCTTCATACTAATAATACTTACAACTAAATATTTCTTCTTACATACATAACTGCCTTACGGTCCATTAATGCGCAATCATTCCATATTTTCCTCCTTTACACTTTAGCCTGCGTACATGTAACCTCGTGTATAGCTTATATATTCTACAAAGTTGTTTGCTGAGTGCTTTAGGTGTTTCCTAACGTTAATGTGTTTCAAATCCTAGGTATTTGCTTTGAGAGCGATTCAGTTCATTACTCACGCTGCATAGATCTGTTTATTATTTTTCTATTTTAACGCTTGTGTCATTCTTTTCCTTAGTCACAAAAATTCACACGTTTACCTTGTTGTTCATTCTAAAAATCGCTAGCTACTGTGTAATGTAAATGTATGCGTTATCTCTTTGCTTTCCTCTTTGCTGCTTTCTCCCTATAGGTAATTGTGTGTTGTTCTCGTGTACATAGCCTTTCTTCCGGTTATCTATCTGCATTATTTATTTATTTATTTTTTTCTATTTTCATTCTCCTCCCGTACAAGCTAAGATTTTACTCAATATAATATAATATTACAATACCGTCCATGACCAGTATGTCCTTGTATGTTCACTTTTATTACGTAATACCAGCTTATAATTAAATTTTCTAAGCTACTATTTACAAGACTTGAGTATCCTTTTCTTTCTTGTTTTTGAATGGCTCTCGTCACTGTGTCTCATAGTAAGCGTGGTCTCAAAACTTTTAAACGTTCCGCGCATGCACGCTTGTGTACCATGACTGGACTGCAGGCGCGGAGAAAACTCTGCATTGTTGGTGAACATTATTCGTGATAGCCGCCATCGTGTAATATGAGTCACGTGTCGTCTGGACTCGACCGCGCATGCACCTTCGCGCTTTGTATACACTCAGCTGATCGGACAGGGAAGGGGGAAGATTTCTCCCCGGCTCGCTGCCTACAGCGCAGCCAATGACCTCGTCTTGACATGCAGCTATCGCGTGCTCATCAGCTGAGCGTTGAATTGCAACTTCGACGCGTGGCTTGTTGCTCGTCTCAAGCGAACAAACCCTGGCCTTCGCGTTAATTTGGCATTGTTCTTCTCTCTTAAATAACTGAGTTAGACTAGAAAAGTACCGTATGGTTTATTTTATAGTGTTAAAGACTCACAGTATCACATGTTTCATTAGGTGTGGTTAACTATGCGTTGTTCAGCTGGCATATGCCCCCAGTTGGTTACTAGTTTCGATGTTTACTTTATGCTGCCGGAAAACTTCCATACCTAAAATACAATTGACGATTACTTTCTCAACGATTAAGAATGTACAGTTTATCGTGACATCGCTAATGGTAACAGGTATTTGCGTCTGCCACTTAATACTTTTTGACTTGTTACCTACAGCTGTCAAGATTTTACAATTTTCCGTTGGCAACACTGGTACTTGTAATGCTGTCGAAACTTCTTTGAATAAACTGTCAGAAATAATATTCGTAGATGCGCCTGTATCTAAAATTACGTTGGTAATTATAGTTCCTATCTTTGCTGTTATTACAGCCTGCACGAGGTCACTTACCTTGTCCAGTGCTTTCATCTCTTCTTCACATAGATCATCTTCTACGGTCGCATCCTGATCATATCTTAAAAATAATTGTCTAAGATGTAATGTGTGCTTGTTTGTGCCCCTTGTTGTCAAATCGGTCGGCCGGTGGGGGCTCATTACGACCGATTGTTGTTTACCGGGGGAGACAACGGCGTTGCTTCAGTACTGTCCGTTACCTCTACAAAGTGTACTGAGTGGTTATCCTGTCGCCAATTAGTTTCCGGACCGCTGCGTGCAACATTTTCTTGCGACCGGCCGTCGCTATTCCTCCTTGGTCTGTCATTCCTATTACTGTAACTATTGTAATTTTCATTTGTGTGCCGCCTTTCATCACGCGGGCCTGACCAATCATTCACGTGATTTCTATCATTTCCATACCGGCGTGGACCGTAATCTGCACGATACCTTCGGTCTTCACGTCTCTGTGGCGCCGAATTCTTCCGATTTCCGTAATTCCAGGTTCCATTATTTGGCCTTGTCGCATACGGATGCCAACTGTGTTGGTTTTGTCCATTGCCATTAAAATGATTCCCGTTACCGTTCTTTTGATTGGTTCCGGAATATTCATTCCGATTACTTGTGCTCGGCTCTTCGTATATTAGATCAATTGAGTCAAGCACGGAAAGAAAGTATTCAAGGTCGTTTTCCGGTATTGTTACCAATTTTTCGCGTAAGTTCGCGGGTAGTCTGTTTTTCAGAATTTTGAGAACGTCTACGTGCGGTATTGGATTATTCCAATAGCGCGTCTTATTCAAGTACTTTTCGAAATACTTTCTCAACCCGCCGTTTTTTAGGTTGAACGGTTGTGGGTTGAATACCTCACGTCGCAGTCTTTCTTGGACCCCAGCAGACCAATATTTCTCCAAGAAAGCCCGTTCAAATTGTTCGTAGGTGACGCACTGTTCAGCCATGTCTGTGGCCCACAAAAGTGCGTCGCCTTGTGTGAAGCCTACTATATATCTAATCTTCTGTGCCTCAGTCCAGTTTCTTGGTAAGACATTTTTAAATGCTCTTACAAATACGACTGGATGAGTTTTTCTGGATTCTGTGGAGAAAACTGGAAACTGTCTATGTTTCAACAGGCTCTCATCGACTAGAATCGTCGAGATGCAAGGCGACACGCCTACTGCCTGTTGCAGCACCGCGTTTGGCGAATAGCCATTGTTTGCCTGCGCCGGTGCGTGCACATACGCCGAACTGGGCGCGTGATGTTCTGCGTTATTGACATCGTAATCTGGCACGGGTGAATAAGTGTCAGGCTGCCTGTTGCTTGACGTAGGCAAATCATTTGAAACATTTAGTCTACCAGCAATTTCCTTACGTATTCTGTCCTCGGCTACTTTGATTTCATTACCTAATTTTTCAAAAAGTTTTGTTTCCCGGTCAGTTATTGATTCATTTACATTACCGTTTTCTAAAGTTTCATTTATTTTGATAATGTCCGCGTTGATACGTCGAGTCTCCTGTTTCAGAAAACCGACTTCTTCGTTAACTTTATTAACTTGGTCAGGTATTTCTTCACATGCGGACTGTACTCTTGTTAAATTTAATTGAATAGCCTGTACGTTTTCATGTATTTCTTTTTGTACGGTTTGTGTTTGATTGTGTGTTTCTACTATTTCTGACAGTTCCTGTTCCTGTTTGTTTGTAAGATCTGACAATTTCTTTTCTAAGTCATTTGCTAATACATTGTATACACTATTGACGGTTTTGATGACTTTGTCTTCGATCTTTTGATCGATTTCATTGGTGAGTTTATTTAAGCGTTGATCGAAATGTCTGTGCATGTTTTCAAATTGCGTGTTTACACTTGAAAACTGCTGTTGGAACCCAATTTCCATGTTTGACAATTTTGTGTTTGTCATGTTGTGGCTGATTTCTAGATTCGACAGTTTTGTGTTGGTTGTGTTGTGGCTGACTTCTAGATTCGCCAGTTTTGTGTTCGTTGTGTTGTGGCTGATCTTTAAATCAGATAATTGCTCGCTCACGTTTGACATCAGACTATATAACGCCTCAAGCGTAACTGACGAAGCTTGTGTGTTTGTATTTATGCCATTATTTGTTGCCATTGTTTCTCTGCCACGATCTGATTGAATCGAAACCGGGCTAGGTTCACTGATTTCACGCGAAATATTTTCATCTGATCTGGTAATCGATGCTTCATCGACCGTGCACAAGGTTTCATTTGCAAGTGGTTCATTATTGTTAATCCCTGTAGAGTGCAACTGAATCGTATTTACTTCTACATTACGTTGTGCTGAAAAACTAATTGCGTCATCATTTACGTCACTATTGTCAGAATCGGTGACGTGTCCATGAACATTTGTCAAATTAAAGTTCTCCGATTCCATTGTGGAGATATTATTTTTATCTGTACTTTACTGTTAATCTAAATCTTTAAATTCTCTCGCAGTTGAATTAATAGAAATATCTCGCGATTGTTATTTGTTGCGCGTCGGAAATTTACAAGATGTCGCACTACGTCTTCTAATTCTGCGATTGTTGAACATAAAAAAGTAATTATCAAAGTGTAATTGTGTGTTGCCACAAACACTACCAGGATTTTAATATGGAAAGGAAAAGGTTCTGCTTTAAGTGGAGCTAAGCCAAGGTGCAGCCGCTGCATGCGTTTGCGCTTTCCTACCTTAATTACGGCTGAGCTGCGTCACTCACGATTACGTTAGTTTTGTAAATCCTTGTCCTTGTTCCTTCTGGTTATTGTGACATCCGTTTATACAGTTAATATTGTTTCACTTTATTCGTCATTTTCCATGTGCGTCATGTAACAGAGAAACAGTAATTAGTACAAGTACATTTGTAGCACAACAATGAAGTACTTACTCTTTGTTCCACCAGCACTGTCCCTGTCAGCGGTCGCCAGTGTGGCGAAATAAATAAAAAAACATTTGATTTAATTGTGTTTTTTAACTTTAGAATTTTTGAAAGGCTTTTTGACGGATCGTATTGCTGGCTTGAATGCGGACAAATACAGTGCTGCGTGAAATATGCCTGTAAAATAATTTACCATTCCGATTAATTACATTTTGAATTCTACGTCGTAGTTGATTTAATCAGAGTTCTCACCTTAGACGTAGAATTAGTCCTTCTGCCACAATATTAATTCATCAGTCGCCATCGAAGTTCTTCTCTTTGTTGACCGTGTGTATCTTCCTAAGTCGGCATCGGTTCACTTCACGAAGACGGTGGAAACCAGGGAATACAATGCTACGTTGCTTTAAATAATTTTCGTAACACTTCGATACTTCTCACTATTTTTTATTCACAAGACAATAAGACTTGCTCTGCTCGTCGCACAAACCATAATTACTAACTACATGGCTGCCTTTCTCACAGTCCAAAAATCACGTCCATCCTCCACGAGGCAACAATCGAAAAGTGTCCCTTAGCTCCTCCTTGGAGTATGAAACAAAAGAGAATCCAATGTGAACTTTACAAAGATTATAATATACATGCCTCTCAATTTATCTTTGGCGCAGCTTTTAAGGTATTGTATGTCTCTGCGTCGGAATGTGTCATTACAAGTGGCAATTACTAGAAGAAACACAGAAAACCATCAAAATTATTGTTGTAGAATACAACATGGCCTCTTCAGTCTGTTGCTACATGATATTAAATCAGAAGCAATAGTGTTTATATAAAAATTCAGTCGTGCACGTCAAATAACAAAATGAATGAAGACAGTATATTGCTATAGGAGAGCAACATACACTCCTGGAAATGGAAAAAAGAACACATTGACACCGGTGTGTCAAACCCACCATACTTGCTCCGGACACTGCGAGAGGGCTGTACAAGCAATGATCACACGCACGGCACAGCGGACACACCAGGAACCGCGGTGTTGGCCGTCGAATGGCGCTAGCTGCGCAGCATTTGTGCACCGCCGCCGTCAGTGTCAGCCAGTTTGCCGTGGCATACGGAGCTCCATCGCAGTCTTTAACACTGGTAGCATGCCGCGACAGCGTGGACGTGAACCGTATGTGCAGTTGACGGACTTTGAGCGAGGGCGTATAGTGGGCATGCGGGAGGCCGGGTGGACGTACCGCCGAATTGCTCAACACGTGGGGCGTGAGGTCTCCACAGTACATCGATGTTGTCGCCAGTGGTCGGCGGAAGGTGCACGTGCCCGTCGACCTGGGACCGGACCGCAGCGACGCACGGATGCACGCCAAGACCGTAGGATCCTACGCAGCGCCGTAGGGGACCGCACCGCCACTTCCCAGCAAATTAGGGACACTGTTGCTCCTGGGGTATCGGCGAGGACCATTCGCAACCGTCTCCATGAAGCTGGGCTACGGTCCCGCACACCGTTAGGCCGTCTTCCGCTCACGCCCCAACATCGTGCAGCCCGCCTCCAGTGGTGTCGCGACAGGCGTGAATGGAGGGACGAATGGAGACGTGTCGTCTTCAGCGATGAGAGTCGCTTCTGCCTTGGTGCCAATGATGGTCGTATACGTGTTTGGCGCCGTGCAGGTGAGCGCCACAATCAGGACTGCATACGACCGAGGCACACAGGGCCAACACCCGGCATCATGGTGTGGAGAGCGATCTCCTACACTGGCCGTACACCACTGGTGATCGTCGAGGGGACACTGAATAGTGCACGGTACATCCAAACCGTCATCGAACCCATCGTTCTACCATTCCTAGACCGGCAAGGGAACTTGCTGTTCCAACAGGACAATGCACGTCCGCATCTATCCCGTGCCACCCAACGTGCTCTAGAAGGTGTAAGTCAACTACCCTGGCCAGCAAGATCTCCGGATCTGTCCCCCATTGAGCATGTTTGGGACTGGATGAAGCGTCGTCTCACGCGGTCTGCACGTCCAGCACGAACGCTGGTCCAACTGAGGCGCCAGGTGGAAATGGCATGGCAAGCCGTTCCACAGGACTACATCCAGCATCTCTACGATCGTCTCCATGGGAGAATAGCAGCCTGCATTGCTGCGAAAGGTGGATATACACTGTACTAGTGCCGACATTGTGCATGCTCTGTTGCCTGTGTCTATGTGCCTGTGGTTCTGTCAGTGTGATCATGTGATGTATCTGACCCCAGGAATGTGTCAATAAAGTTTCCCCTTCCTGGGACAATGAATTCACGGTGTTCTTATTTCAATTTCCAGGAGTATATGTCAGGCAAAGTAACCGATGAGTTTTTCTGGCAGCGCGGTTCTGGCGCTGCAGTCTGGAACCGCGAGACCGCTACGGTCGCAGGTTCGAATCCTGCCTCGGGCATGGATGTGTGTGATGTAGTTAGGTTAGTTAGGTTTAACTAGTTCTAAGTTCTAGGGGACTAATGACCTCAGCAGTTGAGTCCCATAGTGCTCAGAGCCATTTTTTTGTGTTTTTCGACAGCAAAACAACGACGAAGTGATAAATTTGTTGTAGTCTGCAAAGAATTTATGAATATGTAGCAAATATTCATATTTCAAAAATCATGATAAGCAAAACAAGCTCAAGCAAATCTTATGTTATAGGTTTTTGCCGTATACCAGCTAAATTCATCACTTTATTTATCTTCCGCACATGAAACAAACGTCCTTTATTTCGCCACAGAAACGGACCTTACGCGCTAGGAAAGTAGTAGTACTCGTTGTTGTTATTGGTGTTGTTGTCTACAGTCCAACGGCTAGTTTGACGCTAGCCAGTTCGCCTGTCTATCGTTTGAAATTCTCTTCATTTCTGCATAATTACTGCAGCCGACATCCACTTTAACCTGATAACTCTAGTCAAGCGGTCAAGCATTGTTTTCCCTCTAACATCAGATCCCCCTTCCCCTACCCCCGCCACCCCTTCACACGTCAGGTTAACTGTTGATTAGTGGCTGATATTGTGTCCTGTCAACTTATCGCTTATTTCATCAGATTGTAGCATAAGTGTTTTAATTTCCCCTAATCGATTCGGAACCTCCTCATTAGTTATCTGATCTACATATCTAACCTCTAATACTATTCTGTTACACCACATTTCGAAAGTTTCTTTCGTTTCCTGGTCTGTACTGCTTACGGTCTACGTTTTACTTCCGAATCATGCTATACTCCAGGTAAATACACTCCTGGAAATTGAAATAAGAGCACCGTGAATTCATTGTCCCAGGAAGGGGAAACTTTATTGACACATTCCTGGGGTCAGATACATCACATGATCACACTGACAGAACCACAGGCACATAGACACAGGCAACAGAGCATGCACAATGTCGGCACTAGTACAGTGTATATCCACCTTTCGCAGCAATGCAGGCTGCTATTCTCCCATGGAGACGATCGTAGAGATGCTGGATGTAGTCCTGTGGAACGGCTTGCCATGCCATTTCCACCTGGCGCCTCAGTTGGACCAGCGTTCGTGCTGGACGTGCAGACCGCGTGAGACGACGCTTCATCCAGTTCCAAACATGCTCAATGGGGGACAGATCCGGAGATCTTGCTGGCCAGGGTAGTTGACTTACACCTTCTAGAGCACGTTGGGTGGCACGGGATACATGCGGACGTGCATTGTCCTGTTGGAACAGCAAGTTCCCTTGCCGGTCTAGGAATGGTAGAACGATGGGTTCGATGACGGTTTGGATGTACCGTGCACTATTCAGTGTCCCCTCGACGATCACCAGTGGTGTACGGCCAGTGTAGGAGATCGCTCCCCACACCATGATGCCGGGTGTTGGCCCTGTGTGCCTCGGTCGTATGCAGTCCTGATTGTGGCGCTCACCTGCACGGCGCCAAACACGTATACGACCATCATTGGCACCAAGGCAGAAGCGACTCTCATCGCTGAAGACGACACGCCTCCATTCGTCCCTCCATTCACGCCTGTCGCGACACCACTGGAGGCGGGCTGCACGATGTTGGGGCGTGAGCGGAAGACGGCCTAACGGTGTGCGGGACCGTAGCCCAGCTTCATGGAGACGGTTGCGAATGGTCCTCGCCGATACCCCAGGAGCAACAGTGTCCCTAATTTGCTGGGAAGTGGCGGTGCGGTCCCCTACGGCGCTGCGTAGGATCCTACGGTCTTGGCGTGCATCCGTGCGTCGCTGCGGTCCGGTCCCAGGTCGACGGGCACGTGCACCTTCCGCCGACCACTGGCGACAACATCGATGTACTGTGGAGACCTCACGCCCCACGTGTTGAGCAATTCGGCGGTACGTCCACCCGGCCTCCCGCATGCCCACTATACGCCCTCGCTCAAAGTCCGTCAACTGCACATACGGTTCACGTCCACGCTGTCGCGGCATGCTACCAGTGTTAAAGACTGCGATGGAGCTCCGTATGCCACGGCAAACTGGCTGACATTGACGGCGGCGGTGCACAAATGCTGCGCAGCTAGCGCCATTCGACGGCCAACACCGCGGTTCCTGGTGTGTCCGCTGTGCCGTGCGTGTGATCATTGCTTGTACAGCCCTCTCGCAGTGTCCGGAGCAAGTATGGTGGGTCTGACACACCGGTGTCAATGTGTTCTTTTTTCCATTTCCGGGAGTGTATATCGGAAAAGGCTTTCTACCACTTGTATTGTTATTAATTTCCTCTTAACGAAAAATGCTTTCTTGCTATTGCCAGTCTGCTCACTGTATCCGCGTTACTTGATGTATCTCAGCCATTTTGCTGTCCAAACAGTGCATGTCGTCCGATCCCGTTATTGTCTTATTTTCTAATCTGCCTCAGCGTCATCAGATTTAACTGCATTACATTCCTTTACACTTATTTTGATTGACGTTCGTTTTGTAATCACTTCTCAAAACACTATCCATTTCATTCAAACTGTTGGTTCGAGAGCTTTACCGTCCCTCCCAGAATTACTACGTCATCGGTTATTCTTAAAGCCTTTTTTCTTCTATCTGAAGTTTAATACGTCTTACAAACTTCTCCTTGGTTTCCTTTACGGTTTGCTGTGTGGACGAAATACGCGATTTCAGGCTTTCTCGGCGTATTCCAGTAATGAACTCTTCTCAGGAGATCAGCCGAATGGTGACGTCGTCTTGTCGCAACGTTTTGATGAGTTTCTTATCCATCACCCTCAAGCGAAGATGATGGGTACGAAACTCATCGAAACCTTGCGACAAGACGACGTCACCACTCGGCTGATCACCTGAGAAAAGTTCATCACAGACGAAATATCTATGAGAACAGACTACATCGCTCTTGATTCCATTTGAAATATTACCTCACTTTAGCGTCCTTCAACTGCAGTCTGCTTCCTGTACAAGTTGTTGTTAAGGTTTCACTTTCTTTATTTTATCCTTCCTACCTTCGGAATTCCAAGCAGTGTATTCCAGTTAACATAGTAGAAAGCTTTTCTAAATCTACAAATGCTATAAATATAAGTTTGCCTTTCTTTAATCCGCATTCAGGAATAAATCGTTGGGCCAGTACTGCTTCGCGTGTCGCTACTTTGATTTGGAACACAAACTAATCTTTCCCCAGTTCTATACCCGTCAATCATTTCACAGACAAAATCAGGTACCGACAACGCAGAAATTGATCTAATAAAAAGAAAAGAACAGTGGCAAAATATTGTAAATAACAACTGAACACGTCATCATATTCAAGACAGACACGAATTCACGTACCATCATAGCAGTTCAAGTTTGTAAATGTAGTATTTACGCAGAAGAGACTGAGAACAATTCTTGATGACAAGAAAAATTAATGAATACGTTAAAAGGGACGAAACATTAATTGAGTCGAGGGAATGGAATTCGATAGTAGAAAAAGGGAAAGAAGGAAAAAGAGTTGGAAAACGATGAGTGGACAAAGTTGAATGAAATGGGAAACTACCTGCTAGATTTTTGCACGGAGCACGACTTAATGATAGCTAAAACTTCTGAAAGAAATCTATATAGCTGGACGAGACCTAGAGATACATTATATAATGATGAGATAATATTTAAATAATAGATTCTTAACTGCAAAACATTTCCAGAAGCAAATATGGGCTCATACGATAATTTAATAGTTATTAATTGCAGCGTACAGCTGAAGGGACGCAGACAACTGAATGGAATAGGCAATAGGGATAGAATGGGTGAATTGGTTGCTTTGAGAGATGAAATAATGAAGGCAGCAGAGGAGCAAAAAGGCAAAGATGAATAAGAATGCTTGGATATCACACATAATACTCAGCTGATAAAAGGAGAAAGATATAAAACATGCAATAATTGAAGCAGTGAAAAGTAAATACGACCTCCTAAAAAATTGGATTGATGGAAGGTGCGAACGTGCAATGGAAGAATGACTTGAAGAGAATTAAGTGCATGTAGAAGCATGCATGAGTGCAGGAAAGAGAAAGAGATGTATAGACATCAAGAACTCAAATGGAAGGCCAGTGCTAAGAAACGAAATGAAGGCAGAAAGATTATACAAGGGGCATGTAAAGGAAAATAACAAAAAAAAAATGGTTCAAATGGCTCTGAGCACTATGGGACTTAACATCTGAGGTCATCAGTCCCCTAGAACTTAGAACTACTTAAACCTAACTAACCTAAGGACATCACACACATCCATGCCCGAGGCAGGATTCGAACCTGCGACTGTAGTGGTCACGCGGTTCCACAATGAAGCGCCTAGAACCGCACGGCCACACTGGCCGGCAAGGAAGATAACATCAGTACAGAATTATGGAAAGGAAAGAGAAAGATGATGTAGATGAAATGAGGGCTGTGTTACAGCAAGAAGGCCCAAGTCAAAACAAGACACCTGCAGTTGACGAAATTCCCTCTCAAGTACCATCTCAACAACGATTTGGTATGTAGCGTATATGATACAGAAGAAGTGTTTACAGCCTTCAAGCAACCCTAATCCGCGGAATGTGGGGCAGTGGTAGGGAAATGGACGCGCAGGCGGTGGTTCAAATCCCGCCTATACATGCAGATTTTCTTTACCACGACCTGCTAACCGATTAAGGTGAATATCGTGTTGGTTCCTTCGGAGGGACACGGCCAATTTCCCTCACCATCCTTCCCCCATCTGCGCTTCCAATCCACCTCTAACGATCAAGTTGTCGACGGTACGTTAAAACCCAATATTCTTTTCAATTCCATTTCAAAAGAGAAGACTTGCTGGCAGACGAGAGCATTACTGCATTAACATAAATACGAGGGTTGACAGAAAAGTAATGCCTCCACCTTCTAACTCTTCAACAGTTGGCAGCTTTGTTATGCGGCAGGTACTGGCTTGTTTCGTAGCCTCTTCTCTACAGCTCCAGTTTGCGGGAAGCCTGAGCATTGAACGGTTGTGTTGTTACAGCGTGAAGTATGGAACCCTGCGCAGAAGGCCGGCCAATGCGTTTTAAGCAACGTACAGTCATCGAATTCTTGACCGCAGAAGGTGTCACCCCAAAGGAGATTCATCAGAGAATGAAAGCAGTTTATGGTGATTCTGTTGATGTGAATACTGTGCGTCGTTGGGAGAGTAAGTTTGAAGATGTTGACGCGCGAACATCTGACTTGCGTGACAAACAAAGAGTTGGACCCCTGGGACAGCAACCACTGAGTTTCACAAGAAAAATTTTGACAGATTGATTCAGGACGATCGTCGTATCACTTAGAGAGAAACTGCAAGCACAATCGGCATTTCACAAGAACGTGTAGGTCACATTATTACTTTGCCTGGCTATCGGGAGATCTGTGCTCGATTAGTACCCTGGATGCTGACTCCTGGAATGAAAGCGCACAGACATGAAATTTCTCAGGAACTCCTTTCCCTTACGAGAATGAAGGTGACGACTTTTTTCATTCAATTGTAATAGGGGACGAAACGTGGGTACACCATTATGACCCGGAAACGAAACGTCAGTCTATGGAACACAAAGACTCGCCTAAAAAAGAAATTCAAGACGCAGCCCTCAGCTGGAAAAATCATGGTCACAGTGTTCTGGGACACAGATGGTGTTATCCATGTTGATTTCCCTGGTCGTGGAACAACAATAAATTCAGAGCGTCACATCACAACGCTGCGAACTCTGAAACGACGGCTAACAAGGGTCGGAAAGGAAAAGGGAAATGTTTTCCTGCAGCTTGACAATGCCAAACCACACACTTCACGTGTCACCACAGCAGAACTTCAGAGACTGAATCTCACCACCGCGCCGGCCGCGGTGGTCTGGCGGTTCTAGGCGCTCAGTCCGGAACCGCGCGACTGCTACGGTCGCAGGTTCGAATCCTGCCTCGGGCATGGATGTGTGTGATGTTCTTAGGTTAGTTAGGTTTAAGTAGTTCTAAGTTCTAGGGGACTGATGACCACAGATGTTAAGCCCCATAGTGCTCAGAGCCATTTTTTTTCTCACCACCGCACGGCATCCTGCATACAGTCCAGATTTCGCACCGTTTGACTGCCATCTGTTACCGATAATGAAAGACGATCTGCAGGGACATCATTATGCTTCTGATGAAGACGCTGAGAGAACTGTGAGAGTGTGGTTGCGGAAACAGAGTGTCGACTTCTTCCGTGACAGCTTCAGAAAATTTGTTCATCGTTGGCAGAAATGTATCCAATTGGCTGGTGATCATGTGGAAAAGTGAATATTGGTAATAAAGATCACGTTCTAAGGATTATTGCTGCATTTTTTTAAATTAAAATATTCCCATCCATGCCCAATTAACGAAAGTGGAGGCATTACTTTTCATTCAACCCTCGTAAATAATGGATGCAAAATACTAATGTAGGTCACAGTCGACCTGATTTAAAATATAATCCAGTACCAACGATAAACCTCAAAAGTTGTAAAAAAATATCTTAAATTCTTTCAAGAACGACTTTCCAGTGTCTCCGAACTCTTAAAGTAAGTGTGAGCTATCCATACACGTACTAACAAAAGAAAAAAAAGATACCTGCTTCATCTGTGCACGTAATAGTGCGTATTAAGTCTCCTTACTACAACTCGAAGAATGCTGTTAAGTTCTTCATTGTTCTTACGGCGTCGTGGTCCGAAGTTGTTGGAATACATCATTACTATACACCAGTAACCCGCAGGCCTCGATTCTTTAAATAATCGAACTCTTGTGCACAAAACACCTTCAAACATCTGATTATTTTACACATGAGATTCTTGAAAGTCAGAAACTGCTCTCACTATCAAACACTGGATGAATACGGTCTGGGTAACGTGCGCTTAGTTTTAGGAATAGCTTTTTACGTATCCCAGTGTTTATGAAGTCATGTCTCTTGGTCTTTGTGTCGTACTAATTACACATGTGCAAAGTGTGCTATATGTGGTTACTTTCCTCTAAATGTGTTGTAAAGACAGTTGGTAAAGAAGTAATAAATTAAAACGTCATGACTTATGCTAAAGTTTTACTGCATGAAAAGCGAAAAGGTAGTTAGCGATAATCTTTTTCCTTTCCCTTCATTATTTTGCGGGTGATGTGAGAGACAGAGGTTTCTAAAAGAATTCATATTATGTGTAAAGTTGTTGGAAGTCTCTAAGTGCTGTCTTTCTCGAATACTAGATGCATATAGTGTAGTTAATTTTCGCTCAATGAGCTACGCAGCCACAAGACACAAACACCGTTTCTAACTTTAAGCTTTGCTTGTTGTGCTAAACAGGTAACAAAAGTCGTGGAATACTTCCTAATATCGTTTCGAGCCTCCTTCTGCCCGGAGCAGTGTAGCAACTCACGTAGCATGGACTTAACTAGTCGCTGCAAGTCCTTTGCAAAAATATTGAGCCGGGCTGCCTCCATAGTCGTACATAATTGGAAAGTGTTGCTGGTGCATTTTCTGTACGAAGTGACCTCACTAATATGTCCCATGAATGTTCGACGAGATTCATGTCGGGCGATCTGGGTGGCCAAATCATTCGCTCTGGTTGTCCAGAACGTTCTTCTTCAAAACAATCGCAAACAGTTGTGGCCGGTGATATCGCGCATTGTGATCCATACAAATTCTATCGTTGTTTGGGATGATAAAGACTATTAAGGGCTGCAAATGTTCTCCAAGAGGTTCGGTTGGGTCATAGGACCCAATCCATTCCATGTAATCACACCCCCAACCGTTATGGGGCCACCACAAGCTTGCACAATATCTTGTTGACATATTGGGCCCATGGTTTCATGAGGTCTGAGCCACTTTCGAACTGTACCATCAGCTCTTATCAACTGAAATCGCCCTGACCACGCACCGTTCTTCCCAGTCGTTTAGGTTCCGACCGATATGTTCAGTAGCCCAAGAGAGGCGCTGCAGGCGATGTCGTGCTGTTAGCAAAGCCACTCGCATCGGTCGTGTGCTGCCATAGCCTATTAACGCCAAATTTCGCAGCAGTGGCCTAACGGATACGTTCATCATACGTCCCACATTGATTTCTGCTGCTGTTTCATACGGAGTTAGTACTGATCACTCTACGCAAACGCCGCTAATCTTGTTCTTTAAGTCCGCAGCTCGTGCTCTCGCGGTCACGTTCTCGCTTCCCGAGCACGGGTCCCGCATTTGATTCCCGGCGGGGTCAGGGACTTTCACCTGCCTCGAGCTGACTGGGTGTTTGTGTTGTCCTCATCATTTCATTATCATTCATGAAAGTGGCGAGATTTGGCTGAGAAAAGGTTGGGAATTTGTACCGGCGCTGATAACCGCGCAGTTGAGCGCCCCACAAACCAAACATCATCATCGTCATCTTGTTCGTTAAGTGAAGGCCGTCGGCCACTGCGTTGTCCGCGGTGAGAGGTAATGCCTGAAATTTTGGATTCTGAGCACACTCTTGGCACTGTAGATCTCGGAGTATTGAATTCTCTAACGATTTCCGAAATGGAATGTCCCATGCGTGTAGCTATAACCCGCGTTTGGAGCCTATAAATTCCCATCGTGCGGCCACAGTCACATCGGACACCTTTCCACATTAATTACCTGAATACAAATGACAACTCCGCCAATGCTCTGCCGTTTTGTATGATGTGCACGCGATACTATTGCCATCTGTATGTGTGCGTATCGCTATCCCTTTACATTCGTCACTTCAGTGTTTTAATTTAAGAATATACTGAGACAGTACTTAAAATTCTTAAATTAGGTCAGTAATATTTTTGTTGGCCTTGGAATGCGTTAGATAGGCCGTCTGCAGTTGGTACCGTGCACCGTTTCACCCTTTCAGTAATGTGACTGGTGTGCAGAACTCGATACATAACAGAGCGTTTGGGGCCTTAAGTCTGCACTATTTTTGTTTTCATTTCGCATTATAACACACAAATATTTGTTACACGGAAAAAAAGGACATAACTTGATGACATGCTGGACATAAGAGTGTCATATTATAAGGGGTGTATAATAGCTAACAGCGAAAACTGAAACAGGTGAAAGTATAAGATGACAGAAGCAAAACGTTTCCAGTGAACATGGGTTCGCCACGGAGCCGTTTGCAAGATAATTGTGAATATGAGGTTACAGTCCGACACTGACTTCAGTCTGAAATATTATCCCAGTTAGTATAAAGTAAGTGAAATGTAATCTCTTCGATTAAGCACCATGTAATTGGGCTCAAGTTTCACCGATGGACCATGGTGTATGCGTGATAAGACACCGGCAGATTTTCTTGCTATTGCGAGATAACATCTAATTGTGGACAAAGATGGATTAGACGAGCAGAGCCAATACATTGGCCTCCAAATAACCTATCTTCAGACCTCTGGTGGCATGTAAATGTAAGGAGTACAGAACTCACATTGAAGCAGTTGAAGAACAGGTGTGGGGGGGGGGGGGGGGCTCGAATTCCACAGTCTTGTCGAACTCTACAAGAAGATCTAAGGATATTCGAAAGAAGAGACGAGTACCGCGTTATTTCCAGAAGACTTTTCACGCCGTGCCTCACAAGCAACTTCTAATTAGATTGTGTGCCTATGGAGTATCGAATCAGTTGTGCGACTGGGTTCGTGATTCCCTGTCATCATCATTGTCAGTGTTCTGCCTGAAGGCTGGTTTTCACGAGGTAACTCTCCATGTTCTCTTGTCTTGTGGCGTCCAGATCCACGTAATTTCCTCATCACTTTATGCCGTCTATCATTTTGCATCTCCTACTTCCTCTCAATCTCCTCCCACCAAATGTACCTTCCAAAGCATATGTAGGCAGGCACTTTCCTCTCGTCGAATGTCCCATCCAGTTCTTCTTCCTTTCTCTTATAACCTGCAGCAGTCTTCTCCTCTCACCAACTCTTTTCAACACTTTCGTTAATTATTCTTTTCGTACAGCTTATCTTCTTCCATTCTCCTCCACATCTACATCTCATATGCTTCTAACCTTTTCTCATCCTCTCGTCTCAGTGACCATGTTTCTGCCCCATGAGTGTCATAATCCAGACAAAATTCTTGCCAAGTCTTTCCCTCAGGCCTCTATTTAGTTTGCCACATAATAATCTCGTCTTTCTATAGAATGCCTCTTTCGCGATAGCAATGCGAGTTTTCACCTCTTAATGACATCTCCGGTCTTCAGTGTTCATACTTCCAAGGTATTTAAATGCTCTACACATGGCTAATAACAATTTGTCCTACCTTAATATGTGCCGATCTCCTGCCTTTGTCGATCGCAATACTCTTTGTTTTTGCTGTATTAATTCTCATCCCATATTCTACACAAGCGTTATTCAGATCTTTTAGCATCTTATTTACAGATCGTTCGCTTTCTGCCTGTAATAACATGTCATCAGCTAATCGTGTACATTCCATCCTTTTTCCACCAATACATATCCTTCTTTTTCCACCTAACCCTTTCGCAATAATTTCTTCCAGGTATATAATGGAAGAGGAAACAACCTTGTCTAATGCCCCTTCCAACGCTGCTTTCTTCAGCCTTTTCATTTCCAATCTTTATTCTTACTTTCTGTTGTAAATATTGGTGTCTCTCTCTAATCTAGTAATTTCCTGTTCAAAATATCCATCAGCTTGTTCTATTGTACGCTGTCGAAATATTTTTACAAATCAATAAACAGCATAAATTTCTCTATTTTTCTCAGTTCACCTTTCCTCAATGATTTTTAACAGGCCAGTAGCGTCTCTTGCTCCTTTTCTTCTTCTAAATCCGAATTGTTCCTTCCTAACCCATCTACCCAATTTGCCATATAGCCTTCTATTCAGCACTCCATGCAGTACTTTAGCTGCATGAGAAATTAGGCTGATAGTCCTATACTCTTCACATTGTTTGGTATTTCTCTTTTTCTCAAGTGGTATCATTAGCTTGCACGAAAGTCATCAGGCCATTCCCCTTTGCCCCATACCTCATTACAGAGGTACACTGTTCCTTCTTTTCTCTGTTTTCCAAACTCTTCAACACTTCTGCTGGCAAGTTGTCAATTCCTCGTGTCTTCCGATTCTTCATCTCCTTTAACGTCTTTTGTACTTCTGCTATCAAGATGCTGTACCTCTTTACATCTTTCGGCACACATTACTCCTCTTCAAGCTTGATTTCACATGGTTTTTAATCAATCTTATATAGACATTTTAACGTTACAGCCCATACTAATTGGCGGAAAGTCATCGAGTAAAACATGAGTGACTTCTGGCTTTCCCCCAAGGCAGTATTGCAGGCCCTCTGCTGATCTTAATCTATAGAAACGATTTGGGAGTCAATATGAACAGCCCCCTTAGATGGTTTGCACATGATTCTGTCTTGTAAAGTGATCTGATGATCAAGCCTATTTGCAAAGTAATTTAGACAAAATACCGGTATAGTACGAATAGTGGGAACTGACCTTCAGTAATAAAACGTGTGTGTCATCCACGTAGATACTAAATGGAATCCGTTAAATTTCTATTACACAATAAATCTCACAAATCTAAAGGCTGTGACCTCAACTAAATAACAATTGCGAACCACTTAAATCGAAACAATTACGTAGATAATGTTGTGGGGAAGGTGAACCAAAGATTGCATTTTATTGTCAGCACGCTTAGTAGGAAATGGAACAAATCCGCTAGAGAGATTGCCAGCACTACGTTTGTACGTCCTCTGCTGGAGTATTGCTGTGCGTTATGGTATCCTTAACAGAAAGGATTGGTGGAAAACGTCTGTAAAGTGCAAAGAAGGGCACCTCGTTTTGTACTTCCCCGAAACAGGGGAGAGAGTGTCACGGATATGATACGCGTGTTATGATTAAAACACAGGCATTCTTCGTTGCTGCAAGATCTTTTCGTGACACTTCAGTCAGCAACGTGTTCTTCCGAATACGAAAACATCTTGTTGAACCCAATCTACATGGGGAGAAATGATCTGTGTAATAAAATAAGATGAATCAGAGGTCTCACTCAAAGATATACGTCTTCGTTTTATCCGCGCGCTCCTGGAGAGTGGAACAGTAGAGAAATAGCCTGAGAAATGTTTGACAGAAGGAAGGAAGAACATGGTTTAACATCCAGTCAACATCGATGTCATTAGAAACGGATCACAATTACGGAATGTTTCAAGTATATAAAGGAAACTGGTCGTACCCTTTTTAAAGGAACCGTCCGGGCATTTCCCTGGAGCGATTGAAGCAAATCACAGAAAATCTAAAACTTGATAGCAAGGCGCTGATTTGAAACGATTTCATCTCTAATGCGTCTAGTGTGCTAACGACTGAGCCACCACGCTAAAATCTTCTGATGAACACTGTGTCAGAAGTGTGAATTGCTGAGTAATCACGTTTTTTTTTTCTTTTCTTTATTGAGTTTCGATTCCCCCTGAAGGGGGCGGGCTAGCAGCAGCTTAGTACGCAGCTCTTCAGCCTACAGAATTTGTTTTCAAAAAGATGAAGATAATAAATAATAAAAGTTGGCGATAAAATCGGTGACTTAAAGGTAAAATGGCGGAAAATTGTGGAACTTAAAACATAAAACAAAGGCTTGATTATGCTAATAAAATACACAGGAAGCAGAAGAATAATAGACAGACAATTAAAAAACACAGTGACAGTCTGGTTTCTGTTCGCAAGAGACATAAAATTCACACCCAGCGACAGCATGATTTCTGTTCGCAACACTTTGGAAAGACGCACAACACTGAACAATCACTTAAACACTGCACTAAAAAGTTGGCACAAATATGACATACCACAGCCGAAAGCAGGTGGGGGGAAACTGGACAGATGATGGAAAAAAAGGGGGAAGGAGAGGAAAAGCGAAGGGGGTGGAGGGGGGAAAGGAGCCAATGAAGGATGAGGACCCATAAGAGGGGTGGGGGCTGCTGAGCAGACGCGACAGGGAGTGGGGAAGACAGAGGAGGTGAATACAAAAGGACTTGGGGGGGGGGGGAGAAGGGAGGTAGGGAGAGGTTAGGCGGGGAGAAAACACAGGACGGAAGACGGGGAAGAGGGAGCCCAGGGAAAGGACGGAGCAAAAGAAGGGGGATGAGGATCAGAGTTGATAGGGGGGATAAATGGAGGGAGAGAGGGCATCATAGTAGTCACGTATTTTTTTTCCCTTTATTGTAATTGTCATCACCTGATACAGGCGGGCTGTCAGCAGCATAGTACGCTGCTCTTCAGCCTTAAGTGGAACAATAACAAGACATATAGGTGATACAGACACTACAGTAAAAACGGCGGGCAAAAAAAGGAGATATAAAAAACAATAAACATGAAGCCGTTCACGCTGGACTCGAAAAAACAGTAAACACTTGGTGACATGGCGCACAGAACACGGATGACGGCGACGGCACACGTGAACAGTTGATGCGTGACGGTGACAGAACACTAAACACAAATCGAGGCACACACACGACACACAGATGGCGATGATCTCCGGCGCGCGTAAGTCCACTGAGCGTGTACGAGTCCGGGGACCTGCCAAGAGTGGAGGAGCAGGAGAAGGATGAGGAGGGGAATGGGAGAGGGGAGAGAAGAGAGGCCATGGGCAGAGGTGAGAGGGTGAGGGAGGAAGGGGGAGGGGAAGCCCGGGGGAAGAGGGGAGGAGGAAGGGGGGGAGAGGAAAGAGAAGGGAAGGGAAGGGAGGGAGAGAGGGTGCCTAAAGGAAAGGACACAGGAGGTGGGGGTCGAAGGTCAAAGTTGATAGGAGGGGTAGATGGAGGGGAGGAGGACATCATCAGGAAGGGGGAGCTGGCGGAAGCCACCTTGGGAGAGGGTAAGGAGGGTGGAGAGATGGAGACCGGGGGGGGGACGTGGGAATACATAGTAGTCACGTAGATGTAGATTCAGATTTAGATGTAGAAGTAAACGCATCCCGATGCAAGGACGACACACGGAGCACCTTCTTTAATAGGTGCGAGTGCACAGTAGAGTGTAAAATGAAACGTGCTGAAGCAGTACTATGGAGGGTGAGCATTAATAAAGCGACAAACTGCAGGGACGGATCCCTGACTGGAAATGGAAGAAAAAGGGTGCTATGAAGATGTGTCCGGAAAAGCATCGTTGCCACAGTAGATGGCGCTGACGAATGAAAGTACATCTGATCACGTGCCGTGTGTTCATTGTGTGCTGTAGGCTGTGTGACTGGCACAGCGTACTGTAAGCAGCAGAATGGTCCGACATTAATGTTGAGAACAAACCCAGATGGCGTTTGTGTAGGGCAAGCAGATGGAAACAGTCGAGAAGCAGCACAGCTTAGGCAAAACAAGTATGCTCACAGACACCAACCACTTTCCACACTGTTTCAAGTCCTTTTAGGGCGTTTGTGTGATCATAGATCCTTTCAGACAGACGAACATGCACTGTGCGTACACCAGATGTGGAGGACCGGACTCTGCAGGATATTGAGACGAACCATAGTACAACCTCCAGGAAAATGGTCTGTCAGTATGGCGTAAGCCAAAGTACGATTATATGTATCCCACATGAGAACCACAGCTATCCCGATCAGCAACGGATTTCCCACTACGCGAAGGATTCTGTCGATGGTTTTTGCACTAGACCGTCACAATTATTGGATTTCTGTCATCAGTCTTTTTTTACCAATGAAGCATCCTTTACCACAACTGGCGTCATCAAACTGCAGAATCGTCATCTTTTGGCTACAGACAATTCTCGGGGAATGGTTGAGGCGTCTCATCAGCATCGATTCAGCATCAATATGTAGGCAGAGATTCTTGGAGACCGCTTACTTGGACCGGTTATTATTCCATGTCGTCTCGATGGAGGAACGCACCTGGACTTCCTGCGGAATACTCTGCTTTGGCTGCTTGAAATGTGCCTTTGGCGTAACGATAGGTTATATGGTTTATGCAAGACCGAGCACCACCCCACTTTCGCATTACAGTTCGCCGATATCTCAACAACGCCTTCCTCGGACTTACAGCCGCTGGATTTTTACCTCTGCGGGCATCTGGAAAGCGTTGGGTGTGCTGTGAATCAGTTCCTGAAGTGCAGACCCTTCAACAGCGTGTCCACGACGCCTGTGACAATATTCAGAGAGAGTCCGGACTTGCGAAAGATACGGGCAATCAATGACGGAACCTGTGTACGCCACATTGCATGCCACGGAGACCCTCAAACCTCCAGTCAGAAGGATGGACATACAAAAACTTTGAACATCTGTTGTGACGTAGATAATATGCGTCTCTGTACTGCGTTCCGTGGCTATTCGTTGTCGGTGAGCGCCCACCGTCCGTTTCCGGGCACATGCTTATAAGACCTGCACCCCCCCCCCCCTTTACTTCGAGCAGAAATCCGTCCATGCGGTTTGTCGGTTTTAATAATGTCCACCCTGCATTATTTTGATTTGAGGGTTGCGCTGCTTGTTTGGCAATGTGTTTAGATCTAGCTATTTCTGTTTACAATTATGTGTTTGTGTTTTTCATTTTCATTCATTTTTGTGCGCTGTTAATACAGCCGTTTCTTGTCCTCAATGTGCCAAATGCACACAGTATAGGCTTCTCCCAGTAAATATTTCTTTTCACACAACCTATACTGTAGAAAACTGCACTCACTTGCACCTCTCTTGGTCACATGCTTTAGACCTGATTGAGGGACCATGGGAGCTGACGGAGCATGGGAGCGTGGAATGCGGTGTTGGGATGGGGATGGAGGAATGGTGGAGCACTTTGTTTGTAAATTTTGTTTAATTTATTTATTTTTATACTGGTACTCAAGAATGAATCTCAGTTGCAAAAGATGGAAGTACTTTCATCTTTCTGATAAAACACAACTGAAGTTTTCATTAGCAACTGATGAAAAGGGCTATAAATATTAGCAAAATTGTATTTCTTCTTGATGCAGGACACGGATGAAATTTGATCCCAATTAGATGGAGACATAGTCGAAAAGCCTGCAATTAAAATATATTTTTACTAAGTAGGACATTTGTACTAAGTTGGAAAATATTTGAGTCAGCTGCTGCCCGTATCTTTACATTCACAAACGGCTCCTTTGTGGACCGATATTTACTGGAACG